>NW_025334032.1:44813931-46022127 GCF_019186645.2 Phyllostomus hastatus
CGCTGTCTCCCCGGAAGTGGCAGGATGGGCGGTCCCACTGGAGAGGCGGGGGGCAGGTCAGAGCCCGTGGTTCGCACTTGTCGCCCCGTGTGATGGCGCGGTCCCCGGCTTCCTTGGCTGGAGGATGGAAGGAAGTCCCTTGCTGCCGGCTGGTTTGTGTGACGGCTCAGGGACTTGAATCTGCGGAGAAACAGTCCGCTCGCAATGTGTGCCTCCGCCACTCCTTGTTGCGTGTGTGCTTAGATCAGCTGCTTCGCATCAGCCTTCCACGGGATGGGAGAAATGATCCCCCAAAACAGTTAGTACAAAGACTAAACGAGCTGCTCTGCGTGAAGAATTTAGACAGTACTTAGCTTGTGTTAAGCTCTGTACAAATGTTAGCTACCTGCATGGTTGTTTTAAGTAAAAGTCTTCCACCAGGCATTTCAGTCCATGGGGCTTTCTGGTTTTTGTTTCATTCACATCCACGTGGGCACTCCGAGCATGAAGGGTCTGACTTTATGGTAAATGGAGATCTGTGCTCTGCCTCGCTACGTCTATGTTGCGTAAGTTAATTATTTCGGTGAGTGTACTGAGGGCCTGCATCTTTTTAGAGTCATACGGAGGTGAGGCTGAGTGTAGTTATTTTCACATTTTTTGGACAGGTCCTTTCAGACGATTTTTAAAATTGATTTAATCCCTGAAAAAAAAAAAACCTGTTCTAAAACAAAATCATGGTTTGCCTTATTTCAACTTTAATTTGGAAGCGCGCATCTTTATGTTTTTATTATACCTATGTTACACAGTTCCTTGTGCAATCTTCCCTGAGGCTAAAATGGCCAGAAAATGTCCAGCTTAATTAGAAAGGGGGAGTGCATTAAAATTTCCTTCTGTGGGGTTTTCTGAGGCACCTCAACCCATCAACAGAGGAGCTACAGGAGGTCAAGTAGGAGCAGCCATTAGCTGCGGCATCTCTTTCGGAGCCACGGGGGAGGGCCCCGCCCACTGGACACGCTGTAATTAAACACTTCCTCCCTTGGAGGCAGCACTGTGAGCTTGGAGTGTAGTGGACAACAATGTCCAGGCAAAACTCGGGCTGCATCTTCCCAGGTAGGCAAGGGGAGCTTTAGGAGCATCCACGACTCTGGTTCCTTGTGTCGGAGTCTGCTTTCGTCCATGCGTGCGATTTCCTCTGGACTGCTTGCTTTGAGTTGCGATGTTTTTCTTAATTCTACCGTGTCTAAGCTGCGGTTTCCCGGTCTTCAGTTCCTTCACAACGTTCAGATCACAGAGTTGCCTTTCCTCGACCCCAGTCCCGAGAAGAATGGCTGGTGACTTATATATGCATTGCTGGTCCTTTAATATGCTGCCTGCAAAACAAGATTTTAAAGTGAACATGTACAAAAACATAAAAGCATAACTTTTAAAATGAATGTCCATGTTTAAGAAGAAAAATTTTAAACGCATATGATACAATTCTTTTATAAAGAATATAACTTTTGTGTGTGTGTGTGGCTCCTGGAAGTGAAGTGGGCGGGTTAGACCCGAGACACCAGCCAGAATCGCATCAAACTACCGTCTGTGTAACTCGACAGAAGTGTGCATGCATGTGAGAGAGCAAAACATTTAATATTTGGGTATTATTACTTGGCCAAATCAGGATTGTTAGAAATCAACAATTATACTTCATCACAAAGTCATTCAGAAGTAGAATTTCCAATGCCTATCAATACCAGGGGGAGGAATTCTGTGGCTACAAAAAGCAAACAAAAAACTTCGAAAGACATTCTTGGCGGGCAGGAAGTCAGTGTTTTCCTGTTGGTCAGAGAGAAATATCACCCCAATGAGGATTTTACACTTGTGTGTATACTTGACCACCTTTTAGAATTTGTTTTCTTTTACCGCCAGCAGATGTGTGTATAACATTAACCCCCACACACACAGTCATAAATCTCCAAGTTTGGAAGCACAGAACTAGCGAAGTACTCGGGACAGGGATCATGGACTTCGTGTTAGAAGCTGCTAATTTGTCAGCACCCTGATGGCCGTCGGCCTCAGTGGTCCCGGCCGTGCAGTCGCTCACAGATTCATGCCGGCGGGACAGAGGAAACGTCAGACCCCCAGGAAGGGCACCCCCCCCGCGGGAGGGCAGGTGCGGGGAGCAGAGACAGAGCAACCTGGGTGCAGGGACGGGAGACGTTCTCTGGCTGGTGCGAGAGCGAGAGTGGGCGCCGCCCAGCCTGGACTTGCACGCGAAAAACTCGTGGAACAAGGACAGATTGTTCGAGAAGCTGGTTTGGCAAAACTGTTAACCGGGGATACATCTAGCGAATTTCTAAATCTTACCGTTGGCCCGGTTTGCGGAGATGCTTTGTTCACGTGCCGCAGTGCGGGGTGCGGGGGCGGGGGTCCGGGAATGGCTTCCTCAGGGAGGAGGGTGTAACTGATACCCTGCGCTTAAGGGATTAAAGCCCAGCAACCTCGGGGAGCGGGGAGGAGCTGTTAGAGGCAGTCTCCCATCTGCAGACACAGCAAATCTAAAAGAACAAGGTCCGGTCCGGGCTCACACCCGTTTGGAAATACCCCGTGGGACCAACTGTGCGTACAGGAATCAGTGGAAGACGAGGAGGGGAGGCCCTGCCGTCGGGCCCTCTGCTCACCTGCCTGCCTGCGCAGAGCTGCCGGGGGAAGGCCCTGTCCTTCCCTCTGGCGACTGCCTTAGCGGCTGGCACCTCGGCCACGAGGCCCGTCACTGCGCCAATGGGTGGCACGTCCGCTCACTCAGAGACACTCCAGAGACGGGCGCTGGTTGAGGAGAACCGTGACAATTTGCTTAAGAGCCCTTTGTTCTGTTTTGTTCCTCCTTGAGGTTATCTCTGGCAAAGGAGAAAGAAGAAGGAGGGAGGAAGGAAGGAAGGGAGGGAGGGAGGGAGGGAGGAAGGAAGGAAGGAAGGAAGGGAGGGAGGGAGGAAGGAAAACTTGAAATCCTTATGATGATTTTTGGCTGTGATACATTTAGTGAAACAGAGATTATTCTATTAAATAAGTAACAGTAATTATATTTTTAGTTACTAAAACTACTCTTTACTTTTCTTACCGTGTGTTAAAGTTTTAAGAATTCCACAGACTTTACACACAGAACCTACGGGGACAGAAGGACACTCCCTCTGTTTGCATGGATATTAGGAGCAAAGTTGCCCACAAGAAGCGGGGCTCCTTCCCTGACCTTGACCTCCGTCCAGCCTCTCTGGGAGGAGCCGAGATGCAGGCTGCAGACCCCCGGTCGTACTGGTGGGACCCCAGGCCCTGGCTCCTCCAGGTCCACACCCTCTCACCAGAACTGACAGGGAGGCAGCTCGGGGCAGCCCGGGAAGCGCACGCCAGGCCCAGGGGTTCCCGCTGGGGGCACTGGGCCGGACGGAGTGGGCGTGCCAGCTGCAACTGCAGCCCCCGGAGTTCCTGCGGGACCGCTCGGGTCAGCCCCAGTGCGCCCCAGTCCTGCCCACAACCAGCAGCTCGCTTGCACCGATTTTCCGTTCACCCTCACGGTCGCACGTGTCTAGACAACATTTCTGACATTCTCTGAAGTTTCTGGACATTCTCACAAAACCACGGGACCACATTATTGAAGATTTAAATGCTAAAGCAATTACCCGCTATTTCTTTTCTTCAAGAGCATCTGCTGGGACTGCGTGATCCTTTCTGTCTCTTTCTCCATGACAACCCAGATCGGTTTGTTTTCAGGTAAAAAACGTGTGAGATGTCTCCTTCAGCCCATTAATCATATTTCATTGTTGGAAATTAGTCTCGTCTCCACCCCGCGCTCCTCTCGAAAATGAGGTGACACTTCGATTTCAATATTCATGATGGAAACAATGATCAGTTTAGTTCTCCTCGTTACACACGTTTTATGATTGTATCTCTTGCATTAGTGTTTTAATGGCTAGAAGTTTGTTATATTAAAGAATTAATTTTTAATGGCAATTGTTTTGTCTTCATATGTAATCAACTAACATTAGAACACACAACATTAATTAAAATACTTTATTTACTGCGGAAATTCTTACCTGATTCTTCTAAGTATTGTTATTGCCATTATTTACGATGCCATTAAATTACCATACTATTACCATGCTGTTGAAAGCAGCAAAGAAACACTGTATTCGGACATTTTCCTGACAATGATGTTGTTCCTTTCATGAGAGTGAAAAGAAGTAGCAAGTCACGACTCTTGTCATTGGCCGATTTACATCAGCTGACAGTGCGGACAGGTGGGCAGTCACCCCTGCCCGGAGCGACCCCGCCGGGCAGCTGGCGGGGGACTCTGGGCACAGCTCTACTGATGAAGGCCGAGCAGTGTGGTGGCCTGGAGCGTGCATCCCATAGCTGGCCTCCCTGCGCTTTGTCACCTCCTGCAAATCCGTCTTTTCATGCCGTGACGTCCTCACTTCTGAAACAGGGGTCGGTGACCACCAGTCAGTCCCATCTGTCAGGCGATCAGAGCAGTGCCGGCCTGCAGGGGGCGCCGTGCCCCGCTGTGCACCTTCGGGCAGTCAGAGTCCGCGGCATCCCTGGGGGGAAGCCCAGCCCCGCGGGCGCACTGGGCCTTGACTGGCGCAGCCACAACCCCTGCGGCCTTCGGTCCCCAACGCCCCTGCATTTTGGTGCGCCGGGTCGCTGAAACGCTGCTTGCGGCAGATGATAGATAGGACCCGGGAGGGGGGTGGGTGGAGGAGTCACCACAGCAAAGCAGGAGCAAAGCAGGCTGACGCCTTCTCTCTTCAAAGCAGCCAGTGGCGATTGGATCAAAGCGAAGGTGTCTTCTGTGCTGGAGAACATCGTTATTTTATCGCCCATACCGAAAAACAAACAAACAAACAAAAAGCGCTGCCCATTAAACTCTGGCCCAGCGTTTTCCTGACCCCGAGATCTGTCACTTATATTGATTGCAATGACTTTCTCAGATCACGACGTAGACTTGAGTGTGTTATTTTTGCACAGACGTAAAAGAGTGAAAGGCGGCAGCCCCTTCGGGCAGCACGTTGGGGAAACTCACAGCCACGCCCAAACGAAAACCTGGGCCTGTGGTTGGTAGCCTTGAACTCTGCGGGCGAGCAGGCAGGGCCAGAAAGCACAGCGCACGGCCGCCCAGACCTGGTGCCCGTCCTGACCCTCTCAGGTGCGTCCCCGAGCTGCAGAAGCCCGTGTTGGCGAAGGCTGAAGGGGACCGGGAGTCCTTCATTCAGGGCACACGTGTGTACACTCCGTCCACTCGGCCTGCCGGGACAGAACGCCTCCGCCCGGCCGGCGTAGGGATGGCAGAGACGCATCTCCCCCCCATTTCTGCGGCTGAAGCCCAGGCTCAGGGTGCAGGGGGGTCCCTGACGGTGAGAATGGGCTTCCCGGCCCACGGCGGCGTCTTCTCGCTGTGGCCTCACACGGTGAAGGGGGCGGGAGCTGTCTGTGGCCTCATGACTTTGTAAGGACACCGATCCCCGGCCTGAAGGCTGCGCCCCCGTGAGCTGACCCCGCCAGCGGCCTCAGGGACGCAGAGCTGAAGTGGGGCTTCGTTCCAGAGATCGGGGTGAGGCTCTGGGAGTCTGGGGTCCTGCTTTTTCTACGGCGGGAATTTGCTGCTTGCGTTTTTGAGACAACCGTATACTCTCCCAGCATCGGACGAATGCTGGGTTAGAGCATTCGGTCGCCGTGGAAAGCGCAGGGCAGCCTGTGCGTGGGCGGGCCCAGCTCTGGACCCGTCCCCGAGGGCCCGCCAGGCGCACCCGGGGCAGGATGAGCCGGGGCGTGTGACCTCGGCCGTGTCCCTGGCCAGCTGTGTGTTCTCCTGGCTCTTCGGAGAGGAGACCCGGCACCACAGCAGTGTCTCTTCTGTAATTCTTCTCCTGCCGGTACTGGTGAGATGCCTTTACTGTGACTCATCGAACGTTGTCAGCGTTTCCAAAATTGGGACTATCTTGTCGAGGTCTTGTGACAATATATTTTTAATATTGTAAGATTAAAAGAAAAATAAATTCGCCCTAAGCCAAGCCCCAAACATGGAGTTGAATGCCCCCTTAACGCTGTGTGTCCCTTCCGTCTCCCAGGGAACACCGTTGGCTCAGTAAGGTGAGAGACCGCTTTTGCAGGCAGAGGGCAAGCGGGTGACGGTGATGCACGTTATCAGATTATTACCATGAAAACCGACACCAGTTTTTCCCTGGTGGCGTATCGGTCACTGGGCTCATTGATGCCCCATCGTGTTTAGAAAAAAGGATGTTTCAGTTTCCTTAGCAAGCAACCAAGATTAAATTTACTGCATAATATTAAATTTTTTTCTTAATTTAAAAATTCTGGTATTTTAAAAAGACCAATTGGAGTCCTTGGAACCCTTTTTATTTTATTCAATTATTCTTTGTGTTACTGCCTTGCAATGTTGTAATAAATCTGTAATAAAGAAAGAAATACAACCTTACAGTGAAATTGGGCCCTGGCTGGTGTAGTTCCGTGGACTGAGTGCCGGCCTGCGAACCAGAGGGTCACGGGTTCAATCCCCAGTCAGGATACACGCCTGGGTTGTGGGTCAGGTCCCCAGTCGGGGGTGCATGAGAAGCAACCACGCATCGATGTCTCTCTCCCTCATTCTCTCTCCCTCCCCCCTCTCTAAACATAAATAATAAAACCTTTAAAAAGTGGGATTGATAACTGTTGGAATGGCACACTGCTGCCAGGCCAGGAGAGTGCAGACTAACCCTGACACACGCATGTGTCTTTCCTTCCTTACACGCGGATTGCCAGGTAGCAGGAGTTAGATATTTCCAACTATTAGAGAAGACAGTATTTCAGGCTGTGCAAAAACGTAATTAAACACTAAGTGCTTTATTGTACTTTAGATAACCTGAGATTTTCCACGTAGAAGAGGCAAATGCTATCTAGTGGGATGACAGTGTAGGGAAATCTTAACCGAGGGCGACCCTTCACCACGATTCGCCAGCGCTGAGGGCGCAGGAACGGTCTTTCAAAGCCATTAGCTCCTGGCTGCGTGGAACAGGTTCTCCGGTTCAGTGTCAGACCCGCGTGGCGTGTCCGATGCTTGTGTCTGGAACACTCGGGGGAGACGCTGGTCTTCGGGGTGGTGGAGACCGCCCTGCGCCTGGGGGAGAACTCCCCCGCGCGGGTTGCTCCTGTCTGAAGGCCGGGTGCAGGGGTCTGGTGTCGCTCTGCACGGGAAAGGGTGTTAGGTTCCCATCACGGGGACGCTGTCCCCCTGTCCCCCTGTCCCCCTGTCCCCTGCTCCGAGTTCACCCCGACTCTCCCAATGGTTCCTTTCCTCCCCCGCCCCAGGCAGCAACGCAGCTTTCCAGCCGGATCACGTTTTCCCGACGTCCCCGGCTCCCTCCACTCTCGGGGGAGCCTTGCCAGGTCCTTCCGTTACTTCCCTTGTAATCAGGGCCCGGCCCTCGAGGGCCCCCTCCCGGACCATCGCCGCGGCCCCCTCTGAACAGGCCGTCTTCACTAGAGCCACCCTTCTGCACTCTGGTCCCAGGGAACCGAGCCACCCTGCGCCCCTCCGGCCCCTCGGCCGCGTCCCCTGCCTCTGCACGGGCCGTCAAGTGGCTGTGGGCCGGCTGCCTGTCGTTCTCGGGCCGGCCCGTCTGGGGACCTTCCCCAACAGTGAGCGACTGCCTGGCCCGGGTGTGGCTGAGAGACCAGCTTCCTCTCGGCCACCACGGTCCCCTCCCCGGGCTGCTCCTAGTGACGCGGTGACTTTTGGGACAAGGCATTGTCCCTCGTTGACTGAAGTAGGACACTGCTTTTGTGAGCCCGGGGACACACGGCTCTGTTGCTTGGGCTCTGTTTCTGTGGGGCATTGCTGGGGTCAAATCGTGTGACATCTGTCCTGTGAGACAGGTGCAGTGCTGTTCGCAGGTAATTTTAAAAATAATGTGTGACCACGCTTTTAGACAGACATAAAATGAATGTGCCCAAGAGCTTATTAATGGGTGGACAAGATGTTTTAAATTATTCAAATGAGAGTTAAAAGAACCAGCGGTATATAAGCAGGAGGTACTGCTGCACTAAATCACAAACATATACGAAACCGGTTTGTTACGGGACAGAGAGCGAGGACCCGTGAGGGCATCTGTGTGTGTGTGTGTGGAACAGAGTCACCCGCGTGGTTAGGATTTGTCCACAGTTGGACATTGCTCGAAGCAACGACAGGATCGGTCCCAGGGGCCCCAGGGACTCCGAGCAGCCAGCAAGGCTGGCGCGGATGGCCGCGGACGGAGGGCTGTCCCTGCGTCCACATTAGTCATCTACAGTTTTTCTCTCATTTCACCTCTGGTGGTTTGACCCTTCCTCTTCCACCCTGTTATTCCCTGCGGTTCTCCCAAGCGAGCGGTCTCGTGACTCACTCGGTCCGTGGTTGGGAGCGCAGTTGGTGAGCTGTTGCCTGTGCTCCAGTGCGGACCTCTGTATCCGTGCCTGGTTCAGCGCATGCTCTCCGCGCTTTGGAATGTGACCTTTAAGTCTGCATGGCCTTCCTTTCGCTTGGCGCAATTCACTGGTTTCCGGGGGACTGGTTTCCGGGGGAGCAGGGTCCTGACTCCATCCACTCGTGCTTCCATTCACTCGTTGTACCAGTAAGGGCTTACGGAGGGCCCACTGTGCATCTTGTGTGTCTAAAACATGGCACTTCTCATCTTTCGGGGGGATTATTCTCAGGCAACAGTTCTGCAGAGAGAAAAGCCCCAGCAAAGGCTGACTTAAACCCGGCCGTCAGGGGAGGCCGTGCCGTTTGGAGGAGCCGCCGCGGACCACAGGGGGCCGCAGACGAGGGGGCACGTGGTCTGCGCGCGGAGGAGCGGGGCCGTGGGAGGCACGGCCTCACCCGAAGAAGCGTGTGCCGGGCGGGGCTGGGACAGATCCAGGGGGCCAGAGGCCTGGGCGGGAAGGACGGGGGAGACCGATGAGCCGAGACAGGGAAAACCAAGGGCCAGATCGTACGGGCGCCGTGAGTTGCTCCGAGGACGTGGGTTCAGCCCCGCGGGATGCAGGAGGCAGCGCCACGATCCCGTGCGTTTGCGGGGATGTCCTGAGTATACTTCCGTGCATCCTCTGTGAAGGGCAACGACACAGGGACAGACCGGCCCTCTGACGACGGTGCTCACCTCAGGTTGACAGCGGTGGGGGGGGGGGGGCGGCGAGAAGCCAGACCCTGATGATAGATTTGAGATACCAGGGAACAGGGTCACGGGTGACTTCCAGGTTTCCCGCACGCGGTGGCGGACTGCGTTGCCCTGGCTGGGAGGGGAGCCTGCAGGGGGGAGGGGGTGGGAGCTGCCTCAGGCTGCTCGCCTGTCCTGATCTGAACTTGCTCTCAGCGTAGCCAAAGCCACAGTGTTCAACCCCCAGATGGCCCCCGGACCTGATACCGTGGCAGGATCGGGAACCAGCCTTGTTGCTTTCTCCCTCACGGTCACGACCCTTACCTCCAGCACAGCGTCACCACCCCTCTTCAACCCCACTGCCTGGCCGGCCCCACAGGCTCCGTCTCACCCTCCTTCCCAGGCTCTCAGAGGGCGTGCCCCCTTCTCCCTGGGCACTGCGGACGGGTCCCCGGCCTCTTCCGGACTGGTTTCCGGGGGAGCAGGGCCCTTCCCCCTGGGGCCAGCAGCCTGGGCCCCTGAGAGAGCTCTGGAGGGGGGGAATGGCGTCCCCATCGGCTGAAACAGGCCATCCCTCTCTTCTCTGTAAGAAGCAGCCGTGGTTGCACCATGGCCGAGCCAGGTATCGTCTGCTCCGCCTCCCTCTCCGCCAGAGTCTCTGCCTGGAGCTCCTCGCCCCCGTGGCACCCAGACCCTTCTCCTCGCGTTCCAGGACTCACCTGATTGGCCCAAGCATCCTGCCCCATTAGCCAAGACGCCCCAAACCCCTTATCCTGTTCTAGTTTATAACTAGCTCAATTGATAATTGAGTTACCCATTGGGCTAAACTCAATTCAATAACGATTGATTATTCATTATGTGCAGAACACAGGACATGCTAACGTGATTAGGACACAGCAGGAGCCTCGCGGGGGCCTCCCCCAAGGCGGGGCTCTCAAAGCCCTGTCAGCGCCATTGTCACAAGTCCCACGACGACGGGGCAGGCGGTGGAGGAAGAAGCATGCATTCACCGTTAGAAACCTATGAACCGATTTTATTTTTTGCTTTTTCTTCAGATTTAGTCTGGAAAAGTCATTGGTGGCCGCATGAATGAATGAGAGAAATAGGATTTAGCTGGAGGGTGGGAAGAGCGGCTAAGTGCGTTCCCGTAGGAAGGGCGAGAGTGATCCCCCCGTGCTCAGAGGATACCAATCAGTCCCCCAGATCTTAAAGCGACGGGTTTGAATTTCAGCTGGAGCCTGATCAAAGCAGGTCTAGCCTGCTGCGCGGAAGACTTCAGAAAGTCTCTTGTTCTTTAATGATTTTTAAATGCTTTTGTGTAACTTGATAATGCCTTAAAAGGGAACCGTGACCCAATTAATAGCAGAGGAGATCCTGTCTCCGGCTCCCCTGCAGGAAGGCCGCCCGTCTCTTCCTGGCCCCGGGCTCCATCCGCGCAGCCTCCGCACTCCCCGGGCCTCCTGGGGGGTGCCGGGCGCAGAAGGTGGGGAGCAGGACTGCCCGGGAGAGGGCCGCCCTGGACAGATGGGCGCCCTAGGTGGTTGTTTTGAGCCCGGTTTGAGTCACGGAGCAGGGTGCGGAGCCAGCCGAGACCAGAGGCCGGGCAGGAGCGCGCAGGAGAGATGGAGTTCGCACCAGACACTCTCGGCCCAGAGTCCGCCGTCCGGCCTTGCGCCCTCGTCCTTTAGCGCAGGAGCTCGGTGCCTGCCGCCCTGGCTCCAAGTCAGAGTCCAGTCGGCCACACCCTCCTGCTTTCCGGGCCGCTTTTCCTTGCTTCCTCTCCAGCTCCTTTCCAACGCGTGCAAACACAGCTGTATAGGCGGAGGGAATGTCCGAAAATGTATAAAATACTAATATGTGTGTGTGTGTGTGTGTGTGTGTGTGTGTATATTGAAGCACCAGGCTTGAGATATTAAAGCATAAACCCAAGTTTGCCCAGATCTACCATGTTTTCCTTTGTACCTGGTTTGGCCACTGTGGACGGGAAATGTGAAATGACAGGATAGTTCAGAAAACAGGAGAGAATTGCCCATGAACGGGCTGAGGAAGGAGAAAAGGGCTTTAAAGGTAGTTTCTCAGTGGGTTTGGGGTGTGAACCGAGGAAGAAGTTGTCCTCCGCGAGGCGGAGCTCTGTCCCCCTGGGTGGGGCCCAGTGACCCGCTGGCACGCACAGCTGGACTGGGAGCCCGGAGGAGCCCCGCACAGGCGTGGGGAGGGGCGAGGGAGGGGCCGGCAGGGAGCGGGACGGCTGATCTGCTCCAGGTGCGGGAATCAGACGTTCACCGATGGGTCAATTAAATAATCTGTGCAGTGACTCCTTGTTTCCTTGCCATGAATTGGTTTAATTGAATATGAACTGAGGTTGATCATTAGCTGGAACTGACTCCCAGGAGCTCTGCGCAGACACGTGGAAATCGGCAAGGACCTCCAGCACTGTTTACAGAGGGACTTGTGAAGATTTCTTTTTTTTTTTTTTTTACTAAGTGTCTGGGGCAAGAATAGGTAGAAATGTGAGAGGAAATCAAAGCTAATCACTTTCTTCTTTCCACTCTCCTGCCAAGAGACAGACTTTTTGTCGCCTTTCAAGGCCAGTGGAGGGATGTTCAGAAATCACTCACAGCTGAACGTTTCCTAATGGCTAAGGGACGGCGGAAGTTGTCACGGGAAATTCTGGTTTCAGTGATGTGAAAACATCCTGTGAAGTTTCATTAGAATTAAAAAAATAACCTCAGAACATCTCATTGCTGAAGTAATCTTGAAATAATATTTCTACTGTGCAAAATGTGTTCTTTGGATTTACATTTTGAATGGCTAGTTAGTTTTCTACAGATTTTAATTTACTTGAATTAATGGTTATTTCATTACTATAATTTAACATGTGATGTTAACTTCGCACATGATATAATTTTATATGATGTTAAATATAGTAGAACTATGGGATATTTGTTACACTCAGTATAAAAATTTTTTAAATGTTTACTGCATATCAGATTATCACATTAGAAAGGTAATTTGTAATACTGACACTAGGAAACAGTCTATCATTTTAATAGATATTTATTATCAGCTATGTGACCGTTAATGTTTGGTACATCTGTTTACCAGAGTTCCTCTCCCGCCGAGTGTACTTCTGAAAGCCTCGTGCCTGGTATGTAAAAGCAGTGTTTGCACAGGCTACCGTTAGTGCAGCATTAGTGCCAGACACAGCAGCCTTGGATAATAGAAGCGGCAGACCTCTTACAATGAAACCGATTGTTTGAATGCCCTTTACAGAGAGAGAAAACCGAAAATTGGGAAGAAACTTTCAGCCTATTCACAGCTCGGGGAATAGTGTATTTTGCACATTTTAATAAGATCATACAGTAAAAGCAAAAAGGGCCATTGTGTGTCACCTTTCACCCTGACGCTTACATTTATGTGATGATCTGGAAGTCTTCCTGATATTAGCGCCTCCAGAATGCAGTTTTTTGAGCTCCTACAGGAAGAGTTGGCAGAAAAAAAAATGGGTTTACATTATTTCCGTCATTGGTTTTCTGTGATCCAGTCTGGCGTCAAAGCTATCCTTATAGCAAAGTGAAGCAAAAAAAAACTGACTTTCTTCGAGACCATCGCAATGAAGGAGAGAGGCCGGCACACACTCACGAGCCGCGTGAGGACCGGACACCTTCTGCGGGTGGCGTCTTTGGGCGAGTTCACGGTCGTACCGGCCGTGCAGAGGCGCGAGCGCACTGCCAGGCGGTCCCGTGCGCCGCCCGCTCCTGGTGCAGCCTCCGCGCCCGGGCTGCGGGCCGGTCGCTGCGCAAACCTCCCGAGTTGACTCCGAGCAGGAGAGAAAATGCTGTGACAGACACAGACGCACGCAGCTCCCACCAAAGAAACGGAACACGGCTGAGCGGCAGACTTGTTCACCAGTGGGAGGGGCGCACTCCACAGGGACGATGAAGAGTGCGATGCAGCACGTGCGCGAGCCGGCACCGTCCTTGTGGTCGAGTCTGATGTAAGGAGCACAGCTGTTCACGCGGTTCTTTATCCGCCCGCAGCGCGGCGTCCCCGCAGACCCGTGGGTCACCGGTTGCTCTGTGACGTTGTGATAATTAGTGATTAAGAGGCCATTAGGTGATAGGACGCTGCCAGCTCCACTGTTGCCTTCTGGGGCCACCGTTGTGCGTGTGGCCCGATTCATGCCCCGCCGAACATCACCAGGCCCTCACCTCCCCGCGGGGGCCCTATCCTTGGTGATGGCATTTCAAGAGAGGAACTCCCAGGCCTTGGAGAGAAACCTCCCTGGTTACAAAACTGACAAGAGGCCTTCGGAGTCCTTCAGTCTTCCTGAACCTGTTCCCCTGCTGAATCAGGAGGTGGGGTGCCTTCCCCCACAACGGGTCTGGCTTTTCATATCAAGTGGTCACAGAAATGATAATTGGTCGCTCTAAATGTCTTCATACGTTACAAGTGCCGACAGCCTGGAGGGAGTGGATGCAGGAGCCACGGAAACCGTGGCTGTCGACCTGGCCGTTGACCATTCACCTGCCTGCACACGGTCCGTCTGTGTGGTCGTGCACACGTGCGGGCGGGCGGGCGGGGCAGCCCAGGAAGAGCGGAGGCAGAGGGGGCGCACTCTGGGCAGGATCGGGGTGGGGGCGGGGGCTGGGGAAGAGTCCCCTAAGTGAAGTGGGCGGATGAGGAACTCTGGGTGGAGGGGCAAGCTCGCCGTTTGAAAATGTTCCTTTGGAAAACCAAAAAAAAAAAAATGGGCCTTTTCCAGTCTTCTGGCCATTTTTCTTCCTTCATTCCCCTGCAAAGTGTTGCAGCCGTTGTCACTCATTTCCTTTCATCCTCACACTCAACTACCGCGGGTGTGGTTCAGCGCCGGTGTTCTGTGACCCGCGGTGGCGCGGAGCTGGAGTCTCAGTGCTCCCCATTACTGTCGGTTCTGCCGCCAGAGCTGGTTTTCCAGGTAGTAACCACCACGCTGAAATCCCACCCACACCACAAAGTCCGCCCATTTAAAGCGCACAAATCGATGTTGGGTAACACAGCCCCAGAGTCACACAGCCATCAGGGCGCTCGGTTCTAGAGCATTCCCATCACCTCAGCGCCCATGCGCAACCGCTCCCCGGTCCACGCCGACCCCCTCCAACCCTGGCCGGGGACTGCCCTCCCTACTGTCCCTGGATCAGTTCACGTACATGCAGTCACACAAAGCACGGTCTTTTGTAACTCGCTTCTTTCATTAGCCTAACGTGTTCAAGGCTAATGAATAAGTAGTTTTTCTGTGTGTTTCTGAATAGCGTTCAATTTTATGGCATGTGCCCCATTTGCTCACCTGTCAGTGGATGTTTGGGTTGTTTCCACTTTTTGCAATTATGCATAATGCCGCCCTGAACAGGTGTGCGCACGCTTTTGTGTGGGTGTAGCCCCCCCCCCCGGGAGTCAGTCTAGGAGGAGTGGACCCGCTGGGTCCCATGGCGATGCTTGGAGGAACTTCCACAGCGTTTTCCAAAATCCTATTCCCACCAGCTCCGTGTTCGTGTTCCAGTCTCTCCACATCCTCGCCAACACTCCTTAGTAACCATCGCTTTGACTGGAACTACTCTAGTGTATGTGGACTAGTATCCAATCAGGGGCTTGACTTGCATCTCCGTGATAGCTAACGGTAGTGGGCGCTTTTCCTGTGCCCGTTGAATTCCTTCTTCGGAGCCCTGTCTATTCAGATGTTTTGCCCCCTTTTTAGCTGAGTAATTTGCCCTTTTATTAATGTGTTGTAAGTGATCTTCGTATACTGGGGTATAAGCCTGTTATAAATCATAGGGTTTGCAAAAAAAATGTTCTTCAGTGGAGTGTGTTTTTATTTTTGATGTTATTCTTTGAAACACAGAGTCCTTCATTTTGAAGAGGTCCAATTAATTTGTTTTGTTTGTTATTATGCTTTTGATGTTATGTCTAGGAAGACAGTTAATTTGAGGCTACAGGGTTTGCTTGTGCGCTTGTCTCGGAGAGTGGGCAGCCGTACTCCTTGCGGTCCAGCCGGTGACTGACCGCACGCTCTGGCTTCCTCCGGTGCGCGGGGGGCCGGGCCTCACTCTTTCTCCCGTGGGTGCCCACCAGTCCCGGGAACATTTGTGAGTAAGACCCTCTTTCTCCACGAAACAGTTTCGGCACCCTTGTCAAATCAAGTGACTGTTAACGGGAGGCTCTATTTTTGAGCGCTAAATCTACTTACTAGTCCACACATCCGTTCTTCTGCCAGTAGAATATGGCCTTGATTACCTCGGCCGTTTGGAAGGCGTTAAAACAGAGAGGTGCGCTCCACCATCTCTTCTCCGTGTTTTCGGAGAAGAGATGTTGTTTGGACTGTCCTGGGGCCTCCGTGTGTGTGCGTGACTTTCAGGGTCATCTTGCCTCGTTCTGCAAATAAGCCAGCTTTTCTCGATTAAGTGTTTCTCCTTCTGCTGCATGTTTACAAGACGATTTCCGGGCACTTTTACAAATATTTTCCTCATCCTTTTCACCCGTGGCTGTGGGCCGATATCCTGTGCGCCTGCAGTGTTCTAAGGCTGTTAAAGCGAGCGAAGTGCCCCCCCATCACACGTAAACACGTGTGGGGTAATCGCTCCTCGGCCTCTGGGCTGCGCTGGAGCGGAGTGAGCGCACACAGGGACGCGCACGCAGGGTAGCTCTGCAGGTGGCGAAGGCCGTGCACGCCCGCGTCCGGGGCACAGCTCACATCCACGGCTGGGAAAGACCCGTCATGACGTTAGAAAGTGTGTGGCTCACGCCGAAAGAGTAAACATGTAAAAACACTGACCATCATTTAATCTTGCTCTGTGCTGGGGGTCTGGCGCTTCGCCCCCCCCCCCCCCCCGCCACCCCAGCCCTGGGAATCAGCGGTTACCACGTGGATGTTGACGCAGCTCCTAGAAACCTCCTGAAAGAAGAGGAGTTGCCTGGCTCAGCATGAGGGGCTGGTGGTGGGAAGAAGTTTCAAGGGGGGGGGTCTGCCCACTCTGACATCCTTGGCCACGAGCCCGGCGGTCAGGACGTATCCAGCCGGCACCCACGGGGACCGCCTTCCCACTTAAGAAGGTGGTCAACTACCCCAGCCTTGAGTTAGCTCCACCCCCATAGTCCTGTCCCCTCCCCCAGCGAGCCCTGCTGGGGGTGAACAGGCTGGCCAGCAGGGGGCGCCGGGTCCCTCTCGCCGCTGGGCTCCGGGCTCCAGGCCCCAGGCGGCTTGCTGGGCGGGGTCCCGCTGTCCCCTGACGGAAGTTAAACATCTCAGCTCCCAGGTTCGCAGTTTGCTACAAGCCAGCTCTGCTTTTGCTTCTGTCCAAAGCAATGCAGCTACAGAACCGCCCACCTTACGGACTCACTGAAAACCCCTGCTTTCCAAGGGCTACGCCCAATAAGGGTAGACGGTTATTATTATTATTGTTTTTAATTAAAAAGTGTTTCATTGGATGTTTTAACGGTATCCTTATGGGTGACAGGGTCACAGAGCTTGCCATGCCACCCTGTGCACCCTCCACCCAGCCCCCCCACGCCCCCCCCGGCCGTCCCCACTCTGTGCCGTCTGTGGTCGTGGGGCACGCGTCCACGCGCTCTGGCCGGTCCCTTCCCCTGCTGGTGACAACTGCCTCCGGGTGAAAGAAGGCAACTGCTGTTTTACCACCCTCGCTGTGCTCACCAGCCAAGAGTGAGCAAGGGTTTGCACTGAGTTCCTCTTTCATCCTCGGTTCTATCCACTCGGTTAGGGGCAGATAGAATGTTTGCACCCGGAGTTCCAACTCCATGACGCAGAGAATTTTTTTTTTTTTGGTATTAATGGAGTCTTTCTAAAAGTAGGCCTCCAGCTGTGCGTGCGTGAAACACGGCTTATTCTCGTCTTGTCGTGTACTCATAGCGGCATTGTTTTCCATGCGACCCACTGTAAACCCGCTTTGGCCCCAGCCCGCGCTGTCTGCAGCTCCTACACCACGAGCCCCGCCCTCCCGGGGCCCCGCTGACTCGGCGTTTCAGGCAGCTTTGCTGAGAGAGCAGCCCCGAGCTCCACAGTCCCACGGAGTGCGGAGCCGCCCCCTTCAGAGACAGGGGCGCAGCCTCTCGGCTCCTGGAGGTGTGCCCCGCCCACCGCATGCCCCGCCCACCGCGAGCCCTTCACATTTCAGAAGAACCCACTAGAAACCCGTGAAGGGCCAGATCTGGTGAGGGAGGGAGCGGCACCCAACCCGCTCTGCAGCCCGGTGGGCTGTCTCCAAAACGGGGGCGCCCTCCCCTGAACCCAGGGCCCCAGGGGAGCCGCTGGGGGCGGGTTGCCACGTCCTGGTTGGACCCGATGCAGTGGCCGGGAGGGGTGACCGTGAGCTCTTGGACATAAGGCCGTGTTCGGGCTGGGGGGACCCCTGAGTTTTTAATCCGTGGTTGCACCGGCTCAAGGGGCTGGTGTGGCCGAGCGCGGCCTCTGACGGCGGTCACCCTGTGGGGCCGCCCTGCGCAGGGGTCTGAGCAAAGCTGGTCGTTCAGTCCAGCTGGACATCGAGTTGGCACTCCTGTACACACGGCAGGGACCGCCTGTCCCGTTTTGCCTGGAATGTTCCTGCTTTCAGCACCGAGTTCTGCACCAGAAACCCCGAGTTCCCCGGGAAACCAGGGCAGCTGGTCCCCGGTGGAGGTAGTTCCCGCTTCAGTGTGTGCGAGGGTGGGAGCCCCCTCCTGCTCCCCACTGGACGGACCCCCGTAGATGGTGGGACCAACGTGCCCGGGACTCAGAATCACGTCCCGCCCTCTCTCCCTGCTGTCTGCCGTGGGGATGGGGGCGGTCCCCGAGAATCAGCAACGTGATATTAGTTTATCTCCACATGTTACTCTTCGGGGGACTGTGAGAAACTGTGGGCGCGACTACAGGACTGAACGTTCAAATCGGAAACGCACGTCGTTCGGTGACGGTGGAAAGGCAGCCCGCAGCCCGCGTCCTGGTTTCTCTCTTCCACGCCCTTTGCTGCTTGGCCTGGTCCCCACTCTCAGTGGGTTCGACTGTGGTTCACTGCCCCCTGCCCGCACCCGGCCAGGGGTTGGGAAGGAGGAGGGGACGAGTCGGCAGAGCCCAGGAGACTCTGAAGGCAGTGGTAACACGTCCTGTCGCTGTACGGTGGACGTGTCATTACATGGTCACACGAGGCCACACGCCCACTGTGAACCCCAACAGAGCGGTGGACTTCGGTGACCGTGACGCGTCGATGTGGGTTCATCAGCTGTAGCCAGCGCACCGTCTGGGGGGCATGTGGGTGTCTGGGCAGGATTTACGTGTGTGTATAGATGGGGAAGGGGTCTGCCTTTGCCGTGAACCTAAAACTACCCTGAAAAAGTACTTTTGTGAAACACACACACACAAAATACGACATTTCCCACCCATCATCGTCCACTCTAGGCGCCCACGGTGTGAACGGTCGTGGTCCACCTGGACGCCAGTGCGGGGATGGGCCTCGGCGCCCTCGGCCTCCGGCCGTCAGGGGAACGGTCGTCGCTCCGAGGTCGTTGGGGCCGATCTGGTCCCGCTGGCTCTCCGCGTCCTCCCCGGCCTTCCCGGCGGCTTCCTGCCGCCCTCGGGCCCTGCAGAGGCCGAGTTCGCAGTCTCCTCTGCGAAAATGCGGGGGAGCACGGCGCCCGCCCCAGTGCTGTCGGCGGGCTCCCAACACGCACACACCAGCTTTTCCCTCCGACTCGGCCCTGACTCGGCCCTCTCACAGGGCTGCCCAGGCCCACGCCCTCGTGTGTGTGCAGAGCGTGTGGGGCGGGCCGCTCAGAACTTGGAAGACAGTGACTGAGAGGTGCTGGCGTGGGGGACAGATGGGAAGGAAGGGAGACAGGAGGCGTGGGGATCACTGGAGACACGGGGTTGGTCCCGGGACAGGAGGCCCTGGCTTTGCAGGGGAGACGCGTGGAGGAGGTCAGGCCCAGGGAGCGTGGGCGTGGACAGGGGCGAGCGGAGCCGCAGTGGGTGGGGCGGGTGACTTCTGCCTGCTGGGGACGGCGGTGCCCCCCGCCCAGGGTTCTCCATCTGGTCCGGAGGCTGCGGTCGGTGTCTGAGTAAAGAAGTCAGGAGCCATGAAGTCACTCACTGAGACCGGCGGTGTAGGACGCACAGACTCGGAGGATGCATTACGTAAACTGCAAACATAGCTGCTCCCCACTTCCCGCCACCCTTGCTTCTCTCCCTCCCCCCATCCCTGTCTCTCTCTCTCCAACCCTCCCCCCTCCTATTCCCTTATTTCTTCCTCCCCCCTTGCTCTTCCTCTCCCTCTCCCCCCAAGCCTCTCCTCTTGGTGATTATCTCCATGACTTATGCAGATGGCTCCGAGAGAGATGTACTCTGGCCACAGCTGTGACGGTGGGTGACGTCTGTCAGGCAAATGGCTTGATGATTCCAGGAGGGGCCGCCCTGGCCACGCCCCAGGGCCTTAGACGGGAAGCCTGAGGGAGAACCTGACGACTGGCCCAGGTCACGTTGCACTTGGTCACGGCTTAATGGCCGGATTGTAAGTAAAAATAGAAAAGGTCGTGAACCTGTGTGCACTTATGCTACAGGCATTCACAGCATCCTTATTTTCTAATAGGGCCAGAAATGTTCTAAAAGGAAAATGTGGGGGAGGGGCCGAAAGCCGGTGAGGCACAAGCCCATTGGACCGTTCCCCTGCCGTTTTCTGGAGAAATGCCTCTGAGCTCGCTCCCCATAGTTACAGCCCCAGCTTGAAAAGGCATATTTTCTCTTTGTAATTCGGAGGAAATGGAAGAAAACTCTGTTGTGAAAGAACATACTTCTTTGCAGGGTCTGAATAGACTTCATCAGCTTGTGGCTGTTTTTTTCCTTTTTTTTTTTTGTAAATCCCTTATAAAGGATTCAACCTCTTTAGAAGAAGGTTTACAATATCCCCACCACAGCCCCTTTTAGTTGAGAGCCGTAAATTAAACTAAATGTACACAAGGAAATCACACAGACTAAAATCAATTTATGGCTTAAGATCCAGAGGAGAAAAAGGGAAACCAGTCATTTATCAGTGAGTTTTAAAATCATACGAATGAGCCAGGTATTTCTGCGAGTGTTTACAAGTAAACAAGAAAATGAGAGCCTCTCAGGCCGAGGGGGGCGCCACCCTTTGCGCCGTCCCGACGTCCGGTTTGTGCCTCCCCCTGTCACTCGTGGACGACAGCCCCCGAAGGCTCAAACGGGGCTGTCGGCACGCCGCCGAGGAGGAAGACCCAGGGGTGGCATCCAGGTGGCAGGAGCTGCGGGAACGTCAGCCACCGTGTGCATCAGCTCTCGCACCTGGAGGGGGAGCTGCGCGGGCGGCGACAGACGTGGGAGGCGGAGCCCGGCGATCGAAGGGGGCGGGATGAGTCACGTTCTTCACCAGCTGCTACACTTGTCGGTTGAAGGGTACCAGGACTTTAAATTATAAGATGCACAAAAGGGAAAATGTCAGAGGTCTGGAAGGACTATTTGCATGATTGGAATGTTGTTATTGGAATTATGTGTACCTGAGCTTTAACAAAATGAGTAAGGTCCCTGCGAGCTGTTGTCTGAACAATTAAGTCACACAAAATAACCCCCAAGTGGAAATCTCCTTCAACCTGTCGTAAGGAAGGCACGCAGAGTCCCTCACAGTGGGAGGCCGTCCCAGCGACTCAGCTGCACACGCAGGCGGCGCGAGCTTAGACTCTGTGCTGAGGGCGGCGTGACTGCTCTTTCCTGAGCTGCGGGGGGGCCGGACCACTCCTCCCCGAGTGAGTCTCCGTGTTCCCCAGAACGGCACGCCATGTCTCCAAGCATGAAGTACCCCCCCCCCGCCCCGCTGAGCGCCGGGTCACCGGTCTCTCCCCCAGGTCTGGTCCTGATGGATGCAGCACACAGGGAAACCTCGGGACGAGAAGAAAAGATCGGCCCTCATGACATCCCGCAACCCAGCATGAGGGAATGACGAGACAGCGTTGCCGCGATCTTCTTGGAAGAGCATTTGGCTCCCTTCGTTATAAAATGAAACCCACCCTTTAGGCGAAGGCCAGTGTGTGTGCGTAGTGACGGTGGACTTCAGCTAACTTCACTGACTTTACTTTCCAGTAAATGCCAACCTTCCGAACAGAGAGAGACATCTGTGCTGGTGCCTGGGCACAAACTGGTCTTGGTTCCCGTATCAGTTACACGTTCACGGTGACCCCCTGTCCGTGATGCATCTGGGAAAGATCACCGCCCTGAGAATCCTACGCTTCAGACCAAGAAATAAGATACCGGTGCCGCACTGGCCATCCCTTCCCACCATCCTTCCATATCCTTAGTTATCGGCATCCCTAGTTATTGGCAATAACTAAGGGCCAATTCTACCTAAGGTGTTTTTTCAAATAATCTTATACTCCAAATGAGAACTGAAACAAGAAGCTGTGGGTTTCAGAGGGTGGAAAGGCCGGCTCAGCGACAGGACTTTGGAGATATTCACGAAGCTGCGTGTCCGTTGCTACCCGGCAGAGCGGGCAGGCACGTCTTGGCGTCATCCAGTACCAACAGCTGTGCCCCTTTATGGCCTCCGTTCAGCTCACGGAAAGAACAGCAACGGATACATTCCGGTTTCAGAAATTAACTTCAACAAGTTACTTGGATTATGTGCGAACATAACATATCCACTCAGCCTGGTACCAGAAAAGACAGTTTTTAGGGGACTGCCTTTTCATGACACTGAATAAGGGGACACCAACTGGGTTATAAAAATACCTGAGCGTCCGCAGGAGAGCAGTGGGCTACCTTTCTAGTAACGTCGGGGAGGAGCTGCAGGTGAAGTGAAATGAAACATCGTTAGGTGCATCCATTGGTTGGAGCTGGTCTTCTTGGTCAGCATGGGACACGCTTCTGCACAAGCGTGTGAGCACACGTATTGACTGCAATGAGCTGTGCGTGCACACCCGTGCACGGACCTCAGAGCTCTGACACACGGCTGGTATGAGGACTCCGCAGCCGGCGTGGGTGTGGGGCCGATTCTGAAGAACTTCCACCTCGTACTCTGTGCCTGTTAGTGCTCTAACTCTGTGAAGTTTTGTAGTACCCTTATAAAAATAAAGAAGGAGCTGTACCACGTTTTGTTAATGCACTTGGAAATGGTCCCAACTCTGCATATGATGTCATACATGACAAAGAAGGCACATCACAGCGCCGGCTTCCCATGCTTGCTCGGGGCTGTGACCCAGGCACCTCAGCTGGATGGGGACAGCAGAGAAAAACGTGGAAAGATAAAGAATGTAGGTGCACGCCTCAGTCTCTCAAACTCTTGTCAGTTTATGAACAAAACGGTTTTCCAGAGCCTCCTCGAAAGAGGATGGTCCAGGGCAAACTCTCGCTCTGGCTTTTATCCTTTTGTCGAAGACTTACTTTGCTACCGAGTTTGCCCGCGCACCTGCGGATTACGTCAGAGGCTGAAAACAGGACTTAGAAAGACATTCCCTACCTCGAACAAAATGGCTGGCGACGACTCGGGGGGCCCCCCCGCCCCGGGTTTTCTGCTTTCCCCCTTGTCCCTGGTGATGCCTCGTCTTCGGCCCGCGATGGAGCACGGCTGCCGGCCGAACGTGGGAGAGGCTCCGAGCGAGCCAGTGGAATGGGAGGCGCCGCAATATCTGAATAAAATGCTGTTTTCCTTTAATATGCCTTTGATGTTTTAATTAGTATTTTAATAAGTCTTCTAAATAGTTTATTTTAGAGCAAATTGTGACTTGCCTGAGAGACAAAATTAAATATGTAGGTAATGAAGAACTTTAACAACATTATCCAGGGCATTACATAGAAATTGCTTACATAAACTGCATAGAAATTGGAGTAGTTTTATGTTCCCATCAACGTTGCGACAGTTAAATTAAAAGAGTTTTTCATAATGCTAAGCCGCATTCTCCTCCTTGCTAAGTAGCTCGTGTGTAATCAGTGGCAAGGCATCTGTCATCATGATAAGGAAATCATCTTAAAGATAGCTTGTGTTCCGCATAGTCACATGGTCACAAAAATTTTAAAGTATTGCACATAGTAAAATTTAAATTAGATACATATTTGGTGCATATTTTTAAATACTCAGTTTTTAAAGTAATGCATTCACATGATGAACTTTTTCACAAGTGGCAAGAAATGAGTACAACACCATTGTGTTTCCCAGGGCGCCCGCTACCACCTTCTTCACTTCAGAGCCAATCGCTGGCTGGTGAGAGTGTTCAGCAGCTCCCTGAACTGTACACACGAGTGTGTCCTGGCCATGATTCATGCGTGTGCAAATGGCACTTCTGCAAGAAGGAGTGTCTCTTTTCCAACTTCCTCGTTCACACGGCGTCGGGAGCTGTTGGGCAGTGCTACTGCAGACATCTTGTCTTCCCACTGAAATTTCTGAGTCTTGTAAAAATAAAAACGGGCAGAAACATCGAGCGTTGCTGAAGAAGTGCCCGTCGCTGCGTATCAGTTCGTTTATGGAAACTTCCAAGTGCGTGTTCTTGCTCACTGCGTTTGCTAATCGTTTTGCATTTTTCCTACAATCTTAATATATGGCTTTATTGTCTTTAAGAGAGGGTAGCCTCTGAGTGCTTTCCCTCCTGCGGCCCGGATTCACAGCTCTGGTCCGAGTCGGTGTAGGGCTCCAGGCTGTTCCGTCGGTGAGCACGCCGCTTTGTGCCGCCCCTGGCGCCCCAACGGGGACGTGGGCTTCAGGCTGCGGCCTGCCTTTAGTGGGTCGGTCTTTGGGATGCGCAGTTCGGCACAGCTCCTACTCCGGCTTGCCTTACAAACGCTGCCTTTCCTTTACCTTGAAGTAGGTAAATACAGAAATACACATTTCTTCTTGTTAAAGATTTTATTTACTTATTTTTAGAGAAGGGGAAGGGAGAACGAGAGGGAGAGAAACGTCGATGTGTCATTGCCTCTCACACGCCCCCTACTGGGGACCTGGCCCACAACCCAGGCGTGTGCCCTGACTGGGAATCAAACAGGCAACCCTTTGGTTCACAGGCCAGTGCTCAATGCACTGAGTCTCACCAGCCAGGGCAGAAATGCGTATTTCTTTATAATGAAAATATAGAGAAGAAAGATACATTCTTTTCAATATTTGCATGTGTATAGACAGGTACTTCCAGTGTACCCTTGAAATGGGTGCACGTGTGTGCAACCCTGTGCACGGCAGTCTCGGATCAGGGCAGACAGACCCGGGAGGTGCTGCGGGTGGGGTTCCGGGCCGCCACAACGGAGTGCCGCAGTGAAGTGAGCCATAAACCGTGGGCTGGTGGGAGTCTGGCCTCCAGTTTGTAAAACACACAATGTGTGTGGGGCAATAAAGCAAGGCAGCCGGTTTCAGATGTGAGAAAACGGAAACATTGACAAGAGCGTTAGAAAGAAATTAGATGAAAAGCATCACTGGACTATTAAAAATTTTAAGTAATGAAGTTGTGTGAAATAATTTAGTCATCCATAAAGGTGTATAGTAGTATTATTTTTATAACTTTTGTAATTTGGGAAAAAATTACATGTGGATTCTTTTTGTTAAATTTGGCACCGAGAAAGGTTATTTTCACATTTTAATTTGTGGAAGAAAAATTATATAATTCAAACAACCCTGAAATATGATTTTATTAAGTGACTTAAAAACTCTTAGCCAAGCAGAAAGGAGGGGATGTACATGAAGAATTGATCGTGTGACTGATTAATTAGCGTGACGCACCCCGCACTGAGGTAATGAGGATGGCACCAGAACGGCCCGGAGGAGCCAAGATCCCCACGCGGGATGTCATCTGTGATGTAGCACCAGGATGAAAATGGCCCTCCAGCCCCTGGGGCTGACGGAGCGAGCGCCCGGGCCGGCGCAGCCACTCGCGGATGCAGACTCCTGAGCGTGCATGGCCCCTCATGCATACCGAAACGGGGCTCGAACAAGTGTTTGCTGCTTTAATGCTTTTAAGAGACTATAGATCCAGATAATGCATCCTTTAATTTAATTTCAGAAACGAGGCCTTGAATAGTAAGCGTGCCTTTCTGATCCTCCAAATGCCTCGA
The DNA here is from genome assembly GCF_019186645.2 of Phyllostomus hastatus. NCBI lineage: Eukaryota > Metazoa > Chordata > Mammalia > Chiroptera > Phyllostomidae > Phyllostomus > Phyllostomus hastatus. The sequence continues at coordinate 44,839,135 of NW_025334032.1, forward strand.
GAAGGAGGGCAGATTATGTGAATGGTTTCATTTGTCGCCAGATATCGGCGGCTAATTGCAGGCCGTCTCGCCGGAGCGTTAAGGCCGGGGGAGCTGGCGAGGTGGCTCAGCCCCCGGGAGCTCCGCGCAAACAGCGGCGGCCCGAGGGGATAGTGCGGGTCTGAACTGACGGCGGGTGGAGCGATCACCCACCGTGCCACTCCGCAGGGCTCCCCAAACTCCTTTCTGCTCGGGGACCTGAGTGCAATGCGTGAAACAGGCTGGAGCGTCCGCCTGCCTCTTCCCGGGGCTGGTGCGGGCCGGCCTGGTGTCCTGCTGCTGCTGCTGCTGCTGCTGGCCGGCTGTGCGGGGTGGATTGTGCGAGGATCTGCCGCCGGCGTGAACGGTGCCGGCCACTCGGCAGCGTGTCCCAGCGGGAAGGGGCGATGCGGGAAGGGACCCTTGGGCCGGAGACCGGGGCTGTCTCGGGTGCCGAGGCTGGGAGCATCTAGGCACATGACGGGCCCTGAAATCCCAGGGGAACCGAGGGGACAGCGGCATAAAAAATGAGGCTGTGGAGCAAGACTGTGTCCGGAGTTCCCTGGTCACCTGGCCGAATGTCCATGGCGTGCCCGCTTTATGGACTAGCAGCATCGGAACGGACCGGTCCCTGCGCCGCCGTTTGCGGCGGAAGGCCGGCCCACCCCACCGGGGTTCCGGGAGGTCGTCAGGGACATCGTCCGGGAAGGAGTCGGAGCGTTAGTCCGGGCAGGCTGGCGTCCAGCCGGCGGCCGCGGGGCTCTCAGGCGAGGCTGGGTGAGCTGCAGCATGTTGGGTGGGCTGCACCCGCACCCCTGCTCCAGGAGGCCCCGACCCCTCGGCACGGCTGGTCCGAGGAAGAGATGGGACCCGAATCGCGTGTAAAGTTGTAGAATAGGACTGCGTTTGAGGCTATTCTGCTCAGCATTTAGAATATGTGCATTGATCTGGGTCCAGTAAACCTGAGAGGAAAATGTTCGTATTATTTACTTTATCAGGAACAGGTGTCCAAATGTTACGGCTAATTCAATCCTGACGACAAAATGTGGCTGAATTACTGCACTGTTTACTCCTAGGGTTTCCAGAAGACACCTTACAATATAGTTCCTTTTAAAAAATCCAATTAAGCCCTGGCTGGCGTAGCTCAGTGGATTGTGCATGGGCTGCGAACCAAAGTGTCACAGGTTCGATTCCCAGTCAGGGCACATGCCTGGGTTGCAGGCCATGGCCCCTAGCAACGGCACATTGATGTCTGTCTGTCTGTCTGTCTGTCTCTCTCTCTCTCTCTCTCTCTTCCCTCTCTAAAAATAAATAAAATCTTTAAAAAATTTTTAAAAATTAAAAATCCACTTAGATTTTTCTCTCAAACCTTCATAATCCAGTTACCTGAAAGAAAGATGAACTTTCCTTCCTGTTTTGAGAAACATTTCTTCCATTTAGATGCTGGCCAGTCATTCATTTTGATTTGTTTTGCTGAGAGAGCAAAGTCTTGCTTTGTTTTGTTCACTTGTTTGTGCCAAATAAGATATTTATTTTATCTCCTGAATAAAATACCAAAAAGAACCCTTCAGGGTGGAAACTCTAACGTTATTTTTTCTACAATTAGCCCTTTCCTAGAATGTCATGTCTAAAGACCCTGAGGAGGAAGCCCTAGGCCCAGGCCGGTGTGGCTCAGTGGGTCGGAGCATCGTCCTGTAAACTGCAAGGTCATGGGTTCGATTCCTGGTCAGGGCACATGCCTGGGTGGCGGGTTTGGTCCCTGACCGGGGTGTGTACGAGACACAACTGATCGGTATTTCCCTCCCACACCGATGTCTCTCCCCACCTCCCCCTCCCTCCCCCTCTCCCAAAGTCAGTGAGCGTGTCCCCAGGTGAGGACAAAGGATAAACAAAGCAGCCCTGAGACTCGTGCCCGGGAGAACGGGAGAACGCTGGGCCCAGAGCCGGGTGGCGTGGATGTGAACAGGGAAGTGAGAAGCCTGTCTTCTGTCCACAGCCAGACCCAGGCCAGACCCAGGCCGGGCAGCGGCTTTGACGACCCCAGCGATCAGCTCTGTGCATGCGCAGAGAGGGTGACCGTGTCACCGCACGCCAGCAGAGGCCGCTGGCACGCAGGTGCCCCCCTAACACAGCCTCGTGCAGGGGGACCATAGGATGACCGGGCGCAGGAGGGGCCTCATCAGCGAAAGCCAGTCTTGTGCAGCGGTGGCGTCCGGACATTAAACCTCTCCGTGTCCGTGGCACCCGTCCCTGGAGTCCCGGAATGAAGAGCACGTCCTCCCTCGGTGGGGCGTGCCGTGGCTCCCCTGGCCGGCGGGACGCATCTGTGCACGATCTCCGTCGGAACTTATCTTTCAAGAAGCTGTCACAGGCGGTGCTCACGCAATGTTCCTGGTGACAGAAAAAAGGGAAATGGGAGATGGTGGTACGCGGGACTCAGGGCGAGGAAATGATAGATTTCGGGTAAAGTTCCCAGCGTTTCTTACCACGCCTACCTCTGGCACGTGCTTTCCTTGAAGGGAGGGCCTCACCAGTTAAACTGCCCCCCCCCCCAGTGATATGGACTGTGGGGTAAGGCACGAGCCCCAAGGGGGGTCTGGACATGGGTGGTATCTCCTGACCCGTTTGGTGCCCCAAGAGTGTGGAGACACACCCACCATGCCATGGAGACATGCGATGTCCCTTCAGCAGCCATCAGCTGCCCCGCTGTCCCCTCCCACACAGCCCCCACCCCAGGGCGAGCCCCCCCTCATCCTCCGCTGGTGCAGGGCGGGTGGTTGATGGAGCCACCTGCCAGACACGGGCAGTGGGGCTGGTGCCCCAGCCCAAGGGGGGCAGCGGGAGAAGTCAAGGGGGAAGGTGCTGAGGATTCGCACCCCACACGAGGCGTCCCCGAGATTTTCTGCGGGTGCCGGGATGACGCCAGCAAGATAAACGAACCGCAGATTCTCGCCTCCCTCGGGTCGCTGCGGGTCCTCCCAGTGGGCACCGTGGGTCTCACTCACGGGCGTCCCGGGGCCGAGACGGGTCTGAGACGGCCCTCGGCGGGCGTGCAGGTGGATCCAGCAAGTTTCTCATAGAGGGTACACTATTTCAAGGTTTATTTTTCCAGCAATCAGAGCGGCTGATATTTGCCCATTCGTGTACACCCTGTACTGGAGTCCTGGTCCCTTCTTCAACGCGAATAGGTCACCCATTTGAAAAAACTCATTGTTCCTTCTTATTTCCAGCACCTACAGTTCTGTACACCCACAAAATATTAATAGAACATGATCTCAATTACACTTATGTGTAAAGGGCCCTTAAATTTCTTCAGGAATAGATGAAAGTGTGAAAAAACGGGTGCTTAGAATATATAGGTTTTTCGAGGGGAAACCGGTGGTTTGAACATCTGGAGTCATTTTTCAGCATGCAGAGTGACATGGCAGAAACAACAACGCGTTTCCTCGAGGAAACAGCCTGTCTCCCCACCCCCACCCCCCACCACTGCCCTGGAGAGCGGCCTGTGCCACGGGGGCCCTGGCGCATGCGCACGCGGCCGGCCGAGGCGGTGGGGGAGGGTGTGTCGGGAGTGTAGCCCCCAGAGCGCGGGCCGAGCGTCTCGGGAGCCTGCGCCTCCGCTGTGACCCGGTCCGCACCGTCCGACCAGAGACCAGCCCGGTACGTTCCACGGGGCCTCCGCGCTGCTGCCTTCTCCACCCGGGGGTGCTGCGCCGTGCGCCCAGGCTCCCCGGGCACCCGGGGCCTCCGCCCTCCCGGGGCGGCGCAGCGAGGGCCCCTCTCACACCCGGGTCACAGCGTGGGTGAGGGGTTCCCCCTGCAGGGGTGACTTCTTTCCGTGGGAGGCGTGGCCACGTCACGGCCGTGGGCAGTGTTCCTCTCTTGGAGTAACTGCGTCGTTGTTTGATGACGGGGACGACGCGCCTCTGTTTCAACGTTTCCGCGTCGGCCTTTGTGACTTGGGGGCCGCGCCTTCCGTTCGGGGTGGGGGGGAGGGGGGAGGGGGGAGGGGGAGGGGGAGGGGAGGGGGGAGGGGTGGGAGGGGAAGAAACTTTGTCCCCAGATGCCACCCCTGCGCTCCTTCCCCTCCAACACGACCGCGGAAGGGAGGGGATGGAGGAATCCTCAGCTGGCGGGAATGTTCAAAGCCTTTCAGGAGCTCTGCGTGACCCCCCGCCCCACCCCCACCCCCACCCCCACCCAAGCCGGAGGGCAGCAGGTAGAAGAGCTTCCAGGAGACTTCCCTGGGAATCATCCTGATCGACTTCCTTCCAGAATCTTCCCTGTCGTTCCACTTCGCTGTCGTTCCCTGTCGTTCTACTGGCTTCCACTTTACACCGAATTCCTTGAACGCATGACACGTATTAGTCATTAACACATCGTTTAACAGACGCCCAGTAAATACTTGGAATGGATGAAAGGTGAATTCTGATTATCCAGTATAAAAAGTCAGGCCCAAAGAGAGCACCGAGAGAGACCACGGTGTTCCTAAAATTGTAATAACAGCCATGAAATACAGAGTTTTTGAAAAACAGTAAGTCCCGTATTTTACTCCACGGCCTGGAAACTCGTGCGGGCACACGCGCGGGCCTGACGCCTGAGCACACGCAGAGCTGGTCCCTGAACGTCTCCGTTAGCAGGGAACCAGCGGAGCCGCGGACTGCCTGGCGCTCCCCGCGGTTCAGCCCCGGGAGCACGCGCACAGCCCAGGGCGGCGGCTTCCGGACTCGCTCGCGGAGGAGACTGCTGTGATGGTGGAAGATGGGGCGATTGAACACCCCCGCTACCTCCACGGGCACGACTCTACTCTCACTCGTGATGCTAGGCTGAGCCACTTCATACGCTCTCATGTAACGGTACCAGCATTAGCGTGAGGTATGAAGCCGTGCTATTAAACACTGAGTATTAACGTGAGTTGGGCAATATTTGGCTCTACAGCGATTTCTTTTAAAGCAATTAGTTCACTGGCGTAAGATTTAACTTAGTGATTTTTTTTCCTAATTTACTTAAAATGTACACTTGACATTTTAACTGAACCGCAGCTGTAACGACGTCTGACATTTTACGATCACCAGCGCTGCAGATGATGCAGTGTGTGCAGCGAGGAAGAGGGCGCTCTGTGTAATGGGATTAGACCTTCCCCGGCCGTTCCTGTGATGTGCACCGCGCTCCCGCCGGCCCCCCGCCCCCGGGTCTGCGCGGCTGTCCCCGAGTGCCTTCCCACCTTTCCTTCCGCACTCCCGTTTGCAGTAGCGAGATGGTCGCACTGGTGTCAGGGCCTGGAGCGTCTGGAAGGACGGCGCCGTGGGAACCTCCCAGGAGCCTTTTCTCAGCGCAGCTCACCCGGGGCGTTTCTGGGGACCCAGGGAAGGAGGAGCGCGCTCCGTCCCGAAACTCATGTCTCCGCCGGATGACCCGGGCCCGAGAATGTGGACGTGCTCCGTGCTGGCCCTGCTTTGCTAGTGATCACTCCCTTTGGCAGGTCTGCCCTCGCGTCCACCTGGACTGCCTCCTCCGGCAGAAAATACGGTCCACGGGAGTCGATGGGACCCCGGGGATGCCACCGGGGGGGGGCGGGGACGGGAGGGCGCGATGGACAGACGGAACTGCGGCTCGTTTCTGCTGTCCTCAAACTCCACTGCCCTTTCCAAACAGCCCCCTCTCCCTCCCGCCCATAATGCAGGGAGGGTGTCAGGTGGCGCCCTAACACTCTGCATACAGTAAAATAGGGCTGTTTTCTACGGGGAGACCATAACCGCGGGCCAGGCGCGCAGACGCAGCTCTGGGGTAAAACAGACCCCTCTTCCAGCTCAGCCTTCGGCGCCAGCGGCCGCCCCAGTCGCCCGACCACTTGGGGACCCCGGCTTCGTTTTGTAGGCCGTATTGTTGGAGAAAACACATGGTAAACGGCTACACGTGTCTCTGTGGCTTGGTTTTTACCCCGGTCATCTCCAGGCGGGTTAAAGATGTTATCACCTTCCTCCAAGACCTCAGTGCCGCTCGGGTCGACGGAGAGAAGTGGGGGGCCGGCAGCCGCCTGCGTTTTCTCTCCGTCTTGTTTTTTTCCGCCCGCTTTGCCGACACCCTGGCTGGTGGTGCCCGGGACAGGGCGGCTCCCGGGGACACGAAGGCCCGAGCACTCCGCCAGGCCGGTATCGGCAGGGACGCAAAGTGTGGAAGCTGGGGCTGCTCTAGGTGTTCCCACGTCGCCCGGGAAAAGCCAGCCACGCGGGTGTACGTCTTCTCGCAGTCGACACCGAGAGATGTGGGCAGCACCGTGAGTTACGGGGGTCACAGACAGGCCCGTGTTCCTAAGAATGGGTTTTCCTGGAAGGAAGTCCGGGGCCGTAACGTGTGTCCCCAGGGTCCCCGGGGGAAGCACGTGAGTGATGCAGCGCAGAGCACCTTGGGCGGCACATCCGCAGACACCGGACGTGTGTACCAGGTTCCCCGGCTCTCGGGCGGACAGGGTGAGGCTGTGACGCCCGCCTGGAGCTGCACAGGCTCCGCCCTCCGCGCTGCGCCCCTCCGCCCGCCCCTGCGCCCTGCTCGTGCAGGCCGCACCCCGCGGTTCCCGGCTCAGCCGGGAAGGAGACCCGTGAGCAGGCCAGCAGTGCGGATTTCGTCTGCGGTTGTGCGCGCTGGAGCAGACCGCCCCACCGCTCGTCCGCCGCCCTGTAGCGGGGATTTAGGGCTTCTAACACCGTGTCTCTCTTCTTAACCACGATTCTTTAGGAAACACCTAAATTAAAAGAAACATGATGAATTTGCGTTGCAAGTGCTCTCCCATTATTTGATGCATACACTTACGCTAATAAATATTTGAAGCTTCAAAACAGATGATTGCTAAATAAAATGAATGTCAACCATTTTTGTTCCACTTACTTATGGACCCCGAGGGAATGTTTTGATATGAAATACTGTTTTTTTGTTTTTTCTACTGATTGTAGGTTTACACCAAGTTGTAAGAAAGAGACAGATTCCGGGTACTCTTGGCCCGGTGTCCCCAAAGGTGGCATCTGGCAAAACTGTCCAACAAGGACTGGCTGGGGTGTTGACATTGGGACAGAAGGGATACAGAACGTTTTCTGTTGCCACGACAACACCTCCCGTGGTCCTTTTATAGCCACGCCCACTTCCCTCCTGTGCTCACCCCCTCCTTAACCCCTGGTCGCAAAATATCCGTTCCCCTTTCCAACAACCTTGCCATTTCAAGAATGCTAAGAACATCTGGTTGCACAGCACGCAGCCTTCCAGGGCTGACCTTCCCGTGAGGCCCAGTTCTCTGCAGAGTCACGGGGCGGGGGCGGGGGGGGGCGGGTGCACAGGGGCACTCCGCTGTCCTAGCGGCTGAGAGGCACCTGGCGTGGGAGTGCCACGGCTGGTGAGCCACTCACCCCTCACGGGGGTGAGTTATTTCTAGTTTTGTTACAGAGCACAAGGGGCCAAGGGGGATGGAGGGCAATCTACTATTACCGAAAGGAACCCCCCAGTTTTGTTAAGTCGGCCGCCTCATAGGAAAGACGTCTCTCAATGCCAGAGAGTCATGAAAAGGAAAGGAAATGTTTATTTAATGCTTTACAGACTTAAAGTAGTGACCCAATGTCTTCATCAAAATCCCAAAGTCCCTAAAACACCCACAAACACACACCGTCCTTCCTTAGCCCCTCTGTCCAGTCTGGGGTGCCGTATCTCAGGGAAAGAAATAGAAGTCCGTGGCTCAGGCAGCCCCCAGTTCTTCCCAGTGATCCGTGCTAGGCTGGTAGGCCTCCCTCGGTTCCCAGCACCATCAGCTGTGTCGCCGGGACCTCTGCTAAAGCTGGGTGGTGGTTCCCCCTTCTAAAGCTGCGGGGGTCCCCACTCTGGCAAAGCTGCGTGGTCCTCTCTCTGCAATGGCTGCCGTGTTTGGGTTTAAATCCCCGCGCCAATCTTCCTCTGCAGCCCCATTTCCGTCTCCTCCCACAATCGGCTCCACCTGCCAGCACTCTCATACGCTTCCAGCTTTCCTGGGCTGCCATGGTGAGTCTGGGCAGGTGTGGCCCCATGGCGAGGAGCCAATCTTCTCCAAGTTCCCACACAGGTGCTGTAACTCGGGGTACCTGCCCCCCAGTCATGTCTTGGTGGGGAAGTTACTTCCATTCCCCTGGCTCAGAGCATGGCCACAGCTATGTAACATGTCTGTGCAACCAGTTAAAGGTTACAGATGTGTTAAATGACCACACTGAGGTCAGCTGCAAAGCTGCTGCTATGCAAAACAGCTCTCAGTGGCCTGTTCCATGTGTCCCTTCCCCCAACCCACACCTGTGTGGGGGCAGGACGGGAAGTGAGGACATCCTAATATTTCGTGGACACCCTGAGTTCTGGGCCCCATTCCAAATCCCTACTTGGGGCCCCCCTCTTGGCTGCACCCTGTCACAGTTTCTTTGTTATTATTGAGACTAGAGCTGTCACGGACATTCGTATCCAGATGCCATGTGGCCGTGTGGCTGACGCGCATTCCGTTTTTTAAGGAACCGCCCAGCTGTTTTCCAGAGGGGCGGGCCCCCTCTCCTCTGCACGTTCTGCCAGTGCTGGGCGTTGTCACTGACGGTCACTCCAGCCATTCTGCATAGGAGTGCCACGCTGTTTCTTTGTGGTTTCCTGTGCATCTCCCTGCCAGCTCACGATGTGGACCGTGTCTTCTGGTGCTAATTTGCTGTCTGTGTTGCAACAGTTTCTGTGCCTTCTGCCTGTTTTCTAACCGGGCTGTCTGGTCTTCTACTGCTGAGTGTTTCAAGGTCTTCACGTGCCCTAGACGCTTGTCCTGGGTCAGATGTGAGGTTTGCCAATGTTCCCACCGTCCGCAGTGTGCCTTTTCGTCCTCCTCATGGGGTCTTCCGCAGAGCAAACTCTTCCAATCTTCATGAAATCTGATACATCCATTTTTTTTTGCTCTAATGGGCTGGGCTTTTGCTGTTTAGTCTGGAAGCTCTTCGGCCCTAAACCCTAAAGATGCCCCCCCTCTGTTTTTTTCCTCTGAAAGTGTGAGTTACATTTCACGTTTCTGTCTGCGATCCATGAGGAGTTAATTATCTTATGCTGACTCGGAGCTGAGCTCATTTTTGCCGGTCTTTGCCGACATTCGGGCGTTCCGGCGCCGTGTGCTGGGAGCCTGCCTTCCCTCCACGGGCTGCCCTCGTGCCCTGCCCACAGCGGGGCGTCTTCATCCGGGTCCCTCTCTGGGTTCTCCGTCCTGGTCCACTGGGGTGTGGCCTATTCCTCTGCCCAAACCGTCCCATGGTCTTAACTTCCGTAGCTATAAAGTAAACCTTAAAATTGGATAGACCGATTCTACCTAGTTATTTTTAATTAAACTATTCTTCCTTCCTTCCTTCCCTCCCTTTTTTTTTTACTTTTCATATAAATTTTAGGAGAATCGTTATGTCAGCAAAAAAATAGCTGGGATTTTAATGAAAATTCTTAAACCTGTATGTGAATTTGAGGAAAATAGACATGTTTACAATGCTGAACCTTCCACTCTATTAGCACGGTGTATTTCTCTATTTAGTAGTGTACTGGTTTCTTTCTTCAGCATGTCTGACATTTTCAGGGTATATTCTGCACCAGTGTTGTTCCTGCTAAGCGTCTTATTTTGTTTTTTCGCCAATCACGAAAGGCACCGTGTCTTCCGTCCTGGCGTCCGTGAGTTCAGTGCGAGTCTGCACAGCAGAGAGACAGGGGCACTTTCATGTTCACGGCGTTTCCTGTGCACCTGCTGCTTTCACGGCTTAGCTCCGGGGGTGCCCCTACAGACCTGCTGACACAAGTCACGTGCCCGGGTGTGTCACCCGCAAACGGGCCCTTGTAATCCACCCTTTCTGGCCGGTACGCGCCTGCGGTCGTTTCTCAGCCTGTGGCACCGCCACGTCTTCCCGCCCAGCGCTGATGAAAGTGGGGAGCCCCGGCCTGTGCCTCCTTCTCCGTCTTTGGGGAGCACTCAGTGTTTCCCCACCGAGCATGTGTCAGCTGGGGGTGCTTCGTGGGCACGCACCGCCGCGCTGGGGAAGTTCTCCTCCACTCGCATCTCCCTGAAAGGTTCTTTTCATGACTGGATGGTTACATTTGTCAAATGCCGTTTTTTTTGACATAGATTATTACAACCTTTGAGTTTACTCTTTAGCCTGTTATTATGGCCATTACATGGATTGATTTTTCAAATATGGAGCCATTTTTACATGCCCAGAATAAACAACACTCGGTCATTTAACGAACTCTCATTACACGTTGCTTGCTGCTGTTTTCTTTGGTTTTGTTAAGGATGTTTGCACCTGCATGTGTGAAGGATATTGGTTTATTCGTACTTTTTTAGCACCGTTGTTGTCTGGCCTCCGCATCAGAGGTCTCAGTCGGCTCGTCTGCTGCCACGAAACACCGTGGACCGGGAGCCTCAACAGCAGACACTCACGTCCTCGCAGTCCGGGGCCGGGACACCTGATGCCCGGGTGTGGGGTGCTCAAGTGTGGGTGAGGGCTCTGTCCGCTGGCGCACACCTGCACGCCGGGGGCTCATGTGACCTCCGCTTGGTGCGTGTATGGGGGTGCAAGAGAGAGGTCTCCTCCTCCTCTTCCTCCTCCCTCACGGCCACCAGTGTCACTGGGTCAGCCGCCCGCCCTCACGGCCTTCTTTGGCCTCGTTGGCCCTCTCCCAGCCCCAGGTTCAAATGCAGCTACATCGGGAGTCAGGGCGTCACCGTGTGGGTTCGGGGCAGCAACTCCGTGCATAGGGTGACATCCGTGCCGCGGAACACGCAGGGGGTGCTCCACCCACTCCCACTCCCCTGGGAGGCTCCCTGTGAGGTTGGAGCCCATTGTGTAAAGGTTCGGTAGACGTCTCAGTGCACATGGGTAGTTGTCTTGGTGCCTTTGACAGACGCCAGAGACCACTGTCGGGCTGCAAACAGTAGAAACGTATCCGTTCCTCCCACTTCTCAGGGCTGGGGAGTTCCAGACCGACGGGCCAGTGACGCAGTGTCTCGGAGGGTGTCTTCCTCTTTCACCGGGGGCGTCTCCTTGCTGTGTCCCCCTGTGCCAGAAGGGCGCTCTCTGGGGTCCGTTCCAGAAAGGTGCCCATCCCATTCACATTCACGAGGACAAGGCCCTGGGGACCTCATCCCCTCCCGGTGCCCCACCCTGGGGGTCTCATCAGGTGAATTCCGAGGGAACACACACACTCAGTCTACGGTGGCAGAATCCTCCTGTGGAACTCTTGGGCTGGAGATCTCCTCGGGGGCAGTTTAATAGTCATGGGGTCAGTCCCGTCTCCTGTGTCCTGCTAGGTGACCTGTGGTCGTGTGCTTTTAAAGGAGGCAGCCCCTTCAGGTCAGATGGACAAGTTTACGTGAGCAGTCGGGCCGCACGCCCGAGTTTGTTTTGTGTCTGTGGTCCCCTAGTAATGTTCGCCGCCGTGCGCCTGCCAGCAGGCGTCTGTAGCTCCTCCCAGCCCTTTGTTGTTTTGTCAATCCTTTCCAAAGACTTAGCTCCTCTCCAAAAAATTGTTTTTCTCTGTTGTTTCCCTGCTTTCAATGTGTAATGATTTCTGCATTTATCTTTTATTTCGTGCTTTCTGTTTGCTTCAGATTGATTTTCTTCTTTCTTTTCTGAGTTCCTGAAATGAGGCTGGGGTGATTAAGATGAAATTTTCTTCTTTTCTGATGTATTTTTGGTGCTATTAATTTTTCTCTCAGCACTGCTCAGCCGAGTCCCAATTTTGACATCTTGTATTTTAAAGTTTATTTAGTTCAGTGTATATTTTTTTTACTTCCCTTGAGACTTTCTCTTTGATGCATGGGTGATTTAGAAGTGTGCTGTTTAGTGATTGGTGATTGTTCTTTCATTTTTTCTTGTTAGTTTCTATTTTGACTCTGCAACCTACAGAGACTGTAATTAAGTTCAATGCCATAGACTAACCGGCAGGCCAAAATCTCTCCTGTGGGGAATGAGCGTTCAGGCTGACATATTCTGGCATCGGAGGCTTGTGCTCAGACTAAATTAAACCACACATCTGTAGACAAACTGCCTAATTAGCAAACTTCGGGTAAAATACAAATTGACAAAGCATCTCTTTGACCTTTTCGAAAGCTGTTAGTCATTCAAGTATTATGCATATTATTATACTGGTTTACGCATTCGGAGTTCTGACTTCACCATCATTAAAGTTTGTAAATAGACCCAAGCCCAGTGATACGTGAAAAACACCTTTAAAATTCAAAGTGTGTGTCATGAAATCCAAACACTAAAATCAATGTATTCGACCTCTGCTCAAGGTCATGATTGATTTTTGGTCCCTCCTCTGTGACTGGCGTGTCTTCAAGAGGAACCGTGGTTTACTGTAGGGACACGACACCAGTACGCAGGTTAGCTACGCGCTGTGGCCACCGGCCATCACACAATTCAGGAGGAAGATCGTAAACGCAAGAGCAGACGCAGCAGCGTCTGGGTTCGTGCAGCACCTGCGGGGAGACTCCCCGCCGTCTGCCGTCCCGCGTGCTCCCTTTAAGACAGCGGCGTGTTGTCCGCTTCCTTCAAGGAACAGCGTTCCCAGAACTTGTTCAAGGGAGCAGACTCTGATGGCCGAAGTCGCTCAATTGGCCGGCGACACCTTGCGCACGGCCGGGTCACCCTCCAATGCCCTGTCGCAAACAAGCGACCCACCGTGACAAGAGGAGTCACGGGTGTTTATCAGACTAGCTTCAGCAACACATCCCTGCTTTTTAACCGTCTTCGTGTTTTGTTTTGTTTTTTAACCCAGGCTGTCGGGATTTCAGCTGCCCTCCTCCATCGTCAGCACGGGCTCCATCCTCACCCTGTGGTTCACCACCGACTTCGCCGTGAGCGCCCAGGGCTTCCGAGCGCTGTACGAAGGTAGGCCCCTCGCTGTGTTTGCACGCCCGCTGTGGGCGCTGCGCCCGCCCTCTGGGTCCGCGCGCACCGCTGCCCGCTTGCGGGCGCTCCGGGTTAAAGGCGTCAGTGTGCGCGCAAGCTGCCGATCCGCCGGTGCGCGGGGGCGGGGACGTTCGACCCTCGCTCGAGTGGCGCAGCGGCGGTGGGAGAGCGCTATTGGCTGTCGTCGCCAAACGTTCTAGCGCAAGACGTGTGTTCTCGACTCTCCTCGACTGGTAGAGCTCTTTGTATTGGAAGAGGGGTCTGTCTTCGGACGTCCGGCAGGGAAGTTTGGAGGACTTCGAATACCAGGCGCCGGCGCTTTCTCTCTGTGAAGGATTCATCCCAAGGCAGATGGGCTTTGCTGGGAATTGGGTCGGGCGATGACGCCGGCCGCGCTTAAGCGAAAGGCGTTCTGTGAAATGAGCGTCTGTGTCACGGCTGAAGCCGTTCACTGAGACGACTCCCTTGATCCCACTGCCCCGCCCCTGCGAGGCCTCGGGGTTGCGCTTTGGTTGTTTCTGGGTTTGGGCGTTTGCGTCTAGGAGGTAACTTGGGGGTCGTGCTATCGGTTTTGAACCACGTTGGAGCGAACATTTAAACAGATAAAAGAGGGTCCAGCCTCGGAGAGGAAAGGCGACACAGATGGTCACGCCAAGCACGTGGCGCTCAGAAATGACGAGAGTCACACGGTAAGTGCAAACGCCGGGGCGTGTCTATTTTGGTCTTTTTTTTTCACTTAGACGCCCTAACGTTTATTCCACGTGCGACACGGAGGCTGTGATCGTGGACACAAATAAACTCCGCAGTTAGCAGAGTTTGCAGAGCACTTGGTGAAAGACTGGGTCGGGGTTTAGGGCCCTCCCTGTCGCCAACACACGCCTGGGACGGTGGGTGTCCCCGGGTGGGAGTCTTACCCGTGCGTCCTTGTTCCGGGTACTCGGCGCCCTCGGGCAAAACCCCTTGTGCAGAACTGGGTCTCCAGGCGCCGTGCGCCCCTGAACGGAGCTGCTGTGCGGTCGCGGAAAGGGTCAGGATGGGCCGTCCTCTCTGCACGCGTCCAGACAGACCAGCCGGCCCTTCCATTGCCAGTCTCGCGCGCAGTGATCCTCAGGGCGGTCCAGGGTCCTGACTCCGGTGGCGGCGAGGCCGCGGTGTTTCCGTGGCAACCAGCGTCGCTGGCCTGCGAGGGTGAATCACCGTCAAGTCCGGCATTGACCGTGGGGAGTCACTTAACGTCTGGAGAGTAACAGGCTCCTTTAGGATCCCCAAGTGCTGTTCTCTCTCAGATCCTCTTGTACCTGCCACTTCCTATGTACCTTAACTTCACACAATCTCCTTTTAACAATAAAAAGGGGGTTTCTAAGGCAGCCTGCCCCAGTGAGCAGTGTCACTTGTGAGATACCATCACGTGGGGCCTGTGCGGAGAAGGCGGTGACGCTGCCCCATTTGCCTGACCCCCCCCCCGCCCCCCCCCCCACGGGAGGCTGGTGCTTGAGTAGCGTGTCTGCTGGGTGTCCCGGGACCCCGCTGTGGGGACACTGCCGAGGGGTGGTTGGCTGCCAAAGGAGCGATTCTATCCAATCTCCTCGCCGAGCTGTCGCTGTAGGTGTGGCCGCTCACCATGGCGACACAGCAGGGACAATCGGGGGCATTATCTCTGTCGGGCAAATATCGATCCGTTTCCTAAAAACATTAGAAAACCGACTTGAATAGTGAAGAGGAGTGTACGTACGTGAAAGGTGCGGCGTTCCCAGCGTTGGCCCTTGGAAGCGCTTTCAGTTTGAAACTTATGTTTAAATAGGGACATTCAAAGACAGTCTGTGTGCAAGCAAATGCAAACCTTTGTTTTCAAAGGGAAAGAGCTAATCACAAAAGTGCTCCATCAGCAACACCAAAGTTGTTTACAATGTTTAATATTGGCATTAAGGTATTTCTTGATTAGCTTAAAGGTCTCCTGAGAAAATGGGTTTGTACTCTCTGGAGAAAAACAGTAATTATCGTCTGAACAGAAGATGAAAGACTGGAGAATTTATCCAGAAGAGTGTAAAACTTTCATCCTAAGCACAGCGGTTTATGTACAGCGGTCCCCGGAGTGAGTTTAGATACAACTCCAAGCACCAAGGCGATGCCGCTGGAGAAAGTGAGACATCATTATAAGCCACATGTATGAAATATGTGAAATAATCATTAAACATAACATAAAGCAGCCCCGATGACCGTCGTCAGAAGGACGCCTGTCATTCTTTTGGCACCGAGGCGCCGAGTCATGGGGACAACTCAGGTCCCCCCCCCCTCACATCAGGTGTCACTGGGACGGGACCGCCCACCGACCACTACCATGAGCTAAATAGTGCAACGGAAGGTTGCTCCTGCACCCCAGACACCAGGGGGAAATTTAATTTGTAGAGAGAATACTAAATCAGCATGTACAAATGTATGTGATTTACTCCTTGATCTAGCATTGTTTTCTTCCAATTAAAGTTAGAATTTGTTTAATATCATCGGATTGATACCTAATTTTTTCATTTAAATTTATTAGCCTGACTTGGAGAAAAGCTTCCAAACTGCCAATCTGTCTGAACACTATAACCTTGGTAACAAACTTAATCTGCGCACGGGCCTTTTCAGATTTCCGGCAGTGCTTTGGAATTGTTATTATTTACATGAATTATTGTTGACTCGTGGAAAATTAATCTGCATGATGAGCATGAAAACAATAAAATATTCTAATAAGTGTATTCATTGAATTTACCCCTGGAAATCAAAGGGGAACATTTGTAAATTTCACACTACCTTACTAAATATGGGGCCCTTCAGGGTCTTACCGAGTAAGTTCATAGATTGTTGGTGAAAGGAACGTAGGAATAATGACATTGAAGCTACTAACCTGACAGTGTTTTGTATTAATTTACATACTGGCTCCACCACTAAACATTCTTCTCCACGACAGACCAAAGAAGTGGCAACATTTCCTTGGAAAGTTTATAAAAGAAAATACTGATGAGTAGGCATAATTTCCAATAAGACAGGGTGCTACCGAAATTCCTGTATCTGCCCGACATTAAAGTGCAATGGATATGAATAGCATATATTCCCGTACTTCTATTTGCTGGCCCTCTCTCCTCAAGATCTAAGTTATGAAAAAGTGATTTTTGTTTATCGAGCTCATGAGACTGAAAAATCACGTGGGTCGGAACGTTGGCGTGGCGTGCCAGCCCTGGCAAGCGTCCTCATAACAAGTGCGCACAACAAGGCGCGGCAGCCGGCACGCCGGGGCACAGGTGCGCTTGGGGCACGTGATCATTTAGAGGTCGTGCCCCGAAGAGCCCGTCGCTCCGTTCTCTCCATTTCTTCACTTTTACAAAGAGAATCCCTCGATTTCCCGGTCAGTTTTCTCACTGGTGAAACAGTGAGCTGCATGTTAGAAACACCGGTGAGTGTCGGACGGAATCTCTGCAGCTTCAAGTTTCAGCGACTCTGGCTCTGACGTCCGATTGGCTTTCAGAGGATATTTACTGTGTTAACTCATATCACTGCGTTGGTCCTGAGCATCGTTTCAGATGCCTCATAAACGATGCGGTGGTCCTTACACATTGACCTTTAGTAAGACTTGGTTATATTTTAAACATTTAGTTTACAAGAATTGTTTGCCATAATTTAGTGGACTACTTAGACTTTTTTCAGGTGAAACAACTTTGCTTTGACACTGATTGAATTTTTTTCACACAGTACTTTGTGTGAAGTGTAATTTTCGTACACAATACACCTGCGGGCACAGACAGCACCAGCTCTGGGAGACAGGTAACAGGTCCCCGGTGCCTTCGCCAGGACCAGCACTCTCTGCATACAGAGCGTTTCTCAGCAGCGTGGGGGGCAGGCCGTGCGTGGGGAGCCAGACTGTCTTTGAACGCCCACCGAAGGCGTTATCCGTGGAATAACAGGTTTTATAAGGAAATTGGAGTGAAAATCATATGCATATTTCAACATAAATATTCACTTTTGCAGTAATTGTTTGGCAGGGCAGAAGGAAGGTTAATTAGATTATTAAGACAAAGCTGATAAGAAAAAAGAAACCTATTCTCTTTAAAATGTCTTTTAAAATGCTGGCAGACACGATAGTTAGAAAGGGAGAAAATAATTTTTTTTAAAAAGGAAGAAATTTTAGCCGCATGTGTAGCAGTCAAGTATGTTGATCAGAAAAGACTAATTGCACACCCTCAACATTTATCTCAGGCCTCCCAGGCGCCATCTTTGGTGACATGGCCTCACATTCTGTGCGTGAGATCTGCCGGAACGTGGGAGCGTTGGACCCTGTTCTAACGGGGGAGAAGGCGCACTGGGGGCGCCCTGAGGGGCACTGGGCACTCCCGGCGGCAGCGGAGCGCTGCCCGTGGCCGGAAGTTGCGCCCCACGCACAGCAGCTCATTAGCTGGAGAGAGAAAAGCAATTGCCCGTGAAGAGGCCCGGGAGACTCCCCGGGGTTACAGATGCTCTGCAACACATTTTTGTCTCTCCAGTGCGTCTTTTTTTAATCTTAGAATCATGCACTCCATCAGTCACGGCATTATGTTCTGCTTGCTAAGGCATGCGTATCTTTGTGGGTGAGAAATACAGAGATGGATGGATAGATAGATGTGCCTAGAATGATATGAAATCCTGTTTACATTTTGTCGCTAAATCCTCCCTCACAAGATTTCTGTAAGTGAAGTGAAAGCAGCTAATACTGCCAGCTGGAGGAAGTGAGGGAGCGACTTTGCCGTGACCTAACTGGCCGGGAGCTCACAGCTAGTAAACAGTGAAAGGAGAAATCACACCCGAAGTCGTCTGTCTTCTTCTCCAGAAGTCGTCATTCTTGCCCAGTCAATCACTCTGTGTCTCCTTACATACCTCAGTGCACTGGTGTATGCGCAGACACGCAGTGCAGAGATACACACACCCGCGTGCACACGGGCGTATGCCCAGGGAACTGCGTGCACACGCAGGGTGGGTGTGGTGATGCAGGGAACACCCCGCCCTTCTCTCCTCGGAGCGCCTCCCGGGGACCCAGCGCCGAGCTCCGCGCTGCTGGGCACGGAGAGGCCGGCGGTGCCCGTCCCGAAGGGCTGGGGGCAAGGGCAGGCTTCCCTGGGCTCGGGGCCCCCACCTCTGGGCCGGCGGTCACGGAAAGGCTGACCCCCCGGGTGACTGGACCAGCGAACGGCAGGCGGCGTTTTAGGTTGCGCATCTTCCATTTTACAATTCCGCCCCCTTTTGACCTTTGGAATCGCGGTGTGGCGTCGGAAATGTAGACAGAGATGGCTGGGGGCGGGGACTCCCCGGCTGGAGTGGCTTCTGAGTCCTCTGCGCTCTGAGGCCCGGCCTTCCTGGTTTTCCTGCTGCAGACGAGCCCCCCCCCCACCCCAGGTCGCTCTCCTCCCCCCCACCCCCCGGAGCGCAGGGACCGGCTCCGGGAAAACATCGAACCCTTGGCATCTGGCACAAAGCAAATACTCAAAAGCATTTTTTGATTAAAAAGAAAATCTGCTCTCGGCCTCAAATTACTTTCGTCCAGGAGTTGGTATGTCTTCCCTGAAAACCTAAAAGGAACACTGCTCATAAGTGCCACCTCTCGCTAATGCGAGGAGGACTCTTCTCTCTGGTTAATAGCCCCTCCCATCCAGAAGTTTCCCCCAAAAAGCACTAAAATTCACTCAAAACAAAGAGGTTGTGTGATCCACAATATGTGTCCGCTGCCTCTCTGCAAAAATAACGGGCTCTGTGCAGGTCATTAAGTTAAACCCGTAAAAACCTGAAATGCACCAATCTCACCGATGACACATTTTCCCTGTGCAAGCGAATGGCTCACGTTCCCTCCGGCGCAGGGCGCGTGAGTCTGGTCCACGGGCAGACCTTGGCTAAGCAGCGACCGACCGCGGGGGCGGGGCGGGGGCGGGGGCGGGCGGTGAGCACCTCCCCCAGGAGCGGGTTCGCCTCGCTGGGTGTGTTTGGCATTTCCCGCTGACACATCTCACGGGCGGAATTTTCGTTCCTTTCCCACCCAGGGCTGTGGATTTAAAAAGAGCAGCGAGATGATTACCCTTCAAGCTCCAGGCTTTATTTAGAATGTCAGCACCGGTTTATTTCTCCCTTGAGGTGATTATCCAAACTCAGCCTGAATTAAGCCGGGCGGCGCGGGAGGGACCCACCTGGCGGGGCGGCGCTCCCTCCCGAGGGCAGTGAGGACGGCGACGGGGAAGGGGCAGCGGGCGGCTGTCCACCAGAGACCGCGCTGACACGCTGAGACACGCTGAGTTCACCCTTTGTCTGGGCAGCACGCCAGTGCACACCCGTGTACTCCGATCCTGTTGTAGCGCAACCATTTGGAAAGGGATGCTTGCGTAGGTACGTAGACACACACAGGTGTGTGCACGCACGTGCACAGCACACACACGTAGAGATTACAGAAGTGCTCTGAAGAGCACTGAGGGCTACCTCGGGTGTTCATACGTGTCACTTTGGGGAAGAGCTGCCGCGGCCGGGACGAAGGGTCACCGGGTGCTGCCCTGTGAAATTGCGTCGTTTAGCCGGTTGCTACGAGCACGAAAGACCCAAGTAACCAACACCCTAAAGAGAGACATCTCTGAAGATGGCGGGGCACTTAGTGCTCGTCGGCGGAGCTCGGCCCTTCCCCAGAGACTGAGAAGCGACGCCAGGGGATGAGAAGTCCCCAGTGTCCTTCCGCATGGCTGTGTGTGGGCTCTGCGGCCAGCACCGCCGCTGAGAATAACAGGAGACTGCGCGTGTCCACCAGACATCGCCTCAAGAAAACGGCAGCCCGACTC
The DNA here is from genome assembly GCF_019186645.2 of Phyllostomus hastatus. NCBI lineage: Eukaryota > Metazoa > Chordata > Mammalia > Chiroptera > Phyllostomidae > Phyllostomus > Phyllostomus hastatus. The sequence goes on from NW_025334032.1 coordinate 44,858,894, forward strand.
CATGGAATGGAGTCCACGGGCAAGTTAATTCCACGGAAAAGGCGTCTTCAAGATCTTTGTGCAGCAACAACACACGTGCTGGTCGACGTTTGTCCTTGGAAGTCATTCCCAAACCAAGTCCGGCCACCCCTCGGGACTCGCCGGCTTCGGAACCCGTCAGACCCTGTACTCACTGCATTTTGACGAGAATAAAAATGTTTCCGCCTGCGGTGCTTGCTGGGGGCTCGTCGCACTCGCTAGAACTTCCGCGGGTCACGGTGACGCCGCGCAGGACAAAACGCTCCATCGCCAGGTGCTCGTCGCGATCCGGAACGAGTGCCACAGTGAGTCAGCAGGGCCGGCCCCTGAGTCCCGGACCGGGGGCTCCAGAACCTGTCACGAGTGGTACGGGGGTGCCACTGTAATCGGAGTTGAATTTCCTAAAACATTTCCTCTGGACCATCACTCAAGTGTTATCCTTTGTACCTACTCCTCTCCCAAGACTGTTTTGTTACTTTTCATTGATTTTTGTTTCTTAAAACTATCTTGTGTCCTAGACAGACTGCTCCGAGTTCATAAGTGTATGCCTTTGGTAATAAGTGTTCTCAGGTGATGTTTGGAAATAAACGTTGGCTGTTCCTCCAAGAGAACTTCTGTGGGCAAAAGCCACGAGACGCGGTGACTGTGTGGGCCCCTCCTCTCCTCTCGGCTGCCACACCCCCTCCACGGAGCACTCTCCATCGAGCCCCAGCGACCTCGGCGGTCCACCGTGCGGGGGCCAGGAGTGACAGTGTCGGGGGCGTGAGTGATCCCAGTGTGTGCGTGGGCACCAGGGCGTGGTCCGAGTCCCCATGATCCGGCCCTCTGTCACTATGCCCTCGACCCCGGGGACGTCACTCCATGTCTGTTGCATGGTGTCCCTCCCTGTAAAAGGAGGGAGGCACAGCCCCCCGCCCCGAGCTGTTAGGGTCCCACAGCGCATCGGTGGCTGCAACCGCTGGGCTCCGTACCTGGTGCTTACACTTCGAACGTGTTCTTCTGGCTCCGCGGCGCTGGCCCAGGCAGCGGCGGCGTGAAGCCTGGCGTCTGGCTCTTCCCGCCCGCCCCCTCGAGAGTCACCGGGCGCTCGTCTTGGACGCCGACACCCCTCAGTGGGTGCTGACGTCCCCTTTGCCGTCTCACTCCCGGGACACCTGTGTCTGCCTGCCTCCAGCCCACTTTCTCTGTGCTTTGGGTCGCTTCGTCTTTTTATGTCGTTAAAAAAAATGACAAATCCTGGATGAATCTGTGCTTTGCCAAGTGAGCATGCCAAAAAGAAAGAAAAAAGGTCCATCCCGGCTCACAACGTGTGCGTGGAACTCGGTGGGTCATCGCGAGCTGGCACGCTGCTCGTGCGCTGCGGCCAGTGTGACTTCGTCTGTTCCTCAAGTCTCAGCGCGTGCGAGGAGGCGCTTTTTCTGCTGTTTGGTCTTTGATTTATTCGTCCTTTATTCCAACACAACAAGCCTGCAGGACAGCGCTCACTGAGGGGAGGGAAATTACATTCCTTACCCTGGCTCCCCGTTATAGATGGGTCCTTGGAGGCGAGGCAGGGACAAGTGACAGATGAGGTGGACGGGGACGGGGGGAGGGGGCGGTGCTGGGGGGGGCAGAAACACGGGCGTCGGCGGGGGCCGGAGTGCGAAGGACCCGAGAACCCTGGAAGCGAACGTGAGCGATTTAAATCTTTAAATCAGGACAAAAATATAGCGCAATTGGGCAGATAAATCCAAGTTGTTTCAGTTTTGGAGAATCGGAGAAACACCTCTCCTCCTCAGGCCTTTTGGGGGAGATGGGTCCCTCCCGTGAAACCAGCCCGTCCGCAGCCAGATGGAGTGAGTGACGTTTTAGCAAACACTTCACCCTGAGCAGTGAGATCAGGGCCAGATGATAGAGAGAGAGATGAAAATGACAGAGAGAGAGAGAGAGACGGATGAAAATGACAGAGAGAGAGACGGATGAAAATGATAGAGAGAGAGACAGATAGAAATGACAGAGAGAGAGAGAGAGAGAGAGAGAGACGGATGGAAATGACAGAGAGAGAGAGAGAGAGACGGATGGAAATGACAGAGAGAGAGAGACGGATGAAAATGATAGAGAGAGAGACAGATGGAAATGACAGAGAGAGAGAGAGAGAGACGGATGGAAATGACAGAGAGAGAGACGGATGAAAATGATAGAGAGAGAGACGGATGGAAATGACAGAGAGAGAGAGAGAGAGAGAGAGACGGATGGAAATGACAGAGAGAGAGAGAGACGGATGGAAATGACAGAGAGAGGAGATCCAGATGTTTGGTCTTCTGCGGAGTTCTCGCATCTGTCTGCAGGAGACTCCGAGCTCATTTTCATCCCCAACTTTGCACTCAGTATCTCAAAACTAAATCTGCACACGCATGCACCGCCATCCCCGATACTCTTGCCGCCGAAGGTCAGTGGGTCACTCAAGGTCAAACAGGCATCCGTGTTGCTAAATCGAAGCTTATGTTCAGAGGGCCCATTAGTCTAAAAAGTTTCCAAACTTCTCAGGTAGTTTTTTTCTCCTTTCCCTTTTATTGTTTTCTTTAACTGTGGCCAGAAAACAGCCGTCTCCCGTCTGTCTTGAATAACAGGTGTGGCGCTGACCCTGTGGGGTCCGTGACCTGGGAGACAGACGGTCCATCACGGGTTTATTCTCATTTCCAACAGAACGAGACATTGGTTTTATCGATGACCTGGAAAAGGCATCCCGTGGACTTGCACTGTGAGTCTGCCTCTTCTATAATCAGTGACTTCGTATCATTTCGATGGCTTATTTCCCTCTATATTTGTCAGTGCTAATCAGAGCAATGTAGACCGAACTAGGAAACACCTCTCCTTGTGTCCGAGCGTTGACCAGAGTAATGACGCTCGGAGGTGACACTGAACTTGCGAACAAAGAAAACTAACGTCCGTGCCTTGGTGCCTTGGTCTGCGTCCTCCCTAGTCTTCTCTCTAAAAGCCAACAGCCGAGGGTCAGAGCTGCCGCAGCGCCCCCTCGTGGCCGCAGAGCACGGGGCGCCCGTACGGGGCGCCCGTTCCGGGCGGCCTCTCGGCTGGTGTCCCCAGCTTCCCCCCAGAATCTCTGGCCTCGGTTCTCTCAGAATATCGCCTTCTCCTTCTTTCCATCCCCGACGAAACGGAGGAGACACCGTTTACCGAGAGGAGAGGGGCCTGCGGGGGGCTGTGGACGGGCCACGGGCATTCGTTCGCGTCCGATGGAGTTCCAGCGGTCGTTGTAATCCTACGTGTTTGTTTCCAGCGGACATGTATTTTGTTTCCTACAGTGCGCTCCTGCATGCTAGACTCGTGGGCCAGAAGCCGCCCTGGGGAAGGTGGGGGAGCCGACAGCTGGGGTGCGGGGCCTCGGTTTTGGGAATCGGCAGAGCAGCCGTGGCTTCTCACCTGAGGGCCGTGACGAGAAACCACCGTCGTGTTATTTTATGTTCCCCGAGTGGAAGGGACTAGCTAACGTGTGTTCACATGGAATCCTATACAGTGCACTTACCGCCGGAGTTCCTGAACCCTTAAACGAGGTGTCGCTTCCTTTGTGAGCTACCGCATAGAATTAGCACAAACTGTTTTCGATCTCGGTGTAAACAGCGGGTGGGACACAACATCACGCTGCAGCATCACAGGCACTAACGTGTCGTAACGGACTTGAGGCGGCATTGGAGCCGCATTTAATTCTATTCTTCCGGTTCTCAACAACCTCGGTGCAAGGTGCCATCTGAGCCCGTTAAACCGGGACGCCCGGTTAACACTCGGCGACAGGAAAGACTTCAGCGTGCATTCACTCTCCTGGGACCCTTCAAACTGTACAAGCAGGTGCTTCCTCCGTGCAGCGCTGCCCAGGCGGCGAGGCGGCTGTCCCGAGGTCAGCGCGCTGCCCTGTGGGAGCTGCACCCAGGTGTGGTGTCGCCGCAGAGATCAGACCGGCTTTTCCTGTAAGGACCCGGATGGTGACCACCTGTGTCTCTGCAGCGCCTGCTCCTTCGGCGTGAAAAACAGCCCGAGACGGTGCTCAGGCGACCGAGCGAGCTGTGTTCCAATAAAACTTTATTGACAAGGGCAGACGTCCGCTCCTCCAGAGGCAGCCCCTCCGCGGGATCTGTCATCCTCTGTGGTCTGGTGCACAGTCGGAACAGCAGGTGCACGGGGGCGGGGGGGGGGGGGAAGGGGCCGACACTCCTGCTGTCACCGAGTCCCACACCCGGCGACTCGGGCGTGTCGGGGAACGAAATCACTTTCCAGCCGGCGGTCAGCACGGTCCGTGCTGTTACCTACGCACAGAGTCCCCTTCAGACGTGCCCTTTGCGTCCGTGTGGCCGGCACTGCCACGGAGCGCGCACTCCCCGCCTGCGCCCACCCGGTCCCAGGCGTCCCTTGCTCTCTGACCTCGGCGCCCAGGCACTCCTTAAACTCTCAGTTTAACCTGGAACGCCAGCCACCTGGCCCGGGTCCCTATTTCCACCTGCCCATGCCCAGGGAGCGGGCAGCCGGCGATTTATCACCAAGACGTGGCTGCTGAGATACAATTTTTATATGGTTGGAAGGAAAAAAGGAGTTGAGCATCAGGAATAATTTCCATAGAACATGTACTTGTCCCCACTTAACTGTCCCCGCCTTGTGTCACTTGGAGTGCGGTGACGAGGCCCCCGGGGGCCCAGCTGCGGGCAGCGAGTGTGGTCACTGGTTGTGTCCCCTGAGGACAGAGGCACCGTGGGCGTCACCGGCTGCGTCTGCCGGGGACGCGGAGCACTTTCCAGTCCGAGCGGAGCCCGCGGAGGAGCCCGCTCAGCAGAACTCGGCTGCAACCGGCCCGGCCGCCACCTGACAGCTGTTTGGCTCCTGGGCAATGGATCAGCGCCCCCATTTCACTAACAGGCCACAAATAGGATCGCTGGCGCCGGCTCCAGCCACGTTCTGACAGAACCCGCCAAGCGGCCGGCGCTGTCCCGGTCCCGGCCACGCCTGCCCAGGCCGGGCGGACGAGACCCAGGCTCGCGGAGGAAGCCGAGTGCTCCCGGGCATGGACCCGACTCAGGCCCCACGGAAAACCAGCAGCCACGGCCCCCTCGCCGAGCCCACTCGGGAGAAGGGCCGCGTGTCTCCCACAGGAACAGGGCCACACGGTGCCAAGCCAAGTTACGGCTTTTGATCGTGAACGAAAAGGACGGATGTTTTGTGTAGAATGATCTGAAGCCAGGGAGGTGGTGCCGTGACGTTTACGTTACAGTCACTCACTAGTCTGCGCGGTGCGCTGCACACCTCGCGTCACCCTTGTGAGCACACCAGCGTCCGCGGGCAGTGCGCTCCGCATTTCGCACGAGGAGCTGCAGCGAAACGACTTGTTTGTGCTCACACCGCCTGCGGGCGGCCGGCGCCCAAGTGTGTAATCACTGCTGCTCCGAGAAAACGGAGAAACAAAAGGACACATGCAGTCTAAAATTAGGCGACATTCCTCCAATCTGGTAAGGTCATTATTATTTCCCTGTTTCCCTTTTCCAAGCCCAGCATGGTCGGCTCGTGCAAAGCCATCCCTTCAGATAACCGAAGGACCGGAACGCCCCTTTGGGTCAAGTGCGCCGTGTCCGTGGGTCTTGTCTCTTGTACAAATGCCTTTGAAACACAAACCTTAGAATGTTACTGAACATGAAGTCCGACGCCGTCCTCCGCACCCAGCATCTCACGGTGCAAGAGTCAGGCACCTGGTCAGTCCATCCTCCTGCCGTGAAACGAAACTGTACTTCAGGGGACCTGAGAACCTTTTAAAAGCATTTGCACATCAAGACATTTTTAAAAAGACAAAAATCCGCAAACTCTGTATCAGAGAGGTGCTCACAGAACAAAGTCTCCATTAAGAAATCAGAATAAGAGGCAGATTAGTCTGAACCAGCCGACAAGATGGGTGACATTAAATTTCTTTTTTTTCTTTTTTAACATTTCTTATTGTTGCTCTTTTACAGTTGCCCCAGTTTTCCCCTTCGCCCTCCTGCGCCCATCCCCCCGACTCCCACGGCCCAGCCCCACCCTGTTGTCCGTGTCCGGGGGTCACGCATGCATGTTCTTCGACCGGCCCCTCCCCTTCTTTCCCCCGTGACCCCCTCCCCCCCCCCCGCCCGGTCGCCCTCACTCTGTTCCGAGTTTCCCGGCCTCCCGGTCTGTTGTGCTCGTTAGTGTATCTTACTTACCAGATTCCTCCTACGGGTGAGATCACATGGTGTTTGCCGTTCACCGACCGGCCTGTCTCCCTCGGCATCACGCTCTCCGGTTCCGTCCACGCCGCAGCGGGGGGCCACGACTCCGGCCCACACAGGCCGGGCTGGATGCCAGCCGGGAGCCACCTGCACCGGCTCTGGTGAAGGTGACCGCTGACGTGGCCCCATGCCCTGCGTGGGAGCAGACCGAGGCCCTGGTAGTGACCGCATCTGGGCCTGTAGAGTTTGGGCCTGAGAGTTTACCGGGATGAAGGACGGGGTCTAGACCGCACGTACGTGTGTGTGTGTGTGAGCACACGTGCTCGGGACGGCGTGCACAGCGTGAGAGCACGGAAGGAAACCGTCAGGAAGCTCTGGCACACCTAGAGCGAGGCGTGTGCACTGGTCTTGATGGGACCAGTGGATCCCAATCCGGTTGTATGTTGCTTATTTTAATTTAATTCCTATTGTAATGCCTAGAACCGGGGAGACGTAACTCTGTCCCTGCCCTCACCCTCCCCACTGCTGTCCTTCTAAGCAGCATGGCGACGGGGCTGTGACCAAGGTACTGCCCCCAGCACGGCGGTGGGCTCCCCGGGTACAAGTCATGCCGGTGCCACGTGGTGCTGCCACATGCTTGAGTCCTTTATGTGGTCGCCTGTCTGTCTGCACTGCGTGGTGTGGGAAGCCCACTGCGTGGTGTGGGAAGTCCACCGGGAAGGCAAGCTCGCCAGCTGGGCGCTCTGGTCCCTGGCACAGAGATCTGTGCTGGGGGGCGAGGCCGGCTCACCCGCCCACAAGGCCGACCGAGGAGCCAGGCCTCAGCCGGGGAGATGCCTATCCAGGCCAGTCCCCGCGCCTCCTTGACTGGACAAACATCCTTTGACCGCCTACTGAATGCTTTCACCTTTTCAACACAGACTCGTTCTAGCAAACGTCAAAACCCAAAGCACAAAGCGAGGATGACAGTCCGTCACTTTACAGTGAGACACACGATGGTCCCAGGGTCTCCAGCCCTCGCTTCTCCCGCGCCAGCAGACAGCACCGCCGGTCCGAGACGCAGATGTGAGCGGCGCTGGGAGCCCAGGTCTCGTGAACCGGAGTGAGCAGAATGTGGCCAGCCGACGGGGCAGGGCTGTGTTTGAGAAAAAGAATACAGTCATGACTCTAAAGTAACCCATTAGCGTGAGAAAAGTCACAACAGGAAGCACATTTTAAAGAGCAAACCAATAGCAAAGTCATCAGAAGCAACATCACACACAGGAAATAAAAACCCAGTAATTTTATTAACTATAATACTTTGAAAATTGTGTCCTTTTCACAGTGTTTCTGCGCCCGGGCCCTGGGCCCTGGGCCCTGCCCCCTGGGGTGGGTTTGTCCCCCGGGCAGAACTGAGGCTCCCTGGTCAGCTGTGGGGTCGCTGTCATTGTCCTCGTGGGTGTGGGGAGGGGTCCCCCGCAGGAAGGGACGCGCCAGGCTGGGCCCTTCATGGCCACGACTCGTCAGGCTCCGTAATAATAATAACAGTTCTCGGCTTAGGCTCTCTCCCTGTTGGAGACGAAGAGCCTCTAGGAGTCTGAGAATTTACGGAGCGAGATAAAAGTCGGGGGCTGGAAGGTGTTAGCCCCCGCTCCCCACAGCAAACCCTCTAAGGAGTGCAGGGATTCGGTGCTCAGCCAACACTGGTGGCCATGCCTGAGGGAAGCTGTTTAAAAAATGTCCCCCAGAATGCATTGTGTAGCTTTGCAAATGCTTCTGCGACCTGGAGACTTTGCTTTGATAAGAATGCCAGTCTTAATGTTCTGAAGTTTCCAAACTCCACACAGAGAGACTCTCAGATGGAAGAGAGCCCCGTGCAAGGCAGATTCACGGGTGAGAAGTCTATGCAAATCATGGGCTGAATAAGTGAGAAACTGAGCAACAACTCTGTTAGGACTCGCTGGGAAAAGATAGCTAAATGTTGCAGCAAGACATTTTTCAAAAGAGGCAGCCGAGAGAGTTCGGGAGCTGCCAGTCCTGCCCAGCGCCGGAGGCCTCTGCCAGGAGCAGGGCAACGTCCAGCGGTGGGAGACCCGCTGACCTCACGGGAGCATGAGTCCCTTTCTTGGTGGTGGCTCCGCCCTCCTTGAGGTTGGCCGCCTCCATCCGACCTCCCTGGGCCTGGAACCCAGAACCTGCTGCTGCCCCCACGCAGCCAGATGGGGAACGAGGAGCAGGAGGATTGCAGACCCCTGGTCTGAGTGACGCTGACACTGCCAGTAGGTACTTGATAGTTCCAGGAAGATCCCAAGTCACAGACCACCAGCAGTCTGTGTGACAATTGGCCAGGGCTGGGACCGTTCCCTACACTGTCCCCGACATTCCGGGGGCCGGTGACAATCCCTTCTTCCCGCTGTAGGGTGTTCTAAAGAGTCTCCTTAACACAGGGGCACGTTACAGCATTAGCTGCCTTTATACTACTGAAAGGAAACTTCTCTTGTTAGAAAAAGCATTCTGACATTATTTCGTGATTATGAGTATCACACGACTCCATGTAATGTCTAGATACATGTGATCACTAAAGGTTTTTTCATTCATCTATTTGCTAAGTATTCTAAAACGTTTCCTTTCTACCGGTGTCCCTAGCGTCTGCTGTGCTTAATGAAATTATCTTTCTTTTTATATTTGGATTGAGTTATTAATTTGAAAAAGTGTTCGTATCTGTTTCTTCATTTTATCGTGGCACAATTCTGAGCATAATTGTAGGAGGAGTGATGTATTGTGTTTCTGGTTTATTGCAAGAAAGTGAGTCTTCCACAAGCACTGCCTTTGCACACGTACACGCGGGGGCGGGCGAAAACACCAGGACCGGACCCGCACACCCCGATCCCCGGTCTAGTGAGAGTTCCTTTCTGCCAGTGTGCCCAGCGTCTGCTGCACTTAATGAAATTATCTCTCTTTTTATTGAACATGATCTATCTGTAGATTTTCTGTTCTATGGGCAAATAATCTGCAGTAGAATATACTGACAGGTAGACTTAGAATATAATAATTTAGCACGAAAGCCATTCACGCTCGGTTTTTACGACTGAGTCCTCAATGCAGAGTAAATGCAACATCGACGCCATTCTCACTTAGCACTGAGTGATTTTTACATTCAGTTGATTGTGGTTGTTATTGTGGAAGCCGACATTCGCAAAGTTAGCGCAGATGGAGACGGCCGGTCGAAGACAGGAGTGAGTAACCGTTGACAACCTGATGGCAGATTCCCGGCCGTGTTCCATACAGCCCGCGGCAACATTCACGGTCAGACGTCGCTTCATCGTAAATTCTCAGAAGATAGCCAAAACCGTCTGTCTAAGGAATGATGTAACTGGGTGAGTTTCATCGTTTTCCAGGTGGCAAGGTTGGGAAAACTGGGAAGGAATTCCTTTCAATTGCACTTATTTTTGACGGAGTATTATTTGGACCCTGATTTTAATGCTTTTTAGCTCTACTGGCTAATGAAAGACTTTTTTTCCTTTATGCTACCATTTTCTAAGTTAATGTATGTGTCTGCATTGAAGCTAGACCTGTTCTCTCTCTCTCTCTCACACACACACACACACACACACACACACACAAACTGGACTGTGGTCTGTTTTTCCTGTCACCACATTTTCAACAAACGTGCACACGGCACACTCGCTCGTGCTGGTTAATTCTCTCTGCGCCCGGTGCCTTGCTGGTCCGCACGTCTGCACCGCTGTGCCTGCTGCACGCAGGCAGGGCTCCTCGTCCCAGCGTTCCAATGTGGGCAGTCCTGCCATGAGGACGGCATTTTAAATTTTCTCCTGGAATTACTTTCGGGGGAAGGACGGAGAGAGGAGATGAGAAACAGCGTTTGCAGGAGACTGTCCATCCAGCGTGTGACTTCCTCTACCTCCGGCCGAGAGGGGAGGCGTCCTGTTCGGAACTTGAACGGAAAGCTCTGTCCAGCACAGCGTGGGGACTGTGCCTCAGAGACCCCTCCCCTCGTGCGTTCCTGCACGGCAGCCTTCCACGCCCCTGCCCCAGGGGCACCGTGACTGGGTGGGAAGGACGTCACAGCCAAGGTGGCCATGGGCTCCCTGGTGCAGAGGCCAGAGGGCCCGGCAGGGCCCCAGGATGCTCACAAGGCCATTGGAGATCAGGGGCAGCTGAGTCAGCAGGGAGAGGCTGATGGGTCTCCGCTGAGTCCGGAGAAACCTGGAGATGGCCTGTGGCTGTCCTCCAGAGCCCAGAGCAACGGTGGCCGCCGGCCAAATGCCCAGGGGAATGCGGGGGGACCAGAGACACTCCGCCGGTATCACGGGATTCCCTGGCCTCGGGGACACGGGTAACTGCCCGGAAGCTACACAGGGACGCGTCAAAGGACAGTGGCTGGACCAAAGCCCGTTGCCCCAGGCAGGGAGCTCAGACTGGAGGAGGACCTGAGACTTTCCCAGCCGCGACCAGACCTGCTCAGAATCTATGAGAACTCAGCAGCTCTCCCCGCCGATGGCAGAGGCCCCCACAGGTGGCCTCCAGGACGACGACGGCGTTTCTCTCGTCCCGGTCTTGGGGCTCACCAAGAAGCCAGCAGCACTCGGTGCCCGTCAAAGTGACTGTGTTCTCTCCTCAAATCAGAGTTCAGGAGGGTGAACATTGTACCTATATCATTACGTACGGCAGGGTTTTGTTTTTTTTAATAATTGAGTTTTTCTTTAGCACTGAGAGAGAGAAAATAGAAGTAGGATGTCTTTTCGGAACCAGGGACCCCTCTCCTCGCGAATCACGCAGCCCGTCCATGTGCACCTGACGGCCCTTCACACTGACCCGCTCTCAGGCCCCGGTGCGGGTGCGCCGTTCGGGAACCTCACCTCCGGGGCGCCCTGGGGTCGGGAAGTTTGCTTTGACGTTCAGGAGGGGGCGGCTGCCGGGCCGGCCCTCCGTCGGGAGCTCCATGAGAATGGGTGGCCCGTTTCGTTGCTCTGTCACCGGGCAAACCGGTGGTCACGTGTTCCGAGCTCCGCCCTGTGATCCGGGCAGCACCCGGCAACTTCACGAGAAGAAGCAAAGGGGCAAGTTACGTTTCGTGGTCTGCGGTGGCTTTGCCCGTGGTGTCTGGTGGAGAGTGGGGCGCGTCTAACTGTCGAAAGGGACAGAACCTGAGAGAGCACGGGGCCCACAGACACCCCCCAAGGTGCCAGGCTCATCCGCTTTCTGAGGCCATCGATGTCCCTTGAGGACACGGTGTGGGGGTGGCTTCTCAGCCTGCCCTGGAGTCCCAAGCTCTCGGTGAACCGTGTCCGTGTCAATGTCTGGCCACCAGCAATGGACTCAAACCTTGGCCTTTATCAGCTTGGGCCACTGGAGAAGCTGGGAGCGAGTGTCCCCCTGGTGGCCAGCCAAGAAGTCGGTGCAGCCCGAGTCCAGCGGGCCTCCCGGATGAGCTAAGTTTGCTGAGACCTGTCACCCCCACATCAACACACGCGGAATATTTACGAAACGGCATCTCTGTTCTTTGGTTTCCCTCCACAAATCAGTGACTTTACTACCATCAGTGGATTCATGCTTCAGTTCCTTTGCCTTTGCATTTCAGAAAAAGCGTCATTTGATTCTTCTAATGCCCTCTGTTACTCATTTTTCTTTCACTTCTAATAAGTCCCCTAATAAAAAGCTTCTTTTATGTTTGTCTCACCACCTATTCCATTGATAGAAAGTGCATTCTAATTTGCTTGGGAGCAATTTCTACAAGTTTTCATCTCTGAAGTTACTAGTGACATTCTGACTAATACTTCTCTCTCTGGGTTTTCCTTTTATGTGGGGAAATATTTTGTTGGGGATAATGTAATAATGTTTAATGAAGTTATAAAACTCCAAATAATTAAAATATAAAATTGGGTGCATCAGAATTTTCAAATTAAGTCAGAAGACAATATAAAACAGATTATATAAAGAGACAAATGACATTCTATGATATTTCATTTGCAATGTATATTTATTGTATATTGCATATATTATGTGTTATATATGTGTGTACATATATATATATATAATGTAAATAACTACAAGTCAGTGAGCCATGTTATATTCCAGTATAAAAATGAATAAAGAACAAGGCGCAGAACGAGAGCCCGACTGATAAAAACACGGCTAAACCTTCCCGACTGAGCACGTGCAGACTTGGAAGGGGCAGGGAGGGCGGGAAAGGTGGAGGGAGGGGTGTGGCCCACGGAACTGCGGTATCCACATTCCGTGGGTATGAATACTGTTGCCGTAATGTGGACCCACAACTAACGTGATATTGCAGACTAACGATCCCTAAACAAGCCACGAGAGAACGTTTCATCAACACCAAACTGGCAAACATTAAATACGTGGGACGACGGAGTCCCCGGTGTTTAGGCGGAATGCGTGGGGGGGGGGCAGGGTAACTTCCCCAGCCGCCCACGCGAGTGCAGGTTAGTTCAGCACCTTGGAAAGCAGCTCGGCGCTGCCCACCTGCGCCAACCGGGGGCCTCCTCGCTGGGAGGGGGGCGGGGTCGCTCGTCCAGGCACCGCGGGCGGTGGTGAGAGATCGCAAGCACCGCCCCCCCCACGTCTGTGGCCAGGCTGGAGGTCTGTAAATCCCCTAACACTTGTGTGCACCTGCTTTGGAGCCGTGGAAGTAAGGAGTTGCGCAGCTTTCCGTTTGAGTAGATTTCAAAAAAGGATTAAAAGTGGCAGGACAATCTGTGGACTGTTGCGAATGTTAGGAATGAAACCGTAGATGCTCAGGAGACACTTGCGCCCCCGGTGGACAACAGCACGGTCCCTGCGCCTGCCCCGGTTCAGGGAGGGAAGGTGGGGGGGAGGATTTGCAGAAGGGGAGGCTGGCGCGCTTGACCCCCCCCCTCGAGTATGCTTGCCTCCCAGGGAGAACCTGGCTCCTCTGGTGGGAAGGGAGCATTTAAGTTTCTTCTTCTGAGTGTGTGAGCGATGTAAGGAGCTTCCCGTTTTCTGGTTAACTCTCTTCTCTGCGAAGGACGTTTTTCTTGTTTTCTCTGCGACACTTGACTTTGTGTCCTCCGCTCTAGTTCTGGGGACCTCGGTGACGGTTACTTTCAGACGCCTGACCAGGCGACAAGGAAACTGGGTCCCTGGTCCCCGGCGGGGGTCGCACCCCCACCTGGCCCACCGCACTCCGTGACAGAGACCCCGGACACAGTCGCGTGTGGGGGTTGGCGACAGGCGCTATAGGAAGGGGGCGAGGCCTTTGAGCAACCCGCTTGACGGACGGGGCCGGGTGGGGAAGAGACCCTCCAGCCGTCTTGGAAGCTGTGCGTGGTTCTGGGGCCAAAGCCGGGCTCGCGCGCCGCGGGTGTCGGACACCGCCGGGGGCGGCCGGGGCCTTGAGCGCGCAGGAAGGCCGGGCTCTGATTCGCGGAGGGAGGGCTCCTCCATCCCCACGTTCAGCTGTGCACACACTGAGGCCGCCCGGCGTGGGAAGGTCCGGGTTTGGTGCCTGTGACTTCCCCTTCTCGTCTCAGGTTCCAAACTTCTCATTTGCCAGACAAAATCCAGGCACGTCGCTCGCTCGTGTAGTTTGTGCTTTATCTAACCCCGGCAGATAGGATTTGGAATGAGAGCATTAAAGAGGTTTTGCTGGCAGCTGTCACCGACGACTATGAAAAGGAACCCGCCGTTTTTGAAGTACATATTCAAAGCCCTTCTCTTTAATTCTTGTAAGCTTTCAGATACCCTTCCAGATAAGTTGAATAAATACACCCAGTTTGGCTGAAGCGCGTGCTGTTGCCTCCAAGGTGCCTCGTGGGGAAATATTTTAATTGATGTAGGTTTTTATTTTTAGTCGCCGCGAATAGTGTTTCACATTAAATCCTTGAAAAATACTACCAAACATTCCATTTTTTTTTACCGGCTTGTATTTATAGCCTCTCCCGCGTGTTGTAAAAGGTGAACTCGCGTGGAAAGATCTTCAGTGAGCGCCCGTGCGAATGTGGTCATAAAGGAGGCAGTTTTCTCATTATGGAAATCAAACACATCCTGGCGTTTAGCTTTGAATCACAAATGAACCGCTGTAAAGTGTTTTTGAAGTATTATTTGGCAAAAACCATGGGGGAAACTTGTACCGTTGAACATAGGCTAATACACCGTGCATTATACATTTTTTAAAGAGTCCACACCAAACATTGGAGCTGCTCCATTAGACAAGAATCTCCTCGCACCGCGTGGACAAATAAGAACTGAAACCCACGTCATTTAAATGTGTTCAGACGCAGCGACCCACCCTGCTGCCGCCTGCCTTCCCGACGGCCTCCTGTCCGTTCCCGTCCCTCACCGAGCTCTCTCCCTGCTGCCTGTTCCGCAAAAGTCTGCGGTTCATGCTGAACCCAGCACGTGCATCTTTCATTTCGCCCAGCCATGCTGTCTTTGGAACAGCTGCCCCGCCGGCATCTTGAACACAGCTCCGGCAGGCGGAGCCTGTCCCAGCCCTCCGCTCCCGGAGGCCCCCCGCAGTCACCCTGCACGGGTTTGTTTCTGTTCATGGTGCCGCGCGCCCGGGAGGTGCCTGTTCACATGAATGAGTCCATCTTTCTCTGGGCCAACCAGGACTCAGAATTGGATTCCACCTTGCCTTTTTCTTCAACTCCAAGAGCCCTGGAGATTTCTTTAATTCCAGCCCGGCTGTTTTTGCCCTCCTGAAAACCTTCTTTAACTCTTCCCGTCTAACCAGCCTCCTCGCCCGGGCCCCTTGTCTGAAACAGACGTCAGAGGCCGCCAGGGGCGTCTCCCTAAAAGGCTCCGAACCGCCCCCCCCCCACCCCCGGTCTCCGGTGTCTCCGACTGGATGCAAACTGCCTGCCACGTCCTGTCTCTCTCTGTCGTGAGCCCAGTTCCCCCCCTCCCACCCCAGACTTGTCTTGGGGTTCCTCTGCAGAGCAGGCGGCCTGGGGTGGAGAGGCCAGGTCGGACTCGCAGGGACCAGTGGGTCTGATGGCCATGCGCCGAGTGAGTGGGGGGCGGTGGGGGGGGTGTTGTTTTAGTGGGAGGGCAGTCTATGATGAGAACGTGCCGACCCCCTGGGCAGAAACCCAGGTTGTCCCTGAGGCCAGAGAGCGGCCGGCAGAACAAAGTGTCCCAGAGAAGCCAGGACAGAGGGGGCGACTGGCTGTCTGTCGGCCGTGGGGCCAGACCTCGAGGAGCCGCTGTGACCTCGGAAGGCGAGGAAGGTCATGGGGCCGGCGAGCTGTGAGGAGAGAGGGCGGGGTCAGAGGGGGCGTCTGGGCTTGGGAAGGGAGGGGGTGCACTTCGGAGCTGCAGGACCCGGCTGAGAGCAGGGTGCGTGCACCTCTGAGGGGCCTCGCCTCCCCAGCGTGGGCGGCTCCGCTGTGTGCAGGTGCAGCCGAGACCGGGTTGGCGAGTGTGGGGGTGGACACACCGTTTGTTCCGTCTGTGCTGGACAGAGGAGGTCACTTTGAGGACAGCACACGTCCGTCCACCGCAGGCTAAGGTGGCCCTCAGGGGTCAGTGGGCGAAGCTGCGTGAACAGGACGCCCCCCCCCGCCTAGAGAGCGGCTTCCTCCAAGAAAACGTGTTTCTCTCCACAGAGTCACTTTAATAAAGAGACGAGGGTCTGAAACGGGCTCAGGAAGCGATCTGCCTTTTGAAATTCTGTCCACGTCCGCACTGCTGTTTCTAAGTCCCGCTTTTGCAAATACTTGGTATTAACACGTTTGACTTTTGGAAAAACAGTGATTTATCCCCGAGAAGACCATCGCCTGTCCTGCCCAGGCTGGGTCTCTCCTGGGGTCTGGTATTTTCTCGACTTCCCACAATGCAGCGTTTCAGTTTCTCTGGGCGACACGTCTGCGCACTGGAAACACGGAGCTGGCTCCCGCCCACCTCACGCGGCGAACACCCACTGAATCCATCCCCTTGTCCGGGCCATCTCCCGGGACCGGAGGTGCATCAGTGTTCTCAGTGCTCTCGGTGCCGGGGCCCCTGGGCCGTCAGCCGTGCCTTCCGGGTGCCCTGGGGTCACATTACGGACGACTCGTCGCTCCAGTCTAAGTGACATCAGGAACTGCTGGTGAGTGCGTGGTCTCTGGGTAGACTTCCTGAGACGGAGGCGTGGATATCTCAGACGTCACCCCCAGGGGGACAGCCTGAGCCACACGGCCCGTGAGGAAGAAAAGGAATCATCTCTCACTGCAGACGGTCCATCTTCCCGGCGGTGACTCCCCCTCGCCTACCCTCAAAGTCTCTTTCCCTTTGAAGGGCATACGGCCTTTATAGGACTTTGGAGTTTGGAAAGCTTTTCCACGGCCACCGTTAACACACCACACCCATGTCAGAATCGTACAGCCCTGCGTGCCACCTGGACCCAAAACGAGGTGTTAGGGAACGAAGGAAGCATCGGAGCGTCCAGTTCAATCACACGGAGACACACAAGGGCAGGCGGTAGCATCGACTAGTCACGGAGCAGGCGCTACCCCAGAACTACGCGTAGTCAGGGTCCAGAACTTTCCCTGGGTCTCCCTGCAGCCGCCGGGGGCACACGGATGCTGGGGACCCCTCTGGCCTGTGTACGAGGCTCTGTGTGTGCAGTTTCAGTGATCAAACGTAGGCTGGACCGTTCACTAACGGTGTGGTCTCAAACGACTCCCGTGGTCTTCCTGAGCCGTGCGCTCCTCACGGGCGAGCGTGTGAGCCTGCCGTGAGGACTTGCCGAGGTCCCCTCGGAGGCACCTGGCACCCAGGAGCCTTCCTTTACACCCAGGAAGTGTGCGGACCCGACGGTGTCTAACGACAAAAAACGGTAAATTCAGATCAGTTTTAATTTATGCATGCATGCTAAGAGCTGACGCCGAGATTTCTGTTTCCACACTTAAAAACAATGGCAGGTAACATCCTTAAGGTTGAGTAGGCACCTGAGTTTTCCAACTTTATCCGTCAAGGAGTGTCTGTGCTCAAAGCCGTTTTATCCTGATTCTCGCAGCGCCACCCCAACGGCGGGCTGTGAGCAGGGAGTGGGGGCGTGGTCTGGGGGTGGGGGTACGGGGTCTGGGCTGGGGGGATGAGGTCGGACCCATCACTGCTCCGTGGGTCCCCATCGGGCTTTCTGGATGAAGAACGCTGTGTGCCCCAGTGCTCCTAAGTCAATAACTCACATCTTTGGTAACATTTGTTTAACGGAATTGAGTTTCCGTTTGAGGGACGTTTTCGTTGTTCCCAGTGACACCACAGAATGGCACCAGAAACACGTCCTCCCCTTTCACCAGCGTGCTCTGGACCCCCGACCTTACGCTAATTGTCGTGCCGTTGGTCGGGAGAGACAGTGCAGGCCCGGGCCCGGGGTCAGGAACTCAAACCCCGGTTTCCTTTTCCTCCCCCTTCTGCTGGGGGGTGTCGGGGAGGTAACCCCATCCTGCGCTGGTGTCTGTGCAGGGGAGTGTCTGTGCGTACACTTACACGTCCTTCCTCTCGCACGGGGACCGCGAGGCCCCGCACCGCCCAGTCAGGGCTCCACAGAGTCAGTGGGGCTGGGCCCGCCCTCCCGGCGACAGGCAGGGGAGTGCGGGGCGCTGGCGGGGCGGGAGGGGGAACGTGGGGCTCATGCACCCCAGAAGAAGACCAACCGGAAACACTCAGTGTCACGGCCAGTGCTGGACGCGACACCCGCGCGTGTCGACTCTGGAAACGTGGGCGTGGCCTGCTGCCCACCAACACAACTGCGGGACCGGGGTCCCGGAGGGACTGACGGGGGCAGGGTGGGTCCGGGGAAAGGAGCAGCAGGGGGTGTGGACGGTGAACGGTGGCATCTCCTTAGGCAGAGGACTTGCAGCGGAGTCCCCACAAATACGGCCTCTTCCCCTGCCCGCCTGGGAGCAGCGACCCCAGGAGGGCTGGGTCACGGCCCTAGCAGGGCGGGGGCGGGAGCAGGAGCTGTCCCCCCCGCCGGGTCCCCCTCAGGGAGCTTCCCTGACACTCACGGGCACAGAGTCCCGGGTTCGCCACCCGCCGGTCCTCAGCCACAGACATGGCCGCCCACCCCCGCCCACCCCCAGCAGCAGTGGGGACGGTTACCCCGGAACCCGGACGGCGGTTCCGCCTCCCCAGCCTCCCAGCCCGCAACCGCCCTGAGGGGCGAGCTGCCACCAGGCCCCCGGTTCCACCAAACCCTCACAGAGTCAGGGGGCACGTGAAACCTAGACTCTGCACCCGTAAGCCACTGACACTTCAGGACCCCAAGTGCTCACTGCCGCTCAGAGTTAACCCTAGGTGGTCAGGTGTGTAGTGGCTGAAGTGCGTAATAGCAATCCATGAACGCCTGATCAATGTGATATTAACGACAATGTATGAATACATTGGTGAAATTATAGTCTGTAAATTAACACATCCGTTCATTCAAGCTGTTATACAGTAACAATACTGATATACTACTAAATCAAGTCTTAAACATAGAGTAGCACTCTAAGTAAACGTGGCTTCCCAGATCTAGTTTCTCAAATAAACTTTTTCTTTCGAATCTCTTACAAAACGTTGTGAGGACCAGACAGAGCGTCCGCCAAGAGCTCACGGCCAGTTCCCCCGCCAGCTCGTCCCACGTTAGACCAGCACCTTCCCCCCCTCCTGAACCGGCGCCGGCCCCCTGGGGTTCCCTGAGGTCCGTGCCGACACCCCCGGTCCCCAGCAGACGCCCCCTTCGGGTCTGGGGCCCCACCGCGCGTCCCCGGTCCCCAGGCTCTTCCTGGCTAAGACTCTCCTCCTGGTCGGCGGCGACCTGGACAGACTTGAGGCGCACGGGTCGGGTCTTCCGTGGACTGTGTCTCAGCGGCGATCTGTCCGACTCTCCTCTCATGGCTGCACGTGGGAGTCGTGTGGGGGGAGAAGACCCCAGAGGGAATGCCCCCTTCCGAGCACACCCCCCCTGGGGGGCATCCCAGCGGCAGACTCACCGCTGTCGGTGTGGGCCCGGGTCCCCTGCCCGAGGGGGAGCTAGCCCCGTGTCCCCGCGGTGCAGCTCCTCCCCGTCCGCCCTGCCCGGCTGTGGTCCCCGGGAGGAGGCGGGTGCCGCGAGCGGGGGTGGGGTGGCGAGCACCCGGGGTGGGGTCCCTGTAAGTCCCCAGGAGTGCGTCCGCACGGGGCGCCTCTCTCCCCTCCCGATTACTGTCCAGTCACTCATTTCTACCCGCGTGGGTGCACAGGGAGTTGTTCTGTGCCTCGGGCCCCGGATTCCGTCCCCGTCCTCCCCGTGTCCACACCGACACGGACGCCCTCCCGACTGTCTCCCCCAAAGCCGCGGCCCTTCCCTCCCAGCTGCACGGCGGGCATCTGCGGGTCAAGGTCGCTGCGGTGGGCACCGCGGTCCCCCAGACGGACGCACGTAAACACCGTGGTGTCCCGGCAGGGACCACAGCCCAGGAGGGCGGCACTTAGCCGACACAGGGCGGTTGGCTGTGTGTCCCGAGGGCCTGGGCCTGCTCTCCTGGTCGGGGATGGGGGGCTCACCGGCGTCCCCGGCCACCCCACCCCTGGGCCCTTGTCCTCCTTCCCGGCCCCCGGCACAGGTCCCCACAGACCCACGGTCACTCCAGACGCGCTACGTCTCCGGCCTCAGCAGTGCGTTACTCGTGAAGTTTCCATCTGAGACAGCCCACACGACCTTCGCCCTCTTCCCTCCAGAGCCGACCGCGCAGGTAACCAGGCTGCAAGCGTCAGAAGGAAGACATTAGTGTCAACACGAAATCATGACTTAAATGTGGGGAGTCCCCCAGATTTCCCACCGTCACGTTCCTGCCCCAGAATTCCTCCCACCCAGGCAGGGCCATCGCGTCTCCGTGGGCTCCCGCCTGGGGACGCGTCTCGGTCTTTCCTCGGCTGTCGTGACCGTGACGATTTGGAGGGTCGTGGCTGTTCTGTGCCGTGTCTGTTGGACTGGGCCTGGCTGGTGTGTTTTCTCCAGGTCTGTCTGACGCACACACTCTGGGGGCAGAGCGCCGCGGCATGGGGAGCCCTTTCTAGCGCAACTCACGGGGGACGGGACCTGGCGGTGCCGTGGCCGGCGGTGTTGGACGTGTCTCTTGTGAAGTCACTCGTGTTACTTTGAAATCGATGAACGTCTAGAGGGAGATACACTTCATTACTGTGCATGTATCCTGTTTGTCTTCAACCTTTTCTCTTAGCATTGAAAAAAGATTTTATTTAGAGGGAAAAGGAGGGAGAAAGAGAAGCAGAGAAACGTCGATTGGTTGCCTCTTACTTGTTCCCTGACCAGGAATCGAACTGGTGACCTTTCGCTTTGCAGGACCACAGAAAGAGAGAGAGAGAGAGAGAATAATTTTTCCCAGGAATTTCTCCAAATGATGCTACATTTAAGCTTATGTTTTAGATCAACGTGTAGGCAAATTATGCAACTAATTTCTCGTGGTTACATGTCACCTTATGTTCACTAAACAGGTAATATGTAAATGATCACTGAGTAATTTATAGCAGCTACATTGTGCATGGCCTACACGGCATAGAGGTTTTGGAACAAACAATCTGCTTACCAATGTGAACAGTGAGCAGAGGACACCGTAAAAATAAAATCTCGGCACGTAACCCAGGGACTCTCGGAAGCCGATCAGAATCCCATGCCATCCAGCAGGTCTGCACCCAGCGACACCTGTGGCACCCACAGAGGTGGGCCCCTGCATTTTGCATCCACCGCCCCCCCGCCCCCGCAGGGTGAGTGATGGGATGCGTGGTGGGAGTTACACTTTCCTGGAGCTTCGAGAGAGTGAGAACGAGGGAATTACAAAGGTGTTTAAACGTTGCCGAGAGTGCGGCTCCGCTATCAGCATTCGCCACTACCCGCGTTGTGAGAGAGTCATTAAGTGCTTTTCTCTTTAACGTGATACAAAGTAATGCATGATAATTTGGGTATTTCATCCGGCCCTAACCACAGCTGCAGAAGTGTCCTAATAGGGGCCACGACCCCCATTCACGTAGATGGACCGTGTTGTAAAACTTAGATTTTAGTCGCTGCCAAACTCCCCTTTTCCCTGATAGCTCTGTGGTTATTATGGGCCACCTGAGAAGTGTTATAACTCAAAATTATGGAGTGGGTGGAATTTTTAAAAGCTCGGTGGAAGGACTAGGAGGTGGGGGAGGGTGAGTAGGGCGGGGTACATGGCGGTGGGCGGAGACTGACGTGGGTGTGAACCCACGATGCAGTGTCCAGAGGCTGTGCACCTGGAGGTCGTGCAACGGTGCACCTGAAACCCGTTTACGGTACAAAATTAATGCACACATTGGCTGCACTGGTGAGCCAGTCTCACCCCAATAGATTCAGTGACAAGGGAAACACTGATTTTTTTATTTATTTGTTATTGTTGTTCAAGTGCAGCTGTCTCCATTTTTCCCCACCCCCATCCCCTGCTCGTCCCCGCCTCCCACCCCCACCCCCACCCCCTTCGGCTTTGCCCAGGTGTGCAAAGGGAGAACATTTGAAAAATAAATGAAAGCTTAGTAGAACGACACGCAGACACTCAGCTAATCTTCTAGATAATTTCCTCATGCTCTTAGATTTGCAGATAGTGGAGCAGAAGTGCTGAGAGTATACCTGGCCCGTCCCCGGAGTGACTGGCTGATCACGCAGCGGGTGCCCCGTGTGCGGGCACCTGTGGGACAGACTCGGGCGGACCCCTTCCCGGGGGCCGGGGGTGTCGCTTCCCCGCTCCCTCTGCCAGGCAGACCAAAGTGGGTTCGGAGTAGCTTCGATACAACCATGAAACGGAGAGATAAGGAACAAAGCCACTAAAAGCGGAGTGGAATGTGCCGCGCCCACCACCCACTGGGACAGTCCCTGCGGGAGGTGCACCCTCTCCAGGCTCCAGCTCCCACCAGGCCCCCTTCCCTGTGCCCCCAGCCCCCGCCGCCCAGGGTCGCCCCCCTCCCCCGCTGCAGCCCCAGGGGCGGGAGCTGCCTCCTGCCGCCACTGGTCTCTGGTCTGTTCTCCCTCTGGCTCCCCGGGCCCTTCCGGAAGACAGGCAGCCGATTCCGCGCTTTAACACCCGCCCGCCCTTTCAAGCCCGTGACTCGGCGAAGGGAAAAGGGAGCCCCTCTGGCCCGGAACATGGAAGGGAGACGAGGTAAAGGCGCGAGCGCAGCAGACTCAGCGGTCGGAGGAGAGGGCTGTGGCAGGACCTGGTGCAGCCCGCCCCTCCCTGACCTCTCCAACCCGCAGGATGCCCCACACCCCACCCGTGGGTGCCCAGAGGCTGGTGTACACCGAGGGAGCTCCGTACGAATCCACGCGGCAGCCGGGAAACCTGAACAAAGTCAAAGTCACTGCAGACGGGGGGGACGCACCGGCCCAGATGACACGCTGCGTCCCCCAAACCGCTCTGCAGATACCGGGCATTCCGTAGTGCAGGCGGCCCCTGAACTGGCTCCTCCAGGACCTGCCGTCGGGAACCCGGAGCGTGTCCTTGCCTCACGGGGGGACTCCCTTCTGTGCCGCCGTGTTTTCAGTGCAGGGAGGGTTTGACGGCCTCGTGCGAGTCTTAAACCCTCTGGCTGCACTACCGCCCGCCGTGCCCGGGCGCCGTCTGCGAGGGGCTCGCCGCAGTGACCTCGCCTGAAGATGGGTGGGTCACACAGCCACTGCCCCGCCTCTCTCCCCTTCTCCCCCGGTTCCCCCGCCGCCCCAGACCCGCAGGCCAATCCCGCCTCCAGCTCCGCCCGCTCTGGCCCTCCCCCGGCTTCTCCACTGCGTCTGGTTCTCTCCCTCCCGGCCCCACGGCGGCCAGCCCAGCCCGGGCTGCCCCCGATCAGAGGAGAATCCTCAGCAGCCT
This sequence comes from Phyllostomus hastatus, assembly GCF_019186645.2. Classification (NCBI taxonomy): domain Eukaryota; kingdom Metazoa; phylum Chordata; class Mammalia; order Chiroptera; family Phyllostomidae; genus Phyllostomus; species Phyllostomus hastatus. The sequence continues at coordinate 44,881,950 of NW_025334032.1, forward strand.
TTCGCCTTCCCACCGGCTCCGCTCCCCCCTCCCACTGACCCGCGATCTCACTGTCACGTAGAACCACCTCCGCCCTCCAGCCCCTGCTCCGAAGCGTTCAGGGTGACGGCTGCCCTCCCTTGCCCGGCTCCCCAGCCCCTCCGCCTGCCCCCCCTGTGTTTTCTCACACCAGGACAGCAGCGCCCCTCGGGCCAGGCCCAGCAGCCCTGTGTGTCTGGACTTGCTGGGGTCCTGGCCACCGCGGTCAGCCCAGCCAGCTGGCCCTCGGCCCCTCCTGCTTTCTGCCCCGACTCCCCCCCCCCAAAGGGTTCCGGTGGCCCCAGCCCCGCGGGCACGTCCTGTCGTTCACCCCAATGCCCAGCGGTGGGCGCCGCAAGAACGTGCTCCTCTCCGGCTCTGGCCTCTGGGCTGTGTCAGGGTTTGTCTTGTGTCTCCCTCTCCATGAGAAAAGGGGGTGATTCGCACGTCGCAGCAGGGCCGGTGCTGGGGGCCTCTGTCCTGTTGGCCGTACACTCCAGCGGATGGGGGAGGGGCAGAAGGAGCCAGGGAGGGGACACCGAGTAGCCGAGGTGTTGCTTCAGTCACCCGCGCCGTGCGCTCGGAGATCGGTTGGGTTGCGCCCGTCACACGCAGCCGGCCGCGCCTCTCCGCCGAGGCTGCTTCTGGGATTCTCGCCGAGAGGGTCGGCGTCTGCCCCCATGGTATGTGTCAAGTATGTCGAGAAGGGATATCAGAGTCCTCTAAATAAACACAGAAACGGAGAGTTCCCTCCTTAATGCCTCAGTAACAGTTTCTGACTCAGAACACAAGAAGAACACTTGCATGTGTGTGTAAAGGAAATATCCTTCAGCGAGGCGCACTTCCAGGGTTTCTGACGACAGCAGATTCATCAAAGACGGGGACGAGACGAGGGCCCCAGGAAAATCCCGCCAGCCATCCCCTCCCTGCGGGGGGAAGAAGAGAAGTGTTTCCTTCTGACTTAATTGAAATGAAATGTCCTATTAAACTTTCATGGCTCTGCAATATGTTTAGACAAGAAACACTTGCTATGTCCATGAATCACTCGTGTACACAGGAAAATTAAATAAGATGAAATTCAATGATAATAGTACTTAATAGAAGGGGGCAGGCTGTGGCGTAGTTCTGGAAGTTTGTATTTTCAGTCGACATTTTTTAGGACAGTGTTGGGTTTACGCCTTGCACCAGGGCTGGTGTTGGAGGTGCCTCGGTCCTGTCCCGCCCTGTACTCTAGCTTACGGGGGTGGGGGGGGGGCCCAAACAGAGCAGAGGAAGGGGACATGTTTGCAGCCAAAGCTTCGTTTTCCAGAGAACTGCACAGACATGCAGAGACTTTGTCCTGGCTGGTGCGGCTCAGTGGGTTGAGTGCCGGCCTGCGAACCAGAGGGTCGCCGGTTCAATTCCCAGTCAGGGCACAGGCCTGGGCTGTGGGCCAGGTCCTAGGTGAGGGGCATGCTTCTCCCCGCCTTCCTCCCTTCCTTCCCCTCTCTCTAAGAAATAAAGAAAATCTTTAAAGAAACATAAAAAAGATAGTGCAGAGGTTTTATATGCGCCCCCTGTTCCTTGTCCCCCACTAACTTCTCACGTCAGCACTGAATACCCCACATACCCGCACACCACTGTCACTGGGGCCCCCTTTCCCCAGCGCCCCTCCCCTCCCCAGCACCCATCCCGGTGGTCACACCGCCCCCCCGCCACCACTCCCCCCGGGGCCGCCCTGGACTGTCTCCGTCTCCCAGACTCGCCTTGTCCTCGGGCGGCGGGCACTGTGGGAGAGGGGCGTGGGGCCCCTGCGGAACGTCCCTAGATGAGGGTTTGTCTGGCGTGTTCGTTGTGGTGAGTCTGGGGTCGAGGACTCGGGAGGGGGGGCGCCCGCAGGGGTAAAGCGCTGCCTTGGTGCCGCGAGAGCGCCCAGTCCACCGGAGGCAGCGCGGCGGTCGGCCAGCGCCGCCTCACCTGGCGGAGGTGCGTTCAGTCCCCTCTGCTTCTTCCCTCCCGACCCTCACAGGCATCTCCCCCGATCTCTCCGCCCGCCCACCCCTCTCCTGAAGCCCTCACTGCCCCCCTGGGCCTGTCTGGCTGCCCCGCACGCGCAGGGTGCCCGCGTGGGGGGGGGGGGGGGCGGACATCTGACATCAGCCTCGTAGGCAGCCACAAAGCGCAGGCCTTTGAAAAAGGCACACACACACGAACAAACATACACAATTTTGAAAATCACACCGTTGTAATTCTATTAACTTTAAGGTACAAGAAAGACAATAATCTCATTTGCCCGATAGCATGCTTTTTTTATGAAGAGTTAAAAATAAACACATTCAGCCTGTGGGCGAAAGATGCATTGTTTCAACAATTTGTGGCGGGCCCTTCCTTGTCGAACAAAGTGTCTCGTATCTAAACATTGTGGCTTTTCCCCCACGTGCATCCTGCTCCAATTTCCTCCACAAAAGCCCCAAACTTCGTTCATCCAACAAGTAAAAAGACATTGAAAACAAAATGTAGCAAAAGGCCGGTTAGAATCTCCCACGTAAAGCACTAAAGGAAAAGGACCGGGCGCCAAACAAAACTACCACGCCCGTAGATTGTTAGGGACACCGACCTGACAAAGCCCAGGAGGGAGGGATCCGCGTGGGGGCCCACAGGACCACGAGGAGGGCCGTGGGAAGCCCGGCCCCTGGAAGCGGAGGTTCCACCCCAAGCCTCCGCCCGCGCCGCCGGCCCAGGAGGGCGGGGCCCCGTGGGATGCGGGGGTCGCTCAGGATTCCCCGTGGGGGCCTGCGCTCCCTCTCCCCTGTGTTCAGGGCGAGCAGAGGCAATAGGGAAACGAGTGTGCCCACCTGACACCTTCACCGGGAGGCGAGGTGGCAAGTAGCCGGTGCCCCAGGGAGCTCAGCGGGAAAGCCGGGCCGTACAGACCCGAGCCCCCACCTCGAGGGGAGAGTCAGAAGCCGCCCACACGAGAGTCGCCCTCTCTCCTTCCTCCCCAGGCCCCAGCCGGCAGAGATCGAATGTTAAAGAGAAGCCCAGAGTAGAGGGACACGGGGAAGAAAGGGTGCACGGTTTTGATCACCCGGGTGGTGACTAGCTGTGCAGTCTTCGAGGGCTGGGTATAGCCCTAACTGTACGTGGACGTGTTGCTCTTCTCTGAGGAAGCCCAGTTAACGTCCGCACTGCTTACGGCGTAGAGCATCAACGACACTCATTTCTTTGCATTTGCACACAAGGGGCAAAGGGGGTCCTCGGAGCCCAGGTCCTGGGTCGGAGATGAGCGGTGAACAGCCCGCGCTCAGGTCCGCTTCCTCTTCCTGGAACCAGGGAAAATGCCGGGTTCTTCCTGCAACTTCCTGAAGCCACCGGTCACGATGGAAAACGTCCTCCCACCGGAAAGAGGGCGATTGCCAGTTTCACAGCCCGGGACCGCCTTTCGGAAGAACTCGGGCGCCCCCCCCCCTTGAAATGCGACCGTCCAGGGAGGTGCGGCCACTGTCCACCAGGACTCCCTGGCGGTCCGGCGACCCCACTCCTGCGTCTGTATCCGAAGGACACGAAAGCAGGACACAGACGCGATGTGTGCACTCCCGTGTGCGCTGCGGCATCGGTCACACCCGCCGCGACACGGAAGCCACGTGGTTGTCCGCCGGCAGGTGGGTGCGGGAAGAAGGTGTGGTCCAGAGCACCGTGGGGTGTTGTCGGCCAGCCACGAGGACGGAAGCGTGCCCTTTGCCACAGCGTGGACGGACCCCGAGGGCCTCAGGCCAAGTGAGCTGCGCCGGAGAAGGACGGACACTGGGCGCCGTCACTCCGCTGTGGGAGCTAAAGGCCCGGCTCACCCCCTCGGAGCAGACCGCCGGTTTCCAGGGCCGGCACGCGGGGCGGACGAGGCGGCGTGGGTCCCCACGGACGAGGTCCCAGGCTCCGACGTGCCCCGCGGCGCCTGCAGTTCACGGCACCGCGTCCTCGACAGCGGTGAGGAGAGCGGACCTGAGATGGTCTCGCCGCCGCCAGAATAGGAGCGGTCACTAGGTGCCGTGATGGAGGCGCCAGCGACCCCGGGGCGGACGGCGTCTCACAGTACATACGTGTGTCGGGTCAGCGTGGTGCACGTCTCGGACTCACACAAGGAGGTGTGCCAAGTACATGCCCGTGAAGGTGGAAGCATGTTTGAAGCACAGATACACACGGTATCTGTCCGTGAACGGTGATGCCCGTGAACACTGATGCTGCATTTATGCGGCATTACGGCTCCATGGGGGGGGGGGGGTAGGAAAGCACGTCTGAGGAGACCCCGTACTGCGGCGACAGACAAGGAGCTGGAGAGAGAGATGGAGAACCGCTGGCCTGGGTCACCCTGACAGACGGGGTTCTGCCGGGGCCTGTCGGAAGCGCCCTCTCACCTTCCGTGTCCTCTAGACACACGGAAACGAGGACGCCGACCCGCCCCGGGGTGCGGGCAGAGCCCACGGCCCCGCGGAGGAACCCGGATTCTCCGCTCTCCGCGCCAGGGGGAGCAAACCTGTGCCATCCTGGCGACGCCTACAGGGCGCTGCGGGGCCGCCTGGTCTAGTTTTCAGAGGCTCCGTTTAAATGGCACGATCACGCCTCGGCTGATGGTTTCAGAAACGGGGCTCCGCGCGTGAGCATTTGACATCGTTTCTGTCACTGTTCTGAGCCGTGGGTTTTAGACCTTGACGCCCGCGTTTGGCCGCGGGGAGAGATCTCTCATCTCGTAAACTCAACGCGCCAAACAATGCCTTTCCATTGTAAAGTTCGGCTTCAAAGCCTGTAAATGCGTGTCTCTTTCCATTGAACACATGTGCGTGACGGCTTCCCCTCAAGTGGGAAGGCTCACACGCTCAGTAGGGGAAAACCGGTTACAGAACCACACCAGGAAGCCGGTTGTCCTTTCGAAAATGCCCGCCACTCTGTGACCTCCTTGTCTTGCGTTTCCTCTGTTTCTACTGGGGGCGGGGAGGCGAGGACCGCAGAGTGGGGCTAGGAAGGGCATTTATGGAGCCCCCGCTGTATGCCCGGCACACGGCTGCGCCGCCGGCTTCCACAGTAACTCCGAGTCGTGCTCGTTTCAGTGGACACACTGGAGAGCAAACAAAGGAAACGGAAGACCACCCCAACGGGAACGGCGGTATATGCTCAGCTCGTGCCCTTTCCGGGGCCGCCAGCCCCTCCCCCCCCCCCCCCCGGCGGGGAGCCCAGCCTGGCCCTCTGGCTGGGGACCGCGGACCAAGGCCCCCGGGAGCCGAGTCCGTGCCTGAACCCGGGCCCGTTTTAGGCCCCGGTGTTTGAGTATTCGTCATCTCCGAAGAGGCTGGGACGCAGAGGGTTTAATAAAGGCTTTATGAGTGCACATTAGGGAGATAAACTAACTTTTTCAGAGCAGTAGAGCTATGATTTCTGAAACTTTACGGTGGCCTAAGAATAATTTCCTCAAGTGCCAGAAGGACTTGAGATCCCTTTTTTCTTAAGGTGCTATTAGGATGGCTTCACGGTGTCTGGGAGCGCAAGCTAGTAGTCAAGGCACGGTGCCCCGAGCTTACCCTCTCTGCCTCACGCCTGTTGCTGCTCGGTGAGTGGGACGCCGCGTCTGGAAGCCCCGCCTTCTCGTCCTCGGGTCCCGTGCTAACGGGGCACGGTCGCTCGCTGAGCCTCGCCCGGCCCTGCAGGCTTTCCAGTCCTGGTGTTTAACAGGCGTCTTTGGACGTCCCATGGAGTTTCGTTCTCCAAGGCCGCACCCCAGGGCCGGGCTTCCCTGCGGAGGAGGGCAGCGTGAGCAAGTGGCTTGCGGGGCACCGCCCTGAGCCTTCCAGACGTGAAGGGGACTCCGCCTCCTCCCTGCGTTTTCCGGGAAGCACTGGCGTGTTCTCCGCATGGCAGGCGGTACGTTGTCATGGTCTGGGCGGCCATCACGTCAGCCCTGATCACGAGAGAAGGAGGTTTTGAAATCACGCGTGAGCGAGATCAGCACACGCAGAGTTCAGGCAGTCAGAAATGGGGCTGATAACCCTCCGTTTTAAGGAATTCGAAGCAACCCTCGTATTGTCACGGCAAGTGCACATGTGTACTTACACACAGACACACACATGACCACATACACGCGTCAGTGCTCAGCTGTCCATCACGTGGTTGGCTGCAGACATGGGGGATGGGGGTAGGGCCACTGTCCCATCCCCTGAATGCACACTGTTCGGTGCTCATTCGTTATTATCGTTAGGAAATCAGCACTGTTATTATAAAATCACTATCGAGTTTATGTATAAAGGGGAAGCAGTACATATTCTCTCACAAACATGAGTGCAAGTGGAAAAGTAGTTAAATTCCATTTGACCCGGAAATGTCGGCGTTGAAATGGGTGTTAGACACCGTCTAGGTCAAGCCCTCAGTGGCCCACAGACACGGAGCGTGGGACGCGCTGTATCAAGGTGACCGAGGTTTTCTCTTGGTTTTCTCCGTTGTTGCACATTAAATGTTGCGACCCTCTCCCCATGACTTGACTTTCCAAACGTCATCAGTATGAGCACGCTCCGTCAGGAGTAAAGGGACGGGCCGTGCGGACGCAGCTCACCAGGGGCTCATCCTTCTCGGGGACAGAGGGTCAGTCTCAGGGCCGTCCGCACAAGTTTCATTCTTTTCAGCGACGACGCAGCGCCTTTCCAGAGAGTGCCCACCCCTCCCCCTCCCCTTCGGCAACACCAGCTTGTTCTCTGCATCTGGGGCTGCGTTCCTGTTTTGTTTATCCGTTTGTTTGTATTTTTTCTTAATTCCACATACATGAGATCCTACGATATTTGTGTTTGTCTGACTAATCTTATTTGGCAGGATCTAGGTATACGGGCCCATCCGTGTTGTTGCAAACGGTAAGATTTTATTCTTTTTCGTGGCTGAGTAACATTCCACCGCGCAGATGCGCCCCATCGTCTGTACCCACCGTCCCAGTGGCGGGCACTCGGGCTGCCTGCGCACCCCGGCCGCTGTGAGTGGTGCTGCAGGGAACATGGGGGGGCACGCATCTTTCTGAGTTAATGTTTTTGTTTTCTTTCGATAAATGCCCGGGAGTAGAGTTGCTGGACCACGGGGTAGCTCCATTTTTAATTTTTTGAGGAGCCGCCTTCCTGTCTTGCAGAGCTTACTTTTCGCCTTGGTCGCGGAGGGTGTGACTTCCTCCCCTACAACATCTGTCCTCTGTTCGCTCATTCCCCCTACGTGCTGGGTTCAAGGCCCCGAGCACCAAACGTCTCCCACAACACGCTGGATGTGCATCTCGACATCGCACGTGAAAGACCCTCCCCTAGCGGTGGGACTGGCTGCTTCACACGTTTGAGCCTGAAACATGCCGCTTTGACACACGACTTTGTTCTAAAAAAAAATACGAGGAAAACAGGGATGCGGTTGCCGGCGCCATGGCAACTTGCCTCGCGCAGACTCCAGTCCCCGAATATAGACGGTCCCGCCCACCCGTTCAGAATGTGTAGCTGGGCCTGTTACCTAGGCAACAGTGCCCTGGAGAGGAGGCATCGGCGTTCCCGCAGATTTTTCCTCCCAGTGTTACCTTTCACCTCGCTTTCGAGTGTGCATTGTCACGTGGTGTGTATAATTTTCAGAAAAATAGGGGGACCAGGACAAGCATGAAGTCTGTCCGTGTGAAACAAAACCCGCGTGTACAGACTAGGCCCGCCCAGGCCCAGAAACCTCGCCTTCTGATTTGCCCTTTGAGCTGCAGACTGTGCTGGTTAGGAGCTCACCCCAAACCTAGCCGTCAAATCAGAAGCCAAATCACCGAGACTTCAGAAATGCAGGTAGAATGAGGGAGATTTTCCCCCATAAGTGACTGCTATCACGTTGAGTGACAGCCGTCAGATTCAGGACTGGCGCAGGCGACAAAGAAGAGCACTGATGTGGACAGAGTTCATCTCTGAGAGTTTGTGCAAACTTCCCCTCAGGGGTCTGATCTTCCATCTGACCGCCCTTCCGGTCAAAGAGTCCGATGACGCCCTTGCCACAGGGCCCGCGTGACCTTCCCTCTCCTCTGTGTCGCTCGTGCTTGCGGCCGGCTGCCCGGGCTTCCTCGGCGTCACTGCCCAGACTCTGACCTGGGCTGCGCGGGGGAGACGGGCCCCCACCATCGTGAACCAGCCGTGGCTGACGGCCGTGGCCTTGAGCTCGCTGTGGCCCCTGATGGAACAGTGAAGACCTGGGCGGAGCTCTGCGTGTCCCGGCGAGAGGCAAGCACGCGTCTGTCCAGGGTCCTGGCGTGTCCTCGGCGAGTGCCCCGGGCTGCGGGCGAGCAATATGTAACGTTTGTCAAAGGGGTCGACGGCAGAACCGTCCGAGGGCTGGCAATTCTGGGGCCAGAGCAGCCACGCCGAGTTCTCCGAGTCTCTCCCTGGCCGCTCCTCCGCCACCGAGCCTTGTGGGCTCTGAGAAGGAGTCTTATCCGAGTCCCGGGGGGGGGGGGGCAGACCCGGGGGGGGGGAGACCCGGGGAGGAGCTCTGTAAACAAACACGCCAGCATCTCGTGACCAAGGGGGGGCTCGTTTCCAAACCCGAGGATCACAGAGGAGCCGTCGGGATGGGAGTGAGACGCTCACACGACGTTACTATGACAACTTCTTCCTGCCTCTAAGCCAAGTGCCTGGGAGGGGGGGATCTCTGCTGTCATGAGGAACGCAGAACGTCTTTGCTTCACTTCGCGTGTGTGACGGACGTGACGTGCTCCTTCCTCTCCCCGGGCCCTGCGAGGTGCAAGGGACCCGGCTCCTCACGGCCCCCTCCGCCCTCCTGGAGCTCAGGCGGCCTGGGGGAGGGACCGGGAACACCGCCGGCTGGAAACCCGGAGACGTCTCTCCCCCCTCCGTGTTAACTCCCTTCCAGTTCCCCGTCTTCTCCGCATCTCACACCTTCCTCTGCTCTCTCGCTGTCTCGCTCACTCAAGCCTGGAGAACGACCTGCCGTCCGCGTATAACGTGTCGAAGGTTCTGGTCAGTGTTCTCCTAATCAGGTGGCGAATCATCGCCCCAGATCCCCAGACTGCCCTCCGCTCCCCGGTGACACAGCCGAAGTGGCCCGAGAAGTCGCCCTTCGTCCTCACAAGTGTAGGACGGAGGGCGACGTCCTATCCGTTTAAACTGGGCCCCCGCCAGGCTCCGAGCTCCTGCTGCCCCTGGGCCCTGCAGCTGATGCCCACAGCAGGCTCCCGTGGCGCTCATTTGCATGAGAGAGAGCCGGCTCCTAGATTAGCACAGGGCAGGACGAGATAAAAAATAGATCCATTCTGTGACCAGCTGAGGGCCCTGCCAGGAGAGCCTGTGAATGTAAATCACAGAGTGGCGCACGCTGGAAGGGTTCGCAGTAGTTATCAGCTCTCTGCCTTTGTCTCCAGGCGCGGCCGCGGCTCAATTATTTCCCGTAGATGACGGCCCGCGGCGCTCCTGCGGCTCTCACTCTCGGAGGAGATAAAGCCTGGCTTGGAAATCCATCCCTCGGCCGATAACCCTCGGGGGTCGAGTGCTGCTCTTGGAGGGACAGGAGCTCTTCGGCGAGCGGTGGGAGCCCCGCCCCCACGCGGGAGCAGGGGCTCCTGATAGGGGGTTTCGGGACTCTGAGGCGCGGCCTTAATTGAGTTCGCTTCCCGCCCCCCAGTCTCAAAGCGGTTTTTAATAGTTTATTGCCCTTGCATTTCCTCCTGTCACCACTCATCCCCTCACACCACACCCACACCCTCGCCCCCAAAACCACCACCTCGCTGTCCGTGCCCGTGAGTCCTCTCTCCCTCTCTGGGTCAATCCCTCCGCCCCCAGAGCTGTCCGCCTGCCGTCCGTCTGGGAGTCTGTCTCGGTTTTGCTGGTCAGTTCAGTTTGTTCTCTAGAGTCTACATAGGAGTGAAATCGTATGGTATTTGTCGTTCTCTGGCTTATTTCACTTAGGATAATACTCTCCAGGTCCCTCCATGCTGTTGCAAAGGGTGAGATCTTCTTCTTTTTAGTGCTGAGCAGTATCCCCCTGGGTAGATGTCTCACAGTTGTTTCACCCGCTCACCTGCCGGTGGACACGCGGGCTGCTTCCGTGTCTTGCCCCCGTACACAACGCTGCCGTGGACATGGGGTGCTCACGGTCTTTCAGACCCGTGTGGGGGGTTCCTGCGCATAGACTCCCAGAAGTGGAATTGCTTTTTGACCGCTGACTGTGTGACCAGAGCTAAATTCAGACAGATGTTTACTTTGTACCGTTGTATCACACCCCGGCGTCCAGCGCAGGGAAGCTAAGCACTGAGACGGTGCAAGACGCTGCAGCCCAGAGAGAATGTAAACACGGTTTAATTGGGTTTCAGGAGGTTTAATATTTGGCTGCGGATTAGGAGGGAAGGAAGCTGAGGCGCGCAGTCCCTCTGGGCTGCCGAGGGGGGAGCCGGCGCCCTTGGGCAGCTGCGTTCACGACGCCCGTCCCCCCGGCGTTGCACCTCTGTCTGTTGTTCCTGCTGGCGTTCACCAGAGGCCGCGTCAAACCCCGGCATGCGCCGTGAGGACAGGACAGCCTGGGAGAAGTGGGGGGCTTCGGGGGTACGAGCGCGGCCCCCGAGAGGCCCTGCGCCAGGCCTGCTTGGGACCCTTTGCACCGTGACATGTTTTTGTGTCCCTCCTCCTTGGGAGAGGGGCCGAGTGCTCCCAACGTGTGATGCGTGTGTATGGATAACGCCACTCAAGTTTCCCCTTCAAATATCACAGTTATGCAATGATAGACTATTACGACTGTTTCTATGCAGTGTTGAAACATACAGGAAGCACATTTCATGCACACACACACGTGTGTGTGTGTGTGTGTGTGTGTGTGTGTGCAGGTTTCTAACGCCGCTTTCAGCACTGGTTAGTACTACACTGTTGTCACCCCCACTGCCGTACAGCGGGGTGGCAGTGATAGTGACTCTCGGGGTAACTGCGGACCCCAGTTAAACGCGGACGTGCATGCAGGGAAGGAACTAATTTGATCACCGAAGCCGACGATTTCCCTAAATTCTCCCGTCTAACACTCAGAAGGCCTCTGTTTGGTGGGAACGGCCAAAACGACCATTTTTGTTTGAATTCACCTAGGAAGCGCTTGTGTTCATTGAAGTGTCGGAAATAGCTGGCACGCCTTACAGTTCTGCCGTGTGCGCCGGCTCTCGTAGTTTGATGTGTTTGGTTTTGTTTTCTTGAGGAGAGGGGCTGCCCTGCGCACCCCCTCCCTGCCCCCCAAGATCTGGTGTAGACAACAAAACATCCTCGGCAGCGGACCTTACTGATCACTCGGTGCCCCCCGAGAGCAGCTCTGTCTGCACAGAGCCCCCACGCCTCTGCCACCCTTGGGTGTCGAGGCCTGGGCACGCACACCCCACACTCGCACACCCGCGTCACTCACACGCCCGCGTCACTCCCCGCCTCCAGTCAGTGACGGTGTTTTCTGTGCCCTGTGACCACACGTTTGCTCCTCCCCCAGAATCCAGTTTCTGGGGAGCGGACGTTTTTTTGTTCGTTTCTTTGCTCGCATTTGTCCTGTTCTCTCTGATGCGAGTGAAAGGCACGGTTTGGAAAAGAAAAGGTGCCTGATTTTATGAAGGACAGAATGGGTCAAAAAATGAGAAAAAAACGTCCGTGTTCCTCACTCTGTGAGCCTATGACAAAGACGTTTTACTCAGGAAAAAAGGAAAATGCCCTTTCAAAGGCGAGGCCAAAGCGGTTTTCTCTGTCGGAGGGAGCGGCCGAGGCTGGGAGGCTGTGGGCCGGGACAGCCCGCTGGACAGGACGGGCTGTGGGCTCCGGCGGGTGCTGGGCCGGGTTGCGTGGCCCCGGGGGAGGGAGCGGCCAGGGCCGGGCTCACACACACTTGGTCCTGGTGGGTCGGCGGGAGCCCACAGCTGGCCCAGCCGTCCGTGGGGCCTGGAGCGGGAACTCGGAGGGTCTGCCTGCCGCCGGGCCGATGCACAACCAGACAGGCCGGGTGAGCCCCGTCTAGCTGACTCGGGGAGTGTGGTTCGTGGCCATAAGCCGCTCCTAGACACAAAAGGCATGGGGACACGTGTCACCTGTCCGCTGTCCCCGGGCCCCGAGAGCTCTGGTAAAGCCTAAGGTCACCAGTAGACGCTCTGGGACTCGGGGCGGGGGGGGGGGGGGCGGTAACAGGCGTCAGCCTTCCCGCCATCAGCGTATGCGCATAAGCGCCTCTGCGCTGCGGTTGCAGGGGGCCCTCCCGCGTCTGCGGCAGTCAAGGCTTCCACCCTCGCCCCTACGTGTCCGCTCCCTCCTCTCCGGAGCCACCGCCGGTGCCACGGAGCGTCCTCGACGCGGGGCTGCTGTCGGGGACAAGGCCGCCCCCCGCGGCCCGCGGGGCTGCCGGCGGACAGCCGCCCGCGGCTCCCCCACCTGGAGCGGGGAGCGGGTCTTCCCCCCTCCCTTCAGCGGTGGCGCCTCGCGCCCATCTCGCGCTGTGGTCGCCCGTGGGGGCTCTTGGGGCTCAAGCCCCCGCCCCCCCAGCCGCCGCTGCCCGGCCCGGCCTGCCTCCCCAGGTGAACGAACGCTGGGCGTCCTCTCGGCTCCGTTCCGGGGCCTGGAAGTGGCCGGTCTCGCCGCGCCCTAACGTGTCCATGAGTTCTGGCCTTCCCTTTTGGGGAGCAAGTTGATAAAGGGGCTTGCCGCACTTGGGGTTAAAAAAGGAAACTCTGTTTCAAAGTAGATTCTAGTGCACATTTGTAGGGCGTCCCCTTGGCACTCCGCACTGTTTTGTCCGGAGTCCGCAGACCCCCAGCGCCAGGCGCACCTCCTCAAGCGAGCAGCCCCCACCCCGTGTCGGTGGTGAGCCCCGCTCGGGCAACGTGGGCACGCCCCGGTCCCACACCGCGGCTGCCCCCACCATCCAGGCATCAGTTTCAAAAGAAGAAAGCCAGCATCCTGTGAAAAGGGGTGGCCCCATCACTCCACTCGACATTAACATGATGGGCACTTTTGGTGGGTTAAGAGGCTCTTTTCGTCAAATCCTGGAGGGAATAAGGTGAAGTAGAGGCTGAAGAAAAAGAGCCACGTGATTTCCGCAAGGCTGATCAAGACCAAGTTGTGGGTGCAGATACTATTGAATTGTATTGTTGTCCACTACAATATTATTCACTTATTCAATATCCACTTATTGAATAAACGCAAAATGTTCATTTATTGACCACGTATGCAGTGTTTTACAATGTCATTCATCGGACACACACTATTTTCCAGAGAGTCCGATGGAATCTCCCGGTGGAGATGTTTGTTCGCTTCAAGCCGGAGAGGTTTCCCAGCTGACAGGTGCACGGCCTGGGTGTGCCCGACAATCAGAGGGATCTATTTCTACACACAAAGAGGACGTGTGATTGAAAGGGAAAGTAACACTCATGCGAAGCCCCTGAAATTACACGGATAAAACCAAACTTGAACCAGGACGTGCCCACCTGTTAGCAGGGTCACGCGGAGAAAGCCCTCGAGTGGGGGGCGTGCCTTCTCCGTCCGTAGCACCGCGGCGATGGCAAGGGCTCCCGTCGCTGCACGAGCTGACCATGACCACTGGGATGCGTTAAGAAGTAAGTTCAACACGGAAAGTCAATAGCTTGTGTGATACATTCCAAAGTGTACGTGATCCCACTAATGAAGAAAAACCTCTGAACTTGGCGGCTCGCAAGGCCCTTCGTAACTAGGTTACGGCCGGTGTAAAGCGGATGCTCACCCAGCTGGGCCGTCTCCTGAGCGGGAGCTGGTGCACGTCCTGCCTGTTGGGAAGTTCAGGTCACAGCTCCCATCGTGGTTTAGAGCGGGGGTGGGGGAGGGGCAGGCCAGCCAGGGGGCCCTCAGGTCTCCCCCTGGGCTCTCTGCCACCCTTCCCCACTCCCTCACGGACGCAGCGTCCGTTCAGGACCATAGAGGGACAAGGGGGTAACGGGGAGGCATGGAGGCGTGCCAGCAGGCGCCTCCCTGCGCCTGCAACGGGACACCCATCGTCATCGACCCAGGAGCGTTCTCCTCATGTCACACGTGGTCACCGCAGAGGCAGGGCAGGCTGAGCGGGCTCCTGTCTCACGGGTTCAGGGACAGACAGAGGCGGCCAGCGTGTGAAAGGTGCCGGGAACCACAGGGGTCAGCGTCGGAACGCAGTGAGGGCGTCTTGCTCGGTGGGTGATTTATTTTACGTCATCGACAAATCCCTTAAGGATTTTTGGCCTCTGTGGTAAGATGCTAATTTTTGCCGCCCTTTCTGAAAATGTTTTCCCGGTCCCTAACTATGACTAAGCAAATGTTATCAATATTGCCTGTAAATAACTATTTCCTCCAAGTGGAAACCTCAAATCTGGAAGCACGGGGCCTTTGCTAATGCGCCCACGAGTGCGGCCCAGGGCATCCGGAGCCTGTGTCACCTGGAGAGAAGCGTCTGTGTCCTAGAGAGTCTCACGGTGTCCTCTCATTCTTTTTAAATCACTCAGAGCTGTGCGACATGACATAATAGCTCATACCAGCCTCCTTTTATTCCGTCCATCCATCATAAAAATCCCCCCTTCATCATGCTCTTGGACTTGGAGTACACTTGACTGCACTTGGTGGCGAGGTTCTGGAAATATGAACATCCATCAACAGAGCGTCTTTCTTCTCCCCCTGGAAAGAAAACCCGCCCGTCCATCTGAGCGGCGCGTCGGCCTGAGACCAACAGCCTCACAGCTGGGCCCGCCGCCTGCCCTGACCTGGCACCGGCGGGACCCGGTGGGTCACGGTCCAGCTTGTGGACAGCAGGTGGTGGCTGCTCTGTGTGGAATCCTCTGGGGCTGCATCTGACGGTCAGCAAGAAGCTGCGCGATCTAGCAAGAGGAGGACGGGGAACGCCCGGCACCCGCGAGCCAGCACAGTGGGGGTGAGTGTCCGTGGGCGCTGACTGGCTGCTGGTGTTGACCTTGGAGTCAGACGACCCCGTGACGGACAGAGCGGAGGGGTTCTTTGGGTCCTCAGTCATTTGACTTCTCACCTTCCTTTGCTAACGCAGTCTTCTGATCCGCTACGTTTTTGGCCGGCGGTGAATGTCACTCACAAAGCAGCGCACAGCCATTGTCAGCGTCTGGGACGGCACGCTCGGATGCCGGCCTTGACCTGGCACAATGGACCCGGGACCCTCTGAAACGCGGGACCCCTCGCAGCTGGCGGGTCCTCACCAACACCAGGGTGGCGGAGTGGCGTCCCCACACACAGGAGGTCCGCAGCGGCTTCAGGGTGGCACTGAGACCGGAGCCCAAAGCGGTCAGATCCCCAAACCCCCCGTGACTCTCGATGTGACACATTCGTTCTCAGCGTCAAAGAACGGGAGTCACCACTGGACACCGGGAATCAGCCGGCGGGCCCTCCGGCCGAGGGGGTCCCAAGGGTGTGAACGTGGCGCTCGCTCACTCTCGTGGCTCGCCAGGCTGAACGGACCACGCCGGAGGGGCGCACCGCCGTGTCCCGTCTCCCTCTGAGGGTCCTCCGGGTCAAAGAGGCTTTCTTCGCGTCGCACCGAGTTACCGGGCTCTGCTTCCCTGCGGCCCGGGTAACTTCGGAGCTGTCCACGTCATTAATGGCTCCTAGACCTTCAGAATATTTTCACGCGACTCTTTTTATCTAATTCCAGTCAGTATTTCCGTGGCCCGCAGTGCCCCGGAGCACCCCCCACCCCGTCTCCTCTGTCTCTGCTTCCTAAAGCTCGCCGTCCCCGCCCCTCCCCCCCTCCGTGCCGGTCCCCTCCTCACTCCCCCCCTCTCCCACGCGAGGCTCTCTAGTCTAATCACTTGGGTGTGTATCCTTGGGTAATTCCATCCTCTAGACGACGAGTGTCGTGACATCAGCTTTTTAAAAAAGACCGAGAGTCTAGAACAGACCCGCTGCGAATCCAGCCCTCCATAAGTATTTCTGCACGGACGCGTTCATGATGCCTCGTCCTCACCCCCCGCCAGCGGAAGGCTGTGATTTGGGAGTCTTTAGAGCCGTCACAACACACCCACCGGGGTGTGAGCCCTCGGGACACCGCCGACACTTCTCCATCCTTGTCTTCCCGGCTCCCAGCCGGGGGTCTGGCACGTATTAGTAAAATTATAGCTATTTGCTCGCTCAATGAATCCTGCTAAAAAGAATCCAATTTACCTGCTTTTTATAAATAGTAATTCCTCCGTCCTCCGCATAATGAACAGTGAATGATTCTCAGCAGCAATAACGAATCTCTTTCGGAAAAGAGATTATTTAAAATGTTTGAATATTTCACCTTTGGCCAGGACGCCAGACGCCATGCAATTTCACGCCCTGGCGACAGCCCTCCGTTTCCGATCGCTGTTGGGCTTGGGGAGAAGCCGCGGGGCCTTCAGGAGTTCCCACGCACCTTCACAGCGGGAGGCACCTGAGCCGTGCGTGTGATCTGTAACCGGTCGGACGCCCGCCACTTCCTGCCGTGGCAACTTCTGGCACCGGGGGCCTGAATCCTCGATAGATCCTAGTCCCTGGGTGGGGTTCCCAAAGGGATCTGGCTGGGGGCGGGGCGGGGGGGCGGCGCTGCAGACCTCGCACTGGGGAGAAAAGAGCGGGGTGGCCCCGAGTTTTGGTAAAGACCCCTCTTCTTGCAAAGGGGAGAGGGACAAACACCCCATTTGAAGGGCGTCTCGATGTGGGTGGCAGACTAGCTGCCCTTGTGTGATTCCCGGAGGACGGTGTCTTCCGTCTGGAGGGCGCCTGGAGTCTCCACGGTGGGAGGTAGGTGCGGTGGGCAGGGGCGAGGCGGCGGCTGTGTGACTGTTGGGGTCCCAGACCAGGGAGGGGGGGCGGGAGCCGCACCTTGGGCTGGGCAAGGGGGAGGCGCGGGGCTGAGACGAGAGGGGAGAAGGGCCCCCGGCACCGTGTCCGAGAGAAGTCGGGATTCGCTGTGGGTTCTCCCTGCGCAGACCTGCGACAGGCCCCCCGGCGGGGGGAGGGTGGGGGGAGGAAAGAAGGGCCGGTGGGTCTTCTGGAATCATTAGACCTCACCGAGTCACCGTTGATGATCAGCTATATTTTTTCAGGGTTTTACTTTACCAGTGCTTATTACAGATAAACAGTGTTATGAAGTTACATGGTTACAGTAGGAGAAATATCCAGCTTCTTTGCTTATAGGCAAACTAAGCTGAAACAGAGGGTCTTATTAAAATAACCTAAAATTTTAGTATTCTAAGAACTAGAAATATAAATTCCTGTCGTGTCGTTCTGAAAAGTCTATCAGGCGTGGTTCCCAGTTTTAATTTTGTCTGCGACGGGGTGAGCTCGGACAAGTTTTTCTCCCCCTCGTTGGCCAAACGGAGGCGACAGCGATAGCTCAGCACGTGTGACGAGGACCCCGAGACAGGACACGGCAAGGACGTGGACCCGCGCCCGCCACAGAGAGTCCTCAGTGGGCGTCCCCACCCTCACCGCCCGCCATCGGGGGGGAATGGAACCCGCTCCACCCTCTGGAGTTCTGGCTTTGTAGCCTTAGGTCCGTTTGCAAAAACGGCTGTGAGATTACCACGCACCGCCAGGGGACGGGGCGCCCAGACCTCTGTCGGAGCACAAATGGTTTGCGACGCGCTGTTTCGTCCGCCTGAGACGCACAGCCTGTCTCAGGTGCTGACCCCCGGAAGGCGGGTGCTGACTCTCCGTGGCACTGCCCTGTTCCAGGTGGCACATGGCACCCGGAGGGCGAGGGTCATTGCCAGGCGACTCCTGGGGGCAGAGCCAGGAAATCGGCCACGGCCGTTCCGGAAGGACCTGAATCCCGATTGTCCTCCAAGAACGCCCCACCCACACCGTTGGTCCAGGTCCAGGGGACGGAGCACCGGCATTCGCAGAGGGTGTCCAGGGCTCTGGGAACCTACCCGGGAGACCGCGCAGGGCGTCCCTCTATCCGGGGTCAGCCCTCCAAAGCCCCTCGGGTCCCCAGGGATCGCGCTGAGCCTGCCAGCGGCAGGAAAGCTCGGAACCCTGACTGTAAAGATGACTTAGGGATCCCTGTTTGCTTTGCTTAGATTCTTCTAAGTTGCATATTCTCAGAACAAATGCGTAGTGAAAACTCTCTATGTGGATATTGATGGAAGGCCTCCTTTAAAATATAGGGCAGAATTCTGAATAATCAGTGACCGTTATAATCTATTTTATGGGTGATACATTTAAAAATGCACCTTATCGTCCAAGTACAATATTGCAGCATTGCTTAGATCTGGACAGACTCCTTGATTATCTCTAATTTGGAAAATTATAAGTCTGTTTTTTTCGGATTGTGTTCTTTAAAATTACAGCAAGAAAAAAGAATGTTTAGACATATAAATACTAATTTCTAAGTATTTGTATAATTAATTCATTTGGAAATTTCCTGGCCCTCACTCTGGCTAACGGTGTAGGAGTTTTGCAGTTGCTCAGCGTGGTCAGGTCTGGTCTGTTAATTGTGAATCAGGGGTTTCCCCAGAAGTAATGTCAGCGGGGCGCGTTTGTCGGGGGGCTGGCCGATTTCCGTCCTCCACCTCTCGCCTGCGCTGTGTCCTCTGCGGCCTGGGGAAGTGGCCTTCGGGACGGCATCAGCATGCACGCTGCTTCCTGGCCGGTGGGCCTCAATGGGGGCTGGGAGGTGCTGGGCCGAAGTTGACGTTGGGGAGCCCCCCGTCCAGCCCCTCCCCACCTGGGTGCAGGCCAGGTGCGGCTGTGGCCGTGGACACGGCTCTCGCTGAGCAGACCCCCTTGGGGGCAGGTGGACCGCTCCCCACCCCGCTCTGGCCGTAAAAGGAGTAGAGTGCCCCCCCTCTGCTCAGCAGGGCGCCCTCGGCCCTTCGCTGGGTTTCCTCAAACCTGTCCACACAGTTGCAGAATTAATACATTAATTATGTTGAAAAAGTCACCAACCAAGATGTCTTCAGTGGGTGACGGACAGACAAACGCGGTCCCTACAGACAGCGGGACGGTGTCAGCACTAAGGACAGAGGAGCTCTCGAGCTGGGAGGAGATGTGGGGGGACCTGACACGCGTGTGACTGAGTGAAGGAGCCGGTCTGGAAAGGCCACACGCTGTGAGCCCAGCCCCGGGACATCCTGGAGAAGGTGAGACTGTGGGGGCGGGGACAGATCGGGGGTTCTCCTGGGGCTCACAGCACAGGGGAGCCCAGAGGGTCTGGGGCAGGGAGTCTGCTCTGTGAGACGCTGTGATGGTGGACACGTGTCATCATGCATTTGTCCGAACCCACAGAATGTGCAACCCCCAGAGTGACCGCATGTCACTGGTGGACTCGGGTGACAAGGACGTGCCAGTTCAGGTTCACCAGCTGTGACACATGCCTCGTCTGCTGGGGGCGCTGATGGTGGTGGGGGCTGAGGGTGTGCGGGCGGCCTCCGTCCCTTCACCTCGAGTTGGCTCTGAACCTACGACTGCGCCTAAATAGTCGTCTCAGGTTGGAAAGTCCCCTTGAGTGAACCCGCTGGAGCTTCTCTCTGCGCTCTGCAGGGCGCTGGCTCAGAGAGTCTGCCTCTGCGGTGCCCGTGTCTCCCTTCGGCGTCACTTTCGTGGGGTGACAAAGGCCGCGGCTCAGCATCCAGCGTCACCTGGGCCAGTTTGGTCTTGACGTGTTATCATTACAACAGCTGCAATTAGCGTTGGAAGATCAGTCTGAACAGTGACAACAGTGCTCAGAGGCCGGACCTTAGGTCTACAATGGAGAAGAACAGACTAGGACATGTTTTTTCAGTTGACATGTCCCTCTATAGAAATGGGTGCTTGTGCACAGGAGTTATTGGAAGCAATTCCATCAGAAGTTCTCTCTGGCTGGCGTAGCTCAGTGGATTGAGCGCGGGCTGTGAACCGAAGTGTCGCAGGTTCGATTCCCAGCCAGGGCACATGCCTGGGTTGCAGGCCACGGCCCCCAGCAACCGCACATTGGTGTTTCTCTCTCTCTCTCTCTCTCTCTCTCTCTCCCTCCCTCCCTCCTCTAAAAATAAATAAATAAAATCTTTAAAAAGAAAAAGAAGTTCCCTGAGAAGCAAGGCACAGGGGCCCGCACCCCCGACTCAGGGGCCTGCTGAGAGGGTGACGCTTGCAGACTCCGAGGCCACTGGGGTGCAGGGCACCCGGCCCCCCTTCATCCAGGGCAGCCCCCCGGCGGCCTCTCGCCCGGTCGGGTCCCCACCCCTGCCCCCGACCAAGGAGCGGCGGGTTCACGGGAGAAACGCCGCGTCCCCCTCGGGGTGGGGTCCCTCTTCCCGGACCCGGCTGCCGGCACGCTTTCCCACGGGCGGCAGAGAGTCCGTCCCTGTTCGGGGCGAACACCAGAACGGCCAAGTCCAGCGGACATCAGGCTTTTAGATGCAAATGACGGAAGTGGTTCCGAAATGATTTCCAACTTTGGAATTATCTCAGAATTACTTTGCAAAGGACGTAGAAAGTGTAAGAAGTCAATATTACTTCATTCTGTTTTATTACTTAAAGGTAATAGTCTAACAGTCTCTATCTCACCCTGTGATTAATCCGGCAGGGCTAATGAATTTCATGACCCAATAGATAAAGAATCCATTCATATTAAAATAAAAATATTTTGCATTTCAGAAGAAAATACATCATAGCGGAAAGGAGCAAAGAAGTAAAACATTGCTTTTAGCTTTATTAAATTTCTGCATTGAAGCTATTTTCTTTTATAAATAAAATGTGTATTATACTTCATTTTTAAAAAATAATGATTAAAATACAGCGTGTGGAAAGGAGTGGGAAACAGGGAAACCCTACCCTTCCACTCCGCCCATCCAAAGGGCACCACGAACTAGAGGGCTTCTTTTCACTGTGGAGAGTTCCTACATGGTTTTAAGAACACATTCATATGCTGGTTTTGTAGTTAACATTGAACAGAAGTGGGGAACTATCATGTCCATCACCTTCAGTTTTTGATTCTTTATTTCTTTATCAGTCGCAGGTGATATGCCGTATTGTATTGATTTGGGATGTGGAGGTGAGGATGCGACCCTCACACAACTTACAAGGGGATCACCTCCGTCGGGCCCATGTGACACCACACGCAGTCGTCACCGTGTCACCGACTGTACCCCCTCCGCCCTGCTCCACGTCTCCGTCACTGTCCCCTAGCCGCCATGCGAACACTTCTCCGTCCTCGGCTTCTCCTCTGTTGACCTTTAATCCGTATTTATCGCGTTAATCATTCATTCCTTCACAGCCTAGCGTAAACCTGTTTCTAAGTATTTCAACGTTCCTTTTTTTAAATGAAGACCCCAGTAACATAGTTGACAGCCACACTAACCAGAATTTAGATAATCTCCAAACCATGTTCATTGAAAGAGTATAGAGTCCTATGGTAGCAACACTTAGGAGTTGGCTTTTTATCACATAGAACAAAATGTGAAATCCACTTGCCATTCCGATCACGTTTTGGACCAAGACACAAGTAGGCTCTTATTTTGACACTGGGACATGTCGGTTGAGCGGGCACTGCAGAGAGGTGGACCTTCATCCCTGTGGCCCCCCGGGGCGGCGGGGCGTGATGGGCGGCCCGGTGGGACCCCAGCCTCCGGGGGCGGGGCCCAGAGGACAGAAACGCAGCGCCCGCCCCTGGCCGCAGAGCTCACGCGGATGGGTGTTTCCTCTTTGTTTTACCATCTTCTTCTTTAATTACAAACACAGTTTTCTGCCACAGATAACTCTGAGCTGACAGGAGAGAAACCTAAAAGAAACTATAGATACGTAGATAAAGCTAATGAGCGGCGCCTGCATCCTGTGCTCGTTATTCGCTCATTGAAGTTGCTATTTAAACCCGGGTGATAATTGCGGATATAATTCTGCCAAAGAAAACGTTCCCAAACACGGTCTCCGCCTGCTCTTGGCAAACTGTCAGGGAGGCAGGCGGCAGAAGAGTCGTTAGGGTCTCCCTTAATCTTTGCTTCTGCTTTCACGAAACCCAGGGACAGCGAAAACAGAAATCGTTTCTGGTAGGGATAGAAAGTCCTGGGGTACACGTTTCCATGCTGTAAAGGATGCTTTCTGGAATCCTCAGAAATCAATTTGCTTGCTGGATTTTTTTTGCCCTGTAGCACAGTGTCCGAGCTCAGACCTCAGGTGGGACACCTGTCTACTCCGGCCACTCCCCCGCCTCAGCCCCGCCCGCCCCACGCGGAAGTCCCAGAGCGGGGCTGTGGGGTGACTCCTCCCACAGGCCTGTCTCGGACGCCTGGCACCTGTGCTCCTGAGGACGAAACTCACGCTTTTCTTCTCACAAATGCCACCCGCAGGCACAAACAGGTGTGTTTTTGCGGGTAGACACACGCGTTTTCTCAGGTCGTTGTGAGCTTCCACTGGCCCCCACTTTGCCAGACAGGCTGCCCTGTGTCTCCCCTGGGCGCACCGGATGCCCCTCCCCTGGGCCCCCCGCAGAGGGGGCTCCGGCACCGCTGTGCACAGCCTCGGTGGCCCGCGTGGGCCTCCGTGGCCCACTGAGACGTCGCAGTCTCGGGGAGTGCGGGGTCTGGCGAGCACGTGTTCCTTACACGCCAGGAGACGGCTCGGCCCCGGTGCAGAGCGGAGGGTTCCGGTCACCCACGGGACCGGAGCGCGGCTGGGCTCACTCTCCGCTGGCCTGGCCTTTCTGTCGCGAACAGCGGGTGGCTCCCGTGCAGGCATCAGCGGGTCATCGAGCCCGTGTCCCCGGAGTCGGAATGGATGGCTTCAGTCCCTTGCAGAGCTTCTCCGCGGCTGCTCTGCCCAAGAGAACCGGCTTTGTTCTCGCCCTCAGCGCGTGGTCCAGGCCGCAGCCGTTGGGCCCGGAGCTGAGAGCGGCCCGCGTCTCTGATTTACATCTGCGCGCGCCTCCCCGTCCCACACCCACGCCCGGTGCGTGCGATTGATCCCCACGCGTGCACCGGGGGCTCTGCGGCTGCTTGCCCGCGCGACAGCGACAGCGACAGCAGCAGCAGGAGGCCCGGGGAGCCCGGCTGCCCCCTCCCCCCCGCCTCCCCCACCCCAGCGAGGGCACGCGAGCGGGCGGGGCCGGAAACCGAGCGGGAATGGGGAACCGGGCAGAACCGAGTCTCTTCCCCCGGGGTCTGCTCCAGGCCGCTGCCTGCACAGAACGGCGGGGGGGGGGGGAACAGTAAGAAACGGGGGTTTGCGGGGAGAGCCAGCGGGTGGGCAGAGGGCGCGCGCGGTGGTCGGCTCTGGGGCGGCTCTCCGCACCAGCAGGGCCCCAGAGTCCCTCTCCGGACCTCTGTGTGGACACACTCGGGGACGGAAGGCGCCGCGTGACCCTGGGCAGAAACGGGGCGCGGGAGGAAACCACACACTGATGTTTTTCTCCCTCTTTCTCCCTCCCTTCCCCTCTCTCTAAAAGTAAATAAATGAAATCTTTAAACAAAAACAAATGGTAGCGTCTCCCCTCGGATTCATCCACTGACCACCGGTATCGTCAGCTGTTCTCCTTGAAAGAGCAGGTTCATTTCCAAGGAAACACCTGTCAAACCCCCAGGCCCCAGTCGCCCGGGCTTGTCCGTTCTTCCTGCGAACCAGCAGGGGGCCGTCCCACGGGGGCCGTCCCTGGAGACCACCGCAGGTGCCCTGGGCATAGGCGCAGGCACACACCCGGTGTTGTCTGTCCCACCCTGACTGACGAGATGGGCCACGAGGACCACCACCCCCCGCCCTGGCCGAGCGGTCAGGGCCCCTCCTGCTCTCCTCTCTGCTCCTGCGTCTGGATGCCTGCGAAGGCCCCAGATGCGGGACCCACGGCTGCTTTCGCAACGTCAGCGTCGGTGTCCTCGTGGAGACGTGGGGACGATGTCTCAGTGTCGCCACGGAAACAGTGTCGACCTTTGGTGCCACTGAGAGTGCCCTGGGGCCCCTCGGACAGCTGCTGCCCCAGCGTCCACCATCTCCTTGGCGTGAGAAGGTCAACGGTGTCGTGCGGGCTGCCGGACACACGTACACACGTCGGGCTTGGGAGTTCGGCCAGAGAGTGCGTTTCCGTCCTGGGCGGACACAGCACACAAAGGCAGCGCGTGGTGACCACGCAGCACTCTGGGCTGTCTCTCTTCTGCCAGCCCCCGTGTCTCGTTAAAGATCACGTTATTCTTAACAAGGGGGCGCCGAGATTTGCCAGAGCTCGGGGGTGAAAGTGTACGCAAACACTTCGGGGACGGCCTGGATGTCGTCGGGGTGTCCGACTGCCAGCGGTGTTTCTGGGAAGAGGGGGATTTTGTAGGTGAATAGAATGGAGGCTTTTTTTTATTTATGATTCTCCTTTTTCATTCTTGTCCGGAACTTTAATCGGATAAAATGTGCCTTGGATGCTTTTTAAAATCGAAGTGCTTCTCGAAAACCTCAGAGAAGTGCACACCAGCTGAGACGTGCCCCTGGGTTGTTGTCGTGGGGTCGCCGTGGGTCTCCGAGCAACTCACGTGTCCTCTCCAGAGTGTCCGGATCTGTGTGTGGAGGGTTTTGAACGAAGTAGGACACCCGTTGTTCTAGAAAAAAGTGTCGTTCTTAGGTATGAAAACCGGCAAAGTGCATTTATGCAGAGCGGGAGGGGAATGCACTTTTGGGAAGCGGCACCCGGGAGAAGGGCCCGGCTCCTGCACCGGATTCCCTGCAGGGCACGCCTGCAGGCCGGTGGCCCGGGCGTCTGCGTGCGCACGCCGAGAATCCAGACGCCGGCTGCCAGGGAAGCCCCCACCTCGGGCGCAGTTCAGGGTGGACAACTCGCATTAAAATTTTCCATCTAAACAGGTTGCCCAAGGTGTGCCTTCAAACTCAATTTAGAAGGAAAAATCATTGTTCAGGAATAATTCACATGCTAATGTTTTGAAAAGGCTCACGGCATTCTTCCCCTCAGCCAGCCATTTAGTATTTTCATCCCTGATGACGGTGAGCAATTTGCAAAGTCTGCTAAACACAGGACACGGCCATTAAAAAACAGCCCGTTTTTACCTGTGGAGCACTTAGAAAACGGACACGTGGTGGAAGAGAAACTGCGAGAGGGCGCGAGCCCCCGGCAGGAGATGTGGTGGGGCTTTTGCGGTCCGAGACGGGAGGGAGGGCCGAGTCCCCAGTGTGTACGCGGCACCGGTGGGACCGACCGCAGGAAGCTCAGGCGTCCGCGTGGAACGTCATCACTGTCTTTCGGAAACGGAAACGCCCGTCAGGCTCCAAGAGAAGCTGCAGCGAGTCCATGTACTTGACCCCGTTATGAAGAGTAATTAGTACAAAAGCTTTCAAAACACCGCTGTTTAAACAAACTACCCCCCGAAGTAATCAAAAGTGCTTCCCTCACACAGACTGTCAACGAGGTGTTGTTACAATGCCGTCACCTTCCACCTGATTCTGAGCGGCGCCCAAGTGCGTGAGCCCTAACCCACCACCGCTGACCCAAGATCCGTGTCCCTCGCTCTCCCTCTGGCTACGGCCAGCCGAGAGCGACCCGTTCGATGGTATTTGTACGGTGGTGCTCCGTAAGAAACAAAAGGGTTGGTTTCCCCGCTGACACAAAACGCAAAGTAGGGAGATCACTGTCTCAAAGTACACAGAACAGCAGAAATGGGCGTCACTTGCCCTCTGAACTAGGAACTGGCTGGAAAAGAAGGCACCCTTGGGGCGTCCAGGGGCTCCAGCACCCAAGGCAAGCAGGCAGGGAGCACCCTCCTCCGCAGCCCCCCCGCCCCGCCCCCTGCTCGGAGGGGACAAGTGCAAAGAGACGGCATTTGCGCTTCTGTGCAGCCCTGCGGCCCCCCTCCTGTTTCTACTGCAGAAGCAAACCATTGCTCTGTGGATCCAAACAGGTAACCTCTAAACAAATCCACTTTAAAGCAGTACTCGAACACGATGTTTTTAAAGGCTTACCCCGTTTCAGTAACAGCGAGCTTCTCCTTGTCCTGGCTGCTGGGTGTCGCTGTGGGGAGCTGGGCCGGGCCCTGAGCGCCGGGCTTGGCGGCCGCTGCCCCCCCCGCGGGTCACTCAAGCTTCCTGAGCCTTCACTTCGCCACTTGCCAACAAGGTCGTATGCGTGTCGGCTGTCTCCGTGAGGCTGTCACCGCAAATCAGCATCTTATACTTTTAAGAACATTAAATTAAGCTTCATATGATTATCGTTTCATTTTTCCATGAAGTGTTTTTAAGGCAAAGTGGGGACATTCATGTTATGGCATTAGAGGTTAACGCATAGACATTACATGTATATGTACAGCATATACACACACACACACACACACACACACATATATAGCAGGTAGCTGTTATACAGAATTACATATCAAGTGAGAAAGTCCATGCATGAATTACAAGCTCAAACTTCCGGCTTAAACTATTTTTTAGATTTGAAAAAATGCTATAGAAAATAAACACATTCGTCTAAGGACACACTTTCAAAGGCCCTTGATACGAGCGTTAATGAGGAAACTACTTCAATGAACTGCAAGCTGGACCCGACAAATTCACAGCCTCGCAGGGGAAGCTTCTGCTCTCCGGTGCCCCCCGCCCCCCCGCTGAGACTCCCCCGCCCCCCCCCCCACCGTCTCTGCGGTGCGAAGCTTCACGCTGCGGCTCTGCACTCGTCTCTGGTTCGGGACCCGGGGCCCATCAAACCCCGTGGAGTGGGCTCTCTCTGGGTTCCCAGCCGGTTCTTCCTTCAGTCGCCCTGCGTCCTCCATGTCTTCATTCTCAAACCTGCTCTGGAGAGACGGACGGTGGTAACTCCCTGAGGCCCACTCCAGCCGCCAAGTCTCGCCCACCCTCACTTCCACAGGCGGGCTGCATTCAGTTCACCCCAAAACAGCCTGGTCTGGGGCTCCCCTCAAACCTGGCACCACCCAGGGACCAGGCAGGGGCACCCCAGTCCCTCCCCGCGCTGGCCTGTGGGCTGAGCCGCGGTCCAGGCCCAGAGGGCTGCTGAGCACTTAAAATGCAGCTCAGGAAACTGCAGCACGGAATTTTTGATTTAATTGCATTTTAATCCGTTCGAAATTTTAAAAGCCGGTACTTGACTCCATCACTGTCGATTTTTAATTGTGTTTGGACAAACGTGGGTATGCGGATCTACCTTACCAATCGCAAAGTTTATGGAATCTGAGTATTTCCATGAAAATTTAGATGCGCCGTGGGCACGCAGGCCAGAAAGGGAATGTAACACACACACACACACACCAGTCAGTATTTAGCGTGTGGGTTGTAGTGTGAAATGATAATATTCAATATATGGTGTGTTAAATGTTATCAATATCAATGTCATCGCTTTTTAGATTTTTTTCTTGCGGCTTTAAGAAAATTCTATTTACATCGGTGGCCACACCGCCTCACCATGGAGCTTGTTTGGGCTGTTTCCGCCATCGGTGACCTGTTTCGTGCAAAGCCTAGAAATTTATCTCCCAAATTGCTGTCAGGTGTGTCTACGGTCCCAAGAACCCGCCTGCCCCGCAGTGGTCCAGTCTGGGCTTTGAGGTGGGTTACATGCAAGCTCAACAACCGTAAATAATTTTCCTGTGCATCTTTATTTTTCCCACTAAGATATGGAGAGTTTAATGAAGCAGTGACGTATCGGCAATGCAAGTGCCGAACTTGGTTTATGTTCCCACTCATTTTAAACTTAGATTTTATTTTCAGGTTCTCGGAGGCTGCAGAGACACTGTGTCCCGTGTACTAAATAGTTACGTACTGGAAGCCAACTTTTTTTGGTAGAATGTTTACATTCAAAAGGCTTGTATTATATATCAAGTCGTGAAAAACTGTGATAGGATTAAATATGCACTATGTGAAGCTAAATGTATTCCCAAAGGAGAAAGTAACCCTTGCCTAGTTTGCTGTGAAGAGATAGCAGCCTATCTTAAGTTCTTTCAATCAGTTTCAAAACAACGAAGAAGAATTTTAGAGGTAAAGTCATTGCCGGAAGGAGGAGAGCGCGCAGAACACGGGAACCCGGTCTGGTCCAGGTGGATGCTCAGGTTCCGAGCGGCCAGGTCACTTGCGTGTTAGACAGGACAGGGCGCTCCAGCCGGCCTGGGTGTGGGAGTGAACTGCGGCTCCCGGCGACGTGTCCTGCACCGATGTCCTGCACCGGTCCGTGTCGTTGCTTAACGGAGGCACGAAGAGGGGCCACCGGCCGTTGACGCCATCGGCATCCGCTTCAGACTCACTGTCACTGACAGCCGGTCATTGCCGGAAAACTCAGTCTTTTCATCATCGAAACTCGCAGCCCCGTACTTGTGGCCTCCTTCTCGACCTCAGACAGGAGGGTTTTTTGTTGTTTTTTTTTAAAGAAATGCTGCATTGAAATCTGACGCGCGTGACAGAGAGAATAAAATGTTTGTCCAGAGATGCCTAAGACCGTGGTCCTGATGCGTCCGTCTTACCTCTCGGTTCTCGGTGTGCATTTGGGGGTGGGGGGTGGCAGCAGCCTCGCACAGGAAGCAGTTTGGAGGGGGGTCAGTTCAAGTCGTGCCCCTGGCCCCGCACTGACGCTCAGTGACAACTCCCCCCCATTCCTGCTTTTGGAGAAACGCTGGAAGCGGCCCCCAGCCTCACGGTGCTCAAGGCCGACGCTGCCGAGAGTTCCAGAACTTCCCATTTCAGTGTGATCAACACCCAGCACGAAACCTGACCTTCAGTTGGAAGGCCCGTCTGCCCTCCCTGTCTCCCTGGTCCGGCGTGATCCTCTGGGACCCGTTTGCAGCGCTCGTCGGTGGGCGTTGCCTTTGGAAGTGTCTCCGAGCAGGGCCCGGGCCTCCGCGGCGCCGACCCCCCGCCTCGGGGGGCGGGGGAGGGAGCGCTGAGTCGCCTCGCGTCTTCCCGTCCTGCCTGCACGCCGACACGCTCAGACGTGGGAAAGTCTTCGTGTGAAGACTTTCCGTAGGAAAACGTTAGAGCAGGAAGACCCCTGAGAGGTGCCGGTGGGCAGGAGCCTGTCCCGCACTCGGGTCCAGCAGCGGGCAGTGGGCAGTGACGTCACCGCACCCCCTGACTTCGCGGGGGGCAGAGTTTTAGCACCCAACACGGCGTGGGCCGGGAGTGGGCGCTGCCTCTTTCGGGGCGGCGCCACAGGGACTTGCTTTTCCCCCGACGAGGCTGAAGTTAGGAATGGGGCTTAAAATCATCCGTCCCTTGAAGAGTCTAGGAGCCAGTTTGTGAATGCCGGAGATCACCGGTGCCGTGATCAGCACGCCGTGCTCCCGCGCCCAGGGTGCGGTCGCAGGTCCCGATCGTGCCGGCTGGAGGCTGCCCTGTGGGCGGGTGGGCGGATGGGCGAGCCGGGGCGGCCGGCGGTTCTCCCAGTCAGTCAAAAGCTACTCTGTTCACGTTAAATGTATAGAGCATTGTAGGATTCCTCGTGCATGATTTTATTTAGTCTTTTCCCAGAAATGGCCACAATTTTCTAACATCACCTTTTGTTTTACAAGTCTATTGCCAATCTACTGCTTTCATTTTTCAGGACATGATATTTTATACGTGTGTATGCTTGCCTCGCATTTAATTCCACTTCGTGAGCCAATGTATATCCACATGTTGTCACTGAGTAGATCAGTTCACTTACTGATTTGGAGTCACCTGTCAGCCACATTGCAGATTATTAGACGTTTTCACCGGCTTCTCAACACTCGTGAAACTCCAAGCTCCGCTCCCTGAAAACAAAGCTGGGTCTTAGTCATCACACACGACCCTGAGCACTCGGCCGGCCCAGAGCCCCGTGGGCACTGGGGCGACAGGCAAACCGTGCAATGTCGCCTGAAAGTCAAGACCGTGTTATGTCCTTGGGGAAGCTGTCTGAGCTTTAAGAGAAATGGACCCAGCCAGGACCCCATCAATGCAAGATTTAAGCTGTTATACAGTTGGTCGTGGCAAAGGTGTGATCAACCGTGTCAGCGCTCTAAGTGTGAGCGTTCCTGGGACTCGCTGGTGTGTAAATCCGCGCGCGCCACAAGCGAGCTTGCTCAGCGGAAACTGGGAATGAAGTGAGGCCGCGCGGTGGCCACCTGATGACCCATGTCACCCCGGCAGCCAGTGGCCTCGGGTTCCAGGCCTGCAGTTTCAAGGGCATTGTCCGGATATAAATGGGAAATGTGGCCAAGAAGGAAAGTGAAACATGCCTGTTGAAAAGAGCGCCTTCCGTTTGAGACGTGATGGAGAGAATGACGGAGAAATGACGGAAACACGTTCTGATGGGGGCGGGGGCGGGGT
This sequence comes from Phyllostomus hastatus, assembly GCF_019186645.2. Lineage (NCBI taxonomy): Eukaryota > Metazoa > Chordata > Mammalia > Chiroptera > Phyllostomidae > Phyllostomus > Phyllostomus hastatus. The sequence goes on from NW_025334032.1 coordinate 44,912,168, forward strand.
TGGGGGGGCGGGCAGCTGGCCGAGGTGAGCCAGGGCAGGTGGAGAAAGAACCCCGGTTTCAGCGCCCCCTGGGGGTTGCCCTCTCACGTGGTAGAGGAGCTATCCTCATCTGCCTAGTGATCCCGTCTCTTTCTTTGGATTTTCCTCTTCTTTTCTGTTATTTTTTAAATTAAAATCATTGGGCGACATCGGTTGATGGGATCATACCGGTTCCCAGTGTGCGTTTCTGTGGTCCGTGTCCGCATATTGCACCGTGAGCCCGCCGCCCAGAATCCAGTCCCCTTCCCTCACCATCTATCCCCCCCCACCCCCGTCCACCTCCCCCCACCCCCCTCCGGTCCCCACCCCCCCCTCCCGTCCCCACCCCCCTCCGGTCCCCACCCCCCGCCGTCGGTGCCGGAGCTCTCTCTGTGGCTCTCCTTCACGCACTTGCTGCTTCCAGTTTTCTGTCCCACGTGTGAGTGAGATCGTCTGAGTCCTGACTTTCTCCGCCCACTTGTTTCTCGGAGCGTGATATTCTCCAGGTCCATCCGCGTTGCCGCCAGCGGCAGCGTTTCACCTTTCCTGGGGGGGGGTGTCCCACTGTATAGACACCCCGAGTCCTCTTCATCCAACCCTCTGTCGACGGGGGCTCTTCCTTCGGCCGTCTCCCTGCCGCGGCCACCGGGAGCGATGCCGCAGTGAACACAGGGGCGCATGCGTCTTTGCGAGGAAATATTTTCGTATCTTTGGGCAGGTACTCCGAGGAGGGGTTCCTGGGTCCTGTGTCATATATTCAGGATACTGTTGAACAGCGCTTTGGAGATATTAACCCAGATATATACGGATAGAGAGAGGTTGGATACAGATATAATGATACATTCAACTGTGACTCTTTCTAGTAGTGTTTATAGAGGAAACAATGTTTTAAACACGGCCAGTATCACCATACACCATGGTACAAAGTGGATTTTCTGACAGCGTCTCGGTAATATTTTGAACTTTCTTTAACTTTTAAATCTATCGAGGATTCATGTTTCTCAAACGCCGGTTTTTGCGCTCATCTGTCACTCGGAGAAAATACCCTGCAGGCTGCTCCGACACGAGTTCCGGTTCTCCGTTCCCGAGTCTCAGTTCATTAGAGATGTTAATGCTTTAAATTAAATCATTTCCTGATTAGGAAGGTAAAACTTATCGATGTTATTTTTTAGCAGAGATTTAGTACCCAGCGAAAACCACGGCTACTTTGTGAAAGGTCACTTTCTTTCAAAGTTATTTTTTCCTGTGTATACAGACACGAGACATACACACATCCCTCTTTGGTCATTCATTTATTTAGTTTTATTTTTAACCATGCCCAGGGATGTTTTTTGTTATTGATTTTAGAGAGAGAGAGGAAGGGAGACAGAAAAACATGGATGTGAGAGAGAAACATCAACCGGTTGCCTCCCCCGGACACAGCCTGACCGGGGGTCCGACCCGCCGTCTAGGTGTGCGCCCCAACTGGGAAAGAACCCCGTAGCCCTTTGGGCACCGGAAGATGCCCCAGCCCACTGAGCCACCCAGCCAGAACTCCCTGTTTATTTTTTGAAGATTGGTTTCACACTGTACTTAAAGACTTTGTCTTACTATTTTTACTTAAAATTGTATCAGGATCATTTTCTTATCTTATTACACATTGATAAAATTATTTTCACCAACTAGTTAAAGTTTCATTTTGTGTGAATTGGCATTTAAATAATCCTCCATCGCCATGCACCAGGCTAATTTGTGATTTTTAAATTATATCTGATGCTTTGTGGAATGGAATGTCTGACTTCATTAGTATAGATCTTTAAAAATGTCAAAGGTTAGAGCGCTTCAGGGTTCTTAGTTCTGCGGCTCAAGTGTTTTCCGAAGAGTGTGTCCAAATTCATACTCTTCCCGGCAGTGAGTGAAAGCAGAACGAGTATTATCGTAGAAAAAGCTTTGTGAATTGAGACAAAGATGTTTATCGAGTTTCCTTTTACCTGCATTTTTACCAGGTTTTCTGTGTGATTTGTTTGTTTGTTTGTTTTGCACCCTGAGGTGTAAAGTGTGACGTTACTCTCACCTGGAGGTGAACGCGGACACCCAGAAGTTCCGGGAGCTCAGGGCCGCGTGGCCGTGGCGGTGCTGGTGCCGGTGCAGGTGTCTGCCCGCAGCGCACCCCTCCCTGCCGGCGTCTCCAACGGTAGGTGAGGGCCGGTCCATCCAGCAACGCATGTGTCCACTCTGCCGTCCTTCACGGAACGTGGACAGACGACTCCTCTCGTCTTGGCGTGGAACTTCTTCGAGCAAAAACACAGCACGCAGGCCTGCACTGTCCAGTCTTCCTCATTCCGCTTTTTGATAAAATGTGAAGGAGAGGTGGTCATCTTCACCTCCTTTCACCCCCCCGTGTCTGCTGATCCACAGCATCCGCAGGGAGTAAACCAGACAAGGGTTTCATGTAAATCTTGAGGGAAATGAAACAACCAGACGACAGAGCTACGCCCCAGCATCCGATCTTCTGTTGACTGTGCTCTGCCAGCTTCTGAGACCGGGGACATTTCATTCATCGTGTGACCTCGCTGCTCAGCGTTTCAGGAAGGGTCTGGATCAGGTGGCATTATGGACCCCCGATGCCGACACCCCCCCGTCCATGTGTGTGACCTGCACCGTGACCCCCGAGATAGCTGGCGCCCCCACCGGGGGAGCGGCCCGCCCAGGGGGAGCCCTGTGTGCAAACCTCTCCGGCTCTGACTCCGGGAGGATGACGTCTGGGAGGGTGACATCAGGGAGGGTGACGTCAGGGAGGGTGACGTCAGGGAGGGTGACGTCAGGGAGGGTGACGTCAGGGAGGGTGACGGCGGTGAGACAGTTTGCATAGCGAGGCAGACGGAAGGCCCGCGGAGGGCGCAGCGTTCCCCCGTCCACAAACACCCTGATCACCTCCAGCGCCCGTTACGGAGGCAGTTCCGCGGCACAAGGGACGGAGCGTTACGTGTGGACGTCAGACGGGGAACCTGAAAATGGGTCTCGGGTTGGTTTGGAAGCGGCGGCGCGTGGACCCCTGCTCCACAGTCGGGGGAGAGCCGCCGCCGGGAGGGGAGACCTGCCCTGGAACACGGACCCGGCGCTCGGGTCCGGGAGCCGGACAGGCGCGAGTTCGAAGAACGGTTATGTGCTCGGGTGGTTTGCTGATACCATGTGCTTGCAGTGGATCAAGAACGCGTTGCAGTTCAGGGCACCAGAGAACCTCGAACGTGTTATGAATGCTTCAAATTCTGACCTCCTGGTCACCGTTTAAAAGACTGAAGAGTATAAAAACACACCCTTGTGTTATTCCCACACCCACCAGGTGGGCGGTTTCCCTGGCCCGTGCCTGGTGGTAGGCGCCAGAAGGGTGGTAGGACCGGAACAGCACTCGTGCAGCATTGATGATTTCAGGGCTCCGGACTTCCAGATATTTCCTCCTCTTCCCATGCTGGCGCCCAGTTCAACTCCGCGGAAAACCCGCTAGTCTGAATGAGAGTAGCTCCTACAATGACGGAGGAGGCACTATTCGAGACGTTCGACACAGTCACGAAGTGTGCGCAGAATAAAGTCACGATTTCAGGCTTCCCCTCCAAAACTGCTGCCCAGCGACAAGTCGAGGGCACAATGGGAAGTGCGTGCAGTTGTCTGCGGCAGCGAGAAGTATCCTTTCACGGGCCCGAGTGCCGCTGAAGGACCTTCTGTGGCAGCGGAACTACGGTAACGACAGCAGTCGGCACTTGCCTTTGCTGAGTGCCCGAGTGCATGTCAGTGCTTCGTCTTCTCAAGACACGAAGGGGCGAAGGGCTGATGCTGGTGCCGCTTCACGCCTGCACGAACTGCGGCTCAGAGATCCGTTCGCCTGGCCCAGGCGTCAGGCTCGGGACCCCGGGGTCCGGCCCAGGCCCAGGCCCCGCCTCCTGCAGGGACACTGGCTGTGGCACTGTCTCGTGGAAAGCCGTTTCCCGAGAATTGTCGTGGGTTTCTAGGATTGCCAGATCAAATTTAGACAAACAAGGAATGGCAAATACTTACCTTAAAAATTCGTCGCTTGTCTGATAATTCGATTCAATTTCTTATTTGCTACTTAATTTTCAAGACAAGTTAGGCCATGAGTATAACTCCCCTATTAATAAAGACAAAGCAGTTGAAGATGGCTAGTCTCGTGTGAAATCCGGAAGCCTGCCCATGTGTTTACGACCCCTAAATATCAGTCAGCGCAAAGATGTTATTTCATGACTTCCGATATTAAAGAAGAAAAACAACACATGTAGGCATACTTCTGTGTGTGTGTGCACGGACACAAATACCCTAATCACATTTTTACAAACTCTTCTTTTTTTGTGCACAACCGCCATATTTTCAAGGTCACGTTCTTCCTACCACGTGTCGTTCAGATCTCTCTTTAAAGGGTGGGGGAAAGGGAAAACGGTCATTCTTCCCTGGCACTGAGTTCTCTCCGGTGTGCTCATGGGTGTGTTTCACGCACACTCTCCTAGCACAGTCAAATGAGTGCGGCGTTGAGATCGCCGATCATTTTAGGGGGTGGGTGATGTTTAGAACCTACCTGCACCTGGGTTGCTTCTCGGTGGGAAATGAAAGACAGTACCGGCTACTGACTTTATTTCTCACCAAACACCTTTCGTTTGGCTTCTGAATGTAAAAGAATTCAACTGCTTAAGGACGTTTTCTCCATCAGCCGTGTCTGTCTCTGTGCAGACGGATGCGTGAGCGACATGGCTGTGAACAGAGACGCGACGTGTGGGAGGCGGGGCCGTCGCCCCGATGCCGGTCTCACTTCGCCTACTGAGCGTTTATGGCAGAATTATCAATTGCAAACTGAATTTCACGCAAAGAAATTTTATATGAATCCACAATAATTTGGAAGTGTAATGAAGAGTGTCTTTATTTCTGGCCTAATTTAGCTGAAACACAATAGACTATCCTGACGTCATCAAGGCTATAAGTAAATCACCAATAATACCAACCTGAAACTAGCGATTTGACAGGCATGTGGTTTCTATGCATTATTTTAAAAATACATTAACTCTGGTCCCGGCCAGGGGGCTCAGCGGGCTAGAGTGTCGTCGCAATGCGTCCGGCTTGTGGGTCTGATCCTCGATCAGCGCTCCTATAAGAACCCACCCGTGAGTGACAGACGTGAGAGCAGCTAATCGATGCCTCTCTCCCCCTTTCCTCCGCTCTCGGCCTCTAAGATCGGTGAGTGCAGGAATCCTGCAGTCCTTGGGTCTGCGCTCAGGTGCTCTCGGAAGCCTGACTGTAACTGGCTTCCCCCGGTGAGTAGTGAAACACGCTCGGACTCCGCAGGTTCAGGGCGTGTTGGTGCGTGTGTTCGCACGGAAGGGCAGAGACACGTGTGTCGCGTGCTGCGAACAGTGTGACTTGTATCTGGAAATCGTGTGTGAGGTCATCGCCAGAAGGGCGATGATGATGATGATGATAACAATTCATTGTCCATTTTCATGCTCTTATAAGAGGATTGCTTTTGAGTTTCCGCCGGGGCACGAGAATGGATTCCCCTTTACTCCTTCCACACTTTAAAAGTGGAGCTTCCCAGCAGTTCCCTGGTGTGAGCGTTTGACTCTCCTTTGTGTGCCGACTACCCACAGAATGGGGACAGCGTAGAAACAGGCACCGTGTGTCTTCCGTTTCCGCACAAATCCCACAGATACGGCATGTCCCACCCGGTACACACTGCGGCGTCCGTGACGTTTCCTCTTCGTCCAGGAAAAAAGACTCGCAGGAGGCTGAGACCTCCGCCCCCACTGGGTCACGGGGTCGCTTATCGGACGCTCCCCTTCCCAGCGGGTCCTGCACATTTCCTGGGGGGGGGAAGTGGCCCCGGTCCTGAGAAGACGTTCGGAACCAACCCAGCCACGTGGTGTGTCCCTCCCCCCCTCTGGGCCCGAGGGGAAACCATGCATGGCTCTCGGGAGATGCTCGTTGTCCAGTCAAAGACGGGCACCCTGGTGCTCAGGGTGCCACCTGCTAGTCTACAAGGTCCCCGGGGGCTGGAATGACGGCATGAAGGCAGCGGGTAGGACAGTAACTGGGGGGTGGTTTCTAACCACGCAGAAACACGTGCCTAAGTGCTCATGTTCGGTGTGGAGAGCTCTCTGCTCGAGAACCCGGGCTGTGGCCTCAGTATTGCTCTGACACAGCAGGAGGTCCTGGGCGGCGGGGCCAGTGTCGGTCGTGCTTGCGACACGGAGACGTTTAGATCCGGGAGCACCTGCATCTCATTCACGTAAGCCGTTTGTACTCCTCGGAGTGGAGGTTTATCATTTTCTTCCCAGAAGTCTTTTCCTCTCAAGTTTATTACTGGGGCTTTGTCTTAATCCTAATTGCTACTTCTTAATCCTCATTGCTACTGCATGAGATTTTTCTTTTTTGCATTATATTTCCTAAATGCTTTTGGCTAATGTATGTTAAAATAGAATTTATTTTCTTACTAGCAACTTTGCAAAACTCATTTCTAGTGAGCAATTGTTCAATGATTCTTTTGTCTCACGGAATCAATGAGTATATTTTTGCTTTAAATACTTATTTGAAATAAATACTTCATTTTCTTAATGAAGTAATACTTATTTCATTATTACTTATGCATTTATGTATAAGTATTGAAATGAGCATTTCAATACTTATTTCTTAATACTTAATGAAATAATTACTTGATGAAATACTTATTTCATTTTCTTCTCTAATTGCACTGGAAAGCACTTTCAGAAAAAAGAAGGAGTTAAATAATGTGAATGGAAGTAGGCACCTTATTTGGGGATCTTTCCTAGGAATGCTTTCTGTTTCATTGTTAAGTGTGACACTGACTTCTGTTTTGTAAAATTCACATGCAGCATTATTTTCTTATATTTCTGCACTTCTTGATAATAATCAAGAATGGATATTAAATTTTACTGAATGTCTTTGATTACTACTTCATATATAACTTAAATTTTTTCTCCTCCATATTAACTTATTGAATTAAACTATTTCCAAATGTGGACATGTAGTTCCCATATTGGAATAAATGCAACGTATTCGTGATGCATTATGTCAAGTGTTGTCGAGAGTCTGTGTTCATAGGCACATGACCTGCAAATTGGTCACCTAATTTATAAGAAAGACTGGTGTCTACAAATTTTTTGATAACGTGTTTTTCTAAGATAGGATGTTTTAGGAATATATCCTAAAACGGTGAATGGAAAGGCTCAGAGCGGGGCCGGGTCATTTAGGTTCTCGCGGGAACACAGTGTGTGATCACGGCGTGTTCGCAGTCGCTTTTCTTGAGGAGGATCGCGAGGGTGAAAGTCATTTATTTTTAAATTGGGTGGACTCCTCTTCATAATCATATTTTTTATATTTGGCTTCTGTCTCATCAGTTATCAATATATATTTTCACATTGGTTGTCCATGATACTGAAAAAATGTATTTTCCCCCAAGTAAATTGTTCCTAAGACCTAAGTGGTTTTTTTTTAATAGAATAAGAACTTTACAAAGCTGTCTTACGTATTAATTATTTTGTCCACGTTGTAGGAATCTGCTACTACTCTTTCCATAAAGCGTAACACGGAAAGCTCTCCTCCGTGTGCCGAGTAGCCCCGGAACTGTGGTGCTCGCGCAGCTGAAACGGAACAGTGCTCGCGGGGACGATCTCTGAGCAGTCCCTGCCGGCCGGCCGGCCGGCCCCCGGCGCCTCACCCCCAGGAGAGCGGGTGGTTCTGGCGAGACCAGTGACGCTCCCGGGAGACAGACAGACGTGGGGCCCAACCAGCACCACGGCTCCCCGTCCCCGGGCCCTGGGGCGGGATTATCACTTCACGGTTCATTCTGAGCCCGCCCCGAGGTCTGTGTCCGTGGAGGGACGGTGGAGGTGTATGAACAGCCGTCTTCACGGTGGCCTTGGCGGCGCCCAAAAGGCGTGCGTGGGCTTGTCGAGGTCACTGTCACGTCGGGAGACCTCAGCCCTCACTTCCTGTGTTTGCGGTGACCCAGCGAACTGCGCGATTCCGTCACCGCCTCCTAAGCGTCACAGGCCTGTCCCTGCACTCCAGGGCCGGGCCGGGCATTCAGATGCCGGGAGAAGTGCTTGGTCTTTCTCTCCCACCTAAAACGTTACTTTTTATCTTATTATTTTTAAATAATAGTTATTTTATGCCACCAATACTACAGAAGTACACGTTCATAGTCCATAAAGAAACGGATACAATTTTGGAATTTCCACTCCGATTTTTGAACCGCTCTACGGTTTCTTTGTCTGATGGTAGTGATGGTCCCACCGAGTGAGAGGCGGTTTTCCGCTGGACACCTAAGAACCCCAAACACCGTGTGACTCTCGCTGAGAAGCAGCTTTGGGTCCCAGCGCCTCTGGGAGAGCCCTGTCTCCCACGGAGCCCTGAAGGGGACTGCCGGACCGCTGCCGGTCACAGTTTATTTATTCTTTTTCCCGACACGCAGGTAAGTGCTCCCCGGGACACCTGCTTCCGCGCCTTGTGAACTCCAGGTGAGGCCCGTGCCGACCCAGCCGCCCATTCCGCCCTGCTCCCAGTGTGGGGGCCAGCCCGTGAGCGTGTCCACGGGACTCACACCCACGCCCGTGTTCTCGCTCGGGTGCCGGGCAGGGTGGACCTTCAGGTGGCAGCCGAGGCACAGGGAAGGTGCCCGCTCACCACGGTCCGTGAAGCCATCTCGGCCAAGGGGGGTTCTGGGTGTCACCGAAAGTGTCACCCACTCCCGGGCTGCTGGCCGGCCTCAGTGTTAAGACGGCGGCTGCCTTGTTTGGGGAAGACGGGCCTGGGCAGAGACGGCTCTCGTAGGCCAGGGCAGGAGAGAAGGGATATAAAATCCCCACGGGCGTCTCTCCAAGCACCCGAAGGGCCCTGTTTTCTGGAGTGAAGCCGAGCTTGAAAAGCATAGAGCTTTAAAAAAATAGGAATTCTCGAATTCGGGGCACTGCCTATTCGTCTCAGAACTACACCTACGAGACGGAGCTGTCGTCTGGAACTTTTGTACCACTGGTGATTTTGTTACACCGGATGGAGACATACAATAACCTTCAGAAGTTCCCTGTGTCACTTTTTAAACGGTGACGGGGCAGGGACAGGGCCTCGCTGCAGACACCGTCAATGCAACCGAGTGCCTGGGGTGCGAACTGAGACACGGAGGGACACGCAGAGCGCGGAGCACGAACCAACTCAGGACGCACCCCCGGGGCCGCAGCCCCCGCAGCCCAGGCACGAACCCCCACGCTGCGTTCCGTGAACCACAAGCCCCACTTCTCACCTAGTTTTTTTTTTAAACTGCCAGGAACATTTTCATAAGCCTCTAATCTCTGATCTTGAAAACGCCACCGAAGGCACTTTGTGCATATCTGCATTCCGACAGGGCTCAGAAATATTAACATTGCCAGAAGTATATGCATTCTGAAAACTGTTAGAGAAGGAATGCTTAATTAATTTAAGGAGAGGAAGGGGGTGCAAATCCGTGATGATACAGAAGATGAAGAAAAATGGTAATATTTAATTTTCTAAAAGAGAAAGCTATTCAGCCCTTGAGTGGGTGGTTAAAAATAGTTATCATTTAACACTGTGCGTTGAGAAAATGAGCTGTGACAGAAAGGGCACCGTAGGACCAGTATAATAAAATTAAAATACACGGCAGAATGATATTAGCCTCTTTCCATAAAACTTCTCATGCTTAAAAACGCGGTTCCATCATTTGTAACTCAAGGTCAAACTTGCAGTCATTTGCCCTCAAGTTACAGATGTAGTGCGTATGGCTCACCCGTAGCACGGAGAACGTGGCATTGAAAAGTTCTAAGAGAGGGTCCATTTCAAGTTGATGACACAGGCAGATTTCCTAGGTGGCTGCGCCCCAGTGGCTTGTGCCCCTTGGGAATGACCTGCCTCTTCCAGAGGGAATGCCTGCAGCCCACACTGGGGGCGCGGGTGGGGGCGGGGGGGACCGCCTCCTCCAGTCCTAACCGCTCCTCTTTACTCGACCTTGGCCTTCGTGTCCAATGTGTCCTTTCCCCACAAGTGTGTTATGGAAGGTGCTAACTCGTCAGCTCCTGTCTCGACTTCCTGGAGGACACAATTGCTGCGGTGTCCCCTCTGCCCGTGAGCACGCCTGGAACCCTACTCCTGGAGAGGCGGCGAGGCGCAGCCGGCCCTGGGGTTTCCCTGGGGTCACGGCATCCGAGCATCCCCGAGACACCCGCTGGTCTCACCGAACCTCAGTGCGGTTTTCTCTAAAGGGGAGGTGACCCCTTTCCCCACTTGGTCTATAGATGGAAGTCAGTGGGGTTCTGTGTTCAACTGACACGTTCACTCCTAGTCATTTATTTTGGACTCTGGGCACCTCCCCTTTGGCAGCTCTGGGTTAAGGCGTTTCCACGGGTCATCTCGTTTAGTCCTCGCGGCGCTGTGCTTTCCAGAGGGAATGGAGACCTAGGCGGCTGAGCGATTTGTGCAAGCTCGGACACTCGGGCTGGAAACTGGCGCGGAGGCGTACGCGCAAGTCCGTCTGCTGAGTCGTGCGTTTCGCCCCCAAGTATCCGCGAGGCCAAACCTGGAGCATGATGCGAGGTATCCAGTGAAGGTCGGTTTCAGGCATCCTGTGGTTACAGTAACAGCTCAGCAGCGATAAAGCAACCTTTGCATAAGAAACACAACGGCCTACAGGTTACCTGTGTCCACTGTGATGCTCAGCAGGCTCCGTGCGGAACAACAACGTGAGGGCGTCCAGAGAGCCTCCAGGCGCGCCTAAGATGCGCGGAGCTGCCCGCCCCCCTTGTCCCCGAAAGGTAGCCTTCTTTCCAGGCAGGGGTGCGAAGCGACCCCTGCCCTGCTCCCTGTGCTTTCACTTCCGGCTGCGGGGCCCGGCTGGCGCTCAGAACCACTGTGCACCCCGTGCGGGTGGGTTTGCGCGCGGTTGGGTTTGCGCGCGGTTGGCGGGCACCTGGGCAGCGCCATCTGCACATGCGCGCCGCGAGAAAAATGAGCGCCACAGCAGCCGGCGCAGTGTAGGCCCGGAACGAACTCGGGCTTTGTTTAAGTGGCTGTGATTTATGAAAATAAGAAAGAAAGAAAGAAAGAAAAACCACCTTAGGTTTAAGTCTGTGCTGAGGATATATATTATAAGCCATCCAAATAACTTACAGCGTCTACGGCTGTTCCGCTATCTTCCTCTCAATGTCTTTGTCCGCAGTAATTGCAAAGTCCGAGATAAGCGATGCGCTGTGATCTCCTCGTTGATAAAAGCGAGTGTAACCACTTCTGCACGAAGCTCGCGCCGAGCGGGGAGCCCGTCCGGAAGACACAAAGAGCAGTGATGGATCGTTCCACCCAGGTTGAATTCGGGCGTGGGACTTTCTGTAACGAGCAAATCTGCATCGAATCGTTTTAATGTCATTACTTCGAATTAAGTGGAAAACGGTCAATTTGTGCTTGCCGCGTGCTGTGCCCTACTTCCTTTATTGCTCGCGTTCGGGCTCCAGGCTGAACAATGATCGCGTCTCCCAGCCGCTCTGTTCTCCCCGGACGTACCGAACAAGAGGCCTTTGGTAATTAAGGTGCGATAAAGAACCTATTCACAGCATTAAAAATTAAAATAATAACCACTGGGAAAAAGCGAGCCAGTGGAAATGAACCGCCGCCCACTGTGGCTCGGCCAGCCCTGCCCCAGCGGCCTCTGCCCCCTGCTCTGGGACAGGCGGGGGCTGGGTTGGCAGGGCCCTAGGGTCCCGCAGCGGTCAGTGCAGTGGCGGGGCCAGTGCTCTGGGACCAAAGTCCGGTCTGCAGAATGCAGGCCACCGAGAGCTGAGTCCCTGCCCCTGTAGTCGGAGGGAAGGCACGTACACAGGCTGACCGGCTCTGTCGGCCCGGCAGGGACAGAGGAAGAGGGCAGGGCGGGAGGACCGTGGTGCCAGCCGCGCGAGGGCGAGGAGACGCGCCGGAGACCGGGCCCGCCGGGTTGTTATGTCAGGGAGACACGGGTGACGAGGAGGAGGGTGGGGATGAGGGTTTGTCCCGCACACAGAGGCAGCGTTTCCACGAGCTTATTGTTTTTGGCTTCCACCCACGCAAGAATGTGGGTCACAAAGTTGACTGAAGGGTTAAGACGCACCGAGGAGGCAGACGGTGCCCTGCAGAACCCAGGACTGTTCAGGACGGCGGTGTGCGAGCTTGGCCACGCCCCCTCACCTCCGACCCCCACAGGCCACACCCCGACCGGCTCTAATTCTGATTCTAACTCCACCGGCCCTGTCCCGCCTCTGCTCCCCTGCAGGGGGCGCGCATTTTCTCTCCCGCAGAACTACTTGCCGGAGTCCTGCTTTCGAACCCCCTTTTCCCCGTGGATACTGCTCATCTTCTCATTCCACTGGTCTGAGTCACCCCAAACTGCGCGTTCACCGAGAGTAGCTATCCCCCCCTCCGTGCCCGGAACCCCAGAGCCCGCCCAGTGCCTGGTGCGTGGGGAGAGCCTTCGCCCGTCGGACCTGCGCGTCTTAGGGTTTGGCTGTAGCATCTCAGCTGTGCAGGCGCTGGGAACACCGGGCGACGGAAGTGCGAGCCTGTGGCTCGGAGGACTAATGAAGCAGACGTAAGTGCATGCACATACACACGCACTTAACCAGGACGCAGGGTGGCGGCAGGGCCATGGCAGGGAGGGGTGGAGCCCCGTGTTCGTCCCAGGGCGCGCCCTGCGTCGTGGTGAGCAAGGGGGCGGGGTGGGGGGAGGTGTGCCGGTTCGGAGCCCGGGAAGGCACCGCAGGCAGGTGGAACGCGGCCCGCCGGCTCCGTCCTTTCAGAAGATATTTACTCCGTGTCTCTGCGGTGCCAGACACAAGGCTCCGGCGTCTGGCAGAGCGTCTTTCTCCCCAGAGCCTGCAGTCTCGTCCTCATGGGGCGTGGATGCACAGGAAGTTTCGTTCGGGGCCTGGGAGCCGGCGCCTGACAGCGGCTCAGACGCTCGAGGGCTGTCCTCACAAGTGAGCTCCGGCTCTGGGGAGTTGCTGCCGCTGGTTGAGGGGCTCAGCGGGTCCGGGCCGGGCCCTGCGGCTCTCTCTGCCGTTCCTTCACGGTCCAGTGAGGGCCGCTGCCCGTCCCATCGTCCTTGACGTGCCCTTGGCCTTGGCCGGAGGGAATTGTCAGAAGAAAAGGCCGAAGTGTCACGCCGTGTCTGCCTGCCATGCAGGTCCCCCTAGAGCATTTCCACAATCGCACCGACGCATGCACCGTCCGATGGTGTCTCGCTGGCCCACCCGCACCACACGGGGTCCGCTTAGTGGGCGAGCTGGGTGTCACGTCCCCGAGTGCAGCCGTGCTCCGTTATCCAGAACCCAGCGTCGGCCCTGACTGCCGTGTCTCAGAGGGTCGTCCCGCACACCAAAAGGTTGCCAGTTCGATTCCTGGGGAGGGCGCAAGCCCGGGTGGAGGGTCTGGTGCCCGGTTGGGGCTGTGAGCGAGGCAGCCGATCGGTGTTCCTCTCCCACACCGATTTCCCCTCCCTCCCTTTCTCCCTCCCTTCCCCCTCTCCAAAAATAAATAAAATATTCCAAAAATAATAAAACACCATAAAACAGAACGGAACACCATAAAAAGTGTCTCCAAACTTTTGAGACGGGCTATTGGGTGGACAACTAGCAATTTCGGACAAGGGCTGAAACCGGGGAGCACGTTTCTGGCGGACGGCGAGGGGGGACCTGCTGCCGGCTTGTCGCGAGCCAGGCCCGGCTGCCCCTCCGGCGGACTTTCTCACCGAGTCCCCGCGACTCTGCTCCTGCCGGGCCTCGGCCTCCGCTTCCGTAGCTGGGGAGCGGAATGCGTGACTTTGGCCCCTGTTGCGTGCGAAGGCCGGGCATACACACACACACACGCCTTACACGGCCCACTGCAGAAACGGTGTGCCGCGGGAACGCTGGGACGCGGGGCCCCTTCAGCGCCGAGACCCGCGGCCGGCCGGCCGCCGCCCAGGAAGCAGAGGGCGCGCCTGCACTCGGGCGCCCGCGCGCTCCTCCTCCCCGCCTCCCCGCCTCTACGCCGCGCAAACCAGAACCTCCGCCCGCGTATCTGCCGCCTTCCGGACTATCCCCCGCCCACCGACCCCGGGGTCGGTGCGGACGGCCGTCTCCTGAGTGCCGCACACCCGTGGCGCGTCGGTCAGTGAGGTCTCTGGGCCCCAGCCTCCTCCCCCCTCCGACCTGCTCGCCTGGGCGACACCTCTCTGCCCTCCCCCTCCCTGCCCATCCCCCCCCCCCCCACTTAACCGTCCACGGTGCACACCCCTGCTATTCCCCAGCACCGCTGTGTGTGCGGCAAGCGTGCCAGCTGGAGAAGGAAGCCCTGTCGCTTACTTCTGGGCTGGGACAGACAGGGGGCTTTGGAACCGTGCCCCGATGACATGTGCTGGGGACCTTTGGGACCATCAACGCCCCACACCCGCTGTGTCCCCTGTGTGGGCGCCTGGGCCCCTCCGGGCCCTGGGGCCGCAGGGATCCCATTGGCTTTGGGGTCTGTTCTGGTGCGCGAGCTTTAGGGGGATACCCCTCAACACTAAAGCAATCCTTCTAACTTCTTGTGACGTGTGCATTAAACACGCAGGGGGGTTGTAAAAACTGTGGTTGTAAGCCAGAAAGATGCCTGCAAACCAGTGCATGTAATATAATTAGAAATAGGCATTCCATGTCCCCTTGTGCATATGGAGTGCACCCCCAGCCGGGGCACTTTTCGCTCATTGCAAACTCACCGATTCTTTTCTTCTGTTCTATGTTCTCTTCTCTGCTGGCCTCGGACACTGTTACTCTGTTCTCTTCTACTTAAAATTGATGCGTAGGTAGCCCTCCGCACACTGGCGGGGCACTGGTGAGCACAGCTTTCCAGCAGCACCTGTGTGTCCCTGGCTTGAATTTGTGTCCAGCCGCTGAAAACGCGCTCGCCGTTAGCTGTGGTTCAAGCACCATCGGTCGGTGTCTCATCCGCTCCGCCGCCCACATTCAGGGAAGGAGGGCGAGTGGCGGAAATACACACACTGTCCCCGGTCTGGTTCACTGTTTGAACATGGATCACACAGGTGACGTTTTTGCCGTAACGTGTAGGACAGACGTGCCCCCTGCTCTCGGGCGGAGAAATCCAGCCCGAGAGGCCAGGTGACTTACCGAGGTCAGGTGTGAACCTGGGCTGAGATTCCGAGCCTCGCAGGTCTGCAAGTCTCCGCAGTGTCGCTGCCCCTGGTGACCGGTGGCCTCTCCCTCCTGGTCCTGGCAGGTCCCCTCAGGGAACAGCCTGCCTTGGACTCGGACGGTGGAGCCCACACCCCGCGGGCTCACAAGCACCCGAGCTCTGCTAGTCTTCCCCGCCCTCCGCTCCAGCTGCCCTGCAGCCAGTGGGGTTACCTTGGGGAGACGCCTTAGAGGAGGCTTCTTGTTTCTGCTTGGTCTCCGGGGAGCGGGGAGCAGATGACCCCGGTGCGCGGTGAGAGTGTGACGAGAGCCGCGTGGTGACCTCGAAGTCAAAGATGACGCACCCCAGGGACCGTGACTGGGAGAAGACGGACAGTCTGAAGAATCGTAGGATGGAGGAGTAAATTGGGGGGGGGGGGCGCGTACAGAATGCCGTTAATGAAAACGCCATATATTTTTATTAAAAAAAACATGACTGCAAAACTGCTCAAGTGAGAGGCGCACATGAAGTAAAAGTTAAAAAATATATAAAAATGTATGTCAGTCGCATTTTCACCGGCTTTATTCCCATCTGCGTGGAGTCCTTAGCGGTCTGGAGAAGCCCCCCGGTTTCGTCTCAGGAATCCTTTCTCGGACTGAGAGAGAGAGAACCAGGAGCTCTTTGGAAACCAGAAGTCTGAGGGTCTGAAAGCATCTTGGGACATGTCGCACAAATGCTAACCACCGGTTTTACAGGGCGGACTTTATTAACCAGCATAATTGAGCAAATAGCCTAATTAATCACATGTCCAAAAAAGTGCATGCATGGTTCTACCGCCCTGAGAACAGTGCAAGTCTAACGAGCCTTCGACGGGAGGCGATTAGAGGAAGGCTTGCGTCGCGGGCGTCGGCGTGGGAGGGGCGTCGGCGGCATGCGGAGTGCTGGGCCGGGAGCTGCCTGCACTCGGGCCGGTCACCCGGGTTCGCCGCCTGTGGGTCCCCTCGTCCCGGCCATGGCGGGGAATTGGGAAGAGCTTGTCCCAGGCTCCAGGGGCCGCCCAAGTTCACAGACATACACCACCTGTACAGCAACTTAAACATCCATGACGATTAGAAGGGGCCCCTGGATCTTGGAATAATCGGTCCATAACGTTAATTCAAAACTGCCTAGAATTGTCCCTTGCACTCACTGAGCCGGACGCTGCGACTCCTTTCTGGGAAAGGGGAGGGGCCTGTGTTCTCACAACCCTCGCTGGCTGGCAGAGCAACACACACACACACACACACACACACACACACACGCATGATGTTCTGACGTGTCGGAGACTGAAGAGCACAAGAGAATGACAGGACTGTACTATGGACGCCGTTATCGCTGTGATGTAGATTGGTAGGCTTGTAACACGTCTTGTTATGAAAACATAAGGTGCTCATTCAGTCAACAGCTACTTACTGATTGTCACCACCAGCCCCCCTGTTTCCATTGCTGGGGACAGAGCACAGAGCAGACACACAGTCCCTGCCTTCTTAGCAGTTACATTCTTCTCCGGAAAGAAGGGGAAACAATATCGTGGTGACTGTTATGCTTGATAGAATCACAGTAGCACAGTTGGGGGTTGGCCCAGCCCAGGGCAGTGGGTCACCTCCTGTATCAGGTGGTGAGAAGAGACCTCTCTGGGCAGGTGGCAGGTTAGGGGAAAACAGGGGAGGTAGGGGGGGCGGGAGGGAGGGAGGGAAGGACAGAGGAAGGAAGGAAGGGAGGGAGGGAGGGAGGGAGGGAGGGAGGGAGGGAGGAAGGAAGGAAGGAAGGAAGGAAGGGCGGGCAAAAAGCCTGAGCGGCATTGTGGGTGGTTTTCTGGCTCAGACCTGCCCTCTGTGACCAAAGTCCCTTCCTGGCGGTTTCCTTCCCAGGGAGACATCTGACCCCGGAATCAGCGGTGCTGCCCCAGGGTCCCCCGCTCCCGTGTCTGGGTGAGCTCAGACTCCTGTCTCCTGCAGGGGTGACAGTGTTATCTGCGCCCTGTTACATCTTAAGAACTGTGCTTTTCCAAACTAAAGTAAAACTTCTAGCCTGAGTAAAAAACAAAAACTTTGAATCCCCACAGTCCTAATTACTCTTCCTCTGCAAACCCGAGTTCGGCACAGACTACGTGGGCACGGACCCTGCGGTCCACCCGGCGCCTTCTCCGTCGGCGCTGAGAGAGGCCAGCTTCCCACCGGCACCTGTCTGTCATTCGGGCCCGGCGCCGTGCCAGCCAGGTGCCGGACGCTGGAAGCATTTCAGGGGAGCTCATCTTCCCGTCTCCGTAACTTCAGTGTTATTCTCATTAGTGGAGCACGGGACGCTACAAGATGTGGGTGCAAAAACGCAACCCTGCTTAGAAGTCACTTGTTTCCCACCTACAGGGCCCACGGCCGAGCAGACCACCCCCCACCGCAGGTTCTGTTGTCATCGCCCTGCGAGATGCCCAGAGGACAGACATGCATGTTCTCTGACGTGCTTGTCTGCTGAACGAACCCTGTGTGTTTCATTGCATGTCTGCACCGTTTAGGAAGCATAGAGTTGTATGTGTAAGATGCTCTGTCGGAGAGAGACACATACTTTTAAACAGTATTTAGGGACCGACTCTCCCTGGAAGGTTGACGAATCTTCCACCTGAAGACGGAACCGCATGTAACCGCATCGATTCTCTGGTGGCGCCTTGTTGCCGGTTTCTGCCGAGACTGCCGAGCGCGCGGGGGCAGCTGCGGGTGTTTCTCCTTCGGGGGCTGAGGCCGAGATGCCCACTGATGGGAACGTGGGTGGCAGTGTCCGTGTGTCCTTCCGCTGTGACGCCAGGTCACCTGAGCAGGTGGAGGAGAAACACCCGCAGCCCACGTCTCTGGAGCTGAGATTCAACCGGAAAGGGAACTGGACCACGAGAACGGACCCCCGCACTGGGCAGGCACTGGGATTTCCACTGGACGCACACGCCCGCGCACGGACAGTTTTCTGTCGGGGCTGGTCGCCCCGCGCAGCGGCTTCCAGGGGCAGAGTGTCCCCGGAGCGCCCTGGGGAGACCTGGCCCTGAGAGACTGTCACCTAGTGGCGGTGTGTCACCATAGCACCCTTCCCGGGCGCTGCTGCCTCTGTCCCCACCTGGATGCCGGACAACTCCCGACAGACGGGAGGTGCCCAGCGGCATGTGACGCCCCCAGTGGGGCTCACGGGCGGCGTCTCCGTCACCGACGACCGGCTAGAGCAGGGACAAAACGAAAATAAGTCGCTCAGAGAGGAGTGGATGTGCATACACTTATATATAGATTGTAAGCATTTTTGGTGTTGTATCATTATTCTTGAACACGGAGTGATCACGGTGAAAGGCAAAACCAGCTCTCCCCGGAAGCCCGGAGGCCACACGTGCATAAGTCACACGAGGCATGTGAGGTGGCCTGCGCTGGGCCGAGTGTTCACATGGGACGAAGGCCTCTCTGCCGGTGATTCAGCGGAACGTGTCGAACGTGGCCGACCCGTGAAGTTTACCTCGGTTTCTCCTCTGCCGTAGCCCGGCTCCGCTCACAGCGCAGGCCCTGAACTACGGCGTGGGTCCTCGCCTCGAAGACGGGAGTTTCCCCAGCACTGGCAAAGGCCACGAAGGGCAGCTCCGGAAGGCTAACCACCCACGGGCTCCTGCCTCGGGAACCCCGTTTGCACACGCCTGCACGTGGCTGGGAGCTGGGCGGGCCCCGGGGCGCGCCTCACGGGTGGGATGCCCAGCTCCCGGGGCGAGCGGCAGCGTGGCAGTGAGGTGTCTCCGTGCGTTGGGAGTGGAGGGCTGGGGGAGAGGGGGCTGCGTCACATCCCCTGCTCGCCGTGGCTGGGCGCCGGCTGAAGTGACAGCCATTCCAGGGTGCTGGGTGGTGCTCCAGGGGTCCCCGGGGGCTCCCTCTGCAGGCAGGGAGCAAGGCGGCTTGTACATGCCGGCCTTCCACGGACGCTGCCACGTGGGGCCGAGGAGTCCTAGTGACCGTTCCTCAGCGTGGGCCTGGGACCGGCTTTCCAGAAACGACTCAGCTTCTTCAGAGACTCTCTGAGGCTGAGCTGGCGCCGGGACGCCCAGGGGTCGACGGTGTAAATTTACTCGGGGCCACAGAAACACCCACTGAACACGGCCAGAGGGCCGCCTCTTCGTCATCAGCGTTTTGCGGAAATAGTGGCACCGGCGGGGAGCTGGCTGCGTGGGCCAGGGGCGCGGCTCCCGTGATAAGCGTCTGTGTGGGGCTACCAGTGGGGCGGAAAGACTGTAGAGAATTTCCTGGAAAGGCTCCCCCAGTGGCCGGGCTGGCATGGGGCCGCTCGGGGGTGCAGCGACAGGAGGGAATGGAGAATGTCTGCAGGGACACACATTTGCGGGGGACACCGAGGAGCACTGCCATGCCGAGTTCCCCTCGGGGACCCCGGGGACCTTTAAACGCCCGTCCCCACCGTCTGCAAGGGGAGAAAGCGCACTCTCCCTGGGCCCCTGGCCTGGGCGCCCGTTGCTGTGCCTCGGACCGGTGCCTGGGCTGGGAGTGCTCTGCAGGTCGAACCCTAGCTGCTCACTTTCCAGACAGACGAACAAAAGACGCTGGGTGACCCCTCAGAGAGCAGGGCCGGAGGGGCTGGGACCGCACAGCCCGGCTCCTGGACAGGTCCCCTCCCTGCCGGTTCGTTCTTCTCCACCTGTCTCTGTGTTGGTGCAGGTGCAGGTGCAGATTCGGGAGACCCGGGGCCTGCCTGGCAGGTCTCGCTTCCCTGATGCTGACCCACGAGCGGCCGTGTGCACTGTGAAGCCGCGTCCCCAGTTTCCCTGGGCAGCCACCGGGTCCCCAGTTTCCCTGGTCAGCCACCAGGTCCCCAGTTTCCCTGGGCAGCCAGGCCGCCACCCCGGTGCCCGGGAGGCCTGGGTGTCAGTGCCTCTGGCAGCAAGCCCGTCCCCACTCCCCTGCACGGCCGTGGAGCTCCCTCTCCGGCCGGATGACGGATCGGAGCGTAGACTCCCCGCCGAAGCGAGCAACAGTGTCTCTCCCGCGCTCCCACCGATTTGGAGGTGGATGCCGAGGGGAAGAGCATGGACGCCCAGGGTGTCAGTCGGGAGACAGAGATAGATGTCCAAGGGACCAGAACTGTGTTTGCAGCTCTCGCACTCCCGGGTGGAGAGGTTAATTTACTGACTCCCAGGAGCTCCTCGGGCGGGGGAGGGGCCCTACAGAGCTGGAGGTGTCCACACCACAGGGGGCCGGGGACAACGGGGAGGGGAGGGGCCTGCTCTGCGTGGTGCCGGGTGCCCGGTGCCCGGAGCCTGCCGTCTGAGTGCTTCAGCTCACCCTCCCCTTCTGAAAGCCCGGACGTGTTCCGGACGGCGGGAAGGAGACTCCCTGCAGGGGGAGGGGGGTGACGGTCAGAGTGGAAGGCTGGCTGTGAGAGGCAGGGGAC
Source organism: Phyllostomus hastatus (assembly GCF_019186645.2). NCBI lineage: Eukaryota > Metazoa > Chordata > Mammalia > Chiroptera > Phyllostomidae > Phyllostomus > Phyllostomus hastatus. The sequence goes on from NW_025334032.1 coordinate 44,932,814, forward strand.
AGACACGTGCCCTGTCCCTGTGGGGCCGAAGGGGGACACACAGGAGAGCGATCTGACCGCCGCTGGAAGTAGTGACTGCCACTGGGAGGCACGCCTCTCCCCGTGAGAGGACACGTGTCCACACGCCTCTGCCCGTGAGAGGACACGTGTCCACCAAGCCGGGCCTCCCGCAGGTCCTGCCGCCCAGGGCTCCAGCGGCGTGTGTGTGTGTGACCCCGTGAACGGGAGCTGAACGTTCAGTAAGGGCAGATACGGTCGTCACTTCGGGCAGCAGGGACAATTGTCCTTGACCTGGAGGGGAACAGAGCTGAATAGCAGTTTAGGGAAATAAAGCAAAAGCCATTTATTGGGCAATGATGTTATTAAAAGGGCGGGGGGGGGGGGTCCAGGTTCCCGTGGAGACTATGCCCCGAAGCAGCGTAAACATATGCGCGGGATATAAAGTCACTCTGGCATCGAGAGAGTGGCAACTCAAAAACGAAATGGTTAGAAATGGCCCCGCGACATGCAGAGTTCCGGCACTCTGGCTCGAGGCACAGGCGCAGAGTTCCGTCTGGGAACAGCAAACTTGCCCGGGTCTCTGAGCTCGCGTGAGCCGGAGAAACGGCTGCACCTCGGCCGTCGCCGTGGCCAAACTCTGACTCATCGGCAAACCCGCACCAGGACCAAGGAACGGGCATGGATCCGGCGTGTCCGGTGCCGCTCTGCCGCGCCGACCCCTCCGACCCTGTGCTCCCCCGCCTCCCTCTCCCTCTCCACCCTCGGGGAGCCCCCCCCCACGCCCTCTGTCTCCCTTCCCCTTCACGGTTCGCCCTGCCCCCCGCCGTTGCGCAGGGAAGCCCGGCTGGGAGGGTGAGGTGTCCCCTGGGCCCCCAGCCCCGGGCTCTGGCTCACGACGCCGTCCTGGGAGTCGGAGGAGGAGGAGGGTTGGCCGACTGGGCCCCCACTGGGCTTTTCTCCCGGGCGGAGGGGGAAAGGGGAGCGGAGCCAGCCTCGTGGTCCCTTCGGGCTGGGCGCTGCCTGAAAACTGGGGGCTCGGGGGCGACTCGCAGAGCTCAGGGCGGCACCGGGCACACAGCGGGCGCTCAGCGCTTGCACGGGCGCGGCGCGCGCTGACGTCTTGCGCACACCCCAGACTCCGTACCCGAGTGGGTGTGTTTGGTTTCGTCACGAAGGGGAATTGTTGCTGCCTGCGCCCTCCCATTCACAAAGGAAACCCGGGGGTGAGGGGGTCCGCCGGAGTTCCCACGCGTCTCTCCCGCAGGAAGCCCCGGAGAGCAGCTTCACGCCCGTGGCGCTGGCGTGCCCACGTCTGGTTACCGGGTGTACTGGGCACGCGTGGGACCGCCCCGGCGAGTGGGCTGCGGGATGTAACCTCCCAGAGAAGCTGGTCGGTGCCAGGGAAAGCCACCCTTGCGCCGGGGACGTTTCTGTGTCGGGAGCTTTGCAGAGGGTCCCTCGGGGCCCTGGGCCGAGAGGAGGGCCCGGCAGCCGGGGCTGGGTGGGGGGTCGGGTGGGGGGCTCTGCCAGGGCCTGTGCTCCGGGACGCTGGCTTCCTCTCACACGTGTTCCGTGGGATCCACGCGGACGGCCGGTCTGGAGGCTTTTCCGTACAGAGAACAAAGTCTTAAAGGTGTTGACACCTGCGGGACGTGGGCCCGCTGCCCCCCCAGGAGGCCGGCGGCGGCAGGAAATGGCCTCGTTGTCACCAGCTCAGCCTCGCACCGCCACGCGGGATCCTCAGACCTGCCGCCCGTCCCGCCATCGCGGCGCCCACGGGGGTCTCTGCCAGCTCCCCGAGACCCTCCGGGGAGGGGCACTGTGACCTGGGGGACCCTTGGTCCAGTGGGGGTCACGCAGGGCAGACGTGTCCTTGCTGTTCCGTGGGCGTGCGACTGGGTGAAAGGCGGTGACATCGGCCAGAGAGGACACCCATGGCCGGAGACCCGAGCGGTGGTTCAGGAAAGACGGAGAGAAGTGGGCAGGGCAGGAGAGAAGTGGGCGGGGCAAACAGCGGGAGGAGCGGAGGGCTGGTGGGCGGGGCCGTGGGCGGGGCCGAGGAGGTGGGCGGGGCCGGCAGGGGTGACGGACAGGCTCGAAGAAGCCGCAGGGGTCACGGATACGCGCGTGCCCTCCCACACACAGACACACACAGGAAATGGGGTCACGCAGGAGATGGGGTCACCCCCGCCACGTGGCGGCCCCCAGCGGAGGAGCCCGGCGCGCCGAGGACAGTCCCGCGGCCCTGCCTCCCTGCCTGCGGGCTGCCGGGCGGCTCGGCGGCCGCCAGGAGTCCGAGGAGCTGGCTTCCGGCGGCCCAAACGGCCGCTCTACCCGAGGTCCAGTCCAGAGCAGCCCCCGGCGGGACCCGCGGCCTCAGCCCTGCGCGGGCCGCTGCCTTTGCTCTTCTGCACCAGGCTGTCTTGTGCGGGTCCGGCTCCGGCTCCGCCGGGGGCTGCTCTGCAGCGGGGCTGACCGCGCACACGCCAGCCCCCCCCCCGCCCCCTCCTCGGAGCGCGAGCCCCGGGGTGGGGGGGGGGGGCAGCAGGTGTGTGTCACCGAGAAGGGGAGCGTGCTCTCAAGGGGAGGGGCAGGAAGGGTCACCGTGGACATCTGTCGTGCCCCACAGCATGTTAAGGACTCCGGGGGGGGGGGCGGGGGGGTGCTGTGTTCTGGAACTCCGTTGAATGCCCTTACGTGTCTTTTCAGTCTCCGCATAATCCGAACTTCCCTGGGTCCTAAACATTATTAGTATTATTATGTATTATTTCGTGTGTGTGCGCGCCGTGTACAAACTGCAAGGGAAGAGCTGCCCCCTGCGGGAGACCTTGGGTTCTTGGAAGGAGAAGCTCTCTGCCTCTTTGCAGAAGCTCCGAGGCCCTGGGATCCTCTCCTCAGTGCAGAATATCCTAGAAGCGCTGGCTCTTTTATGGAAATAACGATGCAGAGAGGTGCCTTCGCCTGGATGCATTATTCATGTCTTAACTAAAAAGTTTCCAGAAAACTGCACTTCTGAAGGGAGAGGGGGTGAGGGAGGGTGTTCTTGAAGGTTCGGGTTGGGGCCGAGGCGGAGCCAAGTGAGGAACTGAGAGGGAGTGTCCCCCCCCCCCCAGGGCCGCAGGCGGCTGAGCCCGGGGCGGGGCCCTGCTCTGGGAGTCTGGGGTGCCCTGTGTCCCCGGAGGCCGGCACCCTGAGGGCTGACGCCTGGTCACGTGCTCGGTGGAGTGACGCCCCACTCTCCAGCCGGCCCGCACGGCGGGTTTGCGCCTCCTGTGTGAGACGTGCACCCCTTCGAGTCACTGCACGTGGGCCCCAGACAGGGCGTGCTGTTAAAATTCAAAACATGACATTTTAAGAAAGTGCAATTTAAGCCTGACGGCTGCAGTTTTTCTGGAGAATGTGTTTTTATTGCGTGAGCTTCTGTGGAGTGTGTACTGTATGTGAAATCCACGGCCCATGTGCATAGCACACAGATGGAAGTGTGGCACGTATGTGGCTATAAAGTTCCCTGCAATCTCTGTACACACACACACGTGTGTTCACATGCATGTACACACACAGTTCACATAAACACACTCACAAAATCTGTGCTCGAAACTCTAGCAAAGACTCCCCTCACTCCTAAAACTCCCCAAAAGCAAGCCTCGCTTCCACGCCAGCCCACTCACCGCGTCGCCGTGTGCTGGCGTCTGTCTCGGGGAGGGTGCGGGGCAGACGGCAGGGTGCAGCTCGGAGACCCGAGAGGCTCCAAGTCCCAGCTCCGCCACGCGGTCGGGGGGCTGGACTCCGGGGGGTTCGTGGGTCGGACAGCTACGTGTCACTTTCCTGCTTCTCTGTTGCCCATGGGCACTTCCAACACCAGAGCTCTGCCCTTTCTTTCCATGTATCTGTCTATTAAATATACAGTGGTTCCTTTGTCACCCATGACTATTTAAATAATAATTCATTTATCTATCCATTCATTCATTTGGGAAATATCGAGGGGCTGCCCCTGGAATTTTATAGAACATGTGTTGCCTGATTTTATAGGTTTTTAAAAAATTTATCTATTTATTTTTAGATAGAGGAGAAAGGCAGGGGGAGAAAGAGAGGGAGAGAAACATCACTGTGTGGTTGCCTTTTGCTCGCCCCCTACTGGGGACCTGGCCCGCAACCCAAGCCTGTGCCGTGACCAGTGACCCTTTGGTTCATAGGCTGGTGCTCAATCTAATATTGATGTATAGATGTATTAGAATAAATAAATAAAAAGAAAAACAAAATAAAAAATTGACCTTGGCTCATTCCAGGAACGAGCAGTTAGTTTGGGGTCTCTCACTGGTGCCTCCTACCTGCCCTTCCTTCCGTGTGCTCTCCCCAGGCCAGGGGCCAGGCGGCCCCCCAGGCGGCCCGCATCCCGAAGCCCTGTGCTGCCCCCCGGGGCCTGGCCCGGGTGACGGCAGCAGCAAGCTGCACGTCTCTCAGCACGGAGCCACGCAGGGGCCGCCTGCTCCTCATGGCCCCACCGCCCGGACCAGCCCGGACCAGCCCACATGTTTGCTGCTTTGGTAGAACACAGGGGTGCCAAATAAATATCAACACAGAGCGCATGGAATGTAGGGTTTTAAGAGTTTACGTAGAAACGAGTGTTAACCTTTCGGCTTTTAAACGAAGACAGGCGTTGCCTCTGGGCTGATAGGGAAATGCCGGAAAGTGCAGCACAGAAAAGTCCGGGTCCGCGTCTCTGCTGTTGATCTTAAGAAAAGTCACCGACGGGCAGAAGCTGTGACGCGTGGTCCTGAGTGGGTGTGTCTCGTGGCCTCCAGTCCTCGCCCGACTCTCACGCACAACTGTTTCCTTCCGTGGACAGATGCTTGGGGCAATGATTTGCATGACTTGCCATATTCCCTCTGTAACATGTTGTTGTGAGAGTGGGGACATTTTTCAAAAATGGTGAAGTGGACTTGGGAGGTGATGGCAGGAGAACAAGGAAAACGTGAAGGGAGACAAGAGATTCTCGGAAGCAGCCGAACCAACTCATTAAGGGAACAGGAGGTGGCCGAGAGCGGCCCTGGTGCCCGCAGGTACGAACCGATGAGTGATGTGGCCGCGTGTGGCTTCCAGGCCAGCAGTCTGCGGACGCACACCTGCAGAGGGAGCGCCACGCCGCCCACAAAGCGTCCACGCCGCCCCACCAGCCTGGGCGCAAAGCGGAGCCGAACCAAACCAGCTCTCCCCGCGGTGGCTTCCAGCTACCGGTTCTAAGTGACGCCCGCGTGGCACGGCGCGGGCTGCTCCGGCTGCCCGGAACGGCCTTCCCTTCGCTCCCGGTCGACCCTCTGCCTTCCCGCCCCCGCCTGCAGGCAGCTGCCACGCCGGCTGCCGCCAGAGAGGCTGAGGCGGTCTCCTCTGGACTCTGGCACCCTGTGGGGTCTCCAGCCTCTCACACGCAGCTCCTCTGACCGCCGGCCACAGCACTGGGGTGTGAGACGGTCACCCCGCTTGTTTCTCCCCGTCCGACCACCTGGGCAGCCCCGTCCCTCCCCAGGAACTGCCAGGACATGCCATCTCAGCAGGGCGAGCCTGCTGCCCCCCCCCCACACCGCCCCAAACCCACACAGACACCCCAGCGCCGCTCCTCGCACAGCCCAGGCCTGTGTTCGTCTCGGTTGCCAAGCAACAGCTCTCCTTCAAGTTTTAAAATTCATTAAAAACAGAGAGAGCTGGCGCTTTATTTCTCTTTCCACTTGTAAGAGGGGAGGCAGGCAAATGTCTCTTATTTCCAGACACTGCACCCTGTGTTTCTATCTCAATGCCACACTCGGTGTGACTTCACACGCCTCCCCGTCCCGGGAATTGGACAGTGCCCCCCCGCCCCCGCACCCCGTGCCCCGACGAGGTGAGGACGAGGTGTTGCCGGGGCCTGTCCTGGGGTCTGTGGCGCGGGCTGGAGCATTCTGACTCCAGACGAAGGGCTGCTTTGCCCAGGGCCCCCGAGAAGCGTTCCGGAACCCCCCACTGGAGCATGTCGGAGTGGTGCCGATGGGCCGACCCGACGGGACCCACGACCGTGGCTGACGGGACCCCCGAGTGGCCCACCTGGTTCACAGACCACAGGTCCCGTTGGTGACATGAGACCCGCACTCTGGCTTGGGTTCCCCCTCTGGTCTGCACCCCAGTGAGGGGGTTCCCGGTGTCATTCCGGGTGCACCTGTGCCCGGCTGCGGGGAGGGTCCACACCCCTCCTTGTCAGGGCCTGGGGAGCTAAGAGCGACCTCAGACCGAGTCTCAGACCAGCAACACCCGGTTTAGGACGAAGAGAACAAAGGCGCAGGGAGCAGGACTGGGCTGTGAGTCCCTGAGTGGGAGGAGGAACCGCCCCGGGACAGTGGGGAGGCCTCCTGTTCTGTCTGCCCCACCCCTCACCTCTCACCGGGGTGCGAGGGGGGCTCCCAGACCCCGTGGGCAAACCACCCCGTGGCCAGCATGTGCCCCCGCCGCCTGGGGGACGCAGGAGGTGAACGGGGTGATTTCTACGACCTTTCATATACATTCGTGTTGTTCTGCAAAACAGCGATGACTTTTGCTCTTATGCAAGTGTTTGTTCTTCTTTAACGAATGGTGGCGGTGGCAGCAGTGGAGGGCGTCACTGTTTGGGGGACACTCCGCACCGACTGTGTCGGGCCCTGGCTTATTTTCTTACGTTTTGGGAAAAAACCACATTCCATGAAATATAAAACATCCCGACTCTCTAATCTGCATGCACAGCAAGGTCTCTCACGTCTCCCACATTCCATGTCCATTTTTACTGTTTTCTCGAGTTCCGGGAACACGGATGTCGTTGCGTGGAAAGCAGAGCTCACTATTACGTGCGTCGTGCTCGATGCATGTGCTTTCCCACCTTAGTGAGATCCCCCGTGGTAGAGTGTTGTAACGCGCCGACACGTCCCAGACGTTATTTAATTATCTGCAGACCTGTGTGCCTGGGGGGGGGGGTCTCGGGTAGAAATGGCCTCAGCGGGGAGTGGGGACAGAAAGTGCGTTCACAGGGGGAGGGAGGTACCCACGTAACTGAAGGGCGTGGAGCGAAATAAAGACCCGCCCACGCACACTCCTCGAGGGCCCGGCTGGTAGGTTCATCAGACAACACCCGAGTTTCTTGTAATTGGACAGGAGCTTGTCACTTTATTGTTTTACAGCTGGCCGTTTTAAACAGAAGATAAACTGCGAAAATCTCTCCAAAAACAAGGGTGGACTTTCCTCCTCTCTGCTTCAAATGGTGTATTCTTGGTGGTGTTGGGGACTGTTCTCTGTGGGTCAGGTGTTTGGCTGTGGAGGCGGGTGAGTGGGTGGGGGCTGTGACCTTCACCCCCCGCTGAACGCCGTCGGGGCCCAGACACTCAGAGGCACAGAGGGAGGCGGTTCGGGGAGGAGGCGGTTTGGGGAGGAGGCGCGGGCCGCGAGGCCCTTCGTGCCCCCCCACCCCACTGGCAAAGTCACTTCGCTGCGAGTTCAGTTTGCCTCAGACCTTCCTTACAAAGTGGCGATGCTGCCGTTTTGGGGGAGTTTGAGGTAATAGGAGGGATGCTGCTCTTTGGAAGCAATTTATGGATTATCTTTTGCCCATTGAACAGAGCTTCTTTCTCCCCAATTTAGCGAAACTTTCCTTTGAATGCCCCAGAGTGTGCAGGAGATAAAAATGAAAACAAGTGCATCCAAACAGGAAGTAACATTTCCGAAAAGCTCCCAACCCTTCTTACATGTTATGAGGGGCTCAGTGTGTGGTGATTTGATGACCGTGATACTGTGACCTTGATTTAGGTAAAATGGCCACTTGCATTACTTTAATACTACAAAGAAACAGGGAATAAAGAAAGTTAAACGGACTTGAAAGTATGATGTAATGATAGTGGGTAAAAGACAAGAGGAAAAAAAGGTATGAATTTTTGGATTTTCTTCAATTAAAAAAATCTTCTGTACTTAATTCATGTTGGCTACGAAATGCGCAGTTTTTTCTGTAACCTATTCAGTAATTGGCACGTTTGGTTGAGGAATAAATTAAAACAAGCCGATGTTCAGGGTCTAAGTAATAATTCCATGTGGATATGAACTTCTTAGAGCAGGAAATGCATCGCCACGTTCACATGGCGGTGACCCTGTCACGTAGGCCGGGGCTGGGGCCCGTCTGTAGCAGTATTTCCTGCGGGGACTCTTCCCGTCTGGGGGGCCAGCCCGAGGCAGGCCGAGGCGTCCGTGTACCGGAGGGTCAGCCAGCCCCCCTTGCAGGAAGGGGTATCGGGGGGCAGCACGTGCGGCTCTGGGGAGCCGGTGCTCCAGTGGACACGCCCCACGCCCCTTTGCCCCTTCGCACTCCGACAGTGGTCACACCGACAGTGGTGACAGTGGTGAGGTCTCGGAGCCTCGCAGGTCACTGAGCCGCTGGCTGCTCACTAATGGAGCCGGAAAGGTCTCCCCACACTCAGTATGTCACGGAGCTACCGACCGCTGCTGCCCTAAGTCCCCCGGTGAACTGAGCTTGCACACGAACCAGCAAACTGACGTGGAAAAGGGCCTTATTCAGGCAAACATGGTGTTCTGGGCCACTGAAAAAATTAATAGGATGTTACTTAATTTCCTACTGATTTGTTTCCCTCTAACTCTTCTAGAAACCCAATCAGATACACATTAGGCTTCCCGTTTGTACGTTTATGAACTCTAAAGGCAAACCGGTATTTGTGATGGTCAGTAACGGAAGAAAACTCTTGCTAACTAATGTGTTTACAGTAGAAAGTTTGAAACGACTGCTTAAAATGACCGAGCTAAGAGTCGTCAGCGTCTGCAATGACGTAACCAGCAGGGCTTGGGTTTGAGTGCGGGGACCCGGGTTCCAGTCTGTCTGTGGCGCTGCGGATGCAAACGGGAAGCAGAAGAACGAACACAGAGCAACCCCCCTCCATCCCTCGATGGAGCGGCACCCGGCGGGCCAGCATCGGCGGGGGTGATGGGGAAGCGGCCGGCAGCTGGGGGGCAGCACCGGGTGTCCCGGGAGGCGTGACCAAGGGGTGCCTTCTCCAGGAGGGACGAGAGTCTGGGAGGAAGGAAGGCCGATGGAGGAGCCGCCGCCAGGGGGCGGCCGAGGCATCCGCGCCGCTCACGGCACCCACAGGAGAGGCGGCAAGTGGGTCAGTGGTAAGAAGATAGACACGAGGGGGGCAGGGGGGCAGCCTAGGAAACCCCGGGCGTGACTTGAGGAGGAGGTGACAGTCCGTCACAACACTGTGGAGGACGCAGCAGGGTCCCAGCGTTAAGCGATGGGACCGTATTTGCCCATGGGCACTCTCTCTGCAGGCAAGACTGGGGGGCTGGGGGGCCTCACAGCTGGGGAGCAAGGCCAAGCAAAGCGTGGAAGGAGGGAAGGAGCCCCGTGCATTTCAGGGACTCAGGCAACCGTTCATTCCAGGCCCGAGGCACGAAGCTGCATCTGGAAGGGACCCCGGGGTTAAACTTAGGGAAACCTGGACAGGGGCCTGTAGGGTGACCCACCGGAGGGCGAGCTTGAGGAGAGAAGGGAAGCAAACCCCAGAGCAGGGGGCTGGGGGCGATGGGGGACCGCGGTTTGCAGCTGGGGATGCAGCAGCTCTCACTCGTGGGTGTTCTGCCCTCTGCTGTGCAGTGGGAAAGGTGGCGTTTTCGTCCACACGTCGGCGCGGCGCGTGGGCAGAGAGATTCAGAACCGTCCGCCCTCTCCGGTGGTTCGAATGGGAACTTGACGCTGCTGTCCTTTCGCAACCTCAGAGTCAAAGTCATCGGCCGTGCCCCGGGGCAGCTTTCCGGACAGTCTTTCTCTCGCCTCCCTGATGTAACTTGTCCGCCGGTCTAATGTCCCAGTCTCCCCTGCTGTCTCCCTCCTCGGTTCTGGTATGTTTTTAGCCATGTCCTGACTCACGGTAATCTTTCTCAGAATTGGTTTTATCTCATTCCGTTGCAGATAGCCTGGGTTTTATGACTCAGCCTTCATTTTCTAAAGATCATTTTCAGTAAGTGAAAAACACAGAATGAGTCAAATCAATCTGATGCCGAAGTTAAAACATAATCCACTCTTACAGTTCATCTTAGAGGGCTAAACCTCAGAAGGCCAATGAATGGAAACATCCATTATCAGCCTTCTGTAGCCACGAAGAATTCTGAAAACAGGCATAATAGAGTTTTAATAACAAGGTAATTATAACAGGCCAGCAACTCAAATTCTTGGGGGAAATGCTCTTCTGGAAACGATTCCAATAAGACCTAGTTCGTTTTTATTTCCTCCCTGCCTTTCTTTCTCGATCGCTCTTCCTTCTCGTCCTCTGGGTATTTGACTGTGAGAGCAGTTACAACAGCCGCGTTTGCTTTGGAAAGGAAGAAGTTATATCTCTGCTTGATTGCTCTATCTATTTCCGTTTCCGAAACTCTCCACCCATGCATTTAGATATTTTACATTAATGAGGTCGTCAGGTGCCTTGACATTCATATTCTGACATCATGCTCAATATATAAGACACCTATTTTTAAGTATGGAAAAAACTCCCTTGCCCTGAAATACTGTCATGTGGTGATGAACCATTTCCCTGTGGTTTGGATTTTAGCTTAGGTTTTCTACTTTTCTCCATTTAAATATCATGCCGTAATAAAGTCTAAAGATAAATTTCTAGGGATGGAAAAATCAGACTAATCAGTATGAACATAATAGCTTTCTTGCCCCATTCTGACCTGTTGCTCTCACATATGAATTAATTCCTACCTAACCTCCTTACGCCTGAGAGTGCATCTGTTTCAGCATAATTGTCTTAGCCTTTAGCATTATCAATTTCAGCGGTTTATTATTCTAGAGGATTATGAAGTGTTACATTATCTGGATTGATTTTTACTTATTAATACATTCATTGTAAAAAGAGTTTTTTTATTCGACGCCAAGATGTGAATATTTAATAATTTCTGTAGCAATACATAAAAATCTCTAGTTCATAATAAAAATGTTGTTTCATAATTTTCAATTGAAGAAGTACTAATGGCGAGACAACAGTTTTAGATTAGGAAATGGAATGTAATTAACTTCTAGGTAGAGTTCGATTTCTAAAACAGCTGCATGAAAGTTGATCAAAGAGAGAATATGATTTACTTTTCAAAATACCCCTCGAGTGTGCGGAAAAGTCAAAACTGCCGATCTGCTTTGCTGGGCGCCAGGAGCCTGCCCCACCCACAGGCTGAAGTCGGCAGGGCTCGGGCTGGCAGTGACTGCGGAGTTCCCTTCTATCGTCTGAAAATTACAGTGATGCTAGCTGTGTTCGTTCATTATGTAGCTTTGATTTGTATCTATCTGATTCTGTAATTTTGTATCTATCACTGTATAGATACATTATTTTTGCCAATTGTACTGAGATCAAGAAAAATGAGAAAATGCTTTATGAACCTAGGGTCAATAGTCTACCTCTTCTAAATGTGAAAAAATAGAAATACATATTTGGAAAAGGGATAGTGTATGTCTTAATATCCAATAGTGCATCTTTTTTTCTGTTCGTTTGTTTTATTTTTATTTTTGTATTTTTTATTGAGGTAAAATTAACATGTTAGTTTCAGGCATACAACACAATGATTCGATATTTGTATATATTACAAAATGGTCATCACAGTAACTCTAGTTCAACATCCATGACCTCACTTTTTCCTCCCATCCCTCCCGCCCACCCTCGATCCTACCCCATTTGGCTTTGTCCATGAGTCCCTCACCCACGTTCTTTGATGACCTTCCCCTTTTCCCCCACGGTCCCCTCCCCCCTCTCCCCCCAGGTACTGTCAGTGTGGCTGTAATTTCAGTGTCTCTGGTCACATTTTGCTTGCCTGGTTGTTTTGAGGATTAGGTTGCACTTACAGGTGAGATCATACGGTATTTGTCTTTCACCACCTGCCTCATTTCACTTACATAATGCTCTCCAGCTCCCTCCATGCTCCCGTAAGGCATTTTTAAAGGGCATTAATTTTATAAATTTACGGCTTGGCCCATGTCTGTATAAAATACTGCTCCTTCTCTCATTTCAGAGGAGACAGTAATCTGCCAGAATCTAAAGTATAACCCGTGTAGTTTTTATAACTTTGGAAAATATTGTCACAGGTGATTTTGCTCTCGAATCACATGAAGTGTCATTCAAAACTCACAAACGTTTGTACAACTTACGAATAACCAACCCTCGTTTTCAAAGTGGTGCTGTTTTCTTGCAAAGAGTCGGAGATCCCAGCTTTTCTGAGCATATCGGCCTGCAGTAGGAAAGCGGCAGGAGAGACAGCTGGACTCCTCTCTCTCTCCCTTCCGGCTCGCTCTCCTCTGCTCTGCGGACCGGCCGGCGGTGCCGGGGAGGGAAGAAGTGAGGACACACTCAGTGAAGAGCAGGGAGCACAAACGGCCCCCTGGGTGGACCGGCCAGGAGGGCGGGGCCGGGGAACGGAAGGCCGTGGTTGTCGTCGGCACAGGACTGGGGCGGGGAGGGGCCCCCAGGAGGCTCAGAGGTGCCTCTGAGAGCCCCGGCGGAGGTGGAGGCAGCTCTCCGGGCTTTACCTGTGGGGGTGTGCCCCCAGCGAAGGATGTTCTGTCCTCGTGCGAGCAACACTGGGCACAGGCTTCTCCTTCTCTCCTTTCCCCTTCAAAATAAAAAGACAGCCGTGTAGCTGACACTCATCATCCTATCAGTTTTCCGTAGACAACGCCGCGACTCAAAATGTACGTGTGCCCGTGCAGCTCACACTGCCGTCCCCACGAGACTACCCACCGCCTGCCACACACTGCACAGGGTCGTTACGGAACTATGGACCGTACCCCTGTGCCGCCGTGTGTACATCACGCACACCCCGTTAGATTCCTGCTAGAGCCGGGAGGTCCCGCTTCTTCACCCCCTTCTCCCGGTCCACGCCTGCCCCCCGCCCCCCGCGCGGGCGGCCCCTCCTGTGCCCCGCGTCTCCGCCTCTGCTTCCACGCGCTGGCTCCCTGGCTCAGGCCGCCCACGCCGCCCGTCGCCCGCGCGCCTCCAGCCGACCGTCCCCGCGCGGGAGCCGCCAGCCGGTCCGCGCCGACACACCCGTCAACATCCCGTTCCCTCTATGGCTGCTGTGAACAGCGCCCCGGGGAGCCGGGGTGGCCGGACTGTCCTGAATCGGCGCATTCGGTTTCTCGGGACACACACGCAGAGTGGAACTGCTGGTTCGTCCGGCGGCTCGCTCTGCGTTTTTGAGGAGGTGCCGCGCCGTTTGCTCTGCGCCCTGCCCAGCCCTCGCTGGTTCTTGGGTCACTCTGACCATCGCCACCGTGAGCGACAGGCGCCCGCCGGCCGCCCGCAGGTGTTCCCTGGTAAGACGCCTGTTCACGCACGTCCTCTGCCGCCTTTTCACCGGGTGGCCAGTTTTCTGTGTGACGTTGGGTAAGTTCTCTGTGCAGGTCGGATATCAGCCCCCGTCAGATGTACCATCTGCAAACATTCTGCTCCATTCCATGGTCCACCTTCTCGTTTTGTGGGCAGTCTGCTTTGCTGTGCAGACGCCCCTCGGTTCCACCCCTCCCCTTGCTTGGTTTCTCCCCCGTTGCCCTCGCCCGCCCGGGGAGGCTGGCCCGAGAAGCACTGATGGGGAGACGCCGGGGAAGTCGCCGCCTGCTGATCCTCGAGGGTCCCTGGGGTGGCCGGCCTTCTGCTCACGTCCTCCGCCCATCCGACTCTGTCTCCAGAGGTGGGCTGGGGCAGCGCTCCTGTCCTGTCCGGCCAGAAGGTCTGCTTCCATCACGGTGGCTGGTGGGTTCAGCCGGAGCAAACAGCAGCGTTTCAGTTTCTTCCCCCGCCAAGTGGCTTACCAATAATTACCTCAGTTGGGTAGTTTGGGTAGCGACGCTGCATTTATAAGCAAAGAATCTATAATAGACTCTTCAAAAAAATTAGTTTGATGATATCGAACTAATTAAAAAGGGACGAGGCCAATGTCAAAGCTAAAATGATGTTTGCAGCTTGTGCCTAATAAATTTACCTGAACTTTTCATCTTTAATCTAAAATATTTTTGTAATAGAGTACATAAAATCCTCTGACAGGGACTATTTAAAAACTAATTGAGCAGAAAAGATATTAATTATTATAAATACTATTTTACTTAGGGTTTCACCAAATTGAAATATGAAATGGGATTTTTTCTTTTTTTTTTATAAGAGGCAGAAAGAGATGGAGAGAAACATCGATGTGTGGTTGCCTTTCATGGGCCCCCTACTGGGGACCTGGCCTGCAGCCCAGGCCTGTGCCCTGATGCGGACTCGAACCTGCGACCCTTTGGTTCCCAGGCCTGTGCTCAGTCCACCGAGCCACACCAGCCAGGGCCGAAATGGGATTTCTCTAAATCAAAGCATTTCTTCGCCAAATCCTCTATTCCAGTCAGCACACTCTCACCGCCGTCAAAGGCTAGCGGAGACTTCAGTCTTCAGTTCTAGTTCGTCTCACGTTACCACATCCCCACGCACGTGTGTGTGGCGCCTCTGTCCATCCGTCCATCCGTCCACCCCTCTCCTGCCCCCTCCCCTCGCTCTACGGAGAGGAGACCCAGGCTGGAGCGTGGAGCTGCTGTACACACGTGTCTGACCCCAAGTCCCCAGCTCCGGCCACGGCGGCGATCTCCGGGCACGGCCCAGCTGCCCCCGTAGCACGAGGGACTGTGGCCCACGGACGGTGGGCTCCTCCCCCTGCGCCCCGTGCCAACGCGCTCCCTCCGCGGTGGAAAGCAGGGGCGTGCGTTCCCCGGGGCTGCCGCCCTGAATCACCGCACACTCGGCGGATCCCCAGGCACCGGCAGGGACGCGTTTACTCACCGTTCCGTCGGAAGGTTAGCAGCCCGACACGGACTCGCCGCGCTGCGCTGCAGGCGTCGCAGGGCCGGCCGAGTTACCTTCCGAAGGAAACGGAAGAACCCGCGGCCTCTCCGGGCCCTGCGGCGGCCCACCTCCGCGTGCTCCGGGCCCTCGCCCCCCCCCCCCCGTCAGAGCTAGCAGCTGGCCGGGCGACCTTGCCCTCCCCACTGGGGCTGCCTCCCGTGACCGACCACCGCTGGGGAAGGCCCCCGGTTCACGAGCCCTGCGGCAGGCAGCGTTGGGCCCTCCCGGGTGGCCCGGGACAAGGTCCCCGCGTCCAGACCCTCAGCTCTCACGGCCGCCAGGCCCTTGGGCCGGGTCAGTCCACCCGGGTTCAGGGGTCAGGGCGTGGCCTGTCTGCTGGACGGTGTCCCTGGGCCCCACCGATGCTGGACGGCGGTGCAGGGCCCGGTCCCTCTGGTCCCTCTGGTCCCTCTGGTCCCTCTGGTCCCGGGGCGCTCCCAGGGGCCGCGCCCGCGCTGCAGACGTTTGTGCTGGTCCGCCCACCGGAGTGCAGCGAGCCAGCCTGCCAGCCCCTCTTCACGGGCACCGTCTGGCGTGCCGGCCCTCGCCTGTGTAACTGCCCGCCCCCCCCCCCGCCCCGTATCGCCCACCGCGTGATGATGAATCCAGTGCTCACTAACTGCGGCCTTCGTCTGGCGCCGCCCTCCCCACCGTGCCAGGGGCTCCTGGGGGTCGCCGGGCCCTCCCCGCTTCACGGCCCTCCCGGGACGCTCTGCCGTCCTCGTCCTTGGGGAGACCAACAGCTGCCTGTGCGCCAGCGCGCCGGCCGCGTGCTGAAGGCCATGTGCTGACAAAAACGTCAGTTTTCCATTTCCGTGTAAAAGTGAGATTTGCCGTGGAAGACCTCACTAAATCCACTCCACAAAACATTTCTAACATTCCCATGACCTCCATGTCTTTTTATCCTGGTGAAAACGGAACTTAAGAATGAAGTGCGAACATTGAAACGGATACGCAGAAAGACAGAGGAAGCCACTAAAATGCCGCAGCGTCCCGGAGCCCTGGAGAAGCAGGCAGGCGGCCTGATGCTCCGCGTTCTGAGGCACCTCCCGGGGGAGGAACGCCCCGAACTACCCCGGGGAGAAAGGGCCTCGTCCCTCCCGCGCTGGCACCTCCCTGCGCTGCGTCGTCACGGGAGCGAAGGTCCGGTCTCCCGCAGCCGGCCAGCCCCCCAACCCCCACCCTGGGGAGGCCTGAGTGAAGCCGTTTCCTCCGGAGGGAGAAGGCGCTTCACCCTGAACTTGAGAGGCGGCAGTAAGAGCCGTCCCAGCGGGAGCCGCTCCTTCCGGGGCCTCTGTTTCTTCCTTCCCCGAGTGGGGTCACCTAGATGTGAATGGGGGCTTTTACCCCTGTGTCGGAATTGCTCAGGCTGGCACAGATGAAACATCACCGAGCGAGGTGGGGGTGGGCAGGGGGCTGCGGCCTCCCCCCGACCCCCACGTGGGGTGCGGGTTTCCTCGGACAGTCCTCCCGTCGGAGGCACTCGAAGACGTGCAGGGACCCCTGCAGGGATTCTGAGCATCACATATACACACTCTTGTGTTGAAAGTCATTCTTCTTTGACCTTCCATTTTTGATATGCAGTTTGGTCAAATCTGAGAAAATTAGAGGCACGAATGGTCAATGGCTAATAAGGCCTCATTTTTAATTAGGATTGCAAATTATTCTACAGTTGTTTATTGCGTTCTATTTTTTTCAGAGTTTATTTCTTTTTAGAGAGGGACGGGGCAGAGAGGGAGAGAGAGAGAGAGAACATCAATGTGCGGTTGCTGGGGGTCATGGCCTGCAACCCAGGAATGTACCCTGGCTGGGAATTGAACCTGCGACACTTTGGTTCGCACCCCACGCTCAATCCACTGAGCTACGCCAGCCATGGCTATGGCATTGTATTTTGTGTTTGTTTCTTTGCTTCATTTGTTTGTCAGTTTAACTCACAGGACAAAGGAGAACACCTACCAATGTGTCTGTTTTCCCAGATCCTGAGCTGCTTACTCTGCACCAGTAACATTACTTCACCCTTGCATCAATCATCTGGATCATGAAAGACAATCTATTATTTATGTGTAAAGACTCATTTGCTCGTTAGGCACTGCCTCAAGGTCAAGTACATGGAAGGGAGTGGGCGGAATTTAAATTCCTCTATCTCTGAGTTCATCGGAATGTCTTAGATCCGGAGCAGTCAGTGCATTTCCCTGGACAGCATTAAATTCATTCTGTTCCGGCGGTTGGAGGGAAACACTGGAGCCCTGGCCGGGCAGCTCAGCTGCTTCCGGTGTGGCCCAGATGCGCCACGGCTGTGGGTTCGACCCCTGGTCGGGGCATGTACAAGGAGCAACCAAGGGATGCACAAATAAGTAGAATAATAAGTTATTGTCTCTCTCTCTAAAATTAATAAATAAAAACTTTTTTAAAAAGAGGATTATGTGAAGTCTCAGGCTCCTACACTAATAGAGGAAGCAAATCTCATTGAGGTGGTCTGGCTTAAAATAAATTATTACCAGAAAAATCATGATGATGATGATTTGTAGGTACACGGACTTAATTATTTTCCAGGTTTCACGGCATATCAAGACAATTTCCCAGACACGCAGAGCCCTTGAAATGTTAACAGTCACCATGTTTCCTTCAGCTTATTTCTTTCCCACTGTTTGGAAGTCACAGCCAGCATGCCTTGGTCATCAAATTTACATTTTATCTTGTGCTGAGGGCTTCAGATTTTGTCACCGCGAGACATGGTTGAGCAGAAACTTCTTTTTTTGTCCTCTAGTGACACATTAAAAAAACCCATCCAATTTCCTGCTCAAGTGCAGTGTCGCCTGCGAGCCTTGAATCTGTGGAAATGTTTTAAGAGGATCTAAGGGCCTGATCCTCGGAAATAGCATTGGATTAGCGACATTCCACCTGACTGGACGTGACTCTCTCCTGCTTCACGCGCGGAACACGGGCTGAGTCCTCGATTTATTCAAAGCACCGCTCGAGGCTTTGTGGGAGAACCAGGAACTAATTGGCGGGTCTGTCCTCAGCAGCGCGGTGCGGAGCAGGGAGGGGGCGATAGCGGCGAGAGCTGGTACTTGAACGGCACCTGGTGCTCAAGCACGTATTTTCACTTGATACTTTTCTGCAAGACCATACGCCACACAAGCGTGACAATGGGCCTGCACGGCCTCTGTCTCTGCCTTCGGTCTGAAACGACGTCCTTCCCCGTCACGTCCCCGGTGCGCTCGGGAAGCAGCTTGGGTCTGGCTCTCCAACGAACAAACGTCTCCCGGGAAACTGTTCCCGGGTCGGCGCCCAACGCAGGAATCGTGTGAATGTCACGCTCTCACACCTTAAACGCCGCCTCCTGTGCGGCGTTGCCACTGGGCGGGGTCGTCCTTCCTGCGGGCTCCTGCCGAGTGTTTTATAAGGTGCCTCCCCCTGGAGACCCCACACGGACGGGGGAGGGGGGCGCTTTCCGGAAGAGGGCCGACCCCGGGGAGGCCAGACACCGGCCTGACCCTCAGGACAAACTGTGTGTGTGTGTGTGTCAGAGCCGGGGGTGCGCGCCACCCCCGCCGGGCCCCCACCCGAGTGAACCGCACACGCCGCCAGCCCACGGGTGTGTCCAGCACTGTGGGGGCGGAGTTGCCTACAGGACAGGGGTTGAATTCGTTGGTTGGAGAAAGGGCCGCAGGAGGGAGCGGACAGCCCCTTGCACAAATGGGACGCGTGAGCACACGTCCACAGTCCTGGAGGGCGGCGAGGGAGAGACAGCTTTGACTAAAGAAAAGGAGGAGAAACGGGTGATACCCTGGTGCGTGTCCATGTAGAACTACGATTCCGTGCCCTGGGCCTCGAACGCGGCCCCTAACCCAGTGACGTCCGACCGTGAGCTCTCGCTCAGAGCCCCGTGTCCCGGGGCACGCAGAAACATGGGTCGCCAGGAAGGCGAGCCGTCTGGAATCACTCTGGCAGGCAGGCTGCTGTGGGGTCCAGAGCCCGGTCCGGGAACGGCAGCCCCGTGGCGAACGGGAACGTGACCCGCGCAGCCGTGGCCGGAGAGACTCACTGTGCTGGACCCCAGCAGCTGCAGGCTTACTTACGACGTTTCCTGGAAGACTCACTTCTCCACACGGGGAACGGGCTGCACTTTTCTTACTCCAAAATTCACATTCTGCTGAATCCCAGGTGTGTGTGGTTCATGCACGGTGCCGATCTGACCACCCGGGCAATTTGTGAATCCTCGGCGCCCCCTGCCGGGGGAGGGGGTGGGGACAAAAGCAAGGACGGTACTGTGCATTCGGTGCCGTTTCAGTGACAATACAGATGTGTCGCCAGATGCTTCCCGGCACTGCTGTCAGGGTCACTGGGATGAGGGGACAGACAGACGCGGCTCTCACGAGGACCTGTGTTTCCGTCCTTTACACATTTTTCCGTCCTTTTACACATAGAGCTGGACGTGCCCATCATCTCGCGGCCAAAGCCAACACGAGCGCCACCAGGGTGTGCCACTGAGGGTCTTCTCAAGTCTCGAAGTTCATTCTGTACAAGTGACCTGGTGGGGGTTGCATCTCCTTAATTAGAGTTTCTATACTCGCTCCTAGCTCTCCATGCTTATTGCTGGGCGAAATTCAGTCATTGGTGCCAGATGTTGAAATGCATCAACTTGCGGTTGTTGGACTTAGTTTTCAGCATCACTGGATGCAGGGCCACCGTGGGAGTCCCTGGGGCACACAGAGTGACTGACAGCAGAGCGACAGCACAGGGTGGTCCACGGTAGACGACTCTGGCGGGAACCTCATTAATTTAAGCGCACTCAAAGGCTGGTGTTGAGTTCCAGACCCCACTGCCTTTGGTTTGCAGGGCGCTCAAACGCGATGCCATGGGGGCGGGGGACAGCAGCGCGGGCGCAGAGCCCCGCCCCCCCCGCCCCCCCGAGTGAGGGAGGCGCCCGGCCTGCAGGGTGCGGCCGGGAGGGAAGAGGGCTCCCAGACGGGGCGTGGCGCGTGTGAGTGTCGGGGGCTCGCCTCGGCCGCGCTGCAGGGGCCGGTGCTCCGTGAGCGGGGTGCACCGGAGAGCAAACAGGGCTCCCTCGAGTGCAGGGGTGGAAACCACCACCACGCAGCGCGCACGTGCTCCTCCACACCCGACTCTGTTAGGGGCGGAGTCCGGAGTCCGGGGTCCAGGCTGCGGGGGCGGGGCCCGGGGCTGCCTGGCTTACAGACAGACCCCGGTTTCTCTCGGGTCGGAGGCCGGGCTCTGGTGAGGCCCCTCTCCTCCGGGCCGTGACTCCTGACTCGTTCTATCTTCACTTGGCGGAACGTGGGGGGCTCTCCTGGCCCCAATCCCGTTCACGGGGGGCTCCATCCCCACGGCCCAGTCACCTCCGAGGTCATCACCTCCCAGCGTCAAGACCCGGGGTGTGGTCCCAGCCCGTGTCTGGTCTGCGCTGCACCCAGTCCCCGCATTGCGAACGTTCCTGTTCCCCTAAAGTCACGCGGGGGGACGTGGGGTTCAGGCGGTGGCCTGCTGATACCCCAGGGACAACGCAGTCACAAGAGCCAGAGAAACTCGTCCTCAAAGACACCCCGATTCGCTGAACTGAGCCCCTTCCCAAGGCGGGGGAGGGGCGACTGCATGGAGGGCGCCGTGAGGCCGTGTTCGAGTGCATCGTCCCGACGGAGCGGCCGTGCCCAGGGCCGACGGTGTGAACCAGCCGTATCCCCACCGGGACCGCCCGCCGTTGCCACTTCAGTCGGGTTCTCAGCCACCTGCGGTGACTCAGCCGAGTGCCCTGCTCACGCGAAGACTCATCTTCAGCGCACCGCCCCCTTCTCGGGTCCGCTTGGGTCCAGGGGCTGTTGAGCTGAAAGCGCAAACCCCTTTGTTCCGGGAGACCCCGAGCCAGCGGGAAGCCGGAGGGCCCCCTCCCACCCGGCTGCCCCTCGGGGCCTGGGCGGGGCCTGTGCAGGGGCCTGGGCGGGGCCTGGGCGGGGCCTGTGCAGGGGGCCTGGGCGGGGCCTGGGCGGGGCCTGTGCAGGTGGCCTGGGCGGGGCCTGTGCAGGGGGCCTGGGCGGGGCCTGGGCGGGGCCTGTGCAGGTGGCCTGGGCGGGGCCTGTGCAGGGGGCCTGGGCGGGGCCTGGGCGGGGCCTGGGCAGGGGGCCTGGGCGGGGCCTGGGCGGGCCGGAGGAGCAGAGGGTGCCAGGAAGCTGGGCTGTTCCCGAGCTCCTGTTCTCCGCTCTTCTTTGGATCGGTGTCGGGTCTCGATGCCCCGAGGTCTGGAAACTCCGCGTGGGTGTTGCCGACTCACATCCCCAGCCGTCTGGTGGCACACGCGGTCGGCTCGACCTTGGACTCCGAGTGAACGGAACCGCCGTGGAAATGAAACGGCCCTCTGCGCGCGCTCACGCGGGAGCCAGCGCCTTTGGCTCCGGCGTACGGACCGACGTCAGCCCCGGGAAGGTGTCCCACGGCTCTTCATTTCCTTTCAGCTCACCTGAGCTGCTGTTCTCTCAGCGTCGGAGGCTTCCGGGGCGGAGGACCGTGATTCCTGGCCGGAGTACCAGCGTCCTTTTCGGTTCGGTCTGGGCAAGAGGCGTGCTTTGGGGACCAGCCCCCCACCCTCGGGCCCGCCCTGGAAACAGAGGGAGGGCAGCGCTCTCATCTTTAACTTGTCTGAGGGGTTAACTGTAGCTGCCCGTGGGGCTGCTCGCTACTTTCCCGTGCGTGTTTGTTCACGAGTTGTCACGGACACTCCCTCTGGCTACGAAGCCGAAGCTTGCAGACCCGCTCAGCCTCCAGCGAACGGCCCTGTGTGTGTCCCACCTCGTGCCGCTGCCCCGTCACGGAGAACTCGGGCGCAGGGGGTCTCCAGCCTCCCAGGTCAAAAGGCTGACCCTTCAAGGTGCACGTTCGGGTATTAACTTGTGTTTCCAATTGTATCGTTTTGCTTGTGGCGCTTACACAGTGTCCTGGGTGCGTCGGGCTCCAATCGAGGGCCTATGCCCGAGCGTCATGTCGTTAAGTGCCACCGCCGCTCTGCCAGGCAGCCGGGTTTTATGGGTGGGGAAACTGAGGCTCGGAGGGGGCCGCTTGCCCGAGCCAAACAGCCGTGCGGGTGGGAGAGATCGTCCTGCCTAGTGAGAGCCATCAGGTCGCCGTTCTGAGCCGTCGCACCAGGGGCCTTGTCTTCTGTCCGGAGAAGAAAAACAAGGAAGGGTTTCTTGACATGGCCAGACTTAACACTCCCGCGCTGCTTCAAGGCTGTAGATCACGCACCGACTGCACTGTAATATCTTAAAGAGCTGTGCTCTTTAATTGGTTCCACCCTCATATCTGGCAACATGATGGATTTTTTTCTCTGTGCGCCAGTTTCGGTTTAATGATGTATCAGCGTATTTTTCTTAATGTTATGAGTGGTAATTGGGAGACGCATAGAAATGACCATTAAACAGTGATCCCATGATAACGCACCGCGTTATGAGTAAGGGTCCGGGGCCTCGCCGCCCCTCCTGATGAAAGCGTGCGTGTTTTCCCTTTCTCTGCGTCATCTGAGTCGTTCATCCATTACATTTTATCTATTTTCCCTCTTGTTTATAATGGCTAGAGAGTTTAAAAACCATGTTTTGAAGAGTTTTATTTTCTGGGTTGGCTGAAAAGGATCTTACCCAGAAACTCCGAAGTTCACAGGGCAGAGCTCATGGAGCCAAAGTTCCCACCTAGTTCTGCCTGCATCGCAAAAAAACAGCCTCAAGCTTTTTGCAAAAACAAAATACAGAAACAAGCCAAGCAACCCCTAAGGAAACCCTGTCCTGACCAAGTTTAACGATAATTAATACCAAGACTCTCTTCCAGAATACAGCCCCTCATGCTTTACTCCAAACCTGTGTTTGCAAAACTCACCTCTGGCCACGTGCTGAGGTTTCCGCCTGGCCGGCCGGGAAGCAGGTGGAGGCAGGCCGCCCCGAGCACACCCCTCCCCTGGGCGCGGGAAACGCCAGAGCAGGGCGGGGAGCTTCCAGTACACGTGCTGGGGCAGGAGCGGCAGCCCAGGGTTCCCTGGCCGCCTTCTCTCTGGTCCTCAGAGTCGAGCCGCACTTACATCAGACTGCCCGATCTGCCGACATCGTCTCTAAAGGAGTTACGTGCCGTTTACACACTTGGAGATTGATGTGGCCATGTCTTAGAGCGTACATTTTTAATTAAATGTCGCGCATGCTGCCAGCGATCACATTCTGATTTGCGCTCAATCACCTGTGTGACCAGGAGATTTTTTTTTAATCTTTTAGCATCAGAGGAAATAAAGTGCCAGGAGCAAAAGCCCCAAGGGGTGGCGCTTACCACTTGTAATAAGAACTGTTTGTGTCTAACGAGCGAGCGCGGAGCAGCACCGTCACCAAGTGGGTCGAGGCCCCCGGACAGAAGACCCCCGTCTGAGACGGCTGCTTTCAGGGGATCAGCCCTGTCTCCATGTGTGACTGCCAAGGGGCCCTGCTCCACACACTGAACATTTATTGAGGTTCCCAAGAGCTTCCCCACTTAAATTTCTGATGAAGAGCAAACGATTTGTGTGCATGTGTGTGTAAGAGTGCCCTAAAGACTGCAGGGGACACGTGGTTTGTGTGCACGTGTGTGTAAATGTGCCCTAAAGACTGCAGGGGACACACCCCACTGAGACGTGCTCGGCTGGGACGTGACATGCGAACGGAGCTGGTTGTCCTGTGTTGTCCTTTGCTAAGGCTGACGCCCCTGAACCTGCTGCCCAGCCCTGCCCCCCGCCATGCTCCGGTTAGCAGAAGTGAGGCTCTGGGTCCGGCCCGTGGTCAACAGAGGTGGGTCAGAGAAGGCGGGGAAGGCCGGGGGTGGGGGCCCTGCTGCTGTGGATCTTCACCAGAGCCAGACCCCACGGGGGCTGGGGGTGCTGCTGGGCCCCGAGCCATCGGCCATTGCTGTCTCCGCCCGGTGAGGGGACAGTGCGGGCGGTGCCTGGGAGCTGAGCGAACGCAGCTGGGGCGTCCAGTGTGCAAACCACTGGACACATGGGCTGTTTGGACTTAAAATGTATTAAAAATTAAATTAAATCAGAAATGCGTGTTCTCATCAGTCACATTAGCCATCTTCCAAATGCTCCGCAGCCCCCTGTGCCCGGGACCCCCTGCGCCACCCAGTGCAGCTGCGGAGCCTCCTGGCATCCTTCTGGACACAGCCGATGGGGATCCCATTAGCTTGGTCCAGCACTGTAGCTTAGAGGGAGCAGCATTGTTTTTTAATTTATTGACTTTCGAGAGAAAGAGGAAAGAGAAACATTGATTTCCTGTTCCATGAACTGACGTATGCATTGGCTGACTCTTGTGTGTGCCCTGACGGGGGATCAAACCTGCGGCCTTGCTGTATTGGGATGATGTTTTAACCAACTGAGCTACCTGGCCCGGGCAGAGCCACGTTTTTCTCATTAGGAGGCACATGTACGTCTTCTATGCTCACCTTTTTGTACCTTAGGTAGCCGCTCGCCTCCTAAAATGCTGTGCCTGACAAACTGTCCCTGGTGAACCCACCCCAGAGAGGAGGCATCAAACATTGTCTACTTCTTTGGTGGTGTTAACTGTGAAATCCAAATACAGGACGCTGATTGTCATATTGTGCAGAAAAGAACACAAAGTCTAGTGTTTGCATGCCCCATAATTTATGTAAAAACATGCAGACATTGCATTGGAGTATTGATGTAAGTAATGAGAGAGTCACACATAATAGGCATTTTTAATAAATTAAGATTTAGTTGATTTGTCTCATGAATGAAGTTACTCAAGCAAATTGGACTGTGAGCAAACGCAATTAAAAAGATAACGCGGGGAGATGGAGATTTCAGAGGCTCAGCACACGAATACCGAGACAAACACCCAACTTGGCTGTAACTACCCCACCAAGGTGTCTGCAGGGGAAAGTGTCCTTGACTTGGGGGCGTGGTTTCGTGAACGCCGGCGGGAGTTTCCCGTAAGTGAGGAGGTGCTTGTGGGCGCTGTATCGCTCTGCATCCGGATTGCGGCAGGTGAGTGCATGTGCCCACGCCCACGAAAGTCACGGTGTGCGGGGTGCGCCGTCCGTCAGACATGGATCTGCTCTTACCCATCCCCCGGTTCGGTTCGGAAGGGAGCAGGAGCCCTGCCCGACGCGGTCAGTGGCCACGGCGCAGACGAGAAAGCGGGCCATGTGGCCTCGCCTCGTGATGTCTGCTGCGGGGGCGTGGGGGGGGGGTGCAGGGAACGCGGGCTCCAGGAGGGCGGGGGGTTGTTTTTCAACCCGCGGTGACACGGCGCCTGGAACACGGCCACGTCTACCACACGGCCACGGGAAGCACAGGACTCCACGGCACATCACGGCGTTTTTCTTTTCTTTTAAGATTTTATTTATTTATTTTTAGAGAGGGAAGGGAGGGAGATAGAGAGAGAGAGAGAAACATCAATGTGCGGTTGCTGGGGGTCATGGCCTGCAACCCAGGCATGTGCCCTGACTGGGAATCGAACCTGCGACGCTTTGGTTTGCAGCCCGCACTCAGTCCACTGAGCTACGCCAGCCAGGGCTACCACGGGCGTTTTTATAAAGTAAACTCTCAGTTACAGTCGGTCCTTCGCGTGCAGACGATTCTTCACGTTCAGCGGGTCACAGACCCTGACACCTTCCTGACGTAGCCAGGCTGCCGCTTCCGGACAGGCTGCTGACCCCGGGCCTCACGCGACACCACCACTCCCAACACACGTCTTCCCGCAGCCGAGTGTTCGCTGTTGGTTTGGGGAGAAAACAGGCCTCATGCGAGGCAGGGGCGTGCGAGTAAATCTTAGGAAATGTTAGATGCTCGCTTTTCTTAGCAGGGCCTCTCTGTCCCCAGGGTTTTCACCCCAGCGTCCGCAGAACGCTCACCTCTGGCCTGTGACGTTTCAGACAGGACCGTGTGTAAACTGCAGTCACCTGGCGACGTCACAGAGACGCACCGAGACGCCTCCGCCGGCACCAAAGGCCGTTCCCCAGGGAACCCGGCCCGGTATTCGGTGGAGACAGACAGTGATGTGCGGCACTGGGGCTTCCAGGCTGCGAGGGAAACCGAATTGTCTCCCGAATTGAAGGAAGCCTTTCCCCAGAACCAGGGGTTTAGGGGTTCCAAGCAGGGGGCCTCTGGAGAGACGCCCCCCCCCCCACCAGTTGAGGGTGAAGTGATGGGTGGGCAGGGACTCTGGCTCACGCGCGAACTTCAGTGTCTCGTGCGGACGTGCCGCTACGTCAGAGTGGCCTCTGCCCTCTCTCCTGGGTCCCCACCGCTCACCCACCTTGTCCTGGAGAACACCGAGTCGCCGCACTCACACCCGCCTGGGGGTGGACAGGCCACATTCCTTCCGGAAGGTGCTCTTCAGTATCCCAGCCACGAGGCTCCCGGGGCAACCGAGCTCTGGAAAGGAAACTAGTGGAACCAAGGAACTGCGTCTTGAATTCTACTCAACTCTTTTGGACTATAAGGCACACTCCCCCTGCCCCCCGCCCAAGTTTGGGAGGGAAATGGGGGTGCGTCTCATAGTCCGAACACAGCTTCCCTGGCTCGCTGGAGGGGGGAGGGAGCGGTGCAGTGGGGTCACAGGTTATTAAACATTTTAACACATTTTTTGCTTCAAATTTTTTTTTCTTATTTTCCTCCTCCAAAACCTAGGTGTGTCTTATGGTCTGGTGCGTCTTACAGTCCTAAAAATACAGTAGATAGATTTATGTTTAAAAAGAAATGCACTGTAAAATATTCTACCATTTGAACACGGTCGGTCATTTCAGTGGGACGACAGTTCACTTCGGTTGTGTAAAAGGTAGTGTCCAAATGCAATGTGCCACACTCCCACGTCACGTGTGCGGTGTTAAAGGCCTGCTGTGAGAAAAAGAACGTAAAGTATCTCGCTGGTAAATTTTTATATTGTGATATACTGAAATGGAAACATTCTGGATATAGTGGGTTAATTCAAGTGTATCATTAAAGTTAGTGTTTTCTTTTTTGCCCTCACTTTTCAGTGAGACAAGGGCAGCTTTGAAGCGGTGTAAAGTAGGGGCTCCCGTGTGGTCAGTGGGCACCGCCGCTCTGCACATCACCGTGAGGTGTGTAGTTAGCAGAGGACTCGGTGCCCAGGCAGCAGGACCTGCGCGGAAGCACGAGGCAGGGAGAGCGGGTGTCGGGACACACGGACCAAGGGAACCGCCGTTTGTCTCAATGATCGACATCAAAGTTAGCGATGACAGTTTGCACGGTTGTGTTTCCACTGAGTGTGTGTGTGTGTGTGTGTGTGTGAATCCGCTTGTGGGCGACCTCAGCCTGGGGCGCCATGGAGGCTGGGGCCCCGCAGGGGAGCAGGGAAGAGGCTCTTACCCGTTGGGGGCGCTCTGGGTGGGGGGGGCTGCTCCTGCAGCGGTCACCTGCGGCCCTCGGGTCCCAGAACCCCCGACCTGGACGTGTCTCCGGTCTCCCGCCACAGGTGGTCCACGACCTCCGTGACGAAATGAGTTTACGGATGTGTTTCCGGGCGGTCTGTCCCTACCATTTTTATGCATTTGGCTCAAAACTTCTGTTTTTCTACCTGCTCTCAAATGTCAAATATTTGGGCTTTTTCTTAACATGTTTGCTTCTAAAAAGGTGTATTAATTATTTAAAGTCATACAATAATTTTAAATATTTAAACTATAAAGTTTAACTTAGGATATAAAATATTAAAAATATTCTTCCTCATACTATATATACTTAACATATTTTGTTTTATTACTTATTTTGTTTCTGTCTTACATATATTTTATTAAATGCATTTGGGTAATATTAGTGAATAATATTGTATACATTTCAGGTGCACAACCTCATAGTAAAGCATCTGTGCCCTCCACCGTGTGCTCAGCACCAAAGTCCCGTCTCCTTCCGTCACCAAGGATTTGACCCCCTTTATCCTCCTGCGGCAACGGTGTTAGATTTCCGAGAATCAGACTGGTTTAAAGATTTTTGTAAGGCTGGAATTCACCTTTCACTCTACTCATTAACATCCTATCAACTATACTACATTCTCCAAGATGGCCTTTCCAGATAGCACTGAGGATATTTGCAGACCGTGGAAATTTATTTAACTAGCATAAACAAAATGTTGTTTGTAGTAATGCACATTCGTTAAACTCTGCTGAGTTTTATTAACCAAACATTATTATTGGAAAAGCTTCTGCAGTTTATCGAGGGATGTTTCTTAGATGCATACTGATAAAGTAGTGATTAAACACCACATACGGAGTTCTGGAAAGAAAATTTACTCAAAGCAGGTCCTGAAACTGATCGGGAGGTCCTCACTGGCTTAGTTTATTTAGAATCATTTGGCCATGTATTCCTTCAGTGTTTGAATGTTGCCTTAATGCTGGCTTGTTCATCGGGGTTGACATTAAAGAAAATTGCTTCCTTGATCGGAGCTGGACGCAGATGCACAGCAGGGAGTCAGATGCACAAGGCCGCCGTAGAGAAATTACCTCTACCGGCACGTCCTGTGCCGTGGCTGCTGGATGTTTAAATCCAGGGAGTGCAGTCTGATGAAGCCTTACGTTGATGGAGCGTTGTGAGTGACAGCTTCCAAAAATAAAGGCCAAAGGATTAAATGCCGCAGATAAATGACAGTGACGCATCTCCTAATAAACAGGTAGAAAACAAAACTCCTCCGTGTGACCCAGCTCAGACCTGGGATTTACGTGCTTGACAGTAACACCAGAATCAGTGCAGAGCACCGTGCCCACAGGTTTCCCTGTGGTGCCCCGGAGACCTCGCCTGCAAAATCGTAGTGGTTTGCATCGCTGCTGTGCTCATTGGGAGGAGTCTGTTAGGATTACCGACGTTTCCGAGCTGGGTGTGAACTTCCAGGCACCCTTGGGTGATGCCCCTTCAGGGGAGCGTGCAGAGGGGGAGGGGCGTACCCCAGAACAGGACGTTCAGCCTGAATCCTGTTCCTTTTCTTTCTCCGAGCCGAACAACGGCATGACCTTGAGCAAGCCATTTAACGTTTCTTCACTTTCGATTTCCTCCTCTCCGAAATTAAGGAGGAATGACAAGGTTACCGCTACGGCTCCTTCCAGTTCGCGGCTCCCAGCCCACATTCTTACAGTGCAGGAGCCCGGGTGTGAGTCCCGATGCCGCCAGTGAGCCCGCGTGTGCACGGAGAGTCCCGTTCCTGCGCTGGCTCATCTCCAGCCTCGGGCGTTGTTAGTGTCCGCCTCGCAGGGCTGTGGGTGGAAGGAAGTGAGGTGTGGGACAGGTCCCATTGTGGGCACTTCTCAGGCTTGTCCTCTGGGACCAAGGTCACCTGCCACGTCCTGGACACTCCTGGGAGGCTGGGACACTCAGGGTTCCAGCAGGGCTGTGATTTCCTGCACATGGGAAGGACCACGGGAGGGAGTGGAGCTTTGTGGGGGAGGGCAAAGGCTGTGTCTCCGTTCCTGCGCAGGGCGGTCCGTCTCGCGCGCACACCTACGATTCGGGCAGCGAAGTCGCGCCGTCCGCGGGGTCTCCCGTGGAACACCGTTGCGGTGCGATCTTTCTCAGAACTTCTGTGACAGACGGTACTTGACACGAGAAGTCCTGATCTTCTTATCCAGGTCGACGCGATCCCGCCAGCCTTCTATTACAGTCAGACTGATTTAGCTCCGTACTGGGCTGTGGAAAGTAATCGTGGCTCCCTGCCCACGTCAGAAACGCCCAGCCCCGTGGGGGGTTTTTACGAGAACTCATCTGAGCCAACAGAGGGCACGCCTGGAAGCAGGATCTCAACGGGCCGAGAGAAATGCCCCCGGAACTGGGCCACCGGGCTCCGGCCTGCATCGGGCTCCTTGGGTGGGTGTCACCGGCCGGCCATGGTGGTCCGGTGGACCCAGGGTGCAGACGCAGAGCCCCTAGGCCCGCACCCCACCCACCCGCTCGCCCCCGCGGCTGTCGGGGACACAGGGCCTTCTGGAGTGGCACTTCCAGTTTTGTCCCGTTTTACACGATTGCATTTAATTTGCAGCCTTGTCTGTTGCCATTTGTGGTTCTTAAGACGCAATCTGGGGCCGTGGGCCGGTGACGGATGAGAGCCGACACAAAGGGATGCCGGCTGGCGCCCCGACACGGCAGCCCCACCTCGAGCGGGAATTAGCCGCAGACTC
Source organism: Phyllostomus hastatus (assembly GCF_019186645.2). Taxonomy (NCBI): domain Eukaryota; kingdom Metazoa; phylum Chordata; class Mammalia; order Chiroptera; family Phyllostomidae; genus Phyllostomus; species Phyllostomus hastatus. The sequence continues at coordinate 44,962,879 of NW_025334032.1, forward strand.
CCTCCCGGCCGCTGCGACGCGCATTATGAACGGTCTAGCCAAGACCGCTAGGAAGTCAGATCTTGTCTTTACGGGCACGGCGACTGAGATGGCGAAGACAGAACATTCATTACGGGAGGCGGCGCACGACTTATTTATTTTTTAACCGTCTAAGCTTTGCAATTAAGACTGGTATTTGCCTCCCATTAACTAGCAGCATGCAATTATTAATCATATTTTCGTTTCCCCACCGAGGCCCCTGACAGGTGGAGGGGGTTTCTAATTAAAAAATGCAGCCGCCGGGCCCACGGCGGAGGGGCGGAGGGGGTGTGGCCGAGGCACTGAGCGGCCGGGGCCCATCCAGGCAGCAGGCCTGGAGTCTGGGGGGGCCGGGACGTGGCCCTGGGAGCTCAGATCCCTGGTCTCCGCCCCACACTGCACCCCATCACTGTGGCCACCCTCCAGCGGGCCTCGGGCCCCGTTGCCCGTTGCGGAGAGGACACCACGGGGCACGTTCCTGAACCAGGTCCTGCCTCTTCCTCTGGCGCAGGGGACAGCGGGTCTCGTGTGTGTGGCCTCTGTGAGGGCGGCAGGGACTGGTGCCCACACGCCCTGGACGCAGCAGCGAATGCCCTTGAGCGCCCCGCGCTGGGACCGGGGCTCTCCCCACAGACGGGTGCAGAGGGCTTCCCAGAGCGGCGCCGGGCCGTCCCTGAACCCCCAGCACGATCGATCGTGGGGGTGCTGTCTGTGGTGAACAGACTCGGGATTCGGAGCCGTGTCTCAGTCTCCCTCCTGTGGGTGTGCGCTGGGGCGCTCTCTCCGGCGGGAGCCCGCGAACCAGGGGCCGCCCCTCGGGCTGGGGCTGGGGCTGGGGCTGGGGTGGTGTCCCGTTGCCCGCCTCGCAGCCCCCGTCTGACCCCCTCCGTGCACGGCGCGTCCAGGCCTCCCCTGCGGGGCGTGCCGGGGGGAGCGCTGCACACAGGGTCTCCCTCACCCTTTCCATGGGGGGGGCCCTCGGGGGTCCGGGATGGAGCCACGGACTGAACACAGTCCTGGGGGGGGGGGTGACACGCACCCTCCGCAGCTCAGACTGGACCGCGGGGGACGCGCCCTTCACGGCCCAGCGGAGAGCTTCGTCCTCCCGTCCCGCTGTCCCCGCCGGGCCCCGCCTGCACGCATGTCTGGGGTTCTGCTGGCCCGCTGCCCTGCAGAGGGGCCCCGTGACCGGAAGGTCTGCGAGGCAGGAGGCCGGCGCCTGCGGAACGCCACCACGTTCATCCCACTCACTCGTTCCAGCGTCCCCGGCCGTGGCCCGCCACCTCGTGCTTCGTGCTCCGCACTTGACTCCGAGGCCGGGAGCGGAAGCAGGGGTCTCCTCGCTGAGCACCCCGTCATCTTCCAAACGCGCCCCCGAAACAGGTGCATCTGCTGAGCGTTCTCACGCACAGCGGCGGCACGTGCTGGGTATCTTCCGCTGATCCGTCGGCGTCTCCGACTTCTCTCCCCGGGGCCGACCCCCGTTTAAGTGGCAGCGGAGCCTCCTGCTGGTTGCAACCCGAGGTCTCAGCAGAACCCCGAGGGGCCGGTCACCGGTCATCAGGGTGGGCTCAGGTCGGCGTCCTCACACGTTTGACTGGCAGAGAGGGGGCACGATTCAGTGGGCGTTGTACCCGCCGGTGCGCAGCGAACCCTCCCTTGCCCGTGGCCAGGCACGCGGCACGGCCAGGTGGCTCCCTGCGGTGCTCCGGCTCCAGCGATTTGGAAGATATCTCCGTGGAAACTGAGCGTCACTAAAGGCCTTTTCTCTGTAGTGCGGGGCCGCCCCCCGCCCGTCCCCTGGGCACAGGCCTGGGACCGCTCCACAGCCAGAAGGACCGCTGCCCCCCCCCCCCGGCACGCCCCCCGTGGGGACAGGGGTTTGGATCTGGCGACAGTTCACAAAGGGCTTTTGTCCTTGGTAAACCCGTACGTCACTGAGCGTTTTCAGTCAAGACGAGAGTCACCGTTGCAAATAGAGCTGAAGATCGTTTTCTTCGCCTTTGTATACAGGCACCATTTTAACTTCTGCCGAAGTCTGTGGCAGCTATTACTTAGAATAGTTTCACTAGAGCAGATTGTGCCTTCAATGAATGGAAACTGCACTGACGCTTTTAAGTCAGTGAGTCTGCGATCTTTTCTTCACATCTGCGTGTGGAGTTGTGAAAGGCTGACACATAGGCCTTCCGATACGGGACCCAGCACAGGCGGTGCGGGAGGTCCAGACGGCAGTGGCTGACCCCGGGAAGCTGTGCTAGTGTGACCCGGTCCCGGGGGCTCTGGTGCCCTCCGACCCCTGCAGAGCAGGTCCGCCCGTGAAGAGTGCTCTCTGGCCCTTTGCTCCCGGGAAAGGCCCAGAGGCCCCGGCGGTCGGGATAGTCGGTCTCACGACCGTGGAGCTCACACGCAGAAGGGGGCAGCCAGAAACAAGCCAGACCTGCGGTCTGTGCCGCACCCTCTGTGCCGGTTAGGGATCTCCAGGGGAGAAGAACCAATGGTGTGTGTGTGTGTGTGTGTGCGCACACGTGTGTATCCACACGGAGGGCTCGGTTCAGGCATGCCCCTGGACCCATGGGGGCCGAGCGGTCCCGTGATCGGCCGCTCACACTGGAGCCCCAGGAGAGCTGGGGGTGCAGCTCCTTCCAGTCCACAGGTGGGGACCGGCGATGTCGGGGGGCGGTGTGAGTTCTGTCCAAGGGCAGGGCAAGGTGAGATGAGGTGCCCCAGCTCTGCCAGTGTGATGGGGAAGGGGCAGATCCCCCCTCCCCTCCCCCGCCATGGGTCCCTATGGGACCCTCACCTGGCGGCCGGTGCGCACCGGCTTCGGGGACGGGATCCGCCTACTGAGGCCCCGATTCAAGGGCTCCTCGCGTCCAGACCCCCCCTCTCAGCCACACCTAGAGACTGACCTGATCTGGGCGCCCCGTGGCCAGTCAAGATGACCCTTAAAACTGACCACCCCACTCCCGTGTGCTCATCCACGCACGGGACACGGGCTTCCCTCGTGGGGTCCGGGCACGGGCTCTAGGAGCCACCCCGGCACCAAGGGGAGTGCTGCTCCGCCCTGCATCCAGGCCGCTGAGCTCCCCCCCCGCCCCCCGCCTCCCGGGCCAGGGACCTTTCCAGGGGGTGTCGCGTTAGTTAGTGTGTGGGCTCGGAGTCCCGCGTGCGGACTGGGCCGAGCGGCGGACCCTCCAGGACTTGCCCAAGCCCTTACGTCCTGAGATCACCAACATCTGTACCTGCACAGTGGCCACGATGACGCTGTACGCGTCAGAAGAACAACGCAGCTTCAGATGAGTCAGTGTTCACAGTCAATCTCACACACGCCCTGAAACAGGGCAGGTGACACAGATCAGTTATTTTTATCGTCGCTGCTCCTGGGAAACAGGTTTATAAATTACTGGGAAAACACCGGGGGCGGGGGGCTACAGGGGAGCCAGGTAGTCCTGCAGGGCTTCCCAAGGAGAAGTGGAATTTTCCAGAAGGAGAGGACAGTGCGGGGGAGGGAGGGTGAGGACTGAGGCCTGTGCTGCATGGCGGGGGGCCGGGGGGTGGGGGGCAGTGAGAGGCGGGAAGGGGGGCTGGTGGCGGCCTTGCCTGTCTCACCGCACGCGCAGGTGACGAGAACCCCCGGGGGATTTTGAGCAGGGGAGCAGCCAGCCTGCACGGGTGTCTCGGTGTGTGTTGTGGCAGCCCCGGAGAGGGCTGGGGGAGGCCGGGCGAGCAGGGGCGGCGTGCCAGGGGGACGTGGGAAGGTCCTGGGCTGGAAAGGGAAGGGGTCAAGCAGCAGAGCTGGCTCAAGTCGGGGCAGACGGATTCTGGGAGGGAGGGGACGGGAAGTGCAGGACACCCTCTCCAAACTCCGGTGTCTGGGTGCGGGCATCCAGAAAATGGCGCCTCACTCGCTGGAGTTCGGGCGTTCCGGCTGCATAGCGCACATGACGCCCACCCTCACCCCTGAGCTGTGCAAACAGCACAGGAGAGTCAGCATTACACCGTCCGCTGAGCCACGCCCTGGGGGCGGGTCTCTGGGCCCCCTGGTCCATGCTGTCAGCAAGCCGGCTCCAGGTGGCGCTGACCCGGCGGGCCCCTCTGACTCTCTCCGCCACAGGGAGCTCGGGGAACGGGGACGGATGTCTGCCCTGCGGGACCTGTGGCTCCCACAGGTGGCCCTTCCTGTGTGGGTCTGGCCCTTCAGACGGGCTTTCGGAAGTCCCACATTTCCAAACCACACGGCCCTTCTTCTGCGGTGATGACAGCTGACGGCCCCACAGACCCGCGGCTCTGAACTCCCCTCCACAGGACACAGGGGAGGGTGGCCTTCATGCTCAGCCGCTGACCAGGATCTGGGATGAGGGCGTCTGAGGACGCCGAGGCCCTGGGCGGTCCAGGTCACCACTCCCGTTCCCTCTGCACAGCACGAGGCCACGCGGGGTCTGCATCTCCGAGCATATGTCCCCAGACAGACCTGCTGGGTGGTCTTTGGGAAGTTCCTCCTAAGCTCTTCTTAAAACCCATAGCAGCTCCTTCCACAGAATAAAAAAGGAAGAACCGGGACGTTCTCAAAAGAAAACATCACTAGTCTCTCTCTCTCTGCGGGCTCCGGTTAGAGCGATTTAAGCCATTTCCTCCCAATTTAGCACGAAACCACCCGCTCACAATGCCCACACTTAACGGTGCGGTGGGGTTTAGCCGAGATGCGCCTTCATGACACGTGTGTTAACTGTCACATCTGCCAAGTGCCGTCACATGCTCACGCGAGTTACTCACGCCCTTAAAGTGTTCTATTTCTGAGACACTTACGCTTTTTTCCCTAAAGGGGAGAAGTGGAGAGAGCAGGTTTTTCCTACTTGAGAGGATGCAGAGGACCCCGTCTCAGACGGCCCGAGTGGCCGTTCCCCCGTGGGGTTCTCAGATGCGGTGTCGGAGCTTCCCAGACTCCCTCGCTCACGCCCCGGCACGGGCGGGAGGCCCGGTCCTCGGGTCCCAGGAAACCGCACCCGCTGCCACCACCGTCACCTCCCGTCCCTGGAGTGGGTGGGCGCAGCTCCCCGCGCCCGCGGGCCTGCGGATGAAGTTACGGCCACGAGCCTTCTGCTGCTGCCACCTGCGCAGTCCGTCCGCCCTCCTCCTAGCACCCCGAGCAGGCTCTGGGCAGGCGGGGAGGCTCCGTGGGCAGAGCTGCGCGGGCTCCTCCTGAGTCACCATCCTCGCAGGCGGGGCACAGGTGACCCTCCGAGTTGGTTCCGTTTCAGAAACCTCAGCCCCTGTGCCGGCCTGCAGGCTGTGCACCCCCTGCCCTCCTCTCTCCGCCTCTCGGCCTCCCATCTCACGCCCGACCTCCGGGGGCCATCCACTCCCAGGCCCCTCGCCTCTTCCGGCCGCCTGGCCTGGTGCTCACTCGGGAACCTGTTTGGTTGCTCGCCCGGACGGATGTCTCATCACCCCCAGACCTCAGACGACTCCCTGGACCATGCTGGGTGTTCCCTTGCTTGTACCTGGGAAGACCTGCGCTCTCGGTCAAGTCTGCGATTCGCTCTGTGTGCTGCTCTGGTTCACAAACTGTCCCTCAGGATGAAGGGGGAGCGGGAAGTCCTGAGGTTCAGTGGCATCGCTGGCGGCACTGCCTGTCTACAGGGGGCCGGCCACGCCTGTGCCCCTCCCCGCCCCGCAGCCCCTCCCACTACCCGGAGCTCCCCTCACGCCCCCTCATGAACCCCACCCTCTTCCCTTGAACACCCCGACTCCCCCTCCACCCTCACCCCGAGGGAGACGCCCGTCCTGCGTGGAGCCAGCCCTCCCACCCGGGCCGCTGAGCAGGGCGGCCAGCCACCAGGTGAACCGTGGTCTGACTCCTTCCTTTCTCTCTGCAAAGTCCAGGACACAAAGCGTGGCGTTCAGACGCCCCAGGGCCCGCCTCGCTGAGCCCTTCATTCTCGCCACCCCATGGCTGCCCGGGGCCTCCCACCAACCCCCTATGCTGCGGGTCTCACGTCTCGCCCGTCGAATCCTCCTGCGTTCGTGTCCCGGTCCCTCTTTCTCAAAGGTCCCTGCACTGTCCTCCACCTGCAAATGCAGGCGAGTGACAGCCCCCCATCCATCCGTGTGGGCCTGTCTCCCCAGACCCCCCGCGCCTCCCGGGCAGCGATGGCGGCTCTTCATTTCCAGACCCCCAGCGCTGAGCACCGCGAAGGGGGTCCTCAGCCCCCGCGACGCGCCTGCTTGTCCCCCCGGGAGACACGATGCTGCATCTGTGATAACGTTCCCGAGTCCGCACGACAGCAGCCAGCACACCCACGGCTTCCGGTGTGCCGAAGCGGTAGGCGTGGAAGTCGGTGCAGATAAGGATGTACGTTCGGAAAAATCAGGAAGAATCCTTTAAACAGTAACCCTTAAAGACGTTCTCTGCAATTTCCTGGGAGTCCGTGGGCTGTTCCAGGGGAATTCTTTCTTAGTTTAAACGGCACTGACTTCCCCAAAATGTGTTTTTGAGGAGTTCGCACATGTGCACGCTCCGGCACGGAGCCCGTGGAGACGCCGGCTCCTCCCACACCCCCATGTTTCATGGGACACGCCTGTGGGGCTCGGCTCCCGGGACTGGAGGTGACTGCGGCCCGGACAGGGCACCCGGGGTGTGAGGGCGCCGGTCCACTCGGCCGTCAGCTGCGCGGTCTGTGCTCCTGAAACCTGCTGCGTCCTCAGCTGCGGCAGAGCCGGGAGTCGAAGACGTGCCCATCACCTGAGGTTTGAAAATCAGTCCCTAACGTAAGGCGTCAAAGGTAAACTTGCAAAATTAAATCTTTGTTGCACCACGTGAAGAAGAAAGGAATCTTGATGACAGAGCTTGGATTTTCAGTGGAAAGTTTATAAAATAATACTTTCATATAAAGTACAAAACCGTGCATTTCAGTGTCTTTATCAGTGTGATCGATGACCTTACTGATCTATAAGTGATTACTTTATCATCAGAATGAAGTTAAATTGAGGCAACTTGTAAAATGTGGATTCTTCATATTTGCGTTTTACTCATTTTTCTTCCTTATAGTTTAACCAATACCGCTGTCCTCCAACCTTGCCTCCCTCGGAGAGAAACTACTACAGATGAAATATGGAAACCACCCTAAAACATGTCAAAGGAAAACAGTGGTATTTTCCCAATAACTACTTTTCATAATCCTTAGTTTGACACCATACTGAGCTGAGCTATTATTATACTCAACGAGTAACTTTGGTCTCTGTCTGTTCTTCGTGGGGCCACTCAGCATCAGAACCCGGGGGTCCCTTCTGAGCAGGGCTGAGACTCCTCGGAAAGTGGGCCTCCGGGTCAGCAGCGAGGCTCAGCTCGCCGGGACCCGACGCTGCGTCTGTCACACGGCCCCCCGGCTGGGTGGGAAAGGGGCCTCCCTGAGCGAGAACTCCAGAGCGCCCTCTCCGGGCGAGATCAGCCTAAGGCTATTGGTAGGAGGAGATGCACGGGCCAGTGTGGCGTCTGCTGCAGGCGGACCATTTTCCCGTTCCATTTTTTCCCAAATAAGTGCGCAACCATGGGTAACAGGGTGGCGCGTCCCAGCCCGGAAGGGCGGCTGGTCACAGTCTGACAGCTGGTGTCAGAACAGCGCGGCCCCTGGGTTCGTCACTGACGCCTCGTTCATTCTGGGCCGGGCTTCTTGTCCAGTCAGCGCTGACAGGGTGGCCGTGGCCCTGGCTGCTGTGTCGTCATCTGTCTGCAGACGACCGATCCCGGACCAAAGCCCTTGGTCAGCAGACGCTGAGCTGGAAGGCTTCCTTGACGAGCTTAAAAGTCAGCGCAGACGGAGGTGATGAAACTCAGAGAGTCTGTGTGGACACGGCTCCTGGGGTGGCGTCCGGGCGTCCGTGGGGTTGCGAGGGGGCACGGGAAACGCGGCTGCTAACCTCCGCGGAAAGGGTTTGGCTTTGAACGGCTCCCCGCACCTGGGTCTTCCGACACGTCGTACGTGTGAGGCGTTTTCAGTTCTTTTGCTGCCCAGGAGTATCCTGTTTCCATGGGGGCCCTTATAATAACGTCTACCTACCTGGTTGGCCAGTGCACAGAGACCGGCTCTAAAGGGGACGCGTGGTGGGGACCAGCTGTACGTCACCCGTCCCACACGCCATCCCAGCGGTTTGTAGGTGGACAGCCTCCTTTCCCCTCAGCCGTGAGGGTTTTGTAATAACCGACGCATCAAGGTGCTGGTAGGATCTGGGGCTAAAGACACGGTCATTACTTGTCTCCGACTTTCTTCAACCTGCAAGTTAACAAGCGCGCTCCGAAGGTTCATCTGTGTATTTTTGACCGATTTCTGAATTCACATAATTTTTTGTGCATAGTATCTTTTCTAAGAAAATGATAGGGTTGGAGATTCTCTTGCTGAGGGGCTCTGTGCAAAGTTTTTACTGTGTATTTTCTGAGACAATTCACTATTTCTACAGAGTTCCATTTTAAATTCTGCTTTGGCTTTGGCCAAGAATTTAAAAGATACGCACCGAGTAGTTGATGAAAATGCCTGTAACTGTCAAAAGAATTGATTTAGAACCATTGGCTTAAAAAGTCTAATGAACAGCATAAGAAATATAGTCAATAATATTGTAATAGCTATTTATAATCTCTAGAACATTGTTAACTGTTTTTTCTTAGCCTTTTCTAAAATTTTGGTTTTATATTTTTGAAAAAATTTTTAAGGGATATTTATTTTGCTTCTGATCATTTCACTTCTTCTCTTTTTTCTCTCCTTCCATCCTTGCTTTTTTCCATTTTTAAATTTCTAACTCACAAACTCTGATGGTTGTTAAGAAAGACATCAGCTGTGGGGAAAGACTTCCCCTCAGGAGGCACGACTCTGCACAGCGTCAGAGCTGAGGGTCAGACAGACGCTGCAGCCTCCCCACGCCTTTCCCTCTGCTTCCGGTCACGTTTTCAGCGTGATTGCGCCTTCACACGACAGCGTTTTGTGTGACTCAGAAACACGTGTGCCGGTCTTCATTGAAAAATGTTATATTGGGGGGCTACTATGTGAAGGCACTGCGTCGATAACTTGAGAATTGGCCTCCCCGCATCAAATGGGGTCCCGGTGGGCTCCCGCCACAGGGCCAGGGGCATGTGTAGACCCCGAGGTGAGCACCCCCAGAAGTGAGTGTGGGGGGCTGGTGTCGAGGAGCAAGACAAAGAATAAATTAAATAGTGGCAGATCATTCCAAGTCTGCCGAGGTGCTTGGGGAGCTACCCCAGGAGTTGGAAGCGAGCAGCGGAACTCAGATAGTCTAGTTCAAGGGTAAAACTCAGATGAAATCGGCGGCTCTGACCGCCCTGCTGAGAATGGCTCCAAGGCGGGAGGGTCAGTGGGGGGGCTGGGGACTGACTCGGGAGGGGACAGCGGAGCAGAGTCACTGAAGCCAGTGCCGTGGCCCGTGACAGCTCTATTTTAGAGGCAGAATCAGAGAACCTGGTGGCGCGCGTGTAGGCTTCCCAGTTGGGAGGTGTGTGACCAAGAGGCACCTGTCACCTTCTGGTTCTAGAGGCCGGGAGTCTCCGATGGGGGTGTTGGGGGGTGGGCCCTCTGGAGACCACCCTCCTGGGCCTGCGGGGGCCTGTCTTCCGGCTGCGTCCAGGTGTGTCTGTGTCCAAACTCCCCTTGTTTAGGGGGACCGCCATACCAGGGTGCACCCTAAAGACCTCTTTTTAACTTAGTTACTTTGAAAAAAATCCCTGTTTCAAAATGGTCACATGTCTCCATTTCTCGGTCCTGAAGGTGAGAACTTCAACGTGTGACTTGGGGGGCGGGGCCACAATTCACCCTATGACAGTGGTGACCTGTCAACTACATGGAAACTACATGTAGTTTCCTGTGAACTACATGGAAAGAAGTGAACCTGACACGCATACAGTTAGTTTGTAAGTTAATTAGGGCCATAAATTCAGGTTGGAGATCTAACATCTGCAGTAATAATGATGGTAAGAATGGTAAGCTTCATTATAATATTAGCAATTATTCTTTACTAATGGGTAATCCTATTTAAATCTCCTTCAAATTATGCTCAGGTGTTCTGCCCCTTATTTTCTGTGTAAGCACCCTGAAGCGGAAGAGAGTTCGGTAAATTGGACACTCAAGCTGGAAAATGGAAAGGTCAAGATTCTGCTTTGTTTCCCCAGAGAACCACTTAGGTGAGATCTCTTATAAACTTCGGCACGTAGCACTGGTCCTAAGGGTGACACATGTTTCAAGCCTGTGATGAAAGACTCTCTCTGGAGTTCCGAAACGTCGCCTGGGCTATTCGACGGCGTGGACACGGCACTTGATGTGTTGCGATGTGACAAGACTTTACACGTCCGTCCCCGCACTCCCCTGGGGGCACGGGCCGTCTTTGTCGGCCCCGCACCCGGGATGCGTGAGCCCCCCAGGGCGCCCCCAACCCCCGGCCTCCTCCCCCGGCGATGAGGAGGGAGCGGGTGGGGAGGCAGGGGCACCGGGCGGGCTGTCCCTCTGCACCAGCTGCGGCGGTGCCCGGCGGTGCCGAAACCCTGTGTTTGGTAAATAGCACGTTCCCATAAATTCCCGTGAGGGGCATGCCACTGGGGCGGGGGGGCGTCCTGCCTGCTGCGGAGGGACCTTCGCCGAGTCCGGGAGGTGCCCGCTCCGCCAAGAAGCCAGGCCCAGCTGGACCCCGAGGCAAACCGGGGTCTGGGAAACTCTTAGCAACAGTGCTGGGCGTTCACCATGCTCCAAAGTTGTCGTGGCTACGGAGTGATTTTACAGAAATATAAAAATATATATTCCGTTATTCCGTATATTTTAGTTATATGTATATATGGCTTTTATATCTAAATCTACATCTGTATCTATCATCTATCTATTATCTACCATCTCTATTGTCTTCTATTTATATCAATCTATCACCTATCTATATCTGTCTATATCCATTGTATCCATCCATCCATCCATCCATCCATTGCTTCTTTATACTCATACCTGCTGTATTCTGTGCCTTCCCGAACCACTCACACAGCATCAACAGTTACCTCTGTCCATGTTTTGATTCCGAGCGGACGGCCGGTGAACACGGGAGGCCCAAGTCCAGGCAACGGCCGCCCGGGTGCCGTGAGGTGTGACAGGGAAATGTTTACCTCGCTCGGGGGTGAGCGCCAACATCCCTGCCGCCGTCGACTGTAAGGCACGGGTCATGCCAGAGCACACAGGGACTCACTCACTGTCATCTCTACGTGTTCAAATTCTACCCAGTGCCGGAGACGCACACAACAGAAGGGACTCAGCTACCCATGTCTTGTTAAAAGTGAAAATTAATCAGTGGCCTTTTGCTTTTTTAAATAACGGTTCCCTTAAATAGACATCATTCTCAGGCGCCGTACTGGAGAATGAGCATGAAGAACTGGCTTATTTTACAAGAAACACAGAAAAGGTTGTTTATATTCTCCTTAGCGTCGTAATCTGACTGTACCTTGAACGACTGAGCAGCGCCTGGGTGGCGGTTTCGTCGTCCAGCAGGAGAGGGTGTCAGAAGCCGTCCTTCCTCCTGGGAGAGAAACCGGGCGCTGGTTTCATTCAGCTACGTCGGCGGACAGGAAGCGGGCGGTTTGCAGAAGCCCTGCTGAGCGTCCTGCAGGCGCCAGGGACCACAGGTGACACGTGGCCCTGCTGGTCTGTGACCCGGCCGGCTGCCTCTCCCTTTCTGCGCCATCCCGGGGGAGACGGAGTGTCTGCTCCATGGGGCGTCTGTGTGCGTGCGTCTGCTCATAGGGGGAGAGTCCTGGTTGCTTATATACTATTTATATGGATCTAGCGTATCTACGTTCTAACCAAATCTCCCCATGTGTACGAAGAAGTGTGAAAGTCTGCAAACACGGCCCATCTTTGCAAACACAGGCACATTTGATTGTAAGGGAAAAAATAACCACGGGAAATGTCCTGGTTTGAGGTGACAGGTGCCACACTCCCTTTTATCTCCACCTACCGACCACTTCTTCCCCTGAACCCCATCACAGCTGCGGGTCTGATCAGGGAAGGACCGTGAGTTAAAGTCTCAAACCCACAAGGACAAGTGCAAGGGCAGAGGCGAGGAGTGTGATACAGTTGTACAGCTTAGCAGACAATGTCAAGGGTAATTGACTCAGTCCCAAGATTCAGGAAATCGGAATCCTATTCCGGTAGCTGAGAAAGTCTAGAGGCAAACCGATTCGCCCCAGGGAATCGCAGCAGGCGGGGAAATCAGCGGAACCAGACGCTCTGAGGGTGGGGAGGAAGGGGGGCGGGACCGAGTGGGAGAGCTGACTGAAGGAACATCTTATGAGGAGTTAGGGCTCCCCTGGGCGCCCCAAGCAGCCAGGTGGCTGGCCCTGTCACAGCTCAGGAAAAGCTAGGGGTTTATTCTGCGGTGCAGGTGGGAGAGAGGGTCTTTGGAAGAGAGACCCCGGGCACAGAGGAGGACCGCACTGGAGTGACAGCCTTGAAAGGCAAGTTCACCCCTTCCAAGGCGTAGACCTTCGGGCAGGAGGGGGCTCTGAGCAACCCTGGGGGAGAGTCAGCGCAGGACACCGGCTCCCCTTCCCCGAAGTGGACCCGCCGGGCCGCCCGCGCGGCGCCACTGCCGGGTCCTTCCCCCAGCGGGACAGCCGCGGCCCTCACGGAGCTTCGCGGGGCGGGCTGGCGTTTCCGTGACTGGACACGGGGGGCCGTGTTGCCGGAATCCAGGTCCCGCCTCACCACTTCCTGGAAGTGACCCATTTCCTCTATCGATCATAAGCAATAAAAATAGCAATCACACCACCTACTTTATACAGTCAGTGGGGGTTAACTGACACGAAACACGTGAACTCTTCAGAGCTGGCACATAGTAAATGCTTAATATTCCCTGTACTTACCGTCAGGTGAGGCCATAGAAGGTGCTGGAACTCACCGAGCTGTGTATGAACATAAACACGGTGCGGAGAGGGGGTTGACTCGGGACGCCTGCTGGGGGGAAGGGGAGGAGCCCGTGGGAAACCGAAGGAGCTCTGCAGGAGTGACGCACCCACGGGGCCGGGAGCGTGACTTTTCAGCAGCGCCTGCGAAACCAAGGGCGGCTTCCCCCAAGGCGTGTGGCTGCGTCTCCAGGTCGGAGACTTTGCCGGGCAGCTGTGGGTGAAGGAAATGGAGGAAGGGGGTCGCAGGTGCTGGCGAGAGGGAAGCATGTCCAGAACGTGACGTCTCAGGGGACAGGGAAGGGCTTGAACATGACCCGGGCTGGCGGGGGTGAGCGCTTGTCCCTGTGGCTGTGGGTGGGGGTCCTGCCCCGGGGACCCTGGGGAGACGGTCTGCGTCCAGCCCCGCCGCCGCAGCCTGAGAGAGGTCCCAGGTGGCCCAGGGAAGCCTGTCTCTGGGTGAGCCAGGTAACCAGGGGATTGATCGGATCAATAACAACGCCTGGGCGCACACTGAGTTCTGCCCAGCATGCATCTCTCCCTTGAACCCCGATGTCTAGAGCCAGACCATGGCAGCGGCTCCGCCAGTGGTCCCCAGACTCCAGTGTGCATCTGGGTCGCTGTTGTGGACACCTTGGGTCCCACGCTCCCCCCCACCCCGCCACCGGGTCTGCAGTGGGGCCCAGACTCTGGTGTGCAGCTGGGTCGCTGCTGTGGACGCCTTGGGTCCCACGCTCCCCCCTCCCCCCCCCACCACCGGGTCTGCAGCGGGGCCCTCACTCGGCTGCTCTGACGTTTCCCTGGGCAACGCCCACGCTCCCACAGGACTAGTTTGCGAGGGTCTTGAGGTGGACGTGCCCCACCTGGGCAGCACCCTTCAGAGCCCACGGGTGCGAGGGTGGAGGCCACTGCGTCCGGCAGGGAGGGGAGTTTGTTTGCTCGTATGTTGGTTTTTTGGCAGGAAAGGTGCGCCTCCGGGAGAGTGAGGGGTTGGATGGGTGATAAACAGACATGGAAACCGTGGCAAGGAGAGAGAAGAAAATGAAATACAAAATGTCCCCAAAGAGCTGGTCATCAGAAACTGGTGGATGAGACAGAGGGGACACGGATGGCCCCGTCCTGTGTCCCTGAGGCCGGCGCACGCTCCCTCCGGGTCTGGCCACCCGACCAGCCCCCCCACCCATCCCGGGGACTCATCAGGGGGCCTGGTGGAGGGGCACAGCAGGTGGGGGTGCTGAGAAACCCACTCCCCGCCCTTGGCTCTGTTTCCAGCCCATCCCGGGCACCGTCAGAGGAGGGGGCGCTGGCTGTGTGCGCCCCAGAGTTGGGGGGGGCCCTCTCCCCGAGAGGGACAGAGCTCGGACTGGCCCGTGTGCTCAGGGGGCCCCGGAGAACTCCAACGGGCTTCCTGTTCGAGGGTACACCCAGGGGCTCCTCGCCGGTCCCCTGCACGGAGACGAACCGCGGCGGGTTGGACCCGTCCCATCTCGGCCCCATCTGGGGACGGAGGCAAAGGACGAGTCCCCGCCCCCTTGTTTCATGGGAAAACAATCCCATGTGCAGGGGAAGGAACCCTTCTGTTCTGAGCCCGACTGAACAGAGGGTGAATGTGGAACCACGGCCTTGAAAGCCAACAGGACACGAATTCGCAGACCTAATGCGCTCGTGGGCAGTGACCCCAGCCCCCCACGCCCGGCCCTGCGGGCTGGCCTTCCCCGCCAGGCTCATTGCCCTCCCCAGTCCCCGGTCCCTGCAGGCCAGTGTCCCAGCACCAGCCCCCACCCAGCAGGCGGTGGAGAGGCCCATCCACCTGCCCCCCCCTTCCCCTGAGTTTCTCTGTGTCTGTGACAGTGTACGTTGTCTGTCTTGTTCTATAACACTATGCAGGAGGAAAAAATGTTAGACGATCCAGTAATATTTCATTTTTATTATTTGTTGGTAAATCAGAAAGTTCTCTTTAGGAGATAATAAAATCTTTATTTTCTAGGTGCACACGCAATCCAGTTATGTCTAATTTTTCGAATGTTAAGAATGCCCCAGATACTGCAGTTTCTTGCTGAAACTTAATTTTCTGTTGCATCTTGTTTCTGGGTCTCATGTGCTCAGCATTTGTAAATAAATACAAAATATGACAGCACAAACATCATATTCTAATGGTCAATGATATTCCTTTTTAAAATGCAGTAAAACCATAGAAATGAACATAGGATCTCCCCACTATAAGCGTTAGCAGTCCCGATTTCCAATATCACTCATCTAATAGATCCCCTACGGAAATTAACATGCGCTGATTTACTCAGAGCAGTTTTTCCACGTTAAACATAAACTACCTGGAAGAGATGTAAGTCTAATGGGTTCAGACGCCCAGAGGAGGGTCAGAGAGTCGAGTTGTGGGCGGTGCTCACCAGGCCCTCGCTGGCTTTGCCTTCCTCTTCCCTCCTCCTCCTCCTCCTCCTTTTTTTCTCTTAGATCAGAGTCTCCCTGAGATTATCAGCTGGGACACGTCTGCTCCGGGTGTTGACCTGGAGCAGTGTCTGTGCTGTGAAACAGTTACGAATTCTATACGCCCTAAAAGGTGGAGAAGGGGCAAGCGGCGAAAGCAGGGGGCAGGGAGGGGGGCAGAAAGGGGGAAAGAGGGGGAGCTTTGACGTGCGTGTGTGTGCGGGTGTGTGTGTGCGGGTGGGCGTGTTTGGACGCAGACGCGCCGAGCTGAGGTCAGAAGGGGCCAGGGTATCAGAGGCTGAGGGGAGAGACAGGGGAGGACATAAAGCTGGGAGGGACAGGAAGACATCTGTCACCTGCGTGCTTACCTCTGCCAATGCTGTTCCGTTTGTGAACACAGCCTCTCTCTGCTCCCACGACTTGGGGATCTCCACTCGCCACCAGCACGCAGGTGTGGGGTCACCCCTAGAAACCCTCCGCAGGCCCCCAGACCAATGCCGTTCATGCCCCCACGTTGGACCCAGGACCTACGTCTTATGTTGCACTTAGGAATGCTCCCACGCAATCAAACACCTGTCTCCTCCACCGGTGCCGGCCCTTGGACCCCCGCCCCCCCGGGCACGGAGTCCATGCACCTGTGTCGCCCCAGCTCTGGGTTTGGGCCATGGGCTGTATGATGAGTTAAACAAATCCACGCGAGTTCTTGCCTCAGGGAAGACTGCAGAGCAGTTTTGCCCTTCCCTGGGTTAGACCAGCTCCTGGTACAGGCTCCGCCTCCTGGCTGCTTCTAGGTTGACGTCTTGGATGTGAGTGAGTGAGTGGGCGAACGGCATGGACAATGGCCTTGAAAATCAGAAGAGCCCGTCTGTCGTGACGTTCTCGTCCCGTCAGGAATGGTCCCGACTGGAGCAGTGTCTGAAAGGGGAGAGCGTTGCGGGCAGGTGTACCGAACGGACACACCTGGGGATGGAGCGCAGGTAGGAAAATCGACCCCGGCCCGCAGAGAAGCCGGGCGTGTCACGACCCTCACTTCTTTGACCCTCTTGCGCGGAGGGTGTGGGGCTCCCCGCCTTCACGCCCGAGCAGCGGACTCCGGAGTCCACGACCTCGGGTGATGGGCTTCACAGAGGAGCACCCGCCCCCAGAGCAAGCCCAGAACCTAGAAACTTTCACAGCACAGCGAGACGTGAGGCACGTCCCGCCCGTCACAGTGTGTGACCCTGGGTGGGGGTAAGCTGGTTTAGGAAGAACCAACTTCCGTAGGCAAAGGAATTACGAGTATCAGAGTATTGTGAGCCACGTCATGTCTTGGTGTGACTCTTGAGAGAAAGCTTCGTTGTCTCAGAATGTCTTGCATGTGTTCTGCAACGCCGCTCCGTCCGAAACACTCTGTCCTTATTTTAATATAATTAGATTCTATTCAGAGTGCGTGTACGGAATCCTGTCGAAATGAGCTTCATTCTGAAGCGGCAAAACACAGCATTCTCACTTGTAAGCATGCGGTGTGGAATCCGATTAGTTAAAGAGACTCTTACTCCTGCCTTTGCTGGGGAGGTCTCTTATTTCACTGCAACTCCCAGGAGGCGTCGTGTGTCCTGGGTGGACACTAACTGGCCGCCTAGGAGCCCCCGCCTCATGGCACGCGGGCCCACCCGATTTACTGGTTGTCACGAAAAGAACGTCCCGTGGTCAAGCTACAAGTAACGTTTACCTTCAGATGATGCTTCTGGCTCTCAACATTTCAATCGATGAACTCCCGGGGGGAGGGACAAAGTCACACGCCGTTGTCACAGCACGGTGTACTGCGTACGACGGGCGGGCGGTTGCGGCCCGGACACAAGACGCCCAGCCGTGCGAACGCTGAGGTGCGTGTTTGCCCAGAGGCTGATAACCCCCTTGACTTTTCCTGACTCCTGGTCTTGGGTTGGGCGGGCTCGCTTCCTGCCAGGGGCCAGCTTCCTTGTACTTAGGATCCTCTTCTCCCTGGGGTGAGCTCATCAATATGTGTTATCGGGACTGCATTACACTGACTACTCTTCTAATTCACTCTGTCTTCAGCTTCGAATTTGGCTCACCGGGAGTGATAGTCGTTACAAGGGGATCTGAACCTTTTTTTAATCAGCGTGAGTCATCGCAGCGGCTTCTAATAAGAACCACTGCGTGTGGCATTCACTCATTCATGCCCCTTCCCGTGTGAGCTGCGTTAGCTCCTGTAACGGCGCGGTGAGGAGAGCAGCAGCCCTCGTTTCATCACAGACACGAGGCGAGCACGAACAACCAGATCAGCTTCACTGGGTTTTAAGAGATACACCGGGCCCGAAATCGCCTCCCCTGGCCCCAAGCTCGGTGCACAGAAAGGGGTGCTTTGCCGTGCTGACCGCTCCCCACGAGAGCGCGTGGTCTCCATTAGCAGCTCCCGACTGAGAGCATACCACGTCCCGAGACGCAGCCAGAAGCACAGGAGGAAGACGCGATTGCGTGGACTGCCGCCGCGCAGGGCTCAGGGAGGGACAGCTGCGGCTTCGCTTATCTCTTTTTCACGTGTTTGATGGCCTCCAGTTTTCGTGTTTGAGAGTCCCAGCAAAACTGGGAGGAGGGTACGGAGACCCCCCCCTTATCCCCCCTGCCTCCCACGTGCTCAGCACCCCCCCCCCGGCTACCAACACCCCCACCAGAGGGGCCTTGGTGGGAACTGGTGAGCCTCCACACAGGCGTCCCTGTGCCCCGAAGTCTGCAGCTTTCCCTCCGATGGGACCCGTTCTCTGGACTGAGCACACACGGTGGCCTGTGTCCGTTACTGAAGTGTCACACTGAGTGCTTTCACTGACCTACGGTTTTCCTGTGTCCCACCCCTGCCCACCCCCGCAGCCCCTGACCTGCCGCCGTCCCCCTGGCTTTCCTTTTCCGGAGCGCCCTGGAGTTGGGCTCGCACGGCGGACACCCTTGTCGACGGGCTCCCTCACTCGGGCCCATGACGCTCTCGGGGTCACCCTGCGTCTCTTCGCGGCTCGGTGAGACACTTCCATGTAGCCGGACGGCGCCCACTGTCTGGGTCTGTCACGGGGTGCCGGCCCGGCACCCGGGGAGGGCGTGCTGGCCGCTCCGGGTTCGGCCACCGTGGACACAGCGGACACACGCACATCTGCGCGTCGGTTTTGGGGGGGATGTCAGCTGTCAGCGCCTTCCCGTAAATACCAAGGAGCGTGATGAACGGCCGCCTGGCTGCTCTACGTGGTAATTAGGCAGTATCGGCTCATGAATAACAAGTTTTAACCCACTCACTTAATTAAAAAAAAAGATGGAGGATGGAAAAATAATCACCAGATGTTTCATGTCTGTCCATTTCTTTGGATTGATACATTGGCTCTTGCGTATAAATTATGTTCAGTGCGGGGGCTTTTTCTCTGCAACCATCGGTAAAAGTGCAGTCACTGAGGACGTTTGGTAGTGCTGGGTGACACTGGACCAACGGCTCACCCGAGACACGGGGCACCCACCGTCCAGTGTGTTAACGATGGCCAGTCTGTCGAGGTGCCACCAGGGGGCACCGCAGACCCCCCTCCTGGTGACAGAGAAGGACCCTGTGCAGGGCCCTCGTCCCGTGGCCGGGTGATTGACTCGGGGGGTGGCGGCGTTTCCAGGGCCCGGAGCGGTTGGAGGTACAGGTGAAGATTCTAAAAGTGTCTGTGGCTTTTATATTGTCCCATTCCAACACAGAGCAAGAAAAGTTGCTCTCCGATGATGTTCAAGACCAGACCTTAGGAGAGGATTTAAAATGCGAACTTTCGGGTCACTGCTGGGCTTGCATCCAGAGCCTGTCTCCGTGAAACCGGGAGGGACACCGGTGGGTGTTGGGGCTGCCTGTCACTGCCACACCCAGTGAGCAGTGACAGCGACTGAATCTTTATGGGCGCTTTTTTCAGATGGCCGGCGACCTGAGAAGATCGCGGGTTCATGCCCTAACAGACCATCTTGTCTTTGCTTCCCAGGACAAGATTTGTTTTCTTTTTAAATAATTTTATTTATTTATTTTTTTTAGAGAGAGTGGAAGGGAAAGAGAAAGCGAGGGAGGGAAACATCAACGTGTGGTTGTCTCTCGCACGCCCCCTACTGGAGACCTGGGCTACAACCCAGGCATGTGCCCTGACTGGGAATCGAACCAGCAACCTTTTGGTTCCCAGGCCAGCACTCAGTCTACTGAGCCACACCAGCCAGGGCTCCAGCCAAGGTTTTTACCGCAGGGAATAAACAAGGTGCGGTGAGGGGGGTTGAAGTTCAGGGAGGGTCAGGGTAGAAGAAACTGCAACATTCCTGTCCTGGGCGGCTAGCTGCTCCCAGGGGCGGGTGGTCATTTGCCCCTCCTGGAACACCGTGGCCCGGATGCCTCCAGTTGTCCCCAGGCGGTCATCTCTAGCAGCGCCCCAGGAGGTCGGCTGTTCTCCCAGGAGCCAGGATGGGCCTTACCTGTAGTTCCTGAAACAAAGCTTTAACGTATGCATTACTTGCTAGGCTTGTGACTGTCTACCTTAAACCAAGATTCTCCACATCTTCAGTCCCCTGTCATCCGCGGCTGCCTCGGCGGTTCCTGCTCCCCAGGCGGCGCTCCCCTGCTCTCCCGCCCCCCCCCCCCCGCCCACCCTGCATGCCTCGGGCCTGGTCTGCAGCCACAGGCGGCCCGTGCACCGATTCGGGAGCTGCCCGGGAGGATGCGGACCGTCCGGGCCTGGCGGGTCCGGCTCTGAGAGCGAATGTGGGATCTCAGCGACACCGCAGTCCCCAAGGGCCTGGCCTCCGCCACCCCCGTCCTCGCCACTGCCTCAGGGAGGGTCTGGGACCAACTCACCAGGGTTTGTCCCAGCGGCTCCCTTCTGAGGAGACGAGATCGGGCCCTTCTCGGCCGGCAGCAGAGCCAGGCCCGAGGCCGCCCTGCAGGACCTGCCCAGTGGCCTCCTCCTCATTCACGTTGCCTCTGACACTGCCGTTTCGGGGGAGAAACGTCTCTTTTCTCCTTTAACGCACCCCGTCTTAGCAACCCCACGCTCACGGTCCTGAAGCGAAGCACGCGGATTCGATGGCGCGATCCTGTGGCCCGTGGCTCAGCTCTCGGCAGGTTTGAGCTCTCGGTCGGTTCCAGCACAGACACAGGCAAACACACACTCATGCGCACACACTCGTGTGCACACACACCACCTTCCGTCGGACTCTCCCCCCGGGACCGCCGCTCCGGAGAATCACACAGCTCAGGAGAGGAAGCACGGGTGCACCTCACTGTCACGAGCTCTCAGTTCCACTTCCTGGGGCCCTCCACGGTTGAGTGGGGGCGGCCCCCCTTTCTCCTGCCCCACGGCACAGACACATCATATTTGATTTTCAGGTTCCTTGGACTCTTCCAAATTAGGCTGTTCTCAACGCTTTCAAAATGCACCTTTTCTTTAATACTAGCTGAGGAAGGGGGTGCACTTCTTTATCTCCAAATTCCAGAAAACAGAAACTAAACCGCAAGAGGGAAGGACGGAGGACGGGTAGACACTGAGTTTGAACCGGAGGCCCGTCGCTGCCGTCTGCGCCATGCCGGCGTTTTGCTCGTCTGTGTGTGACTTCCACACCAGCCACGGGCGTGCGCCCGAAGGCAGGCGGTTACAGCAGGGTTGGTATCAGCACCGAGACATTCTCATCCTCTGGGAGGAGACTGGGAGCCTGAGTGACCAGCCTGTGTCGGGGACCCGACAGCGTCGCACGCGAGCTAGTCTGTGTGACTGGGGTGTCCTCGGCCCGAGTCCGTTCACCCTCACGTCGGCGCCCCTTCCGGTCCCAGCACCAGTCCCTCGATCCCTCTCACTGCGCTTCCTGTGTCACCGCGTCAGCCCGAACTCTCGGTGACGCCTGTCTCTTCTCTCCACGTCGCTCTGCCTGTCGCTGTGCTGTGACAGGGCACTGTCTCCCCCACACTCCGCTCCAGCCTGGGCACCCGTCCCAGCCTGTGCAGCACCCCCCGCCCCCACACCCCGCTGGCCTCCTAAGCCCCAGAACACTTTGCCCAGGGCTCTTCACGTCATCCGCCCACCAACCCCCAGCACCCCCAGGCCTGCCTCTCGGGGCTCGTCCCCCAGCGTCAGCCCAGCACCTCGCTCTCCCCGTCTCCCGGCCGGAAGGAGACCCTTACCCACCCCTGAACGCCCCGAGGAGCCAGCTCTCTGTCCTGTGTCCAAAATGCATCTGTGCTTGGCGACTGCCACTGACGCGTCCCGACGTGTGGACTTCCTCCCCGGCTGCACTTGCACTTCGCCGTGCCTGGCGGACGTTTCCCGGGAGTGTCTGCCCCCCAGATGCCTCGGGGACGTGTCCAACCTGGTGTTTTCAGGTCCCCAGCCTGTGCTGTTGCTGCGCCCCGGAACCCAGACATCAGCTGGGGTCCCTCCGGCTGGCCCTTCCCCACAGCACATCCACCAGCCTGCCTGTCCCTCCGGCCTGGGTCTCAAACCCATTGCACCCCTCCGTAAGCCCTGTCACCTGTCACCCTGCCACCGGAGGGAAGGTAGCAGCCAGGCAGGCCTGGGTGACTTAGCACAGGAGGCTGCAGAGCCCTGCCCTCCTTGTCACCAGCACCCCCACGGCGTCACCCTGACTCCAGAGCGTTCCCTTGCCTCAGTGAAAATGGCCAGCGGTGCAGCGTGGACTCACAGCCCGACTTGTCCTCAGAGATGACAGCCCACCCTTGGTGGGACGCCCCCCCTCCACCAGATGAGGTGGAGACACGTGCACACTCCAGTGGCCCCAACACTCCCCGACACCCCTGTCTCACAGCCCCTCCCCGGGCTCCCCCGGTCCTCGCCGCCCAAGTTCGAACTTGAACTGCAGTGCCGCTCCCCTGTCTGCCCTGTGTGCCTTCTCCAACGGGGTCTTCGGATTCCGCAGTCGTGACCTCCAGCAGCATAAAGAATGTTCCCCCATCACCCTCCGACACTCCAGCTAACCGGCAAATCGATGTCGTTTTTCCGTTTACTTTCTCAATTCAAATTCAAGGGGATTCCGTCAAACGTGCCTCCATTTGTTGACTTCAAATAATTAATTTACCTTTCTAAACATCTTGTTAAATACGAAACTTAACGTTCACTATTACATTTGTATTTACCTCGGGGAAATTAAAAGCTGATTAATTTATATTGTGTAGGATAAATAATCACTTCTATGTAAATGCGACTTAATTTAATTAGGAACACATTATGCAAATGTATGTAAATTGCACTTTACATATTTACATAATGTGAAATTTAAAAGGTTCTATTTATTTGTTAAGGTAAGCCTGGGAACAGTCAATACGGCTTGCATAATTGATGGCTGGGGACTGTGGGGACAAGGGCATTCGTATTAATTATGTGGTTAAAACATTCGAAGGGGAATTTGCGCAAATGGCTGTGTGTGCGCCTTGGGCAGGCGCCGTAGACGGGACGCGGTCCGAGGGCCGCCGCGGAGTGGTCCTTCCTGTGAGTCCGCCCCGCCTGCGCTCCTCGGGGGCCCTCGCCCTGGAGCGGGGACGGGAGGGAGGGGCCCGGATGTAGCGGAACCCTGAAGTTTGGGAAGTCGGAATAATGACACGGGATTTACTTGGGAAGATCACCCAACCCCCCAAAGGGTGTCCATCAGAATAAACGTCAAAGAATGGTTTTTTGTTAGAGAAGGACTTCATGGTGACACAGTGAAATGGCAAGAGGTCGGCCTGAGGGTGGTGTAGGCGCTCACGAAGTTCTCTTGAGTTCAGTTTTAGAAACTGGGTTAGAGCAGAAGTCCCTAGAAAAAGTAGCAAGGGAATTATTGGTGGGCTTTATAAAATGATTTAATACAGCCCGTAGCCAACCCACTCTTCCCATAATTCCTTAAGACTTTATGCTAATTAGTAGCAGTATTGAGAACTACAAATCACATTAAAAAAATAACTCTCCAGAACGAAGCGAGTGTGTCTAATGATCATTTTGCCGAAGACAAGAGTGAAAACTCTGAGGTCTAACCCTCCCTCCTGTGACGACCAGTAGGAGACGTGGGGATTCCGGGGAGGGACCCCCCGGCAGTCAGGCCCCCGTGGGCCGGGGCTGACCTCCCCTCGAAGACCAGCCAGGTGGCCAGAGGACGGAGGAACGGGGGTCCCTGCCTTGGGCGTGTCATCCACGAGCTGGAACAAATTCGTGATGGGCCCCGTTTGTCCCTCCCCCGCCCCTCAGAGCGGCTGGGAAGCCTCATCAGGACGGGCCTGCTAATTCCTGGCGTGTGGGAATCGTCCTCTTTGCTGAAATCCGCACCGTGCTGCCCGGGGAGACGGTTTCCCTCACAGGGAGATCAGGGTCTTGTCTGTGCTCAGCCTCCAGGGGCGGCGAGCTGGAGATCAGCCCGTGCCCCGGGAAACACGCCGACCCCATTCTGCGGCTCCGCCCCTGCAGACGCACGCAGCCTGCCGGGCAGAGTGGACACAGATCCTCTCCCTGCGTGGCGTCTCTGGACGCAGAGCCAGGCATGTGGGGGTGTTTGCAAGCCTGCAGCTGTCCCAGGCCCGAGTCCCGCTCCGTGGTAATCCTGTTATTTCCTGCTCCATGAACACCCGCTCCGTCTGGGGAATGAGGCCCTTCCATGACCGCAGGCCGAAGGGTCGGAAACGAAACACCACCACATCGCACACATGAGCACGCCAGGGACAGCGTGTGCGCTGTCAGGGTTCACGAGTGTTCACAGGTGCCAGCGAGGGTCGCCTCGCGAAGAGCTGGGCGCGGGGCTCACTTCTGTCCTGGTGTCCGCGCATCGCCCTGAGTGCGGTGAGCGCCTGCCACCGCCGATGGTGGGTGGGCCCGCGGCGGCCCACGCTCGGGGTCCTCAGGGACCCTCCGGTGACCAGTCGCCGCCCGGCGCTGCGCACAGGCGGAGGCTCTCGGCCCCGTCGGTTCCTCTTGCACAAGGGTTTGCACTCGGAAGCAAACTTGCAGATGAAACGTGGCAGCACCTCGAACACTGACTGGTTTTGGGACGGTGGACCCGTCCTCCGTGGCCCCTTTCAGGATCTAGCGACGGAATTACTATTTTTCTCAGGCAAGTGAACATGGACCGAATCAGAAATGCACGGTAAATTCTGTAAAATCCTCCTTCATTCCTGTGCTTCTGTTCTCGCCGTGCCCTCACCACAGCGCCCCCACCGTCAGCTCAATGGCGACGACATTCCCCCCCAACGGCTCCTGTGTCGTCGTCCCACTTAGGGAACTTGATCTTCAAGCATCCCGCAGGGAGCGACGAATGACAATCCACTGTTACACACTCTTTAAACATGTGTTGCCCTAATCGTGGAAGAAACCTGATGTCCAGAACTCTGCTGGACACGGCCGGAGGGAACCCCCAGATGGGGAGGTCAGGCGCTCTCCCGTCCCCCGGTTCCCACTGAGAGCCGCCCACCCACCCAGCCAGCGAGGGGCCTGCCCGGGAGCCCTGGCGGCAGCCTGTGACTCGGACCTGAAGTCCATTCAGGTCTGCGCCCCGACGGCTCTTGGCTCGGGTTACAAAGAAGCGTGTTGCCGACGCCGAAGGGGCCTCCGAAGCGCTCCGTCGTGTGCCAGGAGCTGTTGTTTCTGGCCGTTCTGCGCGTTGTTCGCTGGTTCAGAGCCTCCTCGTTCTCCTTCCTGAGAAACCAAACCCCTTCCATCAAGGGCTGGGTGTTGATTGAAGCGGAGAGAGGAGGAAAGTCCGACAGTAATTCATTTCTAATGCGTGGTAGATCATGACTCGTGTTCGTTGAAAGCAACAAACAGCCTTACCTGGCTGCTGGAAGCGTCCCTGGTTAACGTGTGAGCTCAGTGCGAGGGGAGGCCCCACTCACAGCAGAGCCGCGCCCGTGCCGTGCGTGACCGACTGCCGACGCACATGCCCACACACTTCAGTTTGGCTGTGCTTCCCTAGAACCACCCCCCCCCATTTTCCACTGCACGTCAGTGTCACCTGTCATTCCTCCTCATGGAGGCGGGAGCGGAGGTCAGTGTCGGGGCACTGCGTGCCTGAGCCCCAGCGGGGCGTTAAGCAGCGTCTTGCGAGCAGACGCTGTGGACGACCGGTAACGGTGCCCCGAGCCGGTGGGCGACCCCGTGTCACCTCAGCACACCTTGCGCGGATCTTGGGGCGTCCTTCGGGGAAAGGCTGCTCCCAAGGCAGAACAAGAACGGGGACCGAATGCACACCTCGGTGAAGACTCTGCGTGCCCGCGAGGGCCTCTGAGGCCGCACGCGACGGCCGCTCTCGGGCAGGCGTGCTGGGGGCGGACCCACAATCCGGGCCTCTCTGCCGCATGGCACGTGCCGGCCGGCTGGCCTCTTCGGCCCCCGCCGCCCCCGCGCGAGTGGGAAGGGTGCCTACAGACCAGGCACTTTCCGTCGGAGCCAGGGCCACCGCGGTCTCACAATTTAGCAGGCGAAATGAGCAAGGGTCACCAGAAGGCTTGTAACCTCTTGACCTTGTAACTGTTGGCCAGTAGCTGGTTGCTTAAGAAAGGGGAGCTCCGGGGAGAGGAAGGTGCCCACCCTCTGTCACCTTCCCGGGGACAGACTCTTAGGCACAACAGCTCCCGCCCCCTTCTAACGCGGGAAATGCACCTGGAGACAGTGGTGATTCTCTCAGCGCTAGCGACCTGTCCCGTCGACGTGGGTGTCTAGTCCCGTGGCAGCTACTGCACAGAGAGTGCGGGGACGACAGAACCCGTTTCCCTGGAGAAGAGGCCGCACACAAGGGCTGACACGGCCACAGTGAGGCAGACACCTCGTTTCACCTCTAGTGCCCCCGCTCCCCCAGCGGTGAGCCTGGCCCTCCCACAGGCCCGAGTCCCCCACGGGTGCGAGTCCCCCACGGGCGTTCAACCAGCAGATGTCAGGCCTGGGGCCGGAGCTTGGGAGGCAGTGTGGTCTCCGTCACTGGCAGACACGCCGCGCCTGCGGCCGCTGGGTCACTGAGGGTCCCGGACGGTGCGCAAACAGCGAAGGGAAACCCTTAAGTACGTGCAGCTTCCTTCCACGGGGCGGCGTCCGCGCTGCTGCTGAGAACGGCGGCTCCCACGGGGCCGCCG
Source organism: Phyllostomus hastatus (assembly GCF_019186645.2). NCBI lineage: Eukaryota > Metazoa > Chordata > Mammalia > Chiroptera > Phyllostomidae > Phyllostomus > Phyllostomus hastatus. Next base: position 44,989,356 of record NW_025334032.1, read on the forward strand.
ACGTCCCGTAATTGTTTGCTGGACTGAGCTGACCCCGGTCCGCTCAAGGCCAGGGACAGAGCGACTTCTCAAACCAAGGTGTGCTGCGGCCGCATCAGAACAGGGGCAGCTGCCCCGGGGGCAGGCAAGCGGCCGGGGGCTCACAGAACACAGCACTCTCGGCGTGTGCGGAAAACGAGGCGCCGGCTCAGCCCGCAGGTCCCCTGAAACAGCCGAGGAGCTGAGCACAGCCGCCCACTGCGGCACAGAAGTCCGTCTCCCGGACGACCCTTTCCTGGGCGCACTGAACCGCTGCGCCTGCGGCCGAGGGAAGCGCAGGGTGAACGCGGAGATGGGGTGCAGGCTGGGCTGCGGGGGGACCTGACGGCAGGGAGGGACGGACAAGCGCGGTCACGCTGACCCAGACAGGGACCCGTGGCGGGAGCCGTGGTGGGAAACGAGCAGACGTGAGACATGGTGTCACGGAGGAGCCTCCTCGCGGCGACGCCTCCCTTCGCGCCCCAGTCACGCCCCGGTTTCCCACGTGACTTGCCCTGGGAAGTCGAGCTGGACCGCAGGGCTCTCCGACCCCACCGCTCCTGCGGCTGTAAACCCCCCCTTCCCGGCCCCCGTGGCAAACACCCACCCCTTTTTCAGCGTTCGACCTGATGTTTCGTGACCTTCCTGGAGACACGTCCTTTCGGTGGCCAAGAAGAAACGGTTGGGTTCTCGTCTGAGAGCCTGTGTCCGGCAGCACGTGTGACACGTGGCGGTCGGTCCGCACTCTTTCAGAGAACGACTCTTCGTGGAAGCGTCTCGGTTGTGAGTGGGCGCTGATTCGAACTTGAGGTCCCCACTCCCCCCCACGGTGGCCAGTCACTCGTGCTTTCCCTCCGTCTTCTGCCTCAGTGATGACTGTCTCAGTCCAGCGGGTTCCCGTCCCAGCATCCCCGCGGCACTGCCCCGCAGGCCCTGACAAACACGGGGACCTGCTTCTCACAGCCATACCCCGGGCCCAGCGCCGTCGGGCTGGGGTGAGGACCCTCTTTGGGGTGTAGACAAGCCACTCCCTGCTGTGTCTCCACGTGGCAGAGGGAGATTTCCCTTCGGGGCTCTTATCCAGTGCTCCTCACCTTCGTCGGGGCGCCCCCGCCCGGCCCGGTCACCTCCCAGGTCCCCGTGTAATGCTGAGTGCTGCTACCAGCAAGAAGCCGTAAGCCCAACCAGCAGAACAGCAGCCTCTGACCTGGGCCTGGCCACCCCTGACCTTCAGGACGCGGCTGCCGCAGTCGAACCGCTGGAAGGAGAACACATGTTTTTAATTGCGTCAGCTTCTCTCCGTGGGTCAGAACGAGCCCGTCGCTCTAGCCGCCCTGTGGAAGGCAAGCGAGGGTCTGCCAGGACGGAGCTGATGGAAGCCCACGTGACGCGGCTCTGCCCGTGCGGAAGACCCCGCGCACAAGAGGGGAGCCGCCTGGTGGCGCTCCGCTGAGACGGACGTCGGGAAGCCGAGCGGAACGCCGGGCGCCGTGGGCTACGGAGAACAGGCTTTAACCCGGCGGAGGGGGGCTGTCTGTTCACATCTGATGCGTCTGCTTATGACCCAGGTCCTAACAGAGCCCCACACTTCGCTGCACCCTTCATTCTGCGCGTCCCACCAGCAAGGGGACCCGATCCATAGCAGCCAGTGGCTCCTTATGTGAACGCCGGGCGTCCTCCCCTTTTAAGGTTCGGTAGCTGAGTTGCATGGCCTCGGACGCCACCTGGTTACGGCTCACCGTGGACACAGAGTGTGTGGGGCCGGCCCCCGAGTGGCCACACCCCAGAAACGAGGCATGTGACACGATGTCACGGTGGCTTCCGTCTTCAGGGAGACACTCCAGTCACTCCTGGGAGATCTTCAAAGGACTGAAATGTAAGCATGTGTCTTGCTCCAAAGCCATCCAGCAAATAGAAATCATTTAAAAACATCATCTCTGAGCAGGGAGGATGGCTATTTATTTTTCAAAAGTGTAGTTAGAAAGAAGTACGTGTGAAATATGGGGAAAAACTGAAACTACTGTATTTCACATATACGATTTTCTGTTAAAAATTTAATATCAAACTCCTTATGACAAAGCTACATGTAAGGTTATTAATTCATGGTTCGATTACGTAGTAAACGGAAATGTGTAGGAAAAATTACTAAATGGAAGCAAAAGTGCAACTAACCGAGGGTTGAGAATATTAACCTGAATTGCCCTTGGAAACGTGAAAGCTGCTTTTAAAGCCATTAGAGCACCTTCCGTGTCCATTATTTGAACGTTCCTCTTTTCGGCATGGAGTCACTTGTCACAGACGTATTTTTTCCTGCTCCCTGCAGGGGGTAGCGTCCCCTGAAACAGCACCATTTCTTCTCAGGGAGAAGGGAGAGGAACCCGAGAGCGAGGGGGACAGTGCGGGGTGACGCGCCCCAGAGAGGTGCTGGGACGAGGGCGGGGTCTCCTCTCTCTACGGGGAGTCAGTTCCCAGCCAGAGGGCAGGGGGCCCTCCGGGCTCCATCCGGTGTATGTCGCCGGGGACGCGTGTGGAACGGGGTGAGGCTGAGCTTGGGACGGGCCGAGCTTGGGACGGGGGGCTCTCTGCTCCGGGAGCAGAGGGTGAAGAGCACACTCGGGGCTTCTGAGAAGCAAGGATTCAACTCCGTGGCTTAGGCAGTGACGACGTGGGGAGGTCAGACCCAGCCCACTCTGTGGCCCAGGCGCCCCGAGGGGTCAGCAGTCCCGCGGCAGAGACGAGCGGTGGCCACGTGGGGGTGTTCGTTTTGTTTGACCCGGTGACTTCGATGGACGGCCGGAAGGTGGGCGAAAGTGCTGGGAGGCGGTCATCGTGATGCACCCAATTGCCAGCCGTGATAAGGAGCAGATGACCCGTCCAATGGCCAGGCGCTTCTGTCGCTGTTAAGAATCAGGAGCCACTGGGAGTCACCTGTGACGAAAACACTGAAATTCTGCAGCTGCACGTGGCGGGTGCCCCATGGCTTCTACGCAGGAGATCACCACCCGTGGGCCAACGTGGGCAGATGGGGGCCCTGGGCGCTCCAGCCCTTGGGGGCAGCTGTCCCCCACTCTGCGTGGCTGGACACGCTGGCCAGCTTGCTGGAGGCCACCAGACTCACACTGGATTGAAGTGGCGGCCTAAAACACCTGGGCGGCCTTCGGCCCGTTCGCCCGGAGGAGCAGGGCTGTTGGCCGCTCAGCAGAGAAGGGTGTGAGCGTGTGAGCGGCAGTGCGCCGCGGGCTGGCTGGGCTCGGGTCCCCAGCACTGTCATCACCCAGGGGCCACGGCGGTGCGGCGGTGAGACCTTCCAGCAAAGAGAGCTCTAGGGCCAGCCAGCTCTGTCGCAGTTTGTGCGTATGTTGGGGTGCACAGTTAGGCAGCTGACGTTTCTCTGCCAACCAGAACAAGTGGTGGCAGAGGACCTGGGACAGAGCAGCACCTCCCGAGGGGGAGTGAAGGCCAAGGCGGCCGTGTCCAGTCTGTCGGGCGGCGTTCTCAGCCGGTGCTGGGCTGGGGCTGGGGAGCAGCCTGGGTGGTGGCTCTGTATGGCCCCCGGCCGTGTGGGGTGGGCTGGGCAGAGCCCGGTTAGGACATGCTCTCATCAGGGGGTCGGCTTCAGGGGTCCTGCAAATGATAACGTGTGGGGGAGGGGGTGTGTTGGGAGCTCTCTTCACCCGTCGTTTTAGCTATTTGTGCCTGGGGGGTTCCTTCCGGGCTCCGTGCATTCATAAGTGTCTGTGTTCCTAACCGTCAGTTCTAGAACCTCACGCTTCGCCACTGTTAAAGCCCTGGCATCTCAGTCAGCTTGAGTCGCTACAACAACAAATGGCACATGAGCTGGCGGCAGCCATAAACCACAGGTGCTCCGGTGCCACAGACCCCGAGGCTGGCGGTCCCGGCTCAGGTGCCAGCTCATCGCGTTCCCGGAGCCCCTCTTCCTCGCCGTGGGCCACTGAGGACCCTCGTGCGCTTGCAGTGGGCGGGGGGGGGGAGCAGAGGCCAGGCCAGGAGGGAGCTCCCCATGGCTCCAGCGAGGGCACCCCCATTCCCAGGGCTCCACGCTCACCACAGACCCTGTCTGACCCCAACACCTCCCCGGGGCCCCACCACCTCACCCCCTCACCCCGTCACCCCATCATGCCAGGAGTGGCTCTCAGCCTCAGGACTTTGGACGGACTCAAACAGGCAGCGCCTAGCAGGAGTCTTCAGTGAACCAGGGGAATCTGTGCCTCCCTCTCCGCAATGCTGTCGGGCCTAAAGAGCCCCAGCCCCGGCAGAGAGCAAACCGTCACACAGTTTAGAGTGATAGGATGCTGGTTTATGTTCTTCACAGTATATACACGGGGCGATACATAATCCGCATTTCAACGCGTGGCCGAGAGCCGGCAGGGGCTGGGCGGCTCCTGGGGGGCGGCCTCGCTGCCTCGCCCTGGGAATAAAGGGCTGGACCCCCGCCAGCTCCTGGGAAAATGGGCAGCCAGGGGCCCCTCCACACAGACCACCGGGCACCTGCAAAGGGAACCCGGGGCTTTCAAATGCCCCCGGGACTGAGCTCATCCCCCTCATGCAGTGCGAGCTCCGCCGCAGCAGCAGACTCGCGTCGCCCTGGAAAGAGGAAATCCCCGTGTAATACCCCACCAACCACCCACGTTCTCCGAGGGGACGCCTGGCATCGTGAGCTCCCCGTGCCCACATGACTCTGCAGCCCCTTCATTTGATCCACCGCAGATTTTTGCTCAAACAGTGTACATGAGTAACTGTTAGTAGCTGTGAAACTCATTCTGGTGTTAGAAATAATAGAGATTTGCCCTGGCTGGCGCAGCTCAGTGGATTGAGCACGGGCTGCGAACCAAAATGTCGCAGGTTCGATTCCCAGTCAGGGCACATGCCTGGGTTGCAGGCCACGACCCCCAGCAACCGCACATTGATGTTTCTCTCTCTCTCTCTCTCTCTCTCTCTCTCTCTCTCTCTCTCTCTCTCTCTCTCCCTCTCCCCCCTCTCTCTCTCCCTCCCTTCCCTCTCTAAAAATAAATAAATAAAATCTTTAAAAAAAAGAATTAAGTGGCATGCAGATTTAGGTAGCGGCTGCAGAAAAGATCTGCAGCTGAGCTAAAACGTTATGCCCAACGCTTAGCCGGCCTTCCCTCTCTGCTCCTTGGGGCTCCCGAACGAAGTGTGTGTGTCTGACGATTCTGAGGCGCTTCTCGGCCCCCTGGGACGGGTTACTCACACAACATGCATACGGCGCTCGTTGGGATGGGTGGAAAACCAGCGTTGCCTCCTCTCGGGGAGACAGCGGTCTTGGAGGAGAGAAGGACGCCGGGTGTCTCGGAGAAGCAGACGTGACCAGAAAGTGTGGTGCTCCCGGGCCGGCGGGGAGGGAGAGAAGCGCAGAGAAACGTCCCTCGGAGAGAGCCAGGGGGCCCACCAGCGACTCCTCAGACCGCGGTCTTCCTTACATCACGGCCATTCAAGGGGCCGGGGCCCTGAGGTCTCCCTTCCCGCAGAATCTGAACCGGGAAGGGCCTGAGAGTGTCACGTTAAGGCCAAGCTCTCGCGGGCAGAACGGTCCTTTGAGATGATTTCTAGCTGAGGAGTGTAGTCAGATCTCTTGGCACCCCGGGGAATACTTCTTTACCCTGTCCTCAAATACCGCATTCCACAAAGTTCCCAGTTTTAGATTTGTGCAATGGGGCATCAGCAGGGTTTCTGGACAAATGGCGTTTACAGAGTAAATAATCGTGTGCAGTTCTGATGGCCGGCCGTGAAAAATCCAGCCGTGGTTTCCTGGCTGAGTACGGAATTTTCTATTCAGATGCTGACTTTCGTCCATCCGTCTTCTTCATTTTCTTATGTTGGAGGGCTCAGCGTCATAACTTTCTTCATAAAGACGTTGGTTTTTGCTTTTAGTGGGCCAACAATGTGGCGAAAGTATTTTATAATTTGACAGAATGACATATACCAATTGAACCAAGGAAGGTATACATTATGTCTGTATACACGTACGGTTGGCATGAGTAACTTAGAATCCATCTAGGCAGACTTAATAAATTGTTTTGTAGAATTGTTCTGCTACTTATCAAGGCCATAACAAAATTAAATATGCAAGGGTAGAAACTACAAATGCATCTTTCTTTTATGTTTTTAAAACTTTGCAAAGCCATCAGTGCACATTTTACTGTAGTGAGTTATCAAAGAAAACAATATCAAAAGTATTTCTTACATATTAAGACTACTTCAAATATTTGTGTAGGGCTAGATTTCATGCTGACTATGTGACTGAATTCAAACACTTTTAAAATACAAACTATTAATAACCAGGCATTTTAAAACCAATTAATAGTAAAATAAACCATGTAGCATATATTTTTATTGGGGTTAAGTTTCAAGTTTATAGATTGCTTGGAAAATGGAAAATAGGGCAGTGTATGTGCAAATCAGTATTTGTGCATTAATAACTTAATTATAAATCATCTAAACATAACTATACTTCAAAGAATCCATTCCTCAAATACATTCATTAAAACCCAACCCCTTTCATTTTCACCATTTGCCCGACAACTGAAACGTGGCTCTTTCCTTCCCTCACACTGGAGGGCAGCCCCAGGGGGCGTTTGCGCATCTGGGTCGGTGGGAGCCGCGTGGCGGGGCGGCGTCTGGGAGAGGGTGGGACGAGGGTGGCCAGGCAGGAGGAGAGACCAAGGCCTCAGTGAGACAGCCACACGGAACAGCAAGTAGTTCCCCAGTCTCCCCCAGCTTCCTCTAAACTCACTGTGTCTTAGCCTCATCAAGTACGGCCTCGCTCTGAGGGGGCTGAGACCCACCAGTTGTCACAACGCTGCGTTTTGTGTCACTTCAGCCAAACGTCCTGCCCCTCTTCACGTCTCATGTGGGCCTGTTCCATGTTCTCATCATGCAGTGTTCCTCGTATTTTATCTTTAACTGAAGCAGTTGTGGTGAGTTCTTTGCAGTGTTCAGTCTCAGCTTCTTCTAGAACCGATGGGACTGGACTGTCCCGCACGCCGTACCAGCTCCCACCAGAACGGTGATGACAACCAGAAAGGAGACACAGCTGGTAGATACTAAAGCGAACTGAGGGGACATTGACCCTATTGCTGCACCGCACTGACAGGCGGGGACTCCTTCGGGACTCGTGCAGAGTGCCCCGCGTCATCGCAGGCAGCGCTAGACGTCGTGGGCAACACTGACAGGGTCCTCAAAGAGTTTGCTGAGCGAGACGTTCACCAAGACCCCGTTGATGCGACTCTGTCCCCTGCAGAAGCGTCCGGGGTCGTGCGGAAGCGTGTGAATTACGGTGGTGGAAAACAGGGCTCTCAGGTGGCCCCCGCCCCCCATGCGGGTCACCCCATGCGACTGCACGTCACTGCAGACCTCTGCGTCACAGCAAGCTCGCGAGGACCTGCCCGCAGGGGGCCCGGTACACACGCCCCAGCCACCTCTGGGCCCTGTTCCCCGCCAGGCACCGGCTCCCGGAGGGCCCAGAAGGAGCGCCCCTGCCCGTCGCTGGGGCGGGCGCCCACCAGGGCACACCCAGACCCGCACACGCGCACGTGTGCACACGCAGGACGACGCACACGGGGCTTCACGTCTGACGACGCCCGTCCTCCCTGCAGCTTTCAGGAACCGTGCGGACTGTGGTTTAATTTTCTTCTCTACAAATTTGAATGTATAAAGCCTACGGTGTTTCCCAAAGTAATTAAGAATTAAAATGGTATAATTACCGAACACAATTGCCTCCTAGAATACAAACATAAAAATAAAGTGACTATTCTTAAAAACTAACATTTGTGTCAGGTGTAAGCAAATACCTGAGGCAAAGCAAAACTGTTTGTCCTAAAAATGCAGTTCGGGATATTGCAGATAAACTCCAACCTTGAACCGACCCTTCTGTCATTGCAGCTATGGATGAAATGTCAAAATAAATAAACTAAAGGGAAAAAAATCCCTGGTATCCTGGAGATTAGAAAAAGCAGGCAGGTGGTGGAGGCCCTGGGTCAGAACCGCTGATGGAGACGACAGCCTGTGGTGAGGCGACCTCCCGCTGCACTTCTGTCTCCTGCCTCTCGGGGTCAGTGCTGGGCGAGACGGGAAACTCCGGGGGAAACTCCATGCTCCTTCCGAACTGCAGACCCGGCGGACGGGCCGTGGAGCCCCCACAGTCCTTGGAGAGAAAGGGAGGGGTCCCAGAGATGAGAGACCCAGGACAGAGACCCCAAGCTGCGGTTCCGGTTCTCCCCAAGACGCACAGGCCGCAGACTCCCCACGGGACAACTGAGGACACAAGAACCGAGCTGAGACTGGCCCGCCGCCCGAGAGGCAGGTGGTTCAGTCTGAGTCCCGCCAGGTTAATTGCCTCCTGTAAAGAAAAAAAAATCAAACAAACAAACAAAAGAAAACCAATAAAATGTATCAGTGATTTCTGGAAGAATATATAATGGAATCCAGGGTTTCCAAATCTTTTTCACAATCCAAAAATAATAAAAAGTTACCAAAAATATTAAGTTTTAAGAAAAGAGGGGTGGTTTTAGCCAATTTTAGAAAGAGAACTACTGAGAGAGAGAGAGAGAGAGAGAGAGAGAGAGAGAGAGACTACTTAGGTGAAGCTCACTGGAAGCCAGGACATGGGAGGGGCTAGCGGACGAGGATCTGAAGCAGCTGCTAAGACCGGGCTGAAGGAAGTGAAGGGAACAAAGCTATTTATGGGGGGAAAATCTTTGAAATCTCAGCAGATTTAAAATAAAATAAGAACCGAATGAAAATTCGAGCTTTGAAGAGTGCAATATCTGAAATAAAAAATGTACAGTTCACTGGAGGGCTTCCCAGGATGGAAGTGACAGGACAGCCCGGCAAGTTCAAGTCGGACAGTAGAGATGACGAACCTGAGCAAAGAAGACGGACGCAACCAAACAAAAGCCCAGACTCCCTGCACACGGCCCCGGGGCCCTGGGGACCACAAGGGGCTGTCTGACTCGGTTTTAATCGGAGCGCCGGAAGTGGCGGGGGGTGGGGGGGGGACTGAAGCAGAAAGTCCCTTTGCAGTGATCACGCCTGGAATTGTCTAAACTTGGACAAAAATTGGAAACTCATCACGCTCAGTGAACCGAGGAAGGGTAAAGGAAAAGAACCACCGCAGGCACGCCGAGGTCAAACTGCTCAAAATGAGAGCGCGAGGAAGTGGCCGGCGGGCGGCCGGCGGGAAACGACACGTCCCAGGCCGGGGGGGGGGGGGGCGGGTGCAGGGGGGGTCCCTGGGCAGCAGCGTCCCCCAGGGCGGGGGGCGCAGCCAAGGACGGGATAACTGTCACCCCAGACTCCCACGCCATGTGACAAGAACCCCGTGGGATGGGACGGCAGAAAGAGAAACCCAGAAAGTCTTAGGGGACTTGTCCCCCGCAGAGCCGCGGCACACGACATGCTCAAAGGGAACGCCTGGCTTAGGGGAAGCAACATGGGCGACACTGGAACCCTCAATGAAGACTGAAAAGTCATGTGATTGGTAAACCCTTTAGGTAAGACAAAAGCATTTTCTCTTAATTTCTTTGAAGGACAAGAGATTTTTAAAGCAACGAGGACTACGTTCGTCGTCCAGGGTTGGTCACACGTTCAGCTGTAACGTCTGTGACCCCGCAGCAGAGGAGAGGGGCGGGGTCACGGCCTGCACACCTGCGTTCTTTCTACGGCCGGGACACAGTGGCACGGCGTCACCTCCACCACGAGGGACAACCGGGGTGTGCGTCGCAATCCCTAGAGCAAAACTAAGGTCATAAAGCAAGCGAATGCCGTTAAAAGAGCAATAAATGAATCGATGTGGAGCCGTAGCAAATCCATTCAAACACCCCAAAAGGAGGCAGGAAACGAAGAACCGAGGAACAGAAACTGGGTACAAAAAGAAAAGAAAATAAAAGACACGTGTCTGTGTAAGGTGGTAGCGAAACATCACCACCGACTGGAGCGGGTTTTCGCGGATGCCCTGCCTCTGCGCTCATCCGAGAAGACTTTCCCGAGTGTTTGCTCTCGCGCCGGCTCTGTCGTAGGGACCGGGAACATAAGAAGGGAGTGGACGGTGTCCCCGTCCTCCAGGAGAGCAGAGTTTAGTGCAGAGGACGAACATAAGCAAAAGGCGACAACGTCATGGAGTGAGTCCAGCTGTCCCGCAGAGGAGGTGCCGCAGGGGCGGGCGCGGGGCCGGCGGCCAGGGAGCGCGAACCGGACCTGCTCTCCTGGGCCCGCGGCTCCCAGGCTGCGGCCCCGGTCGGCGCTGGGGAGGGACAGGCCGTAAGAACAGGCGGTCGATACTAGCAAGTGCCACGCTGTCTGTGCAAATACTCGGAAATCGTCCTGAGTGTCAGGGATGTCTCTCTATGAACTGACTTAGAAATAACCTGTGGAAAACAAAACTGTACTCCATGTTTAAAACACGCATGCTCACTAGAGAAAACGCAGAAGACAGATCAAAGTGTAACGTGAACACCCTCCGTGGCCTCACCACCCAGAGATGAGCATTAAAACTGCCTTCACTTCCGCCAGGACGCACCAGTGATCAGCAGATCGCGGCCTTGTGCTGGACTTGGGGGTCTGCTTCCGTGTGTGTTTCTTCCAAGAACCCATGTGACTTTACCAAAGTCACTGCCCTCCTGTGCGAGGATTTCACAGGCTGTCTCGGCCCGAGGAGGACCCGGGCACCGTGAACATGCACACACGGCGACCTCGGCAGCGGTGCCCCCTTCTCCTGAAGCAAGTCCACACGGGGTCCGTGGCAGCTCCTCCTGGGACCGTTTTAGGGAGAAGGAAACCGTCCACAGGACAGGCGTGGCGGGTGGGAGACGGGGAGATCCACAGTTATCTTTCCGAAACGGTTCGTGCTGGAAGGAGGGAGGACTGTCGTCGTCAATCTTGCAGAACCGGCTCTCAGCAACGCAATAACCGTTTGCTGGTTCGTTGTGCGCGTGTTATTGCATGTGCATCTCCGTGCGGTGACGCCCGTCTCTGCCGCAGTAACTCACCTGCCGCCTTCACTGCGCGGTGCGGTCTCACCCGGGCAGGCGGCCAGCCCTGCCTCGTGAGTAACTACACACTACGGGGAGAGACGCGCTTCTTCCCACACTGGGTAATTTAGACAGCCTTTCGAAATGGGCTGGTTCTTATCTTTTCTGTCTTTTTTTTATCTTTACAAACTCGTAATTACTCTGCTCGTGTACGCTTATGTGAGCTGGATGTTTGCTAGCACCATTGCAAGCACCTAATCTAAGAACTCTCATGACTCCTGGAGGGGACGTTTTAGGTTCTGTATTTTGGTCTTTTAAAAAACAAAACCTGTGCTGTTTCTGGGATGGTGCTTTGTATCCGGATTCGCCGTCACCATAGCCTTCTCTCTGAAACACACATCTGATCTTGTGTGCCCACTGCTCTTCAGTGCTTCTCTGCCTCGGATCCCCAGTGCTCCCCACCCTGGCCGGACAAACGGCATCTTCGGGACTTGAACCCAGGCCTCACCGTGGCCTCTCAGCTCTTCCTACTTGTGTCCCTCATGACACAGCAAGCCCCTCCCCACACAGAATGCGGGAGCCTCTCGGAGTTGTCCCTCCACTTCCTCCTGCCCGTCGCCCTGCTCGGAAGAGCTTTCCTGCCCCCTGCTACCCCTTTCGGAAGGAAATCCTCTACGCCTTTCTGGGAACCCCCTCTGCCTCTCCAAGAGTAAAGGGTCACTCCTATATCCATCTGTAACGATTCTATTCATAGGAAAATGCGCATGTAATCAATGACCCGAACAACTGCGTGTAGCTTCACCTAAATTAGATGTTGCCTAGCCCTGGACGGCTGGCTCAGTTGGTTGGAGTGCTGTCCTGTGCACCAAAGGGTTGTGGGTTCGATTCCGGGTCAGGGCTCACACCTGGGTTACACGTTCAGTCCCCGGTCGGGACACCTACGGGAGACAACTGGTCAGTGTTCGGCTTGCTCTCTCCCCGCTCCACTTTCTCTCAGATCAATAAACATATCCTCGGGTGAAGATTAAAAATAATTAGACATTATCTAGTTTCTCAAATGTGGAGGAACTTTAGGATCCACATAATCATGTGCCATAGCTCGAGGTATTTATGAAATATAAGTGGCCCTTGTCACTTGTTTTAAAATACAATGCTGTTGCAGTCATTTTTGACCTGTGAGGCCCGGGGTCAAAGTCATTGCCTCCGAGGGCAGCCTTGTGTGCGGCCGCCTTTCTGTCGCTCAGCCTCTCTGCTCCTTTCCTTGCTTGCTCGAAGTCCAGGCCGCGTCTGAAGGGTGAAGGTCCCCTGTGAGGAGATGGGTGAGCCTGGTTCTTCTCATGCAGTCGGTCCATTTTGCATGGACAAGTGAATGAATACATTAATTAATAAATGGTAATGCTACAGTTGAAAATTATTCATGATTTATTCACATGTAAAGTTCTCCAATAAAATAGCTTAAAATGCATTCAATAACTGTAACCATTTGAAATAGAAAAAACCTTTTTTTATATATAAAGAAAGACGAGAGTAAAATTTTATAACAATATTAACCTCGGGAAATATTCGTTAGTTTCAAAAACACTACCTTTCTATCAAAATCTACTTTAATTCAATAATCACTTTCCAATCCCCTGCAGTAACCCTAGCTTGAAACCCTCATTGAGTACAACGCCGTGTGCAGGGAGTTGAAACGGGTCTTTCTGGCCGGGATCCTACTTGTCGTGATTCCCGGTCTTGCACGTCATCCTTCCCGCGGGAACACGGTGGTGCCAGGTGGAAGGACAGCGTTCTGGCGTTCTCTTCAGTGGCACGTGAAGCGAATCCACGGAGACACGGGCCGGGAAGGGGCCTTTGTCATCTTCACCTAAAATTGTATATCTGCCTTTAAGATACCTGAGCCCATGACAGTTGGATTTCACGAGAGTAAAGCAAACTTCACAGCCCGAGTTGCCTCCTTTCTCCAACGTGGAGGAACTTCAGGATTCGCTGAACTCTATTTCCTGCCTCAGGGAGTTTATAACATGTAAACAGCACTTATCAAGGGTTTTAAAATACGATGCGGTCACAGCCCCACACACCCCGTGAGGCCCTGTGTTGAACCGACTGCGGCGGAGGGCGGTTTCTGGCGCGTCCTGTCTCTTGGTGAGCAGACGGGACGTTAATTTTCCTCGTGGCCCCTTTCCCCGTTTGCTTGAATTTCAGCCCACGCCGCCACCTTCTCCTTTCCTCCGATCGAAAGACGCTGCCACGTATTTTCAGGTTAGAAAGAACAGAAACGAACGTCCTTGGTTTGACGAACGGTGAGCTCATTCACAAAGAGTTGTTCGTGGTCACTAATGCAGTAAATTTCCCTTCTGGGCGTACTTACATTAGAAAAGACGATCGCCACCTCCTGTGATGAATGTGTAATGGTACAAATTCAGGTAGACGGCTGGAGGGGTGCACACAGGACGCTGGCCGTGTGGCCAGTGGGTCCATTAACGATCGAATCATTCACTGGACCAGGCGCTCTGCCCGGCCCTGTGAAGTCACAGGGGCGCGGAGGCTCCTCCTGCCCACGGTACATTTAGAAATATGCACATGCCTGGACATACGAGGTGGAAAACAAAACCGTCCGGGTCTCCGGTGAACTAGGACACGGGAGAGAGAGGGGTGAGGCTCAGGGGTGGAGGGAGCTGGCGATGAAGGAGGCAGGGGCGGGCTCCACGTTGGAGCCCAGCTGCTAAAGAGAGGTCACGTGCCCGTGGGGAAAGGCCAACGCCATGCCGGTTGTGGAGGCCGCAGAGCCCAGAACCGTCCCAGCCGTGTGCTGGCGAGCGGACCCTCCGGCAAGCGGACCGGAGGTTTCCGTTGCCCTGCGGGGTCTCACTCTGACTCGACCCGAGGGTAGACAGGGAGGAACCCCCACGCGGAGGAAGACGGGCCCCCACGGGAGCCACCAGCCTGATGGAGGGCGGAGTCCCCGGCCCCTTCGTGCGTCACCGGCGCCGGGGGACAGAGAGGCACCTCCAGCTCTTCCTGGCTCCGGGTCATCGGCGGGCACCCTCACTGCCCTCCGTGTACCAGGGGCCGACAGTGAAGGAAGGGAGTTTCCATAGTAATACTTGAACACAGTTTGCTGGGCAGATACACCCTGAAGCGGCCCTGTAGTTTCGGGGGTCCCTACTTGCTTTACTCCCCCGGTCTTTCCTGTCCGTGCGGTCCGTGCGGTCCGTGTGGTCCGTGCGGTCAGGCCCGGGCTGGCCTCCCCTCCGCTGGGCGCTGCGGCTTCAGAGCCCCGAGTGCAGGTCCGCTCACTGCGCCTCCGAACGGGACGACCGGCTTCGTTCCCGGGGGCTCCCTTCCCGCTGCAGCTCATCGGACCCTCCCAGGGGTGCGCGGTCGTTTCTCTGGCCACACGCAGGACCGTGGGCGGGGACTGTCCCGACCCTCGGAGCACAAAGCCCGGGAGCTCGAGTTCGGCTTCTTCCGGAACCACAGGGAGAAAAGTGCTGCTTAACCAGCCTCCCCTGGGTGTCCCGGGCACTTCCTACTGCGGGGGGGCGGGCGGGCGGGCGCCCCCAAAACCCCGTCCTCGGGGACCGCTGTCCTCTGTAGCGCCGGAGCCGGGACACGGCGCTGTGTGACGCGTGCGCCCCGCCGCCCGCGGCACGGAAGCCGGCGCACAGCTGGCGGCGGCGAAACCGAGCTGCCGTCCAGCGACCCACAGCGCGCGTGAGCGCAGCCTGAAGCGACGGTGCGACCTTTGCACGGATAAGGCTCACTCAGCGAAACAAAAGCAAGCTTCTCTCTTGCATCCATCCAATTAGTCTCTCGCAGTTTTGCCAAACAAAAGGTGGTTAGTGGCTGAGGGCCATAAACCCTTCCCAACTGTGCGTGGCGTGGGCGAGCACTAGCCGTGTTCTGGTTGAGGGTCAAAGTCCCATCAGCCACGGAGAATTGTTCCCAAGAAGAGTCGACCGCCCTCGCCTCATCTATGTGTTTCGGGCTGTTGCTTTTCATGACATGCTTCCAGTGATTTCTGTCACTGGGGTGTTTTTTGTAAATAAATAGTGTCAGCAGAGTGGAATTTTAAAAGAAAAGAAAATCTGGAACTTTAAACTGCTTAAACCAGGGAGCAGCATTTAAAAACCGTCATTGCGTTCAGGTTTTGGACTATGACCGTCACTGTTTTTCTGGTGTGTTTTGATCGTCATTCCAGAGGGTCGTTTCTTTGTCTGTTTTTGGGTTTTTGGTGGCTGGCGTTCGTGTCTACCGAGTCACCACGTGGATTTGAGGCAAACTGAGCGGAAGTGTGTGGCTCTGTGGCCTGGGAGCCGGGACAGGAGGGAAGATTCCCGGTCGGCCCGGCTCTCGGCGGACAGAGGCCCCTGGGAGGGGCTGGGGGCTCGGCCACCGCGCACGGCCTGCAGGTGGCCGTGGCCGTGGCCGTGGCTGGGAGTGAGGAAGCTGGGTCCCACGCAGGCCCGGCATCCTCCTAGCGGAGGCACTCACCGCTCTGAGTGTAAAGCGGGGTCAGAACTTTGTGGGTGACAGGCGGGCTGAACAGGCCGTGGCCGTGGCCGTGGCCGTGGAGCGTGGAGAAACACGGTGCAGGAGGCTGCAGGGGCTGGGCTGGGGACTCCCCCTCTGCAGCCGCGGCCGCGAAGGCGAGTGCACGTGGGGGAGAAGAGGCCTGTCCCTGGGCACCTCCTTCCTCACGACCGTCACTCTGAGCTCTTCAACCCAGGGCTGTCCCTGGGCTCAGTGCGGCCCGGGGTGGCGCACCCGGGGAAAACACATCTTCCCACACTTGGATCTGGATGGGCTCTGGCCCGTCTGGCCTGCACCGTCCGGGGGTCCCTGCCTGCGGGCCCAGGAGGGCAGGGTGGGTCCTCCCGCTGTCCTTCCCCGTGATACCAGAGTCCCTGCTCACTCACTCCCCTGGCCTCCTGGGAGAACCGGCTCTCAGCGCCCTCTCGTCTAGTTCACTGACGTCACCCCGACCTTCCCGCCCTTCTCCCTGCTCTGCGTGCGGTGGCCTCCGCGTGCATGGTTGTGCCCAGCCGGCCCCGGGACTCTCGATAAGTGGCATTCCGTTGTCGCCACGGGACCCCGTGAGGGTGGCCTTGCCACGCGGCTCGGGGTTGGAGGCTGGCGCCTGCACAGGGGACATCCCTCGGGACAGAGGGGCCCGGGGTGTGAGGGCTCCTCTGCCTTCCAGACCGTCCTGGGTCGCCTGGTCCATGGGCGCAAGAAAACTTACTGTGAGTCCGACCCAAAACTAGAGGAAATGGCGGAGGGGGGCAGGGAGAGAAAGACCGAGTTGGGGGAGAGAAAGAGAGAAGGAGCACACGAAAGGGAGGCGGGTCTGGGGGGGTCTGCTCGGGGAGACCAGGGCCCAGGCAGCAGGATTCTTGTCGGCTGGAGAAGCAAGTCCGTGTTTCGTTCTGCATGCCTGCAGCTTATACCCGCTGCAGCAGAAATTAAACAGTTCTGGACAAAAACAATTTATATTAAAAGGTACGTCTGGCTGTAGAGAGAGGTTATAAAAGCAGAGAGATTTACTGTAGCTTTCCACGTTGTAACCACTCAGCATCACCCAGAACTGACTCCGGGCTCACGCATCCAGTGACAGGGTGTGTAACTTGATAGAAGACACAGCAACTTTTAAGATGCATTTGCTTATTACATACACTACATTTTGTGTAATATACCTTGTATTTTTTCTCAGAAAAGGCCTCTGAAATTAGACCTCCCATGACAAAATGCAGTTGTTTTAGAGAACTTCACTCACTGTTTGTCTTAGTCATGTAAATGCAGGAGATAAATTAAAACCCCGCCGTGTGAGGACCAGCCCCTGCCATCCTCCACTGCCTTTCAGTGTTTTAGAGCTGTGCCCCCTTTCCTAAATACCCTGAACATTCTCCGGGGGACGCAGTGTAAACCAGCAATCCCTCCGGTCTGAAGGATTTCAGTCTTTGAAAGCTGGCATTTCCTTTGGCCGCCTGGTGCCCTTGCCCAGGTGGGTCCCCTGCAGCAGGCCCAGGTGCCCACAGGAGAGCCGCTGGCTGTGGCCACCCCCGACCAGCGTCCCTTTGATGTGAGCCATGCGGCAACCTCCAGCCAACGGCCATTTCAGTCCACCACGCTCTCAAACGAGGGTAAACCCCAAGGCCCGCCCACGGGGCACCTCCGTGTCCTCCCACGCCGAGGTCAGGAAGCGCCGCCCTCCTCTGCCCCGCCCCTGAGTTGTGTGCTGTTCTGCCAGGTGCTGGGTCAGCTGACCACACACATTTTCTGCCTCCTTGAGGTGGAGGAGAGGACACCCCCTCATAGGACAAAGTGACGCAGGTAACTCAGCACACGAGCCACACAGAGATGGCATTTGCTCCGCGCTAGTTAATCACAACGGGCGTTGCGGAATTAATTTCCACTTTCGCTTTGCTTTTCCACAGACACCTGTCTTATCTCTCCCCTCCACACTGCGGGGAGAAGCTTATGTTTTGTCTCGTTATCGCGAGTGTTAGACACTCCGAGAGGGAGCGGGGGGGGGTTGGCATGTCTTCCCGTCTGGTGCCCTCACTGAAGGATGGGTGATCGGCGACTGTCTGTGGTCTGTCACCGTCCCCTGCCCACCCTCTCGGTCTCGGAGCCCAGCGTGGTCCCGGGGAGACAGAGTAATGCGGGCGGCCGTGATGCTGCGAGTTTCGCTTGCGTTTCTCTTCGGAGGGGTGAGTGCTTCCCTGTGTCCTCACTCACGGCGCCCGACCACGTGGCCGCAGGCACGGTGCCAGCTCTCGCCTTGGGGACGCCACCCCCCCACACCTGCCCGGCGAGAGGCCCGGTCCAGATGCCTGGGTGACGTCCTCGAGTTTCCTTTCCTTCGTCACCACGGCCGCCCTCGCCCCTTCCCAGACGCCCTCCCCCTGGGTCCTTCTCTCCCCGAGACCCAGCTTCTTCCTCTCCGGCCAACGGCAGAAGTGTCAGCAGTTCTCCCGTTCCGGAATGGAGACCTCTCGGTTGAGGACATTCTCCTCCCCAAAACCAGGGCAGCCGGGACGGGAGGCTGGCGGGAGGAGGGGCTCCAGGCCCAAAGGGGCCGCACCTCTGCAGGTTCTTATGGAAAGGCTGACGCGTTGCTAACCCTGCTGGCCACCTCCCTGGCTGCACACGCACCCACACGCGTCACTTTGCACTCGTCGCGTCTGAAACCACGGAGCGCGGCGCCAGGCTGTTGTCTGAACAACTCCCCTCTGCCCGTTCAATGCTGCGTCTGATGCAACGTCACGGAGGTGCAGAGTGACACGCGTGGGGCACTCTGTGTTTGCACGAGGCTTTTAACCGCCCCAGCCGTCCAGCCCGGCCGCCCCCCTCCACTAGATGAGGCCACGGGATGTGGTCAGCCCTCCGGCTGTTTCAAGAAATGGCATCCACGGTCTGACCGTGCCCTGTCCTGTCTGACGCTCGGAGGCGGACGAGTCTCGGTGTGGACCTTTGAAGCCGCGCGGCCGTCTCTGGAGGCGCTGCGGTCCCACGAGGCTCTCCCCTCGGGGGGCCCGCAGCTCTCCGCGCGGCCTCTCCGCAGGACCCCCGCCCGAGGCTCCTTCTCCCCTTGTCTGTCCCCTCGCTCTCCCTCCCTCTCGGTAAGACGCCAGGACTCAGGCCCTCGTGCTCCGACTCCTGCTGGGGGGCGGGGGGGTGTTCTGCAGGCCCCCGACTCCAGGGTGGCTCACGTCCTTCCCTCCACGTCCGTCTCCGCCCCCCCGGCCCCCCGAGCTCATGAGAGCTGCCTGCTGACACGGTGCGGATCGGCTGAGCACTCCCTCCCGGAAAGGCGGGCTGCGGTCCAGTCCTGGGCTGTGGGCGACTCTCTGCGGGAGGCGGGGCCTTTCCCGAAAGACGTGTTACGATTGGGCGTTTCAGGTAAAGTCTCCGAACTCCACGTCTGGGGGACTCAGGCTTCCCGACCCAAGGCCCCTGTGTGCGTCCATCCACGTGTTCTTCCGTGGGCCCTTTCCCTGCTGCGCAGGTTCCGGGGCCTGCGCCCCACACGGAGCTCCGCGGCAGCTGCCCGGGGGCGGGGGGGGTGAGTCAGAGCCGCACCTTCTGCTCCTTGCCAGCTGCGTCCCAGGGGGAGGGGCAGCCATTAGCCGGCCCACAGAAGGTCTCAAAATAGGAGCAGCCCCAGAGAGAAACCGTGCCGTGACGGGGCAGAAAGTGCCAGAAGGCAGGAAGGGGGTTATTTCAGGTCAGCTGAGCAGCAGAGGCATCTAAGAGGTGAGACAATGGGCCTGAGACGGGAGCCATAGGTAGTCGTGCTGCGGTCTAGGGGGCCTGCAGACGGGCGTCATCCAAGCTGAGGGGGCCAGGTGGTGGTGGGTGGGGTGGGCGGCTCCGTGTCCTCTGCAAGGGCGCTGGAGGCAGCCCGCGCAGCTGAGGCCCCGGCACCTCCCAGGGCCGGCGTTCGGGGAGGGGCCGGGGGTAAAAGCCCCGCGGGCACTGCACCCCCTGTAAGGCGTGTGGGTTGCGTGGTGTGCATCCCAGATGCAACAGGGGGCCGCGGCATTCTCACCGGGGAAGCGCCCACCCGCCCGGACCTGAGCTGTGCAACGCACCCCCACCCCCCAGGCTGTGCAGGAAGCGCATGGTCAAGTGCACAGGAAGAGGGATCAGGAGAGGAGCGCCGAAGGGGCTGTCACCACGGATTAGGGAAGATGGGGTGGCATGAATTCAAGGTCACAGCCAAAGACGTGCCGAGAAGGGGCTGGGCAGAAGGCACGGTTCTGCCTGATTTCAGAAAGGAGCAGCGTCTGTGAGGCTCTCGGGGCGCGGAATCCTACAAAGGCCATGAGCTCCGGCTGACGAGCCGTTTGTGTTCCCCCCACGGGGGTCCCGTCAGCTGTGCGGAGACCCCGCTGCGCCTGTGCGGGGAGAAAACACTGGGGTTGACCACGGCGGTGCTGGGAGCCAGGTCTGTCCCTGGACAAGCAGGAGGTGACAGGTGAGCAGGGAGAGGAGCCTGCCGTGACCGAGTGAGTGGTTACGGGCTGGAGTTGGAGACGTCCTGAACTCCCGTTCGGGTTACGGTGCTGACGCCCACCTATAGAAACACCTAGAGATACACCTGCTCGCTGAAGGTGGCGAATGCACGGATGTCCTCCCTGCTCTGTTATCTGCGACTCCTGAGAAGCCACGGCTCCCGGGAGCCATGGGCACGCCCAGCTTCCAGGCCTCGGTTGCTAATGCTGTCACAAGAGGAACCAGGGGTCCTCGGAGATGTGGCTGGTTCCGGGATGGCGCAAGAAATACCTACAACATGAGCCGGGCTCACCTTGTTGTACAGAAAGTTGGCAAGTGCCCAAGGAAGGAAGGGAGGGAGGGAGGGAGGAGGGAAGGAAGGAAGGAAGGAAGGAAGGAAGGGAGGGAGGGAGGAAAGAGGAAAGGAAAGAAAGGGAGATGACCACAGTGATGAAGGCACGTCAAAGGGACACAGAAGACGACTGAATGGAGACACGTCCTCACACTCCTTACGTGCGGCTGCCTGCAGTTGCTTCTGCCCGAAGGGGACAGGACAGAAAGAAGGAGGAAGGGTCACCGCACGGTGGGGACGCCTGACAAGCACTCCCCAAGTCGTCACCACCGGAGCCCTTTCCCACTGGTGACCTGTCCCCTGACTGTGCTGTGCTGAGCACGGCCCTCTGTGTCTGCAGTCTGCCTCCCAGCCCCCCGCCCCCCCCCCGTGGCCTCGCTCCACCAACAGGAAAACACCACACAACGTCCAGTCACTGGCACGTCTGCGAAACACCCGACAGTCCCACTCAGGCCATCAAGGCCTTCAAACACCAGGGCGTCCAGGAAACACTCACGGCCAGGAGACGCCAGCAGAGAGGGGACCGACAACGCACCGGGGTGTCCTGGGGGGGTCACGACGCAGAAAGAGGCGTCAGGTGAACACTGGGAAAACGCAACTGGACTTGAGCTAATGATGACGTCTGGGGATTTTTTCCCGGAATGTTTCCCGCATGTGCAAGATTGTTCTGCGAGCACGGGAAGGGCCCTTCCCAAGGGCTGTGGACCGAGGACCCTACTGTGCGCAGACCGTGCCGTCCTGGGTCTCCCTGGCCTCCTCACTTCCATGCCTGGTGCCCGGCGCCCGGCACCACTGTTCCGGTTGTTTCCGATGGACATTCGTGACGGGGTGAACCTCGACCCGATTGCTGCCAAGCAGCGGGCAGTGGGCAGCGGGCAGCGGGCAGCGGGCAGTGGGCAGGCCACCTGTGTCCCACCAGGAGGTCACAGTACAGACACAGGCTGCCCTCACGTGAGCGGGGGCTCCAGCTGCGGCCAGGGTCTGAGAGTCCGTTCTCAAAGCGTAGGGACTTCTAGATTAAAGGACATTTAACTCTGTTTCCGTGGACCCCAGGTGTTCCTCTGTTTGTCAGCTCTAGAGCCAAACAAGACCCATCGGGGGGACTTTCCCGCACGAGGGTACGGCTCAGGGTCTTCGCGGGACGAGGCAGGGCTGGCCAGCAGCCGCCGTCTCGGGCCGACCCCTCCTCCCCTCCTCCCCTCTGCCTCGTCGCCAGCGCTGCAGCTGCAGGATCCAATCAGAATCCAGTGACGCAGCATGGAAATGTACTACAGGTAGAGTTGCTCGCCTCCTCCCCGGTCTGAGAGCTGAGAAGTTTAAATATATATAGATGAACACACACACACACACACACACACAGAGGAAGATTTTTGAACAAAACAGAACAAACCTTCATCTTATAAGTCAATTTTCTACATACCCGCGTCCCTTGCTACAAGAGATTTGTTTAGCACCAACAGTCGGTCTTCGGGAAGTAGAACAAGCGGAGTCTACAAACTGTCAGCTTTGCTGGTACATGACAGAGAAGCATGCTGTACCCTTCGCAAAGGACTGTCTCTTTTTACTAAAGCTTGAGCCATTTGCGTGCATTCAATCACGGGAAAAGCGTTTAGGTTCCAATGAATACAAAAACCATAAATTAGTGATAGGCCCACGCCTGGTAAACTTACACTGCTTGTGGCCATAACTTTAATTCAAGACTATTTTTGGAAGGTAACCGCCCGCCCCGAGAAGAAAAATGGCATCAGGACAGGCTGAGTGGCAGCCGAGAACCTATTAATTAGAAAAAAGATAACGCCGCATGACTTTTATAAATTGTTGAACTCCTTTTATCATTTTCTGTACAAATATGCCTGAAAATCAGAAGCGGTGTTGAAGTTAACATCAGTTATACATCGAAATAAAGTGATGGAACCGTTTTGTCGGATGATACGCACTTTCCCGTACAGGAATCTAACACACCAGGTCTGAATTACTCACGTGTGCATTTTCCCATGCGATTGCTAAGACATACACACACGTGTGAGTACTGTACGCGTGTGTACCTGAGTACAGGCCAAATATCCCAATCGTTTGAAACCCAGCGGAGTGAGCAGAGCGCACCCCGCGAAGGGAAGTGGGGTGCAGACGCCGGCGAGCCGGCGCTCAGGGCGTCTGGAAGTCGCCTCCCGCGAGCGGCCGAGTCTCCGTGCGGATCGGGCCCCCCGTGAGTCCTGTTTTGTTCAGTCTTTGACCCCACAGAGGCGGCTCGAGTCCTGGGTCCCCTCTTCAAGGTTGCTGCTGCGCTCATGCGCTTCCTGGAGGCCGTCTGCCCTTGACCCGGTGCCCACTGAGAGCGCGGATGCTCTTGGGTTTGGTTCCTCTGAGGACCTGCTCGCTGAGGGTGCCGGGTGCCCGACACTGCTGCCTGGGGCCCGGGGCCTGCGGGCCGGCGGGGCCCTCACCTCTGCAGCTCCACCCGGGGCCACAGCTGTCACCGCCGCCCGGAGATCGGCTGGGAGGGGCGGGCGCAGATTCAACGCCAGCGTCCTGGGAACACATCCCGTCACTCACGGCCGACGCTCTTCGTGCCCGGCCAGCCCAGCCCAGCCCAGCCAGGACCTTCTCCCTCGGGCGCAGCTGGGAGAAGTGAGGCTTCTCGTCGCCCCTGCTGCTTCTAACCCCAGGGGACAAGGGGGGCACCCCGCTCCAGCCCGCCGCGTGGCCACGGCCGGGCCACAGGGACAGTGGCGGGTGTCACACAGAAAGGCCCCCACTCCCCCCACTGCCGACCGCCTTTCTGTCACCCCTCCCCGGCACGCGGAGTGCAGAGATTTTTCACGACAGCTTTTCTTGTAAGCCTGCAGGCTTAGGCACAATGGTGGAATCGTTACCCGGGAAATCAAAATGAACAGTGCGTGAACTCGATGGTCAATGGGAGTGATCTCAGATCCCATGGAGAGAAGGAGAAAAAGAGATCAGCGTCCAGCTCACACAGGGTCCGCTCACCTGACACCTTCTGCGGGGACCTCCGTGGCCAGGGAGAGGGACCGTGTCTAAGGCAGCATCGGTGCAGGCATCTGACAAGGGGGGGCCGTGCTGCTGGGGAGGCTGTAGCCTCTCTAGGTCAGGGCAACCCAGGGGCCACCCTGAGCCCAGCGCCCTGCAGAAGGCTGGGGCTTCTGCCATGGCTGCGGTCCACGGCCTCTGTCCCCTCCCTCCCCCCTCCCTGTCCCCGGCCCGTCCCGAGGCCGGGGACCTCTGCACCCAGATCTCCGTGTGAGGAGGCCCTCCCCAGGGGCCGTCCCTGGAGAGGAAGCTGACACCTGAGCGGAGCGACATTCCCAGGGCTCAGCCCACCCGTGGTCCCGCCACAGGGCGCGTGGCCTGACCGCCCAGAGCCCCTGTCCTGCCCCCAGAGGGCTGCGCCCCTCGACGGTCACCTGCACCCCTCAGCAGTCAAGAGTCTCTGAGGGTGGGGACAGGGGAGGTGCCGGGCACCTCGGGGAAGCCCGTCTGTGAGCCGCTCTCAGGGGCCGCGTCCCGACACCGCCTGGCGGCCAGTGCTCCCAGGGCCTCCTTGTCTTCAGTCGGACGTGTTTCAGCTTTTCTAACGCGGGAGGGCAGACCCACTCCCTGATACTGCAACGTGGCCGGGAGAAACAGGGTGACAGTGAGTGGGTCCTTTTGTTTGTTTGTTTGTTTGTTTGTTTGATTTTTATTTTATTTTTTAACCCGATCTGCCACCTCGGCCCTGATGAGGAAAGAGTTCAGAAGTGTTTCCTGGATTCCATCGAACTTGGTTTGCGCCCGGCCCCCGGCGGTGGTGGGCCGAGGTGCTGTCCCACTTCGGGAGTGGACGGTGCCGGCCTCGGGGCCGGAAGGCCGTGCTGCAGAGCACAGGCGGCACACACGAGGCCCGCGGGCCGAACCCGGCCTCTCCCTGGTTGTATCTGGCCCGGCACCTGGTTTCCACCCGGCGGCGGCGGCGCCCAGCTCCGTGCCCCTGGTTAAGGAGCGGTTCTGTGTGCACAGCCCTGAAGTCCCATCCGGCCCTCTGCAGGCAGCCGCGAGGCCAACGCGGCCCCGGGGAGCAGGAGTCCGGCGCCCGGGCCTCGGGGGGAGGGCCTGCAGCACGCTGGGGCCCTTCTGCGTGGTCCCGGCTCCCTCATTCTGGTCCATGCGCTGCCCTCCAGGGGGCTCTCCTCGGGGTGTTTAACCCTCCCCTTCAGATTTTAGAAACGTGTCCCCTTCTCTCTTTACAAACACCGAGACCCAGGCAGTCACCTGGACACCGGTTTGTCGAGCAGGGAGGTCACGTCTGAAGAGAAGGGGGAAGGGGGGACACAAACACCTTCACGGCCGACCCGCCCACCGCTCCCGGCGCAGCCCGCAGCCCACCGTGCGGCCGAGCAGGTGTCCCTGGGGCCACGCGGGTGCGGGCACCTTCGCTGCCCGGGCAGCTTGCCTCGCTGTCCCCCCTTGCGGCGCCCGTCCCGGGGTGGGGGGGGCACCCCTCACACGGGGGGGGGTTGGGTTGTTCGTCTGCCCGTGACGTCGCTGCACCCACGCTTCCACGTGTCCTCTCAGTGAGCTCCCGGCTCCCCGTTCGCCCTCGCCCTCCACTGTTCAGCCATTTTTCTGTTTTACTTACTGATCCCCCTCCCCCATTAAATTCACGTGCACCGGGAGATGTAAATCTGGGCTCTCGGTTTCTTTTATGAAGTTTTACGTTGACCCCACGGACACACTCCCAGCCGGCGGGGTCTGGGCAGGCCTTCCGGTCCTCGGCTCTCGTCTCGTTCGCTCCAGGACGCGCCCACGGAGAGGAACGCTTCCAACGAACTGTGTCCCCGCGTGTCAGGGTCCGTCTCAGCGGTGTGGGCCCACTCTCTCCCCCCCCCACCCCCCGGCACCGTCTCTCGGTTCCCCCCCAGGCTGCGCTTTCCATGCCTCGGCCGCCTCCCGGTGCCTCACCTCCTGTTCCTGTCGAGGTTTGGCCATCAGCTCGCGTCTGGACTGACGCCTGCGGTGTCTGAGCTGGCAGAGGCCAGCTGCCCCGCACGGCTCCGCACGGTCACGGCCAAGTCTGCCGCCTACACGCAGAACCAAGTCCCCGGAAGGATCAGCTGGAGCAGGGGACATGCAAGACCGCGGGGCTCCCCGCCGGCCGCGACTGCGCTGCTGCTTACCCTCCCCCCGCCCCCGGTCACTCCCCACCGTCAAAACCATTTTGCCCCCAGCAGGTGTGACTCCCCGCTTCTCCGAGCTGGCCATGCCCGCGGCTGCCACTCAGAATCTTTGGGAAATCTGGTCTACAGATTTCCAATCCTTCTGCCAGCTGGCCTTCTGGCTGATGTTAACTTCGTTGCCCCGTCTCTCCCGATGCCTCTCTCCCGACCTGCAAATCACCTGCAGGGCGTGAAACGTATTTTTTTAGGAATCAGGTGACCCTTTTGCCCTCAGATTTACACGAGATAATACCCCAGTCCTCCCAAAGCCTTAGATCAGAGCTCTCGTGAGAACACTGGAGATCTGATGGCATCTTATTATTATATCTTTTGATGCCGATAATCCTTTCATAAACGTTTTTACTGTGGTGTGAAGACGGACACGCTGGGTGTGCCCTGCCCAGTCCTGCCGGCAGTGCCCACCAGCTGCACGGTCGTGGGGACACTGCCCAGCCTCTTTGTGCACCAGTGACTTCTTCTCTGGAAAGGGGGTTGCATTCCTACTTACTTGCATTGCATTGATGGGCAGACACCACGGAAAACGAGGTCGAGACCAGAACACGGCGTGCGTGTCCCTCGCTGTCACCACCGTAGAACAGGACGGACAAGGTGGCCGGAGAGAGAACCCAGCTCCCCCCCCCCCTGCTCCCATCTTACTAACCGTCCCAGTGGGAGTGATGCTATTGGTGCTGACGGGCTTGCTTCGGTTTTATTGTTTTCGGAAGCTGGCGTATGTTAGAACAGTATCCCTTTATATATATATTTTTCACACGTGCATGACTGTCTGGTGGTTGTCGTGGTGCTCAGGCACCGGAGGGAGGAAGAATCTGAAGCCGGCTCGTGCGTACCGGCCCGCACTCCGTTCCAAGAGCCCTGCTCGCGGCGCCGTCTGCGTCATCTCGTTCGTGCCCCACAGCAGGACGGTCTGTGTGGGGCTTCGAGTCCCCGTCCCCGTGGCGGGACGCAGGCTCGCGGGTTGAAGGAGTCTGCCCGGTAGTTTTCAGGCCGTCTCCGGCGCGGGGACCCGCCTGTGTGACCCCCGCCTGAGCTGCTCTGGGCCTTTCTGTCGGCACTGGCCACCGTTTTGTCCCTCCTGCAAAACCCGCCGGTCCCTCTGCAGCTGGCCGGGGCTGTGGCTTTTCCCGTTTGAGCACACGTGGGGCTCGCCTGCCCTTGCAGCGGCCCTGCCCCGTGACTCTCCAGACAGCGGTGCTCTCCCCGTTCCTCCAGCTGGGGGCGGGTGAGAACAGACTCAGGAGGGTGGCGCCGGGGGCCTGGCGCCCACTGGGAAACCCTCGCTGCTTCCTCACGGACCCCTGCCGTCTCGGCCTCTCCCGCACCCACCGGCACTCT
This sequence comes from Phyllostomus hastatus, assembly GCF_019186645.2. Lineage (NCBI taxonomy): Eukaryota > Metazoa > Chordata > Mammalia > Chiroptera > Phyllostomidae > Phyllostomus > Phyllostomus hastatus. The sequence goes on from NW_025334032.1 coordinate 45,016,295, forward strand.
CTGCGTCAGTCGGAGAACAGCTGTCGGGTTTCAGCACGTGAAAATCTGATTCCTACCGTGTTCCCAAAGCCCCACCGTCGGATCTCTCTAGTTCCCGCCAAGGGGGGGGGGTGGGGGGGGTGGGGAACACAGCTGTGGCAGACGCCCATGGGCGAGCAGGGCTCGAGCGCCCAGCGCCACGCGGGCCTGCGAGCTCTTGTTTCCTTGAGCTGCCGGGAGACCCACGGAGAGTGTGGCACTCGCCCTGGGGACCCGGATTCCCGACCGGCCGTGGAGATGCTGTGCTCCTTCCTCTTCGGGGAAATCCGGGCTTCCGTTCGCTCACCTTTCGTCCCGTTTCGTGATGCGTATTAACGCCGCATTTTACTTCAGTTTCGTGTTTTCCGTTTCTCCCGGAAAAGGAGTGGATACGACAGCCTTTTCATGTGCCATCAGATGACACATGAAAAGATATGTCATCTTTTCATATGACAGCCTTTCAGTCGACTTCAGCAGTCGGGCTGGGGGCTTGTGAGGCCGCAGCCTGGTTCCGCCCCGGAGCTGTGACCCTGGCACTCGCCCCGTCCCAGTGAGTGTCGGGGTGGGCGGCGGCGGGGCGGGAGCTATGAGCATGTAATCGGAATGACAGCCGCGGCGGGAGCCCTGGTGCCCGGGCTCGGCCCCCTGAGGCCGGCTGGAAACCTGCCCGCCCCCTGCGTCCCCTTCCAGAAACCCTTCCGCACGAGCACACACCAGCTCTGGGCGCGGCAGCCCCGGCCCAGAGAGAATCCCTTTCCCGGAGCGTTGGTGGGAGGGGGGGTGTGACGTCAGGGGAGGGTGAGGGACACTAACAGTCCAGTGCAAGTCCGTGCTGCGAGCGTTTGCGAAACACTTAACGTGCGGACACAGAGGGAGAGCCCCCAACCTCAGGGAACGGGTTAGAAAAGTGCTACTTGAGATGAGATCGGCAGAGATGACAGTTGGGTGGAATTTATTCATTTTAAATGACTTTTTCCAGCCACTGAGTCTCACACTTTGGTAACACTCACGTCTGGACGTCCATCTGGACATAGACCTACACCCATTTTCATGTTTTTCACGACGGAGGGTGTTCTGGTCATTTTAAAAATAAATCTGCTGCTGCTTTCATAATATTGTGGGCATATTTGCTATTTTCTTTTTGCTACTGAAAATTAGTATTTTCATTTATTCTTGTTATTTCTTTTTGCTTGTTGACATCGATCCCATTAAAAGTTTAATTTTTTCCTAAAAAAATTGGTTGAAAAGAAAAATCTTCATTGCCTAAATCATAAATATCTCTTTCTGCTAACAACCAGTGATTTCGAACTTTACACATTAATTTTTAATCACTTCCCCATTTGTTAAATTATTTTACTTTTAAAATTATTAAATTCTTTCTAAGCCTCAGAAGCCTGTTTACAGTTTTAGCCAAATGTGGGGGTTGGGGGGGAGAGGAACGCGACTGAAAGTTATAATTTGTTACTGATTCATTGTTTCCAAAATGTGGATTCTGTCCCACTGTCTTTTGAAAAGCTTTTTTGATTTTCTCTGTGCCCACCCGGCTATTAAACATGTAAATCTTAATCACACACACACTCTCTCTAGACTACACATCACCCTTTCCATGAATATCTGTCGTGGTCATTCAGCTGATGTGTGTTGAGCGAGGCCTTGCTCAGAGCTGGACGCTGTTCCGGACGTGGTGGAGACAGAAATGAACATGTACCCCCCCCCACCAGACCCCGTGAGCAGCTCAGGGGTAGACCAGAGGCCATGCCTGCAGTGCCCCCCCGAGGACAGGGTGACACAGAGCGGATATCGGGACACCTGTGTCCTCCCCTCCCGTGCGCCCACCACACCGTGGGGAGTGAGTACCGACGAGGACCCGCTTTCAGTAAGTGAGCGGAGCCACGGGTGGGGGGCGGTCAAAGAGGAGTCTTGGATCCCGGTCCTTCCGTCCAATACCGCTGGCCGCTGGCAGTGAGGCCGTCCTAAAGGCGCTAAGTATGGGGTCAGGGTTCTTCAAATTGTAACGGAATTGTCCGGATGTCGAGGTAAAGACCAGCCTGTGGACAGGAGCGGAGCAGGGGGCCTTTCCCTGGGCCGAGAAGCCAGGGGTGGTGTGCGGAGGAAGGGGGGGCGGAGGAAGGGGGCCCCGGAAACAGAGATGGCCGCCACCGCCGCCGCGGGGGCTTGCTGGGCGGGGAGGGGGCGCGGGGCTGCTGATCGCCGTCCCGGGCGGAGCCCACCGCTGCCCCTGGAGGAGGGTTCCTGTGTCGTCGACGACCGTCTGAGGTACGACGGTAGCCGCAGGCGCAGGCGGACTCCCCAGCCCTCGCTGGTTGCTCGTTGGCACCGTCGATTTTAAACTCTGCCGCGTTTCCCGTTGAGGGCGGCTCTCCTGGCTTCATGGCGCAGGACGGCAGGGTCCTGTTGCTTTCTGAATTCCCCGTGGTCTGCGTTCCCAAACATGGCAGTCAACTCTGCTCGGAGTTTTAAGACATGGATTCCCCCCCACCCCCCAAAAGGCTTATCCTACTCGGGGGGACCCTTGTTTTCAGAAATGACATTTTCTTCTCAAAAGTTTGGAAGTCAGTGCAGTTTACCGCTTCCTGGCAATAGCGCCGCAGAGTTAGATTTTACTAATTGTCTATCCTTCGCTCTTTTTCAAGCGTATTAAACAGGCCGAAGATGACACAGTGAGATGTTGGTCCACGTACCGCCGGTAACTCGTGACCTGTTTCGTATCTCGTGTTTTTGCTGTGACGAGCTTTCTGCAGGCCAGCCTGTGCTAAAGACAGATAATTTTTTAAAAGCCAGTTCTTTCCATTTTCAATAGGAAAGCGGATAGGAAAGCTCTGCAGGCTTCGCTCGGTCTCCAGATCGCTCCTTTGTTTATCCCGTTACGAGGGCAAGTCCTTGCCGTGATCATCAAGAGCAGGTTGTGAGATATTTCACAGACGTGCACTGAGAACGCTCGTCTGTGGGGAAACTTACCTGGACACAGAGCAGAGTGAGGTGTCCTTTCAGATAAGAAGTATTACGAATAGCTCATGAAAGGGAATAAAGGCCCTTACAAAAGGGGAGGGGCTCTCCATTCCACATGCTCCCAGACAAGGGAGAAAAGCACCAAAGGCCTCCAACCCCGGGCGTCTGCCCGCGCCCCAGCCGCCCCGCCGCCCCGCCGGCCTCTCTCCACTCTCCGGCGCGCGATGGGAAGGCAGCAGCTGCGCGTCTCGGACCAGAGATCTGAAGCTCTGGCTGAGCCCGAAAAGCAACTGATCCCCAGGCAGAGCTGGAACTCTCTCTGCTGGGGAGATCATAGGCAGTTAAAGGTGAAAACGCTTAAAATGTTCCTGAATGGCATTTTTAAAAGACTTCTTGACTTAGAAATGATGAATACGGGGTTGAACAAAGAACTCCTTTTATCAAAGAAGAAAGGATGATTGTAAACCAAACTCAACTATTTTCTACTGCGTCTCAAACAGGTTTTTGCTGACTGTGTTCAGACATCATTTTTTTAAAAAACAGAACTGAACACCCTTTGGCTACGTAAATGGTGGTTTTGTCGATGTGTCAATGATACTCAGCGTCTAAACGGTAGCACAGTTTTGTTCTCTGCGTTTCTACAGAGCTGGCTTTGTTCGTAATTAATGGCACAATAAAATAATCTTAGAAGTGCTGAGCTTCCCTCTCGTTCCACTGGGAAAGGTCTGTCCCTTCCTCAGTTTGTAAACAAACAAAACAAATTGCACCATATTACACGTATATATCCAGCTACACTCGGTACCCATGTGAACAATTGGGTTTGGGTAAAACATAATTTAGTGTTATTCACTTGGAAATACTTCTGTGCTTGGAAGTCACTTCTTTTTTAAATGGTGGGATCCTTCGTTTGTTTGAATCCTACGTGACAGCTGCCGATGTACTGGGGACAGGCTGGATTTGAACCAGGAACGTGGGGGCAATGTCTCACGATCATCACCTCTCTCTTTATCACCTCTGCGCATCCATTAGGTTGAAAATTATGTTTTCTGAGTGGGGGTGGTGTATCGATTAGGTTTCAAGGTCATTGACGTAGGCAGAGAATCACAGCAGCACGAAAGGCGAGGCAGTGAGGAAGGGCCGGATTCACGGCCGTCTCCCCAGAATGCAGGTGAACGCAGTGTCTGGTGGTTAAACCTGGTGGTTGAAACTCAGTTGTGAATCGGACACTAGACACGCACAGAACCCTACAGATAAAATAGGGGGGCACTTTTATTAAAAGCTGATAGATGAGTGAATGGTCTTTCATCGACTCTTCCTGCTGTTTGTCCATCAAACACCCTTGACGACGCACTGGTTGGTGGTGGGCACCAGGCTGTGCTGGTCCGGAGTCGATGCAGCGTGGACGCCCATCGATGCTTCTCGCCTGTTCGGGTCACCTACGCCCTGCTCCGTTACAGGGGGCGGGGTGCTCGGGCCGCAGACTCTCACCACCAGAAAAGTAACCTGGACTGGGGCACTGAATCTATGCAGAACGGTGTCTTTCCCTCTCATCAAAATGCATCATGTATACTTTAAAAATGTTTTTACCAAAGTGCTGAACTGCTGATGTAAAACATGAATACATTTCTCTGTTCAATTTTCAGGCTAAATTAAACGACTTCGGTGCTGCACTCACTAGCTTTACTACTTCACAGGCGGGGCATGGGTTGTGCCGTGGAGTGCTGTGGACAGAACACCGTCCTTATCTTCTCCTTCCTTTCTTGTCCCCGCAGTGCTGCCGAGCCACACCTGCGGGAACCCTGGGGAAATACTGAAGGGAGTCCTCCACGGAACAAGGTTCAACATCGGAGACAAAATCCGGTACAGCTGTCTGTCCGGCTACGTCTTGGAAGGCCACGCGATCCTGACCTGCATCGTGAGCCCGGGGAACGGCGCGTCCTGGGACTTCCCGGCCCCGTTCTGCAGAGGTAGGCGCTGCGCAGGGGGTGCCCGGGACCGCACACCTGCTCCAGGTGCCTGGCTCGGGAGCTGACCTCGCGCGTTTCCCGGTGGTGACACAGGGGCCGTCCTGCTGGGTCTTCCCAGACCAGCTCATCCTGTTCCCAAAGGGCGCACTCGGTGCCTCCAGCGGAACAAGTGTAGATACGTGGTCCTTAAGTAGCCAAACCTGCCTCCGTTCTAGTCCTCAGACGCCGTGAACCGCTGCACCTCTCGTCGAACTCGTCCACGTTTTAATATACACCTTTATGTCCATCTTGATTTGATCGTTGCTGTTCTTCTTTTTCTCATTAGCAATGACAAATACCCCTGATAATTAAAATTCACGTTTTAAGGACCCTTTCAACCCTCTTAGCCTTCTGAAATAAAGCAGTCGGGAGGGAACGGGCTGTTACGTGAAGCGCTCAGCGTCTGAGTTGGGATACGGTTAGAATGACTGCTCCCAACGCCCCGTGTGTTTCAGCCTCTCCTATAATGTTAATTTTACTGATCAAAAAACTCTAAGAAAGAGCTTGCTTTGGGTCTTAGATTTTGGATTTATTAAGAAAAGTTCATCTTACAGTTTCAGAATTGTTTTCCAGATACCTAGTAGCGAAAAGTGTTCCAAAGTCCACACTTCCGTCCCATTTCCCATGTCTTTCCGTAGATTCCCTCAACGAATCGATCCTATTTACGGTCACCACCACGGGCAGGTCCTGCGTGCACCTGCCTTCCCTATCCCCACCAGCGTCTCCTCGGCGGCCCCAGCCCCCCTGGAGAGGCAGGGGAGTTAGTCCCCTTGGCTGCATTCCCCACTGTTGCCCACGTGTGACCTCTCCTTTCCCGGGGCCTCACGCCCACCCCCACCCCCACCCCCGTGTTCCGTTCGGTTACCCGTTTCCTCCCCCCACACCTCCTCTGGGTGGGTTACCCGCGCTCCACGTCGGGACCCTCAGCTCCCGGTTCGTTGTCCCCCCCACACCTCCATCAGGACCCCTCCTCTCTCCAGCAGACGGCACCAGCGACTCACCGCGAATTCAGTGCACGCGCGTCCCCGTGGCCCCGGACGTGCCCCGGAGCGGGGGCTCACCTGCGCTGGCTTCCCCTGCACCCCGCCCCTCTGCCGTCCCTGCGTCCCGGGCCCCTTCTGCGGGCAGGTGTCCACACCGCAGACGTGCGCAAACCCCGCCCGGGAGGAGGTCCGTGCTGTCTGCTCTTCCCTGAGAGCCCTCCGCCAGCGCGCCACGGCGCCCGCCTACCGACTCCCGCCCTCTCGTCCTGCCAGCGCTGTGGACCTTTCCCCTCGAGCCACAGATCTTACACGTCTGTCACCTTCGCTCTGACCTCCGAATTCAGTCCTTTCTTACCCGGGCGGCCCTTTCTTACACGTTATCTGTAACAAAAGGGTCCTTCGGTTTAAATCGTTCACGTCGTTGCTACTTGAGATTTTACCTTCATGTCTCAGAGCTCCCCGTACAGTGGGTGGCCCGGCAGCAGACAACGCGCCGTCATGGAAACGTCATTCCCGCGCCCCCGACGCCTCTCCCTGTGACACGGGGCCTAACCTGCAGGTGTCCCTACCGCCCCCCACCCCCCGCCCGTCCGGAAACAGAGACGCGGCGGGCGCGGGGCGTCAGATCACGAGTCACAGACTTGAAAATGCAAAAATAAACATCGACAGCAAGTAGGACAGCATCCTCCTTTTTAACTCTTTTTTGTAATAATTATTTAGTGTTTTTAGAGAGGGGGGAATGCAGAGAGAGAGAGAGAGGAGTGGAAAGACAGACAAAGAGACAGAAAGAGACATTAATTTCTTCTTCCACTTACGGACGCATCATTGGGTGACTCCCGTGTGAGCCCTGGCCGGGGATCAAACTGGCGGCCCTGGTGCACGGGGATGGCGCTCCCGCCAGCTGAGCCGCCGGCCGGGGCTACCACAGCTTCTCTTCTGCTCAGACTTCCCCCGGAGTCTTCTCCTTAACGGGTCAACCTTTCCTCATCCCGCTGTTATAAACCTTACAGAGCCAAAGTGTGGATAACACCACGGTCCCCATCTTTCCTGTTCTGTCACCAGTTTATTACATCTCAACTGTATCAAGATGCTTTGGTCCTGATATTTTTTCTTCTCTATGACAGCTTATGAAACTTATGCTTAAATATTGCTTTATCTAATGCTTGGGCTAGATTACCAAGGATGTTACATCAGACATAATTATTTCATGGAACTAAGTTGAAAGCTGCACCATTGTTACTCCCCGATTTGGGTGACTGGATCATAAAGGAAAAAATCACTGGTCTCGTTTTTGTAAATGCACAGATGCGGCTTGCTTACAGGAGACATAAATGAATTTCAGCAATATAGGCTTAGATGTTTTACAGAAATGAAATGAGTGAATTTCCTGTTCTCCCACGAGCCAGTGCCTCAGGTCCAGGGATCGCACGAGGTTTCTTCTCAGTGGCGTCCGCGACAGGAACGCCACCCCCTCCCTCCTCACGACGGTGTTTTGCTGGGGTCGAACAATTGACGCCTGACCCGAGGGCAGCGTTAGCCTGCAGGGTGGTGCTGAGGTGTGCGCGTCGTCTCTGGAGTCGCGGTGCCCTTCGAAGAAACACGATGCAATTTTATGTTCAATGCAATCAACACGTGAGAACACGGCAGGGCAGCCGGCGCTATTTAACTCGAGTTTCTGTGAACAGGAGGCCAGCATCGGAGGGACCTCACGCAAGGATGGGCATTCGAATCTGTTCTGGAAGCACAGTATCTTCATCTCCTTCACTTATCCTTGCACTTCCACCTCCGCGTCCACATCCCCCTGAGTTCTCCTTCGTTGTCGTGGACTGGCCCTGTGGTCCCCTCAGCCTCCGCACGGGTTCACTGTGTCTGTGCCTGCGGGGACGGCGAGGGCTTCGGGGAGAGAGACGAAAGGGGAAGAGGGCGCTGGGCAGACTCAGGGGCAGGTGCTCTCGGGCCGGGCTGGAGTGCCTTCCCCCTTCGCCCTGTGTCTCCCGACTTTACTATTGCATCGCACAGACCGCAAGGCTAGAGGCCAGCGTCTTCCATAAACCACCTTGAGCTCCAGGATGCCGCAGGCCATCGGGGACCAAGTCCAAAAGAGGAGAGTTCTCGTTGGGTGCAAACCCCGAAGGGCAGGCCCTGTCTCAGGGCCCTGCAGACGAGGAGGAGGGGAGGAAGGAGGGAAGGATCTGCGGCAGGAAAACGAGCCTCTAAAAGACGCCTACTCTGGGGCCCAAAGAGGTCGCCCGTCCCTGACGTCGGCCCACGAGGTGGGGGCATTTCTCGTCCATCGCCGCCCTTCGGAGACCGTTTCCCTCCGACTCTCCAGTCCTGGATCGCGTTTTTGTCCGTCTGAGCGTGGTCCTCCGTCCGCCGCCGAGTTCTACCCGAGTGACCACTCAGGGACCGCACACGCACGGCTGTTCGGGCCGGGAGCCGGCCCCAGGCCTGGAGAAGGCGGCGCCTGGAGGGGTGACTGGACTTCGCAGGAGACACGCTCACCGCCGGGAAGAAGCCAGCTCTCAGCGCCTGCGAGTCCACGCCAGCCGGAGACCTGCGCCCTCTTCCCTGGACGCCACTCTCCCGAGGCCCCGCCTCCCTCCGCGGGGGCGGACTCACTCGTGCTTGCAAACGAGGCCTCAGAAACAGTCCTTAGCGGCCCTGGCAGAGCTGAGACGCCCGCATCCCGGACGTGCCGGACCACACGCTGCCCTAAACAGCATCTCTACACGTTCCGCACTCCACGCCTCGGCCTGGACTAACACGGGGCGCATGACTCGTGGGAACTCCCACAGGAGGGTGTCAGAAACCACACTTAGGTGGCGTCGCTGTGTAAATGCACCGAAGCTGTAAATGCACAACCCTGCTTGCACCTCCGACCCCCGTGACATGTGTGCAGGGGAGGCGGTGGCACCCTCGTGATGAGGGACGGACTGAACAGACATTTCTGACAGGCCGCAAACACAGGGCGCAGGCGGCATCATGAGGCCGCTGCACGCTTAACCGCATCCTCCCGCTTCCACTGAAATCCGTTTAATCTGCACGGCACGTGCCCGGGATTAATCTACACGGCACGTGCGTGCACAGGATTAATCTGCACGGCACGTGCCCGGGATTAATCTACATGGCACGTACACAGGATTAATCTACACGGCACGTGCACAGGATTAATCTACATGGCACATACACAGGATTAATCTACACGGCACGTGCACGGGATTAAAGCCTTTCACAAAGCTGAAGCGACACGGGGCGTCCCACCGAAGCGCCCACACTGTTGTGTGACAGACATTTCGGTGCCGTTTAACCTTTTCCGGGGGGGTTTGTCCTTAGTATTGGAAACCTATTCATGCTCTTCTCTCCTTCTTTCCCAACTTTGGATTTTTTAAGTTGACATCTCTCTCTGAGTTTTAATGTCCGGATATCACTCTGATTCACCATGTCTTGCTTCTCCCGGTTGCACTTAGGTTTCTGTGTGTGTTATCTGTATAAGTGAAAACAGCACACTTGACCTCCGGGCCCCGTCTCTGTCATTCTCCGCGCCACCCCTCGCCTCCCGCCACATCTGACGTCCCCCGAGTTGCCCCCACTCTTCCAGGACGGCCCCTAACCCCTCCCCCACCTGTGTCCTCAGCCACAGCAGAACCCTTGTGCTACTTAAGTCGTTAACATTTATGTTTTATTCTGTAATCATGGTTAAGTCCTCTTCACATGCCCGAGGGCTGCTCCTGACGCTGGAAAGCAGCACAGAACACGGACAGTCTCGTGTGGCTGCGACAACAGTGTCTGCCCCGCGGCCCCGGGCTCCGCCTACAGCCACCGTCCTCCCTGGGAGTGCAGGGCCGCAGTCCCTGCGCCACTCAGAGTTCGGGGGAGCCCCTTGCAGCCTCGGTGACTCGGGGTGACGCCGTGGGGCTGCGGTGCTTCTCCGGCCGGGGCGCTGGTTCCTTGGTTAGGGTGTGACGAGTGCTCAGACACCGGTGTGTAGCCTCTTGCTCTCTCTCTCCACACACACACACACACACACACACACGATACACACATGTGCATGTGTGCGCATATATTGCCTGTACAGTGTATACACACGTGTGTGTGTGTGTGTGTGTGTGTGTGTACACCAGGGGCACCCAACCTTTGGGTGTCTCCGGGCCGCACTGGAAGAAGAAGAGTTGCCCTGGGCCACACCTTAAACACACAAACACTAACAAAAACTGATGAGCAAAAACCAGGTTTTAAGCGAACTGACGGTTTTGTGTCGGGCCCGGGCGGCCCGCAGGCTGCGGGGTGGGCATGCCGCCGGCACAGCCGCACACACGGGAGCAGCAGACATCTGAGAAGGTCTCGTTCTCAGCGTCCGCGCGAAGCAAAGACTCCGTGGAACGGCAGGGGAAGCCGGTCAGGTGCCGGGAGGTCAGAGGGCTGCAGGGGCGGCCGTCGCAGCCTCCTCCGTGGACGCAGACGGCTTCCACCAAGCACCGGGTGGGGCCGCCTCCGGGCGCTTGGCAGTCGACGGGGTGGCCTCGTGGGTTTCCAACAACAAACCCACCCCCCAGCCCCCGCACACTGAGCCCCACGGAGTGTGGAGCCCAAGGAGGGCTGTTTCGGCGAAAGGCGACCGACACGCTGCAGCTGTACCTCCGCAGCCTGAGTCACCTGGGAGAAGACAGGGGAAGGGTCTCCCCCGCCCTCCCCCGCCCACTGGTGCCCCCCCGGGAGGGGCTGCTTCGCGCCCCTCAGAGCTCCGACCCGGCGCCTGTGCGAACACCTGCGTCTAAGGGGCCGGCGCACCTGGTTGTTTAGAGCGCACCACCCCGATACGTGGCAGTTTCACAGGACACGGGGGCGGCAGCTGTTCGTCACACTTTTCCAGAGGATTGGCTGGTTCCACCCGTTTCCAGGCAGTCTCGCGTTCCTGGAAGAACTGGTGACAGTCGGCGGAGGGGCCGAGAGCCCCCGAGTGAAGGACCGGCCGGTCTCGGTGACACCTGCAACCAAGCACGTAAATAAAACGCGGTGCTCACGCCTCGGCAACAGCTGTCTGAGGCCGCAAATTTCTTTAATTGACGAGCCTTGCGCGACGTGATGGGAAGTGACAGCATGTCACTCGCTGATGCTTGATGAGCTATCACCTGGAGGGTTTTAATTGCAGGCGCTCTGCTGCTCGCGAGGAGAGGAAGGGAGTGCCCGGGAGACAGCACTGCTGGAGGGGGAGGGGGAGGGGAGGGGAGGCGAGAGGCCGTGCTGCGTGGGGGTGCCCGTAAGTCCTGCGGCCGTGAGGACAGCCGTGGCCCCGCCGGCCACGTGGCAGAGGGCGTGCTGCCAAGCTGATCTCCGGGAGCTGCCCCGCCAGGGCCTGGACGCGCACAGTGAGATCCGCTGGGACCACCCTCGTGTGAGGAACCCGGCTCTAAAGCACGTTGGAGTAGCCGTTGACAGTTTGGTTTCAGCGCGTTTCTCGCACGCTGCGCAGTAAACAAGTCTGACGCACACCTTGGCCAGACTGGAAAAGGGAACCGCCGAAACGAGACGTCCGCTGGAGATGTGGCTGTCCCCGTTTCACCCCGAGTCACCGACGGGCCGGCGTGGCGTGAGAACAGAGGCCGAGGGGCCGACCCCAGCTCCGCGGCGCTCTCGGAGGCCAAAGCCAGAGAGCGATGTCCCAACGTCCCTTCGTTTGTCTACTTTCCGGGTGTTGCGTCTGCAGCATCTACTTGTAGCCGACGACACTTCGTCCTCCATGTCCTCAAAATCACGCAGACTAATAGTCTTCCTCTCCCCCTAATTCGACGTCCTGAGGGTCCCCCGTGCTTGCGCCGGCACACAGTGCTGCAGTCAGCGTCTCTGCGTGTGCGGCACTGTCCCCGTCTGTGTGGCGGTTTCCCAAGGACGGACCCGCAGGGGTGCTCGGTGGGCCTCGCAGACTCCGGGCCGCCCCAGTCTCAGCACAGCTCCTCTCGGCTTGGGTGTGTCTCCCTTCAGTTTGTGAGGAGCCAGCAGCACTAAAGCGACACCCTCAAGTTGCTCTCACGGCCCCTCGGGGTCCGGGGAACACGCCTGCTGAGTGTCCGTGCGCGCACGTTGGTTCTGGAAGGAGGCGTTTATCGGGGACCGAGGAGGCGTCAGCTTGGCTCCACAACAAGGTCCATCTACCGAGGGCTACTCAGCGGACACTCCGTGCCTTTCCAGCCGCACGGCAGCCACGTCTGCTGCCGCGGGCACCCCCGGGGAGCGGGGGTCCCCACAGACGGACCCTGAACAAACCGCGAGACCCTGCTCACCAAGCCAGGTACCGGGCCATGCGGGGTCCGCACGCCGGGATCCCCGTCGGGGAGTTCTGGGTACGCGGGCCACAAAGGGGGCGAACCAGGAGCAGCACCAGCTGGCGTGGAGGCCATGTCTTCACGGACGGAGCCAGGCCACACGAACCAAGAGATGAGGGGGGACCGGTCAGAAGGGCCACAGCCGACTGCAGCCCGAGCTCGGGGAGCTTCCGTTGAGAAGACCGTATCTGATGGAGAGCCCCCGCAGCGGCCGGCTGCTCACAGGAGGCTCAGGGCCGGCCTGCTTTAGGCGACCGACGCGGCCCGTCTTCGGCCAGAGCAGGATTCCGCGGCCCCTGGAGGAGCGGAGAAGCGAGGTGAACGCGGGCATCAGGCGAACGGCCCGGGTCAGGGAAACAGCCCGGGCTCTGCTCCTGAGACCGGAGTGCGGCGGGAGGGCGGGGCGGGCAGTGGCGTCCGGGGGCGGGGGGGGGGGTCGCAGAGGAGGTCAGAGGTGAGCAGGGAAGATCCCGCAGGGCCTGTGGGCCGTGAAGTGGACTTGCGCCTCCGTCCTGAGAGGAGGGGAAGACCCCGGGGGGTTTTAAGAGGAGAAGCGGCATCGCTGCACTTGGGCTTGAAGAGGATCCCCCCGGAGGAAAGACTACAGAGGGGAGGGTGGGGCGGAAACCGGGTCAGGACGGCAGGGCGGGCGTCCGGACGGGAGGGGGCGGTGCCTGGGGGGTGGGGGCAGCCGCGAGGTTGGTGCCACGGGCCCGCATGTGGGGTGCGGTTTAAAGGAAGGACCCCTGCGGCTTGGCTTCTCTGTGCCGTGGGGTGTGCGGGGGTGGACGTGGAAACCTGAGCGACTGTCTCCAGGCTGTGGGTGTCTCTGGTGTCCACACTGCTCCTTTGAAAACTGGTGGCGTGACGGAAAATGTCACCGTAACTGGTGACACCCCAGGCTTCATCGAGATGCTGGCAGTTGCTTTAGGAAAGTTCAGGGTTCTTCCCTTTGTTTTTATCAGGCACATTTTATGGTGGGGAAAAAAGTATCATCATCTATTACCAAATGTTATACATGTACCCAATTGCATATAGAGAGTAGATGAGTTTTTTTGTCAAATAACATGTTCTAAGACATGTCTATAAGTATAATTTCTTCCTTCCTTTCCCCTTCTTTCCTTCCTTCCTTCCTTCCTTCCTTCCACTACTTATTACAATGCTTATTGATACCATATATATTTCATCTTTATTGACTTATACTTGGTCCTTTCCCAAAATATTCCAGTTTAAGTCTTCATGCAACTATTTCCTCGTCGGAAACGTTTTATGAATCAAGGTGTCTCTATGATCATAACATCTTATGATACTATCTGAAGTTGAAAGACAAATGCACATTCCAAACTCTGTAGAAAATAAAGATGAAGGTAATTTCTTTCAAGAGCAGCGTTTTCTCACATGTACGTGTCAGGGCGTTGAGGCACGACGGCACCGTGCGTCTGGATCGTGAAATGTTGCCCAGTTCTCTCCACCTCCCAGGGTTCCGAGACGACCTTTGGAACAACCGCCCACCTGCCTCCAGGTGCCAGGTGTGAGGCGGTCAGACAGTCCCGGCGGTGGGGCAGCTGCGAGTGCACTTGTTCCCAGCGTGGCACTCGGGTGGGGTGGCTGACGCCATGTCACTGGGTGACGTCCGTCCGCCGTCCCGCAGAGCTCAGTTAACAGGTCCGCGCGGCCGGCCCCGAGTCGGCGGACACCCAGCTCCCAGCTGGCACTGCCTGTCCCTGTTCAAGGGAGGCCCCTCTGTCGACGCACTGGTGTGTGAGACCCCTCTCCCTCTGTCCCCTGCAGCCGAGGGCGCCTGCGGGGGGACCCTGCGGGGCACCAGCAGCAGCATCTCCAGCCCCCACTTCCCGTCGGAGTACGACAACAATGCCGACTGCACGTGGACCGTCCTGGCCGAGCCCGGGGACACCATCGCCCTGGTCTTCACCGACTTCCAGCTGGAGGAGGGCTACGACTTCCTGGAGATCAGCGGGACGGAGGCGCCCTCCATCTGGTAAGTGCTGCGACGGGGCCAGGCGCGTTCCCCAGGCGACGCGCAGTCACCTGCCTCCCCTGGGGGGGGGGGTCGTTGGCAGGCCTGGGGGTCGTTTCTCTGCCGCCGCGCTGTGCTGGCGGCGGGAAGGTCATCGATGCGCGTCACGACTGATTCCAGGGTTCCTAAGTTGTCTTTGCGCGGGCGTTTGGGGCTGGGGGGCTCTCCGTGCCCCGAGTGTGGCACCGGAACTGACTGTGCCCCAGTTCTGGACCCTTCCAAAGTCGCCAGAAGACGGCTCAGCAAGGTAAGTGTTGGATTTAGTCCAGAGGCTGCTGTGGTACCATCACTGGGGAGTAACGGTCTTGAACTGCTTCCTGCTCCGCGCTCGTGTGTTTAAGGGACCGGCCGCCCCTGAGCTCCAAGGCAAACCCTGAGCGGCAGGGCAGCACCGCGACGGTGCGGCTCCCGGCCCCAGGGCCCGCGGGCTCCCCGCCACCGCCCCCGAGGCGGACGCTGGGGAGCAGCCTGGGCGCGCAAACGCGAGTCATTTTCCAGTACGGTAGTCTGTTTTAAAACGACAGACTCGACAGGCAAGGGCACTCCAAGAAGAAGTTACTTGGAAAATTGTGAAGAACCATAATAGGATTAGCCCTATCTTTATTTAATTTGGAGGGAAATTACCAGCTCAGCTGTTTTCTGCAAGGTTGCCATGGTCACAGTCGGGGAGGTCTAAATCTGGTGACTGATGTCACACGCCCAAATTGTCCGCGTACCAAACGTGCGGGGCTCGCCCGTGAAACCTAGCTGGCGGCGTGTGCACCAGAGAAGGCCCGACCCGGCCCGACCGGACGCTGAGCCCGCGGGCTCTCCCCCCGAGCCCGGCCCCGGCGGGGGCCGCCGTCTCCAGCCCTCCGCGCAGTGTGCTCTGGCGCTCACGATGTTTCTCGCCGTTAAAGCCCCGCTCGGGGGAGCCGGCCACGCACCCTTCCTCCCAAAGGGCTTGGGTGGCGGGACGTCTGACGTATCGCTCTGGAAACAGCACGGAGAAAGGAAATGGATCTTGTTTCAGGTGAAGCTACTAGGGTTTCTAAACTGAGACGCGGAGGTTCGGCGGGGTCGGAACACATGGTCTGGGCAGGAGATAACTCCGGGGGCGTCGAAGTCTTCCAACTGCGTGATCCTGGCGATGGGAATCATTCTCGAGTCCCACCCCCCCCGCCACCCCGGGACAGGAGGACGGGCAGGTGCCTGGAGACTGCGCCTCGTTAGACCCGGGCGCACTCTGAGACCCCGGGTCTGGGAGAACCTTCCGTGACTCAGCCTCGGGCCTGAGGACGGACCCCACCTGGGCGCCATTTGTTTGGGGACTCTTGTCGCCAGCCCTGCCCCCGCCTCTGCCCACCCCTCTCATGGCGGCACCGGAGGTCTGGCCACGCTGACCACGTCCTTGTCTCCATCCTAACACACAGCAGACCCCCGGCACCTGGGTTCGGGCCCGTGGGCACAGGGAAACCCCACCCTGCCCGGCCCGGTTCCTGCTAAATTAAGACAATGCGCAGAGTGACACTCCCACGGCAGGGGCGTGGGAAAGCGGCACCAGTGGGCCAGGAGTGTGTGTGGTCTCCCCCGCCGCCGCCGCCACAGAAACGTCCTCGGCCGTAATACCTGCAGGGGCACCCGGGCCGATTGGGACCAGATCCGCCTCCTTCCTGTCCCCAGGCTCACCTTGGCCACGCCCTGGGCAACAGGGGACCCTGCCCTCACCTGTCCAGCCCGTGTGGGCGGGGCCTCACCGAGGGGACAGGCCAGTGTGTGGCAGCCCGTGGCCCTGTTCCCGTGAACCCGACGCCATTTCACCGTTAGACCGATGGCGTCAGAGGCTTGCTGGAGGCAGACAGAACTTCAGAGGAACCGGGGAAGCCCCGTGAGCTCCCGAGGACCCTCAAAGGGTTGGTCAGTGTCTGTGCAACTGGTCACGCCGCTGGTCACTGACGTGGTGCGTGTTCAGTCTCCGACGGGAAGGCAGGGTGCCGGCATGCGCTCGGCGCTCGGTCACGGACGCCCTGAAACCCAGCCTCCCGCCCACCTGCCCAGGTGAGAACGGGGGCAGGGCCTTCCCCACCCCCCGCCTTTTATTGTTAACCGGTCCTCTGAGTCCCAGTTTACAGAGAATCAGAAAGATGCTCAGAGAGTTGCTGGGCACCCCCCGACAGCTAGCATCTGAGACCACCACAGCATACTCAGGGCGCCAGGAAATTATCACAGGTCACAGG
Source organism: Phyllostomus hastatus (assembly GCF_019186645.2). Taxonomy (NCBI): domain Eukaryota; kingdom Metazoa; phylum Chordata; class Mammalia; order Chiroptera; family Phyllostomidae; genus Phyllostomus; species Phyllostomus hastatus. The sequence goes on from NW_025334032.1 coordinate 45,032,849, forward strand.
TGACTGACCGGGTCACACACCTGAACTGGATTTCCCCGGCTGCCCTGCTGGCTCCTTGTTCTGCACGGGGGGTCAGTCCGGGGGGGCCCACGGCCCGGAGGGGTCCACCCCTGCCCCCAGCCTGAGACTGTCCCCAACCCTGCTTTCCCTCCGTGGCCTTGACTGCCCTCCTGCTGACTGCCAGTCTGGGCCCGTCAACTCCACGGGAGGACCGGGGCAGCCGGCACAGGGGCCCCTGGAGAGCGCCCGCACTGCCCCTCCCTTCCAGGGAGACGCCGGCTCTTCCCCTCCCAGCTTTCCCTCCTCAGCTAGAGTCCGGCGGGCGTGTGGCACAAGCCTTTGTCAGACATGCCCCCCACATGTTACGGAAGCAAGTGTAACATAAAAAGAAACACATGTCATCCTGTACATGTGTGCACGAGAACACGTGTGCACTCATGTGAACGTCCGAGCACCGTGTCTGACGGCTCTGTCTGCCGTCTGACCGTCTGCCTTCCGTCCCTCTCTGCCCCCCCACCCAGCCTCTGCTCACACACCAGCTCGAGGTCTGAGGACACGATGGACCTCACTCGCGCCCTTTCCCTGGGCCCCCCTTTAATCACACGCCTTCTGCCAGAACTCGCTCTGAGTGAGGCCTCTCTGAAAACCGTGCTGGACGGGAACACGTGTGCTGTGTGTGTGGCGGGGGGACGTGGGGGGGACGGGAACGGGAGCCGCTCCTCCTGCCTCCCCGCGGCGGCGGCGGCGAGAAGGGGGAGCTCCAGGCCAGCTCTGGCCCCGCAGCAGCCCGGGGGCGGGGAGCAGCGGGGGTTCGCACAGACGCACCCCACCCTCGGGTGATCGTGCCCAGGTGGTGTTTCCGTGTCGGCCCGAGACCAGGGCGATGACCTTTCTGGTGCCCTTCATTCAGTGTCGCCCTAGAGTCCCTCCGGGGCAGCCGGGGTCAGCGGGCCCGCGGGGAGCGGCAGGCGTCTGCGATCCCGGGTCCAGCCCGGTTCCTCTGGGCGGTGCCCCTTGGAGGCCCCCCCCCTCGGTGTCGCTGGCCGTGAACTCGCAGAACCTTCGTGCCCCCAGTGCTGTGCTTGTGCGGGGGCGGGGGGGGGGGGGTCAGTGCAATCCCAGGGGCCAGGGGGCTCCTGAAAGGGGCAGAGACTACAGGTCCGGAGCGTCCCCGGCAGTGTGACCGCGGCAGCTTCCTGTAAAGTGTCGGCCCGTTTAAATCGCAGCAGGCGGGGAAATGTAGCCAGTTCAGGTCACCGCTGCCCCCCGCCCCCCGGCACCTCCCCGCCAACACTCAGTGGGAAGGTGCAGGGACACTCCCGCACCGAGGGCAGTTCAGTGGGACGGGGGACGGGGTTTCTGACCCACCGATGCGCGGCGTCTTTCACGTGCGGCGTCTTTCACGTGCGGCGTCCAGGGCGCACTGGTTCCGCTCTGGCAGGCAAGGGAAGCCTTGGGCCAGGCCTGCCAGAAAACCGGTCCCCTCTGCCTCCGGGACCACCCTCCAGGGCCCTCCCTCCCTCCCTCCCTCCCCACCTGGGAGGTGCCGTCTGCAGGAGCTGCTGGTGAAAAGCCTTCCGGGCCAGACTTCACCTTGAGGAGGCAAGTCGGAGGCCCCTGGGACGGGTGGCGGGGGGGTGGGGAGCCTCCTGCTGCATTGTCACCGCCCCCCTCCGGCCCACTGCTGTGCCTCCTGGCTCCGCACCAGGCAGCGGTCCCCGAGGGGAGGGGCTGAGGCCGCCCATCCCAGCCCTGATGGAACCGTGGCCTTGTCCACAGGCACCCAGCGCCTGTCACTGGCCCCGAGTCTCACTGCGTCTGAGAGAATTTTCATGTGGCGGAATCCACACCCAGGTTTCAAACGCACACGGTTGATGAGGTTGAAGAACTAATTCAATTAATGCGTGCCTCGAACAGCGGGAATTTGGATGATTTATTTAACGGTGGCAGCTCTGGACGAACTGCGATATTTCACCCTAGGACTACGCGCACGGTGACCAGGCTGGGGGGTGAGGAAAGACACAGACAGAAGACCCCCGGCTGCTGACCTGGAAGGCACGGGGGTGGGGGACACCAGCCCGGGAGAGCCCCAGGGCCCGGCCACGGCCACCGTCAGACAGAGGTCGCCTGTCAGACACCACAGCTGCGCCGCGAGGGTCCGACTCTTGTCTCTCGAACTCCCACCACGTAACCTCATTTTATTCAAAAGGCACTCGCTGTGAATTATTTATGTTGCAGGAAATGGGAAAAATTTCCCCCTGTAGGGATTTTAATTCATTTTACAGAATACTGGCTATCTTGTGTCCATACCGCTCTCTCTTTCTAGTTCAGTATTTCTTTTCCTTTTTGGGGGGAAGGGGCCCAAAGAACAACAAGTAATCACAATTAAATTCACACTTTTAAATGGGGTTGCCTCCTAAAACTGCACCCCCTTTTACACGGGCCCCCGTGCCAGCCCTGTGTCTGTGGTTCTCGAGGAACAACTGCGAACTCAGTGATTCCCCAAATTAGCCAATTTCTGCGTCGTGGTGTTTCAATATTTGCTACCTCCATTTAAGATTTCTGTCAAAACTCTGAATATCTAATTTTTCTCTTCTCAAAGACTGCTCACTTTCATGGGGAGTGGTTGGGAGGCTCAGACAGTTCTGTGCGATCCGGCCCCGCTCCAGCAGATGTGACGTTTTACCGCCCGGGCCTCGACCGCCGGCATGTCCAGGCTGCACCGGACACATTAGCGCTGGCGTCTTCGAAACTGAATGATGGAAGTACCGGAGTTACTCAGTCTGAAACCGTCTGGAGAGAGAGACCTGGCGTGTCTAGGGGTGCCGGGGTGTGTGCTCAGGGGTCACTCTCTGAACCTGAAATCTGGACGAGTGTTAACTGAACGTTTAGCAGCATGGGCATGGGTGGGGAGAAATCGGGGTGCTGTGAGCGCAGACAGGGAGGGCCTGCCCCCTCCTCCCTCCACCGCAGAGCCTCTCGAAGATGTTTCGGGACGGGGTCCTTGGCCGGCTGAGGACCCCTCTCATCCCCGCCGGTAGCCCTCCATGGTGATTCCTGAGTCCAGGCGGGCTCTTGCCTAAGGACATCGGAAAATAACTGGACTTGAAGAAACAGGGAAGGCCGGGGATCCCCCGGAGCCCGAGTGAGAGCCCGACAGGAGGAACGGCCGTGCGGGAGCGAGTCGAAGGGGGAGGACCTCCCGTCCGTGCGAACAGGGGAGACGCCCACAACGAGACAGGGCGGTGGGTTGGAAGGAAAAACCCGTGTGGCGGCCAGCCCGCCCGGGACAGAATCTTGGGTGGGAGGAACCCCCTCCTTCTCAGAGGCCGCAGGGTGACTACAGGCTCGTGGGCGCCTGGCGAGTCTGAGGCCAACAGCCTTCACACCCCGAAGGCGGCCACCCGCACGCGGAGCAGGGCAGCGGCCCCCATTCTCATGCGGAAGGAGAGCGGACTGGGCGCAGAGGCCGTCGCACAGTTCCTCTGGCCGCAGACGCTGTGTGGTGGGGCGGGGGGGGCGCTTCGGCGGCGACCTCACTCACCGTGTGTGTGTGTGTGTGCGTGTGTGTGTGTGTGTGTGTGTGTGTGTGAGAGAGACAGACAGAGAGAGAAGACTGGACGAGAAGGGAGGCATGCATTTTTTGGCTTTATTAAAAAAAGAAAAGTAAGGGTAGTGTGCAGCCCTAATTAATGTCTGTAAGCAGATATGTCTGCTTACAGAATTATTTATCATCAGAGAAGGGGCCCTGTGCATGGCGGGGGGAATCCTGCAGGAGGACTGGGGCTTTCATTTGTAACGCACCAGACAGGTCTCCTCCCGTCCCCTCTAATTCACCACCAGCCATGAGAGGGACCGGGGGGCCTCTGTTCCATCCGTCACACAGGGTCCCGGAGCTGGGGGAGCTGGGGGCGCTGGGGTCGGTGGGGCGCTTTGTCACGACAAGTGGCGCATAAGAAACACCCGGGCTCTGATGTTGGGACGCGACTGAGAACACGACCACGGTTGTGAGTGACCACCCAGAGGGACCGTACGGTGTCTGCTGTCACCTCTGCGTCCGGACACTCCGCCCTCATTCGTCATGACTACATTAGAGTCTGCGTGATTTTTCCGGGCTCAGCGTGAGTGGAACCTGAAGCAAAGCATGAACGCTCCACGCCCCGACTCCTGCTTTCTCCTCCTCTCTGGTTCCCGCTGTGCGTCCTTCTCTCCCGTTCCCTCCCCTCTGTTGTGTGTGTGTGCTCTCACAGGCACACACCTGTGTGTGTGTGTGTGTGTGTGTGTGTGAGACTATGCGTAATGGAGACACCGAGCCCTGGGCCCAAAGACACATGTTGGATTTTCAAGAAAAGATCAACACTTGGTTCAAATCCAACTCCAGCTATCATCTTTCTTCCTTTGAGTGAAAAATCAAAGTGCTGCACGTGTCTACACATTTTTCTTTAACGCACCTAGAGGACACATCGAACTACGAGCCTCGTGTGTGCTGTGACCCACACGCCCTCGTCATGATCGAACTCCGTGTTCCACACGTGGTGGAAACACACGGCGCCGTGTCTCTTCACCGAGTGCCCTCCCCTGAGAGCCGAGGGCCCCCCACTCTGAGACCAGACGCCCCAACCTGGGAGGGTCCGAGCTCCTCCCCGGCCGCGGCTCAGGGTGGTCTCGGGGCCCCGGGCCGTGTGTGACGATGCAGCGGGGCGGCCGCCTGGCGTCTGGAGTCACGCTGGCCTCTGGTCGCCGTGTTGTGTCAGTGCACGGACCGCGTTTGCCAGTGCGGTGTGGTCGTTTCCCGAGCGGGAGTCTCCGTGACGGTGTGGGGCTGCCGTTGACGACCTGCGAGGTGATTAGAACGTCCCCAGAGCGGGGAAAAACCCAACCAGAGCCACAAACGGTGCAGAACAGAGGCGCGTGAGAACGTTTACAGGAGTTTCGGCCCGAAAAGACCACCGTCACCTGGGAGTGTGAAGGGCCTGCGGCGAAGGTGACCGCCGTCCACGGCAGCCCGGGCACGGTGGCCGTGGGACAGCGGCATGGAGGAGTGTGTCTCCACAGCCCGGACCAAACCTACCTGCCGTGTGAGGGGGTTCGGTCGCTGGCTGGCCTCCCCGTCCTTGCTGTGCGGAGCTTTTGGAGGAAAATCTCGGGGGAGAGGAAGATCCCCGCCCCCCGGTTTGAAGGGCATGGACAGAAGCCCTGGCGAACTTGTATTCGAGAAGAAACAAATGGCAGGATAGCGCTGCAGTTTTTGAGCAGAGGTGCGGGACCCCCGGGGGTGACCGACAAAGTCAGTTAGTGGAAGGGGGGACCGTCCATCACGACGTTACACAGAGAAGCCCGAGGCAGCCCCTGACGGCCGACGGTGACGCCAAAGGCCAGCGGAGGACAGCAGGCCCAGCTGACGGCCGGCCGGCCAGAATCGCCTCGGAGGAGGCGTCCAGTGTGGAGGTGTCCCTGCCCCGAGGGCTGGGGACGCGTCACAGGTAAAACGCCGCAGCGCACCTGGGAGCAGGCCAGCCCCAGCCTCTGCCAGACGCACAGCGTTTCCCGTCCAGGTGAGGCTGCACCTGAGCGCCCTGGGCCGGGCCGGCTGCCTCCCCACGACCGAGTCCCACAGCGGTGGGGGCTGGCAGGCCGGTGCGCAGACCGGGTACTTCTGACCGGGTGAGCTTGAACCTCACACCGGCACATGCTCTGCAAGCTGTGTAGCCCGTACGATGAAAACCACGTATATGAAACATGCAGGAAGGAGAGGACAGGACAGAGAGGTGACCGAGGGGGAACAGAGGACGCCGTCGTGGTGAGCCGTGGGCACCGCGTCCAGGCGTTTCTGTGGCTGCAGAGGGTCCGAGACACCCGGGGGACCGGCTCCCGCGTGCCGCCTTTGTCACTTTGTCTCTGGCCGGGCCGGCTGAGGCGGTAGTGCTACGGCCGAGGCAACCGGCCCTTTTGGAGGACGCCCTCAGGTTACCGGGGTTATTTGAACAGCCTCTGACATTTAGACTCTGTCCACACTGCGCCCCCCGTCTGCTTGGGCTGCTGGGACGAAGTGCCATCTGCTGGGAGGCTTCTCATGGGTGGAAACGCACTTCTCACGGTTCTGGGGACGGACGGCCGAGACCCAGGAGGCGGCCGGTGCGTTCTGCTGCCGCTCCCTCCGGGCCTGCGGACGGCCGCCTTCTCCGTGTGCCCTCACGGCAGGGTGGGGGCGGGGCGGGGGCCGCTGGAGCCTCCTCCCCTCGCAAGATCCCTCCCCCCGCCCCGGGGCTGCGGCTCACTGACCCCCTCTCCCCACCACTGCCGCCTCACCTCCTCCTGTGGGTCCAGGGGGCATCGGGGCTGCAACTGGGGCATCGGGGACACCCGGTCCCCGAAACTGGGGCACTCGGTCCACACACCACGCCCGGAAGGTGAGAGTGCAGGGGCCACCCAGGCCTCCAGTCCCCACCTCCGTGGCCTCTCTGCACCTCCCACCCCTGGTGCCGTCCCTCCTCGCAGCACCATCCAGATAAGACCCGCCGGCGCCTCAGGCACGCCGTGCGGAGTGAACTGGGGCAGGCCACCACCTGCTCCCAGCAGAGGGGCGCCCCGAATTCCCAGCGCAAACTCGAGACCAATCGCTCGTGGCTCCCGTGTCTGAGCCGAGCGCTGACGTGTGACGGGGCCTGGCCCGGATCCAAGCGGGGGAAGGGGAGCGTCTGCCGCTGGGCACATCCGACCAGACCCCGGGGCTGGGGGGACGCCACGCCGCTTCTCCCCGAGGCATCCCCCACCTGCTGGGCCGCACAGCCTTCCGGGGGGCGTCTGACACGTGGAGGGCCCGTGGCCAGCCGTCAAGCGCCTACTAGGACACAAATCCCCTCGTGGCTCGTTGTCCCCGCCCGTGTCCCTCTCCTCAGAGCGAACCAGCGCCCTGGGAGGGGCCGGCCAGCAGACGCGAGCTCAGGGCCGGAGGCTGTCCCCCTTCCAGAAGGGAGTGGGGGCTGGGCGGGGAGGGGGTCTTCCCCTGGAAAGCAGGAGCACCACCTGAGGCCCCCTTGCAGTTCCCTGGGCGCAGCCCCTCGCACCGGTTTGGAGTGTTCGCTTAGTCATGGTCAGTGCCCGGCTGGGCCGGAGGCCTGTGAGGGAGGCGGGGACCCTTTTCGTCGAAATTCCGCCCCCAGCAATGAGCCTGAATCCACTCCTTAGCCCCGAGAAGGATCGGCATTGTTGAAACCTTTCTCGAACTTGCCTGTGTGGGCTGCAAGCTGCGTCGTACAGTGTATTGAACTGTTTAAAATTACAGATGCATCCAGGGGCTTCTTGCAATAACGCCTTTACTGGGAGGGACAGAGGTTCCATGCGTATGCGTAGAAAGAACATGGGTTGAATAAATCTGTGAATTATGAATATTTTATAAATAAGAGATAAAATTGTATATGCTTAGGGAAAAAAATAGACCGGGGTGAGGAGAGAAATGCGTGGGCGCTTGGTGTCACGGGGCCCGTGAGTTTCTGCGGCAGCTGGGTCTTCCCATGTCGCTGACGTGACCCCACGTGTGTGGGGTCCGGCCCCCGGGGGTTCTGGCCCAGGGCGGTCTGCCCCACGGGCACTGACAGTTACGTGTGGGTGGTCTGCCTCTGCAGGAGACGGGACGCTCCTCTTGCGATCAGACGTACCGTTGACTTTGTCGTGCCGCAGGAGGTCCTCAGGAGCCTGCTGTGTGACGTGCGAACGTTCAGGTTCCCAGCCACCAGGCTGGCACTTGTTCAGGTGCCCCGCGTGTTTGGGGGGAGCTGTAACACAAGGTGAACACGAGGCCAGTGTTCGCACGGGCCTTCTCTGGTCACGGGGTGAATGGGTCCTCAGGCCGCTTGCCATCCTCTCGGTCATTAAATTTATTCACGACCTGTGCTTCCGAGTTACTTCCGGTGCCCTGCTTGAACAAAACTCACGCAGAACAGTGTCAAGGAAGAGAAAACAAAAGCCAGGAGGAACCGAATTAATTAGCTGTAAGTGGACATGCGTGGAATCGCAGAAACCAAAATTAATATTTAATTTTTAATTTCCAGGAATCTATGGCATAAAGAGGGAGTTAGCCATTTACTCCGCTCTCATTAGCAGAAGAGGAAAGTTTTAAAATTTCTCTCCAGTGGCAGAGAATTTTTTTTTTCCCTGCTACATTTCAAAATAAAATTTAACCGGGGACTTTACACCTGGTCCCAGAAAAATGAAACGATTTGCTGTTTTGAACACAAGGATGTGAAATCCACCAGCAAATTACCTGTGCGTTTCCCTCAGTGCGATCCCTTAAGCCCAGCCCCTGCCGCCCCGGACAATTCCGACGGGCAGGAACACACACACACACACACCCCTTCACACCTTTCCTCCTGCAGCTAGATTTATCTGTGTTCCGTATTCTCCTCCGGGTGGTTGTTCTGGGCAGGTCAGGACCTCCAGGAGGAAGGGAACGATTTCTCTTCAGGGGTCCCATAGTCTAGTTGGACCGTCTTGCAGGAATTACTTGCCCTGCTGGGTAGAGCAGGATAATTATAGAGGGGGCCGGGCAGAAACAGGGTTACGGTTGTTCGTGTGGAAAACCCTACGGTAACCGAAGGGTAACAACACAGGAACGAATGCCGTGTTCTGTCGCTCACCTCGGTCAGCCTGCTTTGGCCCCGCCCTGGGGCGGTCCGACCGTGGATGCTCAGCCTGGGTGAGACGCACCGCACGGGACAGGAATTGCTATGGAGCTTCTACTCTACAGTTAATGAGATTCTTAGGTTTTCATTCGTTTCGGGCAGAAAGGCCCGGCGTGCGAGACGCAGGCGTCTGTCAGTTTGCGTGAAACGAGTCCCCACGTCCGTCCCCGTCACACTTGTAACTGGACGCCTGAGGAACAGGCTGCCAGTACCTTCCCGAGGCCGTGAGGCCGGCCCACTCCGTCCTGTCGCAACCCGTGAAAACACAGCGCTGCTTCGCTACTTAGACAACAAAGGGCAGCCACAGAAATACTACGTGAACGACATGTTTTTGGATAAAAATACACAAGCATGTTTTAGAAGTAGCTTACATGAAACTATTTTCGACATCCTGGCCCCACCAGGCCCTCTGTTCCTTGGTTTGCCCAGGACGAAGTCGGGGCGCCGCCGGCCCTGCGGGGAAGCAGCGGGAGTCTGGTGCACAGCAACCCCCTGGGTGTCCCCTGAGGTGAGCGGCCTCTGTCCAGCAAGGGGCTGCCACCGTCCCAGGCGGGAGGCGCCCTCACAGCCCCACCCGTGGGTGACGAGTCCCAGCGGACCCTCAGGCCCTGAGAGTCCCTCCGCCGTGACTTGGCCGTGTGTCTTATAGTCCGCTGCTCGCGGGGGAGTGAGGAGGTCCCCCCGAGGTGGTCAGAACAAGGAATGTCCAGTGTCACGCACATCACAGGGAGGCCTTGCGTTCAGTCCGTGCCCGCAGGCGTCTGGAGTGGTCCCCAAGTCACACTGTGTGACGGAGAGAGAAAGCAAGCCGACCGCAACCCTACGGACCTCGCGGCTCTCTCCATACGGCAGGACTAAGACACGGCAGGACGGTAGACGGCACGCAGGAAGAACCCAATCAGCACCAACGCCGGCTCGTCCCGAATAACACCCGCCGGAAACGCTCGTGACAGGGAAGAAGACACAGTCCGTCTCACGGCAAATGACACTGCCTGCCTGCCGTCTTCATTCAAGCGTCGAAATAGTTTTTTAGTTGCTAATTTTTTTCTAATTCCCTATTTTGATCATCTAGCTGTGTTCTCTACTTTATATTGGGTTGGGGTTTTTCCTCTCCTATTTTACCTAATCATGAGATCAGTGTCAAAGTGTATTTGCAAATATCCTTTTTTTTTTTTATGAAATAGATTCCTGCAATCTGCTAGGACATCGAATATACACATTTTTAATGATTTTAACTGGCGCTGTGTGTTTGCTCCTACGAACACGGTGCGAAAGAACCTGTGGGTAGTAGCCAGGCCGACAGAGTTGCACTTGCCGTCAAACATGAAACGCCCTCCACAGGAGCCCTGGTGACACGTGGAACATGAGCGTCACTGTGTACGCACACACGCGATGCAAGAGAGCCCCCGGGGCCCCGTGTGGGGGCCCGGGCCTCGAGAACCGAGTTCCTGAGGATACGGAGGTGACGACGAGGGGGAAGGGAGAGAAGGGGCAGGGGAGACCCCGGCCACGAGGGTCCAGTGTCACAGGAACATCAGCTCCCCGCGCGGCGTGGGGGGAGATTCAAGTAGAAGGGCCGTGAAACCTAGACTATCGTGCAGAATCGTAGTGCACACAGCTTTTAAATTCTCGTGTAGTTCGATTGCCTGGTATTTGAAATTCAGCCATATAAGAATGGACATGTTGGCTGACTGAACAGGTAATCTAAGATTCTAAACTCCTAATTCGAATAACCAACTCCCAAGACACACAGAGAGGACAAAGCAAAACCTGAAAAAGATCCCACGGCGGCGATTCAATGGAAGAGTCGTGACGCGCACTTCCCGGGCGTTACGGGACACGGGGCGCCTCTGCCTGGCAGCCGTGGCCTCCGGAGACGCGGGAGAGCGCTGTGGGGGGGGGTGTCGGGGGCACCTTGGTGCCCCCGGGGGAGCGCCCAGCAGGGCCACACACCCTCCATGCAGACCGGACGAGTCCCCGTGTGAGCGGGAAGTCGGCGGTGCTCTCCACGGAGTGCGCCCCGCGGCCCGAGTGCAGGGACACTCGGACGGGCCCGTTCCAGGCACCGCAGCGGTGGACGTGCGAACACGCAGGTGTTGTCAGAGATCCCACGGGCTCGCTGAGACTCGGGTGCTCCCGGGGCCCCGTGCGACGCCGATGCCGCCGGACCCGCTCCCGTCCTCCCCCGCTCCGCGCCCTGCCGTGTCCGTGTATCAGCGAGAAGCACATCCGTGAGAAGACGTGCAATCTGGCCTTAGGTCCTTAATCGTATTTCCGGAACCTGAAGATAGAAGATGGTGAATTCCCGCGCAGTGGCTTCCTGAGGAAGCAGAGAGACTGGTGTTCCTTATAGACATAAAATCGATACGGAGCCCCACGCCATGGGCCAGGCCCCCGCCGTGTCCCGGGGGAGCCGCCGTGGAACCTTCTCGTGGTTCCGGGGCCGTGGGCCTCCCCACCCATCAACGACCTCGAAGACCGCGGGCCTCCCGGCGCTGCTTGTCTGAACTGGTGACCTTAGGGTGCTCTGGGCATTCGCTTCTTTTCAAAGAAAATCCACAGCCTGACAGGTTTCTCTTTGACCACCACATGTCACAGGAAGTCATCGTTTTAAAGCATTTTCAGATATTTCAGGACTTCCCGTGAGGACAAACGTGTGTTTAGTTTCAGAGACGCATCGAGCGCGGCCGCTGTGCAGGCTGGGGACGCGACAGGGACACCAACTACATCGGACGCACAATCGCGTTTGTGTCGAGGAGCTCAGCCGAAGGCCGGCTGACAGCTCCTCCTGAGTGACGCGAGCGCCGGGTGCAAGGGTGCCAATAAAACGCGTTCTCCGAGTCACGCAGATCTCCGCGTTCCAATTGGACAGCTCCGCAGACGCTCCCTCATCGCGGACGCTTCGCTTAAAAACCCTCCCGGCCCCGGCGGCTGTGAGGTTTCTGCCTCAGTAAATTAAAGTAGTAATGTATATGATTATGTTGCAGGAGCCTCAGCTGGTTATTTTACTGTCAGAATCACCAGTGGACGCATCAGTAACACCCACTGGTGCCACAGCACTAACGCAGTTCAGACGTGAACAGGAAGAGGGGGCTGACATGTTCCCCCGGCTTCTTCAAAGACCCCATTACCTTCGGAACCTTTTTGGAGAGTAAGCTGCAGTCTCCTCAACACCGTCACCTCCGACACGGTCACCTCTAACACCATCACCTCCAACACCATCACCTCCAACATAACCACCTCCAACACCATCACCCCCAACACCATCACCCCCAACACCATCACTTTCAACACCATCATCCCCAACACCGTCACCACCAATACAGTCACCTCCAATACGGTCACCTCCAACACCATCACTCCAACACCATCACCTCCAACACCGTCACCCCCAACACTGTCACTCCAATACCGTCACCTCCAAGAGTCACCCACAAAATGGTCCCCTCCAACATGGTCACCACCCAACACCGTCCCCTCCATCACGGGCAGCACTGAGACAACACGCAGGGACCCAAGGGGCCAATCCGCACTGCACACTGGCCGTCATCTGTGTCCCGAGGACACAGACTGGACAGCAGTCTGAGGTGGGACTTCCTATTTAAGGAACAGGAGAAGTTGTCACCAGCCTCGTATTTTTCAAGGAAAGATGTCTCGGGGTCAGGAGTGCCTGGGGACGGGGAGCCCCCGCCGGACGGAGGGCACAGCGACGTGTTCCTGCGGTGGTGCGACGACGCCGGCCCCCCTCGGCTCAGCCGGGGCTCAGGGTCTGGCGTCAGGTGCTGGAGGCGGACCTGGCCTGTGTCACGGGCGGCAGGCAAAGCCGGTGAGGCCCCACGCCGGCTCCTCGCCCCGAAGATGCTTCGGGGGGGGTGAGCTGAGAAAACACCGAACGTCCGATTCACAACCAGGGAGGACGCGAAGGGCGTGAACCGCATCCCTGCAGCAGCCCTCCCCGGGGCAGCAGTGCGTGCACGCGGGCGAGTGCGGTGAGTCCCCCTCCCGCCAGCGGCGACGCTGCCGGGCAGCGTGTGGCTGCCCGTTCTTCTCGTCCCGGCGCCCAGGGGTTGGCATGGCAGCCCTCGGGCACAGGAAGGGGTGACGGCCACCCCAGCCTCTGAGGGGTGTGTGGGGACGCCCTCAGGTGCAGACCGGCGGAGGTGCTCACGGCGCCCACGCTTGCCGGTGCCGACCAAGGGCCTGCGTTGGGTCCACTCACTGACAGCATTTAAGGTCAGTCCCCACCTGTCCACGCTGTGGCCGCCAGCGACTGCACGGGGGGTCCCATGCCTGGTCTTCGCCGCTCCCCTGCCTGGGGGCGGGTTGCCAGCTCTCCGGGAACCCTCGTGCCCGAGCCGAGAAGGCTCCTGAGGCACTGCCTCCCGGGAGACGGTCCCCTCGGCCCCGGTGTGTCAACCTCTCACGACCGGCTGCGGGAGAGGATAGCGCTTCTCTGAAAAGCCAGTCTCTGAAACAGAGGCTCGGTGTTTGCAGGAGAAACACGCTTCGGGGGGACCCAGGGCAGAGCGTCTCGTGCCCCCGCCCCCTGCTCAGACCCAGGGTCTTCCTGGAGCTGACCCGTGCTGCGCTGTGGGCTTGGGGCCGCCTGCCGTCCACCCACTCGGGGAATGTGGCTCCGTTCCTCCGCCCCGGAAGGGGCCCTGGCCTGAGGCCCCGCCAACGACCTCGTGCGTGAAGTTTTGCTGTGTTTTCTTCTGTATGTGCAGTTCCCCCCGAGACAGTGCCTTCCCACCCCCTCTCCGTCACAGTGGGAGACGCTGCTGCGACCCCGGCCGGCTGCCCGCCCGCCTCTGCCTGCAGCCCCCAAAGTGGTTTTTCTCCCTCCGGTTGTCAGGCCCTTTCCCCTTCCCGATCTCCAGAAGTCATCACCATAAGAACCCCCTCTCCGCGTCTCCGGTGCCGCCGTCACTCAGGTGTGAAGTACGACCCGGCCTCGCTGCTCTGAAGCCAGTTCCGAGCGGGTCCCTGGGGGTGGGGACAGGTGAGCTCACGGGAACCGAGGCTGGGGAGGTTCCCGCCACGTGGCTCACAGCCGTGGTCACGGCCGCGGCTGCTCTGCGCACACACCTGAGCGAAGGCGGCCTTTGTGTCGATGGTCTGTGTGCCCCTTGCCCCCTCGACCTGCAGTAAAGCCGGGGGGTGGGGGCGCTGTACCCCAGGGCTTGGCGCTGATGCAAAGTGTGGGCAAGTCGCGTCACAGGAGATGACAGAGTGCTCCTGCGGCTGGGAGCAAAGTGTATTCGGAAGCAAGAAATTGGTGGTTTTCCGACATTGTCACCTGATAGGTTTTTGCCGTCATTCCCCAGTGAAATATGTCCAACATCCCAGGCAGGCATGTCAGCGAGGCTTTTAGGGAGAAAGAGAGAGATTCATAACGTTCCCGGGGAATTTTCGTGTGAGAAATGCTTCCATCAACTGAAAATACGAACAGTCGTCTAGTAACCGCGGGCAGACCTCAGAGATACAGCAGGTCCGGGTCCGGACACCACGACAAAGCCGCCAGCACGGTGGGGGGGCAGGGGGGGGCATTGCACAGGAACTTTCTGGTTTCCCGTGCACATGAAAGTTATGTCTACACCACACTGTAAATATGAAGTGTGCCATAGTACAGCATGGCTTCATCTAAAAATAATCTGTTGCCAGAAAACGTGACCTGAGAAAGGACATGAGCAAGTGCTGTCGAGAACATCGTCCGTCCCCTTAGGGCCGCCCAGGCAGGGTTTCCGGAAGCCTCCGACCTGCAAAAACCACAGCCTCTGTGGAGGGCGGTGCTGCACAGCACGGCAGGACGGGGCCGGCCTGTGTGCGTGTGCGTCCGTGTGAGCCAACCCACGCAGTTCCGTGTGTGAGTGTGAAAACATCGTCAGCAGGCGTGGCCCCATTAAGTCCCACGGTGGGATCATTGCACACCTGAGATCCCAGGTGTATCACACCTCGGGGCCCAGGGGAGGGCGAGGAGGCCGCAGGGCACTCGCACGAGTCCAGGGTCCCAGGGGAGAGGGGGCGGCCGTCTCGTTCACGCGCAAGGAGAGGAACGAAGAGCACAGCGGCGCCCCGGAGAAAAGGGGGAAAGACTAGATCGAACAGGAAAACGTGGGAAGGGGAGAGGAGGCCCCAAGCAGCTGAGGCACTCGAGCGAGCGGCCGGCGGGGAGACGTGACAGCGACAGAAGTGGCAGCCGGTCCGCCCGACGCCGGCCGGACGCCGTCCTCCGCGCTCTCCGTGTGTGTGTGTCGTCTCGGTGTCCACGCCCATGTTCGACGGGAGCCAGCGTCCCTTCATACGTGAGAAACGGCGGCGGCCTGGAGGGCGGCAGGGACGTGGCTCAAACCGCACGTCACACACGAAGCGGAGAGCTGTGCGTGTGAACGGTGCGTGCACTCAGCGTGTGGGAGCGTGGGCAGTGGGGAGCCACACACGTGCTGAAGGCAGAAGTCCCGCGAGTGGACACCCACCTGTGACTCGGTCTGTGGCCGCGCCAGGTCCCTCGCAAGGGACGGCTGTGTTTTGTGAGAGACTCAGAGTATTTTTCAGATTTCCGGAAATGTTGATTCTTTAATAATGAAATTATAAAATAAAACAGCGAAATCTCTCCTTCAAGAGGTAAATTTAAACATGTTTTAAACAAAGCAGGGGGAAGAGGTGCTCATGGGCATGCAGCCCAAACCCTGTGCCCAGCTCCGGACCCCGTCCACGTGCGTGCTGTCCCTCGTACCCTCCGGGGACTGGTCATCCGTGCGCCGTTGGCCTTCCACACCCGCGGACTCCCAGCCACGGGCCAGAAACAGCACCGAAAACGCTCAACGCAATCCCTGTAGGAGTGGACCTGCGCTGCCCACACCCGTGTTACTCAGGGGTCACCTGTGTTACTCAGGGGTCACCTGTAACCCGACAATTATGCCTGGGGTCTGAGCGGAGAAGGACGTGACCTTGGACGACTTGCTCCGTCGTCTGTGCCTTGGGCAGCCCAGCTCTCTCCGTGTCCGCCGCAGCACCACGGGCAAACCCAGCTCGGGCCACCAGCCCTGGCTTCTCCGCCCGCCCGCCCGCCTGCACGGCCGGGGTCAGAGCGGGCGGCCGGCTCCGAGTCACACGCTGGGCTCCAGGCACACGCGTGCGGGTCCCCAGTGCGAGCACGCACACATGTCGCGGGCAGGCCTGCGGTGCAGGGGCGACGGTGTCGGGCCCCCGGCCGCGCCTGCAGTGCGCACAGGGAGCGGGGAGGCTCCAGCGCGGGCTATTAGCCAGAGGTGCAATTTAGGAAATTACCCTGAATTACATAGGCTTTCAAAAAATGACTTTACTGTTTGTTTGTTAGGAGGAAAATTAGTTGTCGCCCTGTTCTGTGAATTTTATGCGCAACTTCCTTGCTGAAAGCAGGTTCCTTTCATCCTGTTGACAATCAAGTTATTCAAGCAAGCCGCTCATGCTGTGCTATTAATGAGAAATAATTTATGCAAAGCATGGAGTTTCTTTGTATATTATGGTAATGTTCCAGTCGCTCTGTTTGACTAAATCGCTTTTAAATTCAACAATCTTCTTCTCTAAGAGAGAGAAAATGGAGGTTACAATGAGTTAGGAATTTTTCCAGGAGTCAGTTAACACATACACCTTCATTTCTTAAACTGAAATGGTAAGATTCCATTGAAATTTGTTTAAAAGGAGAAGTTTCACGCAGTGCTTTCTTCAAAAGTATTAAGTTTTAGTCAGAGTTGGTGTGGAAAGTATTGGGGTTGGCACATAAGGCTAGTTTTGCCATCATACCTATAGCGTTTTTGGCTAGGAAGACACTCATTTTGCATTAATGTTTTTAAATATAACAAATGCCATGTACTTTGTTAAATATAAACCTGACAGAGGTGAAAGCGAGAAAGGGAAAAGGCAGAAGTGAAGGCAGGAAGAGGTTTGGTGACTGATGGGCGAGCGGAGGGGACAGAGAAATGGAGAGAGCAGCGAGAGGAGGCGGAGGGAGGAGCGGAGAGAGGGATGGAGGGGGCGCTGAGAGGCCCAGACTGAAAGAGGGAATGAGGGAGGGTGCGAGGGACACTGGGGAACGGACCTGGGGGGACGGAGGGGCGGACGGACACACAGACACACCCCGAGGGAGACCGTGCCTGAACGACGGTACGCGGCTGAGCAGGGAGGCGAAGCACCAGAGACGCAGAGAGACCGGGAGAGAGACACAGGTGCAGGGAGCGGTGGTCGGTGGGAGAGGGGTGCCGGGGGAGAGACCGAGGGTGCGGGAGAGGTGGGGGGGGGGTCGTGCGAGGGAGCGTTCAGATTTCGTCTATTTACCCTTCTTCTCACTGCTCTCCCCCTCCTCCCAGACTCCTTTGCTCCTTGGGCACGTTGCACGATTCTCTTTGGCCACAGGTTCTAGTCAGGCATGTTGTCGTTTCACGCACGTCGCGTCCAGGACTCGGGCGCGGTCGTCGGTTGTAAGCGGTGACAGTCCCCCGAGCGGGGAGCAGTGTGACACTCGAGGTCCCTGTGAGGAACCGGGCGCGGGCTGCCGTCCGCCAGCCCTTCCCCCCCTCACGGGTCCCGGTGCTTCCTGAGCTCTCGCCGCCCGCCCCCGTGCTCGGTCCCGTGAGCGCCGTGTGCAGGAACACTCGGTGGTGTTCCGTCCTCATCCTCGCGTGTCGGTCACTCATCAGCTCTCTCACTTCCTGAAAAAAAAAAAAACCACTTTCTCATGAAGGGGCTGCGTTACATTGACACTTCTCTGTATTTACAAGGAAAAGAAAGATTTGAATCGGGGACTTCTGTACTCCGACACTGCTGTCCACGGATTCAGCCGCGTCGTAAAAAACTGCAGAGAACGCCTGAAAAAAGTCTCGTTACATTGGTAGTTAAAATCTGCGTGGGTTCGCCATTTATCAGGGCATTTTTTATTTTCCCCCATTACGTCTTTTCTTTGTGAATTACTACATGCTTGTTAGTAGAGCTGGGGAGCTAGAACCGGGTACCATGGAAACCCACCGCTGCAAGAAAGAGCACATCAAAGTCACGTGCATTCAAATCAAACTTCTTTCAACCAGATGCTGCAGATATGGATTTGAAAGAAATTCAGTGTTTTTTCGGCAAATGAAACAATTTTTACAGTGTGATAGCTATGTGTGGAATTTCAAAAATTTTAAGCAATCATAAAGTTGCTTAATAATAGCTATCAATATTCATTATACAATACAGAAGAATTATAGTTGAAACAGGACATTTTTATCGAATCTAATTAAACTATTTATTTGGGACTTAATAATTTAGCAAGCTAACTTTAATTAAAATATGTACTATCTTTTAAAACCATGCGAATGCTGTTTCATTATGGAAGTGACGTGGCCGCATCACAAACACCCTGAGGGACAGGAAGCGAGGAAGCAGAGACTCCGCCCGGTGGGCGGCTGTGACCCGTGTTTCTGGTCCTCATTAGACACGGCCCCACCCCTTCCCTCCCCTCCCCCCCTTCCCTCTCCCCCCCCCCACATGCACCCTCCTCGGGCACCAGACCGGCATTCTGCCGGAATACTGAATATTTCACTTTAAAATGCGCTTTTCTTCCTATTTTTCAAAACTGATTTTTCCCTGTACAATTGCTAACATAACTGCTCAGATAGAAAAGTAAAGATTTTAAAAAATATTAAAATAAAAATGGCCATTATTAATATTTTGAGTCTGTTTTTTCCTACATGTGAAATTACATTGAGTTTATTCTCTATTAAGTGATTGGTGGTACAAGTTTTTAAAAAATCATATTCTAGATTGTTTCATAGTTAGAACACAATAGAAAGTGAAAAGTAACTTAGAAATACTATTATTTTATAATAACGACAGGGGACAGCTTATCTACATTTATGCGTTATTTATAAACCTACCCATCTCTGGTTTTATGTCTAAAACAAACATTTAAAGAGTGTTTTTAAAGTTTATGTTTTCCAGTCCGAAGGACACCTCTGTGCCGGAGTGCTTGGTGAAGTCTGTCACTCACGAACTCAGCTGGATTATTTATCCTGCAAGTGAGGAAATCGGCGTCTTAGTAAATCAATACGCTCCACAATGTATGTGTCTTAGGAGGTTAATTTATTCTGGTTGACGGTCGGCTCAATGTCTCCTCCACCCGAACGAAAATAATTTCACCATCAACGCAAAATCCCATTCCACCACACGCCATCGCCTGCCCCCTCCACCACACGTGTGTCTAAGCAGCAAAAATATCCCTGTGCTGGAAGACGGTAGAATACTGAACGTGTACTATAGATACACGGTTGCCACATTTCATAATTCGCCTCTCCTCTGAAGAATTTAATTTAGTGTGAAGAGAAAGATACATTAGGTGGCTCTCTCGCTAATGAAAATATTCAGATTCATCTGATATGGCATGTTCACAAAGGGCTCTGTGTTGAAACTCCATAAAGCCCGTTGAGGTGAGAAAAGGAGTTGACGTTGAGGTCTCTAATTGCTGCAGAGGAACAGCTAGCGCTGCGGACTGCAAAGAAAACCTTCTTAGCTGCTGCCACGCGGAGTGAGGAGAGAAAGCAGCAAGCCGAGGGCGGGGGGGGGGGGGGGACAGTCGGCTCCGCCCAGCCCCGGGGGCCCCACACCTACCTCCACATACAGACTCATCCACCGGTAACATTGATCACCTCCAACGACTTCCCAGCACGGCCCCTCCACTCCCGCCTCGCACATCTGCTCCTGCCCCACAGCGCCCCCCGCCGTGAGCAACTGCACAGCCGCGAGCACCTGCCTTCTTCCAAAGCTCAGGTTGGCACGGACTCTCTGCCCGTCCCGCTGGTCAAACTCAGTTTCGACCATGTTACTTTATGTACAATTTTATGTAGATGTGTGTGCTCCCCCGGCCCCGAACGTGAATGATACAAGGAAAGTTAGCACGTGAGTATTTTTTCTCTTGCACTCGGAAAGGACGTTATGTGTCCCGTAACTTGAACTTCCCCATGTAGCACAGCTTTGTAAGCATGAGCCTGTCCCCTGGGGAGCCAGACTCTATTGCCCGAAACTGAAAAGCAATGTCAGACTCACCGGAAATCAGTGTCTATTTCTGCGTAATGTTTCAGGTGATTTACAGTCTCAAAAAATGTTACATGTGATCTCATGAAAGTTTCCATATATTTGGGAGTCAACTAGAGAAGCATTTAATCAACTGTGTTGTAATAATCTGGGGCTGGTTCTCACAGTCGGCGGTCTAATTTGGGGGACCATGAGACACAGCAAAGCTCATCAGAATTAGTACCCGACCTGTCTCTCGAACTGACATTTGGTAGTTTCACAACCTGTTAAGCCATCGGTTACAAAGTTTCCTGGGAAGGTATAATTCAAGCAATGTTCTATGTGAGGCTCTCACTCTGTAATAAAAAACCACATCTTAATTGCTAATTTCTTGCATGCTGTTTTAAGAAAATAGGAGTCTTGCACACGTAAAATATCTATAGTTACTGCATGCACAAAATCTATCAGATGAACTAACCACTTGAAACCATTAAATGTAACTAATGTTTCACGCTGCTCGGGAGTGTCCTGAAGTATACACTGTAACTCCTCTGGCATCCCTCCATGTGGTAATCCTGCTACTGCGCAAACAGTTTCCGTGCCTTCTGCTGGTGCTCTCATGTTGCAGTCAGGACTGTCCTAGGGAACGCTAGGGGTCACGTCCTTGCTTTCTAAATCCCTGCCTCTGACGTGCAGGGAGCGTGCGTGCTGAGGGGCGCGATCGGAACTGTGAGCTGCGAAGTCTGCGCCGTGAGAAGTGAACGAGGCTAAGTTTGGGGGTGCAGCTCCGATTCCCCCGGGATGTGCACACGCACCTCTGAGCTCAGGTCTGGGCGCGGGGTACCCAGCTGTGGTGAGCACGGACTCCACCCGCCGCCCACCAACCTAACAGCGGTGTCCTTGTGGAGAAACCCCAGCAAACCACACGCTGAGCACCCACCTGGGAAGACCCGTGGGGTGACTCCCTCGGTCCCCGGCACAACCCTGGCGCGACAACCCGTCCCTGTGAAAAACTCCTGACGAAGGCAGCCCTGATCGAGCCTGGGGGCATTAGCTTCCCTTCGGTTTGGGGAAAAAAAAATTAAAAGACGTGATAACCAATGCCTCACCTTGTTCACTACTGATTTCAGCAGACACAAGGGGAGAGCTCGTGCAGGGTTCAGTGCTTCTCTGTGTTCCCTCTTCCTCTGTGTTAGCTCGCGGCGGCTGCCCAGCGGTGGTGCACTCGTGCCGGGCGGCGGGTGCAGGTTCAGTGCGTAAAGGGCAACACGGTTGATTCCTCCGAGACGGCGGATGGTCACCTCGTCCTCACGAGTGACTGCCTCGGATGCTGGCGGGGTCAGAGTCCTGTTTCCCTGGGACACCGTCGTTTCTGTAACGTTATGAGGCCATGTGCGCCGGGAGGTCGGCGATCACGTCAGGTCTGGGTTTTCAGTTTTCAACACGTACAACCTTGGGCGGTACGGCTAACTGTGAGTTAGTGCTCGTTCAGACCGCGGGGGGCTCCTGAGCGCGGTGAGTCTTTGCCTACAGGTGTTTCCCCTCCCCCCCCACCAAGATTCATTTTTCTTCTCGTCCTCAACCAACCCGCGGCAGGCGGCCATCGGGGTGGCGCCTCGGGCTGCGGGAAGTGAGGTAAATGGGGTCGGCTCACAGCAGCGCGTCCGTTTCGCACTAATTGGTCCCGAACGCAAGAACTAAATCATGAAAATAAAACGCGTGTGACCTGCAGCACACCTGGGCAAGCCGGACCTTCTGTCTCCACGCTCTGGGACTCGCTCAGCTTCCTGATGCAGGCAAAATGCTCAGAGCCGGACGCCCACCGTTTTCCAAACTCATTACCTTCGCGCTGAAGTCTCTCGACTCTGGGAAATGCCGGTGCGTCACCAACAGCAGAGCTTCCTAAAAGCCCCGCCCACTCGCCTAGCGTCCCTGCATGCTGCGTTGGGCACTGTGCTGAGGGGCCCAGGTCTCCCTGCTTCCAAGGCCCCCAGGCTGGTCCCCCACCCGGGAGGATAACGCGGAGAGAGGGGGGAGGGCGGGGGGTCCAGGGGCAGCCGAGAAGCACTGCCTCCCCCTGACCTCACACACGCCTCCCGAGGTGCGTTGCTTGTGCGTTTTTGTTTTAGTGAGGACCGGGCCAAAGTGCCCCCTACACACCTTAAATGGATCGAGGGGTTTCATAGTAACTTCAGAGGGAGAGGGAACATCTCAAAAGTGAATGAGGCAGAGTGTTTAGGTCCATCAATAAAACCCACAGTTGAAATCATCGCCTCCCTTTTTCTGCTCAAGAGACGTTTCGGGAGGAGGGACGCCGGTGGAGTTTCACGTGGGAGAGCGTCTCGGACAAACCCGCCGTCCGCTGCTCCAGGTGGAACTCCACACGGGTCGGCGGGGCGGGCAGCAGGAGCACAGGGCGGCTGCTGCTCCTGTCCCTTTCCTTCCAGCCAGGCACTTCGTCACAGTTATGTCAGTGAGACATTCCTCCTGCTCTGTGCGTACTAGATATTTGTAACCTGTCGGGACCTTAGGAAGTGGAAAGTTAAAAAAAATGCATGTACTCTTCTTTAATTTTAGTTATTTTTTTAACTAGATAGGAATGTGTTCTCATCGGAGTAAGAAACTCAAATGCATTTTCCAACTTCCCGGGGTAGTTCATCATAATAATTAATTATCATTTTATCACATAAATTGTTAGTCGTGTAGAGAAAACGTGAAACGGAGTATTTGACGTGGGGCGGCGGGCACGTGATGCCATTCACAGGTGGTGCACCCGAGGACTGTACATCTGAAACCATACAGTCTTACCAACCAATGGGACCCGATCAATTTAGTTAAAAATAAAATCTAAAAAAAATAAACGAATAAAGTAAATTGAACAAAGCAAGCATGAAATGCCTTATACCTGCACTTAACACTAAAATTCAGCTTCCGTCACCTTTGTGACAGCTACTTGTGGTTCATCACATTTCACGTTTCTTTTTAGCAATTAGAAGTAAAGCCACCCAAAACGCATCACGTCCTTGCTCGTTTGTTGGGCGGGCGCTTGGAGGATCCCGGAACAACCCGCAGTACGTCGGAGGGCATGTTTGGGGACTAGGATGCTCTTGCTAGCCACGCCGCCAGTCACGCTGCAGTACATTTGGCTCTAATTGTGAGACGGGATTGATTTAACAAGGGTAACACCTGCCCTTTCCCCGGGCTGCGCCTCGAGGCCCCCCTCCGCGCGGTGTGGGGACCGGTCCCTCGGAACTGTGGGAGCCCGGGGCTGTGTTCCCCGACCCCGGGGTGCAGCACGCGGGAGGGTGCATCAGCCCAGCGGGTGCATCAGCCCAGAGGACATGCACGTGCCTCCCTGCACCACAAAACTTCTGGAGAGTTATGTGCCAGCTGTCGCTTGGCGAGGAATGTGTGATCCAGAGTTTGCCCCCCGCTGCAAGATGGCCACACCGCGAAAACAGTGTGCGCAGTTGTCTGCTCCAGAGCCTCCTGCCCGCACCCCACCCCCGACCCCCCGACCCCCCGACGCCCCGACCCCGGGACCAGCCCACACCACACGGGGCCTGCAGCTCCAGAGGTCAGTCCCAGGGGCCTCTTACCTGGGGTCCCGCTCTCGGGGACAGGCGGGCTGGAGCGACGACATTCGGGGGCTCCCCTCCCTGCCCCACCCCTGGCAGCGGAACCGCAGCGCCTCCAGCTGATAAAACCGTGGCTCTTCCCTCCCGCGGTGACGCCCCCACCGTGTCTGCCTTCGGGTCTCTGCGTTCAAGGTCGGCCAACCTTCCGCTCGACCCGGAACCCACACTGTCCATTTCCTGTCACCCACGGAGCGGTCGCCTCTCTTGCCCACCCTGCTGGCTCCCGCCTGGGTCCAGGTGAACCCTCTAGCAGTGCCTCACTCTCTCACGCCGCCGCTCTGAGTGGAAGGAACCCAAACAGTCAGCCATCCACGGCGTCCGGCAGTGCCTGTTCCTCCGGTGTTTCTGACACTTGAGACCGAGGATTAAACCAATTAATTGCATTGCTGCTCTTGACCTTCCTCCAGACGAAGTTCATTAAACAAGCTCGATCTAATTTGCAAGGACAGAGTGGGGCCTGTGCATCCGTCATTTTTCAAGGAGCCACAGTCTGACGAGCAGCCAGGGTTAGAGAAATGCAGGTTTAGACCAGTCGTTGCGGGAGGCCTGGGACGGCGTTCAGGTGGCAGCCGAGGCGACGACGGAGGCTTGTCCCCAGCTGCCCCGACGCCCTAAACCCCTTCTGTGAGCATTTTCAGAAAACCATTTGCCTGAAAGCGAAATGCAGAGTGCAGCCAGAGCCTGATCGACTTCACGGTGAAACTCCCAGCTTGCTTAAACAAACGTGAGTGGGTGGTGCTTTGGAAGAGGCAGAGCGGTTGAGCCAAAATCGTCTGTGGGGCCGCGACCCTCAGACTTCAGGCGTCGGTGACTCGGCCGAGGACAGGGGGCAGACGTAAACACCGTTTGCTCCGGCAACCACGCCGTGGAGCGTGCCCTGTGGCGGTCGGCAGGGTGACCCCCGGACCTTCCGTGTCAGGAAAGGGCGCCATGAACTCGGCAGTACTTTGTTTTTGGGAAGCAGCTGCTGCCCAGTCCGGCAGCCCCTGGGCAAGGGGGAGGGCCCCCCGTTCACAGCCCCGCCCCTGGGGTCTGCAGGGCCGGGCGCGGGTGGAGGAAGGCATGGGGTGTCTGCAACGCGGCGTGCGGACGTGCCCCGAGGCCTGATCTGCTTCTGCCCCCCAGCTCTCTTTTCCCCCCTCTAAGTTGACCTTGTCCGCGGCCGGGTGCTTGCTTGTCCTGCCACCCCGCCACGTCGACCACCCTCTCTTGAACTGCATGCAAGTTCTAGTGGCTCGTTTCAACGAGAGAGCTTTTATCACGCATTTCAATAGTTTGCAGGCATGCCTAACGCTGCAGGGTCTGGCATTTGAATCTTTCTCATTACAATGGAATGGCGTGTCACGTCCAAGTTCACGGGACCTTGTCCTGTGACCTCACCTCCCCGGTCACGACGGCGAAGGCTGGGTTGGCTCTCCCTGTTTTATCGCTTCCCCACGCCTGCCCAGTGGAGAGCCCCTGATCCCAGCAGCTCCCGCCACCCACGTTATTGTCTCGGAGCGTCTGCGGGCTGGGAGCTCCGAGCTGCCCTCCCCGGAGTCCGCAAGTCCAGCGGGTGCCGGAGGGAGCTGCGGGCACAGACGGGTGCCGGCCAGCGGGGCCCCGGCGTCCACCGGGCGGGCCCCCACCCCCCTTGGTCTCCTCGTCTCTTCTCTGGAGTTACTGTCACTCCCGTCCCTTTATAATGGGATTTCTCACCGCTCACCCGGGCTCTCGGTTTGGAAGGACCCCCCCCCCTCAGCTCAGCCCCCTGGCTCTGGCCCAGGAAGGAAGGACCGCCTGTCGCCCTTGGCAGACGGGGCCGGGCACGTGGGATGTGAGGTGCTTCCCCGTGTCTGGGCAGTGGGCGTGGAGCGCTGGAGGCAGCAACACTCCGCGTGCGGTGGGGTCGCCCTCCGGGGTCACGGCCCCACGCCGCAAGCAGCGCGGTGGCCGTACGGCCTGCGTCGCCTTGACCTAAGGCATCCGGGGACAGGAGTCCGGCAGCGGTGCGGGGTGGGGGGTGGGGGCGTTTGGGACCCTGTGTCCGCTCCACCTGGGTGTCAGACCCGACCCTGCCACCTACGACAGCGCCACTCACAGCCCTGAGTGCCTGCCGGGCCACCGGGGACCTACAACAGGACGGGACGGGGCAGGACGGCAGGTCCCCGAGTGAGAATGTAACCCTGGTAACGGGAAATGTGGGGAAAACGAGGCTTTATACGCAGGTAAATGTTGTGGTCAATTTTAGTGTCTTCTCTGTTAGAGTCATTGTAGACGCCATCGTACAGACTCATAAATGAGTCAGTGCTCCCAGTGTGAGTTAACAGGTGACACAACGACCTCGCGTCCACACAGAACCCCCAGGCCCGTGCTCCCAGCGCTGTGCTCAGGGTCGCCGACACTGGGGAGGACCATGGCCGGCCCCGGCGGGTGATGGATACACCGCGGCCCCCAGACAGGGGAGAGTATTCAGCAGTAAAAAGAAGTGAGCTGTCAGCCATGAAAGGACGCGGCGGAACCTTCCGTGGATACTCTCCCACGCGGCTGCCTCTTCGCAGCGGGAAAGTGTCCCTGACGGATGGACGTGTCAGGCTGTCGGGGGTGAGAGTGGCAGATGACGCCTGTCATTGTGACTCCCGGACAGACGGCCCCAGTGCCTTTCGATTACCGGCGAGAGGAGAACCGTGCCCTCGGGGTGGGGGAGAACTGTGCCCTCAGGGGGTGGGGCCCCCCCAGCCCCGTGGTCACTTCCGACGCGGCCAACTCCCACGACTTGGAGAGCAATCGGTTTCCCACGCTCTGTCTCCCGGCAGACAGTGTCGCTTTGAAGTGTGGGGCTTTGGGCAAGCGTAGCCTTCTGAAGTGTGACTTAGGAGACTTCGGGAGCATCTGAAAGTGTTTGTGTAAAAGAGACCAAAAAAAAGAGTAAAAGTGGCCTTCTGGGGCTACAACTGTCCCCAGAGTGTACGCTCTAAAGGAGCCACAGTTAGTGACCCCGAAACTGTGTCCCCAGATTTAAGCGTGGTGACATGTCGCAGGAGAACGTCAGCTACGGTGCGAAAACATAAACTCAGTGGAATGAGAATCTACCGCAAGGTCCCCGAGGGGGGGCTCCTTTCTCCGTTGCATGTCCCCGTAACTGCGGGCTCGGGCTGGCATGTGGCCGGCGCGCGTGAGGCATGCGTTTAAATGACCAAAAAGCCTCTCTAAGCATACGGTAGGGACCGTGTGAGCGCTGCCTCGCCAACATCGTTTCCGTCCACCGTCTTCAAGGGTGTTCTCCTCGGAGCCCTCACTCCTTTGTTCACTCCTCATTGTCCAGGTCGACCAGCCTGCACAGCCTTGGGGAGAATCGGCCGGAGTCCTCTGACTGACTGCCGTCTCCAAGGACGGCTCCCGGGGCAGGGGCCGGCCTCATCGCTGAACGACAGGGTATCTATTTGATTGCAAAAAAAAGAAAAAAGAAAGAAAAAAAAGCACAACCAAGCAAGTTTAGATATCAAGCTGCATGTTCTCCTTGGAAAGCCTAGACATTTTTGCGGACTTCTGCTTGCTGTCAGTGACGTCACATTCCCCCCTTTTCCCCAAACCAGAGGAAGCGCCCGCCCTAGCCCTGTGAGCCCCAGCCTGCCCTTGGAAGGCCGTGCACACACACGCAGCCGCTGGAACTGGTCATCGCCCCCACTTGCTTGTACACGGGGAAACTCACACGCGGTCACCGACTCTGCGACCCTGGACACGGCCCGGAGACGGGGAGAGGGGCCCAGGAGGCGCAGTGTCTGACCTTGAAGTCAGTCCCTCTCCTGCTTCCTCCCGGAATGTATGGCGGACGCTGGCAGACAGAAGGGAACAACCGCCTGTTTATTGGCTCTGAATCGTGGGGTGAGGTTTCCCATCTTCTCTGATATTTCCCTGGAGGCCTTCCGAGAGACCCGGGCCCTCCCTGCCGGCGTCTCGTCCTGTGGCACTCGGCAGAGTGGCTGTCCCTCGGGAGGTGGCCTCCGCCCTCTCCCTGGCACCGCAGCCGTGATGCGTCCTCTCACCTGCCTCCGGCAGACGTCGGAGGATGGAGCTGAAGGTGGAAGGAAGCCCCTGGAAAGGGGGCCTCGCAGGACCCCCCACCCCTCCCCTCGCCGGCTGGGGAGCTGGGTGGGGGGCAGTCCTTGGAGCCCCATTCCTCTCAGCCCGCGCAGTCCTCGCCGTCCTGGCCCCCCCCCCCGGCCCCGCCCGCCACCAGTCTCCAGCGGCCGCACCAGCCTCTCGGGCAGTTTTATATTTTTAGACTTTTCATTCCGATCTCTTTCATCCAGCCTGAGTGGCCATGACTGCCATTTGAATCGTGTCACTTTTTTGTTCAGAAACCGATCCATTTCTCACCTACCCACTCTCCCGGGCCCAGCCACCGTCTCCGTAATAACTTCCACTTCGGATCCCGCCCCCCGCCCGCACCTTCCATCAGCTCAGCGGCCGGCGGCGGCCTCTCCGCTCTAATTGGATTTCGGAGCCTGTCTCTCTCGAGTGCCCGCACTCTCCACGGCTCCCCGCCCCTCTCCGCTGGCAGCGGCCCGCGTCCTGCATTGAACCATCTGGGGTGTCCCTGAGAGTCCTTCACCTCGGCGGCTCTGGTGACCTCGCCGCCTCTGTGACCCCTCGGCGATCCCTGATGCTCACTGGGGGCGGGGGGGAGGGTACGTTCATTTCTCTTCGATGGGTGTTCTTGTGCATTTAAAAAAATTATTTTCGAATCACCTCTCTGGAAACCGTATTCAGCTGAGGACGGAGCTTGTGACGTCTGCCTTCGTTGTCATTCCGGGGCCACTGTCCGGGGTCCGCGTGTCGCCCCAGCTGCCGCCCTGCGAACCCTCTGGGCCCAGGGCTGGCTGCCCTCCGCAAAGGCCGTGCTGCCTCGGTGTCCGGGCTCACCCCACCCCCCACCCGCGGGGACTGGCGCTTGCTACTCAGACGCGGGTCGGCGGCACGCGGGCGTCCTTGACATCGACTGCCGGCTGGTTAACGACGCGGAATGCCAGGCCCGTCGGGCCGCATGAGCTGTTCTGCATGAATTCGCATCATCCCGCTGGACGGTTTTAGGCTGGACACCCGTCGGCGCTCGAGAAGCGTGTTTGAAGGCGGGGTTTCCTCCTCCGGAAAACCCGGCCCTGTGTCCCCCCTGCCCAGTGCCTGGCCTGCAGCTGCTTCCTCCTCTCCCCTGAGCTGCGGAGGCGTAAAGTGGTCTATGTGGTCAAGTTGTTTTTCAAGGCTTTATTTCTTTATTTTTAGAGAGAGGGGAAGGGAAGGAGAAAGGGAGAGAAATACCAATGTGTGGTTGCCTCTCGCACGCCCCCTCCTGGGGACCGGCCCACATCCCAGGCCTGTGCCCTGACTGGGAATCAAACAGGCGACCCTCTGATTCCCAGCCCACACTCAGTCCTCTGAGCCACACCAGCCAGGGCTATGGTCAAATTTTAAGCTGAACAAATATATGACCACTCAGTGAAACGTGTCTCGATCATGAAATTTCACCTCTGTGGTTTTCTAAGTCACTTGGCAGTCTACAGCTGTGTTAGCGTAGTGAGCGCCGAATCCTTACTCATAACCAGAAAACCAACAACCGGCTTTTCCTCAGCTGCTCGGTGCATCGCATTGCGTTGTGTGTGACGGTAATGAAATCGGTATTCAGGGCGCCTCCCCTGTCTTCCACGGGCTTATAACCGATCGGTGTGTTTACTGATTTTATTCTGATGAAACAGGAAATATTTTATTTACCAAACGAGTGGGTAGGAATTCCGTAATTATTTCAATGATTTCTCCTACAGGGAAAGTTTTAACTGCTTGGGTGCAAACCTAGCAAAACCCCCCTCCACTCTGATGCTTGTAACTTAGCGGTCAAGGTCGTCGGTCACCCCCAGTGAAGGTCGTACATCTCTACAGAGAGAACCAACTGGACAACAGAGGCTGGTCTGCAAGTGCGAGGGCCGAGGAAGCCCACCCATTTCTCACCTGTCTTCGGCCGACTTCTCCGCCGCAGACGCCCCGAGTCGGATCACCCACGGGGTCCTTCTCCCCAGGCACAGTGACCTCCTCCTCCCTGACCGTCCGCAGGAAGGGGACCTGCCGTCAACGGCTGCAGCTATGTGACGCTTCTCGGTCATCCAAGTCCTGAAATTCCTTTCCACTTCGTGTCCAGTATCCATAAAACAAGTTAGGCTGAACCCTGTGAATTGCATTCTACTGCTTCCGACCTGTGAAATGCCAGTTCTGCAGGGTTCAACCGAGGACTCCTTACGTCCTTCCAGAACCTGGAGGTGAAGATTTGCGTCAGTCACTATGAAAGGAAGAAGAGCTCCGACTGAACCCCTTCCCTCAGCGGGCCAGTGAGCTAGTGCTGAGTGAACGGCATTACCCACTCTGCCAACGTGTGTATAAATCAGCACACTTGTTACAGAAAAACCCGTCCCTTGTCAGCAGAGTCTTCTCCTTTAATAGGAGACAATGCAAAACAAAGTTTGAGTAAATAGTGAAATAAAAATAAAATGCATTTAAATATAATTGAGATCTAATGATCTGATTAAAAAAAAAAAAGACTTCAGTCCCGCCCACTGTCAGAGCCCGCGGAGCCGTGGAATGGTTACGTTTCTGAGTGATGCAGGTGGTGCTCACGCACAGTGCCGCCGGGGGCGTGAAAGGGCATTCCGCGGCCCGGGAGGACTGCCCGCAGATGACGGACCTGGTAGAGGTCTGACGCTCAGCACCGAGAATGCTCACAGCTCAGCAACGACGTCCACGCACTCAACCACCGAGCCGAGGACGTGAGCAGACACTGCTCCTGAGGTAACACGTGACTGTAGATAAACAAACACATGGAATCACGCTCCACACCGTTAGTGGCGAGGGAAGGAGTTCGCAGCAGCCCCCGTGAGACGGCACTTGGTGCCCGCTCTCGGGGCTGTAGTCAGGCCGGTGACAAACAGGCGATGGCCAGGGTGTGGGCAGCGGGGACCCTCCTCGCCCGTGGCCGGTGGGAAATGGGTTTGCAGGTC
This sequence comes from Phyllostomus hastatus, assembly GCF_019186645.2. Taxonomy (NCBI): domain Eukaryota; kingdom Metazoa; phylum Chordata; class Mammalia; order Chiroptera; family Phyllostomidae; genus Phyllostomus; species Phyllostomus hastatus. Next base: position 45,063,215 of record NW_025334032.1, read on the forward strand.
CTCCCGTGGCTGGAACCTGTGTGACCACGTGACCCAACAGTGTCGCTTCCAGGGTTCCTACTCGACAGACCTGAAGATGCGCCCACACGAAAGCTAGAGCACAGACACGTAGACGGCATCGGGAAGCACGGGAAGCAGCCCCGGTGTCTGCCCCTGGCTCCTAGACGGACACAACATCGCTCGCACGTCCAAAGGAAACGATTTGGTGATGGGGAGGAAGGGGTGCTGACCCCGCCGGGATGCTGGCCGGTCTCCAAACCGTCACGCCGAGTGACAGGAGCCAGGCCCAGGGGGCTGCATGTCAGGGGGTCCCTCCGATAACAGTGCCTTGGGTGGGTGCGAGGGGTGACCAGTGACTGGTGATGCGTACGGGCTGGACTTGGGGGCGATGAAAATACCCTAAAATCAGACTGTGGGGATGGTTGCACAGTGCCATGTACATTTGCAAGTCCATGGATTTGTACGGTTTGTGTGGGTGAAATGAAGGCAAGTAAACTATACCTTGGTGAGACTGCTCGAAAAAGGCAGAATTGAAATAACCTTTGGTGCTGCCATAGTGCAGAGGCGAAGGGAGCCATCAAAGGCTGGAAGGTGCTAACCCAGAATCACCTTGTAGACCCTTAAAGACTTGCGTGGTGGAGACACGGAATCGGCGTGGGAATGTACGCAACAAGACTTCTACCGTGCCTTTCGCATAAAAAAAGCTCATTTATAATAGTCATTTTTATAATAGTTCTTGTTATGTTATATATATTGCATGTGGGCTTGTTGATATATTTAATTAATAAGCTTAATGTTGCATTTTCAAAGAGTCTTCACATGACGATGTATTAAATGCATTTTTTAATGAAAGCCGACGGCCTCGCACCAGCACCCACTTACCCGCGTGGCGTCCGTGGGGAGCCGCTCGCCGGGCTCGGTGGGGGATGCAGGCAGCCGAGTGAGCTGGCTACCTGCCCGGTTAAGGAGTGAAATACGGGCTCTCTGAGGACGTAGTCACGAACTATTTGTATAATTTTAAGACCTCAGTAATAAAGCAATTACAATTCTGTCATTTTTCTACTTTAACTGTGACCCTTCGAAACTCAATAAAATCCAGCTCTTGAAGATTTTCTTTATTTTAATTAAAAGGCATCCCAAGAGGGCACTACACAGGCCTGAAAGTTCAAAGCCCTGCTCCCTCTGCGGCAGCAGAAGACTCGGCCCGTCTCCTCCTCTGTCCAGAGGAGGGCCCTTCTGAGGGTCTGGCCGGCGCTCGGGAGAGGCGGCCTTTGAAAAGAAGTCTGTTATGACCCAGGAAAACAGGGATCATGGAAGGGCCCGCCAACGACTTGCAAACAGAAGGAAATAGTGGTGACACTTTGTAGTGCGAAGTTTATGTCTTTTCCGTTTGTGACGATGAGGAGAACAACCTCCAGAGGGGCTGAATTTTAATCGCGTGTGATATGAAAGAGCAACAAACAAAAAACCAAACACATTCACAGACAGACTGGAGGGGGAGGCGCGGGGGGGGAGGAAGACTATGGTGCAGGGGTCGGACGCATGGGGGTGGAGGGAGACTGGACCTCCTGTGGTGAGCGCACAATGGAACACGCAGGTGACAGATATGTCACAGGTTTGTACACTTGAGACCTTCGTGTTGCTATTAACCGGCGTCGCCCCGATCGCGCCGTAAAGAAAACAAGAATGTTCACGGGGAAGAATACGGTAGAAGCCACGCCTGCCTCCATCTCTGCCCCGGAGCGGAGTTCGTTCCCACGTTGCGCCTTCTTGGGGAGCTCCGTTGTAAATGCTCCCAGCGCAGCCGCGCCTAAGCCACAGCGAACCACGTGCGCTGCCAGCACGGACACGAGGGCCTCCTGCGCGCGCATGCCTGTCCTAAGCGTTCGGGGCACAGTGGGGTCTGGGGCCGCTCATTGCTTAAAGCTGAGAGTGTGTGAGCCTCACGGGGGTGCTGGCAGGGAGCAAACACTCGGCCGGGCGGGAAGGGAGTTAGAGGATGAGCCCACAGTGGGAACTCAGCCGCGCGGGGAGGTCGCTGGTGGAGAGGGTGGGAGACCGCCCCGCAGGGTACCAACCAATCCCCAAAGGATGCCGCAGGGAGGGCGGGGGCAGGCCAGGCAAGGAGAAGGCTAGGGGCGCGGGAAACTCGCGGCCTGGCCGGGTTAGGGCTGCTGTGGGCACCCGAGGTGGACGCCTGCCGAAGGTTCACGAACGACAGCCCCGCCCAGGGCGGCCGCAGAGGTGCAGAGGCTCAGGGGCTGCGAGGCTGGGACGGGGGCAGGCTGGGCAGAGGCCCGGACCAACCGTCTCCAGCTCCACCCTCAGGGCGAAGACGTCAGGGGTTTCCCTCCAGTAGCCGGAGACCGGGAGCCCCTGCGGAGCTTTGGTGGCGGGTGTGACTTAACCCGATTTCGGCTGGAAGAGCATCCTTCCTCCAGGCCTGCGGGGAACGGGCCTCAGCAAATCCCGCAATAAACGCAGCGCTGGGGCCCAGCTGGGCGGAGCCCCGGCAGTGGGCGGGGCCCTGGCAGTGGGTGGGGCCCCGGCAGTGGGTGGAGCCCCGGCAGTGGGCGGGGCCCGGCCGTGGGTGGAGCCCGGTAGTGGGCGGGGCCCGGCCGTGGGTGGGGCCCCGGCAGTGGGCGGGGCCCTGACAGTGGGCGGGGACACTGGGCATTTCACACCCGCCCTCTGCCTGGGTGGGAACCCGGACCACTGAGGGCCGAGGGGCACACGCTGGGGAGGGATGCGGCTCGTGTCCGAGCCCAGCGGAAACTCGAGAGCCTCAGGGAAGCGGCAGCACCGGAGATGCGGAGGGAGTGGCGTGCCTTTGCAGAAACAGGGAGGCGTAAGTTTTTTCCCAGAAAAATGAAAGCACTCTTCCTAAACTTATGTGAGTGAATATAATGGACTATGAAGTAACGAACTTGATCCCTTTGTTAATTTTAATGGTTGTAAAGCAATGACATGCCAGCTGCCTGTGAACGAGAGATGAGAAAGATGCAGCCAAAGGCCCAACTGGGCTCTTTTACGAATATTTTATCATCTGTTTAATGATAACCCCACTTGAGAATAAAATCTACCCATTGTTCAAAGTGTGAACTTTTAGAAAATGCGATTAGAAAGGGAAATACAAGACCCCGTTAGTTCCATGAGTTCCGCGCCCACGTTTTCTTCTGTGCAGTTTACCGTTTCGGGCCTCACCTTTGGGTCTTCGACCCCCGTTGAGTTCCTGTCTGCATGTGGGAACAACGACTAGGCTGCTTCCGTTCTTCCGCGTGGGGCTGTCCAGCGTCCCCCGCGCCGCTCACTGAGGGGCTTCCTGTTCTCCATCGTGTGTTTTCGGCTCCTCTGTCGAAAAGCACTTGCCCATGTACACGTGGTTTCATTTCTGGGCTCTCGGTTCTGTCCCATCGGTCCGTGTGTCTGTGTTCTGCTAACGCCATGCTGTTTTTGACTTCCATCACTTTGCAGCATAATGTGAAGTCAGGTTTTGTGCTACCTCTGGTTCTGGTTTTTCTTTCTTTTCTTCTCTTCTGAGGGTTGCTTTGTCTGTTTGGGGTCTTCTGTGGTTCCATACAAATCTGATGATTTTTTTTCTTCTAGTTCTTTAAAAAGTACCATTGGGATTTGAAGGGGATCGCCTTAAACCTGTATATTGCTTTGGGTAAAATGGCCACCTCAACTATGTTGATCCTTCCAATCCGTGAACATGGAATATCTTTCCATTTCTCTGTGACTCTTTCAAACGCTCCTAACAATGCTTTGTAGTTTTTCATGTACAGGTCTTCCCAGTTCTTTGTGAAGTGTATTCCCAGGTATTTGATTCTTTTTGTTGCAATTGCACAGGAGTCGTTTCCTCCCCTGCCTCTTTTGAAGCGTCTTCATGAGTGTGCAGGGGTGCGGGCGGGGGGGGGGGGGGGTCCGCACACTGCTTTCGTATCCTGTACGTCTACCATCTGCACTGCTTTCAACAGGTTCTAGTGGAGTCTCTAGGTGTTTCCACATAAAGAATCACGTCAGGGACCGCGAGTGACAGTCTTACTCCCCCTTCCCAGTTAGGATGCCTTTGATTTCTTTCTCTTGCCTGCCTGCTCCGGCTGGGTGGGGCGGGGGTGGAGTGACTGCGGTGAGTGTGGCCGTCCTTGTCTCGTTTCTGGTCTTAGACAAAAAGGTTTCAGTTTCTCGCCATCGGGCATGATAGCGGCTGACGGTTTGTCATCCACGGTCTTCATTATGTTGAGCGACTACCTGTGAAATACTTACTGCACTGGACCATTACACTGAGCCTTGAATTTCCTAACAGCCAAGAAACAAAGAAGATACTTAAGGCCTCATAATTCTTAGTATTGGAAGATGGAGACCCCCAGATAATAAAGAAAGGGAGGTGTTGCGTCCCTGGTGTGTGCTCCCGGCGGTGGCAGAGGTCGGTGACAGATGACCACCATCCACACTCGCCCCTCCGTGCCTGAGCCACGCTCATCTTCCCCCCGGTCCCCCGCTGGCCTTGAGGAGCTGTCTCCCAGTCACAGTGGAGGGCAGTCCCTCGGGGGCAGATGGCATTAGAATGCTGGGTGCCCATGGGGACAACCTGGACACCAAGAGACAGAGAGAGGCCGGAACGGCCCCCATTGCCCTGAGGAGGCCAGCATCTCAGAGGCGGAAGCCACAGCTGTCCCCAGATCACCCTTCTCTCAGAGGGCAGCCGCACTGTTCCCCGGGGTGCCAAGACCATGAGGGAGAAGTCCAGTGTCCCCAAGACCCCATCGTGGCCAGGGAAGCAGCCCCTCATCAGCTCCCTCCATTGTCTCCCCTCCACCCCAGCTCCCCCAAAACGGGCGAGATGCCCTTGACCCCCGCCTGGCTCCCCTAAAACAGACGAGATGCCCCTGAGGATCAGGACACACTCCCTGGTGCGGCATGAAGGACTCCTTGTTCACGTGCAGGGCACAGGAGGAGTCTCTCAGCCTCTGTCCCTCCCATCCCATGAGAGACGCCTGTAGCGGGGCCGCAGTCTTGGGGTGCCAGGGGATGGGGGGATCTGGTGTTTGCGCCCTCGCGACATGGTGTGTGGGCTTCCTTTCCTGCTAACTGTGTGTCTGAGAATCTCATCCGTTTGTGCCGCTGTTTGGATCTTGTCCGCGCAGGGTTGGTGGGTGGGCTCCCTCGCGGTGTGAGGGTCGGCATCCCAGCCCGTTCGATGTCCTTGAGAACCCACTTTCTCTGTGTGTCCCAGCTGCTCTCCGGGGGCGGGCCCAGCACCCAGGGGGGCCCGCTGCGGACCCGTGTGCTCCCCTCCGTCCTCCGACTCCGGGCAGGAGCTTGGTTCAGGCAGGTGGGGAGGCGTCAGCCGCTTCCTTGCACATAAATTGTTTCATTAGGTATCAGTGTGAAGTGGAAAATTGTCACTTGGCTTGGCAGTCTCTAATGTCTCTTTAAGTTCTGATACTTATTTTAAGACATTAAAGCAACCCAGTTCCTACCTAATCTGATCAAATGCAAAAGAAGAGTTAGGTTCACACAACAAGAGAGAGGGCTTGGGACTTTTTTGCTTTGCTTCGCTTTGCTTTTTCAAATCCTGGGGTAAATGCGGGCTGTTTTAATGTGGGTCAGGAGCCCAGTTTTTGTCCTCCCTGACGTACCCATCACCTTAATTCTTCGGATAATAGCTTTTCTGGAACCAGGTTTGAAAATGAAAATTCTAGCCAATGTGTCCCTGAGGCCCTGCAACAACAAAGCATTGTGTGAAACTCCGAAACATCCCTCAAAGCTCTGGCGTGGAAGGAAATTGCTTCTGTAATTGCCCGCTCGGAGACACGGGGCCTTTGTGTGTGTGCTCACACGTGCTCACACCCATGCACACACTCCCCTGGAATGGCGGGCACACTCGGAGCTGCTCGGGGCACGCTCACAGCCGGACAGGGACAGCAGCCGCACCTGGGGCCACTCAGGTGCGGGTCAGGCTGTCGCCTCCACACGTCAGTGATCTGGTTTAATCTCAGGGACGGGCCAGTGAGGTGAGAACGTCATCGTCACCATTCAGAGCTGGGAAAGCTGGAAAGCTTAATTGGAAGGTCGGGTACCTAGCAAAAGCTCCGTGGCTGTGACTTTTAAACACCAGGTAAAGTGCATTGGAGTTAGACTGTCCGGCTCGCTCTAACCCCCAGGAACCACTGAAGCTACTCGCAGAGAAACAGAGTAACTGTGACTTGGTCTAGCGCCATCTAGTGGTAGACAGACACCCGGTCGGCCGACCGGAGAGGACAGGCTCAAACTGCCCCTCCCCCTCACTTCATCCAGGGACCAGACCCCGGATGCTGGACTCTGGGTGGCCGGCTGGAGCGCTTGTGACGCAGGCGGTCTGGGTCGCCCTCCGGAGGCTCCCACCAGCCCCCGCCCCCCACCCCAGCCGTGCCCGCGCTCTGGCCAGGGTGAACTCGCCGGGACAGGGGTGACCCCGAGGGAAGGCGTCACCCTCCCTCACAGCCTTCTGTTGTCCCCGGGATGGTCCCCCATGTTCACGGCCCTGTCGGGACAGCCCTCAACCCACGATCCACGCCGTCGTGACTTTCCAGCAACTCCACCCACGAGACGCGCACGGCGAGAGGCGGGTTGCTTCTGCGCTTGGCAATGCCCGGGGGAGGGCAGCGAGTCCACTTGTCCACGCGCCCGCACCTCAGCGAGGGTCTGCCCGACTTCCTGGAAGCCGGGATGACAATCCAGATACCTCGGAGAGGGGCCGGTGAGCAGAACACTCCGTTCTGAACTTGACAAAGGGGAAGGCGGCAGGAGGTGAGTGAGCCCGGGGCCCTGCGGGCCTGTGGAGCAGGGCCATGCCGTGCGCCCTGGAGAGAGCGCGTCCCCGCGACTGTCTCTCCCCCGTGTGGGTAAGGAAAGATCATTAAGCCAGAAATGTCAAGTTGTCTTTGAAACATGAGTGCAATGTTATTAGTGCAGAGCTTAAATAGAGACTAATGATATGTTAATTGGTTAATTGCACATTTTAATAACAGACTCACAAAGCCACGGCTGCTTTCTGTTTAAATAACCTAACTGGGTGTCGGCTGCGTTTTTGGTAAACACTGGGGTGTTTCCACCCACCTACACAGCTCGATGTGACTAAGCTGGGTCTTTTCCTCCTCGGGCCATAACGGATGCTAATGTCTTCGTGAGACGGGAATCATCTGGGGGAATCTATTCTAGGCCCCTCTCCGAGGTATCCGGATTGTCATCCCGGCTTCCAGGAAGTCAGGCAGACCCTCGCTGAGGTGCGGGCGCGTGGACTAGTGGACTCGCTGCCCTCCCCCGGGCATTGCCAAGCGCAGAAGCAACCCGCCTCTCGCTGCGTCCTCACACAGAAGAACATGAACTCTAATTCTTTGAGGCCGGGCGGCTGGCAGAACTTGTCCGCTGAGACCCGCAGCCCAATTCCCATGTCAAGTGTGCCCACATCACCCCGAGCCCGAGTTCTATTTTTAACGCGCCTGTTCCTCGGAAGGGGCAGCAGCTGTCAGAGAAAACGGCTGGGCTGCGGAAGACCTGCTAGCCTTCAGCCGCGTCACTCGGGGCTGTGCGTCTCTCTGAAGCCATCGAGATTCTCTTCCAATACTTTAAAACACCCACTAAAAGGTGGCTCTGCAAAACCCCCTCCCCAGGAAACGCGCCAAGAGACACGCAGCTCACGACAAACGCCCGTGTGGCCGGCGCACTCGGGGAAACGGGTGTTGCTGCGCTTCGTGAGCCCGTGCTCATCGGAACCCCCCTTAGGACAAATCCTGGCAAACTCCGGAATTTAAAAAACTTGGAGGGTTGACTGGGACATAGAGAACTGTTAGGAAAACAACCTTTTTTAAATCTACTCAACAAAAACTCATTGGGAGGAATCTTCAACACTACCGGCAATTTCTCCCGTTAAAACTCTGTAAGTGTCCGCGTTGTGAACGAGGGTGCATAACCTGCCGCAGCGGGTGACTGCCCCGCGGGGGCGTCTCAGCGCCAGGGCACGGGCGGCAGCCCTGCGGCCACGGCCTGCCCCTCGCCGTTGCCCCACCAGGTTCTCCTGAGCCAGAGGTAACTCCTACACGGAGCAGGCGCCGCCGGCTCACAGGACCTGGTTTGTGTCGAGTGCTCCAGTGGTTCCCACCCCTGTTTCAACCTCCAGCTCTCCTTCTTCCCAGTGATTCAGTGACAGCAGCTCAAGAGCTGGCGTTCGGTTTGGAGTTGGCCTCAGAACAGGGAAGTCGGGGTTGCAGTCTGCAGCAGCGAGAGACTACGCATTTCCAAAGCCACCCCCCCCACCCCGTCCTGAACCCTGTGAGGTCATCTGGAGCACCGCCGCAGACGGCAGACCTTGGTGGACGTGCCCCCCGCCCTGGGGCAGCCGGCCCCGTGGAGGACGCCCACTGGCAGGACGGAGGGTTCTGTGATGAGGCTGCCTGGGTGAGGAAGACCCGGTGACCGGGGACCGGGAAAGGGCAGGGGGCGTGGCCCGCCCTCAAACAGCCCTCCTGGCCGGAACAGCCTGTGCAGCGCACGGCGGCCCGTGGCCCTGCTGCGCACCGTGGAGACCTCCGGGTGAGGCGGTGACTTGGTCTGGCGCCATCTAGTGGTAGAAGAGCGTCCAGTGGCCAGAGTCACCGTCGGGTCAGCTGTCACCCAAACCATCACCTACCTCACTGGTCACTGAGATGCCGCTTTACAGCGACACTCTGGAAGGTCCAGGTGTGTCCACAGGACCCAGGAAGGGACGTGAGGGCCCCCCCCGATCTGAAAGGGATGACGTGCCCGCTGCAGTCCCATGAACGTGCCAGCCCCGCGACCACTGGACACCCCCAGAAACGTCTCCATGGAGCAGTGCTGATCCTCACCCATGAAAATAAAAACGGGAGTCGGAAATACGGGGCCTCAGGCTGGGGACCGAGGGGTTCGGGACCGAGGGGGGAGGATGGGGTGGGGCTCCCGGGAATCTGTCGCCATCCTGTGGTCACAGCACCTCTGGTCGGTCACCCGGCAGCGGGCGGCAGGGCCGCAGCCTGCAGCTCACCAGGTCCGTGCTGCAGCTTCCCGGGATGGAAGGAGGGGCGTTGTTCTCCAGGGAGAGGGAGCAGGACCCCAAGTCTGTGCCCAGAACACCTGGGCTCCTCCCCGGCTGCGGCGCCTGCTGGGGTGGGGCGTCCAGGTCGGGCGCAGGGCCCAGGGGCTGTGCGCACTGGTCTTAACGGCGGCCTCGGGAGGTGGGAGCGTGGTCCTCCAGGTCCTGTTCAGCTCCAAACAGAGGCTGTTGTTCTCGCCCAGTGTGGGGGTGGGGGCAGCTCCGGCCCACAGCCCTCCGCGGAAGGGGAGCGGCTCTCACCCCGTGAGCGCATGGGCTGGGAGGCTGTGACGCCCGGTCAGGGGGCCCGTCGGACGTCCCCTGCTCACTGGCAGGGCCACACCTTTCATTTTAAAGAGCCGTCTTCTCGACGGCGTCACAGTGCCCGCCCTGAGGGCACCTTCTGTGTCGGTGAGAGTGCGGGTGCCTCGCTGTGGCCACCGCTCCTTCAGCGCTGCCGGCCTGGGGTCCCTCCTGGGGCCGGGGGTCTCGTCCTTAAGTACATGACTTATGTATGAGATGATTTATGAAGAAAAATGTCATCTCGTGTTTTATAGATATTATTACATGTGCTATTTTACAATTTTTGTTGAGTCTCCTGGGCTGACGTCGGCCCATTAAATGACGCGTTTGAAGCGCACTGTTCCACGACACAGGGCCCGAGTTTGCGTCGTGTGCCCACCCCCCGAAGTGGGGTCCTCTCCCGCCACCACGCACTCGGCCCCTCCCCCGTTTACTGCCCCCCCACGCCCCCTCCCTCTGGCCACCACCCCGCTCTCGTCTGTGTCCCTGAGTTTCAGCCTTATGTCCCACATGGAAGCAAAATCACGTGCTTCTTACCGTTTTTGCGTGACTTACTTCCCTTAACATGGTATTCTCAACGCGCGTCCATGTTGTCGCGACGAATGGCGGTGTTTTGTCTTTGCTTACGGCTGAGCGGCGTTCCGCGGTGCAGGTGCACCGGGTCTTCTTTCCCCGCCCCTGTGGAAGGGCGCCGGCTGTCCTCACGTCCTGGCCACCGTGACGAACGCTGCAGTGGACACAGGGGCGCACATGTCTTTGGGAACCGACATTCCCAATCTGTTCTGACAGCTGCCCGGGAGAGGGGTTGCTGGGTCACGTAGTCACTGGATTGTTAACTTTTTGTGGAATCTCCACACTGTTCTGCATGAAGTCGGTGCCAGTTTGCCTTCCCTCCAGCAGTAAACGCGGGTCCCTTTTCTCCCCACGACCTCTCCGGAACGTGTCACTTTCCGCCTTGTTGGGAAGAGCCATTCTGACAGCTGGGAGGCGGCCTCTCACCGCAGTTTTGAGTTGCGTTTCCCCGACAGCTGGTGGAGCTGAGCCTGTTTCCGTGTGTGTGCTGGCCATTCGTATGTCCTCCTGGGAGAGGTGTCTGTCCAGGCGCTCTGCCCGTTTTTGATTGGGCCGTTTCCTTGTTGTTACTGAGCTGTGAGTTCTTCACACGGTTTGGACCATGGCCCCTCATCAGAGTCGCAAGTACCTGCTCCTGTCTGTTTGGTTGGCTGTTTTATTTCTGTTTGTTTGTTTTGGTTTTGTTTTTGTTTTTGCTTAGTTGACAGTTTCCTTTGCTGAGCAGAACCTGTTTACTCTGATACAGTTTCGTTCATTCACCTTGGCTTTTACTTCCCTTGCTTTACGGGTCAGGTTCATAAAATTCTCTCCGAGTACCCACGTTTTCTTCCGGGTAATTTACCGTTTCGGGTCTCACATTTGGGTCTCTGACCCACGTTGAGTTGATGCTTGTACGTGGGACGAGGACTGTTCTCTGGTTTCATTCTGTCGCGCGTGGCCGTCCAACGTGCCTGGCACCGCTCACTGACGAGGCTCTCTCCTCTCCGCCGTGTGTTTTCGGCTCCCCTGTCGAGAACCACTTGCCCACGTACACGCGGGTTTGTTTCTGGCCCTCGGCTGCGCCCCAGCGGCCCGCGTGTCTGCCTTTCCGCCCCCACGGTGCTGTTCCGACTGCTGTCACTCTGCGGTGGAACTTGAAGTCAGGGGCTGGGGTGTGTTCAGTTTTGTTCTTTCTTCTGAGCATGGCTTCGGCTACTCAGGGTTTTCTGTCGTTCCGTAGAAACCTGATGATTTTTGTTCTATGTCTTCGGAACCTGCCATTGGGGTGTTGGTGGGGACGGCACTAAGTCTGTGTGTCGCTCCGGGTGATGTGGCCATTTTCAGGCGGCCACGTGGCTGCGAGTCTTTGTAAGAAAGAAGGGGAGAGTGCGAGCACAAAACTCAGACTTGGCGCAGAGGCGCAGGGAGGGGCGGCCGGAGGTGGGCTGGGGACCCTGGAAAACGGAGACCCCGCCGTAACTGCAGCAGCGAGCCGTGCTGGCCGGGAGCGGAGAGGGCCGGAGTCTGTCTTCCGGACGCGGCACCCGCACCAGACAGCAGCGCCCTAACAGGAGGGGAGCGCGGGGAAGTCGTCACACCAAAATGGTAGTTAAAACCTTCCCAATGGTGGGGTCCAGTGGTGGGACTAGACCCCGATGAGACCCCGGCCCCCCGCGGGCCGTGCTGTTTCAGAACGCTGAAAGCCGGTGTGTGGGGACAGTCCCAAAGTGAAGCTGAAATGCAGCTCTCCTGGAAACCTTGCTCGTGAAGGAATGGAGACTTCCTGGAGGAAGAACCGGGTGGAAAATTAACACACAACGGTACAGCGCGACGATGAGAAGTGGGAGGAGGGGAGACGGCCGGCCCGTGGAGGACGGCCTGACTTCTTGGTGCCCCGGAGGACCCCGGGACACCCCGCTCCCACAACCCCTGCGTGCCGTCGGAATTAACCAGGGGTCAGTCCACAGTAGCCACCGAGTGGACGGTCTTCCCTTCAAGGCTGGGCAGAGGTCCGAGGCATTCACTGACTCAGCCCCGGAATTAGCCGAGGAGGACCAGGTTAATGTCGCGCCTGTTCTGCTGTGGCCGTGCTGACGTGTTTGTGCTTTCGGGTGGCGTCAGGTGTCCGTCGCGGCGAAGCAAAGGGACGGTGCAATTTCTCGGGGAGGAGATCTGGAATAACCCTGAGGGCCACTTAACGGAGTAAATGTCACCGTCAAAGCTGTACCGGATCACATCTCAGAGGAACTCAGTGTAATGTCCCGAGAGAAACTGCGTCATCACCACTCCTGGAGCAGACCCCACGGGGCGCACCTGGAAATGCACTAATACGTTCAATCGTATGCGTCCGTGCCCGTGGTAAAAAAACAGGTGGGATCCGGTACGCTGAGCGGCACGGCGTCCTGCCCATGATTTGAGCCAAGTGCGTGACCTGAGCAATGGCAGGGTCTGTATCCGTCTTAGAGACTCGCACAGGAGTTATTTCAGAGACTTCTGTGAGCCCTGTGTTCCTTCAGCCTCGTAGGTTTTGGGGTACCGAGTTCAAAGAGGGGTGGTGGGATTCCTCTGCCTGGGGGTAACGAGCGTGGGTCGGAGCTTGAGGTTGAAAAGGCACCCATGTAACAGGCAACATTCTTCCAAGTGCCGGCGCCCTGCAGCCAAGAAAACACGCTGCTTGGAAACAACGTTCCGAGTGGCGAGGAATCCGGGTGGCTGGCCGATAGTCAAGTACCCAACCCTTTTCCTCACCAAACCGTGCATTTAAGAAGAGACGGGGCAGTGGGGGGGGCGGAGGGAGAGAGGGAGGGAGGGGACAGAAAATGAGGTCACTCTACCAATACCTTCCGCACAGACGAAACTTGAAGTCGCCTTCTCTAAAACTTGGACGTTTCTGTGTCTTCAGTAGGACAAACTAAAAGAAGAGGAAGAGGGAGAGGGGACCCCTCCCCTTCCCCCTTTGCCTGCTCTTCTTACATAACAAGTCTCTGCTTGCGGAGCTGTCTGTGACAAATCCCTTCAAGTTTAAACCGGGTGGCCTTTTCCTAAGTCCAAGAGACAGCAGTTTCCCAGATTTGCCCGACAGAGTAAAAACAGCCACGGTGGATTAAACTGATGTGCATTAAACCAGTCATCGTTATCCTGAGTGGCGTGCTGCAAACCCGCGGGCCAGGCCGCAGGCCGGCCCCCGCCCCAGCGGCTGGCTCCGTGGCCTGAGCCCCTGGCCACGCGCACACCCTCCCTGCGTTCAGGGTAGAAACGAGGTTTGGCTCCAGCTGGGCTCTGTCTGACCTGCTGCATCGGAGCCCAGGGTCCCTAGTTCTTCCCTCCCACCCCCCCCCCCCGCCCTGCAGGACCTGTTCTCGGGTCCAGGACGCCCTCCACCCCAGGCAGCCCACCCTTTGTGCACTGAGCTGCCTCCAAGTTGCCAGGGAGCCGCAGGGTTGCCCTGGCGACCGTGTCCCCTCCACAGGGCCCCTTAGCTGGGCAGCGTTCAGCGGGGGTGGTTCCGCAGCCCCGTCTGCGTGGGGCGCACCGGCCCGGGTCTGGGCAGCGTCTAGTTGTGCCAGGCACCCAAGGGAGACCCGTGAACGCGGAGCAAACCAGCCCAAGGTGCCGCCCCTGCCACGGCGGGGACCCTGTGGCCCGAGGGGACCGGGGTGATCAGGAGCGTGGCCCCGCCTCGCGCCGGGACCCACAGCTCGCATTCCCAGTGCGCTGTTCCGCCGGTGTCGTCAGCCCCCTCCTGATTCTGGGATTATTCCACACGAGTTCTAACACTGTAAAAACCCCACAAAACACGGCACTGGACAGACCCACCTGTGCAGATTACTGGACTGCCCAGCAGAGAGCCAAAATCCAAACGGTCAGGACTCGCGGATCCAGCGGTCACGTGAACAGGATGCTGGGAAACCGTGCAGTCCGCACAGGGTGGCTCCCGGGGGCCCTGCCAGACTGCGCCGGGGGCCGGAGGCAAGGGCCGGCCGAGGTGTTTGAGGACAAGACTAACTGTCCCCCGATGCCTGAGCAAGACAGTCTGTAGAAAATTATCCCAGAGGAGACATGTTGCTTAGTATGCCTCCCGGATACGGTGGCGGGGGGCTCTGGTTTCTGCTGAGAGACACCAGCACGGCTTCTGCTGGGATGGACTCCCTCATCCAGTGCCCCGGGCGCTGGGACCCCGTGACACCAGGCACAGCAGGAAGATGGACGGTTGGCTGTGAGACCGGGAGACGGGGTAACAAACAAAGCTCTCTGTCAGCCCCCTCCCCGAGGGAGGCCTGCGTTTTATGCAACCCCTCCCCCCCCACCGGGGATCAGAGAAGGCCACTAACCCTCACAGATGGTAAACTTAAATGTAGTAAGATTAGTTATGTTTATATAATTGACCTTGTCAGCATGTGCCAGTGCCTTGGATTTCCGTGTCAATATGAAAGATAAACTCTAAAATACGTGTATGGTCATATTGACACATGGTATGGAAGGCATGAAAGAAAAACGCGACGTTTTTGGAGAAACTAACAGCGCTCTGAAACTGCACAGGAGTTAATGTGGCTCCAAAGGGTCTGGAGCGGACGGACAGTTCAGGAACCGTTGCTGAAGAGCCACCTGTACTGCACACTCCCAGCCCGTTCCTACGGGTCACGATGTCTCCGTGTTCCTGGCTCATCCGGCACCGCCTCTGTCTCTTTGAACTTGGGGACTCTCCCACGCAGACTGTGGAAGGTCACACAGACACATTGCTCTTCTGATCCCCAGTAGCGAGTCAGCGGAAGGGTCTCGGGAGGCTGAACGCTAGCCTTTGAGTCACAGCAGGTGGCAGTGAGATTACAGTCAGCTTTACTCCGCACTTATTAGACAGAATTATCGTCCAAAGTAAATGGGAAGAGGAGAAAGAGGGTGTGATTCATTGGGCTAGAAATTTCATTTATTCCTCCAATAGGTCTGCTTGATTAAGGCGCGATAGCATCGCACTTGGAAACTTCGGGAAGTCCTGGCTGCATTATTAGTCTCCCTGGGTCGTCTCTCTTCGAGGAAGTTCTTGCCTTCTTGATAACTTTCATGCTGCACCCCCCCCCCACCACCTTTGAACCGAATTAAGTAGCAGCGATTGTAACGCAGGCCTGCGTTCAGGGGGAACTGGCATGGTAGCCGGTGTGGTTGCACACGACTGTCTCAGAAACCCTCTTCGCCCTCTCCCCCAAGTTATAAGTAACGGTGAATTAGACAAAAGGGCATGGCTTGTTCTTTGGTGGCCTCCAAAGTAAAATACAGAGCCCGTTACTATATTAGGTAGCTAATAGGTTGCCAAATAACATTTGTTTGAACACATCAATTAACGCAAGGGTGTACAATGGCTTCTTCTAAACAGTGTGTTTGTTGTTGAGCACGTAACACAAGCTGCGTCCACCGCCGGTTCTAACCCACTGAATCACTCTGTACGTAAAAAGTTCTCCAGCTTGAGGTTTCCTGAATGTAAGCATCACAGGCCCAATATCGAAGCAAACACGATTTTTAAAAAACCTTCTCTCGTACCAGGATCAGGAAGGAGCACAACTTTTCACCTAGCGGGGGAGATGTACTTCTTCCTAGCTGCCGTAAATGGTTTCCCTCCAGTAAACTGCGCTGCGTCTCACCTCCCTCAGCTGCTCTCCGACCTCCCCCGACCCCGCACCATCCAGGCGATGTGCGAAGGAAAAGACAAACCAACAAATACAAACTCCAGCCGTGCACCCCAGCTCCGTGCGAGAAAAGACTAGGGGGCCGCAAGAGGAAGGGGGACAAATGGGGGCAGGGGGCGGGGGCAGGGGGGCCTGTTGAGGGCGGGTGTCCCGGGAAGGTGCGGGTGAGAAGAACTCTGAGCGCAGAGGAGGGGGTGGCCCACAGGACCCGCCGACCGACCGGAGGCGTCGGACCTGCCGTGTCCAGACCCACAAAGTGGGGGGCCGGCGAGCTTCCTCTGGCCCTTGGGAAAGCACCCCGATGTTGGAAACTCCTGTGAACAAACGTCCACTCATCTGCTCTGGGGAGCTGTCCTACATGCCCGGGTAAAGAGTTCCTTGGAAGAACCTTCCCGAAAAGGGGTGGGAAGGAGTCCCAAGCATCTCAGAAGCGCCTTCCTTGGCCACCCCCCCCCCCCCCCGCCTTCAGTGCGAGCTGACCCCGCCCCTCTCGGCCTCGTGCCCCAGGAGGTGGAGCGAACCCGCCAGGCCCCGAGCACCGGTCTCTACGGCGTGTAAAGAGCTGAGCGTTGGCTTGCCCGGAAAAGGGGATTCTGAAGAAGCTGCCAGCCCCTTCCCCGTGGTCCGCAGTAGCCAGCCGGCACCGCGAAGGGCTGTGTGTGCTGAGCGACCTCCAGCCACTACTTCACCTGTTTAGGTACCACCTGTATGTAGAGAGTGTCCCACATATTTATGTACCTGGTTGGGGAAGAAGACACATTGCACAAAACTGCTATTTCAGCAGCTCAGAGCATCCCTGGCCTTTGCCAGTGTGATTTTTAACTTGAATTTCCCTGTGTCGCCGAGAACTCCCCAAGGGACTGTTGCATCCCTGACCTGTTCTCTGCGAGATCCAAGCCCCAGATAAAACTTCAATTACATCAATGAAATGAGCTATCCACGTGGAGCGATTCTCGCCATCGAAACCCCTTCAGACACCAGCAGCATTCCGAGAGGCAGGTGAACCTCCGTTACGGGTCTGGTTGCGAAATTCGTCGGGAAGTACATCGTCTGCCGCCTCGCCCTTGTCCACTGGGCAGCCACGGCGACTTGAATGGGAAAAGACTGTCCTGTGAACTGTGGCCGGTCCCAACGAGGCACAGCTGTGACGGCCGGCCCTCTGGTCACCTGCAGTGGGCGCAGTGGGTGCCACGGTGCGGCCGCCCTGAGGAGCCCGTCTGCCGGGGCATCGCAGGGAACGGTCCGGAGGCACAGGCTAGAAGCAAACTCGGGCCTCTGTCTGGGCATCGCCACACAAACAGGAGCCCCAGCGTGCGGAGTGACACCCTCGCGCCGGGCAAGACCCTCCCACTCGAAGAGCTGGTGGGCGGTGCACGCCACCTGCCACCTCGAGGTGCGAAGCTTCGTGCCACACGGAGCTCCGTCGCTCCCTGTGCGGCCCCTGTGCGCCGGCGGGCCCTGCGGCCCCCGGGAGCGGTCTGACTGGAAGTCCCTCACCGTGCACAGAGACAGCCCGGCCCACCAGCACTCCGTCCGCGGCGTTCCTGACGAGACACGGCACCCCCCCCCCCCGCCTCCAGGAGACGTGAACGATGAGGCCGCGTGAGTCCTCCAGGCGTCCCCTCCTCGTGCCCGTCCCAGTGGCGCGCACCCGTCCCTGTCGCCACCCGGTGACGCGACATCCGTAACGAAGGGTCTGTCGGGGCCCCCCCGACTGCCTGGGCCGGGGGGGAAATGCCCATTCACGTGTGGACAGATGCCAGCCAGCAGGGTCTGACTGGGAGTGGAAACGATGGAAAACAGATGAAAACACACCCGGGGCACACAGGAGAGAACGTGACCGTCATCGCCGTCCCCCCGCCCGGTGCGTCTGCCCTGCCTCGCCTCCGCACCTCCCGGGGCCCAGGTCTCTCGGGGGGCTCACCAAGTGTCCCCGCGAAGCCGCGGCCCCACCTGGGGCCCCTCCCCAACCTGCGCCTCCGTGTCTTCTCTCTTGGCCCAAGCACCTCCCCGAGAACCCCCCCCCCCCGTGCAGACCTCTCCACGGGTCTCCCCACTCCTGTCCTCGCAGCCCTTTCCCCTCATCGGCCCCCAGGGTCTGGCTCGGCCGGAGTGGGGGCCTGTCACTTCCCTGCGGGGTGGCTGGCCCAGCTCCCTGCTGGGGAACCTCCGGGGAGGACCGAGTTACTTGCCTCTGATGGCAGATCGTGGCGAGATCTGGTCCCGCCTCTGACCCACCGGAGCAGCCCCCGGCCCGGCCTCCGAGTCCCTGCCTGGTCTCTCCTCCGGCAGCGGGCACGCCCGTTTCCTTAGGAAATTTCCTAAGTATTTCCTGCGAAGATCTTGCTGTGACGATCGCCAGATCCTTCTTGCTGCCCAGACTTAGTCTAAACGTCCCCTCTTCCAGGGCGGGGGCTGGGGGGGCGGGCTTCCGCGACCATGACTGACGGCCGGATGGCCAGACGGAGGTAGGCCCGGCGACAGCTTCGGGTCCAGGTGTCCCGCAGAGCCCTGGTTGTCACTCGCGGCTGTCCCTCGCCTGCGCCCGAGTGGGACCTCTCAAGGTCAGGAATGGTCAATGTGATCCTCGCCGTAACCTCCAGCGATTCAAGGAGCGGCTGACAGGCGGTACGTGCCGAATAGCAACGCGCTGAGCGAACGAAGAATTAAAAGCGCTCAGCGAAACGCGCCTGTGGGGTCAGCTCGGCTGGAGCAGCGCGGGGCTGAGAAAACCCTCCTCTTTCTTTAGCGTTCCGCAGAGTGTTTGTTGCACGTGACTCGCCGGATTTTAAAGCGAGGGGCGGGGTTTGCGGGGTTTGCGGGGCCGAGCGAGTCACCCGTCCAGCCCGAGGGTGAGAAGGGCGGGGGCACCCCCCCCCCCGCGGGAGCCGCTGGGAAAGGGGCGGGGGCGGCTGGAGCGGACGCGCTCGGGGACCTCCGAAGGGGGTGGGGCCGGCCCCGGGCCCCGGCCCTCGGCTCGCGAGCCTGTCCCCCCCCCAGAACAGCCTTCCCGCCCGCTCCAGGTGGACCAGAGCCCCCGGCAGTCCGTGCGTGTTCGCACCCCCGTTCCCGCGCAGATCTGCTCCGACTCCTGGGCTGTTCCCGCGTGGGCTTCCTCCCCTGGGCTCCGCGTCCTCCGTGCGCGCGCGTCGTCGCGGCGCCGGAGCCGGCCGCGTGCCTGGTGCGGGCAGAGGCCCTGGCGGCCCGAGGGCACTCACAGTGTCGGGGTGTGGGGGGCGGTTTGCAGACACGCTGATGTAACATAACAACTCAGTGCTCCACCGCGGCCGACGTCCGAGTGCAGAGCGGCTCCGCCTGGGGCTCAGGGAGCCAGTGCAGTGACGGGCACTCCGCCCCCCCCGCCCGGTGCTGCGTGGGCCCCAACCAGCCGTCCGGGTGCAGCGCAGGCCGTGTCTCGGGGGCAGACGCGCACACCAGCGCAGGCGCTGAGCGCAGCGAGGTCGTCGGAGGCCCCCCTGGCGCCGAGGCCGGGTGAGGATTCCGGGAGCGTCTTCCTGGAAGGCCGCGGTGGGAGCCGGACCGGCGGCCCCTCTCTTCTGCCTGGAGTCTTCGGTGCTGAAGCTCTTGTGGGGGGAGTTCACGGGCGGACAGCGGCGCGCAGGCCGCGTCTGCTCACACGGAATGCCCCGCTGGCGCTGCGCGGGGCCGGGGGGGTCTGGGGCACGGCCGGGCAGGGGCATCAGGAGAGGAGAGAGCCACCCGCTCCGGAAGTGGAACCATTGGGAACTGGATCAAACGTTATTTCACGAATGTGTTTACGATCCAGCAGGAATCCAGTCTCTCCGGGGACAGCCCAGGGAGGGGTGGGCTTTGCGCGCCGCGATGGGAGGATGTCAGTCATAGTGTGGGGAGGGTCCGGTTGTCAGCGTCCCCACCCTGTGGGAAGCGGACCATGGCGCACGCGGCATCGGGGGACCCACCACTGCCGACGCGGCCTGGAATCCTTCAGGAGCACTCGATGCAGCGGGTGCCTTCTGCTGTCACTGAATGGCACAGCGCAGACGCCCGGAAATTACCATCAGGCGGATGGGACGGGGTATTACGTTAACCCGCCCCTCTGCTCCCTGCGCAGACGGACCCTCCCACACGGAGGAAACCTCCGTGTCACTGCGCCCTACTCAGCGCGGTGCTTGCGGACTCCCTCCAAAACCTGTGGGTGACCAGGGACGGCCTCTGCTGACAGTGGGTGCAGTCACGACTGAACGTGGGTGCGGTCACGACTGACGGGGACAGGGTTCAGATGCCACCCTCGGTGTCAGTGCAGCCGGCACCCCCAGGGCCTGCCCTCCCGGAGAGTCAGGGCGCGAGGCGCCATCGAGGAGGGCCCGGCGGGCTGCTGGTGACTCCCGTGCGTCCCCGAATCTTCCCCGTCAGTTCCGGGGGGGTGGAAACACCGAAACGCCCTTTGCCGTCGTCCGGCTGGGGGGAGTCTGCGGGGTGTGCTAGGGTTTAACGCCGTGAGCCGCCGTGTCCCTCTGTGCTGCCGCCCGCGCCAGCCCGCAGCAGCCAGGGCCCAGCCCCAGGCAGGGTCCTGCGTGGTGGGGGGGCGGGGGGGGCAGGAGAGCCTGCTCCCCGAGGGGTGCCGTGAGCCCTCGTGGGACAACCGAGGGGACGCCCACGTTACCTGCACCCCCCAGAGCTGGGCTGGGGAGGTGGTTCCCACGCCCTGTACCCCCCATGCCCCCCAGCCTGGCGGCCTCCGCCCCACTGGCTGGCTTCCCCTCAGCTCTAAGCCGGAGGGGCGCGGCTGGCCCCAGTGTTTCTGGGACCTCTCCTCCTCGAAGTCGCCGCTGGGCCTCTTCCGCTCCCGTGTTCTCATCGCGCCGCTTTTCAGGGACGGTCACGAATGTGACCGTGAGCCCCAGTTGTTAAAGAGAGATGGGGCTTTGTTTCTTATCGTGAATCCGGGGCCGCAAGTCTCTCTTCCTTCCGGCTTCTTTCTTATCTCCGTCTTATCATCTTATGTTTCTGGACGGAAAGCATTCCGTGCTGGAGAACGCGTAAAAGGTCACGACAAGACGGGCGTTGGAAGGAGTCAGCGATCCCAGGCACTTGTCGGGAAACCGAGACGGAAGGCCGCGCTCAGCGCAGGTCCCTGATTAAACCTCGGGAGGAAGTAGAGATGGACTTGAACTTGAGAGGCTGCTGGTCCCTGGCGCGGGATCCTGTTTCTGACTTCCCGCCTGACCCAGACGAGAAACACCTTCTTCACTGCAGGTAACGCGAACCCTCAGCCTGTGCTTTTACAGACGGGAGCAGAGCCGGGTGCGGGGAGAAGAGGAGGAGGAGGAGGAGGAGGGTCTGAGTGCCCCCCCCCCTCGGGGAAGCGTTGCCACGTCTTCGGAAGCGCTTGTCAATCATCGGGCAGCTCACGCGACGCTCTGTATTCGCATTAAAGCGCCCACTCCTGAATCCATGCCGTGGCTGCCGAGGGCTTCCAGCTCCACAGTTAACCTTCCGGCATTTTCACAGCAGCTCCCACCAGACGGCGGGTGTCAGACAGCCAGTTTCTTCTCTTTAACTTTCCAGGAAAGTATGTAATCACAGCAGTTCATCAGAGAATGTTCACCAGTGTCTTGTGTTTCCTGGAACGCAAGCTTCGTTACACATATTTTTATTATGTATGTTGTTAATGTCTGCATTTTGTCATCACAACACTAACTTCTATTTATTTCTTATTTCTAATTTCTCTGCGTAAGAGTGTTATCCTAAGTATCTGGGAAATTTTATATAGAAACCATAATGTTCCATGTAAAATAATTTGTTATGTCCAACTCCCTGTCATACTTTGTTTTATAATTTTATATTACAAAGTGACTATTCACACTTCTTTTATAAATGGTTTCTTGTGTTCCTACTTTCACTAAACCTTTTCCATCTCCATAAGTATTTTCCATGACTAATCTCCTTTCCCTTTGTACTCTGTAAGTGGCGACTGCTTTGTGTTTCATCCGCGTGAGAAGGATTTGAATAATAATGTCCACAAAGCTCACGGGGCCGCCAACCGCCAGGACGGACTCAGTGCCGAGTCACCTGCCCCGTCCACTCACCCACATCGAAGTCATTTCTCTCTTGTGGACAGAACTTCTGAGAGCAACCCTCTGAGCAATTTTAGATGTGCACCGCATCATCGCTCACCACGGTCCCCCCGCCGTGCGTGCACCCTTATTCTGTCGGTGGAAGTTTTACCTTCGGCCCTTGGCCCACCCCACCCCCGACCCCTCCACCACCACCGGCAGCCACCGAAGCTCATTCATCCGTGAAGCAAAGGGCATCCTGACACTTGGGACAAGCTGTCTGGGTGCTGATGACATCATGCTCAGTGGGAGCAGTCGGACGGGAAAGACAGACGCTGCATGACCTCACTTACATGCAGAATCCAAAGTGCCAAGCCCATGGGATCCTCGTGAAACTCCACCTGTGCATTGCACACGCGCTCATCCAGTCAGCACCACACGCGCTGACCCCTACCGAGCAAGGCTCTGGCGCCCGTCTGAAGAGACGTCGTGAAGGCAAAACCGGCCGCGTTTCTCCCTCTCTGCTGCTCAGCCGCTGGTGGGAGGGGCGAACAGGAATGAGGCCATCTCCCAGACACGTGACAATGGCCTTGGGGACACGCTCACAAACACGACGGACCTGGAGGGCCTTATGCCCAGTGAGACCAGGCGGAGAAAGCTGGATCCTCATGGCCTCATTGGCACGTGAGATCTGAAAGAAACAAACAACCAAAAAAAAAAGAAAATCCCACTCAAAAAACAAGCTCTGGATACAGCGAGCAGATGGGCGGTGACCCAAGGTGGGGGTGGGGGGCGGCCGGCCGGAACACGCGGAGGAGGTACACGGCACCCACATGTGGCAGCTACATGCACGAGCCTCGGGCTGCCCGTGCAGCCCGGTGGCCCCGGTTGACGACACCGTGTGGCGTGGTGGACGGTTGGTACGAGCTCGGACCCGCTGGTTCTCACCAACAGTAACCCGTGACGGTGCCGCGGCGCGCGCTGACCAGACTGGTCTCAGTGACCCTTCACCACGTCACAGATACCCCCGCCGTGGCGGTGCGCGCCTGGGGCCGGTACCACGCTGCGTGTCGGTCGTGCGTCGATGATGATAGATAAACACAGACCATATTTCTTACATGGAGTGTGTGTTTTGCGAGGGGCAAGACGCCTTTCTGTAGGAGCTCATTTCCCCGCCGCCACACCCAGGAAGGACAGGTTCTCCATTGGGAGGCTCGCTGAGGAGCGAGTCTGAGGGGCCGTGCAGGTGGTGGGAGCAGTGGGCAGGGCCTTGGGGGTTCCGCTGCTCCCGGGCTGTGTTCCGCTCGCCAGGGCCGGGCAGAGCGTGGGGTGCCAGGGTGGGGGGCGAGCCCGTGCGGCCGGAGGGACGGTCCCCACGCTCTCAGAGACACCTCTGCAGGCCCAGGACCCCGGGCCGGTGAGCAGGGGAGGCGGGGAGCAGCGGCACAGCAGGAGCGAAGGCCCAGCCTCCACCAAGACCGGGTCTCCCGCCGTCTGGGCGGGAGGAAGACGAGAAACGCTGGCTTTGATGGTTGTGGGATCAGCCATCTCGCCGGGGAAACCAGGAGAACGACTCGCGATCTAGGGCTCTGCGGCACCGTGATCACAGCCAGGCCCCGTGTCTGATGTAGTCAGACCTCTAGACCGTCCAGCCAGGCCTGCTCCAGGGCCGGGGGTCGGGGGCACTTTGGAGTCTGGTGTGCAGTCCCGAATGACCTCCTGCCTGGGTTCATGAGTGGACGCGGCTCGCCTGCCCTCGCTTTGGCGCTGTCCCTGCAACCGGTGGCGGGGGTTGGGGGGGACCAGGGTGATCGTCTACGAGAAACATGTGCTCTGGCCTCCACTCGCACCCGCAACCTCTCCCCCTGCCACCCCCTCAGCCCCGCCCCCATCCGAACTCCACTGCTCCCGTCCCTGTGACTTATGGAGGACCCCCCCCCCCCGCCAGGCCGGGACAGTTCCCCCTCGAGTCGCATGCTCTGCGACGGCCTTGTCCTCCCCTTCCATTCCCCGTCTCCGGGCGTTTCTGGGCGGCTTCCTCTGGGCGGCCACCTCACGACGCAAGCACACCACTCAGACGGTCCCTGTCGACGGCGGTCCCCACACCCCCCTCCCCTCACTCCCTCTTGTTCCTGTACCCTTCCCCCATTCTCCGTCCGACCCCCCTCCCTTGGACTTGAACTTGTCTGACGGCCAGGACGTCCGCATGGCGTCCGACTCGTGCTCCAGACCTGGAACGGCATGGAGAAATCATTTGTTCCTGGACAAACAGTTCGGGCTCAGTGGATCTGTTGTATTTCCACCATTGAAAAGCGTCAGGCCACGTTGTCAGTCAGTATATCGAACCCCACGGCCTCACCCCAGCACCGGGGTGACCTCGGCCGTGAGGCCGCGGCCCATCGGTGCCACATCGGGAGCTGCCGTCGCTCATTTCCGACTCCTCCCTTCCCGGCGGGGAGCTGGGGGTTGCAGAGTGACGCTCTGACCACTGTAAAGCACTTTTCTGCTCACTGTAACGCGTGACCGTGGCCGCACTTAGTGGCCCTCGAGTGCCCACTGAGGAGCAGCGTGTGGGCTCGCCCGTGGGGTGGGGACTCTGAGGACCGGGGGGCACTGAGGGGGCAGCACCTTCATGGACGGGGTGTACACGTGCAAACACGGTGATTTCCTCCCGCCGTGGGTGCTTGCAGACGGACACAGTCAGGGTCCTGCCCAAGCCAAGCCCCCGGGATCCCTTTTCCTTGATATTTTAGTGTACGTGCAATTTTATGAGCGTTTCGTCACTGGTAGAAAGACCTCCTATGAACAGCTTGCTTCCCTCTATTTGATGTTTCTCCGCATGCCCGAGCCATCCTAGGGGCCTCCTGAAGCTGCTAAATGCTTCTGTAGCTTCAAATCTTAAAAACAAAAAACAGGCAACACGTCCTGGCCAAACGGCACAGCAGATGTTCAGGAGAGGCGGGGATGCTCGCTCGCGCAGGCCCTCAGCACGCCGGAGAGCGCCCCCCCGCCCCTCCCGGGGGCGCCCTGAGAGCCGCCCTGCACACGCGCTGCCAGGGAGATGGTGGTTGTGCTAAGTCAAGGGCACAAAGTTGTGCTTCGTTTTACTGTCTCAATGGCAAGAATTCTATTTCCATGAAGGTAGTGAGCATTCAACAGGTCTTTGGTTGAGTTAAAAAAGTTGCATGTGAAACCAAGCGGCGGAGTTGCATCCACGTACCTCAGTGTGGTTCACGAACTCCCGTGTGCCTCCCCTGGCTGCAGGGAGAGTGCGTGTCCGTGTGCGTGCGCAGGTCTGAAGCATGCTTCCCTCCGTTCTCTCGCTCGTGAGGGTTGGACTGTAATTTCAGGACACGTGCCGACTTCCACGGGCTGACCTGAGACCGTGCGTGAAGAGAGCCTGCCCTCGGCGGTCTGTGACTGTTTGTCACTCTCCTGGGGGGACGTGTTGGCGCCACGGCTGAAACGGTCCCTGTCTGTGCGATGGGAACACGTCTGGTAGAATGTCGACGACAGATTCGTGTTGCTTAGTTTTAAAGAGCTCACAATTTTGATCTTGAACGACCCTCAAAATCCAATTTGAAGAAAGAGTGCATGAGTGGCAACATGAACTGTCACCACACGCACATTCTGGGTGAGTTAGCCACACTTTCTCTCTGTGAGCCCCCAACCCACAAGCCAGAGCCTCTAATTCATTCCCAGGCGGCGTTCTGGCGTTCTTCCACGCGACAGAGCGGTTACCGTGTGGCCCGTCACTTTCCAGACTCCTCTGCGTTCTGCCCGGGGGGCCTGCGCTCTTAGAACTTCCCGCACGGCGCATGTGCGCATGCAGCTGCTCACCACCGAGCTCCCCAAACCTTGGCATTGGGTGAGCCGTGAAGGTTGGTGGCCAGTGTTTCAGATCTGATTCCTTTCGAGTTTAAAAAAAATCCCATGACTATAATTCTAATTTGGGGATCCCTTTATTAAAACACCGCACTAATGCCAGGCTGTGCAGATTCACTCAGCTTGAGGGGAATTGTACAAAGAACAGCGCTCACTCGACGTTCAGAGCTACCGATGTGTGCCGTCCGCCCCCAGCCTGAGTGCGGCCAGCAGCTCCTCACGGGCGGAGCCCAAGGACCGCTTGCTCCGGCCGCGCTGAGCCGGCGCCCGAGGACACCGTCCCACCTCGGCCGGTGCCCCCTAAGCACAGCGAACGGTGCTCTTCCCCCAAACGGCCCTTTCTGTAATGCTTCCAGCATGAATGTCACACTGACAGCTCTTCAGATCCCCTGGTTCCTAGGTCTCACACTTGCTGAGTCACAGAGTGAGTGTAACAGGAAAACACACGGGCCCAACACTGCCAGTTCAACCCTAACCTTCTGCTGTCTAAACAATTTCTTCTCCTTTTTTAAAACTTCCCACGGTGGCCTGGTTCTAAGTATCACCCGTATCCACGTGTCTGTTGTAGAACCATCCTCCCTTGTCAGTGTCGTCGTTAGAGATTTCACACCAATTCCAAGACTCCCCATGAGACGCTTCGACCTCTTATTCCAGAACATTCTGTTAGCACACCCTAAGTTAGGTTTGGACAACCATGCCAGCACCACACCCACGCGGCACTTCCACTGAAATCCGTCTGGCTGGTCCCGGGTGGGTCGTCACTGTCCTCAGTGCTCCGTGCCTGGGGCCGAGGTCAGACCCCTCCCCCGCTTTGGGGCACGAGGTGTCGGGGCCTGACCTCCTGCTTGTGTGCGTCAGCTCCTGGGGGTCCAACCACCTTCATTCCACATCGCGTCCCTTAAATGGGCTTCACTGTCTCTCCCTTCACTTCCCGGAAGAACCTGCGGACAACTCGCAGTGCGTGAGGACTCACCGCATTAACTAGTGTTTAGCTTCAGCTCAGGGGAGGCCTGGGTCCCCCGTGAGATTTCCGTCCGAGACGCCCGCAGCCCTGGGGACGCGGCAGCGGGAGCAGCACCCGTGTCGCCCGCTGCACGGACCCTACAGGGAGCAGACGTTGGCGACTGTAGTTTCTCTGACTTAGAGCGTTTGTCAGTTCTACCAGATTTCAAAGTGAAGTAGAAATGTAAACCAAAATGATAAGAGATTGGCACAAATTAAAGAAACAAGTCGAGATGCAAATCGGGAAAACAGCAAATAGCGCTCAGTGTCAGAGCTGCCTTTGAAAAGTGATAAAATGTGTCAGCTCTCAGAACTCCAGCGCCAGATGGCTACCGCCCTCCTGGGAATACGATAACAACAACCTTTATTTCACGAAGTTGAGGCTGAAAGTAAAAATATGAAGTGTCCTGACTGTGCTACAGGAGGCCCGAGAAACAAGAGGAGCCTCCGGTAGTCACGGGGGTTCACTCGGCTGGCTGATTCGCCCGGTGTGATTCCGGCAACGGCACGCGCACCCAAGGGCGGCCGTCACGTTTTACACGAGACTGATGTTCCAGCATATTCTTTATCTCAGCATCTCCCTCTTCACACAAAAAGACTGTGTATGTGATGAAACCGACACTTTCTGATGAAGTCAGTTCTCAGTGGTCCTCTCTGTGAAATCCTCTTCCACGTCCACCTGCCCGCTGTCTGCAGGTGACACACGTCCACCTTCTTCTCTGAGAATCTCTTCATCGCTTGTTCAGGATGTCCCCTGTTCATGCCGTTCTTGCTTGTCAAGCAGGAAATGCTCTGAAGGCCTCCGTTATTTAATATTTACTGGGTGCCTCCTCTGTGTCACTGCAGTCAGGAACGGGTGGCCATCCCAGAGTGCACATGGCAAACCCAGCCCAGACCCTCTGCACGTGACACGTATGACACATATGACAAAATAGGGAAAGTTAGAAAGCCGTAAATGGTATTTATATCAAAAATCAAAGTACTCTTTGGTTGATTGCTTTTGAACGAAAAGGCAGAATAACTCTGAGCCATGATGAGTGCTTCTTTGTCAACACGTCAATTTGGGAACCAAATCGTTGACTAGTAAAAAAAAAAAAAACACATATAATAGGATATCCTGGAACATCTGTATCTTTAGAAAATGAAGAAGGCAGGCAGCAAAGCTCCTGAAAAGAGCCCGCGGTGGCCAGCACCGGGACAGGCCCTGCATGCTGCCACGGGGTGCTGGCTGTCGGGGACACGCCTTCATCCGGGCGTCTCGGGCCCACCATCCGGGAGGCGGAGCTGACCTTGGAGCCCGCGGGGGGCTGTCTCAGCAGGCACACGCCGTGCGCCCGGGGAGCCAGGAAGAGGACGCCCACTGTGGGAACAAGGAGGGCAGTCAAGTCACCCGCCCAGAACGCTGCTTTGCATCGTCCCAGCGAGTCACGTGAGAGTCAGGAAGATGACGCCAGAGCCAATGCACTCGGAGTGCCCTGCCTGGTGCCCGGCGCCCGGCGCCCGGTGCCCAGCCCTGGGGCCATTCTGTTGTGATGGCCCCACAAGGGCATGACTTGGGCACCAGTCTCCCCTGCGTTACACAAGGTTACCTAAAGCCCCTCCCTTTATTACATCTCAGTTACATGCATGAGACAGCTGTCCTTTAGGAATAAAAATATATCTGATTTTTTAAAAATTTAGGAAAGGTCCGTTTTCATTTCTTCTCTCAGAAGGAGAAGGAGAAGGAGAAAGAAGGAGGAGCAAGAAGGCGAGTGAGCGTGGGCCTGGGCCTGGCTCACAGCTGGGATCCCAGGCGAGGTGGATGTGGGGCCTGATGAACAGGCGGTCGCCGACCAGTCCAGGCAAACTAATGCTGACTTTGGCGGACCCACGCACATCCCTGGTCCCTGGGTGGACGGGACCGACACCCTGTGCAGAGCCCCCCAGAAGCTCTCTCGGGTAGGCGTCTGCATACCTCCGCCTTCAAGCCGATCGTTAAAAAGGGTGGTTTCAGGACTCAACCCGGTGATGCACAGAGAGGGCGCCGGAGACCTGATGTACGTGCTCAGGGGGTACAACGCAGTTTGGCAACGTGACGGACTGTGACTTCTTCATTTTTTAGCAGAACTGTGCCTGGGAAAAAATTGGATTTTTAAGGAAGTGATAAGGAGAGACCAATGCCCTGTAGAAGGCAGGTGAGGAGACCTCATTTCCGCAGGTGAGGGTGAGCGCGGAGCAAGCCCCGGGCCCTCGGTGCTGGGGTCCGTCACTGTCAGGAGCCCAGCCTGCTGCGCTCGACTGCCCACGGGCGGAAATGTGGTCTTCGTTGGCAGGGAGGTCCTGCGACCTCAGCGCCTTCCAGGCGAAAATTCTCTGCCTTCTGAGACAATCAGAACAGAATTTTTTTCTCTCGAAATGGAAAAAAAATGTCTCTTGAAGGTTAACGCTGGTTAACATGATAACTTCTCCTGGAATTCTCACTTCTCAACACTTCTCTGTGCGTTTAGAAATGGAGGGCCCAAGGCTCCACTTGTATATTCAAGCGTGATCCCAAGGAAGGAACACATGAACGCAAACGTCAACAGTCCAGGAAAGAAGGTTGTCCGTGCAGCAGTGCCCCGATGGAGGGTTCCTGTGGTCCCGCGCCCGTGGGAGCGCACAGGCGCGCTGGGAAGTGAGTGTCGCGTGTAGCGCAAACCTGCAGGCATCGCCCCGGGGCCGGCGCAGGCTCCCGGGAATGTGGAGTCGCGTGTGCTTCAGAAGAGAGCACACGCGAAGCGACCCTCTCTGCACCTGGATTACACGGACGCGTGCCCACCGAGGGGAGAAGGTGGGCCGGGAAGACCTCCGCACGGGAGACGGTGGGCGGCGAGGCGCCCAGGGTGGACCGTGGCAGGGGTCGAAGGAAGGGCACGCGGAGGGCAGAGTTGGGCCTCGAATGCTAGAGGCAACCGCTCAGGCCAGGGTCAGAGGTCGCTTTACCTGCATGGGATGGCGACCCAGGAGACTAGGCGGGAAAGGAGTGACTCAGAGGTCGGCATGGTGACGGGGGCAGGTGTTCGTGTCTGGGATGCGATGAGCTCGTTCACTGCCCTGCGTGGGCCGTGCGCGGGCCCTCTGGCTGGCTCAGTGGGGGGCCCGCACTGTGGGGGGCCTCACTGTGGCGAGGTTGTGAACCGGTGACACGGGCTAAACAGAGGAGGGGACAGGGGACTCAAAATCAGATTCAAGTGTCGGAAACCCTTCTAAGAACAGTTATGAGGAACAGTAGTTTTCAAGACGAGGTAAGGAGGTTGTGTCCCACCACGTTGTAGATAAATGTTGGATTCTTGCCCTCTGAGGTCACCTCCTCGTGGATTCCAAGGGCCGTCCGTGTGACCCTGCCACCGTGCACAGGGTTGATGAGGTGACAGGTTCGAACCCAAGACTGCGGGACGAGCGGGCGCGTCCCCCGAGGGAGTCACTGCTGAGTCCGGCATGCCCCGTTTCCGGGGGTTCGCTCTGTGCACACAAGTCCCGCCCTGCCCCGCCCGCCCCTCTCGCCCACACCGAGTGCTTCCCTCTGGGTTCCTCTAGGCTCATCCCCAGACGTCAGCTGTTTATTTAGCTGTTTATTTTTAAGTATTTTTATTGGTTATGCTATTACAGTTTCCCAATTTCTCCCCCTGTATCCCCTCTCCACCCTGACCCCCCAAACCCCCAGTATTCGTCCTGCTTAGTTCATGTCCATAGGTTGCACTTGTAAGTTCTCTGAGTCCTCTGTTTCCTGTGCCATTTTTTGTATCTCCCCGTCTATTTTATGCCTGCCAATTATGCTGCTTCTTCCCTGTACCTTCCCCCATTCTTCCCTCCCCCTCCCCACTGAACTCCCTCCACATGATCTCCATTTCTCTGATTCTGTTCCTGTTCTAATTGTTTGCTTAGTTTTTGTTTTCATTATTTTTCTTTTAGGTTCCTTTGTTGATAGTTGTGAGTTTGTTGTCGTTTTACTGTTCATATTTTTTACCTTCTTTTTCTTAGATAAGTCCCTTTAACATTTCATATAATAAGGGCTTGGTGATGATGAACTCCTTGAACTTGACCTTGTCTGGGAAGCACTTGATCTGCCCTCTATTCTAAATGAAAGCTTTGCTGGAGAGAGTAATCTTGGATGGAGGTCCTTTCCTTTCATGACTTGGAATACTTCATTCCAGCCCCTTCTTGCCTGCAAGGTTCCTTTGAGAAATCAGCTGACAAGCTTATGGGAACTCCTTTGTAGGTAACTGTCTCCTTTCCTCTTGCTGCTTTTAGGATTTTCTCTTTATCTTTAATCTTGGGTAACTCAGTGATGATGTGCCTTGGTGTGTTCCTCTTTGGGTCCAACTTCTTTAGGACTTTCTGGGCTTCCTGGGCTTCCTGGAAGTCTATTTTGTCCATCAGATTGGGGAAGTTCTCCTATTGTCTGTTCAAATAAGTTTCCCATTTCTTGCTGTTCTTCTCCTTCTGGCACGCCTATAATTAGGATATTGGAATGTTTCAGGTTGTCCCAGAGGTTTGTAAGACTCCCTTCACTTTTTTCAATTCTTGTTCCTTCATTTTGTTCTGGATGGATGTTTACCTAAGGCCCCGCCCCCTATAACCTGTCAGCTGCACCAAGACAAAGAAATATGGCCCAAATGAAAGAACAGAGCAAAGCCTCAGAAAGAGAAGTAAGTGAGGAGGAGATCGCCAACCCACCTGAGAGAGAATTTAAATCACTGGTAATTGAAATGCTCACAGATCTGACTGAGCTTGGTCGAAAAATGAAAAAAAAAACAAAGGAAAGATACCCAGAGTGAAATAAATCAAAATATTCAGGGAACCAACAGTGACAGGAAGGAAACCAGGACTCAAAGCAGTGATTTGGAACAAAAGGGAAAAGGTCAGCTGTTTAAAACCCATCCCCATATACAGCGTAAGAGTGAGACTTCACAGTTTGTAAAGGCCAATCAAATAAACACCTCAGGAGTTATTAAAGGATAAAAATGGAGGTCATGAACTTGATGTAAAAGATACTGTGCAGGCATAAGAAAGAATACACTCCTGTTTCACCACTTACAGTATTTTCAAGATTTTATTTATTTATTTTTAGACAGAGGAGAAGGGAGGGAGGGAGAGAGGAAGAGACACATCAGTGTGTGATTGCCTCTCGTGCGCCCCCTACTGGGGACCTGGCCTGCAACCCAGGCATGTGCCCTGACTGGGAATCGAACTAATGACTCTTTGGTTCGCAGGCTGGTGCTCAATCCACTGAGCCACACCAGCCAGGGCTTTAAAGGAAATAGACTCTAGGAGTTTGTAACCTCAAGGAAATGGAAATTACTTATTTTAAGTTATTTCTTCTGAAATAAATGACAAATAAGCATAGTACAGGGTTGTGTTCAACTTAAATATCAATATGTTTGCTGCATTGGTGTTAATACTATAACTATCATTTGTAGACATTAACCTGCGGGGATTTTTTAAGTACCTAGGATTAATAGTTTTCCATCTACAATCAGATTCCTGATGGAGCCATTCACGACAGGATTCGTCTAATGTAAGTTTTCAAACCATGAACCGGGCCATTATTTTACAAGGTGGGACGTCCGACCACATGGAGGTTCTGTTTGACAAAGGTGTGTGTCTGAGCCCTGGAATCTCTTCAAGGACTGGCCTTTCACACCGATAGCACAGACACACAAAAAGTAGGAATAGTGTGAGTGTACACACACACACACACACACACACACGCACGCGCGCGTAAATGATTTTTCCAGAGGGAAAGGCCACCCTACCCACTGGCAGGGAAAACTAAACAAAAGCAAGGAAACACGAGGGCACTCGGAACGAAGGATGAAGGGCGTAAACCTCGGAGCTGCCGTCCTCCCGCAGCTCTGCTCCAGTTGGGAAGGGCAGTCTCGTGTTGAGGAGCTTGTTTTTTAGTTGCCATCCTGCCCGGGGGGGGCGTTCGTGATTCCCGCAGAAGCACGGATGGATGCGGCTGGAGTCGGTGCGAGGGCAGACGACTGACTCCATAACCCTCACGCTAGTTCGCCACGTGGAGCTCGAATCTCACCGCCCTGACGTCGTTACCCACCGCCGTGGCGCCACACGGCGATGCAGCCGCGCTCTCCTCCCCGCCCACCGGTTCCCGCGGGTCCCGCCGTCCGGAACCGGGGTCGGGGACTCTGTGAGCCGGGCTGCACGTTCTGCCGAGTTCTCACGTGGGCCGCGTGCAGACGCCTCCGCCTCCGCGTCCAGCGGCGCGCGTCACAGCCCGTGGGCGCGCGCTCTCGCTCGCCGGTCTCTCTACGTGCGCCGCCCCCTCTGCACGGGCTGCCCGAACCCCGGATCCGGGACGTGCGCGCGCGCTGAGTGGTGTCGTAACTCCGGTGTGCGCCGACCTAACCCTCCCCACCCTCCCGCCCCACACACAGTCCAGTGAGCGCTCTCAAACGTGCGCGCCCTCTCGTGGTCCCGTGCGAACACGCTGTCCCCTCGGCGCCGCGTTTGCGAGGGGCAGGGCAGCGGGGAGGCCCCTGTGGCTTCGCCCCCGGGAGCTGCAGGTTGCCCACGAGCTCGGAGCGTGTGTCCCAGACGCTGCCCCCAGCACCCATGGCAGGGGACACGTCTGCTCGCCGACACCCTCTGAAATGCCCACGGACGGGTGAAGGGGGCAGAGGGGGCACGGCGTTTGCTGGAAACGGTCCAGCGCCCTCGTGGGGTTGGCCGTCTCTGCACCGGCGGCTGGGCCCGGCCAGGTGCGCGCGACCTCCTGAGTTTTCCCGGAGAGAAGCTTCCCACGGGGGCGCGGCCGTGGCAGAGAGGGCCTCTGCGAGCCCCGGCGCTGCCCGAGCTTTGCCTCCCGCGGGAAGAGAAGCGGCCACACGGCTGTCGCTTCTGCCTCCGGGCTGTGCACCCGGGGGAGACGGCGGGTGTCACCCAGGCTCCGTCGGCCCGGGGCCCAGCCATGCAGGAGGGCAGATGGTGGGCGGAGAGGGGGCCCCGAGAAGGGCCCCCAACGCCAGGAGCAGTTTCCTGACCGGGGAGGTGAGGAAAGCACGACAGTTTACAGTTTACTAAAGAGGCGGACGCTCCCGTTCTAAAGAGACCGGCCTGTGCGGGAGCAGCAGGTGCGTCCACGAAGGCGTGGCAGCAAGGCAGAGCGTTTCGGGACCTCGGAGAACCCGTGGGGCGTGCCCCACTTCTGCACAGGGGGACACCCCCATGGGGGGAGCGGGGGGGGGGTGTGACAAGCCCCTGAGCCTGTGCCCTGGGAAGTGGTCTGGGACCTCCGTGAGCTCCACCTGGGGGGCAGGTGGCCTTCCTGCGGGAAGCGGGGACCGGACGGTGGCAAGCCGGATCCTGGACTCTCCGTCATCCAAAACCCCTGTGTGCTGATGGCTTTGCAAACGCAGCTCTCAACGTGGATTCCAGGCGAGGCTGTGGAGTGGCATGCGGCAGGGAACAGAATTCAGGCTGAGCCCCAAGTTGAAGAGAGAACGCAGGAGAAAAAAG
The DNA here is from genome assembly GCF_019186645.2 of Phyllostomus hastatus. Lineage (NCBI taxonomy): Eukaryota > Metazoa > Chordata > Mammalia > Chiroptera > Phyllostomidae > Phyllostomus > Phyllostomus hastatus. The sequence continues at coordinate 45,097,261 of NW_025334032.1, forward strand.
CTCACTTTTTAATAGAAGCCCCGGGCACCTTGGGCGAGGAAAGGTCGTCCGGACTAACACGGATGATCTGCGTCCTCAAACACGGCCACCCTTCGGGGCCTGGCCCGGGCACTGGTGGTCTGTCTGCAATCGGCCCACACGCGTGTTGTGGGAGAAACGAGGGGCTCCACTGTGATGTATACAATGCGGAGAATGCACTAACCCCTGAGAAGATGTAATTTATGACTGTCAAATTGAATTCTAATAACTTCGATCTCGGCTAACTTTCTTTCATTGCAGGTAGAAAGAGAGTTTTTCTAGTGCAGTGATTTAAAAAAAAACACCGTAAATATCTTCACTCCCTAAAACCATCGTTCCACGTGAAAGCCAGGCCCTGTTTCTCTCGAACGTACTCCGCAGACTCAGGCTGGGCCTGATCAGACCCTTGGGGTTTCATTGATACGAATAAAAATGTCAAAGCTTCTCCCACACAGAACAAGGCCTCGAATGCTCCACGCCTGACCTTGGCTTCGCAACAGCGAGGTAAAGCGCACTCTGTCATTCTACCGGCCTCTTCCATCAGAGTGATTTTCTGCCTCGTTTCAGCAGAGTACACGCACCGCCTTATCTCTACCTGAGAATTCTTGCCGCTGGTGGCACTGAAGGGCTGCCTAGTTGTGAATAAAAGTTCACGGAATGAGGTTTAAATAGGTATGAATGAACCTTGTTGAATTGAAGAGGGCGGTTGAACTGTTCATGTTTCCCGAACGAACGCCCGTGGACGTGTTTAAAAACAACGTTGTCCCGTGCACCCAGGGCTGTGTCCATGGTCCTGAAAGGGACTGCTCACGTACCCCTGAGTGAGGACGGTCCGTAAGTCACGTCACGTTGTCAGTGTGACTTTGTCCGTGACACCCTGCACAGATTGTGTAAGATGCCACGGTCACGGAAGAATGGTTCCTCGTGTCTCTCCAGCAGAACGTTTCAGAGGATCGGGCTCTTCCACCTGGTGCGTTCGGATGTTTGACCGATGGGCTGGGGGCCGACTGTTGCCGGGTCGGGCAGGGGGAGCTGAAATACAGGCCGATGCTCAATTCTGTCCGGTGCCTCCGGGAACCGGTTGCCCCTCAGAGTCCCGGGGGCACAGTTGGTGGCTCCTGGCCACCGTCCCTCTGATTCCCTCCGAGTGTCTCCGCCGGCGTGTGCGTCAAGCTGCCACTGAATTCCAGCCGGAGACACGCACTGCAGTAAAATAAAATCATCAGTAGCGATGTTTACAAGCTACACCCAAACTGCATCAACACCTCATTTCTCCCAAAGCTGGAAATATCATTAAAATGATAACGACAGAGCATTTTACAGCCAGCCGCACGAGCGAGACAAATCTCCCCCACGTAACAAGAAAAGAAAGCATTTTTAAACCATTCCGTTCGGGGCCGTCTTCCAAGCCGGGATCACACTGCTCCGTGCCCGAGTGCTTGCGAGCGCGCGGAAGGTGTTACATCAAGACGCGACTCCACAGCCGCACGCCGATGTGAGCCTCGACGAGTGAGCCGTTATTCCGCCCTCAGACCTTCGGCCACGGCGTGTGCACGTCGCTTGCCATTACCCACACACCTCGGGGTTTTGATGAATAAATCCGTTTTCGGAGGGCACTGCTGGAGAAGCCTGCCTGAGCCCCGGCAGCCGCGTCCTGGCCTTTGAACGGGTTACAGAGTGGCACGGGCGTCTCCTCCCCCTCGCTGTCGGCTCCCCGTGCTTTCTGTACCAGACGGGGGCCTTCCACTTGGACTTCACTGACCTGAGTGGAACGCAGGTGGGTGGGCAGGTGGGATGCCCTGGGCACCAGGATGGCTGGTTGAACGCAGGTGGGGGGGGCAGGGGGGATGCCCTGGGCACCAGGATGGCTGGTTGAACGCAGGTGTGGGGGCAGGGGAGATGCCCTGGGCACCAGGATGGCTGGTTGAACGCAGGTGGGTGGGCAGGGGGGATGCCCTGGGCACCAGGATGGCTGGTTGAACGCAGGTGTGGGGGCAGGGGAGATGCCCTGGGCACCAGGATGGCTGGTTGAACGCAGGTGGGTGGGCAGGGGGGATGCCCTGGGCACCAGGATGGCTGGTTGAATGCAGGTGGGTGGGCAGGGGAGATGCCCTGGGCACCAGGATGGCTGGTTGAACGCAGGTGGGGGGGCAGGGGGATGCCCTGGGCACCAGGATGCAGCGGAGCAGCCTGCACCCGTCGGCCGGTGTCAGTCTGCAGATAGTCCCGTCAGGTCCGGGGGGCACTGCCCCCCAGAAAGTCTGCCCCTGCACCCTGAAGGGTCAGTATCTGGAACAGCACTTGGGGAACAGAAGCTCGGAGAAGCTGTCCAGGTCCTTCCCGGGCTCCTCTGTGGGACGGCCGGCCCGCAGCACGGGGAGCCCGGCGGGGGCCCGGGGGTGACTGCAGGCTCTTCCTCGGCGGGGGCCGTGGGCTCTGGCATGGGCCCCAGTTCTGGGAGACGTGGTCTGTGTGTGCAACGGGAGGGGCGCCTCCCTCTGCGCCCCCGGCCGCTTGGAACGGGGGAGCTAGCGTTCCCGCACCCCCAGACGCCTCGCTGAGGACACTGACCCACGATCCTTCGGTGAGCCCCCACTGCCATGAGACCCGTGGCGGTGGTGTGAGGCCCCACGGGACGCAGGCCTGCGTGGAAGTTTGGGAATGCCAGAGCTGTGAGCCAGCCGCCTCCCTCTCGGTTGGGTCCGTACATTTGTAGAAGTGCTGCTGAATTTCCATTTAAATTGAATCCCCCCTTTCTTTCCTAGTAAATGATGACAAGCATTTTGATGACATTCTTTGAAAACCGTGTCTGTCCCTATCCCCCCTCCCCCCACTGTAGTATCCAAGGGAAGGACAGGGGAGCAGTGGCTCACGTTCCTGCCGGGGGTGGCGGGTGGGTGGTGTGACCGCTGACGGGTGAGTTAACGACGAGCTCCCTGGCGGGAGAGCAAGGCCACACACCGAGGGTCTCGTCTAGGAGTGACCGGTGCGGCGACCAGTCCCACGGTCACCACGGTCGGCCAGCGGGGGGCGTCCTGCCGACCGCCTGCATCCGGGCGTTCCTTCTGGTGCGCGGTGCGCTCTCCTCCAGGCTTGTCGAGGTCCTCGTTCCCCAGTGGGTTCCCTGCGTCTCTGTCCGGACCACAGTTCACGTAACGACCCAGGAGGGCTGCCCCGGGCTTCTCCTCTCCCCCCGCCCCCCGTCCTGTGCGCGGTGCGCGGTGCCTGGCCTCGTCCTGCGGGCGTTTGCCCCTGCGTTTCCCTCCGGGGCTCCTGAGGTGGGGCGCCTGCGGTACGGAGCAGCCGGGGTGCATTCTGGGAACGCCTGCTGTCAAGTTCTCGTTCACCCATCAGTCCAATACGAGTGCAAACCGGTGTCAGGTCCACACACGGGGCGAGAGAAAGACTGGGGCCACGCCGGGCCCTGAGGTTGCCAGTGGCCGGGAAGAGGAGGCAGGAAAGGGGACGCAGGACGGAGGCAGGCGGGCCCCGCCCGCTCAGCGCCCGCAGCCCCCGCGCGCACTGGGCACCCGCGGCGGTGCTGACCTGGGTGCAGGGACCGCGGGAGTTCGCCAGGCGTCTCTCCCACCCGCCCGTCTCCCTCGCGTGCAGGCCCCCGTGAATTAGGCTTTCGTTCTGCACCAGTGGCGCTGACAAGGCGTCTGCATCCATCACCTGGTTGAAGGTCAGTGTGCCCCAGGGGTGACGCGAGTTTTCTTCGGGGGCAATCAGGGCGTGTCAGTCAAATATTTCACAGCTGCCGGACGCAGAACCACGGGGAAGAGTGTGCCGGTGCGCACAGGGTGAACACTGGGTGTCTAGGACTCTTCCGTCAGCGTGCGCCCTGGACCTGCTGCCTCTCAGATGCTCTCTCCCTTCCCAAGGACATGCTGAAAAGCCAGGCATCGCGGCACATGTGTGTCTACAACTACAGTCTTGACTAAAGTCTTCTCTGGAGGTCTAGAAAGATTTGTCATGGGCGAGAGGACCCCAAACCCCCCCACCCCATCCTGATTCTTACATGTCTAAACTTCAGTCACCTTCAAAGTGCTTTCTGTCTGATGCCATACACCTGTCGGGACGTTTTTCCCACTGCTCAAAACAGTTTTTCAACTCATTGATTTTGATGCCTTTTCGTGCTTCTGCTGTTTTCTGTTTCACCTCTTCCACGTCAGCAAAACGTTTCCCTCTGAGAACTTTTTCATCCAGAAAACAAAAAACAGTTGCCCGGGGAGAGACTGGGTGAATAGGGAGGGTGGGGCATGGGGGTCAGGTGATGTTCAGTCAAAACTGCTGAACACTCAGTGTGGTGTGGGCAGGTGCACTCGTAAACCACCCATCACGAAAGGGCAAATGTGTTGAGTCTTCAAAGAAAAAAAAAATCACTGAGGCTGAACTCAGCCTCTCACAACCACACCCGCTGGTGCCCTGGCACAGATGGGTCCCTAGAACACTCACTTAGCAGAGGACGCCTGCCCTACAAGAGGCCCGCCCTCCAGAAGATAACTCTGTTTTCTGGGGGTCCCCCCTCATACATGTGTCTCGACAAAATAAATCTGATGCTAAAAATCAATGTCTTTCATTTCATGGGCCTACCTGTTCGTCGTCCCCCCTCTGTAGGACCTCAGTGGCTTTGCCGACTCTGTGTTGACCCCGGCCTGGCAGTGGGGTGGCCAGACCCTTAGGGATGCCTCCTCGTTCCCCGCTGACGTGTTACATTGGAGTCACATGCATGTCTACACGGTTTACAAGTCTTTCTGTGAGATAAATTCTTAGAGTTGTAGTTATTGGTTAAAAGCAGAAGGGAAATTTGAACTTTCATAGGTACTGCCAAATTTCCCTCCCAAAAGTTCGTATCAACTCTCACCAATAACTTGTATGTGTCAGGGTTTGTTTTTGAAATGTAATCCTACATTTACACATAAATTATGTATTCATATATGCATATGCATAGATTAAAACAAACTGACTTCAGCTGTTAATTCAAATTAAGTTAAAATAAGTTCATACAAATTATATTATTTCATCCATGAAACTCGTCCAAACAACTATATGGCTTTATTTTAATTTTTGTTAGGAGGGCATTAGGAAGATGTCAACCACTATTTAAATTCTAAGTGAGTTGCATACATTCCTCTGGTAATGTCCTATTCTGCCCCTGGACCGTATATTATATGTCAGTTTAAACCACTCAAGTAATGTAGGATTACATTCTTATCATAAAACAAACAGGACAACGAAGTATTATCACTTTTCTGATTCCTGGTCTTACTCGACCGACACAGCTTCTTTTCCGACACAGGTTTCTTTTCAAGAAAAGACACGTTAGGAAACTTTTCTTCCGAGAAAAGCTTGGAGGCCCAGGCCTGGGAGGTGCAGGGAGAACCAGGAGAGGCGGGCTCCGGGGACAGAGGTTCCGAGGGGGTCGCCCGGCTGGGAGAGGAGCGAGACGGGCAGTCAGGACAGTGCTCCGCCCTGGCGTGTGGCCCCCGGGGCCTGGGGACGGGCCCCGCTGAGGCCCGGGCGGGCGTGGGAGCTGTGTGGCGGGGCGGTGGGGGGTGGGGAGCGGAGCAGGGTGAGACGATACTGGGAAGGAAGGAAGCGAAGACGGCAGCCCAGCCCGGAGGACTTCTTCAAGGGTCGTCGTTGGGGGGACAGAGAAATCCAGGGGGCCACTGGGGGACCTTCGGGGCGCGCAGGAAGAAGGGCCTGTCGGAACTGCTGACACATGCGCCGTCTCTTCCCCCGTGGTCAGACGCAAGCCACGGACCAGCTGCTGTTTGTGGGCGGGTGAGCGGGGACCGGGGTGCCGGGGGAGGGGGGGGTCAAATGTGTGGTTTCATCGGGAAAGGGGAGCGACCGTCCCGCCCCGCCCCCTCTAGGGCCCCACGAAGCACACAGGTCCAGTTCTCACCCCTGCATCCCATGATCTCGCACCTGAATTTTATGCTTCGGTGTTTACGTATCCATTTTGGTGTTTACTCTGCATTCACTCTGCTCATTCAAAACACGTTTTCATCAGTTCCCAGGAAATAAGCCATGAACCGCTGGGCCACCAAGGACAGAATGCGTTTTCTGAAGTCTGCAGGCCTCGGAGGGAAGTGAGGGGTGGGGTCCCTCTCCAATCTCCTGTGCCGCGCCCCGGAAGCCACCTTTTTAAATATAAAACCCACGCACTTATTATTTGATTTCCCTGTGAAGTTTGTTAAAGTAGGGAGGGAAAGAGCAGTACCTATTTCAAAGCTCAAAATAACCACGCTCTCAGCTTCTGTGTATAGCCTTGTGCTAGGGTCTGCGTTACATTTCTGTGTGGATAAGGTATTTTGCATTTAAACGCTGGAAGACACCGTTCTTTCTTATTGTTATGCTTTATTGGCGGGCGTGCACAGAGTTTACAGAGCCATTTATCAGCAGAGATTCACTCTTTTGTTTATTCCTGGAAAAATATTAATTCCGAAAAGAGGCAATAAGTTTTTAATATGCCTGGTTTATCATGAGTTATTAGAAGCAGAACAGATAATTCATAACTCATAACACAACCTTCCCGAAACCGTGCTTTATGTGACATGCCAGCCTTTTTCTTTGAAACGTGAATTAAAGTAGCATTTTTTTCCGCCTAGCCACAAAAGGAGTCTTTGGAGGGACCGCCAGCCTCACTTGGCTCAGCTCCCTCGTGAAGGGAGGGATTCGATCCCCACACTGCCCCGTCCCCCCTCCCCGGTCCCCGCATGAGGGAGGGAGGGTCACAGCGACATTTGGGGGAAGAAGCTGGGTGCTCAGCTCAGCACCTGCCCTCACCCCACCCCCGGCCATGCCCCTCCGCTCTCTCTGCTGGTGGCCCCGGGCTCCGCCCTGGGTTGGGGGTCCTGCCCCGAGTGCCTCAGTGTCTCCTGGGTCAGGGGAGTGTCTGTGTCAGGGATGCACTCGCCTCAGCTGCCGCCTCACCGCGCTCCCAGGGACAGGCGGCCCGAGCGGGTGTCTGGGGGCCCCGCATCTCCCTTTCCTGGGGTTCCCATCGAGGTGGAGGACAGGGGTCCGCGTCCAGCTGCCCCCAAGCCTCGACACCCCCACTCTCCTTCTCGAAGCCCAGAGAGACAAAGCGACTGTCCTGGGGCTACCTGCCTCCGTCTGGGACGGGCACCCAGGTCTCCCGCGCTGGGTCCCGGTCTCCGAACCTCGGAGCCCTGTTCACTCTGCTCAGTGCGGCCCTCGGCCTGCGTGTGAACATGATGTCACGTGCGGTGACACCAACAGTTAGCAAGCTGGACTATGAATAACTCAGCCTGATGCTAAGATTGAACGTGAAATATTAAAGTAATTACGGACACTATCGCGGAGGGTGTGTCGTCACAGAAATTATTGCAGCTCTGCCCGTTTTATCTAATAACCATGAACAAACACTGGTAAACCATTCCTAAGGAAAATATTAAAGGGAAATTACTTTAGAGACCCTGGACAGGATCGAAAGCTTAAAGCAAATTAGAGTGCACGCACGTCTGACATTTAGCCGAATGTCCCTGATACGTTTCCGCCAAAGACAGCGATTCCTTGTGCCCGTCTGGTGGGGAACGTGCCCCGATGGCCAGGTGACGAGTGACGGCGGCCACCCTTCTGCGACCCGGCCCAGAGGCCCCGGGTGTCTGGGCGCCCCCTGCAGGGAGGTGGTGGAAGCACAGAACCCCAGGCGGGGAGTTTCCCACGAAGCAAGCCCCGGGCAGTGAGAGAGAGGGGACGGCGGTGTGCGCCCGACTGCGCACGCCGTTTGCGAGCAGGGGCTGGAGGGGAGCTTGCGGCACTCGGCACGCTGTTTCTTACGGCGCCCTTGCACGTGGGTCTGCTCCGTGTGGCGGGCGGGGCAGGCGCGGGGGCTGCCCGGGGACGCCTCCCCACCCACGGTGACCGGAACAGCAGGCGCGGCAACCAGCACGCCCGCCGTACCTTCGGTCAGAAGGGTCAGCGGAAGTGTTCCTGTCGGCCAAGGACAACGCGAGCTAATTTCGTTCCCTTTGCTTCTGCGTGGTTTGCTGAGCGGGCAGGGTGGAAAGAGGAGACGTGTGGTCGGCCTGTGAGTTCTTTCGCACGCCTGTGTCGACACATCTCTGTCCGTGGTCTGTGCACCGGGGGAGACCCGGGGGGGACCCGGGCAAACACCTGTGCCGGGCGGGCCTGAGCTGCCGTTCTGTGCGGAGGGGGCTCGGTGCCCTCTGGGGAGGACGGGGGCCTTCCCTTCTGCGTTGCGCTCACCTGCGCCCTCTGGCGCTGAGCTAAGGCACTGACTGTGTTCGCCGTCACAAACTGTCTTCATCGCGTTTTATCGAGTGTGTCCGCCCCGCAGATGACAGACCACGTCTGAGCTTCACTCTTCAGTGTTGTCAGAAGTGGTGGCAGCCCGGAGAGAGTGGATGTGAAGGAGGGGACCGACTCTGTGCCTCCTCCAGCCATCCCTTGGGCACCTCAGGGAAAGCACCACCGCACCTGGTGCGAGCACTGACGCCGGTGCTGCATTCTTCCAGAACATCCCCTGCCTCCTGCTGGGTCTCTGGGCACGGGGACATGTCTTTGAGGTTCTCAGCTGTCCCAGCGTTTAGTCGTGTTCTTGACTCAAGTGGGCATTCAATAAAATCATCGTATTTTGCAACAGTTACCAGTTCCTAGTGAACTGGTAACTGTCACAGGTCATACCTGCCTATCAATAAGCAAGTTCCTAATGAATACAAAGCACAGTTTTCTCCATGCGGGAAAACACATACACATGTGTACCTAAACACGTTAACATACACAGCGTGTTGACTTCATCAATGTACTAGAAGCAAATCGATAGACCACAAGATTTGACTGTGGAGCAAAATCGCTCCACAGTTGAGTCTTAACCAAGAGGAACTTTCCGGGTCCCTCAGGATGGTCTCAGGATACCGCACTCATCAGACCCTGCGGCAAAACCCACGGATGTGTGTGTCGGGGGCCATCACCCAGGGAAGGCTCTGTGCCGTGTGCGTGTGACCTGGGACAAGTCACGTGGGGCCCCGGGGCCGCCTCCTCTCCCGTCCCCACTGCCATCACCGGAAGCATCACACAGGCTTCGGGACCCGGCTGGGGGCGTGCCGCTCGCTGGTGTCACGAGGGACGGAGCACAGATGCCTCCTCCTTCTGGGTGGAGACCCTGTGTTTCCAGGGACCTCACGGTTCCCAGAACAATCTGAAAGGCCAATGCCCGCAGTGCAAAGACAAGAAACTCCGAGTGTGGGAGACGGAACCTTTCATGCTGAATTACCAGGACTTTCTGATTCCGATACCTGCTGTGTTCTGTCTGGGGTGTGTGTGTGAGTGCGCCTTTGATCCTACGGCGGGACTGTTCCGTGCATCTCCACATCCATAGGAACGACACGGCTCTTGGTCTGTGGGGAAAACATACGTATTTGTTCCACGAATACAGTTGTATATAAGATAGAGAGGTTGAATTGTATATGAAAGTTACCGACTACTGCAAAGTGGGAAAAAAAAAAAGGTGTTTTTTAAATAGAGTTCCTAACCTAACAAGCATATTGCCACTTGAATTAATTTCCTGCCGTAAGTTTCCATTGTGACGCCTAATACATTCCTTCCCGGCGCAGAGCAAATTGGATTCCGGAACCGCCGAGAGAGGCAGTGGGGGAACAAGGCAATTTTAAGTCAATCTGATATGAATTACCTGCTCTGGGCGTGTGTTCTGAGTCGAGGGCTCTTGCTCTGTGTGCCGATATTAGGTTACCTCTCCAAAGCTCTCCCCGCACACCGGGCCTCCGCCCCCTGTGAAACGCCGTCTGCGGGACACGGCGGTCCACACTGCGCACCGATGATCTGCTCTGAGACCGGGGAGTTCCGCTGGCAGCCTCCCAGTGTGTATCCGATGGGCACTGTAATTCTCCGGCCATGTTTTTTCTGGTTTAACGTCCTTATCATTCGGACAGAGCACGGTTTTCTGAAGCGACATGCAGATCGAGCTGACTTTGTTAAAGGCTCCTAAGTGGGACCCTATGGAGTCAGGTGCCTTCCACTGAACAGATTCTGTGTTGTTGGGTGTCTCCTTTCCAGCCATTTCTGTCCCTTCTCAACCTTTTCTGTCGCATCGAAGGGAAAGAACTCGCTGCGTGTCTCTCCGCCCCAGACCCTCGTGGGAGCGGAGACTGTTCCCCGGAGGTCCTTGTACGAGGGCCGTCCTGGAACGGAGCTGGAGGAAAACAGCACGTCTGCCTTTGGGTCTGCACGGTGGGGCCACTCCGGAGTGACACGAGGGCCGAGGTGTGTTTGCAGGTGTTTCTCGTTCCGAACACAACCTTTTTATTCCTGCTTTCTGTCCCGTTCGGTGTAAGTGCAGTGTTGCCCAGCAGGCACGGCTTTGACCGCAAAGAACAGCCCGCTGTGTTTTTAAGCCTCGCAGCAGAAAAATGGAAACTGAATTTCAAAGCGGAGCCACTTAGGATATCAGCCAGCCTCCAGTCCTGGCGAGTGGACCTGAGGAAGGACTTCTGAGGAGGCGGCAGGGAGTGACATCAAGGATGGGACGTCAGGCACCTCAGCACCGCGCTCCGGGGGCGGAAGGCAGGGCTCTGGGAACAGCCATTCCCTCCAACGTCGGTCAGTGGGTTCACTCTCACCCTCACCCAGTGCCGGCTGGGTTTTCGTTGGTGCTGCTCTGTTTGGTCTCCCACAAGTGGGCATGCGGACGCTGGTTTCCCTGCAAAGACAGGAAGAAAGAGACTGAATGCATTTTGAAAGAAAAGCAAAGCTGGCCCCTAGCACTGCGCCCTGCCAGGACCTGTGACGGTAATGACACGGTTCAGACAGGAGTGGGTGGTTCCAGGACTGGCCGCTGACCAGTGCGTGGGACAGAAGCCAGCAGCAGACCCGCCCAGCTCCGTCCACTCGGGAAAGAAAAGACATAAATGCCCACCCGGGTGCCAGAAAAGACATAAAAGCCCTCGAACAGAGAAGAGATGCATACGGCACGGCGCGCTCGCAAAGCAGACCCCTCCGCGGTCAGGAAACTGGGCCGGCGGCAGAGCACGCGCCCTCCGGCGGCGGCGGCGTGGGGTGAGTGGGCGGCCGCCGTGGAGAGTCGTCTGGGCGCGCGAGGACTCCAGAGAGACGGCAGATCTGAAGGCGAAGCGATACCTTGTCTGGAGCCGAGCACCGGAGACCGTCTCTGCGGCCTCGGAGTGAGAAAACGAGTCTCAAACACAAAAGGCACCAACAATAACGAAAAACACAACAGGCTGGCCCGAGTCACTGACTTCGAGAAACGCCCTCCGTCAAAAGCCACCGTTGTCCAGACAGACAGCGTAGGGAAGTCCGCCTCGGACGCGTCCTGCTAAAATTCCGCTTGCAGCGCGTGTGAAGGGGCCTTCCGCACACGCCACTCGGGAAAAGGCGGACGCCCGCCCCCACGGGAAAAGGGCAGTGGACGAAAGACGCTTCGCCGAGAAAGGAATGAAAGGAGCCAGTCCTCCAGGACGTAAACCCCCACGACGGGAGGCCGCCGCACCGCCCGCGGCCAGAAGGGCTTCCGTGACCCAGGTGGGCCGTCCAGGCGCAGGTGACCTGGAGGAGCCACCGGACGCCGTGCACAGCCCGGCACTGCCCGTGCGCGCCGGCGCCCTGGGTTCCAGACCATCACCCCGGGAGTCCACTCTGCCATTCCGAGGCACACATATAATCAACAGGCGCGGGTGCATGTGTTCCCGTCCAGCAAAACATGAGACTTCGACGTGTCCTAAGGCAAGGGAGCCCACGCGTCGTGCCTGCGGCCGCGTCCTGCTCCGGCCGCCGGCGGCTTCTCGTCTGCCGCGGACACGGCGGCGCTGGACTTTATTAGGAGGCACGCAGGGGCGAGAGAACAAAGATTCCGCGTGGGAAACTGTTCGCGTTCCAGTGTTCCCGGAGAGCCCCGAACAGCCGTTAGGGTCGGACAGGTGCGTGAGTCACCTGCCCTCTCCCGGGGCTTGTCGGTGTTACGGGCACGCTTGGTGACGTCTGTGTGGTGCAAGGGGAGGACAGAGGCTGGGGGCTGCCACGCACGGAGCGACGCGAGAACAGCACCCCATCACGGAGCGCTGTGCATCACTCCCGCAAAGCCGTGTCACAGCGTTCTACTGCTCCCAAAGATGGAAATAAGTCCCCGAAAAACACCTCGACCCTAGTGTGCTCTGTCGTCGAGGAACTGGGGGGGAGACGGGGTTGTCACGCCGCCTGTGAGTGTGAGTACACGGGACCTCACTGATCGGCACCCGGACCCGCCGCAGTGTCTGCGCCGGGGGCTGTGCGCGGTGCATCTGCCAGCTGCGTGCTCGCCCCCGCCTCTGCATCTGCCAGCTGCGTGCTCGCCCCCGCCTCTGCATCTGCAAGCTGCGTGCTCGCCCCCGCCTCCGTAGCTGCCAGCTGCGTGCTCGCGCCCGCCTCTGCATCTGCCAGCTGCGTGCTCGCCCCCACCTCCGTAGCTGCCAGCTGCGTGCTCGCCCCCGCCTCCGTAGCTGCCAGCTGCGTGCTCGCCCCCGCCTCTGCCCTCCTTGTCCTGCCCCCCGACTCGGAGAAACACAAAACGGAGTTCAGGACACTGCGTGCATGCGCCAGCTCCCGCACACACGCCCCGACAGAAACCAGCTTATGTATGGCTTAAAACTTACTTTCTGACACCGTTAGTGATAGAATAAATATACGTCTGGCCTGGCCAAGCTCTGTATCAACAGAACAACTTGCTGTTTTGCTCGTTTTTCTACGGGTGAGGCTTGTTGCTGTTCTGTGAATCAGCATAAAATTTCAAACCCCCCAACGTAAGTGCTTACTTGAACCACACCACGGTTACACTGGTGTAAATCTAATCTCATCGGGGGCGATGATCTGTTCAGCATGAGAGCGGTGGTGTAGGATGACATCCATCCAGGGGACATTGCGTGCAGGGCCCGATGGTGAATGGTGGAGGTCCGTGGGCCTCACTGCCCTGTCACCCCCTGCTGTTGAGACGTGCTGGCGGCAGCCCCCCATACCCGGGAACGGCCGGGCGCTGCTGAGTCTCAGATTCGGTCCGCGGGCGGCAGTCTGTGAGTGACCCCTGAGACACACCTTGTGGTAGCTGCTGTTGTCCATTGAAACCCAGTCCGCGGCAGACACACGCTGACCCTCCACGTGGTGCCCCTGAAGCAGCCACAGCACCCCGCCCTCCCGAGGAGGCTGAGGTTTGCGGAGGCAAAGGGGGCGCACCTGCCGCGGTGGCAGAAACCGGGAGGGCGGCGCTGGGGCTGGGGCCAGGCTCTGCGTCCAGTTTCCGTCCTCGGTGGCGTCCCTCGGACTCTCAGGCTGCACTGACGCGCTGAGCGTGAACCCCGACATCCCCGGGGGTCCCCGGGGCCCTCCTCAGGGTTCTGCTGGAGTCGGTGGAGACACAGGGAGAACGTTTTCTTTCCTACGGATGTTCGGGAGGGACGGGACTTCCGAACCTCTCCGAGTCCGCCCCGCCCGTTCCCTCGCCTCCGCCTGGAGACCCGAGCCCGGCAGCCGAGCGTCTCGGCCAGAAAAGTCGGACGTCTCACCCAAACGCACTGAGCGGCTCCGCTGACCGGGCACCTGCCTGGTGGGCCTAGAGTCAGTCACCCGGGAGGCACCCAGGGCCCCTCCTTCCACCGCAGGTGTCCTGGCCTGAGGCCTCCAGGGCCCAGAACAGAAACGAGACCAAGCCAAGGTCACGTTCGGACGAGTCTGGGAGCAGGTGGCTGATGCGCACACACCTGTCAGTCAGCGTGTGCACAGAGCCCCAGCCGATTGGCTCACACCCTCCGGGTCTCCGGCCGGCGGAGGCCGCACCTGGGAACCACCTGGCGGTGGGCCACCCACACCGATGCCCAGACTCCCCTCTCAGCCACTCAGAGCGGCATCTCTGTGGGGCTGGGCAGAGGAGAATGGGGAAGAAAAAAAGGGAAGTCTGCAGGTGATTTTCGTGGGCAATAAGGGGTGAGGACTCAGTTCCAGACGCAGAATTAACACACAGCACCTCTGTAGCCGGCGAACGCAGAGGCTGCAGATTCTGGAGAAAGCACCTTCCTCCAGGGACCAGGGGCCTGGCACCGGTGCTCACGGCCGCGGGTCGGTGAGTTCAACATCATCACGCGCCCGTGGGGCGGCAGGAAAGCACGCTGCTTCCACGGGCCTCCGTTTCTCCGTGGTGCAAAGAAGGAATTGGCCACGGAAGGTCTCCTTCCCGCTTCTGGTGGCGCGAGCGCAATAGCGAGGACTCACGCGCCCCCCGTCGCAATGATAAAAACGACGCTTTTAATGGCAGGGTGCGGCTAGGGGGGACGGGGAGAAGCACCTGGGGGGTTCCTGTCTGGCCGTCAAGGCCGCCTGACCTCCGGGGAGGAACCGGGGCCGCGACGCTGGAAACCGGGGCCGGATGTGACTGTGCCACGCGGAGCAGATAAGGACAGACCGCCCTTCCTCCAGGCCGGGTCACATGGGCGCCGCCGCTCGCAGGAGACAGTGGCCACACCCGGAAGATCGTGCTCTACCAGACCTGAAATCTCGACACCGAAGCCCAAACATCAAGGGAGGGTGAACCTAACCGGGACCATGAACTCTCCGCCGCCACCTAGTGCTCAGGAGCCTGGCAACTCCACCTCCCGGGCGAGGCTTGGCGTTCAGCCGCGAACGCGGGTGACTACCCAGGCGGGCGGGCGAGCCCCCGACCGGCTTGGACAGGAGCCCGTTTCGTTCCCCACCGCAACCGCAACCGCCTCCCCACCTCGCTGCAAAGTTCACCGGCAAAGTGCCTAATTAACGCGGAGGGTCGTCGAGGCGCTGGTTACCGGCGAGTTCGAATGGCACGGGCGGATGGGCGGGCTCCCTCCGCCCTGACCTTGCCGCGGCGCGCGCGGTGCCCAGTGGCAGCTGCAGAAAGCTGAGCTGATAAAGGCCCAGCTGCACCATCGAACAAGGACTCTGGGATGCACGCAAGGTCAAGTGCCTGCCGGATAGAACACTCATCTCGGCGCGCTGCGGGAGCAAGAGGCTGCCGGGGAGGGGGCGGAGACCCCCACGAGGGGCGGCCCGCGGGTTTGGCGAGGCGAGATGAGCGCCCTTGTGGAAAAGCTGAGAAAGACGTTATTCTGGAGCTAATAATGATTGTGGGTTAATGCGAAACATTTCAATGTGCGTCGGTGCAAATAATTTGTGGCACGTAATTAAAGGCATCTTTACACCGTTTACTTTTGTACACGTATCAATGGGATTAATTGTACGTTACTTCAGTGAAAGTCCTCTCCCATGCACAAATGTGCGCACCAACCCATCCAGCTGCCATAATTAACGTGGTCCCGCACACCAGTTTTAAAAGGAGTTTGCTCTACCAACTATACACTTTATCAGCTCATCACCAACTATTGAATCCCGCCAGTGGGAAATGTAACTTCTAACCACTCAAAAGCCGAAAACCAAGGCTCAGAGAATTAAATGGAGCCTGTTGCTAAGGATGGAGATTTCTCCAAGACTAATGTACAAACAACAACACTGATGAAACAATGGCGATGAAACAACAATTAAACTGAATCATCATAAACTGAGGGGGTTCTTTCCAGAGCTTGATTTTCTAGTAAACTCTCGTCCTTAGCTGTAGAGGTTAAAGGGGAAAGTGCACTGCCGAGGTTTTTGCTGATAAAAGTTCTGATAATTCCCAATTTTTTTGCTGAAATAATAAATAGCATGCCCTAAAAGATAACCATCAGATGATAGGCTCCTGATCTTATGAAATCCTGAAAACTGCGTGTTTAGAGTCCACACAGAGGGAGTCTGAAAGGGACCGAGGTGGACAACCGCCTGTAAAAGGAGTCTCGGCCACCCGTGGGCCCGGGGGCGGGGTGCCACCCCTGTCATCGCCTGCGGCTGTCTCCAGTTCAGTCTCAAAGGGCGTAAGTACAGGCATGGATAGTCAATAGTCCTCAGCCCTGAAATCCATAGTTCCCTGCTGATTATTTCACACTCAAAGTTAAATCTCATCAAAGGTCAAAGACGCTGAAGTCTGCAGAATTCCTCCCTGAACCACCAAGTTGTTCCCGTGCTCCTGCGTGGCTCGTGGCTTCAGGGTTTCAGAGTAAATGAGGTGATTTGACAATATGCTCTTCTAGTGTATTAGGGTATGGATTACACTGTGCCTTACCTCGGAGCATGTTGATAACTAGAACATTGCGTTGCCCAAGGATACAATTTCACGTTTAATAAGAGACACGCAACAGTGTTATTGACCCAATTTGCGAAGAAAATCGGACCTTTTAATGAGCGTTATATTTAATGTGCTTGGAAAACTGTACAGATGGCGGAGAACTACAGCCATTCATTCGGCCGACACCGCTCCAGTACCTGTGCTCCGGCGGACTGTCCGTGGGACTGGAGGGGTAGACATGGGGACACCTGTCCCGTCTCGGAGAGGCCGGGACTCCAGCAGCCTGCAGGGCGCCTTCGGGGGCCCTCTCTGTGCAGCGCCCAGGCCACGGGGGCGGATGACCCCCTCTGTGCGGTGAGAGGGCTGGGGGGGGAGGTGCAGACATGCACGCCCAAGACCCTGGGCACCAGGAAGGTGAGCAGCCCCAGAGGGGACACTGGGCCGGCCACGGTGGCGGCGCTGGGCTTGGGACAGCTGTGTCTCTTGCTGAACATGACAGGCCTGCCTGGTCAGCCAGTCTGCCAGGACACGTCACCCCAGACAGAGCACCCAGACCCCCGGGATTCAGGGGTGCAGGGCCTGGATGGGGAAGTGACCACAGAGCGGTCAGCAGGCTGCCCTCTGCCCAGGCCTCCTGCACCTGCGTCTGCACGGGGCTCCTGTGCATGCTCCCTGCCGGCGGTTCCTCCTCCTCTCCTGGGGACAGCAGCCCCCCAGACGGGCCCACCCTCGCCCCTTGGCTCCGCTCAGCCTCCTGGCCGCGTGGTCACACTGAGGCCACGGCTGGGCTGCAGCTGCTCCGTCCTTCTCGGGGCCCCTCAGGCGGAGACTGTGGATGGGGGAGCCAGGTGTCCCCATGGGCAGAAGCTCCCTCCCCACCCTCAGACGGGCGCTTGCGCACGGTTCTGTGGTTCATTTTCTTATTCCGCCGGTTGGCTCGCAGCCTGCCTGGGCGCAGGGGCGACTGCGGCAGGAAGGAAATGTGCAAGATGCTTAGTCTGTTGGGCGTTTGTCTTGCTGTAGCTCCTCAGTTGGTGCCCCGGGCTGCAGGGGAGGGGAGGGGGCTGGGTGCGGGTCAGGGCGCGTGGGGACACGCTGGCTGGCTCCCAGCTCCTCGGGGCCCTCCTCCGGCCCAGGGGAGACCCACACGGTCCCCAGGGGGCTGTCCCCTCATCTCCTGCTCCGGGGGACCTGCTCTGGGGGACACAGCGAAGGGGCTGTTTTCCGACCATCAGAAAACAGGAGCGACATTAAAAGACGTTCCTGATGGGACCGTCATAGCCAGGGGTCAGCTGCAGCCAACGTGGGTGCTGAGAATTCCTGTCTCTTTGACCGTCAGCCCCTGGTGGACCTGGCACCGCCCCCAGCGTGTGCCCCCAGAGTGTCCCCAGCGCGGGCCCAGCGCGTCCAGACTACAGGCCAGCCGAGTGAGGAACATGGCCGTCGGACAGCAGGGGGCGGGGGTCTTGAACCCTGGCCGCCTCACGAGTGACGCAGCCGAGACCCTTCTTCCCTCTGTGAATCAAACACTTCTCTCCGAGGGTCCAGTAACGCCTCACCCAGGAGGGCTTCTCAAATTAGATTACGGGAACCCTAAAGCATGCGGCATGCGTTCCCACCCCGACATGGGGGCAAACGTTTCCAACCCTGAGGGGTAGCCAAGCGGCCCCCGCGGGAGTTTTGCCGCCGGGGGCAGTGAAGGAGCGACTGGGGCACGTCGTCCAAGTCCGCGGGGAGGTCCCACCGGACCTTTGCGCCACCTTTTGGGGCTGGCGGATCCCAGGGACTGAAACAGAGTCACAGTGGAGTAGTTTTTATGCTGAAACTGTTCGCATCCCCGAGCGTGCCGGCCGGGCGGAGGGAGGGCGGCGTTTCCGGGGTGCCCGGCAGGGACCGGGGTGCGTTGCTGGAATCCCCCCACCCCGGTGTCGGGGGTCCCTGCTCCGGGCCGGGTTAAGGCAGGAAAAACAAGGCCGGTCCCACGCGGAGCAGGTGCCGCAGCGAGGTCTGTGCTTGCACCACCCCCCGCGTGCCTCCGTGCCCCATCACCCCGAGACTAACCTCCGGGCTCCCAGCGCTGATCGGGTGGGGCGGGCCCGTGGGCGGTCCCCAGAAGCCTCTCCTCTCGCCCGCGGACCCGTGGGAAGGGGCCCGTTGGAGGCTGGCTATGCGTGTGTGAATTATTGCTGCGCGCGCTTAACTAAGCCTTGATCAGCACGCCACACACCAAAGACAGATGTGAGCGTTTCCCAATTAGTTTCCGAAAGCCTGTCACTGACGATTTTGTTATCAGTTCCGGGCAATATTAGTAACGTGAGAGCAGCAGAATGAGGTTCAAGTGCGTCGTGTTTAGGAAAGGTTCTACGGTGGATGTGCTGAGAAGTCTGTCTTCATGTTAGGGAGATATATATATATACACACACACACACATATATTCTAAGATGATATTAGCAAGTGACAGGTAGCAGCCCAGAATACACGAGGCTCTCAGGCTGCTGCGAACGTGCAGCCGGCTCGTCCAAGGTGAAACCGAGGAGTGGAGGTCAGGCGCCCCTCCGACACCGGAGCCCCACCCCCCTCTCCCCTCGAGGCCAAAAAGGGAAAATGTCTTCAACACCCCCGCAAGAAGACGCGTTGGGAGGGGGGTTGATGCTTTTTATATCTCAGCTCACAGCCGCACAGACCGTCAGGGGACCATTTCCCCCCGAGCGAATGACACCTCGGCTCCAGGACCCGTCACTCACTCGGCCCCGGGCTCTGGGAGAAGCCTCGCCGTGTGCGCCCAGGGACTGCAGGGCCGGGGAGCACAGAGCAAGATGCTCTGAATGTGCCTGGGCAAGACTGCCCTCTCGGCCCCTCGGACGCGGAGGGGACCTTGCGGGTCCAACCACAGGGAAGTTAAAGACCAGTTATTTCAGTCCGTTTGCGCAGTCGCCCTGAACCATCCGTCACGCGGCAGCCCAGGAGAGCAGAGCGCTGTGCTGTGACGTCGGTGGGGGCCGGGGCCCCAGGAGCAGGGCCAGCAGGGGGCAGTGCTGAGAGCGTGTCCCCAGTGCCAGGCCCCGGGGGCGGGGGCGGAGCGCCGGCCGGGCTTCCGCTCGCAGGGTCTTCCCCGTGAGCTGGGGCGCACCCCTGTGTGGGAGCGACCGAGACACGGAGGGGGAACGGCGTCGGGCCCCCTAAGCGAGTCCACGGAGCGCGGCAGCGGCCAGCGGCTGACTCTGTCACGCCCTGAACTGGCCAGCGGTTGCACGGCTGTCGGCAGCCGGGCTCGATGGGCTGGGCCAGCGGGCGTTAAAGATGGCACCACCACCCTGGGCTGTGTGAGGCCCCCGAGACGTGGGGAGGGAAATACTCAGTGTCGCATCCTAGCATTTCCGGACTCTTACTTCTCTCCTGCGGAGCTTCCTCCACTAGATTGTTCTGGGTATCTCGTGACGATGTGCAACTCCAAGCAACGGGACAGGACACCCAGGATTTCAGCACCGGACTGGGTTAGAATGGACACTTTTCTTATTTTTGCCTCTTTCCCCTCCTACCTCATTGCACTTGTTCTGTTTTGTGCTTCTTTGTCCCAGTTTTTTTCTGTACAAGTTTTGGTGATGTCACACGACTGTCTCCCTGAGTTCGTGAGGCCGACCTGACCTCGCTGTTAAGCGTTGCGATGACAGAAGTCGCAGAACAACCCCCCACCCCCCGACTGAGGCAGCAGCGTCACCTCCGATAACGTGGACAGTCGTGACCTCGAGACCTCAGGACCTCTTGACTCCCTCCCAGCAGCTCGAGTTCAAAGGGGCTCTTCTCGGGGCCCATGGCTGCTGGTCTCCTGCCCCCCAACCCCAAACTGCCTTACTATCCGCTCCTGTCACTCAACCACTGCCGAGAAAGGGGGCTCAGGGCAGAATCTTGGCCTCGCCATTGGGGGGGTGGGGAACGTCACCTGCAGCCCATTCTCCAGACTCTCTAAGGCACAACGTTCTCCTTGAACACAGTGCAGCTGTCTGCTTTGCGAGGCCTCATGAGTGTCCCTTTGCCTCACGCTGCATCTGGCCCGTCCTGGATGTCACATGGGGAGCAGCCGTATCCGACCTTCCATCCGTCCGTCTCTCCATCCACCGATCGCTCATCCCCCAAACCACCCACCTTCACTCCGGGGTTCCACTGGAGCCGAGGGCTGGCCCTGGACCTCAGCAGCCCGCAGCCAGGCCAACGCCCCTCCCACTCTCCTTAGTGGTCCCACAGCTTATCTGGTCCGCTCTTCCGTTAGAACGGCGTTTCTCTGAGCCCCGGGCGGCGGGGACCTTGTGGCCCCTGGCAGTGCCCCCAAGGCCAGTCTGCCTCGCCGGACCGAGAGCTTCCCCGGGTGTCCCTGGGAACCTGTTCTGGCCTCTGCTCCCTGCGAGGTGGTGCTGCGGGCCATCTGCCCCCGCCCCCACCCCCGCCCCCCAGGGCGACGCGGGCCTCCGAGGCGTACTGCCCGGCACATCTGGTCAAGGATGGGTGTCCAGCCCGGACGTTTTTAGAACATCCAAGATAAAAATAGCCTGTGCAGCTTGAAATAATTGTCCAGCCTACAGGGTTTAACAAAACAATCACTACTCCCTCACGGCTGTATCCCCGTGACCTTCCGTAGGCCAGTTGATGGACACCGAAGACACATCACCATGAGTGTCACACGGAACAGTGTCACCAAGAACGCCCGCGTGGTGTCGGCACCGGGAGCAGTGCGCTGGGCCTGCAGGTGCATTCGGTACCTGCTGGCACTTTGTCCTCTCTCTGAGTTTGAACTTGGAGATCATCATTACCTTCCTCTGGTGCCCTTTTGTCCACACGGCTCACTGCCGTGTTCAGCACGTCTGGGCAGCGTGTCAGGTAGCAGAGCCCTTCCTGTCTGGGGGACAAGGAGCTGTTGTCCGTCGGTCGCAACACCCTGAGTGACAACCAGCAGGACTCTGCCATCTTTCCGATCCCGGCTTTGCCGCCACTCTGTTGAGGCAGCGTCTCGGCCTCCTGTCACTGTTCTTTCACTTCAGCCCCGGGGGCTGCTGGAACCTGCGGGTGGTCTTGCTGATGACGCAGCCATTGGCCCTATGTACCTGCGCAGGCCAGGAAGCTCCCACCCTCTGCACGCCCCTCTGGTTCGCTGTTTCCTTCAGGTTGACCTTGGAACCGGGACGCCCCGCCCTGCCACCCCACAGCTGACGTCCTTCCCTCCTACCTGTCTCCCCGACATGGCCCGGCTGCCCCTTCCTGCCACCGACGGCCCAGCGGGCCTGGCATCTCCACTCTGAAGTCAGTCTGCTCACAAACCTTCTGGACGATGGGGTGGCTCCACCTGGTGATATTTGTATAAATACCGTGTCTACTTCGCTGCAATGCCTGTTTCCTGAGAACCGGAATCAGGTCTCATTCTGAAACATCACATGCATCACAGGACCGAACTCTGAGACAGCTTCGCACCGTCTCTTCTTCCCCCCAAATTCTAAGTTCCCTAGGGGAGGGGCTGACTTCCCTTGCGTCACCAGGCCGTATAGCCAAGTTCCAGGAACAGCGAAGAGCGGACAGCTGCCCACTAACTGTTTCACGGCCACGGGCCTACATGAGCGCCTCGCGGGCTCAGGTGTGTCCGGAGCGGCCCCTGGACCGTGTCAGAGTGCAGACTGCAAACGGTGGTTCTCAGGCTCAGCGTTTCTGGGAAGCTCGCCGCTGATCCCAAAGCTGCCCCTGGGAAGCTCACTCTGGAGAGCGGGGAATTAAACCATCTCAGAATGTATTTCTAACGCCTGACCTTTCGTGTCAATGAAATGCATGCTGAGCGGCCTGCGTGCCGGCCCCCTCCGCCGGGACCTGTCCCGGGGCCTGACCTTCTCCGGTTTGCGTCTCCGCGGGGAGCTGGAGAGACTTCCTTGACATTTTGTGAGAGATTAAGGGGGAGTCCTTCCATTTGAACAGTTACCCGTGATAGGCAAATACACAGCCCGTGTGTTCGCATGCAGGAGGGCGGCCCGCCCTCCCCCACGATCCAGACGCGTTCTTTCCGCCCGCAGAAAAGCGCAGGTGGGTTGCGTCCCTTCGCACACAAGGCGGGCAAGACCCAGAAAGAAGGTTAATGATCTCGGGCTGAGGGATTTAAACCCACAGAACAAACAGCGCTGATCCCCCGAGAGAAGTGTCCCTGGCGTTTTCTCGGTGACGGTGAGCAGAGCCTGGAGCACAGAGCCAGCCCGGGCCACGGAGGCGCCTCCGGTGCCTCTGCCTGCCCTACACACGGTGACACTGCCTTCGCGTCTACCGCCCAGGGTGCTCAGTCTTCCCGGGGGGGCGGGTCGGACAGCCCTCGTGGGGCCCGATCCCAGAGACGCGGGTGCAGTGTGCCGGGGCCCAGCACTGCCGCTGGAGCCCCAGGGGGTGCCTGCGCTGCTGGACTCCCCCTCACCCCCAGCCCACCTCTCTGAGAACCGGCTCCTGGGGCCCCTTCCCCACACCCGCCACTGTCCAGACGGTAACGGGGGCGTCTCGGGGGTGCGGCTCCATGACGCCCCTCCCAGGTGCAGAGCCCCTTAGTAGACGCTTCTCCGGTGCATCAGGCCCAAAGCCCTTGGTCAGTCAGTCAAACCCCTGACACTGGGCCCAGTTTAGTGGCAGTTACCACCTCTTGTTATTGATTTCCTCCCTTGCGGTGGGCCAATACATGAGGGCTGTCTGGGAAAAGTCCAGCTACTGCTAGCATCACGAGAACGGTTTGTGCGGCATCGATGCGACCCGGCAGCCGGGCAGAGTGGACTGGAACGCACGTGCCTGAACAGTGACGACTTCACTGCACTAGTCGGTGGGGGTGGCAGACACCATCGAGTGAGCATGGGTACTGCGTGGCCGTCACATTCAAAATGACCCAGCGAGTAGAGCAGTGAATCTGCATCAGATTTTCCTCTGACCTTGAACATTCCTCTGCAGACACTGTTGCCATGGCATAGACGAGGAACATGATGGAAAGAGGTTAGGAAAGTTCTCCCATCTCACCCACTGGCGAGCAGCCAAAACGGTGTTCCGATCGTGCATCTCAGACCCCAAACCCCGGCCCTCGGGCCCCTGCTGTGCCCAGGAATGGCTCCGTGCATCACTCTGAGCAGCAGCAATGCGCACCCCGGGAGACCGCGGGTCGGACCCCACACAGCAAGTGCAAGGTTGGCCATTTGTGCTGGAAAAATAAAAGAAACAAGCCCTGTTTGGTCCCAGTGCCACAGTCTCTTGAAGAAGGGCATTCAGTCAGTGGACGCGGCAGGCACATCCAGGACCATGACGAAACGTGAGATGCTACAAAACACACATTTCGTGTTTAATAAGAGTTAGGATTGGAAACACGTCAAAGCTTACTCTTACGTGGATTATCTAAATGTGGTCATTCAGATTTTCCTCTGTGTCTCCCTCCATAGCATCCTCCGGGCCCGCTGTGCGCGGTGATGCGGGGTCCTGGGGCACACACACTCGTCGGTGACGGCTCGGCGCAGCGTCTCCGTGGCCTGTGGAAGTCGGTACCGGGCACTCCCTGTGCCGCCAGTCTCTGCTTTGTGTGCGGGAAGCGCCCCCAGCGGGGGGGGAGGGACAGGGGACGACTCCACCTGGGAATCTGCACCTTCCTTGTGTGACTCCAGGGGTCCCTGCCCCAAACGTTTTGGGGTGGGGAGCAGTGGTCCTGGGTGAATCTTCGGGGCCAAGAGGTAGTTGGGAGAAGGGGCACCTGATTCTGGAGCGGTTGTCGACTCCGGGGATGTGAGAAAGAAATCTCTCAAACTACGAGGTTTCACAACCCTTCTGAACAGTGTTTGCAGGAAAACCGCTGGACGAAAGCTGCTGGAACGAGGGCAGAACAATTACGATCAATTCCTGCACCGGAGCTGCGTGCGGTCGCGTCGGATAAGGAAAGCAACTGGTTTTCTAAGAGGTGCTCCAAGTGGAGGGGACGGGAATGTTGTTGTTTTTTTCCCAATAATTACCTACCTTTTGCTCCAAACAGAGGCACTGGGAGAGCCCAGGTCCGATGCTACCCTGGAGGGGAACTGGGTGTACAGTCAGGCTCACCACTATGTGAGTTTAGGGCTCATCTCGGACACATGGGGTAGAGCTGGGGGAGGGGAGGTCAGTACCGCCGCCAAAACCGTTTAAACGAGGCCCAGCGTGTTTCTGTGTGGGAGTGCACACGCATGGGGGTCAGCCCGGGGTGCGGACGCTCGGCCACTCCACAGCCGGCACAGAGAAGGCGGCGGAGTCCAGACCGCGCCCCGGGGGCCAGAGAGCAAAGGGCCGGCGAGGGGGGCAGCTGCTCGGAGGCCCTGAGGCCTGGGAAGAGCTTCCTAAAGTCACGTGACTTCAGCTCGCTGGTTTTATCGATAGTAGGCTACCTAGTGTCCTCGTGAGCCAAATAATCGCAATGTTACCAGCAGCAGGATTTGCACGATGCGTCCAGAGGAACCGGAGCAGGGTTCCTGCAGACGCATCGCCAGTGAGGTGCTAAAGCAGCAGAGACAGATGATTTTAATATAAAGCTGTTATGGGCAATGAGGACACAGACCAGTATTGCTAATTGCGTAATTTATTTTCCTCCTCTGTTATGCGGAGATGCTTCTCGCTCGCGCCACGGGGGGTGTGGGAACCAGTCCAGCGCGGCGTGAAGGGGGCATGCAGGCGGCCCCCAGGGCACGCCGCTCGGAGTCTAAGCTGCCCTCGCAAAGCCCCCGGAACAGGCGACGTCTCTCCGGGCTCTCTGTCTCCCTCGGGGAAGCGGGTTCCAGCGGAAACAGAAACGTCCTGTTTCCCCCACGTTGCCTGCGCCGGTCGGCGTCAGCGTGATTGACAGGGGTCACGCGCACCCGCTTGCGCTTGTTTCCGGGCTACTTCCTGGTGCACGGGCCAAGTCCTGCTCATTCCGGGCTCCCCGCTGGCCCTTGGGGACGCGCCTGTGCTCCAGAAATTGGAGAGGACCAGGGCACGCTGTCCGGTGACCTCGGCCACGGCGGCTCGCCGGACAGGGTGCCGGGCTCAGCCTTCAGGCGGCCCCCGGAAAACCACGGCGCGCGGGGCTGCCGGAAGCGGGCTCTGGGCGTCCCAGCGGGCTCAGGGGCTTAGTCCGGGATTAAATCACGCGCGAGATTCTGGAGGTTTTTCTGCTTGTGTTGAGTGAAGTCTCTATTTCTGTAGGTTCCGAGTGTTTCTCTTTCTCCTTACTAAGCAGCCCTGTGTGTGCGTGTGTCTGTGTGTGCATGTGTGTGATGCAGGGACAACGAAGGGTTCGGACACGTTGACAGTGAGGTGTAAGTGCTCATCCGTGTGCAGGTGCTGAGCTGAGTCTCGGACACGTTTGCTGGGGCTCCGAACAGACATCGGGGTGAGAGTTAACAGGCGGGGCTTCCTGCACTCCGATGGTACCGAGGACCCTGGAGCTGGTTTTCTCAAGGACGCTCGGAGGACCAAGTGCCTCCCTGCTGCGCAGAGAAGAGCTCAGCCAGCCAGAAGGAGGTGCAAGCAACCGAGGGAAGGAGCGGCCGGGGCGGCGGAAGGAAACCCCAGGGGTGCAGGGACAAGGCTTTTGTGAGCGGGTGGGTGGACCGGTGCAGAGGCGGGAAAGGGCGCTCCCAGTGGCCGGGTGGGGTGATGCGGGCGGCGGGAAGCGGGGGGGATTGGGACGCACCCCTTCAGGCCGTGTGGGTGGGCGCACCCCGGCAAGGGGGCCGCTGGCGAGGGATGTGGGTGGGAAGGGGAGCAGCTAAAGACAGAGGTGCCCAGCGTGCGTGTGAAGGGGCGGAGTGGGAAGGGGGTTCGCAGAGGAAGCCGGGTGTTCCGCCGGGAAAGACAGCAGAGGCACCCCCTTCTCGGGACCCTGGGGGAGAGCGGGACGCGGGGCTCACGGAGGGCCCCGGTCCCTCGGGCAGACGTGACGACGGCCGCGTGCAGATGGAAGCCCCTGGGGGGGGGGGGGAGGCGGAGAAAGCTCCCCTCCAAACCGCCCGTCTCTGCTGCGAGCCCTCAGGTGGGACCCTGTCCTGAGGAAGGAGGACGTGGCTGTCACGTGTAGAAAGTGCAGCGTTTGCAGCTCGTCACGAAGGGTCGCAGTCGAGATGGGAGGTCCCTCCGTGTGGTTCAGGCGGAGGAAGAAGACGGCGCCACTCTCCCAGAAGTCGGCTCTTCTCCCGCGCGCCGGGCCAGCCCTCGGTGCACGCGAACTCCGTGCGGCCCCCAGGCGGTGGACCTCTCTGCTTCTCCTGCTCCCTGTCACTTTCTGTTCCTTCGGCGGGTGTCCGGGGTCAGCTCAGCCTTCGTTCGCCGCCGGCCGGTCCCTCCGGCAAACGCGCACACGCAGCACCCGCTCCGCCACCTGTCCTGCTGGGGGTTAAATCCGTGCAGGGCGCCGGCCGTGCGGTCCTCAGCGGGCTGCTGCCTCAGCCTCGCAGGGGCAGCTCGGGCACCGCCGGTGGCGTCAGCAACAGCGCGCTGGCCCCCCAGCACGGGGAAGCAGAAAGCGGAGGGAGAAAAGTCTGCACGGACTGAAGGTCTGGTCGATTCCACGCTGGCGTCAGGGCAGGTGGCGTGGAAATGGCCGTTGGCCGGGTCCACGGGAAACCTCTACTGTCAAAGGGAGGAGACTTTCGGGGGCGCGGTGGGGTGAGAAGACCAGCGTCGAGCAGTTCTGCAAAGGGTCAAGGACGGGTAAGCAGAGGTGCTCACGCCCGACCTGCCCCTCGGTGAACCTCTGAAACAGGCCTTGCACGGGGTGGGTAAGCATGGAATTCCCTGAATGTTCAGTAGAATTCCGACTAAAACGTCTGAAAAGATTACCCTGTGATTACATCTAATTTTAACATAAATAGTGTGCTTAATAACTTATTAACATCACTGAATATGTAGACCCTCATCCGTCTCCCTCGTAATTTATAGGGTGAACCCTAACGAACTCTCTCCGTTTCCACGACACCTGTCCCCATGAATTTCACATCAACTCTATTACACTCCCCAGCTTGCCTCCCAAGGTTCACCATTCCAAATGCCACCCCATCTAGGAACTTGTATTTGTTTTGGAATTGAACGCCCTATGAACCGTCTCCCTGAGTTATTCGAGGCGGAACAGGGGAGCTTGCTCGGAAACGGGGGGAAAGAGCTGAGAGTGTGGGAGCGCGGCTCCTCGGGCCGACACAAGGCCGTTAGTTAGTGGGGGATGTCACGGCGGACAGGAGGTAAAGGAGCGACATAATACTTCGCTTTTCAGAGAATCTGCTCACTCAGGAAACGGCTCTGACGCCGCGACTCTGCCACACAAGCCAAGGTGCCAGCTGACTTCGGTGGAAACAGAGCACTAACCGCTGTTGCCACAAAGCACACGGACACGGCCCGTAAGCTCACCACGTGGGGCACGGAGACCCAACACCCAGGGGCCCCGGACCCGCTGCACAAGGTGTCACCCTGGGGCTGAGTGTCACCCTCCTATCGTACTGGTTACTTCTGTGACACCATACCTCCTGATCACTAACGTTGATTTTAAGAGTCTAGTTTTAGCGTAGTTGTGGGTCTGCAACAGGCCTGCCTGCAAGGGAGGTTCGGCGATTCTCCGGGTGCCTCTGCCCCCACACACAGGCTCGCCCGCGAGCAGCTGCCCCCCCACCCCCACGGAGTACGGCCTTGTTGCGATCAATGAACCACGTGGACACGTCGTCATGTGTCCACCAAGGCAGAGTCACACTGAGTGGTGACCCGCCCCACACACTCGCTGTGCCTCCCTGTCTGTCCACCCCTCCCCCTCTGCCCCCACGACCCCTGCTCTGTCACTGTCCCCAGAGCTTTGTCCTCTCCAGGATGTCACAGAGCGGGGGTCACACAGCGGTGGCCTGTCCAGACTGCCTCCTCTCACCCAGTCGCATGCGTTGCTCAGGGCCCGGACCCTCTGGCCCCCTCCCCGGCCCTCTCGTGTCAAAGACCCCACGTTTGTTTCGCTCGGCAGTGACTTCCGTGACCGTGACTCCTGGACTGAAAAAACCTGGGCGCTTTCCATCCAAGCCACCTGGATATCAGAAGCTTGAAACAACTAAAAATGGCAAAAAGCAAATCACAGCTACTGCCTCTCTCTATTGTATGGGCTCAGAGAAACCTTTGATAGGTTGTCAATGTTATATTGATAGGCTGTTATTGCAATGGGCGGTTATATTATAAGCCTCACATTTTTAGACACACACTGTATGCTTAACCCTGTCATCACCGTCATCTTCATCATCATCATCAGCACATGCGGGAAGCCGCACCCAGTGGGCACTCGTGACCCGTTTTTGATTGTTGCCTATTGTTTGCCATCAGTGACACAGATGCACATGCCCCCCCATAAAGGGTCCTGCGTGGGCAACACTGACGGAGAAGGCCCCTCAGAGTTATGACAGCAGTCACGGACCTATAAGGAGGAAGAGGAGCTGGGGGGGTTTCATTTTCATGTTTTACACACCAGGGGGCCGCTCCCCGATGCCTCCATTCAATGCACTAATTACGCGTCTTCCACAGGATTCCGTCAGCGCCTCCGTGGCCACTAAACGGGACAGCTTCCACACTGCCGATAAACGCTAAGTCGATACTCATGCGTGCCTTCCTAGGCAATTTTGAGTTTTCAGCATTTTATGCCTTAGAGAGTCAAGTCCAAGAATAACCGAATTTTGCAGCACCCTCCAGTTGTGTGGGCTTTGTGGAGTAAGTGAGCAAAACCATTGCCTGTGATTTAGAGTATTAAACGGTATTCCTAAAAACGGGACGGTCGTGTTCCTCATCCGTGTGCCTTGCCCTCAGTGCCAGCAAACACCAGCAGATGCGTGTTACTCCCCTGCAGATGCACCAGCAGATGCATGTTACTCCCCCGCCCCAAGAAGGGTGGAGCGTGCGGTGAAAGTAACCCGGGTTTGGGCCCTGAGGAGCTGTTCCAGGCTCCGGCCACCTCCCCTCTGGGAACCTGGGTTCGCTCGAGCGTGAGATGGGCGTTACTGTAGTATCTACCGCGCAGCACCAGCGTAAAGGTCACATGAAGTACGGCTGTAGTCCGTTTGCTGTATGCGGTGACCCTTCCTCCCTTTCCACACCTATCAGGTCGTGAGGGTCACCCTTGGGTGTGAAGGTGCTTTACAAATTAGAGATTGCCCCCGAGGCCTGGGGGTATGCCCGCCCCTGTAGACGCAGGGACCTCTGTGTCCGCCCCTACCACCCTCCGAGGGCCTTGGTGCCACAGTGCGTGTCTGCGGGCCCTTCGGGGGAACGGGATGGATGCCCTCTCGGCGGGCTAGAGGCCGGGTGAGTGGTCGGCTGTCAGGGGGAGTGAGCTGCAGCTCCCAGCTGACCGGGGTTCCCGGCTGGAAAGGAGCCGTTGCCGAGTGCCAGTGGGGTCCCGGCGTCTGCTCTCAGCCACCGCGGCGGCTGTGTACCCTCTGCCGGGAGCCCTGGGGGGTCTCAGAGCCTTGGGCAGGATGTAGAGGAGGGCGGGCCCCGCTCAGGGGATCTTAAGTAGCATTCCTTAATCTCCTAATGTTTTTTTTTTAGCAAATTGCTAAGATAAAATCTATCCAGGAGGAGAACTGCTAAGCCAGTCACGCTTTAAAGAATGATCGCCCCAGCCCTCCCTAACCACGGCTTACGCCTATACAACACGCGTGCTGCTTCTGCCTCAGGTTTCCTTCCGGCTCTCGGGGGTGGCGTGGGGGGCGTTTTAGAGCCGAGTGCTAGGAGGAACCTGAGAATCCTTCCCAGGAGCCTGACGGATGGGCTGTTTGGCTCAGGGCGTGAAGCTAACACGTGAGCCAAAAACCTGCTCTCTCTTTTTTTCTTGAACGAAAAGCCACAGTCCTCAGTTCACGGTGCCACGATACCACGATTCCCTGCCAGGCCCCCACCCTCCCTCCTTCTCCCAGCCGCATGCGCTGCTTTGATCTGCGTGACTGGAACGGCACCGTTACATCCCAGCACTATTCCTGGCTGCAGTGGCTCGGTGGAATCGCCTTCTAGAACATTCCAAGTGCCAGAAAGTTCCAGTTCCATGCTTGCACAACATTATAAGAGTTCCCAGCTTGCCCATACAGGGCCTCTGTTTACCGTATAAATACGCTAGAGATTTCTAGTTGTCTGAAAGCTTATAAAAATTTGTGAGCAATATTGCACTGGAGTTGCCAGGCTCCTTTATTTCTCCTTGGAATACACATAATTACACAGCTCCGACTGTGGTAACAATCCTATCTTTAATTAAAGTACCTGGAAAATCTGTAGCGTCTCCCATGTTCGTGGATATCAATTTATCACAACTGCTCTGCGCCTCTTCTGACAATCTGACGTTCCCCTTGATTAGTCATTATTTTGTTTCCACAGGAACACATAAACCATTTAGAAAAATAATTGAAATTCATGGATTGATGACATGTGAGAACCCGGGTTTTATGCTTAGGAAATTGGTTTGGAAAGGCAAACAGCCCCCAGCACGGACGGAGCTGTTTCCGCTGCAGTTCCAGACCCAGAGACCCACACATGCTACTTATCCTATAAAATGGCGTGCAGCCCTTGTTACAACCCCTGGCTGTTTTCAAATGCTTTTTTAAGATTTTTTTCTCTTCAACAAAAGGAAATGAGGGAAAGGCGTCGTACAACCTGGAAGCCCCGCGTGGCTCCCTAACTTCGTGGTTCGGGTTTCAGCGTCTCCGACCAGGGACTTGTTCGGTGGACAGAACGGAACTCCGTGGGCAGGGGTTCACACCGTAAGAAGTCGAAGCGTCTCTGTGTCCCCGCCTCCTCTCCGACACACCCGTCCCTCGATGGACGTGGTGTCTGAGGTGACAGTCCCGCTGCTGGCGCCTGGTGACAGCGTTAGGGGATGAACTTGGGTGCGGAATGTACTGGGAAGGTGCCGCTGGGCACATGGTCCTGAGAATCTGAGAGAAAAGTGGGGTAAAGACTTAAGCCTTTAAACTCCGGCGCTTATTCCTGTCGTCTCCCCGCTCCCCACACCGGCCCCACCCCATCCCTGTGGGGCGCTGCTGAGCTCCCCCTGTGGGAGAGCCCACAGGGGAATTCCACGGAGGAAGGTCAAGGGCGGAAGGCTGCTGCCAGGGGCCCGGCTCCTCCCAGGTACACCCCACTCCCACCCCCGGGCAGCCCCTGGAGTCCCTGATTGCGTGGGAGGCCTTGGGGGAGAGTTGGCAGAGACCCTTCCCTTTGTGAGTGAGGGTGTGTGGGCAGGTGACCCCCCAACCACGCACCCCAACTCAGGGCCACCCTGCAGCCCCAGCAACCCCCCGTTCACCCCAGGGGCTCCTGAAGACACAGCCTGGGCCGCTGGGCCGCAGCCCAAGTCCGCACTAAGTCAACACGTTTTATGTCGAGTGCCCGGCACCGACGGGAATGCTATGCCCCCCGGACCCTCGCCGGGTCAAGGGGACGAGGGACGCAAAACCGACTGCGGAGTGTGAGCCTTCTCTTGGTGGGACACACTCTGGTCTGCGGACACGCGCGGCGGAAGAAGCCGCGGCACTGTGCCCCAGGTGCTCACGTGGCGCCTGGAGTTGAACAGCCGGGAAGTCAGCCTCGCGCGGCTGCCGGCTGCCGGCTTAGCCCGCACACTCCCGGGAGCTGAGGCTGCACTTTCGCCCCTCACTCCCGTCCTCGGAGCCACGCACTTAATAGGCTTACGCCGACTTGCCGCTTGGCTTTGATTGGCGCTGATTGGATTTAAATTTCGGTTATGAAACAGTGAATACTTCATTCCAAGCCGTCAAACAAAATGCCAAGGAGATTTTAGGGGCAAGCAGCCCGCTGTCTTTAAAGCTGCCGCTTCGCATTTGGAAAGCTACAATCCCATTGAAATTCTGTAACGCTGCCCAAACCCCTTCCGCATTCTGTAAACCGCAAAATGTCCAATAAACAGAGTCAATTATCGGGGAAATTGTTTCGAGGAAAAACACCAGGGCCAGCTGATTGAATTATTCTCTCTCAGATGGATCTGTCTCTAAGAATGTCGCCCAAGAGATTAAACGGCTCCGTGTGACAGGCGCCCGAGCCTTCCGCACCCGGCAGTGTTCTCTCTGGTGCCACCTGAAATGCTGTCACAGGGAGAGGTCCTGTCGTCACCTCTGGGTGCTGCAGAAACGTCCACTTCGGCATCAGCTTCAGTGAGTGATCAGATGCCCTTCACTGTGAACTTGGCGATGGAAATGTGTGCTGCCCCTTCCCACTGCGATTCCGTCCCAACAGCTGACGCAGCAGCGGCGTGGTCTCTGACACTGGCCCCGGGCTGTGGTCTGGGACCACGGACACTGAGCCCCGCTCGCTGCGGCGGGTCCGCAGAGCCGGCCCCGGGACGCCGGAAAGACCACCAGGGGCCCGGGCGGCCCTCAGTGGTTCTCGATGACCCACCCCCAAACGTGTCTCCGAGGAACAGCCGTGGCTGCCGCGGGCTCACGCGAGGAGCCCGACCCAACCACCCGCCCCCGTCGGTGGCGTTTCCGCGCGAGAAAGGAAGCCAGGCCGACCTGACGGATCCCGGTGTGCGTGCACAGGGAGACAAAGGATGCTCTGACGTCCAGCTTCTGGTGTTTGCCTTGCGCATGTAAATTCTGATCCAGATGGTACCATTTCCCATCAGAATGTGCCTCATTATTCGACACTAAGTGGAAAGGGAAGAGGATTTAAATGATACAAAGACTGCTTTTCAGAAAAGTGGGAGCGGGTGTGAACACCAGACCGTGTTTGCATCGGGAGACAGAAGCTTGGGGTCCACTTCTCTTTTTTCCTGTAAAAAATAAATGAAGATTTCTCAGTTTCCCAATATTTAAAATGTTGAGCATCTAAACCCTCAAAATATCCAAGAACACTGTGAGCAATCATTTTCCATGCTCTCTGTTAAAGATACCTTTACATGTGACTACTCAAGTTCCTGGACCTTGACGGTGCTTCTGGAGTGAGCGTGAAGATGGGTCAGCACAGCCTTCCGGTAACTTCCGTGCCGTCCACGCGGTGTGCACGCCGTTCGAGTTCATCTCGCTGTGCCCATGTCTTTGTATTTCAGCTCACGTCATGACATTGCGTAACCTGAAACAGACACCCTGCCGGCGTCTCTGTCTGATTGAAATACCGACCGTCCGCCAACATAATTGCTCTCGGAGAGCTGAGCATGACCCCGCCACTGCGCATGGCTCGCCGAGGAAAGGGTGCGCACACATCGAGTGCGAAAGGAGACCAGTGAGTGATACAAAACGATGGCTTGAAGACACAGAGAGTCCCTTGCGAGTTTGCCTAAGCCCCCTCTCTCTGGCGGGTCACTAAAACTTATAGCTGCACGGCTGCTTTCCAATAACGAGCGCGTGTAAAATCACCGGAAACCGGGCGCTCCGCTCTTTAAAGGCTCGAGCGGGGAGAGGGCGCCCTCGATTTCCCCGCAGAGGAGCGAGCCCACTGTCGTTTCTGCGCAAACGCACCGCCCAGCGAGCAGTGGAACAATTTCAGTTCTCTGGACACCAGACTTGAAGAGTCCTTTACCATTCGGAGGCGATAGGAACGGTCCTTTGTCCTTGTCCCCATCGGTAACACCGAGGGTCGGATGGGAGACGTGGGAGCTCTCAAAGCGGACAAGCCAGGCGGAGTCCAGTGAGCGCATGAACAGCTCACTCCCAGGCCGGGGCTCCCAGGGCGCTCCCCCAGGCGAAGGGAAAAGCCCGCGATGCCGTGTGTGTCCCCGTTTCCCCCGCGCCTGGGCAGCGGGGGGTCAGTTCAGGTCTGCCCTTCCCCGGGGGGGAGTGCCCCTCCCCTCCCCTCCCCTCCTCTCCCCTCCCCTCCCCTCCCCTCCCCTCCCTGCGGCCCCAGGCTGAGTCCTCCGGGGGCGGAGCTGGGCTTCGGGGCACTGCGTCTGCGTCCCTGCCCTCGCAGTGCTGGGGGGAGGGGGGCTGGCGCTGCCCGTCCACCCGCCCCGCCCCGCCCCGCCCACACCAGCGCCGGCGGCGGGATTCCTGCTCACCTCCCGGCGATGTGGGGGGTCCAGCAGGCGATTGCTGTAGTTCTAGAAAACATTTTTGACACTAAAAAATAAGCGAGTTATAACACAACTTGCCTTTTGTTAAATGAGCTACTCAGTGGGTGATGGGGAAAGAATACGCAAAATGTATTAATAGTTACAGATGGGCCCGGAGGGGGGTGGGCGAGGGTGTGTCAGTTTCAGGGACGCAAAGTTACAAAGTTACAATGTTATGGAACGTGGACCAAAAGGGTTTGGGATGATCCGTCTGCAAGGGCAGGGGGAAAAAATCAGAACAATTCGCCTGCCAGATCTTTCAACGGCCGGTAGGAGCGCCTTAACACTTCCTCCTACTTGCTTTTTCATCTGGGACTCAAGGAGCCCTGTGCGGACCCGTACCACTTGACAGGGAACCCCACGGAGGGCGCGTGCTGGCGGCGCATGCGCCAGGGGAGGCAGCCTGGGGACCCCCCGCCGGGAGAAGGAACAGAGTCGGGGCGGAGCGCAGAGGCGAGCCCTGCGCGCTCAGAGGCCACCGGGGCGGGGCCCGGGCCGGAGCTCAGTGAAGGTCGTGGCACAGATCACAGAGGCCCGTGGAGAGGCTCTCCCGAGGCTGAGTCCTGTGACGGGGCGGCTTGGCGACACGCACACGAAGGTCTGGACGCGCACCCCTTCTGACCCAGACAGAACCTTCCCTCCCAGGAACTGACCCCGAGGAGACGGGCGCGCCGATTCAAGATTTACTCGTCGCTGTGCGGCTTATTATCGAGTTGATCAAGATATCGGAAGCAACATCCAACAGCCCCCCCGGGCGCTCGCTGACTCAGTAACGGCGCGCGCATCCAATCTGGCAGGACGTAAAATTCACAAACGATGTGCATTCACGCAGCAAGAGTGGTAATCCTCTCCTAAAGAGGAAAAAGTAGGTTCTTAAACTGCGTGTAACTAGGCATGCTGTTTTATACCTACCTGCACTGGGAAACGTTTAGAATATTGGATGGATTATTCATTTATTATTATTATTATTATTTTGCTTATGTACGCTTTGCTAATTAATTTTGGGAAAAAATTCATTCAGGACGTCACTCTGAGCTGGATGTCTCTGAATATTCTTTTGTGCTAGTGAATGTTTTTAAGTGTACTATTTACTGGATGTTTTTATCCACTTTGGTGCAACTTTATTTTAACAGTCTTTGAACTATTCTCAAAGGTGTCGTTACTAAAGACCACTATTTGACGACGGTTTATCTTGTTACTGACGTGCAGGGAGGAACCACAGGGGGGACCGGGTAGAATTAGGGCCTTCAGTCTCACCAGCGTCTCTGTGGGTAGTCAGGTTCGTTGTAAGACAGGAAGAAGAAATACGTGTATAAGTACTCACCGTTTCGTAATCAGTCTAACTCTGTCACGCTTCGTAAGGAGAAGCTGCGTCATTAATTGCTTCCCTCCACTCCGCTCCTCCTTGTCGATGCCCAGCACCTGCCATCGCCGGCGTCTCAGCCACTCTGCTCTCCAGGTGTGACGTGAGCAGGTACCGGGAGCCACCACGCGTCGGCTGTCCTTCCCCTGGGTCCGCAGGTGCCTGGTTCTGGAAAGGCAGGGAGGGCTGAGCAGGCCCTCCCCGGCCAGAGAGAATGTGGCGGCATGTGTGTGCATACGTCTGAAATGGGGCACACTTCCAGGGGTCAGATGAGTGAGTTCCGGGGCTGGCGAGCACACGGCGTGGTGGGGACAGGTGACGACTCTGTCTCGTGTAGCTGAGATTCGCCGGGAGAGTAGATTCCCATCGGTCTCAGCCCACACACACACACACACACACACACACACAGGAAACTGAGCCGATGGTGTGCTCCCTGGCTCGAGCGTGGCACTAGTCTCACAGGGCACGCCCGCACGGAACCACCACGTTGCACACACGAATTACACATTTCATTATTCTGATGCCTCGGTCAGGACACGTGGACAACATACAGCGGCAACACAGCAGCGGTTTAAAATAAGGAAATTAACAGGCAATTCTAGGACCAGTGTCACCGGCAAGATGACCCACTGTTCACTAAACAGCTGCGCAAAGAATCAGGTCGTCCCCTTCGGGAGGTGTCCGCATGAGAGGTCCCAGGAGAGGATGTCAGTGGGAGGAACGATGTCGTCTTGGCGGCCAGGTCAGGCCTCTCTGAGGACGTGACACGCCGTCCGAGATCTAAAGGGTAACTAGGGACTCCCAGAGTCACAGGTGGGTGGGGGGGGGGGTGCCAGACCCAGGCGAGGGAGCCGCTGTGCAAAGGCCGTGAGCAAGGAAGGGCCCCAGGCGCCCTGTGGGACCGAATGACATTCAGCACATCCGAGCCGCTGGGCCAGGCTGCCAGGCCGGGAGCCGTCACTGGAGGGGGACCGAGGGCTCACGGGACCACAAGTTATTTTTGCAAAAAGCATAGATGGCGTCAGGGCGCACAGCGGAAGTCAAGGCGATCGCTGGCCCCGACCGTGGACGGAGTTCCTGAGACGGAAGGCAGAGCCGTTGGTGTCCAGGAATGGCAGAAGCTCACAAAACGCCTTGGGGACAGAGAGAGTCACAGGGAGAAGCACGGGGCCAGGAGAGGGCGGGGCTTCCTGAGCGCCAATCACAGGCGAGCGCCACGCCCCCCCAGGAAGCGTCCAGGGGGAAGTATTCTCTTCGACAAGAGGAGGAGCAGACCAGCAGGTGCTTCCACATAGGCCGTGGGTGTTCGGTTTCGTTTCTGTCTGCGTGTCGCTGTGGCTCCCAGAGGGCGTGTGCTATGATTTGGGCTGTTAGAGTACACTTGTAGAAGGATTCGCGTGTAGATATGTAACTGTCGCGTGTGTAGACAGACCCATGTGCCCGTGTTTGTATACGTGTACTTATGTGCACACGCTCGCGCACGCACGCACGCACGAAACTCTCCACTGCTGTCGCGTCCTCCCCAGGGGAAGGCCGGCCGTCCTCCGCGTGCCGCTCTGCGGTGCCCGCAATCATGAGACCGCGCGTCGCGGGGTGGGAAACGCCGTGCTCCTTCACCGGGCAGCGGGTTCCCGAGGGCCGTGACGGAGGGCCAGCTGGAAATAGGACGGTCCAGCCGCACGTTGTCTGAGCGGGGCAGCCTGTTTCCCGCCGGCAAAGCCACTCGGCGTCACGTTGACGACACGCCCACCGGAAAAAGCAACACAGCTTCTCCACGCTGGGGAGGGGCTCGCCCTGAGGTTACATAAGAGAAAGGGGGGAGGTGGGGGGTTCAGTGAGGAACGGCGTCAGGAATACGGTACAGATAGAACCCCAGCGTTTACGGGGAAGCTATTTGGAGCGAGTGGAACAGACTGGCCTTTTCTGTTTCGGCTCGAAGGAGGTCATCTCAGTGTCCAAGTTACGTGTCCCGAGAGTCCTGTGTCCACTCTCGCCGTGGGCAGAAGCGAAGCCTTGTTGAACCCTCTGCAGGAAGTGGATGTGCCGGTGGACGAACCGGCTTCCTCTGGCGCGGACAGAGACAGAGCGAGAACCGCCCACTCTCGCGGGCCTCTCCGTGGGGACCGCCCTGCAGCCTCGCTGTCCGTCCCCCGTCCCCGCAGAGGGACACGTCCCTGCCTCTCACCGGCAGGTGTGCTTCTGCCTCACCGTCTCCCTCCGTGTGAGTCCAAGCATCTTGGAGTCACCTGCTTTCTCCGGCCTTTGTCCTCTGTTTCTAAACATCCAGGATTGAAAACGTCACCGTGTGCTGAACGGCAGACACAGAACAGCTGCTGTCTTGCAGCTCTACGGGTTGTAACCCCCCCCCCCCCCGGTTTGGGTGGAATAAGACCCGCATGTCGGCAGGGGTCTTGCTGTAGGGGCCCTAGTGAGAGCCCGTTGCATGGCCTGTTCCAGCCTCCAGAATCCCCTGTGTTCCCGGGCTCACGGCCCTCCCTCCACGGTCGAGGTCAGTAGCCCCAGGTGGAGGTCGAGGTTGAGGTCGAGGTCAGCAGCCCCAGGTGGAGGTCAGGGTCAGCAGCCCCAGGTCGAGGTTGAGGTCAGCAGCCCCAGGTGGAGGTCGAGGTCAGCAGGCCCAGGTGGAGGTCGAGGTCAGCAGCCCCAGGTCGAGGTCCTCTCCGTGCACCACACAGCCCTCCCTCCCTAGGTCCCTTCTGCTCCCTCTGCCCCTCCTCCTCTGCCCCCGTCTTCCACCGGGACGGATCTTTCTCATTGCATTGGACGGCCGGATAAGCCAGGGAAATCTCTCCATCTCAAGATCTGTGACTCCGCCCCACCCACAGAGCAGCAGCCTGTGGCCTTGCGACGTGAGGCAGCCACGGGCTCTGGGGTCAGGAATTCGCGGGAGGCCTGGCTTCCCGGGGGTCCCGCCAACTCCTTACATCTGAGTCTTATCTGCACCATCCGCGAGCTCAGTAAACCCACACTGTCCCCCCCGCGCTGGTTCGTGTTTAGTCAGCTGTCTTCTGATCGGTTTGCAGTGAAGGGCCAACGGACTGTACAGGAGTCGTGTACTTTGAGAAACTTTAGTTACCGGAGTGCGCTCGAGGTGCGGACGCCATCTAGTCATCTTCCTGCCCAGCATTTTCACAAAACGCCTCGTTCATGCTGCAGCAGGGTCAGCGAGCCGGGCCCATGAGCTAAGAATGAACTTTACCCTGGTAAGTGGTCAGAAAAAAAAATCAGAAGAAAGTATTATGTGGCCTAGAAAAAATACAGATTTCAGTGTAGATAAGTAAAGTGTTCCGGAAACCCAACCACACCCACTCGGGGGCGGGGCTTGCGGAGGGTGGGGTTGAGCGGCTGAGCAGACTGTGGCAAAAACCCCCAAAATATTCCTCTCTGGCCCTTTGCAGCTGCAGTCCTTCCAGGGATTCCAGTGCTGGGCATGTCGTTCCATAAAACACGGGCGAGCTGCACAGGCTGCGCTGCTGAATCCAGAATTGGCTCCTCTCGGCCATTGTCAGTATTAGGCAAAGACGCAGGTGACCCACTTCTAACAGAATTTGTAACATAATCTCCCCAGGACAAAAGAGGGGCAGGGAGCTCTGTAACAAAACCCTAGAGTGAGAAAGCGATTTTTGGAACCGGTCGGTACCACACATAAGCCCCAGCAAGCAGGCAGCTCTGAGGAGCCGTTCCTCCTACACAAGATTATTTCCAACAGGGGTATTAACACCGTCACAATTGGTCACAGTCAAGGTCTGGCTTTGAACTTCAAATGGATACTGCTCGTTTCTAAACCTGACACGGGAAAGCTCGGCCACGCCTCTGTTGGATGCTGCTGCTTCTTGGGTGGTGGAGGAGAAGGGACGGGCTCCTCCCAGCCGCCGGGGCCCCCGGGGTCCTGGGCCAGGAATATGCTCTCCCTCGTGCAGGTCAGGCACCCCAGGGCTCAGCCACAGCCGCCTGCTTAACGCCTTACATACCGTCTGCACTCACGAGCATCACCTTGAAAACAGATGTGTGGGCAGAGATGCCAGCTAGTGGCATGACGCCCAGCCACACGTTAGGAACATGAGAAATGTGCTTCAGAGAGCTTTGCACGCGCATCTGTGTGACCGCTTCCAGGGAATCATTTTCCAGTCCAGGTCACAGACGGGGAAACTGAGGTTCAGGAAGACCACCGGGCTACAAAGAGACTCAGCCAGCGCAAGTGCGTGTCCCGTGGTCTGCCCCCTCCCAGCCCAGGGACGGTCACACCGCCGGCCAGGGGGCAGCATGGAGGTGCCCCTCCTGGCCAGCCCCTCACCCCCTGAGGAGGCACTGACTCCTCCGTGCCCAATAGCAGGACTCGAATGACTGGGCTTTATTTTCTGACGACTAGGCTACCCCTCTGTGGAGTGGGCGGATCTTCTTCTACACGGCTGGACCAGGATCGATCCTGGCTGGTGTTGGAAAGGTTCCATTGTGGTGAAGATGCTCTTTTACTCCAAAGCAACTTTATCTGGTTTCCAGTCTCTGCCAGTTCTTCCCCTGGCCGTGTGGCGCCGTTGGTTGGAGCATTGTCCCATACACAAAGGGTTGCGGGTTTGATTCCCGGCCAGGGCACATGCCTGGGTTGTGGGTTCCGTGTGCGGTTGAGGTGTGTGAGAGAGGCAGTCGATCAGCGGATGTTTCTCTCTCACGTTGACGTCCTTCCACCCTCTCTAAAATCAACAAACATATCCTCGGGAGAGGGTTAAAAAATTTTTTTGAAGCTCTGCCAGCTGTTGTCCCCAGCCTCACAGACTGCCCCCGTCGTCACGGCAGTGGGAGAGGCCCCGCCGTGAACTGTGGCGCGTGGTGCTCAGCACCCGGTGTAGTATTTACCAAGCGAGAAAATGGTTTATGTGAGTCCACTCCCGTGGAAGCGTCGCCCAGGGCTCAAATCGTGAAGGGCAGAATTTCATCATTCGCCAGTTTCTTTACCTCCTAGAATTCATTATGATTGAGGTTCCAATGGGGGGAAAAAAGGAAATGAAAAGGCCGTTTTCTCATTTGTGGATCACTAACGAAGAAGAATCAAAATGTCAGACATTTGTGAGAGCCTTCCTGCCGTCGGGAGTAAACACAGACTCTGACGGTGGGGGAGGGAAATTACCGGAATCTCCCCGAGGTGTAAACGCAGCTGCCAGCTCCCCTAGTCGGCAGCGTCTCCAAGCGGAGGCTGCGCGGGCCACTGCGAGGCGGGTCTGAGGCCGGACGTGCGCGCTCTGGGTTCACGGGCGTCTGCTCTTTCCCCCCCTCCGCAGGCTGACCGGCATGAACCTGCCCTCTCCGGTCATCAGCAGCAAGAACTGGCTGCGGCTGCACTTCACGTCCGACAGCAACCATCGGCGCAAGGGGTTCAACGCTCAGTTTCAAGGTAAGGACGCTCCATCTTGTAAGGAAAAAAAATATAGCAGACGACCTGCTGGTCCTTTCCAGTCCTGAAATTTTGGGATTCTCTGGCTAAAAATGGGACAAGAGATATAAGCTTGAAAATGCTTTCTATCCCTTTGTGAACAGTTGTCGTTAGAAAGGCTACAGTTAAACACTAGCAATTTAGCAAAGCGTTGTTACCGTGATGTATGCAGTAAAGTTTTTCTTATTTTGCTGGAATTTTCTTAAGTTTTAATCAATAAGCATTGATTAGCATTCACTTTAATTTCCATACCTCTAACCTTTAATTTCCATACCTGGGTAAATATCCCAGTGCTGTGGTTATTTTCTCACCCACATCTTAAGAATGGCCTAGCATGCAGTTTGCATGAAAATGCGTAAGTACGCCATCCTATCGCTTTTAGTTCTACAACGCACACTACACACACCCAGTTACCTGAGCTAGCGATTTACATATGAATGAACCTCAAAGCAGGAACGCTGACGGAGCGTCTGCAGTCAGTCGTGCGTGGGGTTGGTCCTGAAACACTCTCTTTGTGTCCCGTTCCTCGTGTTTATGCCTGTACAGGGCTGTATCGTTCCCTACGTCTATCTGATAATCAATAACCGTATCAATACCACGAAAAGAATTCTACCCATTAAGAGGGCCATTGAAAATAGTTCCACTTTCACTTGCAAATAAAACTTGTATGGCTGCACTAGAAAGCGGGCTAGTCTCCCAGGCAAACTTCCCGTGTGTCCCCGAAACACGACCCGGAGGATGTCAGCTTGGAGGCTGCACTCTCCGACAC
Organism: Phyllostomus hastatus; assembly: GCF_019186645.2. Lineage (NCBI taxonomy): Eukaryota > Metazoa > Chordata > Mammalia > Chiroptera > Phyllostomidae > Phyllostomus > Phyllostomus hastatus. Next base: position 45,139,098 of record NW_025334032.1, read on the forward strand.
GTGCGGCCAGGGCCCCACATGAGAACGTTAAGCACATCCCACGCTCCGCCGCACACTAGGAGGCCGGAAGGACTGTTTGTAAGCAACTCCCGTGAAAGGCGGAGCACAAACAAACAGAAACCGCGCCGGCCGCCCGGGTAGAGTTTAGTAACGGCCCTGCAAACCGACCTGAATCACACACAAGTCGATACCGAGACGCCCATGGGCTGGCCACAGGATGAGGTGGGCGAATCCAGTGAGTGAAGTGGCTTCTGAAGCACTGATCGGTCGTCTCCAAGGGTGCCGGTGATTTGATTGGTGCTGAACCGCAGAGGAATCTCTAGGGGTCGCCCTGGACGCCTGACCAGAGCAATCAGCATAGGTGCGGGTGATTGCAAGAAAGGCGACGAAAGGGAGAAGAACATCGGAGTTGAAGGCGCTAGAAATTGGCAGATACGAGAAGCGTACCAGCTGATGGAAAATTGCAGGAGCCTAAATGCGTCAGCCATTGATTTTAAAAAAGAATATGTATATAATTGAAGTGGTGAGCAGAAACATTTGCCCATAAGTCCCAAGAAATAAAAAGATGCTAGACTCAATGCAGTGTAGACGGGGCTGAGCAGCGATCGATCGGCAAAGCTGTGCAGGCTCCCTCGGAAGTTCAGCTCAAGGCCACGGGGTGAGAGGGGCTGCCCGCCACGGATTTTTCACCGGCATCGCGCCGGCCTCGCCGTGCGGGAGGCATCGGCCTTCAGCCCACCCCCCAGCAGGCTGAACACAGAAGGCTGGGGTCCCCCGGAAAACTGACCGCACGGAGAGCAACGGGGTGTTGGCAGGAAATACTCCATAGAAGGCCCAGGTCGCTCCCCAGGAGGGCGGTAATTCCAGGCAGGAAGGTCTTAATCACATGGACCGTGGTGGCTCCACAGGGCAGAGCCACCGCCCACGACAGGAAGCTGCAGCCCCTGCGCGGACACAGAGCACGCCTGAGGGCAGGAGACAGAGCCCCTTTGAAGTTCAACTCCAAGGCCACTTGGTGATACGGGCCTCTCCGAGTCCCCACCAGCCTCCCGCCGGCCATGTCTGTGCAAATTGCCGCCTGACTTGGAGCAACCAGGAGCCCTCCGGTGTTTATGCCGGGGGGGCCGGCCAGGAAGCCTCTGGGGTTTCACAGGAAAAGCTTTGATTCCTTTGTCTCTCCTGCCTGCATGGAACACTGAACGCCACCGGCCCCAGCTGGTGCTGCGCTTTTTTTGTTTCAACGGATAAAATGAGGGAAAATGAAACACTGTTGCCATTACCAGCACAACTGCAAAAAATAAAAATAACAAAAGCCCAGATCTAGAAAACCAACACAAACAGCAGTAACAATAGTTGTGAAGATTTACAAAGTATTTCCCAAATGCCATTTCAATATCTATGCAAACATTCCGCCCAGGAATCTGAATTTTGGGTTCTTTGGAGGAGAAGGGGACCTTTTTAAAAAACACATTTCTATGGTCGCTGCCATTTTAACATCATTGTAGTCGCATTTATCACTGGTGGTTGCTCGTGAGGATGTAAAAATTCCATCTGTGGCACTGGGAGAAAATACGGCTGCAAGCCGTGTGGGCTCCCTAGGCAAACTCCCCTGGGGCCCCGGGACGCTGACACAGCCCTCTGATGGCCTCTCCCCGGGAAACTGCCTCTCTGTCCGACAGTGCCATGGCTGCGCCGAGTCTCACAGCTCCGAAAAGCAAGGAACGCAGTCTTTTTTTAACTTGGCCAGATAAACAACCACACCACAAAACATCTTCCTTCTGTTTCTGGATGTCTCCGGCTTTTATCTCTGCGTTCTTTATTCCCCGATACTTGCCCTTTCTTCTCTGGCTTTTATCTCCTCAACCGCCCCAACAAATTTTGCCAAAAGTAGTCGTAAAGGTTTATTGACAGGAATGCGGACTTTGCAGTTGCTCCTCCTGAAATACGCTCACTTTTAAAACCGCGCTGCGCTCAAAAGCAGCAGCAGATGCAGGAAGAGCCACTGGGTGGATTTGCAGTATCTGCATCCATATCGAGCTCTCGGGGAATGACAGATTTATGGAGGGAGGGCACTCCATTTTTTTTCAGATCAGCTGAAATTGAGCCCATTCTTTACATGGTTGCCTCCCTCATTAATTATAATTAAATAATCACCTTGTTAGCGCCGTTTGTCATCGGGGCATTTTCGACATCGGTGAGACGGGTTTCTTAAACATAAATTAGTGCTGACCCGTAAGTGCCGCCTCACTCTGAAGTAGCCGTCTGCATGTTGAGCCCCAGTTTTACATACATCTCCCTGGCTATTTGTGAAAATACGATCTTCACGTGGATTTCTGTAACTGATAAATCACCTTGAAAGTGCGGGTAGCAAATTTCCCATTCATGGGGAGAACGCCCTGTCTCGTAAATCAAGGGAAAACCTGACCGTGGATTTAAATCTTGGGTTGACACAAATAATTAGCTTTCCTGTTAGGCGAGGGTTCTGTGTAGCCATTGATTTTCCCTTTTATTTAAAATGAAGACCTTCGTGGAAAATGAAGACCTGCATGTTGTTAAAAAAAATGTGTTTTGGAAAACCAGGGGCTTTATCTTTCCCGATTAGTTTGAATTTGGATATAGCGGATGCATTCCCCATTCCCGAGTGCTCCCACTGTCCGCGACCCGAGATGCCGCTGCCCAAGCTCGGCCTCAGAGGGGTCGGAGACGCCCGGCCCCCGGGCCGATAGGGGGGTGTCCCTCTCCCCTTTAGAACACACCTCTGCAGAACAGCGAGGGCCGCGAGCTGGAGCCTGGAAGGCACTGGGTTACTGCACGGGGAGGAACGGAAGGGAATCTCCGCCTAGGCTCCCCAGGGCCCGGGGACCACCTAGCAGAACCCGCGAGAACCCTGCAGGTGGCGCTCTGGCGCACTCTCGGGCAGTGGACGCCTCCGCTCTCCACCCAGGGCACCTTTAGGTCAAGTTCTCGGTCGATCCGAATGAATCCGCAAAAAACCCGGCCTCGTAGGCTCTGAGTCAGTCCCGACACCTCTAAGCCTCTAAAAGAAAGAGAGGTATTAGCCGATATGAATTCACTGAGATCAGAAACACACGCCGCTTTCCCTAAACACTCCCGTGACATTCCCGCGGACCCCAAGGGCGCGCGGAGCGCCGGGCCTGCACCGGGAACGACTCAGAGAAGACGCCGGCCTGGCCTCCACGTCCTCACTGACGACTTATCATTAGCATCCTTTCCGCCCGGTGCGTCTCGTTGCTCCTCGCTCCGTGAAACGGGAATAACACCGCCTGCCTCCCGCGTCCCTGCGGACGGCTAATGCACGAAAGGGGGCGTGCCAGGCGCTTTGCAGGCTGCGCGGGGTGTGAGAGCCTCCGCCGCCCCCTGGGACCCCGCCCCCAGGCCGCGGATCCTCCTGGCCCAAGTCCACGAAAACGCCGTGTCTGTTCTAACGAAAGAGTAAATAAAAATTGGGAAAAGACCAGCTGGGCCCGCACGCAGCAACGGGAGTGACTCCCGCAGGCTCACACGGAACTGAGCGGAGGAGCCAGACACAGACGCGCCCACCAGGGGGCGCGCGGGAGTGGGGCGCAGGGATCCGCAGAGCCGGCTGTTGACGGGGCGTCTGTTCCCGAGAGAGGGGGCAGGGTGTGTCTGTACATTTCCACTTAAAAAGTGGAATTCTGAAGCATGGTCAGGACAATTCGCTTCCCCCCAAAATGACACGTTTTTTAGAAAAGCTTTCTTGCCCACGGGGCCAGACAAAAACACCCAGAGGCTCCTCCACCGTGCCCCGGCGCTGCGGCCGGTCCGACTCCTCCGGGGAGGCCGGGCGCTCGGGGCGCCGAGGGCACGGGGAGCCGCCCGCACGGCCCACCCCCCGCAGGGCCACGACGTGAATATTGCAGCTCTGTGTCATCCTTCCCGGCTCCGTTTCTTCCCCGATGGGCGAGCTGCCCCCCCCCCCCGTGCAAGCACAGCGCCCTCCTGGGAGCAGCGGGGATTTATCCTTGCGCCAGTGAAACCTCCGGGACGAGAGCAGCGCTCCGAGGCAGCTGGGAGCCCCTGGCGGCTCCGTCCGCTTTCCCCGTGGCGCCTGGGAGGTGCGGGAGGCCACGGGCCGAGATCGCAGGTGGGGCCGCCGTGACACACCGTCCCCAACGCGTGTGAATGGGTGAGCGCGTGTGTGAATCTGTCCAGATGTATGTATGTGAGTAAAGGGCAGCGTGAGGGCGGAGGCCTCGACCCCTGGGGAGGCAGGGAGAGACGGGAGACGTGGCCCGTACCCCCCTCCCACCACCGTGGGAAACGTTTGGGACAGCGGAGACGGCGCCCCCTGCAGGAGCGTCCGGAGCTCAGACCCTGGAGCTCGCAGGGGCCTGGATCTGACCACAGCTTGGGGGACAGTCCCCGCCGCACGAGGCAGTCCTGAGGCACCTGTGTGTGTGGGGGCTGAGGAGTGGGGGTCCCCATGGGCTGACTGCGTCGGTTTTAAGCCGAAGGCACGGCCCCCGAGGCTGTGCATGCAGAGGAAGTTGTCCAGTCCCGGAGGAGCACCCCCACCAGCTGCACTGGCTGTCTGGGTCACAACTCTACACAGGAGCACCCCCTCCTCCGCCGAGGGAGGGCACACCTGATCCACACGTCAGTGCACAGGCCTCCCGGGGCGCTTGCATCCTTCTCCCAGACCCTGGCCATTCATGGTGTCCAGCCCCCAAGGCGGAGGGCACAGCTGAGCTGGGGGGACGAGTGTAGTGCCACTGGGCACAGCTCCGAGGGGCCACCTGCCTGCGAGGCTGGGGCTGCCTCAGGGTGGGACACCCAGTGCTGGGGTTCCCATTTGGCGGAACCCCTCTGTCCCCCAAAGCTCACCTTCTGCACCATGCCAAAACCCATGCTGGCTGCACAGTGAGGACTCCGTGGGCTGTCCCTGCCCGCCCTGCAGGAGGTGGTAACGCAGGTGCACTTAGGTGTGTGTCTCCGTGTATTCAGAAACCATCAAGGTAGCTGTTCATTCTGAAGAGCTGTGTGCTGTCTACCAGAGAAGATACTTGTATTTCAGGGCTAATGCGCCCTCAGAGAGTGCGCTTGTGTTTCAGGGGTAATTTTTTGACTAGACATTCGAGGTGATTTCTTACTAACGCCGAAACAAGAGAACATATGTCTTGAGAAAAGTATGCAATTACGGTCATTAGGGATGTGAAATTAACAGCTAGGCATCTCACCTCGAGGCAGCCTAATGGGGCAAGTGATCTTCTGAGCTCGTTCCAGACTCTTGATTCAATGTATTTTCATGTATTGATTTATTTAAAAATTGCATTTAAAAAATTAATACGTGATAAACTGGGCCATTATATATAGAACCACTGAAACTAAAAACCTTCCTTTCTCCAGACTTCTGCATGTCTGAGATCCACACTGGCGGTTGGGAGCCAACAATGTCACTCAGTAAATGACAGCCATTTAAGACAGATTAATATGTGGCCACAGCAGGTGGCTGTTATGTTCTCATGCTTGAAGAATACAAAAAGCTTGGGAGGGTTATTATCCCCTTGGTGAATTGTCTTGCTGCATTTTTTATTTATGAGATAAAACAAATTATTCTGGCGTTCGGGTTAGGGACCCCTGGCTGTCATCATTTTTCAGGTGCTTCTCCCCTGTGGCAGCTGAGTCAGTCGGATGCACCGGCTACGCTTCGAGTGTATTTGCTAAATGTCCACATTCGCCTCTTGTGGGCAGCCTGTGCTTTGCGACTTAAAGGGCCACCCTGTACGGTGGCCATTTCCGGAGGGTGCCCCCCAGCGCTGTCCACATTTGCAGGGAGGATGGGTCACCACAGTGGAACTTCTCCTCCTGTCCGCTCCTGCTACCCGGTCAGCGAGCGGCTGTGTTTCCGCTCACCCAGGGCGTGACCTGCCCGGGGAGCCGTGCGTAGGTCCTCGGAACCACCGCGCGGAAGCCGAGCCGCGTGAGAACACACGAGCCACGTACCTTGTCCTCTCAGTCGCTGGGTCTGCGCGTTCAGGTGGAACAGTGACACTGTGGCTTTGCACAGCAGGTCACCCAACCAGTGGTGATAATTCAAATTTTAAGAACATATAAGTCAGACAGAGCTGGCAGATGGCAAGCATTGGCTATAGAAAAATGATTAATAGCACACTCACTGTCTCTGCCTTCAGGATTTTGTAATTTGACTAATAGTAGCTCTCGATGTATACTTGGTCAGTAGCCCCATTGGAGATTTAATGAGAGTTATGGACTCGCCATTCGTACTAGAGTTCACAGGCATTGTCTATGAACTTCATGTTTACAGGGGTCACGGGTGGACTCCAGGTTAAGGCTCGTGTGTATTTACACGAAATGCAGAGTCAGACGCCCACTCTCCGCGAATGGCGGGCCCTCGAAGACTCGCCGTGTGGAAAGGGGTCGGCACAGACAGGGAAGGCGGGTCAGGAGACACGGCAGTCTCGGCAGCAGGCTGTCTGCGGAGTGGGCCGTGAATGGGCTGTGGGTGGGCGGGGAGCTGAGGGGGAAAGGGGACGGTTGAGCCTGAAAGGGACACCTGGGAGGTGACAAAGGGACAAGGGAAGAACGCTTGGAGAACGTTGAATTAGCGTTGGCTTTTGCAGGTGACGGAAAAGTGTGTGTTGGCCAAAATGTGACTGCATGATAAGGAACTTGAACTTGAACTATGTTGTTGGGGACGAGAGGTGGGGCAGAGGCCTGGGCAGGGCTTGACCTCACAGACAGGGCACAGACCTCGCAGGCTCCTGCCACGGATCAGTTCCAGGGCTGAGGACACTCGGTCTCCCTGCAGAGGACGCTCCATCCCAAGAACAGCCGTGCAGGCAGGTGGTGCGCAGGCCCCGCTCGGGAGTCTAGACGGCACTTCCCGTTTCGTCTCCCGTCCGCATGATCCGACGAGCAATCCAGGGTTTCGCAGAGAGCCAGCGCTGAGGTCAGAGGGTGCGAGTCCTGGGGGTGCGGAATGCGCCCGCCCGCTGGCACTGGGGAACACGGACCCCGAAGTCCGGTTTCTGAGGAGACACCGGGTGAAACCACTGTCACGGGCCACGGGAAGTGTTCGGGTGCCTGGGAACCTGGACTAGGGAACGCAGCCCCGTGAACCCCCAGGTGACAGCACTGTCCCTTCTCATCGTCTGCTGTCAGAGCTCCTGGGGGTGCCTGGGCACCCCCTCCGCTGCGTGCACCCCGCTTTCCCTGCTGTCCTCAGACGCTGGCCCGACAAACCCTGCCTCATCCACTGTGACCCCTCACCTTCTCCTCGGTGTCCGCGGTTCCTCCAACCCACAGACAGGACCCGGGGGAAGGCTCTGCCACCCCCTGCACACCCCTCGCCCGGCGGCCACTGTCCCCCGGACCGGCCTTGCCGAGCTGGCCATCTGCAGCTAAAGCAGAAGACTGCTTTGTTCTGCCCACTCCGCTGCACTCCCTTGGGTGCGGCGGGGGCCTCTGCCGACGGCTGCAGGCAATGCAACATCAGTCTTGGAAAATGAAACCTGGCGACCTGTGCTGACGTGGGTGAGCCCCGCACGACCACCTTCCAGGGCGCACGGCAGAGGTGAGAGCGGGCGTCGGAGCAGAGCCAGCCCAGCTGGGCCTGCGCCGGTCAGCCCTTGCCCTGAGCGGGGGTGTGACGGGTCATATCCCTGTGAAGACCATACATTCCTTTTCAGAACTCGCTCTTGGAATGTTCCTTGGAGAACTCCACTTGGATTACAATTCTCTTAATCGACAAAATGGCCTGGACCCTGGGAGCTAAGTCCTCACTCGGTTGAAATAATTGACATTACCACTTAAAGCCTTTGAAACAGCAGTTACTGCCAGGGCTGAGGTTATGTAAAATTTAAGCTCAGTGAAATTAACACCTTCGCTGCATTTCCTTTCACTCTGACAAAGGAGCATTTTGTAAAGGGTTCTGTTTCTTGGAACTTCTTTTGTGTTTCGTTGATTCCTTCAGTGGCAGTAGGGAAAGTCCAGAATTTTCATTACGGGTTTTCTGAAAATAGAACAGGGCTCTGCCGTCAATCTTTCTCTAAATTTTAGGGAAAACACCACCGCTGCCCAAAGAACGGAGTCGGCACTCCTTACCTCGTGAGGGTCTTCAACGTGCCCACCTCTCTGAACCGCCCCCCCCCCATGGAAAATGTCTGTTTTTTTATTGCTACACACTTGACAATACTTTTTGACATCGCACTCCTTGATCTGAACTGGTTATGAAATCTACTGCTGAGGTCTCAATGTGTGTGGATCGTAACCGAATACTTTACAACGCACATCATACCACTCAGAGTCTTCTTAATGTTACTTTCAAACCTCAGATGATTTGCAATTTTCTTTGCCCAGGAAATTCTATTTTCAAAGTCGTTTCTTGTGAAATGAAGTTTTCACTTGGATGATTACACTTTAGGTCTTATTTCATTAGCTAATTTTAATCTGATTACTTCTAGGCAGGAAGCTTATTATTTTGCTTCTTTATATGTTTTTTTCAGCAACAGGTGTTCAAGAAATCTGTAAACCACTTTGTACATTTTGACTAGAGTTTAAAAGATGGGTACTGAGACGCACAAAGAAAGTAACAGGAAATAAAATTCATTGAACTTCCAGGAAAAGTTTGCTTTTTCTAGTTGAAAGATCAATGTCATCTCCTTTGTTCTTCTAGAAATTAAATCACATTTTAAAAATGATAATCAGGAATTTTATTCCTCAAAAATTTGAAATCATGCCCACCCCCAAAAAAAGATTAACTTAAAAGATCGCTCAGGGACAACACACATAAAACATCCCACTTGGAACGACCTCCGTTCTCTGCGGTGAACAGAAGCCTTTTCCTGGTCCTTCTCTGTGCTGGGGCGTGCACTTCCGGACCGGGGGGAGTCCGGGACGAACGAGGGTTCCCATCTGGCGCCTCCAGACCAGGGTCATGTGCCCCAGGGCTTTGTTTTGTCGTCTTGCCCGGGCGGCTCCGGTCTCTGCCCCCACCTGCACGTCTCCGGCTCTCACGCCTGCCTGACGCTTTACCTCGGGCCCTGGGAACTGGCCTTCTGGGCAGCCCTGTGTCCGGTAGCCAGGGGCGGACGGGAGGTTACTAGGGCTTCACACATGTCTAGGACGTGAAATATTTATGGGGCAGAATTTCAAGGAATCAGCATCCCTGGTCGATAGCTGTTGTAGGTGCAGACCACGGTGGCCTCCTGGGCGGTGGCACCCCCGCACCACAGGCTTGTGTAAGTTTCTGAGCTTATTCACTCTCGTGTGTATATCTGGGTACACACACACACACACACACACACAAACTCACACATGTAGACACATTCACACGACTAACCAAGTTTGTCCTTAAACGATTCCCCGCCCCCTGAACCCCGCCGTGAGTAAAAACATGAACTGGATCACACGTGTCTCGGTTTGACCACACACGCCCGAATGACGTCACACACCTGGGCACAGAGGTCTCTTCCGGCCCCCACGCCCCTGACTTCCAGTCACTGTGGTGAAGCTTTGGGCTACTTGGGTTTCGTCCCTGAAGCTTCAGGGTATTTTTTTCTGTATTGTTTGCGTTCTGTCTTTTTAAACAGCTAATTTAGGATCCAACGTGGCTCACACCAGCAGTCTAATTAGAAAGGCCTTGCGGGGTGGGGGCGGGGGTGGCAGACACCCAGACTCCGCGGGCCGCGGCCCCAGCACTAGGCTGCTGTCCTCCATGAGACGCGCTGAGGAGTCGCACAGATTTCCAGCGAACGTGTTCCGTGCATCGCCATCGGGCTTGTGGCTCTCTTTGCTTCCTCCCTTAAACTGCTGCCCTGAGAAATAACTTGGTCGGGTATGACTCGCTCATTTTTAATGTCGTGGAGAGAGACTGTTCGGAGCATCCTTGGGAAGGCAGCCTCCTCGGCTTATTGGCCCTGAGACTGGAGTCCCCGAGGGGTAACTGCTGGCTCGAGGTCCCTTCCCGCAGAGAGGGTTTAAGTGCTGCAGCATCCCGCCCGGCCCGGCCAGCGCCTGCGGGGCGGCCCCAGGCAACCGCGCTCCGCCAATCCCACCCCCCTCCTCCCGAGGCTGCGGTTCCCCAGGCGGTTGCCCAGGGGAGCCTTCCTCCCAGCCCGCCTGCGGCGTCCGCCAGGAGCGCCCGCTCCCAGGCCCTCTTTCCCGGGTCATCCCTATTTTTGTTAAATTCCTCTGGTCCCGGGAAGGAAAACTCACTCCACAGCCTTAAGAAACAAAGACAGCTCCCTGGGACCTGGCACCACAGCCACCCTTCCCGGGGAGACCCTGGATGCTGCCCCTTGCGGTCAGCGCTCCCTGCGGTCGCCGGTTCTCAGGGGTCCACAGCTGCAAACCGTCCCCACGCCGAAGCAACCTGTTCGGGGTGGCCTGCCCTGGACCCCTTCCTAGGCAAATCACCATGGGGTCTGACCTGGGCGCAGCCTCTCCCGCCTGCCCGGGACCCCGCAGCGCGCCGCGCACGCACCTGCAAGCCCTTGTTGATGCGCATGTGCGGGACCCCTCTGCCCACCTCCGCCCTCTGCGGAGACCCAGGCCCGTGGTCGCTGGCGGGGGGCGACCCTCCTCACGCACGCCCCTTCTCTCTGTGCTTCTCCACATGGGACCCCTCTTTTTTGGCTCTGAGCTGGCCAGGCCCACAGCAGCCCAGAAGTGCTGGAATCAGGAGGTCCCCTCTGCCCAGGAGAGGACGGGACTGGTGGGGAACTCCCCTGGCCGGCGACCCTCAGAGGTCACTCTGCATGGTGCCCTGGGGGCACCCAAGAGCCCAGGGGTCCCGAGCAGGGCCCGCACTCCCGTGAATCCGTTTTCCATTCTCGTCCCCTTTCCATCCCTGGCTCGTGCATCCCAGGCCCTTCCCCGAGTAGATGCCATGCACCCAGCCCCTGCGGCAGCCCCGTGGGGGAGGGGACCACCCGCTCTGTCCTGTTCACCTGTCCGGTTCTGGGGTGGCCGACGTGATGATGGTATTATGGTCATTAACTTTCAGAAGCACCTTAGTTCTTTCGAGAGGCAACCTGACGCATTTATGGGCTTACGGCACATTTACGCACTGATATCTGCATCAAAACAAGGGGGGCTGGGAGGGAAGTCTGTAAAGGGGTACGCCTGAAAAGAATAGCTGAGAAGTGTTGCGAAAGACCGGCGGGTAACATGGGTTCCGCAACTTCTACCTGTGACTCAACGTTGGAAATAATGTTTCCCGCTGAAAAGATAGAGGAAACACCAACCCTTGGCGGGAAGGGAGGCTCCGAAGGCGCACATTGTTCTGCCCATCACACTCGCCAAAAGCACTTTCCCTTATCGCCTCTGGAGTGTTTTCCCCAATGCCCAGCACAATGGAAACGGTGTCGTTCTTGAACCTGCCATGACATCGGGCTAAGAGCTGCGGCTCCGAGGGACCGTCCGCAGAGCATGGGGCACTCGCGTCTCCGCCCGTGCAGTGGGGGCGGGCCGTGCTCTCCGGAGGGGACCGCCAGCGCTGATGGAGCTTCCTTAGGACCCTGTCCTCAAGGGTCAGCCTGTGGCAGCCTGTGGCCTCACTTCCCTTCTGTTCCAGGCTGGGCAGTATCCCACTGCGTGGAGAGACTTCCTTTCGTGTCTGCCTTCATCCTGCCACGGGCTCTGGAACTGCCCCCTCCCTCGGCTTACGAACGGTGGTGCTGTGAGCGTGGATTGCAAATATCTTTCCAATACCCTGCTTTCTGTGTCTGGGTATCCGCCGGGAAGTGGAGGTGTGGATGGTAGGGGGTTCCACCCTTGGCCGGCTGAGGGACGCCACCGCCATTTCCGCCTGCAGCACGCAGGGGGTCCCCTTTCTTGAACTTCCCTACGTGCTGACACACCCATTGGCATCATGCCCATTTCCGTACGTGAGACAGGAAGAGCCCACAGTGCGGATGGAAGGGGGGCCCCCAGCTGCCTGACGGCCCCCCACCCCGCACACACACCCTGCCCGGGCGTGGACACCGGCCGCTGTCCTGCACGCGTGTGCAACACCCAAGCACATGTTCACTTAGAGTGGCAGCCAACCTCCTAAATTACCACAAATAATGAAAATAACTGCATTCTCCATGAGCAAAGACAAAAAGATAGTGGGAAGGGTGGACCATTCTACATTTTTGTAAAGCGTTTTCCCATCAGCCGTGGAGGACGAGGCTGGTCTCGTGTCTCCTCCTGCACCCGGCGTGCCATGCACGGCAGTTTTCGGCGAGACCCATGTGCACCGCCAGGGCCCACACGGGGAGGGGGCCGGCGAGTAGAGGGACATTTCATTGATCCTCAAGCACGGAACTTAATAGACGGCTGTTTCTCAAAAGTGAGTCACAATGCGGAGCCTGAAACCTGTAAATAATTTTCACACTCAACTATAGTTACATCGATCAATCCGCCCTGCATTTTGAATGGGCCTTTCACCCTCGAATGACTCTGTGGCCACACACCTGGACCATTGTAAAAGTATTGGTTCACTGACACGTCCAGATTTGTGTTTGCTGCTGTCAGTATCTAATAGATTTTGTACAATATCTTTTAAAAGATCTGTTAGTATCACTACCTATGCCATCAGAAAAACCTTTCCGTACTTGAAAGTTGTAAAGATTGTAGAGGGAGATGCTAGTTTTCCAACATTTTAATATTTGCTTAAAAGCTAAAATTTTATCAGTAAACACATCATCCAGTTATTCTTCATGCAATAATTGCCGATTGTTTATGCCAGAGGAAGTGTCACCAAAAACACCACACTGTGACATCTGACGCCGTGCAGCAGTGGAGGTCTGCAGGGCCCCAGCAGCGCCTGGCCGTGCAGGACGCCCCCCCCATCCCCACCCCCGCCCCAGTGAACTTGTCCCCCCCCCCCCGGGCCCTCAGCTGCGTGGTTCAGCTGCGTGGAAGGCACCAGCGACATTGTCTTCAGCGGCCCCGACCTACTCGGGGTGGGGAGGGTCTGGGGGGCAGATGCCACCGGAGGAAGACCCCCACACTGAAGAGGGAGGGGCCGCACAGCAGGAACCTTGTAGTTCGGATCCGTGCGGGGGGTTCCGGGCACCTTGGAGGGCTCTGTGCGGGGACTGAGGTTTCCAGCAGTCGGGACTCCCCTCGCTGCGTTCCTTTCTGGGGTGGATGGCGGAGGGCAGTATTCTGGGGATGGTGTCGAGGGGCGGGGGTTTGCAGACCACGTGGGATCTTAAAGATAAGGAAGCAGGTCCCCTTTTACAAGAGAATCACTTCCGATCCGCCTCGGGTTGGAGGAAATGCTGCCTTATGTTTAGTCAAGATTATCAGCACATCAGTCGGTCGACTCCTTGGCTACGGCGATCTCCAACCATTAAAGCCGCTTTCAAGTTCATCGCATTTTTTTGGAAGTTCAGTGCCATTCTGTCTGAACATTTTTGTCTCCAACTGTTGGCCTCCCAACATGGGAGAGGTCCATGTTTTGGTCCCTTACAACATCTGTGTGCATCAGTTCCTGCCCGACCCCTCCACGTAAACACACACCGAATCTGCCCCCTTTCCGCTGTCGTGGGAGGGTCCCGGTCACGGCCGGAGAGGAGGACAGAGGGATGAATGCGTCTGCACGCATCGGTGCCACTCGCCTCCAACAGCGTTTTCCGTCGCCGCCGGCCAGCTGCGAGACAGGGTCTCCGCTGCCTCCTTCCTTCACGCAGCACCTCCCTGGAAGTGCCCTGCGGTGGATTTCTCAGAAATGGCTTTGACAGGTTACTCACGGAGAAAAATTTTTATTCCCATGTAAAAGAAAGACAACTCTGTCTTTTTTTCCCTTACCGCATTAAGTTTGATTTAATATGCCATTTAGTGGAATTAATGAAGCTTTTTCCAAAGCACTGGGGGGAAACAGCAAAATAATGGCACTTAGAAAATAAGAATAATTAAGGTAGAAGTAGGGAAGGAGGAGACAGGTTTACACCGAAAACGCCGTGAGGATTCAGAACAAAAACATCTTACAAACCCGTTTTTCTCTCCTGCGCCCGGCACCCAAATGCTGGGAGCGGTCTGGGGGTCCGGTTATGTCAGCTGGGCAGGAAGTGAGCTCGGGCCAGGGGGCGTGGTTCGCATTCGGGTGGTCTGCCGTGTCATCTGAGAGGCCTGATGATTAACATCGAGGCCGCTCAGGACTGAGAACCCATCACCACCCCCACCCGCCCAGTGTGAGCCTCACGGTTTACCCTCGGGACAGGGATGAGCTCGGAGTGTCGCCGGGAAGCAGCGTGTATTTGAGGACAGAGCAGATGCCCCGGAGAGCAGCGGCTGGGGCCTGGCTCCCGCACCACCCCCCCCCCCGCCCGTTAGTCCAGACGCACAGCTCCCGGGGCCGCTCGGATGGGGCCGCTCGGATGGGGTCGCTTTTGCAGGTGTCACGACTCCACCTACGAAATCGGTCTCCCGGGCTGGGTTCCCGGCCTGCACCAGGGGCTCTCTGAGCTTCCCCGAGGGTCATGGGAAGAGCAACATGCTTTCGTTCTTGTTCTGTCTCGTGGGAGTAAAGGCCTGGGCACCGGCGCCGTGAGCTCTGTCCTGCGGTGGGTCCCGCCGTGTCCCGGAGGGCCGGCCGGCCAGCCGGCAGCGGGTGTGTGCACCGCTGGCAGGTGCCCGGTGGCCAGGCGCTGGGACAAGGTGGTGGTCGCAGAATTGACTGTCCTCAGGTCCTCGCCGCTCTCAAAGGTCCCGCCTCCTGTTGAAGAGCTGGCCCACGCCGTTGCGTGGAGGCCCTGTCCTAGCAGCTCCTATCAACCGAGCCAACGGGCAGGTGCAGGTGGGGCCAGCAGGCCCTCCCCCTGGGCTCCCCGTCCCCCCTCAGCAAAGGCTCGAGTCAGCATCTGCGCTGAGCTGTCTGCCGTGGACCAGGATGAGCGAACCGCAGGGCCGGCTCCTGAAACCCAACCCCTTCATCGAATAGACACGGAAAACCGAGGCTGTGGCTCAGGGTCTCAGAAAATTCCAGAGGGGAGACCGAGCTCAGGTCTCTGGGCTTCTGGAGCAGCCGCCTCTTTGCGGGGCCGACAGTTTCTGTAAAGCGACCCCACCCGCTGCGGGCGGGCAGGTGGGCGCCCGGAGCCCGGCCGGGGCCACGGGGAGCAGCAGCAGGAAGTCGTCGGCGCGGAGAGAAACGGACGAGAAGCGTCTGTTACAGGAAGGACAGCGGAGTCTGTGCCGGAAAGAGTGGGTTAGCGGAGACCGTCGTGTTCACAACCCCCTGAAAGGTCCCCACGTCTCCGCACAGGGAGGGCGGCGAGGAGACCGGCTGAGACTTGTTTGGGGGCCACATCATCACCCCTCTTCTCTCTCCTCTCCATTTCCGCACGGTGTCCTCCCCCATAGGTGCCCCTCTCCCCCCCGCCCCGCCCCCCGTGTCTGGCGGCCCCTCCAGGGCCCTCCGCGTGGGAGGGAACGGCCTGAAATTGCTTCTGTGCAGTAACCCCGCCAACCCCTGCGACGCTAACCCCTGCGACGCTAAGTGAAAAACCTTTTAATCCCCAGGTGTCCCGAGTCAAACCCTGAACGGTCTTATCTCTGACAGCTTAAATCACAGGAGATACATTATTTAATGATTTGTTAAGCGCTCGGAGACAAGTGCTGTAAAGCTAATTGCCTTTCTCCTCACAAAGCGTCTGGCTGTGATTCCCGTTACGTTGGTGAAGAAGCGGAACCCCAGTGTGGGCGGGTGCCCCCCACCCATCCTCACCCCCCGCAGCCAGCCTTGGCCGTTCCCACGGGGACGCAGCTTCACGCGGGGAAGGTGCCTCGTCTCGCCGCAGAGTGACCTGCAGAGACGTCGCCCTGGAGGGCTCCGCTAGCCGGTCAACAGAGCAGACCAGCGACAGGAATGTGCACGTTACACACGTGTAGTCAGCACGTGCATGCGGCTTTCGGGTGCACGAGACCGCTCCCAAGGCCCAGCGTGAAAAGGGCGCAAGCACACTGTCTGGCTTAAGAGTAAAACTGAAACATAATAATCTAGTTCCTAAAGTGGTCGCCGACTTCTCTCAAGGGTCCATGTTCAAACACCTCATAAAATCTAGTAAAAAGCGTCAGGATGCCTGAACACGGGCAAGCCCACAGGGGCGGCCGCTGGCAAAGGAGCCTCGTAAAGAAAGGGAAACAATTACTGCCGGATTAGGAATTATTGCAGTCATAACTGAGCTCCCCGTAAAATGACGTACAGACCACGAGACCAGGACACTGAGGTTTATCTCGAAGAATCAGTGAATACAGTAATTATTTTAGATGCAAACCCCGGGAAGATGGCATTTTCCAGCTGCCGAGTCAGTAAGTATTTTCGTCCGTGTGCTAAAACCCAGCGCTGGCCAAGGTGCGGGGGTCAACACCCGCGAGGACACAGCTGGGGACGCACCGGGACAGGCTCTCTGGGCACCAGCCCGGCCCTGCGGACAGAGCCCGGCCGGGGAGCCCCGACCTAGCGACTTAGTGGGCGGAAGGATCGGGGCTCGGTGAGGCGGCCGGAGGGGGGCGCTGCTACGCACGACCGCCCAGGGTGAGAAAAGCAGCTGACGCCTCATCGTCGCAGCGTGGAATGTGTTATGTCTGGTCCAAGAAAAACACGTTCAGAAAATGTTTCATGACCTCAGGAAACGGTGCCCAAACATGCTATGTATGTTATGAGGGACACGCGATAAGGCAAAATGCTAATGCCGCCGTGGGAGTCTGATGACGTGCATTTGCAGTTTTGTTTCTGTTCTGTAAATGCCTTAAGTGTGCCCCTACCTTTATGCCCTATTGGTCTCCTCATGTGAATGCGCCCAGGGTGGGAAATAAGCACCTAGAGATGGTGACACTGGTCGTGTTCCGGTGAAGAGACAGCACCTTTATTTTCTCCTTGATGATGGTCGGGTCTGTCCCAGACTCCCCGAAACGTCCGTGGGGGGCTGCGACCCTGCGTAAAGGCGTCCGTGGGGAGGGAAAGTGATCGGCGCTGCCGACTGGGGGCCAGCCCTCCGCTGCAGGCGGGTCCGTGAGCACACACGTCCAACCCCTGCTCAGACACGCAGCAGGGCATGTGCGGCTGACTGGGCAGCTGGTGGTGGAAGGTGCGTGTGAGGAGGCAGCACCGTGGCGGGCACGGGACCGTTCCAGCGCGACGTCTGTAAGGCGGCAGCACCCCTCAAGGAAGGGAACGAGGTGCGAGGTGCCGTCAGCACCGGTGGTTCAGTCTCCAGGACGACGGCGCTCCCTGACGGAGCCGCAGGCAGGTTCCGGGCTCCGAGTTCACCCCCCCCCACCCCCGGCGGCGCTGCGCCACCCTGGCCGTGTTCCCTGGGGTGACCTGCTGACCTCCGCACCTCGGGGTTTTCCCGTGAATTCCTGGAATAATGGCATAAATCTTAAAACACGGAGCCAGAACTGAAGAGGGTGTAGATGAAGCGCTTTGCACAGTGCCCAGGGCACAGCGGTTTCTAAAAGTATCACTCGTTAAGAATAACAGGAGGACTGTGTTTTGTTCCATGCCAACACTGCCGCTGGCGGGGGGCCAAGGGGCTCCCCCGGACACTGGGACCCGGTGGCGGCCTTAGGCACTAAAGCGCCACAGGCTGCACTCAGGCCTGTGGCCGGCGGGGACCAGCGAGTGGGGCCTGGGGGGCTGGGCAGAGCCCACTGGGGGTGGGGGGAAGGGGTTCCGAGGATTCACCGTTTTTGCCGACGAGTTTGCTAAGCACCGTTAAAACAGGAGAGGGTAGTGAGCTGCTGGCCGTAACAGCGAACGTGCTTGTGGTGGACCGCGTCGGTGGAATCGTCTGGCCCGGACTGGCACTAATAAAATTGTGACGATCCTCTGAATCAACAAGAAGCTCGATAATCAGGTTTATATTTTTAATTCCAAACCCCGAATTCTTCCAGTTTGTCAGTCATCGGTGTATTTACGTGAAACAATTTCTTCTCTGTCTGAGAAGTGGCTCATGGCCTCCATCCCCATATTTAGCAAATTAAGTTCATTTGAAACGACTTGCATCCTGTGTGTTTACAGGAGATTACCTGAGCTCTTATTATTGGCGGGGGGGGGGGGTGGGCTTTGGATGCTGAGCTGCGGGAAGCTCCAGGGACCTCAAATTTTCAGCCGACCCGAAGAAAGCAGGTTTACCCCCAACCTCGGAACCACGGCGAGATTATACTGAAGGCAGCTGATATGAGGAGGGGGAGGAAGGTAGGGAAAGGTAAATAAAAAAGTTCTGTTCCTTGTCTGTGATTACTGCAGTATCTCCGACCTTTCTCGCCCTCACCGTGCAGGCGTGGCCCCCAGAGTGGCCCACGTCTCAATGTCGCTGTAAGAAGGGGGGTGCCCCTCTGTGCTCGAAGCTGTTGAACCCGAGCCACTGGGAAAAGACGCCAGAGAGGCCAAGTCAGTCTCAGACAAACACTGTAGCATTTCTTGAGCATCCCCGCCCCCCAAACACAGACTAACAAAGAGAAAAGGGACAGAATGAATTAAACAAACAGATAGCAACCCGGGCAGCAGTGCTAACCACTGAAGCTGGAAGACCGGACCCTGCCCTGCGGCTCCTCGCTCAGCGGGTCCAGGGCTGGACGCAAGCCTCAGCCGCTCCGTCAGTCGGCAAGGGTGACTGCATCGTCCACTCCGAGACTTCCCACGGGATGGGCGGAAATGCTTCGATCCTGGAAAGCTGCTGGAGGAACGCACCCTGTGCCTGGTCCCCCTGGGGGTGCACACACCCGGTTCTCTGTGTGGGGCGCCCCCCCACCGCCTGCCGCGAGGACCCCCGGGTGGGAGTGTCTGTCCTGCCGGGAGTGCAGCTCTCCAGGACACACCGGCCCTTTCCCCTCCACCGGCTGCCCCGGCGTCCCCCCCCCCAGGCAGACGCCACAGCCCCCGGAAGCAGGTGAGGGCTCCTCGCTGGGGACAGGCCGCAGCAGGAAGGCGCCGTCTTAGGGAAAAACAAACAATCCAGACCCCCTGGTGGGAGTGGGCTTCACGCAGCCCCCCACACTCACCTGCAAAGTCTAAGGAGCGATGAGACGTGTGGCGAGGTTCCCTGTATTCTGCCGCCCCCCCGGGGACAGCTCCCGTGCTTCTGCTACTTCTCGGAGCCTGCGAGCGCGCTGAGCCCCGTGTGTTCTGTCTGTTTGTTCTGGGCGACATTTGCTTTGAGTCGATTATCTCCCGTCGATTCCCTGTTCCTGGTCCGTGGCCCACGCGTCCCCTCCCTCCTCAGTGAGTTCAAGATGAAGGTGTGTGAGCACGGGAAGGCGGCCCTGATGGGGCACGAACGTGGAGGCCATTTGCCGGGTCCCGGGAGAGCCGTCGGGGGGGCCAGAGAGAGGCCGTGAGCAGCCAGCGCCCGGGGCTGTGGAGCCAGGGCACCTTCCAGTCTCGCTGGGTCTGTCCGGTGGCCGTGCTCACAGTGCGGAGACGGGTGGGGGGGGGGCGGTGGGGGGGACCCGGAGGGAGGGCGGGCGGGAAGGAGAAGGAAGGCGTCTACGCTGCTGCTTCTCCGGGACGGCCACCGGGGCAGGTGCTCCGTGGGAGCCCCTTTGGGGCGACTGGCGTGAAGGGGGCAGGGAAGGGCAGTGGGGAGGAGGAAAACAGGCCCAGCCTCAGGGGCGACGCACAGGAGGCTGGAGCGGAAGTACATCTCGGGCGGTGCCGCTCTGGACCTGCGCCCTCCCACGGGTTAGTCCTTGGCGTGCCCGCCCCGGGAGGTGTGACTCGGCAGGTAGCGGCCAGAAGCTGGGCATCCCGTTAAAGGCCTGACAGCGACCTACGGCCACGTGCCTCTCCTTCCAGGCAAGGGCATCTTCCGTTGTCTCCGAGGCACGGCTATCTCCACGGCCACCAGGGGCGCCCTCCGCATCGGGAGCACGCTGGGCCGGTCCGGTCCCTCATCCGCACTGCAGGGGTGCGCTCTCCCACGGGCAGAAACGCCCTTCACACTGCCCCCGGGGAAACACAAAGGCAGAAGACGCCTTTGCAGAGATGAGACAACCAGGACTTATCGCAGATACCTGGTTTGTCAGGTTACAGGACGAGACTAATCACCGCCCCAGGCCAGCCCCCGCCCCCCATGGACTATGCCGAGAAGGGAACGAGGGTGAACGCCGCTCTCCCAGTGTGGGAGGGGCCCACGTGCCACCCGCCTCGGGGCGGAGGAGAGAGTGGGCACCGCAGTGTGTTGGAAGGGGCCTCCCGGCAGACAGCAGAGGAGGATCAGACGAATGCGGCCGTGCGGGGGAGGCTTGAGAAGTGGTGAGAGGGACTCCGAGAGGTGGGGTCACAGAGACGTGGTCCCCGGGGGTCACGACAGCCAGTGACCTGAGGGAAGGGAGGGCGGAGAGGGTCGTCAGCCACGGAAGGGCCCTCCCAGAGGTGATCCCGGGGCACGCCCAGGGCAACCGTCCAGATGCCGGTGACAGGAAGGTGACGGCGGATGCTGTCGGGGGCTGAGCCTCGCTCTTCGGGGTCCTCTGCCGGAGACGGCACAGTCAGTATGTCCGGACCGCCGGCAACCCCGTGCCCTGCACTCGGGGCACACTCGCCGTGTTAGTCGGGGCCCCCAGAGCATCGGAGCCAGGAAGGTCATACATAGAACATGCGATGGGCCTCGAGAAACACGCTCCCTCAGTGACGGAGGCCGAGAAGCCCCAGGATCTCCAGGATGAGCCGGCGAGCCGGAACCCCAGGAGAGCGGATGGTGTGGTTTCAGTCAGTCCCAGGGCTGTTTCAGCCTGAGTCTGAGGTCAGGGCAAAAGTAATCCCCCAGTGCCAGCTCAGCCATGCAGGGAGAACTCTCTCCCACCTGGAAGAGTGGCAGCTTTTTGTTCTGTTCGAGCCTTCGGCCAGTTAGGTGAGGCCCACCCACCCGAGGGAGAGCAATCTGCTTTACGAGTCTGTCCGTTTAAATGCTAATCGCATCGAAAAAGAGCCCTGAAGGAAACACCCCAAACATGTGTTTGACCAAACATGTTGGCACCGTGCAGCCCTGTCGAAACCAAAACATTATCCATCATACCCGTTTTCCAGAGAGATTAACAAACTCTGAGTTCAGTGACTTCCTCAGGCCACAGAGCCACCACGTTTTAAGAAAGATTTGAACCCAGACCTTCCTGCTTTCAGCTGCTCCAGGTCTAATATCACAGACATAAATCAGACGTTGAAATTAAGTATTATTTTATTTTTATTTATTTTTTGAGAAAGGGGAAGGGAAGGAGAGAGAGAGAAAAACATCAGTGTGTGGTTGCCTCTCATGCGCCCCCTGCTGGGGACCCGGCCTGCAACCCAGGCCTGTGCCCTGACTGGGAACCAAACTGGTGACCCTTTGGTTTGCAGGCTGGCGCTCAGTCCACTGAGGCCCACCAGCCAGGGCTGAAAATTATTTTTTATTCCTACAATAATATAATAATTTTAATATTTCAAACAAAAACATTTAAATTGAAACATTATTTTCTAGTTTCTTTCCCCAAACACATCCCCACACTTTTTTTTTTTTCAGAAGCGATCAGAAGAGTGGAACTTCTTAACACATGTGATTTCGTAGAAAAATTAGAGAACTTACTCCCACACTGCACCCGAGCCCGCGGGTGTGGGAGGGACTGTGCCCCCGACACTCAGGACACGCTTCCCCACACCGGCCGTCTGTCCCTCTGCGCGTGCATCCTCATGCAACTCCGCATGACAGGATGGACATGTGAACAACTGAATGAGCAACTTTCCTTTCCGTCTGAGGTGTTTCATGCCTGCAGCAAATTGGGGGAACTCAGTGCTCCCCGCACCTGCGAGCGGAGTGGGTGCAGGACCCTGAGCCGTGGAACCCGGCCCCGCGGGGGCCCCGCGCCTGCGCGGCCGCGGCGGTAAACAACACGCGTTCGTGTCGGCTCTGACTCTGCGGCCGGTCGTAGGACGGACACGCCGCCGCGGTCCCGCAGCCCGGGGTCACCTCCCCTCCAGCGCTCACACTCGGGGCGCTTCCCACCGTCACCTGTCACCTCGCGGGCCGTGGCCCACCTTCCAGAGCGCGGCAGGGACGACGCGGTGCAGCAGGGAGCCCCGTGCGGGCGTGGACACTGTGCTGTGGTCTCTCTCCCCCTGCACCCACACCCGCTAATGGCTGTGTTTTCCTCCCTCCAGTGAAAAAGGCGATCGAGCTGAAGTCCCGCGGGGTGAAGATGCTGCCGGGCAAGGACAGCAGCCACAAGCACTCCGTCCGTAAGTCCCCTCCCGTCCCGCGGGGGGCGCCGTGCCGGGTGGAGGGGGCGGTGCCCGAGGGGTCCCGGTGCGCGCCGCGCCCCACCCCCACTCTGTCCGCGGTTCTTCTGCCCCAGAAGCACTTCCCGGGAGGGGGAACGTCCCTGACGTCCCGGTGTGGGTGTGTGTGTGTGGGGGGGGGGTGTCGTGCCGACCGTCCCGCCTAAGTGCCGCTCAGATCCGTCGTCCCGCTCCGCCCGCGCCGGCCACCCCTCCGCCGGGGGTTCTCGCCCCTTTCCCCCCGCGTTCAGTGCCCCCACCCACACACACTGCACCGCTCTGACCTCGCGGATGTGGGAGTCCCCCCTCCCCGGTTTCCTGTTTAACTACCCCGGCCTTCCGTGGCCTGCGGAGTCGGGCAGCTTTGGGGCAAGGTCCCCGTCTCCCCCCTCCCAGAGAACCAGAGCGGGGGACCCACCCGTGGGGCCCCGATTGGGCGCGCCCAGCTCGAGGCAGGCGACACCGGTAGCTGTTTGAATACGGGAAGGGAGCCCCTGCGGCCCCCTGCTCTGGGGGCTGTGCCCCTCGCCGTTACGCAGCTCCGCTCCTGGGCCCCGCGGGGTGCTCCTGGGCCGGGAGTCCCCCCCCCCCCGCCTCCACTGGGTGCAGAGGCCCGTGGGGTAGGGAGACTCGCCGTCTGCGGCTTCCCCTGACTCCCCGGCTCAGGGAGCTCTTCCGCCTGCTGTGCTCTGCGGCTCAGGGACCCCCGTTTGGTCCCCCCTTCCATGTTCTACCCTGTCCTCCTCTCGCTGTGGGCTGCCTGGCCCACCCCCTGCAGGTCAGCGGCTTCCCCTGAGATGCCCAGAGGGGGGACGCACAGCGTGGCTCCTTCCCACGCACCCACGGGGCTCTTGTCTGGACTTCCTTCCACCAGCTGCGTGGCCTTTGCAGCCTCTCCTCGGGGTCCTCCTCCACCCCCGCCGCCTCCTGGTGCTCCCCTCCCCCGCGTTTGGGTCTGAGTGTGCTGTTTTGGGGCGTGAGGGGGGCTGTGGGCAGAGGTGGAGGGCGGGCTCAGGATGAGTGTTGGAGCGCCCCCAGCTGGAGCAACTGTGTTTTCACCTGCCTGGTGCGTCGGGCTCCTGCACCAGGTTCTCTCCCTGACGAGTCTCCCACTGAAACTGACGAATGAACAACAAACGACAATAAACGTCCTCTAACCATCACACCGTAGGGTGACCACCCGTGCTCCTCGGTGTCCCCACTTAAGGGCTTCCTTCCTTCCAACTGTCCGTGTAACGGAAGTCCGGGGACCCTGCCCCCCAACACCGGGAGGGGGCAGAGAGGGCCCCCAGACCCCCGGGACACCTGCGCCGGCACAGGGCGTGGTCTAGACTCCCGAGGCGACTCTAACGAGGTGCCCTCGCCGGAAGTGGCTCTGGAGGCTGGCACGGCCGACCCCAAGGGGGAGCAGGTTCAGCATCTTGTGAGCCCTCCCCTCCTGGCGCACGGGTGGCGGTCTGCCTGTGGTCGCATCTCCAGAAAGGTGGGGGGGGGGGTCGGGGCAGGGGAACAGAGACAGAGAGAGAGAGCGAGAGAGAGGGAAGGAGCGGGAGGGAGCATCTTTTCTGCCCCCTCCTACGAGACCACCGGTCCCATCGCCAGGGCTCCGCCCTCGCTGACTGACCACCCCTCAGAGGCGCTCCTTCCAGATCCCATAAAGGTGTGGGTTAGGATTCCAATACATACGTGTTGGGGGTGTGCGAACATCCGCCTACAGCGGGGTGCGTTCCCCGAGCCCTGCCTGAAACTCGGGCCCTTAGACCCCCAGGAACAACACCATCCATCTGCAAACGTCCCCGCTGAGCTCCCGGTCTGATCCCCCATCGCGGGCAGAGTCCATCCAAATTAGGCAGGGCTCGTGAAGGAAGGAAACAGCTGAGAGAAGAGGAAGGGAGGACGCCATTTTTTTTTTAAGTTTTAATATTTTGTTATTGTGAGCGTTTAATTCAGGATACTCCATAGAGAGGGAGCTGTGGTACTTCTAATGATTGCGGAATTAATGTCTGAGGGTTAAGAACCCTGCAGAATGATCCACGGTAACGGGGAAGCACCCATCAGGTGAACCCTGACATCCAGCCGATATTAGAGCCAATAGCAGCAGATCAATAGCAAACCAGACTTGCCGGCTAGTCTAACATATAGACAGGAGTCTTTTGGAAGGAGACAGTTCTGTTCTTATCTGAATGCAAATGCACAAAGAAGTCATTACTCATTTGGTTTTAAGAAGTGTTCTGCACTTTCCCCCAACAGTATTAGACAATTCTTTTTTCAGACATGAGAATTAATCACTAGGGAAAATAAGGAATAGAAGAAACGGTGAGCCTTCTAAGACCCATGGGAAAATAAATGGTGATGTTATTTATGCAGAAGGTGTGACCAAACTCAATTAAATGTTTCATAGAGACAAGGACAGAGGCTTTGAAGCCAGAGAGACAAGGATTCAAGAGCTGTAAAATTATGTATCTAATTCCGGCCAAGTTTCCTCATTTATAAAATTAAAATAGCAATGCTCTTTGTCGAGCAGGTCAAGCCGGTTATTTGTGAATTCCTACGCCAGTGGGTGACGTCCGGCAGAGCCGGCCCGTTAGGAAGTTTCCATACAGAGACAGCAAGAGGCAAAGAGTGTAAGCAGTGGGCTCACCAAGCATGGCAAAGGTCTCTCTTCCCTGAACTTGCTTTCTCAGGTCCCAGGAAATAGGCCGGTCAATCTGGGTGGGGGACCCAGAACCCGGGCCCCCAGATCCCATCCAGGACAGGTGCCAGGGGGCGGGGGGCGTGAGCCTTGACCCCGGAAGCCGCAGGCCCCTCCTCTCTCTGAGCAGTTCACGGCTCTCCTGCCACCTCCGTGAGCCAGGAGGCCGCACGTGGGAGTGACGTGTAGGTTTCCTACGCGCTGATGCCTGCTGTGTGGACCTCAGTGGGAGTGGCCGTGTCGAGACCAGCTACGGATTTCAGCCCGTCGTCCCCATCGCACGTGGGGGCCTCCGGAACGGGCCTCACCCCGCTCCGTGGACTTCAGTCCCCAGCACTCGGGCTTGACCCCGGGAGCTGACCACAGCCGAGGACGGTGTCCGGCAGTTCCGAGGACACGAGCAGCTCTGGCACCAGCCGCACCGTCCGCCGCCCTGGCCCTCCTCCCGCCGGGGCTGTGAAGGGCACAACCAGACGTCCCTGAGACATGCCCGGCCGGGTCTGAGGGCCCGTCAGCCCCTGCCCCGCATGGCTCCTGCTGGCCTCCGTCCCAGCTCTCTCCCTCCTCCGTCGTTCCTTCCTCTTCCGAGGCCCCGCAGAGAGTACGATGTGACCGCAAGGCCCCGGGGTCATCCTTCCTGCCAGAGGTTTCGCCCGTGCCCACCCGCAGGTGCTGGTCCACGCCCTTCACTCAGGCTGGACTCGAGGACGGCGGTGACCAGTGTCTTCCCACAGAAGGCCAACAGGGACCCGAGGGAAGTCGGAGCATGAGTCTGGCATTTACCCCTCCCACGGCCTGCCAAGTGCCCTCACACCAGCCGTGCCCCAAGGCTCAGACACCAGAGGTGCAGCTCTTCTCACAGGGGCGAACCTCTGCCACCCCTTTTCTCTGGAGTTCAGCAAGAATTTCTCCCCTGCCGCCTCCTACCATCTCAGCTGGGACTCACCCCAATGTGACCGCCCCGTGCCTGGAGGCAGCTGCACAGTGACCCTGCCGTCACCAGCCCCTTTGGAAGAGGGCCCACTTCCCATCTTCTCCCCCCGAGTGGCTGGGTCCTGTCGGGACCCTGTGAGGTGACAGAAGACGTGGAAGGCCAGCATGAGCCGGAGACAGCAAACTCCACACAAAGACCCACAGTTGAAAATGAGACAAACACTGGACAAGGCGAGGAATCACGTCTCCCGACTCCGTCAGCTCCCCACTAAGGCCCTTCCGGTGGGCTTCCCTGGACCGTCCCAGGGGCCTCGCCAGGGGGACCAGAGGGTGCGGGACCGCTGCCCAACTGGCAGCGTCATGATGGGGACCGACCTCACCACCATGGCCAGACCGTTCCGGTCCTGGAATGTGAGAGGTACTGGGTGCTACAACAGGGTAGGTGGGGACTCCGTGGCTCGTGTGCTTCCAGCGTTTGTGCCGACGCACCACAGGGGCGGGCACACTCGTCAGCAACAAGCTCCGTGTCTGTGTGGCTGACAGACAAGCAGCGTCTGTGTCCGGACACCGCGGCGGCCCGCTGTCCCAGCCTCCAGCCTCCCAGGAGCCCATCTCCCCGCCGGTCCACCTGCCTCCTCCTCCCAGACCTGCCGGGGCGCACAGCTGGTCTGAGACGAGCTCCTTGCAGGCTGAGTCCTGCTCTGGGAAGGGGCCCATGTGCTCCCCCCACCACGGGGACTCACTCACCGAGCCCCCTCCCCGCCCTCCGACCGCCCAGGCCAACAAGCACTCGGCCAGGGCTCCCTGGTTGGAGGCAGGAACGGAGGGGAAGCACCGGACTCTCTCTGTGCCCTGGAACAGAACCCCACAGAGTCCCTCTTTCATCCCTCCCCGCGGCGTCTGAGGGGCCTCCGTGCGTTCCTCTCTAGAATCGCTCCGTTGGTCGGTCAGCGTCTCTATCCAGCCCCGATCTCGTTACCCATCAGCCCCCCGGCGATCCTCTTAGCACACGGAAAGGTCGCCGCACAGGGTGGGACGGTGGCAGGGACCCATGGGCGCACTTCCACTCTCGTACACAATGAGGGCGGTTTCCTCTGCTGATAAAGAATGAAAGATTTACAACTTCAGGTTTTTCACCAGTTTAATTAGTTATCGATAAATAACGTTTTCAAGGGAAAAAAGCAGATAATGAAGGCACTAATTCTGTGTAACGCTCTAACTTTCTGATTGTTTCCACCTGCGGAAGGGGATGACCCCCAGGGGCACCTGAGGCAGCAGAGAACACTTCTCTGAAAGGAACACACTCAGAAAACGCCCGCCCCCAGACCCCCTCCCCCCACCCAGCGGCGGTGGGCCCTCTGTCTTCGTTCTGAGATTGGGCCCCCACAGCCCCGAGGGCTCCCTCAGTCCCTGCCCTCTGTTTGTAAATGATGGCGACCCTAGACGTGGTTTCTTCCTCCTCTTCTCGGCACTCTCCCGGGCGTAAGGCGGTGTTCGCACAGTGGGTGTGGGCATCACTAGGCTAGAAGACCCATCGGTGCCTTCTAACGCCGGAGAACAGAAACCTGCAGGGAGGAGGAGGAGGAGGAGGAGGGAGCCCCGGCTGTCATTTTTCAGCTGGAGCTCGCGTGCCCGGGCCGAGGTAAAGACGGACGGCTTTGCAAACACAGCACTGCTTTGCCGTAGCTCACTCGGGGGGGGACGGGTGGGCCACGCGGCGTCCTGGCCATTTGCAGTTACAGCGGTGTGGGCCCGAGCAGGGCCGGGTATGGGATTCAGAATCTTTGTTTAATGGGAAGCTGAATTAAAAAAAAAACAACTGCAGGAAAGTCGAGCAATAGAATGCATCATCTTATACCCCCTTAGGAAAAAAATAACAACAGGACATTACGGAATAAATGACCCTAGAATTTTTCCGCTTTGACTATCAGCCATCCCTTTCATTGCTCTTTGTTTCTGGGGGCAATCCTTTTGTTTCTTTCCCCTCCCTTAAAAAAAACACCTGAAGCAAAACAGGATGACACTCGTTCCCCGCTGCCAAAGAGACAGTCCGGCAGTGAAGAGCCGCTGATTGGACATTGTGCTTGGAAACGGCTCCAGCAGCTCCGTTTCCCTGGCTCCTCTGTTGTGCCAGACATAATCATTCGCGAGGGCAGATTTCAAACTTTTGTAGCTCCTTTTTTTTTTCCAGAATGAAACGGCAAAATGATGTCTGAACAACTTTGCACAAAGATGCAATCATAGCCACATAATGTTCGAGTTATCTTTGCAACATGGTGTGACCAGTTAACCCAGTTTCTAAAATATGCCGTTCCAGAGATCTTTAAAAATATGCCCCATAAAACGTTCCTCCTCCTCCTGCCCGGGGTCATGCTATACTCTCCCACTTACCGCAGTAATTGCTGTGTCCGCAGCCATTGTTTCCTTCAGTGCAGAAGGGTTTAAGAACACATGAGATACACTGGTGTGTAACACTCTCTCCTTACCTACACCCCCACATGCCAAAGGAGAAAAAAATAACGTTCATCTCGTGTCTCTGCTTCTTCACTGTCCTCTGAGCCTCTCAGAAACGTAATCACAGCGTGGGCCGTTTCTCTTCAGCTCCAAGCCACCCCTGCTCCTCGTGGGTGTGGTGGCATCGGCCTGGCCGCCTCGCCCTGCCTCGGTTTCCCCGCAGTCTACCTTCACACACAACACACCCCGTGATCGTGGAGGAATGTCGGTGGAATCACACCATTCTGCTGCTCAAAAAACCTTCAGCGGTTTCCCTTCACGGCCCAAGTCCACACTCCTTACAGACCACAGACCGCCCCCTCCCACCCCACTGCCACCTGCCCCGCCCCTGCCCTTGTCCTGAGGCTCAGGGGCTATTTGATGACGGCCGCAGACGCCCTGGGGTCCCAGCCGTTGCTCTCTCCTCCCTCCCTCTGCGGAGCGCTGCCCAGGGAGCCTCGCCCCCGCCTCCCTGAGGTCACCGACCAAGGACGACCTTCTCCACCGGGCTCTCGCGGGTCCCCTGCACTGACTGTGTCACTGTGGCCATCCACCCACTACCCGGTGTCTTCCTGTGACCGGCTCCGTTTCCCTCTGTGTCACTTGCAATACACCATGGAGAGCATGTATAGACACGTGAACTTGTGCATGTTCCTGGGAGCGTGCACACACATGTGTTCGTACTTATGTCCTACCCCCAACGCCCCTGCAGACTCCACGAGGGCAGACGTGTTTGTCCGTGTCCTTCCCTGGCAGATGCAGTCACACAAGCACGGCTGCCCACACGTTCGTCCGTGCAGCGGCCGCGTGTCCTGGCTGTGCGGTGGCCTGCGGGACAGTGACAGAGCGAGCCCGTCCTTTCCTTCAGCCGGGCCTTTGTTCTCCGCGTCCCATTCACGGGTTTAGCGGCCTGGCCCTGAGGAAACCCACAGCTGTTTTGTGGGGGGGGGGGGGGGGGAATTCTCCCCACGCCCTAGAGGGCGCTCCAGCCCGCGGGCGTGCCCGCGTAGGGAGGGGTGTGTCGGGCAGGGTGCCGGAGTGAGGGCGGCACCGTTCACCGAGGGTTGAGTGGAAACAGATTTTCGCCCCTTCACGGTAGTAGGGCGTTCGACCCATCGAAGGCGAGAATGACGGAGGAGGGACATGCCAGCGGTCAAGCCCAGCACCTCCGTCCCGGACCTCTTCCGAGCCTGGGCCACGGGGACGGTCCACTGAGGTCATCGGCCACTGAGGTCATTGGCCACTGAGGTCATCGGCCCTTTGCCTTTGCTTAAGGCAAAGTCACGGAGGCTCAGATAAAGAAATAGCCTGCCAATTTATAGAATATCATGGCCTCAGAGTCCCTATGCCTACCACGCGGCCACATCCAAACCCTGAGGAATTAGTCACGGTTTTCAGGTTTGCCTGCTGGCGAAGGGTGGCAGAACCTCCTCAGCCGCGCGCAGCCTGTGCTCTCCGGGGCCGGGAAGTTCAGTCACCCCCGTTCACAGCCTCGTTACCCGTCACCCAGCCTCGGCCCAAACCCTTAAAAGGAAAATTCCGGGGATAAACAACTCGCGTGTTTTAAATCGCACCTGGTTCTGAGTAACGAGATGAAATCTCGAGTATATAACACGTTTTTGCAGGCGGGTAAATTCGTTTTGTATTCCTGATACGAAATACATAACTCGTTTTGCTTCCCGATATCCTCGTCGGTCACTGTGCGCGCTGCCGGTTGCTAGGGACGCCGCCCGTCGTCAGGCTCTCCTTCCGGAGGGCCTGCCGCGGCAGTGCCATTGCTGCGCGGTGGGTCTGGACCGCCCTGGAGCAGGGGGTGTGCGAAACCGCTGCGGAGCGGAGGCGCTCGCTCCTCCCCGCGCGCGCGCCCATCTCTGCCACCGGCCACCCTTCGGCAGGCGGAGGAAGAGCCCCGTGACCCTCCGACCCCCGCACGGAGGTTTAATAAACCACGAGGTGTGATTGCTCCGGTCACTTTGTTCCTTTGTCGTGAAACGCAATAATGCAGTTTTGCCATTGTTGAAAACCCTTGTTTTCTCAACAAGGGCCCGTCCCCCTGGGGCAGGAATGCAGGCGGTTGTATAAACCGCTTCATACTCCAGGGGGGTGAGTTATGCTCACACTTTGTCAGCGTGCCCTTGTCACCGCCGGAGCTGAAGTGGCGGGAAAGGGCCCCCCCGGGGGCCCTGGCCGGGGAGGGTGCTGCGTTTCCGGCCCGCGGGGAAGGGCGGTCTCACCGGAGCTAGGAGCAAAGCTAGCTGGCTCGTCCGCCACCTACCACGCCATTCACACGTACCGTTCCTGCAGCAACTA
Source organism: Phyllostomus hastatus (assembly GCF_019186645.2). Lineage (NCBI taxonomy): Eukaryota > Metazoa > Chordata > Mammalia > Chiroptera > Phyllostomidae > Phyllostomus > Phyllostomus hastatus. The sequence goes on from NW_025334032.1 coordinate 45,169,775, forward strand.
GGAAAGAGCATCTGTTAAAGTATGCAAAACCAAGGTAGAGGGTGACTCGACCACACACGTGAAGTCGTGCGGGAACCCGAGTGGGCAGGAAGCGGCTTTGTGGGGGGTCTCAGTCTGCAGCCACCGGGCATAATAGATCCACGATGTGAAAACTCACTCTGGAAAGTGAGTGGAGAGGGCACGCCTCCACTGGGGGAAGTGACTGGAGGGGCACCACCCACGGTTCCGGAAGTGTCAGTGTCCCCCCACATGCCCACCCCTCTCTTCCAGCAGCCCAGGCGTCATGACCGACTCTGCAGAGTTATAAGACAAGTAAGTCTCCTGGTCGGACGGGGTGCAAACCTCAAGCCCTGGAGAGCACGGGGTTCGGGCGCCGGGCGGTCGATGGCTGAGCCCACGGGCCGTCAGGGGGGCAGGGTTGCTTCCTGCGATTAAATTATCCTCTGCGATCGAAGATGGGTCCGGGAGCAAGGTCAGTCAGGAACCGGAACGATTAAACCGATTAATCACGTGTAGCTTCCTCACGAATTGGATGAAAGTCCCCCACTTCCGACACGAGGAACCTCAGTGGGCAAGTGAACTCCATCAGCTTCGACACGAAGACGTATGGAAACGGACTCGAAGAATCGTGCACTCAGAGCACCAAGGGGACTTCAGGAAAACGCCCACCCCCCAGTCTCACGGTTTTCTTTCGGACGCCTTTGAATGGAGGAGTCAGGAGAAGCCTGAAAATGTGTCAGCCTCCGTCCTGTGAGGGGAGCCTGTGCAGTCACGGAACAGCGGCAGGAAAGTGGAGTCCTAGGCGATCCCTCACGGAGGGGGAAGCTGGAGACACACGGAGTGGGTGGGCCCAGCGGGGAGGTGCTGGTGGCTGAGGCTGGACTTCAGGAAGGGAACCCGTGTGCTGGCCACGCGGAGACGTAAGGGGTGTGGCAGCTGGCTGAGCTCCGGGGCAGAGGGACTCTGGACCCTCCGGAGATGCAGGGGGAGCGTCGCGCATGCTGCCTGGTGCGTCCCGGACACGGAGGAGAGGCGGTGACCGCACATCCACCTGCATCCCAGGTGACCCTCCAAAGATGGCACCTGCCGTGCGCCCCCCACACGGCGTCTCTGACAGGTTTTAGGTGGTCGCCACGCCCTCTGGCTCACGGTGTGTGTTGGAATGACTGCAGATTCTCCGAAAGTCTCAATAAAATCCGCGAGGAAGTCTTACACCTGTGTGCGGCCGCCCGGCAGGTACCGGCGTCCGCGGTCTGAACTGGCTCCTCCCGGGGGCCGATGGTGCGAGGCTCAGGTGCACGCAGGGACCGGCCGTCCGCATCCCCTCCGGGGACATGGTGGTTTACGGAGGTGCCCACGTTACATGGGACTGTCTTTCTCTCCTTCGCTGCTGAGGGTTGGTTCCGTGTCCCGGATGCCCGCCCTCTGGAGGGCGTGCAGTTTGCCGACATCGACTCCCCCCATCAATAACTCCTCTCTGCTTCCTTTCAACCGGCCTTCCTTTCTCCGAACCCATCTCTCTTTGAACGGCTGGACTGTAATCTAAGAGAACATAGGTTCTAGGGTTTGTGTTTCTTATTAAACCAGGAGGCACTGGCAGCCTCGGCCTGAGATTGTTTATGGCGGCCCCAGGAACAGCTGGGAGGGGGGGCAGCCGTTCATCGGAGCGAGGCTCTGTCACTGGAACCCCCGCCCCCGCCCGGCTTGTCACCGACAGGCCGCCCCAGTGTAGTGTCCTGTCGCAGGTCAGTGGACCTGCACTGGGGGGCGGAGGGCTCCTCAAACGCCCCGTTCATACCCCCCCCCCCGACTGATCGAACCTCTCCCTGGGGACCCCAGGGAGACATGCTCATCTTGAAACAAGGGAACTTAAGTTACGACCGTGAAGTTTAATCCAAATGATAAAGGGAAGGAGAACTAGAGCCTATAAATTCTTACCGATTTCTTCCCTCCCCCGTTCTCAGTCGTCTGTCTCCAGCGCAGCTGCGAGCATGCAGGGCTGAGGGGGACGCCCTGTCCCCCTCTCCTCCTGTGCTGTCCTGGCCGCGAACGGAGCCGCGTCCGCGCTGACCGTCAGGCGCGTGCCCTGGTGACGGTCCGACCCCAGGAGTGCTCGTGTCTCTGCCCCGGTTAACCACCACACTAATTAGATTAATTCAGATGATTTAATTAATGCGAGTGATTAGGCTTGTTTGGTATAGTGGTTATTTGGTCATGTCCCTTGAGTTCCGTGCATTTACCTTATTTTCGTGGAGAGAGAGCCGATGAAGAGGAGGGCCAGGAGGAAGCTCACGCCAGAGAAGGGAAACCAGCCATGTTCTCGGATGTGCGAACGGTAGGGCACGTCCAGGAGGTGAGCAAGAGTGACACAGGTGGGGGGTGGGGGGCTTAGGGACGTCCTTCCAGAGGCAGGCGCCGTGTCTGGGGGCCCGGTACAGCGCAGCTGTTACCGGACTGCCCGAAGGGGGTGCAGTTCGCTTCAGAGTGAGCTGTCCGCCTGACAGGTCAATAAGACGGTAGAAGCCACACCCGAACGAGCCGCGTGCATCTGGGAGAATCGTGGCTTCCGGGGAAAACCCAAGTTCACTTGTCACTACGGGAGGAAGAGTCCGCACTGCACCAGAGAGGGTCTGTGCGGCGTTCGCGTGCAGGTGTGCCCACGAGCGTGCTCCGCCCATCTCCGTGGGCTCTGGCGTGGGGAACGTGACCCCGTGGGGCTCCTTGCACTTTTCGGACGGGCTGATTCATGGGTTGTCCGTGAGGAGACAGGGACGGGTTAGAAGAACATCAACCTTGCTGTGGGAATGCGCCATGCAAAGAACACAGCGGTGCTTTCCGGGGAGTAAAACGGGGTCCGTCGCACCTTGAAGCCGTGTTTGCGATCGGCCGCCTGTGGAGGGTGCTCAGCCAGGACCCAGCTCCCACCCTCCCTCCGCCCGCACCTGCGCTTCACCTGCCTGCGGTGCAGTAGTGCTCTGGGCTCCACGCAGCGGTGGCGGGTGACACAGCTCCACTCCATTTTAATTGTACGTGCATGCTGTTCAGAGCACAGCGGCACGTTTGAACTTGCTTTAGTTGAACAAAGGGCTTTATTTCCGTTTTCCAGTCCTGTTGGCTATGAAAGTGGCAAACTAGCACCTCTTCTCTGGGGTTTCTTCTGCAGCATAGGAAACCTTTCCCCCAGGACTGTCGTCCGTCAAAACAGCCTTCTTCTGTCTGGCGGGGAGCAAATATCCTGTTGGTGCTCTCTGCCCCATCTGCGATGCGCAGTAACTCTCAGCTGTAAAGCCAGACTAGTGCCATTCACTCACGACTTTTATGTTGCTGTTCGTTCTATGAGGAGGATTGATGGGAGTGAAACTCGTTGGAATCAGGCTTCGTACACACACACAAGACGGCCTGAGCCATTCCTTTCTTATCCTCCGTCCGCAGCAGTTCCTGCTGGGCGCTGGGTGTCGCTGGGCGCACCCCGATCCACGTGACACCACGGCTTTGCTTGGGTTCATGCCTTTGCCCACCGTTCCACGTCTGTCATCTTCTGTGGCGCCTGGGAGGTAGCTCTCATTGCTGCCAGCGTCCTGCCGGCCCCCTCTGCATTCTCCGGGGGGGCCACCTCTCAAACACCCGCGCCCCCCGCCTCAGCAGTCACCACACACACGGGCACATGCACCCCACACTTTCCAGTCCACTGCCTTTTCTCCCTTCTCTTTGTCTCTTTTATTACCTAATGACCATATTCGTGTGTGTGTGTGTGTACATTTATATTCATGTCATTTATTTTCTCACAGAAATGAGGGTGGGGACTTTAAAGTCCTGTTCACTGTCCAACTGTGCTTAGCACCTGGCGGGGACTCAATAGATAGATGTGGTGAATGGGTGAATGAGTGAATGAATGAGTGAGCGAGTGAGTGAGCAAAGGAATGAGTGAGCAAAGGAATGAATGAATGAAAGAATGAGGAATGAGTGAATGAGGTAATGAGTGAATGAATGTGTGAAATTCTTGCAGCTGCATCCTCCTCACTGTTTAGACCACGGTCTCAGACCCCCCCCGCCCGGTGCCCTGCAGCAAGCGCAGCCCCCCTTGCCGTCCTGACCAACGCCATGTGCCACGTCACCCTGGTCTCTTCTCTTCCATGACGATGTCAACGGTCAAAAAGAGTTGCTGATCCGTTTAGGCTGTTTTTTTTAGGATATACGTTTTTTGAAAAGGGGCCTTAACAGGTACGTGGCTGTGCCCCCAGAACACACCAGGCCCCGCACATAGTAAACACCTGATCGGAGTGCGGCTCGCTGACCCCCTTCCCGTGAGCTCACCTCAGCGCGGTGTCTGGCGCAGAGCAGGCGACTCTGCCCACCTGCTGTCTCCCTGCTGTGCATCATCTGTCATCCGTCATCATCTGTGTGCCCTCCACCCCCGTCACTCATCTGTCTGACATCTGTCAGTGTCTCCTGCATCCGTGTCCATCTGCCATCCATCTGATTATCAGCCTATCACCCACCTGTCTACATATCTGCCATCCGTCACCTGTAGCCATCCGCTACCCATCACTCATCTACCTGTCCATCATCTCTCTACGCCTCGTGTGCCTGCCTACTGCCCACCTATGGTCTGTCTGTATTTGTCTACCATCTGTCTCTATCTTACGTAGCTATTGTCTGTCTATCATCCATCTATATATCTGTATCTATATCTATCCAAATCTACCTGTTAATCACACGGAAAGGGGGACCACCGACCCTATCTTAAAGATACACAGAACAAAGCGATGTGCTTGCAATGCGCAGTAAGGCCCCCGATCTCAGACCATCGAGCAGCAGAAGCCGTGTGAGCGTGAGTCAGATTCCCACCTTTCCCTGGGAGCCTTCCTTCCCGAGGGAGAGAAGGAGTTTATACCCAGAAAGATGGGATTTACACCCAGAACTCTTAATTCAACTGCAAATGCCAAGTCGTGAACACACAGTGCAATGTGCAGATGGTGTATTACAGAGTCGTGCACTTGAAACTGCATACTTTTATTAACCAATGTCACCCCAATAACTTTAGTATATTTTTTAAAAAAGAGGTACATTTGAGCTGACAAACTCCACAAAGAAACTTTTCCTGAAGCCCCTCCCCTGGGGAGGGGGCCGCCCACGCCCAGGGGGGATAAGGATGGGAGAACCATGCCCCTGTTGGCTTGTAAGGAATATGTATGTGCCTTATTTTTACTTCAGGAAGTAGGCTTCAGTTACGTTGACCCTTTTGTTTCCCGGTCAGCCTTACTGGGCTGCCATGGGTGTGTGACGCTGTGTGAGCTTCAGGTTTGCAGCTTAATGGTTTGATACAGGTGGACGTGATGAGCGGGTTCCCTCTGTCCCCTCCCTCCGCTCCCTCTCTGTGCGGTGGTGACACTCAGACCTACTCTCCCAGCAGCCCGTGAGCACGCACTGCGTGCTTGCCGCTCGGTGCATCAGATCCTCAGACTCCTCCACCTTCTTGCAGCCAGGAGCGTGTAAGCTTCCACCTGCACGTCCCCATTTCTCCCGCCGCCTCTTCCCTGGCGACCACCGTGTTGCTCTCTGTTACACACGAGTCTAGCTTGTCACATGTCTACCCATACAGATACATTTCACATGTAGGTGAGGCCGCGTGTTATTAGTCACTCTCTGCCTGGCCTGTGTCACTTAGCGTAACTAACGCCTTCCAGATTCATCCATGTCGTTGCAGATGGCAGGGTTCCCTTCTCTTTCTTGTGGTTGAGTAGTACTCCACTCTCTCTCTCTGTCCCTTCCCACGGTGACACCCATCACACCTTCTCACCCCTCACCTGCTCTTCTGTGGAGGGGCGCGCGTGGTCTCCCCGTCTCGGCTGGGGCGATCGATGCACGCCGCAGTGAGCGTGTGAGTGCAGGCCACTCTTTGGGAGGGCGGTTTCGTTTTTGGGGACACACCCGTGGAAGTGGCAGGTGGCAGGACCTCATGGTGGGTCTGTTTGTGACGCTCTGCCGTGGTCACCCCACTTCCTGCCCACACGTGTCGGCCCCTGTGAGTGGCCCGTGCCTGGACCCAGGACCGGGGGTCCCCACACGAAAGAGCCAACTGAGCTTCATCCCAAAGGTCACTTGAGGGCGGACGTCGGCCGAGCTCTCCTCTGCATTTCAAGTGGAGAATCGGAGCCGCGTGAAGCCTGCAGACACGGCGACCCGAGGGGGTGCTGGAGCCCGTTCGGTGCACAGCCCGGGGCTCTCGGAGTCTGGCGAGCCTGCCGGGCTGCAAGGGGCCCCGACCCTGTCCCCCCCCCAGATTGTCACTCCAGACCGGGGCCCAGAGAGAGCGAAGTGGGGGGGGGTGCGATCGGAGTTCGGCCGACAGGACAGGGAGGGAGGACACACGCACGTCATTTGGAAAGCCAGAAAAAATGCGACATCTACACCCAAATAGGGTTGTTAAGCGCCAAAGAGCCATTCGGATGAAAAAACAACGTCGTGTTCCAGTTGTTTATTCCCCGTGTGTAAACAAGGCATCTGCACTTGAAGATGGAAAAGCGTGACCCGCTCGGTGTGAGCGTGTTGATTCGATCGGGTTCCCGCGAGCTCGGGTCCTGCTTTCCCTCGCAGGAGCCAGGAAGGACAGGTGTCAATTACCTGCCGCTCGGCATTCCCGCGCTGCCCACCTTTAAATCAGTACACAGCGTCAAGCACACCGGCAGCTTCAAATGCGCGGAGATACTGTTCATCGAGCCCCTCCGGAAAGGCGTTTTGATAGGAAGCCGAAGCCAAGCCGAGGACGTGCCCGAGAGATGCCGGGATCCGCAGGCGGAAGGCGGGGTCTGAGGCGAGCCCAGCGGCTGGGGGGCCTCCCCCGAGAACCCCCCCCCCGCCTCTCTGAGTCCCGGTTCCCTCCCGTGGAAAACGGACGGGCCCCCTCCACGTAATTAGAGGTGTTAAATCAAAAGAGCAGGGAAGCGCCCTCCGTGGAAGAAAGATCAGGCACAAACATGATATTCAAAGGAGGGATTGTTCCAACGCTCCCTTCCTCTCTCGACTTAGGGCGGCCCTTCCCCCGCTGCCGGGGGCCCCGATTTACGGGGACACTGACGTGGGCAGAGGCGCGGCGCTGCGGCCCTGGCGGGGTTGTAATTCCCAGTCCCTGCGGGCGGATAGTCTCGCTCCATTACGGGTAATTGCTTTAGGGAGGGGGTGGTGGCGAGGCGGTGCCAGGGTACACGGCTCACTTGTGGTTCTCTGGAAAGCTATGGAAGGGAACACAGTGAAACAGCTCCCTCCGTCTTCGCTGGTCTGTTCCGGGCCCGGCCCCACCGCTGGTCCCCGGGGTCAGCGTCACAACTGGCGGGGATTTTAAAGAGGGGCACACACCCCGGGGGAGACTGCTAGGGGGCACCCTGATCTGGCCTTCCTCTTTTTCGAGCTCAATTCCCTCTCCTTTTATCTGATAAAGACGGTTGTTTGGGGGTGGGGGGTAACTGATGATGAGAGAAAAAGATGGAATGGAAAAAGCAAAGTGTCGGGAGTCAGATCATTTGATCGCAACACTGCGTTTTGCATAATCTGCCAGTTCACAGAAGTATGCGTGTGTGTCCTGAATAGAAGCTCACAGACCAGGTGTGCAGAGATCAGGACAGGTGTCCGGAATGACAGCGGTCAGCCCTCCACGTCCGTGGGTCCTGTGTCCACAGATTCAACCAACCACAGACTCCTCCAACCTCTGACTGGGATTACCGGGGGTCAGACAGTGCTGTACAGAGTGTCCCCTGATCGTGGGGCTCGGTGACAGTCTACCCGTCACCAGAAAGGGGCTGGGCCCAGAGCGGGTCTGTCTCCGGCCGGCCAGTGGTCAGTGCGCTCTGGGCTCCGTGCAGGAAAGGTGTCACACCACGGTCCAGGGGACTTTGAGAGCACGTTTACTAAAGCTGGGGACGGTGACACGAAGGAAGGGCTTCAGATACAGGAGCAGCAGGAGAGAGCCTGGGTGGGCACCTGCTCGGGCTCCCTGGACACGGGGCAGGAGGGCAGCAAGCCTCGCTGGGCAGTGTGGACGCGCTGGGCCGCACGTGACGGGAGTGAGCCGAGGCAGGGCTGCGGCCGCCTCGCGGGAGAGTCAGAGGAAAGGGGGCCGCCTTGGAGACGGGATCGGGGCCCAGCCCGGGACCAGCTGCCACGGCCCACCGCTCCCCTGGTCGCAAGTCTCCGGGGGCCCCTTCGAGTTTAGGAGGGAGCCCACACCTGAGAAAGGAGAGGCGTGGGGGTGCTCCCAAGGGAGCCCGAGCCGGGTCTGTTGTCTCCGGGCTTTTTCTCTCTGTTCTGTGCGCAGCTCTCTTAGCGGAGGTCCCGGCGGGTCACTCATCTGCGTCCCAAGTGTGTTCTTTGGCATGCCCATGCGCCAAAGTGAGTTCCCAGGGGGCCCAGGGTCGTTTTCTGGTCAGCTCTGTCTCAGATGTGTCTGCTTCTAATTGGATTTTTTGTTATCTCTTCCCCTGACTTCACCTGTCCTTGGGTCTGGCCAGCACTGACGGCACTCAGTGGGTCTCTGTTATCTCTCCGCGAGCGGGGAGATTTGAGCGGCTGGCTCTCTGGTCAGGGAGGAGAGGAGGGAACCATTCGCTCTCAGGTGCCCTTGGTCCGGGCGGGTCAGGTCTTGCGGTTCACCAGCTGGCCGTAAATTGCTTGGCTTGTTCGACCCCATTTGTCTGGCCATCTGCTTCCGATTCCCATTCCCCTTTGTCAGAAACTCTCCTAACACCTACCTCTCCCGCCAGGTAGTGGCCGGTAAGCCGTGCCCCTGAAACACACACAAAATAGCAGCACCTGGCTGGCGTGGCTCCGTGGACTGAGCGCCAGCCTGGCAACCACAGGGTTGTCGGTTAAAATGACAGCCAACGTAAACTGCAAATTAAAAGAAATAAATAAAAGGGGAAAAATTTAAAAATAGCGAATTATTGAAAAAAAAAAAAAACCTATCCAGGTGGGGAAAACATTACGTTGTTGCTGGCGTGCGCTGCGTAGTTTGCCCGCAAATGGTCAACTCTGTGCTGGACGCGTACAGAGATTTTCTTTCTTGATGTTATTCCGGAAACAGTGCACCATCGGGACAATCTCCCGGCATCCTCCAGGCGTCATGCACTGCCCGTGGTCTGCAGGTGACGCACCGTACAGGGACGGTGCGGGTCGGCCATCGGCAAATACTTGCCGGTGTTCTTAATCCTCGTCCAGGGTGAGGGCGTGCTCACTGCTTTGGGGGGGTGGGGTGGGGGGAGAAACATCGAAGAGCGAGAAACAACACGGCCTGGCTGCCCCCCGTACGCGCCCTGACTGGGGTCGGACCCGGAACCCTTCGGGTTATCCGGACGGTGCTCCAACCACCTGAGTCGCCCAGCCGGGGCGACCCTGGGACATTTTACATGAGGGACTTGAGCACCCTTGAGGGGTCCTAGAACAAACCCCAGGGGCACCGAGGGGCAGCCCCCGCCCTGGCCCGAGGAGTCCCAGAGAGAAGAGCTGCTTCCAGGCGGAAGTCGGAGGCTGTGGCAAGAGCAGGGGCGGCAGCAGAGGGGGAGACAGCGATGGCGTTTGCTGCAGGCAGAGCCCCCTCCGGCCCTTCTGGGGCGCGCTCGGAGACTCGTCGCCACGGAGACCCGCAGCAGCGGTGCCGGACGTCCCTTCTGCGCCGTCCCCGCTGGTGCCCAGGTCGGAGCACAGACCAGCACCCTGCACCGGCCGCCTCCGCGACAGGCCCACGGGCAGGGCGTTTGTTTCCATTGTACATGGATGTATGTATGTGTGTGTGTATGTGTGTGTGTATTTCCGCAGTGGCCTCGGGCCGGGTGTGTTTCCTTGCATGGAGATAAACAACAGCGTATTTATTCGAGAATTGCTCTTGAACAGGCCTCGCTGGTTATTAAGTCCTTTTTCTGCATGGATAATTAGCTTTAAAGAGAAATTTCTGGGAGAGAAATATCGGGTGCACACCATTAATCCTGCACTCTTGAAGAGCAGCTTTACTGCGTTTATTTGTGTGGCATCTGTACACACGTGTCAGTGATCTCCTGGCTGTTGGAGATGCTCCCTCACTTCGGGGTGCTGAGCCGGGTGTGTGCGCACCCAGCCCCACAGCCCAGGGCCCGCGCCGGCGTGCACAGGGAGCCGTCCCCGCACCTGAGTCATCGGAGATGTTTGTCGGGGACGTGTCCCATCAGCACACATTTCAGAGACTTCCCTCCAGCACTCAAACCCAGATGACTTCCTGGCTGCTTAAGAGACAGAGACGGAGCCGTGGCCGGTGTGGCTCCATGGACCGAGCACGGGCCTGCGAAGCGAAAGGCTGCCAGTTCCATTCCCAGTCAGGGCACATGCCTGGGTTGCATGCCAGGCCCCCAGTAGGGGGCGAGAGAGAGGCAACCGAGTGATATTTCTCTCCCGCTCTTTCTCCCTCCCTTCCCATCTCTCCGAAATAAATAAATAAATAAATAAACAAATAAATAAATAAAGTCTTTAACAAAAAAGAGAGATACCGACAGAGAGAGATAGAGACGGAGGTGCCAGTCAAATGATGTGTTTTGCATCGGCGACGCCACACAAATGTTCAACAAGTCCGGTGTCCACTCGACAGGGGCACTGGCGGGCAGCCGGTCGGGGCCGCTACTGCCCCAAGGCTGTCGGTGCTGAGAGAGCAGCAGCCGGGGTAGCGAAAGGTGGCATCGGACCCACCAGGGTTTACCTGGTGTGGAAGCCCCGTGTCCGAGGCTGCGGGGGCTGTTGGAACAAAATGTAGTATTGACACACAGACCAGACTGGGGGGCTCCTCGACGCACCCCGACTTCTCACAGGTTGGAGCCCAGACGCCCAGGATCCAGGGGAAGGCACACCTGGGTCCTGCCGGGGGCCCCCTGGCCTGTGGCAGACGTGCCCTGTGCCCACGGGTGGTGGGGGGCCAGGGTTCTTGTCAGGGCAGGAAGCCCCCCCAGGGTCAGGGTCACAGCCCAATGACCTGCTCTAACCCTGGTCACGACCCAAGGCCTCGGCCTCACCCTGCGAATGTGGGGCAAACGTTCAGGGAGGAGAAAACACCTCCTCCCACGTTTGCGTTTCTTCATTCGGCCTTGAGTGGCTGGCTCACTCACAGGGTGGGAGCAAGCACGAGTGGTGCCCCAGACCCCCTGTGCTGCGTGGAGGCCCCTGTGTGTGTGCGCGCGAGGCTCTGGCGACACCAGGACTGACTTCGGTAGCATCCCCCCCACCCCAGGAACCAGGGGGCGTGCCCTAGGTGCTGGGATGCAGGCGGGGTGGTGGGTCCCGCCGCACCTGGGCTGGGCGGGGGCAGGACGTGGGCCCCCCGCCCCCGCCGTGGGCGCGGGAGGAAGCGCGAGGCGGACAGTGAGGACGAGGAGCCCCTTGCGTCTCTTCAACGGAGCGTGTTGAGTGGCAGGCGGTGCTCCTCGGGTTCCAGGAGGGCAGCCGACCCGGCGCCCTCTGACCCCTGGCTCCCTGGGCGCCGAGAACCTTGCGTGCCCAGTGAGCCGACCCTCACGTTTCTGGCACATCTGTGTCGTCTGCCTGTTCGACCTCAAGAGGTCAGGCGATGCCGAAGACGTTCATCGTCTTCGGAAAGAAGAACCATTGTCTCGACGGCTTTTCCGTGTGTGCTCACTCACGCACAGTGTCCTTCTCGTAGCCACGCCGGCTTGGAGAATGAGCTGCTAATTGTTCTGTACAGAACAGCTTCCACAAACAGCTGTGGAAGGCCCAGTGGCCTGTGAAGACCCAGTGGCCCCCCAGCTGTGCCCTGAGGGGCACCCGCAGTGGTCAGGATGGTGCTCCGACACAGGCAGCTGTGTGGACACTGGTCATCTGGCCGGACCTCCTTTGCCTGTTTCGCCATCAAATGCCTCACACACACTGAGGTTTCCAGTCTGTCCTGAATGCACCTTGGGGGTCCATTTCCACAACTTTGCAATTCTGCAAGCTCCCTCTGGGACACTGTTCAGGGTGCCATTTCCCTTCCCAGAGCCACCAGAACAAAGCAAGGACGCAGGGACAGACCGGTCCTCTTCCCTCCGACCTCCTCCCCCTCCCCCGCTCCTCCCTCACTGGGCTGCAGCCACACTGGCCGCCCGGGGGGTGACAGCCCACAGAGGATGGCCCCCCCAAGCCCTCTTCCCTGCTTTATTTTCGTCACATCACCTGACGCACCGCAGAATAATGTGTAGCAATGCGAGCACGCACACCCGTGTCTACAGGTCAGCTCCCTGGCAGCAGCCTCGTGTGCAGAAGCAGGCTGCCCCGGAGTCTGAGCAGCACACAGCAGCCATGACCAGGGCGGTCCCCGTTTGGGGGTCACTCGCTCCGGGCCGGGCCCCCCGTGCCGGTCACTAACACCCGTACCCCTCTCGGCAATGCCGTGGGGTGGGCACTGTGACCGTCCCCCCTTCACGGGTGGGTGACAGAACACAGTCAAGACCCCGCGGCTCCTGAGCGGGAGAGGAGGATGCGGCCTTGGACGCCCGACCCCGGAGCCCACGTCCCAAACCACCGCGGTGCACGGCTCCCTTTGTCGAAGGAGAGGGCGCTGGGTGCCGTGTGTGCACCCGGCAGAGTGTCGGCACGTGCGCCCCGAGTGCCCCCTACTTCTGGGGGGCCCCGGGGAGCGCAGTCAGCACCGAGGGAAGCGCGAGGAGGTAGAGACGGGAGTTGTGCCGTCCTGTTAGACTGCACGGCCCAGACGGGCTTTGACTTGGGAGGTTGTTTTCGTATTCTCAGTGTGTGTGTGTGTCACTATCTCTCTAAAGAAGTGCGAGTGGCGTAGCCCACCTGGGAATGCCGTCGTCTGCCGTAGGTTCTACTCCCGGGGTCTGCGGCAGGTTGGGCGTTCCGGACAGTCGCTGACGTTTGTCGTGAAATGCGGTGTTGAGAGAACTAACATCACGGAGTTTGCGGCTGACTCGCGCTCGCTCGGAAAGCCCCACAGTCGGTACAACCAGCCTGGCCGCCTTCTCTGCCTTACTGCACCTCTCACCTGGGAGGCCCAGGCGACAGAGTCACGGCGGGCACGTCCGTTCTGCAAAGGAGGAGTGTAGGGTCACCGAGGGGAGGTGGACGGACAGCACTGCCTGGTGCGGGCTGACTGACGGGAGACCCCTGCCGGCACGTGTCAGAGGTCTGCAGACCAGACGGAGTTCTGGGCAGTCACAGAACAGCTGCAGACACCCAGACTGGTTACCTGGCTCCCAGGTAGACAGGGAGGCAGGGCGGCCGGCGGGTGGATAACCAGACCGAGAGCCCCAAACCACGGTCCTCGTAGCACCGACCGCGTGCTCGGTGGACAAAGGGGGCCGAGTCTCTGACAGTCTTTGCCGTGGCCTGTCCGCTTCTCCGGAAGCGTGAGGGCCCCCTGAGGTCCCCTCGGCGCCTGCCGCAGGGGACAGCTGGGCGGCTCCCACCGACTGCCGAGACCCGCCACAAGCTGCGTTTTATTTTCAGGATTTGTATGCTGTTTATTCATGCAAACTGCTCCGAACGCGTCATAGTACCACCACGGAAATTAGAGCAGGCTTCAAGTGAACGCCACTGTTGCGTGTTAAGATGAACCTCAGTGCTCTACAGACCTGAAGTTTCTCTGGGGGAATGCTCTTCTAGTACCACGTGATCTAGCATCTGAAAAGTGCGCTTGAGTGGGCATTCTCTCACGGATCAGGGGTGGAATTCCTAATTTAAAGAGCAAAACATTCAGAACAGTCCCCCCCGGCATTGGTAGGAAATCCTCAAAGTTACAGGCAAGAATTCACTCGAATTTGTTGAAAAGCTGTAAGTTAAGAAAAAAAGAATCTATAATGAAAACATGTCATTAAAACATTACTAAAATTCACTTTTAAGATCAAAATGATCCTGATTAAGAAATCTCATTAATAATTCAATTAATCTTATTAATAATTCTTACTCATAAGTTTCATGTGGATAAAGCAGCGATCGCAGTGAGTCCGTGGGCCTGATCATCCACTTATGCGCTTAAATGTCATTGTTCATAAGAAGCAGCTTCACTCCGCTTCCATATTCCGCACACTTGTCATTTATTTTTAATTAGATGAGCGTCACATTTAACTCACGTAGGAGAAGCCTCTCTCGGGGGGGGGGGGGGGTGATAAGAGAGGCGGCCTGCCGGAGCTTCCGAGCCTTCCTCTTGTGTCGGTGGCGACAACGGCGTTAGTGCCAGGCACTCGCGGTCCACTGTGCACAGTGCTCCTCCCGTGCCCCCACGCCCAGCCCCGCGCCGGCGTGCGTGCGGCGGGACCGGGGCGGCTAAGTCACCAGGTAAAGAGGTCGCTGCCGCTGTGGCTGCTGCATGAGAGACCTCCCAGAAGGGCCGTCACACGCTCCCCCACCCGCGAGTCTCTGCCTTTGTCCGCCAGGGCCCCCAAAGCCGCTCTCGGGAAGTCCATTTCTTCGGGGTTTAAAGACTTTCTGTTCTCATGAAGAGGTCGACAAATATGCAAATGAGTGAATGAACTTTACACAGCATTCAGGGCAGCTGCCTGTTGGAAAAGAATGTGCTTTTCTGCCCAACGTGCCTCTAAGCGCAGTGCACGGCAGCGGGCCAGGCTCCTGAAAGTAACACTGATGGCAGCTCGTAGGAGGAGTCAGTCAACGTGCTTTCAGGCGCCATGCGCAGACTCGGTGCGTTGTCCTGGCACCTGTTGAGAACGCAGCGCTTTGATAGGCTGGTGATGTGGCCTGACGCATTTGGCTCTCCATTCCATTTGGATATTCCGTTAGACATGAATTGGAACTTGTAAGGAAGCTTCTCAGAAAACCCACGGCAGGTTCATTTCTGAGCCCCCACACTCTGTGGTGCAGACGTAAGAAGAGAGTTAGCGGTGTTGGTAGTTATTAACCCCGTTCGGCCGAAGTATTGTTGTTCTTTTTCTTCTGACTCTGTTCGTATCCTTGTTCTCGTTTTCGCACGGCTGGTCTCCTGAAGGGGAGTAGGGGTTCGGGCAGTTTCTGACCCCCTGGGAGCGGCGGGCGCAATGCTTTGCAGGCCGCTGGGCCTTTGCCCTGCTGGGACGCGGGCAGAGGGGGCCGTGGGGGCCCCGGGGCCGTGGGAGCCGCGGGCGCCTCGCTTCTGCGCACGGCTCAGGGGCTGGGGGGGCGGCTGTGTCGCCAGGCAGGGACTCGGGGACGAGGGCAGACAGTGGGGCGAGGAAGAGCTCCGGGGGGTTCCAGATGCTGGCAGAGCGAACCGAGGAAGGGGGCCCAGGGAAAGAAGGAGAGAGGGAAGCGGGAGGGATGCAGAGAACAATGAGACGCAGAAAAACCTCATCCAAACAGCCAGGCAAGGAGAGACATACATACAGCGGTGGGGTGGGGGGGGTGCATGGGGGGTGTCCCAGGTGCCACAGGATTCGCTGCTGCGTGCATTGAAACGAGGACGGCAGACCTGGCCATGGCGAGAAAGCGGCCGATTTACATGTCGAGCCAGAATGCCGCGTTTGTTTTTGGAAACAGCTCCTTGGCCGCCTTCCTCGGGCTATTTCGGCTTTTCCCCTGAGGAACGCTCCAGACTCCCTCCCGCCGCCCACGAGTGTGCCCGAGTCGCACCCCGTCTCCCCAGGACGCGGTGTGAGGGTGGCCGAGCCAGCAGGCCCCAGCTGATCTGCCCGGCTTCCAAATTGCTGCCGAGGAGAGGCCCGCCGCTGTCCAGAAGGGCCTCACTCCCCGCTCACAGAGGGCGGCCACAAGGGGTGCATTTAAACAGCCACCCGAAGAGTCTCCAAGTGCGTGGCCCGTTTTAAAGCTCGTGCTGTGTATCCACACGTCTGGATGGTGCGGAGTGCCCCTGGGTGCAGAGGAGGCCGCGCCTCTTCGTCAGGTTCGCGCAGCCGTGCGAGGAAGGGTGAAGGGCGATCGGTGGAGGGAGCCGGTTTCAACACAGCCCCTGGGCCGGTCTGGAAACCGGGTTACGGATGAGCGTCTGGGGCAGAGTCGCGGGAAGGGCGGGGGCCGCTCAGCGGGCACGTTTGTGCGGGGAGTGGCAGAGGCGTAGTGACCGGGGAGGGGCAACGCACACGCGCTTCCCAGCCTCCAGGCAGCGGGCCCGGCCCCTGCGGCTCCGGGACCCGCCTAAAATCGCTCTCCCGCTTTACCGGTTACCTCGCCGGAGGCCGGGGGCCTCCACTAAACTTTTTCAAACCTCCTGCACTGCCCCCCGCCCCCGACCAGACCCCCGGGAAGCAGGGCTGCCAGGTTGGACACTCTGGCTGCCGCAAAGAAGGGCTGATGAGGTGTGGAAAGCAGGCAAACCGGGCCCCCGGAGAACACTTCCGGCGGGAACCGAAAAGTCACTCATTTGTAGCGGTCTCCTGGCCGCTCTTGGGGGCCGTTCTACAGCGTATCGGGGTCTCGGGGACGTGGGCCCACACGTTGCGAGCCCCAGTTCCTGAAGCGCAAGCCCCGCATTTCCATTCCGAGGGGCAGCCGTTATCGTCGTAATGGAGGCAGTTTTCCCTGATTTTCAAACCAGGTGCTTGATTTTTAGTATTAAAGTAGATTTTGGTTCTCATTCCTTATTACACAGCCATGCAGGCCCAGAAAAAAATGGCAAGTGCAAATAGGAAACAAAGTATTTAACAAAAGTCTCTATTTACGCAATGCAAAAAAATTACAGCTGACATTTGGAAATAGAGCATTGCTTTCTGAATACGTGCGTGTGATATTTTTTCAAATATGACAAAATACTGTATAACAGTTTGGGGGGTATTTCTTTTTCACTTCATGCGTTGCGAATGGTTTTCCAGGTGGACCAACTGTCTTCGAAACACGTCTTGCTGGCCGGAGAGTTTTCCGCTGCGTCGCTCTCCGACCGTGCAGTTCACTCCCCGTGTCCCCTTGCTCGCGCAGACTATGTCTGGGTCTTCGATATCACCACGCGGACATTGTTACAGATATCACATACCCAGCACTTCTAAACACGTTCTCTTAATTATCCCTTTAGGGCAGATTGCAGTATGTCGAATTGATGCGTCAGGAGGTAAAAGGGAGACGTCCTTTGAAGACGGGGGGATGCGCGCCCACACTGCCCACCTCGTGCGTACCCACCCGTTAGACTGCGGAGTCCGTCTGCTCTTGCAGGAACGTTGTTTCAACGGACCTCTTCCTTTTAGTGTGCGTGCACTTCCCTTTCTCTGTTTTTGTTTCTCTGAAAGTAACCCAGCCTTAACTCCGCAGTCAAGTGCCGGAAGAAGCCTGTCGTTTGCAAAGTCAGACTCGCCACATTCGGCTGCAGAGCCTGAGGCTGCCCCCCCCACACCTCCCCCATCTCCCTGCCTCCTCTGCATGTGTAGACTCTTGCTTCAAAGTGGCCCCCGTCCCTGGGACCAGCCTCCTCCTGCCTGCACGCAGGACCCGTCCGAGTCTCCCTGCCGCCGTGTGCTCTCTCCCCTCCGCCCTCAGAGAGCGGAGGGCGGGGCACTGGGAGTCAGCCTCCCCCCAGCGGGTTCCCCCGGGCTTTCTCCTCTCCTCTCCTGGGGAAGGACGGGTCTTTCCTCCCAGCCGCTCAGAAAACACACCCCTGTCTGTGCACGGGACTTCCAGAGGCAAAGGCATTAACACCCATCGCAACGCTGGCTGGAGAGGTCTTGAACTTGAGTACGGCCCGTGGCGAAGGGAAATAGGGGAGCTGACTCCGGCAGTTTGGTCTCGCTGTCCAGGCAGGACGGGAGCTGGACGGTTCGAGGGGGTGAACCGGTGGCCGGGTCTTCCCGAGCCGGACGCCGCGCGGTGAGGAGACAGCGGGGCACCCAGGCAATGGGCGAGCGCGTGACTCGTAATTTCCTTCGGGGGCTGAGACCGCGGGGCCGGCCCTTCGGGGAAACGGGCGAGACCGCTCGTGCTTCGCTCCAGGTCCCGGCATCCTCTCCTGCTGCTGCTGCGCCTCAGCCCCGGGTCACTCAGCTCCGCCCTGGCCCCGTGTTCATCCTTCTCCCCGCCTCCACTCTCCTGTTTGCACCAGGAGGAGAAGCCGGGGTGCAGGGGCCTGGCGCGGCTCACTCACCTCCGTCTCACCCCTGCCCCTCGCCGAGACGGGGACCGCAGATGGGCGACCTCAGACCCTCCCCCACCTCCCTCCCTGTCGACCCCGGCCGGGCACCTGTCTGCTTCAGGGGGAGGCGCAGCTGGGCCCACTGGCCCCAACACCAACGCCTTCGGCCACACTGGTCCCAGACGAGAGCTGCCGTCCTTGCGGTTCTTGTTTCCCGGGGACAACGGTTCTCCATGCCGGTCGCTGCAGCCCCTGGACGGAGAGTGTCTCAGAACCCAGAGCGCCGAGTCCCGTGCCAAGTTTCTGGCTCTGTAGGTCCAGGATGGGGCTTGAAGGTTAGAAAACCGGCATTTCTAATGAGTTCCCAGGGCTCACGGAGGCTGCTGGCTGGTCACCACCCCCGGGAGCCCTGCCTTAGAGAAGAAAGTCCAGAGGCTTTGACTCCACGGGTTGCAAATGCTTGTTTCCAGCTGTTTCTGAAACGAGGGCAATCAGCACGCCCTGGCGTCCTCCGTTAGGGACGCCATCGGCACCGCAGTCCCATCACCAGCGCCCCTGCCCACATGCCAAATCAACGCAGCTCGTTAACTTTACCGCTAGACAATTAAACGGACCGACTGGATTCACCTAATAATCAGTTGAGTCTGTTGTGGTCGGGCCCTCCCTTCTCCGCCTCCGGAGGATGGACCGTGACTCCAGCTCGAACTGGAAAAGGCAGAGACGGTCCCACCCCCGGCCTGAAAACGCCTGGACGTTCCGAGCCCAGTCCCTGCGCCGCCGTGTCCCACGACCAAAACTCAAACGTCGGAGCTCGGAGTGAGGCGCGGTGGACGGAACCGAGAAGGGGGAGACCAGCGCTGCCTCGCGTCCGTCTTGCTCGCTGGGGTCTGGTGGGCCCGGGGCGCGGCCGCGCTGGTGGACGAGTTTTAGCTGGAGGCCGCGGAGCTCGGCCATGAATGGTCACGGGCGTCGGCACCCACTCTTCCTGGACGGCAGGTCCTTGGCTTCTCAAGGGTCCAGTGTTTGAGTCCAGGTTCTTCCTGTGCTTTGGTTTCCTGGGGGGGAGGAAGGGCGGGGCTTCGGTTCAGGCCCGGCCGCAGGTCCCAGTTCTCTCCGCTGCACCGGCTCCGGCCGCCCGGCCTGGGGCTGCATCCCGTGGTCTGTGAGCAGCAGCTCAGCGTCTCGTTGAACGGGACAGGACTGGTCGGAGCTGGTTCTCTGGCTGCACAAAGAGCCTGCAGGGCTGCTCTCAGCTGGCAGCTCGGCGGGTCACCCCGTGTCCTCTTGTCCTCCCCTTCACTGCCGACCACCCCCCCTCTTCGGCTGCCCTGAGGGTCTCGTCCTGGCCTCGCTGCCGGTCCGCAGAGGCCGCGTCCAGATGGTGACCCTGCGGGGCGTCACAGAGTAGCTGGACGTGGGGTGAACAGGCACCGCACCCTCCAGCATCACCCCTTCCTGGCCTCCCGGCCTCCTGGCCGCCTTCCGCAGCCACAGGCCAGACCTCCTGCCGCTGCCCAGCCCTCGGGCCCTAAACCCTCCCGTCCACGGCTGTCCAGTCTGGAGCAGACACTGTCCTCCCTCCGCGCTGTGTCCGGCATCTGTCCTTCTGGTCTGTTTCTCCGGTTATTAATTCGGGGTCCTGCCTGCCATTCCTAGTCTGCTGTTTTAACATCCTGGAATGCACAGCGTGTTTTTTAACGACTTGTTTCTATTGTGTTGTTATCACCACTTACCCCCCATGCTGCCTATCTTCTACTGCCACCCACCCACCCACGCCCCCTGCAGTCACCACACCCACCATGAGCCCTTCCCTGTTTCTCCTCCCGTTTCTGTTTCCGCTCCACCCCACCCCCCCCCCGACCTCCCCGGCCCCACCCCCCACCCCTCCACGGAGCCGTCAGCCCGCTCTCCATCACTGGGTCTGTCTCTGTTCGTCCCCCTCTGACCAGCTCAGGGTGCCGCCTCCAGAGCCTCCGCAGGGCGAGTGGAAAAGCCTTCCTCCGGCACACGCTCCCCGGGCTCCCCGGTTCCTCCACTCACAGGCTCACGGGGGACACGCCCCCACTGTGGCTCGTTCCCGACGGGCCCACGCCTGACCTCTGCGGGCCCCTGCCTGATAACCTGCCGCCTCACACGTGTGTGGCCGTGTTCTTGCTTGACTAGCGAGTTGCTTCTGTGTTTCCCGGTGGCCTCTCACTCCCGGACCTCGGCCCCCTGGGACCCTCCCAGGCCCGCAGGCTGCCATGCCACTGCACAGGGCTCCGCTGGGCCCAGGCCCCCACGGCCATCGCTTAGACACAGCCCAGGAACTGCGGCCTCAGGGCCACAGGAGTCCCGTGAGTTCATTTGGGAACCTGTAAAGTCTCTGGCTGAGGGCAGTGCGGTTCCACACAGAACCGGGGCTGGAGAGGGCAAGACTTGTCTATTTTCCATCCTTTTTCACGGTGGGCTGATTCCTTGTCAACTGTCGCACAGTGTGCGTGTCTCTGCGGGACCTGCTCACGGCATAATCTCCTATAAAATACACTTAAATGTAAGATCTGTGTTACTGCACATTCTGTATGTGATATGTGTGATATGCTGTATATGTGTATCTACATGGCATGAATGGATTATAGATACAGTACGTGTGTACTGCACACATAACACACATGTACTGTGTGAATTATACATGTGTGTGATACACGTGTACTATATGTATTTATACTCAATCAGGCCTCCTGTTTCGGGGGGTCACAGGCTTCGTCCACTGTGCCCTGTGTCCTGAGCCCAGCTGCCGGCACGGACACTCGAGGTGACCGGCTGTGCGGGTTCCGATCTCGCCCACCTCTCTGGGTTTCCATTCTCGTTTTTGTCCGGAGTTCGCTTGTATCATTGCGGTTTAACTGAGATACATCTAGAAGCTTTTGGCACTTCTTTCATTAAAAAATCATGTCTTATTAAGATGAAAGTAGCCCTGGCTGGTGTGGCTCAGTGGACTGAGCGCCAGCCTGAGAACCAAAGGGCCGTCGGTCCGATTCCCAGTCAGGGCACATGCCTGGGTTGTGGGCCAGGTCCCCAATAGGGGGCGTGGGAGAGGCAGTCACACAGTGATGTTTCTCTCCCTCTCTCTCCCTTCCCCTCTCTATAAAAAAATAAATAAATATATTTTTAAAAAAAAAGATGAACAACCCCCCGGAACAGTCTAGCTTTGGTTTAATGACTCGGTGTGAGGGTGCAGGGGGAGAGGGGAGATGACATCAGGTCCGAAGTCCCCGTGTTTGACGCTTTGAAAGACCGAAACTGAAAACGACAGTTTGGAGTAAGGAAAGGTTTACTCATCTAGAGGGCGTCGAGCATGTCCACTTCGAAGGGGGGGTCCCCTGCCGGCTCCTCAAATCCTCCTTAAGAAATTGCCTCGGAGCTCAGGCACCCTTTGCGTCCTTAAGAGGACACAGCAGAGGTCGTTTTTGTGAAACCGAAGCCCCAAGCAGAGATCTCGTAAGGAATGGCTAGCATGTGTGCTCGCAAACACCAAGCACACCCGTCAGCCTGAAGGCCCAGGGGGCCGGGCGGGCAGGAGCAGGATGGGGCCGGAGAGGCCAGGCATCACCCGCGGTTTCAGGGTTGGGGACGGCGGGGGTGGGGGTGGTTCTCACCGGGGACAGGACCGGACGCCCCCGCCAGCACAGTGGACCCGAGTCTTCACGTTCCCGTGATAACGTGGCTATTCCACCCACCACAGACTGAAAAGCCAGTACTAGGAATCCTAGTCTTTTCCAACCATTGCCTGGGTATTTTTGATCTTGCAACATCGTTTTGCTTTTTTTATTCGTTTTCTCTAGCGAAGACTTTAAAAGCTTGCTCCGTTTCCTCCTGATAGCAACACAAACAGTGCGGAACTGCACAGGAGATGCTCATTTCCCCAAGGCTGTAGGCTCGGCGGTGTCACCACTGGGCGGCCTGCGGGGGGCGCAGGGAAGGCCCTGCCTCCGGACGTGCCGTGCTGACGCCAGCCGCGCCGTCTTCGGAGCCGGGGAAATGCAAGCTTTAAAGACGGTTTAAGTAGTTCGGGTCATTTGTTTACTTGTTAGTGGCTAAGGCAGAAAAGTCCCCATTCTCTTCAGAATAAACCCTCTGAGACAGGTGTTTTATTTACTCGAGAGCTGTCCCCGGAACACTCTCCTTGAGCGATTAAACGGGCTGCCCGCCCTGGAGGGCTCCAGCCTCTCGTCGCGCGGCGACCTGGATCCGACTCGCTGAAATCGCCGGGGGTCTCCGGCGCCACCAGACCCAGGGCTACACGTTAATCTATTTACTCGGCTTCCCGGCACCTTTTCAAGCTGCTCACGACTTCTTACATCTTGAAAAATTCTCTTATCTCGGCCACCTGGCATGGCACACTGCCCCCCCGCCTGCGTCTTCCCGCTGGCTCTGTGCTTTTGCCCGCCTCTCCTTGACCTCAAAACATTCTCGCCGCTCCAGACGCGGCGGTGGGTCGGCCTCCGCGGTTCCTCACACCAGCCGCCAGCTAATCTGTACTGTTCTCCTCCTGTGTGCCGGCCCCCGTGCAGAACAGTGAGCAACACGGAAAAATCTGTTGGCCGAGGGGCTTACCCTGCGTGGGAGGAGTCCCAGATAAATAACTCGCATGGCTTCTGGTGTGTTCAGTGCCGTGAAGGAAACAGCACGGAGCGCTGTGCCAGACCGGGGTGCGCAGAGGTGGTTCTCTTCCTCGGGGTGTCCGGGAAGGCTTCTCCGGGAGGTGACGTTGGTCTCCGTGTGCTGAGCCGAGGGCAGTGGTGGGCAGGTGGGGCGGAAGGGCATTTCCCAAGGCGCAAGGACGGCACAAGCCTGGAAGTGCACCCCGGTCGTTCAAGGACGGGACGCTGACTCTCACTCAGGGTCACGCCGGCGTCCCACAATTTTAAGTCCTACGTGTGTGACAGCAAGTCCCGTGCTTCTGTACGAGGTCAGGTCTCCCGGCCCAGACGCGGGCACCCCCAGAGCAGCTGGCGTGTCCCCCAGGCTGCCTACACGCACCTGCCGGGCAGCGGGTGGAAGGCAGGTGCTTGCCTTCCGGTCTGACCCGCTCTCCCCGCGCACCCCGCCCAGGGCTGAGAGCGCCCCGCGTCAGCCGCCCCTGACAGACGCGCCCCGCTCCTCGGCCGTTCCTTAGGACCAGATCGGTCACACAAGGTCTTCCCACTCTCTCCCCGCGCAGTGCGGCCCGTCCACTGCTCTCGGTCGCCCGGCCCCACGCCTACCCAAGCCACCACCCCGAGTCTGGACTCTGAACGCTCCCACCGCCTCTGTCCGCCCTTGTCCGGCTGCCCGGTGGGCGGGTGGGCACGGGGGCCTGCGTGACGTGAACGGGGCCTTCTCCTCGGAGCGTGTCCGGAGGTTTCCCCCTTCCGCTGCGGCGAGGTGGGTGCCCGGACCCCTGTGCGGCCGTCGTTGGAACGCTCCGGTCTCTCTCCTTCCCGGGGAGCCCGGCTCTGCTGTCCACCCACACGGTCACTCCGCTCGCGATGCCCTTCGGCTCGCTCACCCTCAGGTTCCCGCTGGCCCGGCACTTCCCCTCAGGGCCCCACCCGGACCCCCACGCCGACCCCGGTGCTCCCCCCTCTCCGTCTCGCCCCCTGACAGTGTCCTGTCCTTGGCTCCTGCCCCCTGGTCCACT
Source organism: Phyllostomus hastatus (assembly GCF_019186645.2). Taxonomy (NCBI): domain Eukaryota; kingdom Metazoa; phylum Chordata; class Mammalia; order Chiroptera; family Phyllostomidae; genus Phyllostomus; species Phyllostomus hastatus. The sequence continues at coordinate 45,193,465 of NW_025334032.1, forward strand.
TGGGACCGGACGTGTCCTTTGGGTGGGGCGGTCTTCTTGTGAACGCCCCCCCCCACCCCAAGAGTGAACCCCGAGCCTCCCGTCCCGGGCAGAAAGGATGCCGAGGGCCTGACTGGAAGGGGCCGTCTCCATTACGGGGCCACTTCTGTTCTCAGCTGTTACTTCCGTGGGGATTCCGACTGTCCTAACCCACCAGGAAAACCACGCTGGGACGCTGGGACCGTTTGCTCCTGGGCACACGATTGCACGGTCTGTTGCAGAAACACGCGAACACCTCCCGCCAGCTCTGCACCAGCACACACTAGCGCCTCGGGAAACCCGCTGCAGACCCGGTGGAAACGGAACCCCCGGCCCACCTGCGTCCGGGGGACAGGCGTGCTTGCCTGCGGTTTATCTGCGGGTCGGTGCAGCCAGCCCTGAGGTCTGGGAGGACAGTGCCAACCTTATGGCTCCCGGCCTCTGTTTACGCGGTGCAAGCAGGCGCTCTTTCCTCCCTCCCTCGGTGTCAGCACCCTACCGTTTATTCCCCTGCCCTCTGTCTGCGGCCGGCGTGGGGCGCCTTCCAGCTCTCCAGCCTCTGCTAAAGCAAACCCCTGAGTTCCGACCTCCCCACACGGACCCTCCCTGAGGTTGGGAACCACGCACAGACGCAGACTCGCAGGGCCCTGGAGCCGCAGGAGAGCACGGCTGAAACCACTCCGCTCGAGGTGCTGGCGGGAGGAACAGCAGAGGAACCAGTCCTTGCAGGGCCGGGCTCTGTCCTGAGCCAGGCTGGCGGGCTGCGTGCGCGGTCACCACGTCTCCGCGGTGACGGAGCGCGGGGCCGATCCGCGGGAGCAGCGGGGCTCGGCGAGGGGAGCCCACGCGGCCCACGGCCCCGCAGCGCGACACCGTCCTGCTCACTCCGGCCCCCACCCGCCGCGGCCTGAAGGACGCCCCTCCCCTCTGAACCTCAGCCCCCGGAACTGAGACGTGCGGCGCTTCGGCTGCATTACGTCATTTTTCTCACCGCTAAATTCTGTGGTTTCTCTGACACGCGCCTCTATTGAAGCTGGCGCGTGTATCCTCTGATAACGCCTGATTCCCCTCGTTATCTTGCACCCCTGCTTCTTTTCCCTCCTTGTCAAAGTCGCGTCCCACGCTTTCAGGGGCAAAGGCGTCGCCCCAGGAGCCCCGACGCTCCCGTCTCACCGCGGCCGCAGCTCAGTTTCTCGAGGAAACAGGGAAACGGAGGCTGAGCGTGCTCTGAGGACGGCGGGCAGTGTGAAAACAGCAAAATAATAATAATAGTAATAATAATAATAATAATAATAATAATAATAATAATAATAATAATAGGTATGCAATTTAAAATTGGAGTGAACTATTTCAAAATAATATATTTGACTGTGCAGGCCGCATCCCAAGTTCCCCACTGCGACCGCGCATAAGGACGCGCACACGCGTGCAGAGAAGTGGGGGGCGCGCCTGAGTGGCGGGAGGGTGTTCACAGGGAAGGAACCGCGGGAAAGGAGCGGGGGGCGTGTCCCAGCCAGAGCCCCGCCCCGAGAGCAACGGCCGCGCGTGCGTCCTGCGCCTCGGACCCGACTGGGGGTCCCGGGGTTCACGCACGAGCCCTCCCCCGGATGAGCAGGTGCGCCCGCGCTGCGTGACCCCCGCGTCCACTGTGACCTCGGCTGCTCAGGCCTCGCCCCGACTCCTCCTCCCGAAGGCGGGGCCCTCGGCCCCCGAGACGAGACGTTCACGCAGTTCAAGCAAAGGTTAGACCTCTGACCTCGCGCTCCGCATCCGCCCCTCTCCCTCCTCCGCGCCCTGTTCCCCTTGGGCGCGTTCCCCTCCTCCTCCTCCTCCTCCTCCTCCTCCTCCTCCTCCTCCTCCTCCTCTTTCTTTCTTTCTTCTGCTCCCTTAAAGGTCGTTCTCAGAGCGGGGTGCAAGGACACGAGGGGAGGGTGCGGAGGCCCGTGCACTCCGGGTCCTCACCCCCCAGCACAGGTCCCTGGTCACCGAAGCCCCCCACCCCCACCAGGCGGGACGTTCGCCCCGAGGAGGGGCCTGCACCCACACGTCAGCAACCCCCCCCCCGCGAGTCCCCGGCTCCCACCCGGGTCACTCTGGGGCCGCGCGTTCCGCGGGCTCGGACACACGGACAGCAACACGCGTCCGCCCTCCCGGCCCGGCACAGGGCAGGCTCCGGCCCTGCGACCCGCCGGCCCCCTCCGTCCCCGTCCCCGCCCCCAGCCCCGCAGCCGGGCGCAGTCGCTTTCGTTAGCTGTTTTCGGAGAAATCCCGAGTGATCAGCAATCGACACTTTTATGCGTAAGACATGGCGTCCCCCGCTTTCTCCTGCCTCCAAAATGTTGCCTTCTCCACAACGCTTAAACACTCTCTTACTGAACAAATGCTAATACATGTTGTGTAGTGTATTATAAAACCGTGTATAACACACAAATCATCTATATAAAATAATATGCGTTTATTAATATTACAACTATTTCATATAAGCAAAAGTATAGCTATTAATATTCCGTCGAATATATTTACTGTAAATTTTCCTAGTAATTTAATCATATATGAATACACATATAACATACATAAGTGACAAATATGTAAAGTGTATTCTACATGTTGGTATCACTTATATTTACTATATTAGAATGTACCTAAATATAAGATCCTGAAATCGCTTATAAACTCTTGTGAGAAAGGAACTTTCTGTAGGTATTTATTACTCAATTAATATTTCCTATTTTTTAAATGTAAGGTTTAAATCTAAGGTTCTTGGCAAATAAGGTTTTACAATTTAAATATGAGTATATTATCTTTAAAATAAAATATTTAAATGTGTGATATTTAAATATAAATATAAAATATTTATGTGTGTTTTTTCCTGAAACCGGTTACATTATGCATTGCCTGTGAGATACTTCCATTTCTTTAAATCGTATGTGGAGGTTATTGGCTGGGTGTTTTCGACCTATGCGAAGTCGAAGAAATCCGCCTGGTCCAGTGCTGGCTGGGCTGATGGGACCAGGAATCTTAGGTGTCTAGTGCGTCCTCTCTGAGTCGGCCCTCAAAATCACTCATGAGTCCTAGGTGCAGAGCCCTTACACTTGCGCAAACAGCCCCCGGCGTGAGTGCCAGGCCGTGAGACGTCCGGGCAGCCTGCTCCCGGGTGCCGGCCAGCCGCACTGCCTCTGTGGGACCAGGGACCCAGGGGACAGCACAGATGCGGCTCTCTCGGCCGGCCAGCGCACACCCGGGGCCCACTCGGAGCCGGCTGTGGGCCCGGACGCCCAGCAGGAGGCCCGGGCCCCGGGCTCCGGCCCAAACTGGCGCGCTGCTGTTTTTGCGGGGAGGTCGTCGTGCTGGTGTGGGAGCCGCACGCTCTTTCTTCTCATTTCGTGTGAGCAGCACACGTCTCCGTGTGATTTGAAGGCACACAAGGCAAGTGCTCCCTCTCCGAGCAGTTGCCGCCATGGTGACTGAGCTTCTGGAGGATAATTACTAATATGATCGCCTGGAAAGAAACCCGCTTGTGTCTCTCCCTGGCAGAAAAACCACTCAGAAGAGGAACGTGAAAGGGGAGAAAAGGCTGCGCAGTGAGAGCATTCGGGGTGCTTAAGTTTGCCCAGACCGGAACGGCCCCGCAGGCGGCAGCGGGAATGATGCCGGGGCGGGGGTGGGCGGGAAGAGAAGGTTTCCTCCTGCCTTCCAGGTCCTTCCGGCTGGACCGATACGCAAATCGACACAAGGCCGGGTGACAGGAGAAAGGGTTGTGAACAGCCGGGGTTCCCTGCACACAGCAGCCCCGAGGACACCCTGGGCGGCGGGGGAAGGGCCCTGCGAGGACCGGTGCCCAGGAGGAAGGGGGCTGGGCTTTGGGAGGTCAGAGGGCGGGAGGGCCGTTCCCGGGAAGACAGACGGAGAAGCCAGCGTCGGTCAGTTCGTGTCCGCTGAGCCGCCGTTAGCCCCGGGACCCGTGAAAGGCCCACGGGTCCCCCTTGTCTGTCGCCCCTGGCTCATGTTCAATGACGGGTATCTGTCGGGGCAGCCCCCTTCCCGGAACAGGCCCCCTGCCTAAATTCTTCAGGAGTTAAAGTCTGTTTCAGAAACTAAATTCCTGGACATTGGGAGAGATTCGATGTGACGCTCACGGCGGTGGGACTGGAAGAGGAGAACGTGGGTACAACAGAGGCCACACTGAGGACAGCGGGCCTCCGGTTTCCACGGTTTCAGAAGTCGGCAAGTTAAAGTGGCCGGGAGCAAAAAGAGAGCCCGTCCAATGTGCCAGGCGCACTCGGCGGCTTGGAAACCCGCCCACGCCCCTCCCCCGAGGCCTGCGCGGTCGGTCTGAAAGCCAGCTGCTGGTTTCACGGGACCTGTTAGTCTGGGACCCAAACCAACTCAGGTCAGAGCAACGTGCTTCTGACGGCTTATTTCTGCGTATGCGGCGTGGGACCCTAGTGTCGTCCGGTCAATAGGAATTTATCGCTCAAATGTCCACAGCTCCTGTTTCACCTATTTCTGTACATTTGTAAATATTTGCACGCTGTTCCGGGATCAAACCCAGCAACGGCTCGGGGCTGTGCAAATGTTCTGCAGAAACAGAAAAGCAGAAGAAATTCTGTGATGCGTGTGGGAATTTCCCAGGTGATATTCTAAATCAAAACAATCCCATGACAGCTAAAAGCAAACCCAAAAAAGGGTGTTACTACAAAGGCAAAATGTGGTTGAAATCAGGTTTTCATCACAATATCGGAGTTCCAGGAACGGGGAGAGAATGGGTGAGAGTCAGCCCTGCCGAAATAAAATCTCTTCGCAAATCTGAAAGAGGGAATGCGGTGAGAACTAGACTGCTTTTCGTTTCCGTAAAGAGATACAAGTCTGGCCCTGGCTGGTGTGCTTCAGTGGAATGAGCACCGGCCTGTGAACCGAAGGGTCGCCGGTTCGATCCCCAGTCAGGGCCCATGCCTGGGTTGTGGGCCAGGTCCCCAGTAGGGGGCGCACGTGAAGCAACCATACACTGATGTTTCTCTCCCTCTCTTTCTCCTTCCCTCTAAAAATAAATGAATAAAATCTTTAAACAACAACAACAAGAAGAGAAACACAAGTCTGTTAAATGCGGAAGGAGCAAATGTCAGAGTTCACTTCTTTCAAACCGAGTACAGCAGGACGCTCTGCAGCTCGCAGCTTCCCCAGCCCCCCACGCGCCCAGTGGGGCATCGGTCTGCTGGGTCAGTGAGAGGTGGTGCTGCGACTGAGGGGTTTCAGCCGGAAAGCGTCTGTGTGCCACCCCTCCTCACCGCCACGCAGCGAAAACTCGCCGCCGCTCTGAGGGTCCCAGGCGACCGGGAGCACACCCCAGACCGATGCAGCCAGAGCACGTCCTCAGGTCTCCAAAGCATCAACTACAGACAACAAAAATGTGCCATAATAAACCACAGGAGCAGCGTCTCTCAAAAGCGTGTTTATTTAAATGGGGCTTGGGCTGGATTCTTTATCCCAAAGCTATAAACTAAATTTTAGCTCAAGGAAATGGCATCCTACATGAAGATTTAATAGCAGGCCAATGCGGAGCTCCGGGGCTTAGCAGTGGCTGGCGGGGGCGCCTGTGGGCGGCCTGTCCGTCTGGTCTTTCCAGGAAGAACTGGCCCCGACGGGATTTGGACTGAAGCCTCCTGGTGTTCCCACGTGTATGTCTGGTTGGGAAGACAGACAAGCACACTTTTTCCTTCACTGCTGATGCTTAATGTTGTTTTTCATCATAAAATAAGTTTCATTATTAAATGAAGATATATATATATATTTTTTTAAAAGCCCCACTTTAATTTACAGAGTGCTTTAGCACACAATGTTTCCCTGGTCAGGACACATGGAATGCATAAATACATGGAATCTCTCTCTCTCTCTCTCTCTCTAAAATCAATCAATAAATACATTCTTCCTTGTACTTCATTTTTAACTATTTCTGATTAGTACGCTCATGTAAACCTGTCTCCACTAGTGGGTTTTTCTGTAATTTCCTTGGTCAGAGAAGTGGAGTTGTCCTTGGAACAGTGCAGGGGTGAGGGGCACGGACCCCACACGGTGGAAGTCCTGTGTGAACTTGACCCTCACAACCACAACCGCTCACCGCCTCCCGTGGCCCGGGAGCCTTACCGATAGATGACTTGGTCGATCAGCACGCATTTCGTGTGTTGGGTGTGTGCTTGCTGTGTTGCTGCAGTGTGGGGAGCCAGAGAGGGAAGGTGGAGGAGGCCAGAGAAGAGAAAACGCAGTCGCAGACTGCGCCGGGGCCCGTACCGGCCCTTGGCACAGGCTGCGCCCTCCGCCGCCGCTCAAGTCCAGCCGTGGAGCTCACTCCCAGTGAATTCACGCTGGGTTCTCGCCGCCGCTCACAGGACGTGTCCTCAGAGCACGGGAAAGTGTGGTGGCGGGAGAAGCATGTCCCCCTGCCCCCCCGCCCCACACACACCTGTTGCGGTCCTGAGAGCGTCTGATGAGCTGTTGTGAGCCAATGCGCTTCGAAAAGGCCATTTAAACATACGTACAAACTACAACGTGTCCATTTTCCATCCTCCTTCAGAGCCTTTTGCGACTGACTGGCACCGGTGCGTCCCCTGGAGGGACCTCCCGTCTCGGGCTGGCGTCCGTGGGTGCCACCTGACGGGTCCGCCCGCCGAGTCCTTCCAGGGCGGGGTCTGGGCTCCAGGGTTTGGACTGGAGTTTAATATATTTATGAACAGCTGTGGTGTGTGTCTTCTGAGATTGGGAAAGCTATCATTCCACCAAGTTCGCGTCAAAGCGATATTAAAGTCAGTAATTTCTCTCCTGTGCCGCGTTTCTCCGAGGCGCTGGGGACCCCGCGTGGCGCGGCCTCGTCTCCCCGAGCCCCCCAGCCCTGCAGCGCTGGCTCCCAGGGAAATCAGCCGCTCGCGATGCGGGGGGGCTGGGGGGCTGGGGGCTGCGGGCTCCCCGTTTCCTCGTATGTGTTTGTCCCTGCGTTTTCTCTGCTGTCATCCCATTGAAAGCCCGTCTCTGTTTCAGGAAAGCGGCCACATTACAGACGATTTTACTGAACGGGTTGGGGTGACACCGGTTAACACGATTGCGTAGGTTTCCGGCGCACGTTCCGTGTGCATCGTCTGCACACGGTGCCGTGCCCGCCGCCCCCAGCCCAGTCAGTCTCCTTCCGTCTCCGCGGACCCGCCCTGGCCCCATTCTGCCTCCCCTGCGCACCCCCCCTCTGGCGGCGGCCCCACGAGTGTCTGTGTCTGTGACTATTTCGTGCATTCGGACCGTCCTCACTTTCCGCTGCTCTCCCGCCACCTGCGCGCCGCGCCGCCTGGTCTGGCTCGCTCCGTGCGCCCACAGGACTCCGGCAGCGAGCCCCCTCTCCTTAGCAAATGAGCCACTCTGACACCGCCTGTCAGAGATCCCGAGTGTTTTCGTCCGACTTGGATGGGCACCTCCAACTTCTGTCGTTTCTTTTGACTGCTGGTCGCTGCTGGAAAACTAGAAAAGGGGGCCGTGAAGGCTGACACCTGTGAGCCTTTACGGCGTGTTTCGGACAAGTTTGCGACTGCGGACAGCGTGGCGGGAAGCCTGCTGTCGTCGGCTGCTGCGGACACAAGCACAGGGCGGGCCAGTCCCCACCGTCTCCGTTCTCACGGCCACGGACACCTTGCTGGCGGAATGCAGGGAACCTCTGACGGACGACGGCAAGGGAAACAGGGCGGAAGCGACACCGGCATCGGGGGTGAAGTGACTGACGCTGGAACCCATTTGGACGAAGTTGAGCAGATCACGTAGCGGCCCACTGCCCTCTGGGGAGTGGTGCGGCCTGAGCCCGGGGGCCGGAGGAGAACGCTGCAGGACTGTCGGACGGAAGGGAGCGGGGTCACAGGTGGGCGACGGACGCAGGACCTGCTGGAACACAGGCCCAGTGTGAGACGCACGGAACACGCAATCACCATGCAAACCATGTTAAACGCCCAGTCCCGTGGCATCAGATGCGTTCACGTAGTTGGGAACCCAGCACCACCAGAATGTTCTTATCGCCCCCGCCCGCGTCTCTGCACTGTGAACAGGAAGTCCCGGCCTTTGGCCCCAGCTTCTGGCAGCCGCCGCGGGACTGTCCGGCTCTGAGAATTTGCTGCTCTTCCCGTGCGGTCTCTCCGTGCCCCTCGGTCTGCACAAAGTGAGTCTTCTGTGAACAGCACCTGGCTACACACGTAACTGTGTCCTGTTCCTTTCTTTTCAACCCCGTGCTGCCACTCGGTGCCTCTGACTGGGGAGTGTGTTGGCCTGTGAACGCTGCTACGCCGAACTCCTGCAGCCGGGCAGTCACACAACAGGAGGTCACTCCCTTGGGGCCCCGGGGGCTGGAAGTCCGAGAGCTCGGCGCTGGCGGGACTGGCTCGTGGGAGGCCTCCCTCCTCGGCTCGTGGGCGGCCGTCGTGCCCCGTGTGGGCCTGTGTTCTCACCTTCTCTCCTCGTCAGGACACCAGTGATACTGCACCGGGGTCCATGCTGATGACCTCGCCTTGACTCAATCGCTTCTCCAAAGAGCCCGCCTCCAACAGCAGCCAAACTCTGGGGCGCAGAGCGGCCGGGCGTCAACACAGGGAGTCTGGAGAGGTGCGTGCAGAGAGTAGCTCCCGTGCACGCTTACAGACGTGGCAGGCGAGAAAGCACCTGACCGTGACCACTGCGTCTGTGTGCTGCATGTCGCACAGCTGTCTGTCCCTCCCGCCCACCACCACTACCCTCCTCCGTGTGTAGTTGTTTTTTGGGGGTCACGCATCGTGATTCTCCTCGTTTCTGTCTGTGTACAGTCTATAGATGTGATCTTTGGGGTTGCCGTGGAGATTGTACACACACGAAAACTCTTCTTTGCGGCCTCCCCGGCAGGTCGCACTACTGATGTCACAAACGACACTTCTGGCACGGCCCTGTCAGCGTAGGTGTGTGACGACGTTTATGCGTGTGTCTCTCCGTCCTGCAGAAAATGAAACACGTGGAGTTGCAAGTCAAGCTTACAAAATACCATGTCCTTACATTCCCGTCTGTGTTTGTTGTTAAGGGCTACATTTTCATACGGTTCTGAGTTGCTGTCGACTGTTCTCCCCTTTCAGCCCGCAGCGATGTTCCCTGCAGTGTTTCTTACAGGGTCGGCGCCACAGCGACGACATCACTCAGCCCCCGCTGGTCTCCAGTAGTGAATTTTCCCTCCCTTCCCGGGGACCGCTTGGTTGGATTCAGGATTCTCGGCCGAAGGCATTTTCCCCTCAGCAGTTCCAGAGGTCCCTCCCCCGCCTCCTGATCTACAAGGTTCTTGCTGAGAAACCCGCGGACGGTTTTACTGGGCATCCCTTGTTTGTGATGAATTTCTTTCCGCTTTCCGCCTTCAAGGCCCTGTGCCCTTGTCTTTGATGTCGTCTCCAACCGTGGTCTCTCTGGGTTTTCCTGCCGGGGGTGTGTTGAGCTCCTCGGCTTCATAAATCCGCACCTTCCCTCAGATGTTGACAGTGTTCCGCTCTGACGGACTCGCCTTCGTGCCCGAGAGAGCGGCTCCAAACCTTCGCGCCGCGGGTCCAATGCGTGTGTCTCCTGGGGGACCGCTCCTGGAGGTTAATTTTGTTCTTTGGCCAGGCCACCCTTTCTTATTTCCTGGTACCCCTTGTGACGGATCCCACGAGCGGGGCACTGGGAAGGCCCAGAGGCCCTCCCTGTCTCTGCGGAGTGGAGGGCCCCCACTGCGTACCTGGTGGGTCCCCGAGGCTGGGAGCAGCCGCAGACGGAGACCCCGGATCCACGGGGGCTTTCCTGGGTGCACATCCCGCCGAAGTCTGGGTGTGCGCCCCCTGCCCCCGCCACTTGCTCTGAAATGTCTTCATCTCCCACGGGGCCTCGCTCTCTCTCCTTCCCGCTGGGTCCTAGGTGTTCCGTCCTCTGCCCCCCCGCGTCCTGCCCCAGGGGTGCCTGCGGCCGCCATCCCTGAGCGCCCTTTAACTGCAGCTGGGCCCGCCCCGGCACCCAGGCTTCGCTGGCCCCCCTGAGCACAGAAGCCGGCCCCTCGGGCGGCCCCCGGGCAAGCCGGCGCCTGGCAGACGAGGTCGGCCCAGCTCCTACCCCCCAGGAGGAGAACCAGGGCAGGCCACTTCCTCCCAGCCGCCCCGGGACACAAAGACTTGGAAGAAATCCGAGACGTTTCCTGCCTTCCTGAATGTGGACTCGCCTCCCGGGCCTTGCTCGGCCGGCCGCCCTGGACCCGTGAGCGGTCTCCAGGGCTCCGCACGGTCATTTTCGTCCGAGGTCCTTAATTGGATGTTCGCACCAGAGCCCAAGGGCATGGAGATCCCCACCCCGACCCCGGCTAATGCCTCCCCTGCCCCCCGCGACGTGCTGGATGAGTTTTCAAGGACGCGGAGCCGAGGCCCTTCTGTCTGTCTGTCTGTCCACCACCTTGCTGGGCTTGCGCTCAGACCCTATCCCGTGCACTGAGGTGGGGCAGCGCCCCGGGAACGCGTCTCTGTGTGTGTGCTGGCCGGGACCACGCTTCCCCCACTCCGCTCGCACCTGGTGTGGACGAGCGGGGTGGGCCGAGGAGTGTGGCCGTGGCAGCCACTGCATCCGACAGGCCCATGAGCCCCTCACAGATGGCTGGGTGACTGGACACCGTGCCGCCGGGAGGAGGGGCTCTCGGGGGCCAGGTTCAGGGGGCCAGTCAGCACCTCTGTACGAGGAAGCGAGCGCTGCTGCTCGCTCCCGGGGGGACGGGGGGACGCGTCTGAGGTTTAACATAGAACGGGTCGTTCTTGGTGAGATCTCTCTCGCCTCGGGCTGCACGGATCATTAACGTCTGCAGCTCACCCACGGGGCGAGAGCGAGGTCTGTCTCCTGCAGAAACATAGACATCTTCACCGGGAAACTGCCTTTTCTTACCACGCTGTTAATTGCAACCTCCGTAAAGTTGATCGTAATGAGCAGATACGGTTTTTTTAATCAGATTTTGACCTCTTCCATGGAAGAAGTGTTCAAACTAAAGAATACTGAAATCCTTTCATGGGATAAGGAGTCTGTGTTTCTCAGGGGTAAGAATAAATGTGTGTTTGAACGGGGCTAAACTGGCTTCATTCTTAAATCACATTTCAAGTCGGAATATTTTAAGGGCCAAACCTGCCCAGTGCCAATGTACTCCCCGGGCCTGTCCCCAGCAACGACACGGGATCGTGACGGTGTTTTCTCTGTTGTGTTGCAGTGAGTCAAGGGGGCGTCGCTTTGGTCTCCGACATGTGTCCAGACCCGGGGACCCCCGAGTACGGGAGAAGAGCAGGGTCCGACTTCAGGTAGGAGACGAAGGCGTGATCCGCGGTCACGGTGTTTTCTAACACACGGGCGATCTGAGCGTGTCCTGTGCGAGCTTCTTGTCCTTCTGATGGGAAGACACAGCCCCTCAATTGTTCTGCAGCTGCATCATTTCTAGAATTTCAAGTGTGCACTGAGAATTTCCAGGTGCTTCATAGTATTTTTCACCGTATGACCCCCTCTTACACATTTAACTTGAAATGTACGTGATCAAAATGCGTTTCCAGGGGGGTTTTCTTTTCTGTTTTAATTTGTTAATTTCCAATCGTCTAATGTATGTGGGTTAATGTTTTTTAAAAAATAGATGGGGCAAAAATTTAACTATAGCTTCATAATTATTTTGCTAGATACACTTTCGTAATGAGGAATGTAAGTGAGGGTGCCCTTTATTCCAGGAAAGGTTACGATGCACTTTACGAGGGTCGAGATGAACTAGAGACGGCCTTCCAGTTATCCCGTTATTAATGTGGCCGCGATAATAGCGCTGTTTCTGTGGGTTTCCGCCTTTCTCCCCGTTAGCTCAAGAAGCGTAACCCTTTTCCAAATAACTCAAGATGGAAACTCATATTGGGAGAAAGCCTCACAATCAGAGAGTAAAGGGGAATGAGAAATGCACTTTTTCCTTCTTATAAGCTCCCCATGTTTAGACGGAGAAACAAAAGAGGGTATTTGTTGAGAGGCTAGCCTATGAAGTGAGCTAAGAACTGGTAGAAAACAGTGGTATTTTAGAGAAGGAAGGAAGATGCATGTTTCATAAGATTTTCTCCCTGGACAATACTGTCGAGGGCAAATAAAGGCAGTTTTAATTGTGTCTTTCCCATCTGGATGTCCTTTATCTACCTTCCTTGCCTGAGGACACTGGCCAGGACCTACTATTACCCGGCTGAGTAGAAGTGGCAAGACATTCTAGCCCCACCCCGATCTCAGGTGGGGGCACCCGCGCTGTCATCTCTGAGAGTGACTTCAGTTTTCAGTTTCCCATAGACTCCTGTAATCAGGGTGGGGAGTGCCCTTTCATGTTTAGTTTGTTGACAGTTTTAAATCAGAAATGGAGATAAAATTTTATCAAAAGTGTATCTTCATAAATTGATGTGATATTTTTTGTTCATCTAGTTTATTACTATGAATTACATGGTTTTCTGACGTTGCATCCTGGGGTAAAATGTATTTGGTTTCGATGTATGTCTTACATACTGTTGGATCTAATTTGACGTGTTTTAGTTTGTTTGCATGGATGTCCATAGGAGTCCTCGGCCTACAGACTGTCCCTCTAACGACTTAGTCTGACTTCGCTCCCAGAGCACTGCTGACCTCGTATGGTTAGTTAGGAAATAGTCCCTCTCCTGAATGGCCCAGGAGAGTTTGTATGGAATCAGCAATATTTCTTCCTTAAAATTTTCAGAAATTAATCCGTGAAGCCATCTGTAATTACATTTTCTCATGAGAAGGGTTTTTAATTACAAACTCACCTTCATTTCTACTTTCAGGCCCACGCAGGTGACACATGGCTACCTGAGCGAGCTTTGACAGCTTACGTATTTCAAGAAGGTTTTCAACTTTAAGGTGTCAAATGTATTGGCATAAAGCTATGCATAATGTTCCCTTCTCATTCTTGAAGTCATTGACAATATCACAGTTCTGGTTCCTGATACTGCTAACTTCTGTTTTCTCTTTTACTTGATCCATCTGACTACAGAAGGTCAATGAATTGATCTTCTCAAAAAAGAAAAAAGAAAAGAGAAGAAAAACCCCATGTATCGGGTTTCCCTGGCCTTCTTCTGCCGGCTTTACTTGCATTGCAGTGGTTTCAGCTCTGGTCTTTCCTTATTTTCCTTCTCCTGATCACCATACGAGTTAGTTACTCTTCTTTTTCTCACCTCTTAAGACTGAAACTGTGATGTCAGTCCTTTTTACTTTTCTACTGTGAACTTTTAGTGCCATAAATTTCACTCTAAGAACTGCTTTAACTGCATTCCCTAAGTTTCATGTTTTCCTTTTCTGGCAGCTCACGATACATTCTATTTTTTTTTTCCTGTGATTACTCTTAGATCCACGGGTTACTTAAAAGTTCCCAAATATCCAGGGATTTTCCAAGGACCTTTGTGCTCAGAGAATGTATTTTGTATTCCTCTTCAGTCCTTTGGAATGTATTGATGATTGTTTTCTGGCCTAGAAATTCTTCATCTTGGCAAAAATTCCGTGTGCCTGGCAAAGAACATACGTACCTGGGCGGAGTGTTGCATGAATGTCCGTCAGGTCACGGAGGGGGAAGAGCGGTTCAAGTGCGCGGCATTCTCACCGATTTTCCTGCCACTGACTCCGTTTCTGAGAGCGGTGCAGGCAGTCTCCCGGGACAACTGTGGATTTGTCAGTCCCTCGCTGCGGTCTTGTCGGTTTCTGCTTCGCGGCTCTTGCTATGTTATTAGGCACATGCATGTTTAATATTGTTATGTCTAAAAATTTTCCTCTCTTTGACACTACAAAGGGACCCTTTTTATTCTTACAACATTCTCTCCTCTGAAACCAACTTTGCCTGTATTAGCATAGCTTCCCCAGCTTTCTTTTGATCACTGTTGCTAGGGTAACAGTATAGCTGGACTCTTACATTTGCTTTTGCACCCAATCTGTTGTACTGCATTTTTTTTGTTAAAATGTTTTTCAAAAATATTCTTCCCTCACATACTGCTGAAAAAGGAGTGAATACTTTAGTGACCTTCCCAAATAAGTGTGCTTATTCTTATTCAATACTATCATAAAAATTGGCAAATGATATTTTCTTAAATGTTACCCGCGGTGTGGGACATGAAATAATAACAATAAACATCCCATACTTCCTTGTACTAAAATAGGTTGATCTGGCTTCCGTCTTGAATTACGCTTTACACGTGTTTTTTGTACCATTATGCATGGGTCACTGGCAAGTAACGATTTATTGAATTATGAGTTCTTTCAAGTGTTCATACATTTTAAAGTACGATATCAGCAACATCACACATGTTACTGTCACTCACAGCTCATTGGAAAACGCTTTAGAGATCATGAAGCTGTCAGTCTCCTGACGGCAGTCTCAGAATTTCAGAAATTCTAATTTTCAGTCAGCAGCTTGAATCTTACCATTGGCTGCAAATATTTTCCATTATGTTTCTCGAAAAAAAAGGGTCATTTGCTCATTGCTTAGCATAGCTGACAAATGTCTGATGCTAAGCAATAATAGCTTATCGGCAGCTCTTCAAATAGCAAGGCATTCCGTGAAAATAAAACAGTTAATTCAGTCAACTATTCGGCGCTCTGACACATGGTTTTAATGTGCATCAAAGGTGTGCTCCATAGTCAAGGGTCAAGGTTCATTAAAATTAATAAGTTATTCTGCTCAGTCAAGGAACTAGAGTGAGGTTGGCTTTTTCCTTTTCTTTTTCTTTCTCGCTGGTGCACGGCGCCAGTCACCGTGGCCGCGTGAGGTCACGTCAGCTTCGCTCACCGTCGCTTTTACACCGTCCGTGCGGACGCCAGCACGTGGGGAGAAGCCTGTCACCTCTTAGCGTCAGCAGAGAAATGTCCCCCCTCGGACAGGGTCTGGGGGCCCCACTGTGAGAAGAGGAGCCCTCGACCTGGGAGCTGACTGTACGCAGAACAAACATTATTGTCGGAGTCACAGGGAGAAAGGACGTGCTGTTCGGATGTCTGATTCACTGCAACTGAACAAACACTCGGTGTCACTGCTGCGGGGAGTCCGGGGCGGGGTGGTGGCCGTGGGCGGCAGACGTACAAGATCCACGCCCGAGTTCCGGCCGCCTGCACCCGTGTGAGTTCACGCTGAAGCCCAAGGGCGCGGCCACGCGGAGCCACCTGGTGGCCGTTACCTGGAATGACCTGGGAACGCGCCTGGCATGGAACCAACTCACTGCACAGGCTGGTGTTTCAAGCAGAGCGGGGATTGTCTTAATTGTTTAACGCCTTCTTGAGGCTTTTTAATGGGAAGCAATTCCATTTTGTCTCCATTCTTATAATCACAACAAATGCCTAACACAGAATCCAAACTAATGGCCAGCGTTGTCAGGATGAGCGGGTAGAATTCATTTGTCGTTAGCACTGTAATTGTATGTAATTGGGGGATGTTTTTATTTGAAAAGACGTCACTTTATTAAGTTGGAAAACTACTGCTCATCTGACTGTATTTATAGCATTCTTCTTCTTTCTTTGGAATTCTCCTTTTTTCCATGGACGGTCTGCACGTTATCTTCAGTATCACCCATAAAAACTGTGGATGAAGGCATAGCCTTCTTGGTTGAGCTCAGACACACGGGGACAGGTTTCTTCACCACTGACCACTCCCTGGAAGACAGGAGCATGTTCCTTAGAACCGCAGCTTTAGGCAGAGACGGCTAGAAAAGTTCAGACGCCGGCCTGTGGGGACAGAGCTGCGGCAGGAGCGTGGCCCACGGAGGGACCGCAGCACCGGGACGCGCCTGTTCCCCGTGCCAGTGGGGTCCGGCGCTACGCACAGGCAGACGCCACTGCCTCCGTGTCGGCAGCCGGAGCTGTGGGCACAGGTACTGAGATTTGAGGCCGGGTCTTCCTGACCCCCAAGCCCCCGTCGACCTAAGACTTCTGCACAGTAAGAAGAACTTCGTTCTGATGAAGGGCTCGCACGACGGTGATGCGGGAGGACCCCCTGAACGGGTGTGAGGCGTGTGGGCTCCCCGAAGCCCGTGCCGTGAGTTTGGACGTCTGCGTCCTTGGCGTCCGCGGGGGCGGCGCGAGCGGCCCTTCCCGGCGCCACTCTGTTCTCGTCATGGAGGCTGCGGGTTCCGGGGGGCAGAGGACAGGCCCCCCGGTCCCATTTGTCACCGCTGTGCCCCACGGGGCGGGCCCCGTCTCCCACCGCAGAGGCCAGGCCTGCCCTGGAGACGCGAGCTCACGGCCTCGCCGGTGCCCTGCCAGACCACTTACGCCAGCCTCCGGCGTCAGAAGACGCGTCATCGGCTTCCTCTCTTCACCCCCCTTTTCTGCGTTTTCTGCTGAATTCGTCGGGGTGCGTTGATGAACACAGCTGTACAGGTTTCGGGTGTGTAACTGTACAGTGCGTCATCTGTGTATTTTTACACACACACACACACACAGTGTTGTGTGTTCACCGCCCAAGTCGAGTCTCCTTGCTTCACCCTTCACCCCCCTTCAGCCCCTTCCCTCTGGCCAGCACCCCGCTGCCGTCTGCGTGCGTGGGTGCCTCTTTGGTCTCTCTGCTTCGTCCCTTCACCCTCCCCGCCCAGCCCCCACCCCACCCCCGACAGCCATGGGCCTGCTCTCCGTGTCCGTGAGTCTGTCTCCACTTCCTTGGTTTGTTGTGTTCGTTAGGTCCCACGTGCAGGGTTTCTCAGAACACGGCCCACACTGACACGGGGGCTGGGGAGTCGGAGGAGCGGCAGCTGTGGCCCCCACAGTGACCCCCACTCTGAACCCACCGTCGGCCCCAAAGTGATTGACACTTAGGAGTCACCATTCACGGTGACCGCTGCTGTTGTTGAGTCTCAGCACACGTTTCCTCCGAGGGACACCGCCGCCGGAATACACACCCACTCTGTGGAGCTCAGGGGTGCCCGCTGGAACCGGGGGAGCCAGGCGGGAGGGGAAACCGAGGCACACAAAGGGACGACTACATGACCAAGGCGAAGCAGGAAAGAACCCGTGACCGGGGCCCCAGGAAACCGCTGTGGGTGCATCGTCCTCGCCCCGCACGCACCTGCCTCGCCGCCCTCGCACCTCAAGCATCGCCACCTCGCAGCCGCGCGGACGGTGCTGCGGGGGCGCCGCTGTTTCTGCACCGAAGTCGATGCCAGGGACGGCGGCGGGCCTGCCTGCCCTCGCTCTGTGAGCCCGCCGGGAGCCGCACGGACGGAGAGAGCACGGACCAGAGGATGAGCGCGCTCGTTCTCCCGAGGAGCGGCCTTTCCTTGTCGTTCCGCGGAGCGTCTCTCCCCGAGGTGGAGGAGCGAGAGGCCCGCGGGCCCGCCGTGGGCGACGGGGCTTCCTCTGCCTTGTCTGGGGTGTGCCGTGCGGCAGACGGCGTGTCCCCGCCGCGGCGGGGGCGGTGGGGAGGTGCCGGGGACCCTGCCCGTGACCGTTCCGGACATCCCCCGCCACCGTGTTCCTGACTGGCTGACCCCCGCCCTGCTCCCTGCCCTTCTCTAAGCTGCTGTGACGGACACCTCAGTTGTCCTCCGAGGTTGGGGCAGGTGCGTGACCTGGAACCCTGGTGTTCCGTTCCCTGCCACCCCGCCAGCTCTTCCTCGTTCCTGGGACTCTTCACCAGCGTGGCCCCGGGACGTGAGGCCCCGGGACGTGTGGCCCTGGCCTCCCCCCTCTCCACGTGCTGAGAGGTGTCTTCCTGCACATGCACCGTGGGCAGCCGGGTCTCTCCTCCATGCACCGCCTCCTCCCCCTGCGCCTGCCCCCGGTCTGTCCTGGCCGCGCGCTCTGGAACGGGCCCTCCGACGCCCCCACCCCGAGCTCCCGTCCCTTCAGCGTGGCTCCGGGAGGCTCCTCCGTCCACGGTGACAGACGTGTCTGTGCTGAGATTTAATCTCACACACATGCGTGCGGACCCTGTCTCTGCCCACAAGAGCATGAGCCCCGCAGGGAGGGGGCTTGGCCGTCTTCATTGCTGTGTTCCCGACACCTGAGCGCACACGCCTTGGCCGACGGAGTGAATATTCATAAAGTCGTTTGTGTTTGCTGTTCTATAAGGGGTGCATTCGTTTTTCCATATTATAAGGCAGTGACACATGTTGATTTGCATGCAGAATTGTGGCTTGTGGGCAGATCTCCAGGAATCTAATTATTCCAGAGAAGACAGCAAGTGAGCGAGTTCTCCCCGTGACCGCCTCCCCAGGTTAACGGGGGCCGTCCCGTCACAAATGCAAGTTCCTTCCTGAGTGGGACGAGGACGTCTTCACGGGCGAATCTGGGAGCTGTCCCAGCACCACGCACCGTGCAGCGGAAGCCCGTGGTTGCGCAGAGGCGCTGGAAGGCGGCGGGCAGGCGGCCCGCACCCGGCCCCGAGGGCTCTGCCCCCCACCCCTGCCCGGCAGCGCCAGCCGGCTGTTCTCTGAGGGCGATCTGAGTGAGCCCGGACTGAGTCGCCGGCTCGTCCACGGACATCTGCTGCGGGGATGGCGCAGCACGGTGGCCCGTGCAGGAGGCCGTGGGAGACGTCGGGGCAGGTCACCCCCCGCACGGCTCACTGGGGAGCTCGGCCCCCAGACCCGAGTGTCCATCTGAGTGTCCGGGCGGCCTCCTTCTCCGGCCCCCGGCTCTGGTGTGTGTGCAGTTTTTGTGGTTGTTGTCGCCGTCACTGAGGAGTGAACACGGTAACACGTAACGCACTTCTCGTGGAGCGGCACCCACGCCTTGTGGCTGGTGAACCACAGGCTGCCGAGACGGAAACAGGGGTGCTGGGGCCCCCGTGTCCGTCCTCGTATCCGACCCGCCGCTGGGAACAGCAAACCGGCCCCGCTCAGGAGGGGCACAGAACGGCCGGCCCGCCCTCTGGACCCGCTCCCCTCCCCCCCACCCCGGGCTCCCTTCCCCCGTTGCCCCGCCCACCACTTGGGCCACGGCGGCCTTCGGAGCGCAAGGGCCCTCCCTCGGGCACCACCCCCCCGTCTGCTCTGTCTCCTGTCACGGGACTTCGTCTCCCCTCCAGAGGCCAGAAAGGGGGAACGGAACACGAAAACTGGACCCTCGGTGGACACAGAGCTCGGAAGGTCGGGGCCCAGCCTGGAGGACACGGAGATGCCACAGATGCTTCTAAAGAACACATACAGTTCATGTATGTAGTGTGGCCCCAGAGCCGGGAGGAGGAGAAGCAGAGCCGCAGAAGTCATGAAAAGGCGTGTCTGCGGAGGAGAGCCATGCCGCACCACCGGCGTGACAGGCAAGCACACAGTGTGTCTGCGTCCCGGCTTCTGCACGCCCCGCGTGCGGACACCAGGCGTGCGGTGCCCTCCCGGCCCCGCTCCTGCGGCGTTTCCGCTGTCCCAGGGACTCGGGGAAAGCGCCCCCTGGGCCGGCCCGTCTGGGGAACGCCGCACACTCCGTGCTCCCTCCAGGAGGCAAAATGGTGAGCCTGGGCGACCCGCGTGTCGGCACAGGTGAACCCCTCACTCGGTTTAGTCCGGACGTTTTCGCCGCGTCTCCCCGACTCCGGGCCCTTGCCAGCGCCCACCACCACCTTCACCCCGCAGGGAGGGGCTGTGTAGGGTGTGAGCGATGTCTGTGTGGTCTCCCTCGGGGACGCCCGTTCTCGGGCTGCGGAGGAGGACTCCTCAGGGAGCCGGACGGGAGCGCGTTTGCTATCTTCCCCTCCCCCCGACCCCATCTGTGATCCCAGACTAACTTCCTCTACCGCAGGGGCAGCAGCGTCTCCCCCAGAGGGCGCCTCTCACCCCCATTTCCCTCAGCCTCAGCCTCAGGGCTTGTTGGAGGGGAGACTCGGCTGGAATCTCCTGCTGCAGCGCCGGGCTCGTCCGATGGCGCTAACTCACGGGGCAGACGCTGGGCGGACGCGGGCTCGGGAGCGGCGCTGGGCGCCTCTCCCAGGTGCTCGCCTGTGCACCTCTTAGACCTGACTCTCCGGCGACCTCCCGTGGCTGCTCCTCACCTAGGGCCTCGGGCGCTCAGGGGCCGCTTGGGAGCCAGAACCGTGGCTCAGCTAACTTGGGCTGGATGGAGCGCCTTTTCTACAACAAATGGTGCCCCCCT
The DNA here is from genome assembly GCF_019186645.2 of Phyllostomus hastatus. Taxonomy (NCBI): domain Eukaryota; kingdom Metazoa; phylum Chordata; class Mammalia; order Chiroptera; family Phyllostomidae; genus Phyllostomus; species Phyllostomus hastatus. Next base: position 45,213,595 of record NW_025334032.1, read on the forward strand.
GTGAGATGCATTTCTGATGCAGGACGCCGCCGGCCTTCTGCGGAAATAGTTTAGGGTGATGATAGCCGTGCAGACTCTGTACTGGGGGTCGTGTTTCATTTTCTTCTTGCGTGGGGCGAGCGTTCTCTTCTAGGTTCTGCTGGAACACGGAACACGAGGTGTACCTTCTCAGAGATCCGTCAGTGCGCGTCACTTCGGGCAGGGCGCGCGACGCGTGGGGCAGCTCCCGGGGCTCGCCCCTCTTCGACTTGACGCCTGTGCGTTACTGACTCCCTCCCCTACCCTCCTTCCCCCCCAGCCCCGGCAGCCACCGCCCGGGCTCTGCTCTCCCGAAGCCGATGCTGTCCCTCGCTCAGAGAAGCAGCAGGACGCAGCTCCGGTCCCTCTGGTGCTGAGACTTCTTCCGTCCTCCTTTCTGCTGGCCCACGTGACTGACATCCGGCTTTGCTCTGTCCTTAGGACACGCAGTTCACTCACAGTGTGCCCCCCCCCCACACTGAGCCACAGGCCGCAGGGCCCCTTCGTTAGGCCGTGCATCTCGGAGAGGTTGCGCCAGGAGGCCGCAGAGCGGAACCGGCACCCGCGCCCTGGGCCGCACCCCCGGGCGGCCCTCGAAGAGGCTGTGCTGAGTTGCTCGAGGTCTATGTAATGTTGCTTTGGAAGCAGGGCCCGGGGGCAGCGCCCGGCGCTGTGGTGACATCCTTAAGAAGCCGCCGTCACTAACCGGGTTGTCCTCTGCTCTGTGCCCGCGCAGGGTCGGCTCCAGCGTGCAGTTCTCCTGCGAGGACAGCTACGTGCTGCAGGGGTCCAAGAGCATCACCTGCCAGCGGGTCACGGAGACGCTGGCCGCCTGGAGCGACCACCGGCCCATCTGCCGAGGTGAGGACCGCGCGGCGGGGCCGTCGCCCACCCCTCGCCTCCCGGGCGGCGGGCGGTCCGCGTGTTTTCCTGAGGCACCACGAGATTCGGGCATGAAGCGCAGCACAGGGTTGGGGCAGAATTCGGTCACGGCGGTGTGGGTGCGAGACACATACTTTCGTGAAACCAAACATTTTCAAGGGTGTTTGTGGTTTTAAAATTGAGAAAAGAGCCCTGACAGAGGTGGCTTGGTGGGTCGGGCGTCATCCCACAGAACAAAAGGTCGCCGGTTCGATTCCCGGTCAGGGCGCGTGCCTGGGTTGTGGGTTCAGTCCCTGGTTGGGGCACATGAGAGCGAAGACCCATCGGCGTTTCTCTCTCACCGTGAAGTCTCTCTCCCTCTTCTTCTCTCTCCCTCCCCTGCTCTCTAAAAAACAACTGAATGGAATATTTTTAAAATTTAGAGAAGATGGGAGAAGATCGAGTCATTCAAACCTGTACACACACACACTCCGGACCTTCCTCTCTCTGTCTCTGGTCACACACGCATTTGCACGTGCGTGAGAATGTCACGTATCCAGGTCCCCGCTGAGGTGACGATGACCCCCTTCCGTGAGGGTGGAGCTAATTGTAGGGCTGTGGCGTCAGCGACAAAGGGTTTGTTAGCAGGATCCCACCTTCCCGTTTCATGACGATGACGTATCCTAAACTCACCTCCGACACCGTCACTGGAACAGAGCGTCACGCCGTCCTGTCCTTCACAGGAGAGCCAGGACCGAGATGTCCTGTCCTCCCACCCTGTGGGCACTCCCGCCTGGACTGCAGTGGCCTGGGGGGCCCGGCGGGAGGTTGTGCGCAGTTTCAAGGTGGAAAAGTTAACGAAATCCAAAGAAACACTGAGATAAGTTGGCTTTGCATTTTGGCCGTAAAATAAGGCATGCAAATTGGTGGTTTTGAGATAAGAAGGAAGCAGCACTAAATTGATTCAGGACCAAAAAGGAAAGTTTCCAGGGTGAGAAGTCTCATCCTTCCTTAGCCTTCGTCGGGTGAATGGACTCTCGTACATCTTTACAGCAAACAGCGTCGGTTGAATCTTGCCGAACGGAGTTGACACCACGTGCGTTCTCGGCTTTATCACAGGAAAAGCACTGTGTTGCAGGGTTTTCCACCCTGGGCACCTTACCTGTGGCTACATGTGGCTCCTCAGGCACAGCACCCGTGGGCTCCGAGTGCAGAGCAGGGGGTGGCTGTGTCCTGCAATGTGGGGGGTCTCTGTGGAGAAGCCCCCGCCCCCCGGGGAAGCAAACGTGAGTGGCCGGGCCCTGTGCCTTTCTGCCACTAGTCTGCTTTGTGTATCGTGTGATCCCAAAACGTGGTGTTATTAGGTTTTTAAAGGACCCTCGGGGAAACGAGTGCTCCCACCAGGTGGCGGCGAAACCCAGTGTTCTTGCTGTGAACGAGCCCGAGGGACCGGCACTCTAGGTCCCTGAGGAACGTGACTCCCCCCTACTCTGCGACGCCCGTCTTGTGCTTCTGGCCCGGTATCGGCGGACTGGACGGAACCACTGACCTCGCCCCTGTTTTGACAGGTCCGAGTCACATGCAGGGATCCTGGGCGGGGGTGGGGGGTGGGGGGGTTCTTGATTCTCCTCTCACTTGCTAATCCACGACGTCCCCCTTGTTTGGCCCCGAGTCTCGCCTTAGACGCAGTGGACTTCTCCGTGTCCCGGCCCTGAGTCCCGGCCCGACTGGGTTCCACACCCTCAGGCACTGCTCCCTCAGCGGACAGCTTGGGGGGTGGGCGGGGAGGCGCAGGATGGCTTCCATCCTGCTGTGCCCCAAATTCCTGTTCTTGGGCGTGCGAGAGGACCCCTCTTCCACCCCCTGCTCTGCTAGGGTCCTGTCCTACCCAACCAGGTTTCAGAAGAGAAAAGCTCTCCCCCAGGGTCTTCCTGCATGGCCAGGCTCCCGCAGGCCCTCCCACCCCCCTCCGGCCCTCCAGCTCAGAAGCAGGGGCCAGCGCCGGCCTCTGCTCCCGTCCCCTCCCAGCTGGGGGGCCCCCTGCTTTGCGTCCACTGGAGGCCCCTCCATTTCTGTGGACGGATCCTTTACAAAGTTCCCGTTCCGTGCATTACTCTGACCTCCTGAAACAATGAGCAGTGACAGCTGGAAGTGAGTCCTCAGACGGTGTCTTGGTCAGAGACACGTTTATCAAGGCTCCGTGCCTGCGCAATCAAATCTGCTTGTGTCTGGGGGGCCCTGACAACTTGCACAGCTCTGAAGAAGTACATCTCATAGTGCAGTTGGAGTAATGCAGCGTTAGACAGAAACGTTGAAGCAGAAGCCTTGACGTCTCCCTCGCAGAAGGACCTGAGATGCACTGTGTGGAGGACCCAGTGATGACCATCAGGCGGCAGCTCGTCAAATCCCGGGGGGGGCTTCACCCGGACGGGAGGGGGTTCCCCTCTCGTGGGGGGCCTAGAAACGTCCCGTTCCCTCTGGGTGGGGCTTCCGTGGAGGAAGAGGAGGCTTCAGGGGGAACGGCCGTCCCTGCCTGCACAGACACGGAGAGGCGTTGGGTGACGGCCACTGTCCCTTCGTGTCCCCCCATGTCCCCAGTCCGCAGCCTGGCAGCAGCCGGGGACCCCGTGCCCTGGGCGCTGGGGCCGCCCTGTCCCTCGCCCGTGTGCGTGTTCGAGGCAGTGCAGGGTTTAGTCGTGAGCCGCGGGGATGAGAAGACGCCTAGACCTGTGTGTGCGCACAGGTGTCCTGCGTCCCGGCCTGGACCCCGCGTGTCCGTGAGAGGCACAGTGCAGCAGGAGCCCTGTCCTCCGCCTCCCGGAGCTGCCTGTCCCTTCCCCACCCCGAGGTCCCCTCCGAGGCCTGTGGCCCCTCACGGGAGGGCGACTCCCGCCTCAGAGCCACATCCCGGCCTCTCGTCAGGAAGGTCCAGGGTCCTGGGCGACTCCGTGTGGTCACCACATGTCGTTACATGCAAGGACGAGTGGCCGACGTGCTCCTGCCCCTGGGGCTGGCCCCGGAGAGGAGCCCCCTGCCGGGAGTTTCCGGCAGCCGGACTCAGAAAGAAGTGGGTACGGTCAGTGGCAGTAATACATTCCACGTAGCCCCGTGTCCCACCAGTGTTGTCGTCCTGTCCCGTGGTCGGTGCAAAGGGAGCAAGGTGGCCCTTCCCAGCCCGTCTCCCCCTCTTGCCCGCCCCAGCCCAGCCAGCCTTCTGGCACGTGGCGGTCACCGTGGGCTGCTCGAGGCCTCCTCCTGCTCCCCCTCCCCCGTGTGCCTCCGCACCGCACGGGAGGGAAACAGCCCACGCCCTTGCATGTGGGAGCGGGAGGGAGGGGCTCGGGCAGCCCCACCCCGCCCCGCCGGCTGCCCTCCCTGCGAACACGACTAAAACCGGAGACTTTCCAGGATCACCACAGGGAGGACCCCCGAGCCCACTCTCCTTCCCCGCCTGTAAATGGCGTCTCTCCCTGCTCTGACAACTCATTTGTCCACTCAAGAGGACCGAAACACCGCCACGAGGGAAGCTTTTCGCACCGGCTCTCTGCAGACACGGCTGTGGAGATCTGACGTGCAGGGGGGCTCGGATAGCGGGACACTCAGTGGACGCCACGCGCTGCCCCGACGGACGGACGGTGGGAGTGTTTGCTGGGCTGTCGCTGGGCCCCGGGGCCACGTGTGCTCGCTCTCCCAGTTCACGCTCCAGCCGGCGCTCTCACCGTGATAGATAGTCGGCGAGGAGAGAACATCATCGCGGGGTGTGCCGATGCATCCCGAGCCTTTAAACAGCCTTCATGTTGATCACGCCGCCGCGCGTCCATCACCAGCAATAAGACGCCGCCAGTGGGGGCACCGCCCACATCACGAGACTGCCGGCCAGTGCGTGCAGGGAGGGCCGCCGATGCGCACGGCCCGTCTCCGGGAGGGGTCTCCGGGAAGGCTCTCCAGGAGGGGTCTCTGCGGCCCGAGCGGTCGCCGCGCCTGCGCCCGGAAGGCGTGTCTCACGGCGGCGCCCGGTCGGCGCGGGGAGGCGAGCGATCCTTCCCGTGTGGACGCGTGTCGTGTCGGGGGCCGCGGCTTCCCTGAGCTAACCAGCTGTGAGGACGGGGACGCTCCCTCTCCTTCCTGATGCCAAACAGACGAGCGAGTGGGTGTCGCGGCTCGGTAGTCACCCAGCGACTTTGTCGGAAAACGTGCCGGCCCCGTTCAGGGACGCGGGAACGGCCGCGCCGGTCGGTCCTCCCGGGGGAAACGCCCTGCGCTGTCTGGCACGGGTGAGGCACCTTTCCCGGGCAGTAGGTTTTGAAAACAGGGAAGGAAAAGGAAGAAAAACACCGCTTCGCTATTTGTTTAAGTAAAATGGTCGAGCCGGCGCCTGGTCCCGTCACGTTTAGGGGGTTCCCGGATGGAACTTCCAGTGCTGCGGGCTCGCTGCGGCCTGCAGCGTCTATTAGGGCTTCTGTCCCCACCGCGCTGCACGTGCGCAGAAGTGCTGTCCTCGGGCGTGGCGGTGCGCGTGCGGACGCCAGCTGGAGCCCCGAAGGTCCCAGGATAGAGTCCTCATCGCCTTGGGGTTCCAAGTCACGTTAGCTAAAAATTGTGCTTACTTAACTGTCACTGACGGAGACTTTTACAGCTTTTTCTTCCGCCCACGTCTCCTGTCCGTGCTGAAATGACTTTTTAAATAGTAATGAAACAACTGTTTGTACCAAAAAAAATGACTCTTTATGCCACCAGATTAAAGGTCTAGAGCCAGTTGGGAGATTGCATTTTATGTCCCGATTACTGAATCCTGAGGCAGTCGTCTCAGAGAATTGAAGAAACACACACAGTTCTAACTTTTACTTTAATTCCATTACTACAGAAAAAAAATCTGTTGTTGCTTCTGGACTCCTAAGGTTTTATATTCTTTATTTCAAGTCACTGGGGAGAAAAACATATTTTTCTGTTTCTTTTTATTAAGTTTTTGGAAATCGTAAGGCTTTTATTGTTGCGCTGCTTTCACATGGTATTGACACAAAAGGACCTGAGACCCAGTTAGTTAATTTGGTGCCAATGACGTTCCTGGAACAGGCCGAGGAGGAGGTCTCCGCCGTGGCCTCCTGGGACGGTTTCCCTTTTGCCCAGAACACAGTCCCCCAGACGCCCCCGTGGCTCCCCATGCTGCGACCTCATCTGACCCCCGTTCTTCCCGGACCCCACCTTCCGAGGCAGACCCCCTCCAGGCCCCTCCAGAAGCCCCCCACCTGCCCTCCCGGAAATGCTCCTCTGGCGTTAGATGCTTGCGTGCCCAAGGTGGGGGGCTGAGCTGCGTCCTCTCTCTGGATCCTTAACACGGAACATGGAACACGGCGCCCGCCTCTTAGTAAACCCTGCGTGCGCACTTCTTGAACCCGCGTGCTGTGGTATGCCGGGCCCCGGGCTGCCCACGGGACTTGCACGCTTCCCTTCAATGCCCGTGGCGGTCCCAGAGGCAGCTGTGACTGCCGTGGTGACCGGATGAGCTGAGACGCCGGAAATCACAGAACCTAAGATTAGATGCGGAGTCACTGCGTGAGCCGGCCAAGACGCAGGTGTGGCTGAGGGAAGCGAGCCCCTCGCCTCGGCCAGCTCCCTGTGCCCCTCCCCCCGGGTGACACCGTGGACGTGGACGTGACATCTGCCGTCGATGAAAAGACTTGCTCCTCAAAACGTGCGAGAAGTGGATTATGCAGCATATTCATGGATTCTCTTGGAAAAGAAGCTTCAGAGGCGAGTTTCGACGTCCTGTTAATTTAAACTTAGTCAATTAGAATATAGGTTATTTGATTAGTTATATTAGAATGGTAAAGATTCCTGAACATGAGTTTACATAAATAGATCAATGAGTACTTCCTATTACGTAAGACAAATTGGGTGAGACAGAGATGTTTTGTGCTTAGTAAGAGTATTTTTCATTAAACGTAGAGAAGCGGCCTATGTTGGCATTCAAAACCCCTGAGTCCCTGACCCCTTATACTTCCCGTCTTGATTTATCCTTTCTCCAATGACCGTTCTGTAGATCCTCATCTCACTTTTGAAACACACAAGACCTCACTGCGTTTTCAGCTGGCCAGCCTAGCGCCTGTCGTAGGAGTGACGTCAGCTGAACGTTAAGTCACAGCTATCACCCGAGACCATTTATCAGGCGTTGTTAAGCGTTTAAGTGTGCGTTACTTCATACTCGATGCTACAATTTTCCACGACGATCTCGAGGAGGGAGCAGGCCTGTGGTCAATGAGGTGGAAGGTGCACAAACGAACCCTCGTTTCCGGTGCGGGAGTGTGTCTCCCTCTCGCTGCACGAGCTGCGTGGGCACCAGCCCACTTCCCCGTGGTCACGTCGGTCAGTGGGACACTCCGCGGACCGTCCGGACACACGCCCCGCCCAGAAGCTCCTTGTCGGCAGGAAGCCCCCGACCTCCGCGGACCCCGTGACGTTGCCGGGTCGCTGTCAGAGCAGCGTTGCCCCCGGAGGTGTGAGCGGCGACCTGGTCCACTCCCGGGCGGCGCGAGGGCGGAGGAGCCAGCGCGGCGGAGTCCAGGAGGGGGAGGAGCCGGGGGCGGGGGGGCGGGGGGAGCCTCGGGCGTCTGACTTCTGTCCGCGCCGCCTCCCCCCGCCTCCTCCTGAATGCAGGACACACGTCCGCGTCCCGTCACAGCACAGAGGGGCCGGCAGAGCAGTGTACGTGCGCTCTGTTGAGAACCTGGCTCCGACCGTTTCCTCCTCCAGAAGGGTCTGGAAGGGTTGGCCGAGTCCCTCCCCAGCCCCTCTCTCTGCCCGTCCCCCCACCCCGGCCCCTCCCCAGGCTTCCTCCGCGCACCCCACCACCTGCGTCTCGGCGGACCGACCGGGGCCTGGGATCCGCCCTCCGCCCTCCGGCGGTTCTGCGTCCCCCCGGGCTCTCCCCTCCCCGGGCACCGAGTTCCGAGGCCAGTCAGCCAGCCTGGACTGGACTCGCGAACGGTCCCCTGCCCGTGTTCGGAGCCCGCGGAGGCAGACGCCCTCGGGCACGCGAGGCGGCGCTCAGAGGGGCCGGTCTGACCCCGCCCTCCCCGCCCCGAGGCTCGGCCGGACAGGGGCCCCGGGGGCAGGCCGAGCTGCGGAAGCTGCCGCCGGTGATGAGCCGTCCCGGCGGCACGCAGCTCGCGGATCCGGAGACTCGCTGGGAGGAAGCGCCGCAGCTCAGGGGGCACCGCCGTTCCACAGAGATCACACGCACACGCACGACTGAGGTGTGAGCGTGGCCGGTGGGGGCCGCAGAACCACCCGGGGGCAGCAGGAAGACTTGATGGCAGAGGGCGGTCCCTCGGGGGCGAGATCGGGGCCTGCTGGGAGAGGCCAGAGGCGCCGGCGGGCGACTCCGAAGGGCAGAGACGGACTGAGGGGCCAGCGGGAGGTTTCAGCGGGTTCTCAGAAGGAGGTTTACACCAGCGCAGGCAGTCAGGTCGCGTTCTGTGCACTCACTCGTGGCACCTATTCCGAAACTACACGCACTTGTGCGGGCAACGACCAAACGCCAGGCTGGTTCTCGCCGTCGGGGCTACACGCGCGAACAGAGCAGGAAGCACCCCTCCCCCGAACAGTTTCGCATGTTCCCTTCCCGCTGGTTATTTCATCGGCTTGGTGAGCGCCGCTGGCAGCAAGAGGTGAATGTATCAGGAAAGTGTGTGGTAAAGGCAGGGATATATTCATGAGAAGAAAGAGCCCCGGCTGGTGTGGCTCAGTGGGTTAAGCGCCAGCCTTCAAACCAAAAGGTCGCCGGTTCAATTCCCAGTCAGGGCACAGGCCTGGGTTGTGGACCAGGTCCCCAGTAGGGGGCGCACGAGAGGCAACCACACATTGATGCTTCTCTCCCTCTTTTTTTCACTGTTTCCCTCTCTCTAAAAATAAATGAAATCTTTGAAAAGAAGAAGAAAGAAAAACTTTTAAGAATCATTTTGGTGACCTCAGACTATCTCAGAAGGGACTGGATTTGTAACTTTATGTGAAGCGCAGTACTGTGTGTGGGTGCAGTGTGGCAAACCGGCCGGCTGGCTGTGACGGGTTTGCTGGCAGTCACCCCGCTGGAAGTCAGAGGCCCCCGAGGCCAGGATGAGAGGGATCCTGGGGGCAGCTGGGAGCCGACTTCAGCCTGTCCAGCTGGAGGTCACACCGCAGAGCCGACTGCCGGGGCGCAGGCCACGGGAGGGGCGCCAGGTCCACCGAGGTCCCAGCGGGGTGGCAGCTGGCCGATGGCTGCGGGAGCGCAGAGTGTCACTGGGAATGTAGCCACGTCGCTGCTGACTGCACACTCTTCTCAGAGCTCGTGGTAACTTAGAACAGTGCTTCGACAATATCAATTCAAAATTAAGTCAGCAGGTCTCTTTTGAGTAAAACTATGTTGTGCAGAACGCCAGCCGTCCCGTTTGAAACGGAACGAAGTACGAATACCTACTATGAAGGAATTGTAACTCCGATTGCATCGATGGAAACTTTTCTTCTAAGATTTCCTAATGAATGCTGTTAATACCTGAGAGCTTTCAGAAACTGTCACATCTGAAGTTCACGACCCTCTCAGACACGTTTCTAAAAACAGACCCATTAGCGGGCGAGCTGTGAGCGGGTCAGACGTGTCCAGGGCTGTGTGCCCTTCGCCGAATGACCTTGTTGGCGATGAAATGCCCACTGAGCTTTGAGAACCAGAGCATCTTCGATCCATCTTTAGGCAAGAATCGTTTGTCAGGGAAGGAAATGCCAGTGTTTTAAAACTCGCGTTTTTGTGTTTCTGTCAGCCAGTGTGCGGTGGGTTCGATCGTGGCCCATCGTGTCCGCAGTGGGCAGGTGTCCGGCAATGGCAGGGGGTCTCGGGGACCCTCCCGTTCTCGTAGGTCAGTAGCTGTGGGCGCTGCGCTGGTGCCCAGGACGGCAGGCCGGTGAGGGTGGATGCGGCCCCCAAGGCCGGGAATTCCCGGCTCACACGCGGTGGGTCTGTGAGTTCACGATTACCGGGGAGCAGGGAAGTGTCACCCAGAGTGGGAATAATCTGTACTGTTTGTGAGTCGCTACAAAGGGGACAGAGAAACGTCCTCTCGTGGGGGCAGCCGGCAAGGAGAAGGGGGAGGGGCACGGTGAGGATGGCCCCTTCCCCGGGGGACACCTCCATCGGTGTGCTGACGCGGTGTCTGGGGAGAAGGACCCGGACTTTCTCGTACATCAGTTCCTACCGGGGAAATGCGTTCCGTGTTTTCTCCGACCAAGTTAAGTTTTCGGTCACAGCTGGGCTGCAGGCCGACGTTCCACTTCTAAAAATCGTGATTGATTTGAAGGAAGAGACCCTCTTCCTTCCTTGAGGGCGAGGTCAGCTGAGCTGCATTCTGAGGTCCGTCGGAGCCTTGGGCTGTGCCCTTCCTCCGACCTGCATGGCCTTTGAATGTCAAGGTGTTTTTGGTCCCTTCAGAGTCTCTGTCTTCTTTCTTTAAACGCTCACGTGTACCGGAAGCTCCCTCTGCACTGTGCTGTGGAGAAGTCGGCGCGGTTCACTGCAGAAGGGGCTCTGGCCCTGGAGGGGGGCCCCAAGAGTCACCTGTCCCCGCAGCTCACCGCAAAGTGCAGGGGGCGGGGCTGTGGGCGGGGCCTGCCTACCGAGGTCACGTGCCCTGTGGTTTGGCTGGCACGCCGACCCCGGTCTGCTGAGTCTCGCCACACTGCGCTTCCGCTCTCCCCCACGCATCCCAGTGCCACGCGCGTGCACGCACTGTGTCCGCATCAGCGCGGGGTGTGACAGGGACACACTGAGGTGACACTGTCCTCGGTGCCGTCAGCCGCCAGGCCCCCTGCGGGCGGTCGTGCCTCCCCCGGCAGAGGAGTCGGGACGAAGAGTTCCGGTTCCACGTTGCGGCACACACCGGGGCCCCGAGCCCGGAGCGTGCCGTCCAACCCGGAGGGTGCACGGCGCCCCGGGGTCCGCACGCGCGTCGGCCCTCCCGGCGCGGACCCACGCCGCAGTGGAAAACCCCTCTCCTTGTTGTCTCCGCAGCGCGGACCTGCGGCTCCAACCTGCGCGGGCCCAGCGGCGTCATCACCTCCCCCAACTACCCGGTGCAGTACGAGGACAACGCGCACTGCGTGTGGGTCATCACCGCCGCCGACCCCGACAAGGTAAGGCGCGGGGGGGCGGGGGCGGGGGCGGGGCCGGGGGGGGGCGGCGGTCGTGCCCGCGCGCGCGCAGCTGTTTGCTGGAGGCGGTGAGTGCTGCGCATGCGTGGTGCCTGCACGCCCCGTGGGGCGGGGGGGCGCCCATCTGGAATTCGGGGAATGAGCGAGTGCTCCCCGTGGGGCCGCCCCCTCGTGAGCCACGTCACGTCTGTCCCTTCTTTGGGGTCTCACTGCGGTATCATCCACGTGTCTCACTGCGTTCGTTCCAGGGGTGCCGCGCTGCGATTCGGTACCCGCGTGTCCGTGCTGTGGAGCGGTCACCACTGTGAGTTTCCTTAACGCCCTGCATCTCACATGGTCACCAGTTCTTTCCTGGGGGTGAGAAGTTTTAACGTCTCCTCTCTTGGGTGCTGGTTTGTTTTGTTTCTTTTGTTTTGAGAGAAAATATTGCGGAAGGAATTCATTGCCGTAACTGAAGGGAGGGAGGTAACACCCCTGTGTTTGTGGGTCTGTGGAAATTCCACGAGCGTGCCCCGAGGAAGCTCGGTGTGGAAGCAGAGGTGGTGTGAGGGCCGAGGAAGGCCAGGGGCACGTCCCGTCGGCCGCCCTCCCAGCCTGTCCCCACAGACTGGGCACCCCCCCCGCCCCCCTGCTTCTACAGTCTCCGCTCTGCCCCCGCAGCTGGGGTGCCTTCAGGGGCCCCCTCTGTCAGGGCGATGCAGGCAGGAATCGAGGTGGCAGGGGGTCGCCAGCACCCTCAGCCACAGAAGCGTGTGTGACTCTCCCCTCCAGTGCGTGCCCGGCAGGGTGTCCGGGGGGGTGTCCAGGGGGGGTGTCCGGCAGGCCGGAGCCAAGGGCCGCTGGGGGCCGCTGTACGATCACACTGCAGACGGGCCTTGTCTTCTCCCCCATCCCTCAGCCCCCTGCCGGGGACCCCAGCAAGGCGCTGCTCCGGGGGAACCCAACGGCCTCAGACCACTCTCTCCGGGGGCCTGGTGCAGGGGGCCCCGAGCCGAGGGGGACCGCTCCCATTCGTTGCGGCAGGTCTGGTCCCCTCGTAACATGCCCTGTCTAGATGTCCCGAGTCTGCACTTCATCACGTGACTCCTTCCCGCAGCGCCCTCCGAGAAAGCATGTCACGACCGCACCTCTCTCGGAACAGACCAGTGTGTGGCGGTGACGCCGGCCCCCGGCCCTCCCTGTAACCAGGGCGGCAGGCCCTCCGTCTGTGTGGACACCAGCGCGGCCTCTCCCGGGCAGACCTTTGGTCTCTGGGCGTGGACACGAGCCACCGTGCGTCCGGGGGGGTTGTTGCTCGGTGAAAGCACCTGTTCACTGGGGAAGCTTGTTGAGTGTCAGCGCCCTTTCACCGCCCTTGTGGGTGCTGAGACCTGCTGACGGAGACAGCTTGCCCCAGAGGCCGTGGCTCGGCTGACTACAGAAACCCCCTCGGGGCCACGCACCTGGTCACCGTTATGTGGACAGGCACATGGGCGGGGGGCAGAGCCCCGAGGTCGCTCACGCTGCGGCTGTCCTGGGATTCTCGCCCCACACACACACACTTACTGCATTTCCCGTGCAAATCGGGAAGGTTCCACCAGCCCTGCCTTTCCTGGGTCTGGACCGCACGTTCTGCTGCTAAGTGACTGGCTCTTTGAGCTTTCTCACCGACTCGACTTTTGTTCTGGTGTTCGGTTTTTCTTTTTCTTTTCGTTTTTTTAATGGTTTTTTCAACACGGCCCCACTCGGATTGGGGTTCCAATCGCCCTTTAAAGCCACCGGCGCCGTCACCCGAGGGAGGCCCGTGGTTTACAGGAGGAAGCATCTCCCGTGCCGCTGAGCTGGAGCCGGGCGCACGCGTGTTCTTTCCTCACTCACGCAGCGAGCAGGGCGATTCGGGTTCTGGGGGCAAAGACCCTGATGAGCCCCTTTCATTGTGACGACAACACCCTCGGGGGTCCGAGGTCCCCTTCGTCCAGAGAAAGGGCACACAAGGCTGCGACTCCTCATCACTGACCTTGCCAGGCGGGTGCGCAGGCCCCGCCCACCGAGGCCTCTAGGGTTTCACCCCGGTCTCCAGAAGCGGCCACTTTGGGCCCTCGGATCGGTGAGCGGGACCTGGGTGACGATGAAGCACAAGACCCACGGGCAGCGCACGCGGCCGAGCGGGCAGACTGGCAAACCCCAAGAGCCTCCCACTCTGTGCCGCTCCCTGCAGACGTGCGGGACCCACGCTCGGCGGCGTGCAGAGGACCGCAGAGCGCGAGGAGGGCCGCTGGCCGCCGGTGCCCAAACAGGCCTGCTTCAAAGCCAGCGCGGGGGCTCCCCACTCCATTGCACAGTGGGGCTTGTTTGTGTAGCCCATCGGCGGCGTGGCGGGAAAGTTGGGGGAGGGGGCTCGGGAAGACAGGGGACTCCGTGTCCACCCGGATGGGCGCAGGGCGCAGGTCCAGGTCAGGGCGCAGGGGGAGGCCCACCCACAGGGACCAGCTTTTCCGATGGGAGGGCAGGCCCCCTCCGACGACTCGGAGGGTTTGCAGTCCCGTGTGAGGCTGGGAACCGGCCCCTGGCAAGGCGGACCCCTCGGCTCCGCCGAATCCCCACTCCCCTGCCCGGTCCCGTCCCGGGCCTGTCCTCACAGGGCTCTGCGAGTTCCGAGCACCTCCCCAGGCAGACCGGCCTTCTCGATGCCGAAGGGGCATGGGGATCAGCGGGCGCCCCTGGGCCCAAGGGCTTCAGGCCCCCCAGGGCTGCCCCAGAGGGGACACCCTGCCAGGGTGGCCGCTTCCTTCTGGGACTCAGGGGCTGCATTTCTGGGCACCGCCACTAGGTGGCAGCGACAGTTCACACTTCCCATTAGAGTTTCTGCTCCTGCCAGGCTGGAGGGAAACTGGAAGCATTTATTGAGTTTCTACTATGCGCCCTGCTCCTGGTGGCCCCCGAGGCTCGTCCTGTGGAGGAAACGGGGCTGCCCCCACTCATCAAAGGGGAAGCTTCCGGCCAGAGCCACTCAGCCCACCGGTGACCTGTCTCCTGAGTGGGAGCCCTACCTCTCCACAGCCGCCCAGGGCAGACTCGGGGACAGAGGGCCAGGGCGCCTCCGAAATCTCAGCAGACAGAGAGACGCTGTCTGCCTTCCCAGGGTGACGGGCATTTTCTCGGCTCTGTCACGGGGGCTGGGAGTGGAGAGCAGGGGAGCGGGAGAGTGGGGGAGGGGGCAGGTGCCCCCCCACGGGCCCCTGACGCCTTCAGGACAGGTGATCTCTGCCTCCACCCCGGCAACCAGCCCGCAGAGAGGGGACTCAGCCCTGGACTCGCTGGAGCCAGGCCGTGTGTGCCCTGGGCTGGGTGTGTGTGTGCGCATGTCCCCACCAGCAGCGTGGCCGCTTCCGGCCCACCCGGCACCACCTCGGAGCCCCCGAGGGTGCGGAGCCCCGGCCGGCGAGGCAGGCTCTCTGCCGAGGGCCGCACACACACCGGAGACGGGGGTGCCGCCAAGCCGTGCCGTCCTGTGTTGCTCAGCGGGCTCCTGGGAGCTCACTTGGGGTGCGGGGGAAGCCCAGGGCCTTGGGAGTACAGGAGGAGGGAGGCTCCTCTTGGCTTCCTGGCTGTTGGCCAGGGTCACTCTCAGCAACCTGAGGGCACCACCTTCGGGGGCTGGCCACATGACCCTCTCTCCCCACGGCCCCCTGCTCCGCCGTGGCCAGCGGAAGGTCTCTGTCCAGGGCTGCAGTGAGGTCACGGAGCCCAGGGCCTTGGCGGACCGACTCCCCTGCCCACTGCACCCTGTGCAGCCACCTGGTCAGGCTGGAGGCCACCCCGTCACGCTCAGGTGGGGAGGGTGGCACCGGGCGTGAGCACTGGGGGGCCTTCAGGACGCCCCATCTTACCACGGCGGCCAGGGCAAACAGGAGCCGGAGAACGCCGTGGCGGCCTCAGCGCCTCAGACCGGAGGGTGTCCCGGGAAGACCCTGACGTAGGCCTCGGGTCCGAGGAAACGGGTGGACTCCGGGAGCTAAGAAACGTGGCGTGCTCCTGGGCATTAGAAGAAAGTCACTTTTCTGCACCGTAACCCGGAGGCACGGCGTGGGGTCTGCGCCCTCGTCCACTCTCTTATCCCTGCGACTCACGCTGACACTCTCACCGTCTCCCCCCGTGCTCTGGCCCAGTTTCCTCTGTGCCTGTAACCTTGGCGGGCGTTTCCATCTCTTCACACCCCGGGTGTTTGTAGCTTTCCTGCTGGGAACGGTGCTGTTTGGAAGCGGGATCCAGGGTGAAGGGAGAGGAGTGAGTGAACGAAACAAAGTGTCTGTGTCCCTGCTGCTCAACGCAGGGCGTTATACAGGTCACGTGCCCCTCCCCCAGCAACAACCAACGGTGACAGTGTCTGTGTTTTCCTACCTGGCACCTTCTGGGCTCTGCACCGCTCAGGCCCCTGCACCTCCAGTGCCTTTGGGACTCCCCGGAGACTGCAGGTGGGTGGCAGTGGACCGGAGACACGTGTGTCCCCAAGCTGTTGTTGCGAGCATCCGTCTGGAACTTGGCCCCTGGGGTTCAGGTGGCAGCTGGCTGTGGAGTGGGCATCGCCAACTTCGTGGGGTTCCCACTGCTGCCTCTGTGTCGGCCACCCCACCTGTCACCTGCTCAGAAGGAGCCACCTCCTTGGGAGGCCATACCGGGGGTTGCAGGGGGCCTGTCCCAGGAGGCAGCGGGTCCCTCCAGTCCTGATTGGTTTAACTCGTATCAACTTGCAGAAACACATACACATATTTTTATTTTAGTCAACTCTACCCTTTTCTTTCTACATTATGTTAATTCTTTAGGTCATTACTTTTATATTCAAACAAAAGCCCTTTAGGTAATTCTTTCAAATTGATCCTGTGGCCGGAAGTGTTTTTGAGTCAAGGCGAAGATAAGGAACCTGCTCACGCAGTACCTGGCCCATTTACGTAAAAGTCTGCACGAGATTTCCCTCCCTTCTCACGTGATACAACCTCTTCCATGAACGAACACGCTAAAAGGAACGCCCTTTTCCTTCCCATCCCAGACTCGGTCTGGTGGACCCACGATCTCCCGGGTGTTGCTGCATCGGGAAAAGGCAGAACACACTTGGATCCGCAGTTTCCGCAGACACAGTCCACGAACTCTTCTGGGGTTGTGCACGGGTTTTCAAGGGGCGTTTCTTCGCGTTAAACAGGTCTGTGAGGAGATGTATTCCTATTTTCGGCTTTCGGTAGGTTTTGTTTAGCTGGGTCCAACCATTTCTAAGCGCTGTTCCCAACACTAATCAGCTGCCGAAAACACACCTCCCATGATTGCTCTAATTGTCCATCCGAACCCTTTGGTCCAGGCCTTTTTATTTTTATTTTTTGGCAAATGTCAATATCTCTGCTTTTTTCTGCAGAGGTCTCATTTCCTCCTGCACCTCTCCCATCTTCTGGTCCTTCCAACCTCCAGCCAGGTGACCCCCCACCCCCCGTGTCTGCAGCCGATAGGTTTCAACGCTCCGTCGATGTGAGTTGTGCGTTTTACCCCACGTAACGACGCTCTGACCGGCTCTGCGGCGGTGATGGTATTGATTCTTAAATTCCCAGTCTCTCGTCTTCCATACATCGCTAGCCTCTTCCCTCCGTCGAGAATGTATTCTGTAATAGTTTCCAGAGGACGCCGGCGGCTCCATCTCCGGCCGCTTCCTCCCAGGACCGGTACAGTTCTCCGGGAGCTCTCTGCGGCCCGGCCCCGTGTCTGACCCGGCGAACGAGTCAGCGTTTCTCCGTAATTGCTCCGCGTCCGTCCCTTCCCTGGTGAGCGGGCGGCTCTCCGGAGCGGCGCCGCGAGCCTGCCACATCCCGGACCATTTCAGTGGCATTTTGATGAGTTTTGCTGGAGGGATGTCGTTTCTCACGCGAACCCTGGTCATCTCCTCACTCCCCCGACCTGCTTCTTGCGGAAAATGTCGAGGGTCTCTCTTCCTTCTTTTTTTTAAAGATTTTATTTATTTATTTTTAGAGAGGGAAGGGAGGGAGATAGAGAGAGAAACATCCATGTGCGGTTGCTGGGGGTCGTGGCCTGCAACCCAGGCATGCGCCCCGACTGGGAATCGAACCTGCGACGCTTTGGTTCCCAGCCCGCGCTCAGTCCACTGAGCCACGCCAGCCAGGTCTCTCTTCCTTCTTGAGAACCTGTGGTCTCCGTGACCAGGCCTTGCGCAGACGAGACGTCGGGTGAAGCAGTCGCCTCTGCGCGAGGCTGGAGCCAGGCGCTGCTGTGTGGGAGGGAAGAGAGACGCTTACGCCCAGGGTCCCAGGCTGTGCGCCGGCCGTGGCAACGCGTGTGCGTGTCCGAGGGAGGCTGCGTTCACTCCCCGCGCGACGTCCCCACCCGCCCCCAGGTCCCAGGGTTCTGTTCCGTCGAACCCGCCGGTCTGCACAGCCGAGCAGTCTGTCTCTGTCGGCCCCGCCCCCACGAAGGGAAGGGCGCCCGCAGTGTCTGCATCAGAGTGGGGGCGGCGCGCCCCTCCCCCGCGCAGTCCCCTGCACGTCAGCCCGGTTCTCGCTTCTGCGCTCCCGCGTTTCCCCCCGGTTTGCGCTCCCGGGAGGTGCATTCTCGCGCTGGCGGCTAGAGGGCGCTCTAGAGGCGCGAGCGATTTGCCAAAACGCTCAATGGCCTTGCTTACTTGATCGATTTTCTAGGGAAAATCGGTCAGGGCGGCCCGTTTACCCAGATTGAGGCAGACCGGGGTCACAGCCGCACCGTCACGGCCGCACACATGCACCGATTTTATTTTTTCTCCGTTCAATTCCCTCTCCACGCCCTTCGTGAGAACCCCAAGAAGGAGGCGAGCAGTGGGCAGAGCGGGCGCTTTCGCCGGCGCCGCGGACGGCGTCGTCACCGGGAAGCCCGTATCTCTCGGTGTCACCCTCTGTCCTCAGTGTGCCTCTGTGGAGACGCCCGCTGGGTTTCACATGGTCGAGTTCCGCAACTCTGTCCTTTCTTCCCCGGTTTCTCTGCTGTCATTCAGAAATCTTTATCTGCAGAAGTGAAACCTTCTGTGATGACTCGGTGTTTACCGACCGCCCCCGCGCCCACGTGGAGGTGTGTTGCAGGCCACGACTTGTGTCCTTCTCTGCCCAGTGCGGGACCGGGCAGGGCAGGCCCCCAGGGCCCTGGAGGGTGGGCTCAGGACCGCCCCACCTCCGGCCTGCAGCTGCCCTCCTGGCGCCCACAGTGAAGACGGGGCGGGGGTGGGGGGGGGACATAGCAGACCACGTCTCCAACTCTGCTTCCCGTCTTTCTTCGGGCATCAGTCACTGAAGGGAGCGTCTCCCTGTCAGGACGGAAGGACCCTGTGCGCTGCGGGAAGACGTTCGTGGGAAATACTGGTGCGCCGGAGAGAACCCAGCTGTGTGTGGATCCCGTGTGCCAGCCACCGCTGCCACAGGAGTGTCGTGTGTGACAAGGAGTAACACCCAAGGCTCTGCAAGGCTAACTGGGCAGGACAACCTTCTAGTCTCACAGATTCTTTTTCACATGCTAACGTAAACAGCTCCACGAAATACGCACACGCCACTCTAAAAGCATTCATTTGACGGTGTTCTGGGTGTCCCTAAAATATATTTCATTAACTGTCATCCACAGTGATTTTGCTTATCCTCAGTTATATTTGTGTCATTCCCAGTTACTGAGACCGGTAGAGTAAATGTCCGACAGACATTTAACTTAAAGCATCACATAGGCTAACATCATTTTTACAGCTGATGGTAAATGTCTTGGGTGTGGTAGGGATTTTGAGTTCCGTGAACTTCTGCAGCGAAGGGCTCTCAGACGCACCCAGCTGTCTGCGTCCTCCCTTACAGGGCAGCCGGGTCGCTGGCCCCCGGGGAGGTAAGGAGCGGAGCACCACCCGGTCTCCGAGTCCTGGGCCGCTCCCCGCCCCCACCCCACCCTCCGTTGCCCTGACCACGCTGAGTCGCTCTCTTTGCGCCCAACACAGGTCATCAAGCTCGCCTTCGAGGAGTTTGAGCTGGAGCGCGGCTACGACACCCTGACGGTGGGTGACGCCGGCGTGGTGGGCGACACGAGGACCGTCTTGTACGTGTAAGTGTGGCTTTCCCTTCGCTGACCCCCGCGGGGTGGGCGCGGGCGACAGGGGCGGGCGCCGGAGGTTCTGGGGCAGACCTTCCCTCCTCCCCGGAACACATGACCAGCGCCGCGGGTGCCTGATGCCGTGGTTTCCGCATCTGAATTCACGGGGACACTCACTCGGGAGGGTGCGTTATTGGTATCCGTGGTTTTTCTCCAAAGTGTTAAAAAACGTGGCACACAATTCCAATTTGCAGGAGGTAGGACTGATGAGCTTCTCCCCTTTCTTTCCTTCTACTCTCCCGGGTCCGGTGCTGTCCTGTTCTGTAAGCACACGTGTGTTCTAGAACAATGCCACGTGTCTTCCAAAAAGCCCTTGCACCACCGGGGAGAACCGTGTTGTCAGCTGACGGGGACTGCGGGGGGATGGGGGGCCCCCCGGCTCCCTCACCCCCTCTCCGCGGAGCTCAGGTCTGGAGTCCCCGACCCAGGAATGACCGTGAGGGCGGTGGCCACTCTTTGTGAGACCTGCTCTGTGGAAATTAAAAATAGGACGTGGGGGTGTCGTTGCCAGTTGGCACTCCCAGCACAGAGGGGGCGCCTCTGCAGGTTCGTGACCGGCTTCTGCACGCTGCTCACGTGGCAGCAGGTGGCGGCACCCAGAGCCACGCAGCCGCGCAGGTCTCCCACTCCCGTACGTCGCTGTGCTGGGTTCCACCGGCTGCTTCTTAGTCCGCATGCTCGTCAGTGAGGCTTCCCCTTCGTGGTGAGAAAGCTGGTCCCCGCTACTTCTACACGTGATTCTGCTACAACACACACACACACACACACACACACACACACACAAAACAGAAACCAGCACGGCGACGGCGCTCAGCAAGCGAGTTCTCTCATTTCCTGCTACTACCAATAATCAAGCTGTGTCGCCGGCCCGCGGCCTGGGACAGGCGTCCCAGTAACAGCACCAGCAACACCGAGGCGGATGCTGAGCATCTCTGAGACGCCGCACGCTGCCAGGTGCCTCCTGCTTCTTGTCTTCCCGCGCGCTCGCCGAGGTCTGGGGAGTCAGGGGCCGACCACACCTCCACTGCAGACGATGGAACCAAGGCACAGACGGACGTGCCCCAGGTCGCTCACCTGGGGCAGGAAGGGGCCGGGGTCCACACTCAGAGTCTCGGCTGTGGGGCCCCTGGTCCTCGTCTGTCGGCGGACAGTCTGCCGCGTTCTACGATCCCGCCCCCGTGTCTGGAGGCCCCCGTTTCCCCAGCCCCTCACCAAATAGTGTTTCTTTGTTGCCAAGTGACCAGCTAAGAATTGCATTCATTCATCAAACTGCAGACTCACGCCAGGCACCGCCCAGACGGAGGCGTGGTCTGCAGCTGGGCGCCGACCGGGCAGTGCCGGCCCGCTGCGCCCTGACACCCCGCAGGAAGCCCCTGTACCCCTCCGCGCCCCCGCCTGCCCGGCCGCAGAACATGGATAATGAACCCTTCCCGCCGGCGGCCAGGAGCAACGCGCAACAGCGCGCGGGGACGCGCCGGAGAACGAACAAATGCGATCCGCACGCGAAACCGCTTTGTTGCGACCAGCGCGCCCATTTACGAAAGGATGCCGCCGAGACAGAGGAGGGGGTTTTCCAGTCAAGGCAAACACCACGGAATATAAACGCAGCGGAGTGGGGCCCGAGATGGTCCCCGAGGTCACCATTAAGGCTCTGAAGCCGCGCGCCCATTTTTCCATGTTGGAAGAGAGCGGCGGGCGGGCGGGCGGCCGTGGGCTGCGCGGACGCAGGGCGGTCAGAACCCCCGCTGTCGCTCAGGCCCGTGGCCGCAGCCGGAAGGCCAGCCAGCGAACCAGACGGCGTCGCCCTCTGGGGACCGTGATGCAGCAAAGATCAGCCGGGCGTGTCAGCGGCTGCCGCGAGGAGGACAGGGAGGCAGCTGGTGCGATCCCTGAGCGCACAGAACCGCAGGCAAAGGAGGGGCGCTCCGAGGTCACAGCCGGCTCTCCCGGGGACCAGGTGATTTGAGAGAGCGCGTCAGCGACGGTCTGGGCGTGCTGGCGCGTCGGGCGCTGTCCTCGGCGCGGAGTGTGGACCCTCGTGGGAGAAAGGACCGGCTGCCGGGGCACCGAGCTCGGGCAGCCTGTGGGGCCGGTGACCCTGGTCCCTGAGAAAAACAGTCCGCGTCCGGAACCGTTTCCAGGGGCGGCGGGCGCGCCTGCCGCGGCTCAGGGTGCTCCCGGCCCCCTCTGCTGGGGGAGGGGGCGCGAAGCTCTTTCCAGGCCTGGGTTTGCAGGAGCCGCTGGGGGTGTAAGACAGCCCAAGGGGCTTGTCCTAAACGTGCTTGTAAACATTATGATCCCTATTGATGGATGGCTTTTCATTTTCTTAACTTTCTTGGTAGAAGAGCGAGGGTGAGGGCGAGAGAGAGAGAGAGAGAGAGAGAGAGAGACTGATCGCTCTGCTCTGATCTTCCCCGAGGTGGGTCAATCTGTTCGGGCTGCTTTTCCAGAAAGCCGGACTTCAGACGAAATTGAATAACTTATTCAACATGTCTCCACTGAGACCGCTCTAGGAGTGTATATTGACGATCCTCTCAAATGTAATTTGCCGAAGAGCTGCGTCTGGGAATGCTGCCTGCCCGGCCCCCCTGGCCGCCGGGGTCATTAGCAGCTGGAGATGGGCGGGGGCGCTGACCTTGGGGGGCCAGGGACCCACCCTGGCTGCAGGTTTTAAATGCTCACCCGCTGAAGTGGGTCACTGGTCGGCTTGGGGGAGTCGGAGCAGAGCAGTGTCGCCCCCGCCTGACGACCTCAGGGGCAGACGGATGAGGAGACCAGCCCTTCCCTCCGGCCGGCTGACCCGCTGCCCTGGACGCTGACCCACTCCCCTGGACGCTGCCCACTCCTGGATGCTGCCCACTCCTGGACGCTGCCCTCGCCTGGACGCTGCCGCAGCCCCTGGATGCTGCCGCAGCCCCTGGACGCTGCCCACCCCTGGATGCTGCCCGCCCCTGGACGCTGCCCTCCCCTGGACGCTGCCACAGCCCCTGGAGGACGCTCACCGCTGCCCCCGGCTGCTCCTCTGAGCCGGAAGGCGTCCTTCTCTTTCTGGTAGAAGATGGTGGAACAGCCACTACAAAGCGGACACTGACAACCGAGTGTGTTTGCACACGGATGGTGTGGCTGCGGCACTGTCCCCGCCCGCCCATCGCAGGGACCTGGAGAGGAGCCCGAGCCGGCAAGGTGCAGACCACCCGCATGCAGGTGGCCTCGTGGGCTGTCTGATAGACTGCGGCAGGGGCACAGGACCAGCTCCGCTGGGGCCTGCGCCCCCTGGACTCCATCCACTGCGAGCCTTCCTCTCTGCTCCTCGTCACCCGAAATGTCTGCTTGCTTCTCTGAAGACACGGTCCCTGAGATCCAGAAGGTGCAGCAGGACTCGGAGGGGGCAGCGGCCTCTGGGGCGGCGAGCAGGGAGAAGTCAGCACCGGCCCAAGTGCACCCCCCTGGGGAGCGGGGTGAGGGGCAGAGCTGGCCCTTCTCCAGACCCCGTGGCATCCAGGTTCCCCGGTTCAGCAGTCCTGTCAGGGGACATGGGCTCACCGCTGACCGCTGGCATTTTAAGGCTGGGACACCGGCTGTGTCTGGGGTGGCCAGGGAAAGCACATGGCCCAGCACGTGGGGCCCCTGGAAGTTGTCTCTGGGGACAGCTTTCCTGCAGAGGGCAGGACGCCGCCGCTGGCCCAAGGGAAGCGCCTGCCGGAGGTGGGGGGCTACGTCCAGCTAATCCGGGGGCCAGACAACAGGAGTTATTTTCCAGCCGACCTGCCCATGACATCACCCGCATCGACCACTGTGGCTGTTTCCTCCAAGGAGCTGAGAAACCCACGCCTGTCTTCACACGCTGTCGGCCACGGCCTCTTCCCCATGACCCATCAGTCAAGGGCACTTGCAACTGCACTGTGTGCTTTTGACATTCAAGTAACCTCAGAGGCGAATATTCTTTCTGGGGGGGCGGGGGCGGGGAGACACGTGTTTCTAAAACAGTGATGGCGGGCATTTGCCGAGCGGTGAGCATCGCTGCCTCGTGTCTGCCGTTCGCCCTCCAAGGACGGTCGAAGAGTCAGGTAAACTGGCAACAGGAAAGGCGTTCCAGACGTTGAACTCGCCGGGCGAGGAGAAGGCACTCACTCCGGCACCACGGCTGTCTGAACGCGACCGGCACGCAGCTCACCGTGGCCTCTGACGGGGCGCGTGCCGGGACGAACGGAGAGAGGTCACGGGGCCGCCGTCCCCCGGGTCTGCCTGCATGGCCCGCCCGCTGTGGGCGGGGGTTGGTTTCACCTTCTAGACGGAAACCGGGAGATGCAGCCTCAGTGCGCTCCGAACCCCGGTGTTCACACGAAGGGGCCCCTCCCCCCTGTGCCCCCTTCCCCCCACAGCCCCGTTTGG
Source organism: Phyllostomus hastatus (assembly GCF_019186645.2). Lineage (NCBI taxonomy): Eukaryota > Metazoa > Chordata > Mammalia > Chiroptera > Phyllostomidae > Phyllostomus > Phyllostomus hastatus. The sequence continues at coordinate 45,237,166 of NW_025334032.1, forward strand.
AAAGTCTGTGATACACGTCACAAGCAGGGAGCTGACGTGGACGCGGATGGCCCCTCTGAGCTCACCCTTCCTCACTCTGTGTGTGTGTGTGTGTGTGTGTGTGTGTGTACTGGCATCCACACGATCGGCCGTGTGTGGTGTGCAAGGGATCTGTCCAATCAGGAGTCAGAGCCGGGAGCCTGAAATTGCTCACAACCCTGAAGCAGGTCTGCTCAAGGCCCCTTGTTAACTCAGGGGCGCACGGACTTTCCAGTTGCACTGTGGACCATTGAAATGCGCATTTTAAATGTTGCACATAAGACTTTGCTCCCAGGTCACTGCCAGTGGGCAGAATGCAGGTTTAACTAATTCCAGGGGCTCCGGGACATCAGCTTCAGGTTGTGACTGACAGCTGTGTGACACGCTCAGAGTTAGAGGTTTGGTTTTTTAATCTTCAGGTTTTCATTTGCTAAGTGTACAGTAAACATAAGATCTCGGTGCACAGGTTTGCAAGGACTCCTGCATGCATCGGTTGGTACAGCCTGCCCTCAGATCAGGGCCTAGAACAATCCTCTCACCCTGTACCCGAAACCAAGGTTCAGCTGTCTGCCCCAGCGAAAGCCAGACTCCGGAGGCAGGTGCTGTTGAAAACGGACAGAGGTTTTACTCAGGTGCCCCTGAGACGATGGGGACTCGTGTCTGAAAGCCCGTCCCCACCTCTCAGTGCAGGCGGGGGGTTCACGGGGGGGGAGAGCGAGCAGAACAAAGAGATCGGGGGCCACGGCGGGGCAGAGAGGCTGTGGACCTGCACGCAGGGTCCTCGCTGGCCCCTACGTGGACCTTTGACGTCAGCGTCCCGGCGGGTGCTGGGTGCCGGCCACACCGCAGGCCTGGTGCCGGCTGCTTCCTGGACTAGCGGAGCCGGCACTGCCGGTGCTGCCCTACGCGGGTGGAGAAGCTGCCGGCCCGAGAGTTCCCTCACCGGCGTGCTCAGTGCGTCCTGTTCTAACCCCGCTGCACGGCAAGTCCGGGGGGCGTGAAGAGTTCACTCCCTGTCGCAGCCCCGCAATCAGCATTGCCGTGCCTCAGGGTCCTCCACCCTGGGTCCCCAGCCACCAACCTGACGTTCGTCACCGTAATCCTGGTTTTGAGAAGGTCACACACGTGGGAGCATATTCTATACGGATGTTGGGACCGCCCCTGGGAGTTTAAAACCGTTCAGCCATTCCGAAAACCAGGCTGGTGGTTTCCAGTGACGTCAGACATCCCTTTATTGTGTCCTCTGTAGCACCCCTCCCCATCGAGTGGTCACAAGCAGACAAACCTGACGCAGAGGAAGAGCCTTTCAGCAGATCTGCAGAGAAGCACCCGTGGTGTTCTCAGACGAGGGGATTCTGAGCGGCAGCACCAGGGAGCAAACTCGGACACACACGGCCCAGGGCGCGGCACAGGCGTCAGGCTGGGTGAAGGGTCAGTTCGACTCGCACGCCCGCTCCTAGCAAACCCGCCCCCCGTACAGGTGGGCGAAGCCGTGGAACCCCTTGAGGGGGCCAGAGCAGAGAGCCACTCAGAGACCAGACGCGCTCACCAACCCCGGGAGGCGGGGCCGCGCCGCCCTCGCTGAAACCCGTCAGGAAGATAATGGAATTCTCGACGCGGATAATGCCTTCAACATAACTTAATACCCTCGCTTCACGATGAGGAAACTGCCACAGAGGTGGAGCGCCACCCCCGAAACAACGAGATTTGTTAATGGCACAATTATAACAGAGCCCCCAAGGCCAAGGCCTTGATATGCTAAGAGGGAGCAAAGGTGCAAACCATTCTTTGGGAATGTTCTCATACATTATACATGTGTGGTTTTTGCATACATGCATGAATGAAAGTATGAGGTAATCATGTATGCATTTATTCAGAAAACTTTTGCATGTCATGTGCCAGAGTCGGGGCAGAAAAAGACCGAGAGACAGGAGCTTCCGCTCCAGGGAGCTGCGCATCTGGTGGGAGACGCACGTCGACAGAGACGCTTCTCTGGGGCTCGGCAGTGACCCCCCCCCCCGATTCCGGCAAACACCCTCGAGCCGCTGGAGGAAGGGAGGACCGTCCCACTGTGAGCGCTCAGAGTCCTCCAGAGCTGCTGGCCATTTTCCAAAAAGAATGGGACCCTCGTTGGTGGTTTCCGTGTTTGCCAAAAACCCCGGGCAGAGGGATGCCCGTGCTGGGGTGGGGAGAACCGAGCTACAAGGTGCAGCCTGGCTGGAGCCCGAGCTGCCTGGGCAGGCGGGGACCCCCGCTCAGAGGGGCCTGGTGGTGGGGTGCTGCACACCACCCTGGGATGGTGGCGCTCCTCCCCAGCAAAGCTTCGTGCCAGCTTTCTAGCGGAGGGGCCACGCGAACCAGGGTTTCGTGAGGATAAGTTTACTTCTAAGTTTAAACCAAAACATCACACACTATAAAGTTCATTTGGGAGGGAAAAAGGCTGTTTTAAAGAAAGCAATCCAGCATGTGCATTATGAGGAGTGTTAACGTGCTGTATCAGAATAAGCACCTGTTTTATTTTTTAGCTGCAAACTGTTGATGAAAAAAACCCTGTTTCAAGTAGGGTAGCAATAACACTGGTTCCTTTGCTTTAAAGAAGTCGTTTCTGAGGGCTGGCTGGCTGGCTGGAGCAGTTCTGGGAACCTGAAGGAGAAACCCATGGGAACATGGGCTCCTTGTTTGGAATCCAAAATAATTTCTAAAATTAAAAAAAAACACCACTTACAAAGCTTTACATTCAAGTAGTTTCACTGCCCCCAAACCCTCTGGGCTCCCTCCCCCCACTCCCATGAAAACCCCCGATCTGTCCCTGTCCCCACAGTCTCGCCTTCTCCCTGAGACTGTCACAGGGCTGGGCCCACACAGCGAGTGGCCTTTTCAGGGAAGCCGGCTCCTTCACTCGGCCACAGGCGTGTCAGGTTCCCCCACGTCTCTTCCCGGCTGGAGAGCTCATTCACATTTTGTTCTGAGCGCTGGTCCCCCCCGTGACGGGTTCCAGAAGGGACTCTGTGTGGACGTCCGTGAGAATTCGGGACTGGGCGGCCCCGCGCTCTGTGGGGGGGGCCAGGGCGTCTCTGGGCTGAGATGTGCTTTCAGGATGAGGAGTGACGGGACGCGGCCACACGGCCGTGAGCTGTCACCGCCCCTCACAGAGGGCGACGCCCTGCCCGCCCCCCGGCGTCCCAGAGCTGTCCGGTGTTGGCGCTGCAAGTCCTGCAGCGGGAGAAGCCCTTCCCACGACTCAGGCCCACGGGACAGGTGGTCGCCCCACACTGGCTTCTAAAAGAAAAGGTCCGAGTGGGCGGTTGTGGAGCAGAACACCGACTGCGACGCCCGTGGGTCTGAGGTGGACAGAGGGACGCAGGCCCCACGTGGCTGCGGGTTCCTCGAGGGAGGGTCTTACAGCGGAGCGGCGGCCTCTTTGTCCGGGCCTGGAGACCCCCTCGGAGGAGGCAGGAGCGACGGCCAGCCCCTAACGAGCGGTTCTCCCTTTCCCGCGCAGACTCACCGGCTCCAGCGTGCCGGACCTGATCGTGAGCATGAGCAGCCAGATGTGGCTGCACCTGCAGTCGGACGACAGCATCGCCTCGCCCGGGTTCAAGGCCGTGTACCAAGGTAGGGACGCCGGCGCCCCCGTCTGCGCGGGGGCGGCGCCCCCGTGCGCTCGGCCCGAGTACAACCGGCGAGTGTCCGCGGTGCTGAAACGGGGGCCGGGGTGGCCGCCGTCCTGAATGACAGCCCTCGTTACCTGCGGAGGAGGTTTGCTCGCTTGTGGGAAGCTCGCGGTGTGCGTCCTTCTCGCGCCAAACCTTGCGCGCTGGGACGCACAGCGACGCGTCCGCCCCTCCGCTTTTCCCTGAGCGCGCGGCTGCGGGAGGCTCGCTGTGAGTGCGCTTGGCGTGTGCACAGCGTCCTTGGGGGGCACGTGGGGTTTTTATGGAAGGCAGGGGACTCCGCGTGGGGTGGGAGCAAAGCAGGCCGAGTGCCGGTGTGGGAGAGGAGCAGCTCCTTGCGAGGGTTCCGAGGGTTCCGAGGGTTCCGAGGGTCCCGAGGGTCCCGAGGCGCAGCGGCTCTGCAGAGGGGCGTGTCCGCCCCCCCCCCCCCCGCCCCGCAGGTGACTGCGGCTCCGACCCACCCACGGGGAGGAGGTGGCATCTCGGTGACCAGGGGGCCCGCGGCCGGGGTCCTGCTCCTGAACACCCCTCCCTGTTGCCCCTCGAGTGAGGTTTCACCCGGGACTGTGTCTTAGGGAGCAGATACCTCTAACCTGGGGATACTGATTGTATTTTAAATATAGAATGTGGAAAATTTCCAAAAGATGCGCAGAAGCAGAAAAACACTGTAATGAACCAAAGTGACCTATACTGGTGGATTTTTGCAAGCCACTCCCAGACACCTTGCCCTGTCCCGGGCGCAGGTTTGGGCCCGCCGGCCCGTGGGTGGGTGCGCGCACACCGGCCACCTTCCTGGAACACCTTCTGGGAAGCCGGGGACACTTCCTGCTCGCTGACACCCCGGCCGGTTCAAGGCTCCCGGCCACGGCTCCTTTGAAGCCGCCTCCCACCTGATTGGGGGGGGGGTCCTGCTGTCGTGAATTCTCGCCGCAGTCAGGACCCTCTTACACTGTCCCCCAAAGGACCGCGGCTGCCAGTCATTTTGTCCGGAGAACCGGGAAAATGCGTTTGGAGGCACCCCCCCAAAAAACTCAAAAACTAGTTTATTTTCCTGTTTCCTTTTTTTTTTTCTACTTTTTTGAAGACTTTTTTTCCTAACTGGGTTCCCTGAACAGCTCTCCTTCTGTCTACACAGCGAGCAGCCCCCCTGGAAGCGCCTGCGTGTCTGTGGAGCTGAAGTTAGGACTAAACGCGTGTTGATCCAGCTCTTGCTTTCAGGTGTCAGGGCGGCCACCAGCTCCGCACTCACCTCCCGACCGTTCCCGTCATTCTCTGTGGAGTGGGGACCAGAACAGCGGGGGTTTTGTCTGGACGAGCCCCCCAGACAGAAGGCTCCTCGGAGTCCGCGGAGGGTCCCCCGGGGGGGCTGTAGCAACCACAGGGCGCTCTGCAGACGGGCGAGGAGAGTGTGCCGTGCGCCCGAGGGCTGCTCTCGGGACGGGGAAGGTCGCTGGTTTGCTCGGGGCGGTCCGTGTGGTTCGGAAGTGGTCCGGTTCCGCTCAGCCCCCCTCTCCGCGGTCCGGTACTGCTCTAGAGAGCGGTTCCGTGAGCCCCCGCCCTCCCCCGCCCCCGCGGCTCTGGCGTCCCCTTTCCTCGCGGCGATTCCATTTCAGCAGACTTCTCAGCCTCGTCTGCAGGCCATGTCCGCCTCGCTGCTGTCTTCCCACACTCGCCACCTTCTTGTCAAAAGTGCAGCTGCCCACCCGGACCCTGGACGGCAGTTCGGACTTCCCACGACGCCCCTCTCTCCCCCGACGTGCCCAGCACAAGCGCATCTCGGTGTCTCCTCCGCGCAGGAGCTCGGCGCGGGCAAACTGCCGCAGCGCCGCTCCGTGCTCCTCTTTTCTCCGTGACGTGCGGAGCTGAATTCCGCCGTCTTGGTCGAGGGCATAACCCCCTGTTGCCGTTGCTCTTCCGCCGCAGAGCGTGGCCCTCTCCCTGTCCTGCTGCCCTGTGCGGAGTCTCGCGGACGTTGCTGCGGTAACTCAGGGACCCTCCCCCGCTCCGTGGCCCCGCGTCTCCCGGCCTCACCCTGGGAGACGCGTGTTCCTGCCGGTTCTCCCAGGTTTCTCCCACAGACGCGCCCTCTCCCGGCTTCCCCTCTGGGCGTCTGTGTGCAGGTGCATCCTCCCCCCTCTCCCAGGTTTCTGCTCCACTAAAAAAAAAAAAAAAGAAGAAGAAAAGGAAAGGAAAGTGCGGTGGGGAGAGCCGCGGACACCGGCCTCCCCCGTCCTGAGCTGTGTGCCTGTCTCAGGGATCCGGGTGGTGGTCCGCTTCCTCCGTCCTGGGAGAAGTGGGCGTCCTTACCTGCCCCTCGTAGGCTTTGGGGAGAACAACATGGTAACACACGTGTGCACCCATGACGACCTCTGAAGTACATACGACGGGCACTTAGCACACATCAGCGCCCATTGTGGCGTCACAGGCCCACCGCGTCTGCGTCCACCGGCGAGGCCCGCGCCCCGGCCCACGCTCCTTCTGCACCGTCCCGACCAGCTGCAGGCGCTCGTGTCGTTAAAAACTCATCGCTCGGTGACGGTGGTTGACGATACGGAAAGTATCTTACTTTACTTTCCTGTGTCTGCTTTTTGCTCGTGCAGTTTGTTTGTGGAAGGAAGAGGATGAGCTGGCCTGTGGCGTTTGCCACAGGATGCATCCGTCTGACTGCACTCCCTCGGGGTCGAAGAAACTCGCCCCCAGCTCTGGCTTTGCCTCCGGCCTCCCTGTCGCATTGGCTCACTCTCTCTGTCTCTCTGTGTCTCTCTGTGTCTCTCTCTGTCTCTCTCTGTCTCTGTCTCTCTGTGTCTCTCTGTCTCTGTCTCTCTGTGTCTCTCTGTCTCTCTGTCTCTGTCTCTCTGTGTCTCTCTGTCTCTCTCTGTGTCTCTCTGTCTGTGTCTCTCTGTCTCTGTCTCTCTGTGTCTCTCTGTCTCTCTGTCTCTGTCTCTCTGTGTCTCTCTGTGTCTCTCTGTCTCTGTCTCTCTGTGTCTCTCTCTGTCTCTCTGTCTCTCTGTGTCTCTCTGTCTCTGTCTCTCTGTGTCTCTCTCTGTCTCTCTGTGTCTCTCTGTGTCTCTCTCTATCTCTCTGTCTCTCCCCATCTCTCTCTGTCTCTGTGTCTCTCTGTGTCTCTCTCTGTGTCTCTCTCTGTCTCTGTCTCTCTCTGTGTCTCTCTGTCTCTCTCTGTCTCTCTCTCTGTTTCTGTCTCTCTGTGTGTCTCTGTCTCTCTCTGTCTCTGTCTCTCTCTGTCTCTCTCTGTCTCTCTGTCTCTGTCTCTCTGTGTCTCTGTCTCTGTCTCTCTCTATGTCTCTCTGTCTCTCTCTCTGTTTCTGTCTCTCTGTGTGTCTCTCTGTCTCTGTCTCTCTCTGTCTCTGTCTCTCTCTGTCTCTCTCTGTCTCTGTCTCTCTCTGTCTCTCTCTGTCTCTCTCTCTGTCTCTGCCTCTCTCTGTCTCTCTCTCTCTGTGTCTCTCTGTCTCTGCCTCTTTCTGTCTCTCTGTGTCTCTCTGTGTCTCTCTCTCTGTCTCTCTCTCTCTCTGTCTCTGTCTCTCTCTGTCTCTCTCCGTCTCTGTCTCTGTCTCTCTCTCTGGCCACACAGTGTTCCACAGTGTAGATGGATGGGCTTTAGTTTATTCAGTCTGTCTTCCAATCTATTGAAAGTTTATTTCCAGTCATCTGCTTTAAAAAATAATCTTGCATAAAAGCCTTGTGAATTTATCTCTTCACATATTCTTCAAGCAAAAAAAAACCGCTGGAATTATCTTCTGAAGGGAGGGCCCCTTGTAGGACACACTTCCCCACCAGGTGCGTGTTCTAGGAACCCATCTGGATTGGTGCACCAGCCGGCGTTGTTGTGAGAGGCTGTGTTCAGCTTCAGTGAATTTTTCTTGAAGACTCTTTCAGGGAGTTCGCCCATTTCATGACGGTGATTTACGAGCGCACCTGCCCACGCCGCACTGAATGTCCAGCAGTTTCTGACCCAAACCAGCGTGACCCCGGTGCCCTGCCCTCCCTGTTCACCCGATCTCACCCCGAGCGACTTTGTCTTGTTCCCTGGATGAAGGAGTCCTCCCAGGGAAACGTTGTGTCAATGTGGAAGAGGTGAAACAGAAAAACAGAAGCACTAAAAAGGCGTCAGAAGCGCTAAACAGGCATCAGAATGGACGAGTTCAAAACTGTTTTGGAGCAGAGGGAAAAAGTCTCCATAGGTGCGCTGCAGTGAATGGGGAGCACTTTGAAGGTGACTGAGGTTTAAACCCAGAATAAGTACATGATTTTTATAAGTAATTTCTGGGGTGTTTTGGGGTGCCTCCTGATGTGCAGAAAACACTTCCTTCTTGGATCTTCTAAATTAGCTTTTTCTTGCATGGAGCATCATGGACATAAACACGATCTTCGATTTCTTTTTTTAATTGACACTAAATGCATAACTAATTCATTGTAATTATAATTTCAAACAAATATTTTGACTCATAAGGGAAAAGAGCCATTTTAATAATTAAAAAGAATAAAACCTATTTAAAGAGAAATTGACACCAATTCTGCACAATCACTTCCAGACAATTGAAGAGAGAATACTTGTCAGTTAATTTATGGAGCTCCATTCGTCTGGTGCCACACCAGATGAAGACATCGCAAAGAACGAAATGGCAGACCAATGTCCCTCGTGAATATTCATGTAAAACCCTTAACAAGATATAGCCGACAGCATTCGAATATATATGTAATTATGTGTGTGCGTAAATATACACATATATATTTATGACAAGATGTGGTTTTCTCCAACAACGAAAGACTAGTTTGGTGTCTGAAAGCCAATCACTGTCCTGTTGTAATACGTCGTGCTAAGAGGACAAGGAAAAAGCACATGATGGTATGAACTGATGCGGAAAAAGCATTCGACACAATGCGGCCCCCACGTGTGTCCGTTTCCAGAGCAAAGGTGTCCCCGCAGACCTGGTGGCCGGCCCCCTGGGAACGTGCTTTCTGACCCCTCTGGGGGCCCGGGCGGGGGCCAGGTCGGGCCGGCGAGCTGCGGTGGCACGGCCGTGCCGCTCCGGCGTCTGCCGGGCCCTCACCCCCTCCTCTCCTGCGCGTCCCCTGCAAAGACCCTTGGCGTGGGGCCCAGGGCTCGCCCTGTGACGGGGCAATCTGCTCGTCTCAAGGTCTGTCACCACACCGCAGGGACAGCGGCCCTCCTTCCAGGTGGGTTCACACGCACTGTCCAACAGTGAGGAGTTGGGTGGGTACTTGGGGGGCCACCGTTCCAGCAGCTGCGGCACCCACGGCACCCACTCCTGATGGAAACCCTCAGAAAAGCATGGGAAGAGCGAGGACTGGGCTCCGTCCGAGGGAGAGTGTCCACAAAGACCGTCCACAGCCAGCACTGGGGCTGAGGGGCGCCGCGGGGCGGGGCGGGGCGACCGGGCGAGCGGCCCACTGTCCGCCGTCCGCACTGCGTCCGCCCGGCCCCGGGACCTCCGGCCACTTCAGGCCGGAAGGCGGACAAGCCACACGTGTGGAAGAGCAGAAACAAAGCAGACTCCATTTTCCACTGGCGTTCTGTCTGTCTGGAATGTCCCCGGAAAACCCGCAGAAAAACTGCTAGGACCTGTGAGCCGGTGTGTGCATGGTCGGGCCCACGATCAGCTGCAAAACGCCGCTGTGTTTCTGTCTTCTAGCAAGGAACGTGCAAACACCCAAACCGAAACCTCAGCGTCCTTGACAGTCGCTCAGACAGTGAAACGCCTCCATGGGCATTGGCAGGGCGTGGAGGACGCGAGTGCCGGAAAGTCCGCGGTGCGGCGGGGATGCTGCGCGCGGACCCCCCCTGCAGACGCGGACCCCCCCTGCAGACGCGGACCCACGCAAGAGGCCAGTTCTCCCCGAATGGGCTCCACAGAGTTGCCGTCACTATCTCAGCACGGTTTTTGTTCTTGTTTTTTCTTTTTGGTAGAACTAGACAAGATTATTTTAGAATGTGTGCAGAAAGGCAAAGGACCCGCCGTAGCTAGAGTAAACTGGAAAACTGGTGGGTGGGAGGCGCAGCGGCCCACCTGGAGGACGCACGGGGCAGGGACAGCGATGAGACCGTGAGGCGCGGGTGGACGGGGGGACATGTGGATCGGAGAGATGGCTCCCGGAGCCGGAAACGGACCGCAGGGGCGCGTCCGCCTGGCTTCCGACCAGGTGCAGGAGCAAGTCAATGTGGAAGAACATTCCTGTCGACGGACGGCACTGGATTGCTGGGACGTGAATGTTGAAAACCCTTAATCTGTGTCTTCTACTTTACACAGAAATTGACTCAAAGGGGACGAGAGAGTTAAGCATAAAAGGCAAAACTATAAAGTGTTAGAAAAAGATGGGAGACAGATTTGGGAACTTGGAACCTGGTGAGTTCTTAAACTTGGCACCAAAACTCGGTGCGTAAACTGAAAAGTGGACAGCACAGACCCCATCAGGGCGGAGAACGTCGCTCTGTGGAAGCCGGAGGAAGGAGGGGGAAGACAGGCCGGGTGACCAGAAGATCGTGCTCTCAGACCGCGTGCCTGGGGAAGCACAGGCATCTGGAATACACTCTGAAGAGCTTCAAAACTCAACCAAACACACACACACACACACACACACACACACACACACACACACGATTGGCACCCGGGGAGAAGACGTGCAGGGACCCTCCTGCAAGGTGACGTGCAGGTGGCAGAGAAGCACCGAGAAGCGTGTGCGACAACGTCCCTTCCTGCCCGGGAAGTGCAAATTAACACAAAGCTGAGATGCCCTTCCACACCCGTCGGAATGTCTGTGATGTAAAGAACAACTGTGACCAAACCAAGCGCCACCGGGGATGCAGAGAAACGGATCCTTCCGGCACTGCGGGAGGGGGTGTGAGGGGCGTGGTCACGCTGGAGAGCTGCCCAGCAGATTTGTGGTCTCACGGCAACCAAGTGACCCAGCAGCAGTGCGAATGGGAGTGACTGTAGTGGCTCCATTCCTTGGTGGTGAACACCCACTGGAAGCTGCCCAGACACCCGTCACCACGCGAGTGATCGCAGAAACCACGGTGCCTCCGTGCAATGAAATACGGTTCCCCAATCACAAGGAGCAACCCCCTGACATGCACAGGGCTGGGCGCGTCTGCAGAGAGCTGCGCAGGCTGAGCCGGGAGCTGCCCCCGAAAGGCTGGGAGCTGTGAGATGCCCCGAGAAATGGCACAACCGTGGACCAGAGAACAGACGCGGATGTCGGGGGCGGGGGGGTGAGGGGAGGCCAGCTGGGAGAGGCGGGGAGGGACCCTGGAGCTGGGGGTCCCGCTCTGCAGTTTGTCTGTTTCAGTGTCGATATCAAGGGACGGCTGTTCCCTCGGGGCCGGGTGATGGTTACGGGGCACCTTTCTGTTTGGCTTCTTTCCAATTCCGGTGAACCTGCACTCATCTCAAGATACAAAATCTAGTTAGAAGGGGTAAAATCCCACGGCAGCCCATCACCACATCACAGATGGCGACTGAACACGCACACCTCACAATGTCCACCTGCACCACTTTCCTGTTTAGTGAGCTCTCCCACGGCCCACACGTGTGAGACCCTGCTTCGTTCCGGAAACACGCTTCCGTCAGCTGCCTCTCGTCGTAGCCGGCGGCAGCTCTGCCGAGGCCCCAACCTTCTGTTTGCTTTAACTGCTGCTGGGGCAATCGCTAATGCTATCGATACAGTGTAACTATGTGTGACATTAGCTTTGGATACAATGTAACTACAGGTCATATTATATGTGAAGGTAGCTACTGATACAATGTAACTGTGGGTTGTATTATATGTGAAGTTGGCCATGGGTACAATGTAACTACAGGTCATATTATATGTGGATACAGCTATCAATACAATGTAACTGTGGGTTGTATTATATGTGAAGTTGGCCATGGATACAGTATAACTACAGGTCATATTATATGTGGATATAGCTATCGATACAATGTAACTATGGGTCATATTATATGTGAAGGTAGCTACCGATACAATGTAACTGTGGGTTGTATTATATGTGAAGTTGGCCATGGATACAGTGTAACTACAGGTCATATTATATGTGAAGACATAACCCACGCGGGAGGATGAATGACTTTCACTCAGGACCCGGGGCTGCTGTCTCACTGTTCGCTGGGGGCGTTTCCTCTCACTGGATTCCCTCAAGCGGCTCTGCAAGCTGCTGGGGTTGATTTTACTTTCCACTGTCCCATTGGAATGGAAGTTTGTTTAACCGTGTTTACATATTTCACAGCCTATGGAATTCAGCCCCAGGAAGAGCCAGATCTGTGCACGTTGTCAGAAAGTGTGTTTTATACAAAAGCAAACCCTGCCTCACGGGTGAAATCTCCTGAGTGGAGGCCAACAAGGACGGGGAGGGGCTGGCACGTGGGGAGCCTGTCCATCCCCCAGGATGCTAACCTCGTCCTCGGTAACGGTGGCCCCAGTCAAGGACACATGCACCCCAGGGAGCAGCAGGAAGGATTTGTGTGAGTTCCCCCTGGACCAATGGTATGACCGACCCACACGGTAGCCCTTGGTTCCCACCCTCCCTGCAAGGGATCAGGCAGAGAAAATGAGTTTGCCCTCAGCCTTTGAAGCGTCCGATGCCTGACGACCACAGTCTGCTGAGGAGGATTAAGCTCCACTCTTTAGATGAGCAGCTTTCCAGGCTGCCTGTGTCGGCGCTGCTGCTGCTTATCTTCTTTCCTTTCTCGTTTTTAGCCTCACTCTGTTTTTTAATAAATTTATTTTTTAGAGATTTTATTTATTTTTAGAGAGAGGGCAAAGGAGAGAGAAAGAGGGAGAGAAACATCGGGCATGGTTGCCTCTTGAGCGCCCCCTACTGGGGACCTGGCCCTCAGCCCAGGCACGTGCCCTGACTGGGAATCAAACTGGCGACCCTTTGGTTCCAAGGCCAGTGCTCAATCCACTGAACCACACCAGCCAGGGCTGATAAATTATTCTATATGTGTACATGTGCATACGTATACTGTAACACACTCAGACACCAACGGACTGACACAGAACTACGCAATTGGGCAGCAGCCACCGAGCCCAGCGCCCTGGGTGCTTCTCCGTGCAGCTTCCGTGGCGGGACCCTGCGGCTGTGGCTGGGGCTGCGTGGTTTGGGGTAGCAGCGGTTGGGACTATCAGTAACTCACTCAAAAACTAAGATGAGAATTGTACATTTTGGAGGAGTAGGTGAATAACACCCGCCTACGTGGTCTCATGGCAGGCTCTGTACTGGACATGCGGCTGAGCGCCTCCCTTCCAACTCCCCGGGGCCTCTGCGCCCCGGCTGGGGGACGCAGCCTGGAACCCCTGTCGGATTTTCCCAGGAATCTCTGTGTGTGTGTGTTCCATTTGTCCTGGGCACCCACCCACCTAGGTGTGGGAGGGTCGAGTCATCTGCCGATGCCTGTTTCGTGCTTTCAGAAGCCGCCGGGTTGTCCCCCCCAGAGGGGCGGTGGCATCTCCGTCCCCGCAGCCGTTGACCAGGCCGCCGGCCGCGCTGAGTTCTGGCCGCCGTTCCGTGCGGTCAGCCCGTCAAAGCCCCGCCTTTCTGGCGGGTGTGGATGGACATCCCCCGGCCTCCCCACCATCATCAAAGTGCCCTCCTGTCTTTGGGGGCTCAGCCCGCGTGCCCGCGAGGAGCGAGAGGGAAGCCCGCCCCCACCTTTGCTCTCCGGCGTCCTTGTCGCCGGCTCCCGCCGGGCCGTGTGGCGGTGGGAACGTTTGCTGGAGCTCCGGGGCTGTGGCCCGGACGCTCCTTGCCCTTGGAACCCGCGTCAGGACGCAGCGCCGAGCGGGGCCACCCAGCTGTCCCTGTTCATTGCCACGGGCGTCGTCCCCTTTGCCTTGAAGGACGGCGGGACCCTCCCGGCGCACGTTTGCACGGCATCCGGCATCCGGAGGCCCCCGAAGGGTCTCGTGGGGACTGTCCGGGACTCCTCGAGCGCACAGGCGCCAGCAGAAACCCAGGCGACGTCCGCCCGGCAGCGTGCGCCAGAGGGCGGGTACCTGTCTCCTAAGGACGCGCAGGCCCAGGACACGGCAGACACTGGCGCCAGACACCCTGATTTCCATAATCGCTGGGTTCTTGAGTGAATGAGGCTTAATTTCACTTCTGGGTGTTAAGACTCTTCTGCTTATTACTTCGGGTCTAAGGGTCCTCACCAGCGTGTTCTATCAACCGCTTGGCAGCACAGGCGCGCTCGGCTCGACTCTGAGGGCGACCAATCCGCATGCAGACTTCACCCCCCACACCCCCTGCCCCCACACCCCCGCACCCCCCAGTCCTGAAAGAGCCCCTTTCCCGTCTGAATCTGATTAAACCAGCTTATTAGCAGCCCGGGTGTAGTCAAGACTGTCACGTTCCCGTGACATCTGAAAACATCTTTGAGAGAGAGAAGTGGACTGAACAGAAGTTCCCTGAAAATCCTGAGTTTGCAGGGCCGTCTTAGACACGTTGTTTCAGGTCTAACAAGTCCCATTCTGAACATTTCCTCACAAACCGTGCTGATGGGGAAGGCTTCCATGGCGAGGGAAACAATCTCCATAGGCGAGAGTCGGTGAGCACTAACAAGTCCCTTCCTGTTCACCCTGATCAAACACGTCACTAGTTGATTGTGGAGGGTTTACACCTTCGTTGTAAGTCTTTCCCTAGGAGATCTGTGGAAATGGTTGGACAGCTTCATATTATTGGTGCCATTAGTTTTACTTCCAGGTTATTGCGGAGGAGACAGGGTCACCCATGTATTAGGAGCTTGAGCCCTGAAGCAAGGGGCCTGTGTCTGTCTGCATTTCCAAGTCCCAGCTGCGCGTCCTTGTCGTCGGGGCAGCTCAGGCTGCGGGCTGGGGAAGAGTGCCCTCGGCGGGTCAAGCCCGAGGACGCCCGAGGGTGGTCGGTCACCCCCGGCAGCGTGCAGGGGGAGCGGAGCGGGACACACAGGTCCCGCGTGACTCCGCTGCAGCTCCTGACCCCAGGCCCCTGCTTGTGTCCCTGGCCACAGGCAGTGGGGCCTTGACTCAGTGGTTTCCCACGTGACTATAAAATGTTGCGGGGACACATTTTTAAAAAACCTCAGACTGTCTCGCCTCTGGACGGGCAGGGCCGAGGAACGAAAACAACCTGGTTTTGCCAGGCGTCATGACCTGTGCCCTGGTTCAACCAGGGGACACCACTGCAGGGGACACTGAGAGGCGAGGTGGGCCCCGGCCGGCGAGGGCCGAGGGGGCCTCTGTCCAGCCGACCCGCCCGCTGGCCGGTGGGGAGAGCCGCGGCCGCGGCTGAGCCCGGCCCGGGGAGGCCGAGCTCCCAGAGGGTCACACAGGGCGCTCACAGGTGTCTCCGCGTCCGACGCCAGCCACCTGCGTCCGATCCTCGGGACAGAGTCACGCCGTGTGTGAAATAAAAGGGTGACCGGAAGAACCGCAGACGTCGGAGGAGTCACGGGACGGAATTCTCGGGAGCCGGGGAAGCTCCCTGAGAATAGAACCCCGGTCTCGGGATTCTCAGGTGTCTGCTGATAGGGGTCGCTTCACCCTGAAGCAGTGGCGAAGGAAGAAACGGTGCTTCTTCACAGCAAGAAAAAAAGCACAGCGTTCTCTTCAGTGCGCGAGGAGATATCTCCTGCCCACATCGTGATGCGCTGGTGACACTTGAGCTGTGTGTAATTACCACACCCACGAGGACGCCCACGAACGCACCTTGCTTTCCCCGCTCTCCGGGACCTGGGACACAAGAGTGAAGCTGCGAGTATTTCTGTGCAAGCCGCCTGTTACACAGACTTCGTGATTGTTTTACTGACTTCCGCCCAGCGACTGCAGTGACCGGGCGGCGCAGCCAACCAGTCAGCGTTGTCCCGAATGTTTACTCAGAGAAAACTGAATTCTCAGCCCTGGCTGGCGTAGCTCAGTGGATTGAGCGCGGGCTGCGAACCAAAGTGTCGCAGGTTCGATTCCCAGTCAGGGCACATGCCTGGGTCGCAGGCCACAGCCCCCAGCAACCGCACATTGATGTTTCTCTCTCTCTGTCTCCCTCCCTTCTCTCTCTAAAAAAATAAGTAAATAAAATCTTTTAAAAAAAGAAAATTGAATTCTGCATGAATAGACTAAACTCGGCCACATCTGGTGCTATCAAACAAATGCAATAAACCTTTTTGAAATCGCCGTATAGTTACATTTTGCACTTGCAGGCAAATTGGCTTCCCAGTCTGATAAGGATGTGCCCCTATTTATAAAGAATAAGTACGTTAAATCAAGTATTGTTACTCTTAATTTTATTTTTCAATTACAGTTGACATTTGATATCATTTTGTATCAGTTTCAGGTGTCCAGCAAGGTGGTCAGACAACATACAGTTTACAGACTGACCCCTGGTGTTCCCAGCACCCACCTGGCACCGTACAGGGTTATCCCACTGTTATTGACTCTGTTCTGTGCACTTCTCAGTCCTCCCCCACTTTTCCACCCGCCCCTCAGCCCCACCCCTCTGGTGCCCATAGGTCTGTTCTCTGTGCCCACGAGTCTGCTTCTATTCTGTTTGTTTGTTTTCTTCTTTGTATCTCACACATAAGTGACATCGTGTGGTGTTTGTCTTCCTCTGACTGACTTCTTTCATTCAGCATAATGCTCTCCAGCTCCTTCCAAGCTGAGGCAAAGATCCCCTTCCTTTTTTCTGGCCAAGTAGTATTCCGCTGTGTGACTGTATCCCAGCTTGCTTGTGCCCTCCCCTACTGGTGGGCCCCTGGGCGGCTTCCAAATCTTGGCCGCTGTGAATAATGCTACAAAGAACACAGGGTAGGGGTGCTCATACTGTTTCAGATTGGTGTTTCAGGATTCTTAGGACCTGTTCCCAGAGGTGGAACCCCTGCGTCAGGAGGCAGTTCCATTTTTAACTTTCCGAGGACCCTCCATACTGGTTTCCGCAGTGACTAAGTCATAAAATGTTTGTTCTGAAGGACTGTGGGAGAGTCTGCGTTTTCATCAGCCAGGAGTGCCGGTGGTGCGCCCAGGCAGACCACGTGCCGGCTCTCCCCGCGAGGCGCCGGTGGGCAGAGCCACGGTCCTGTCCGGCGGCCGCGCCGGCCCGCCCCGACGCACAGAAAACTGGACGAGCAAGTGCCCAAATGCGGCGCCTCCTCGTCGAGCGACATGAAAAAGCAGCCGCGGAAAGCGCTTGCGTCCTGCCCCGCTCAGCGCCCGTCCGCGGCACCACGTGGTACTCGCAAAGCCCGCGCAAGATGTCTATCTCAGGAGATGCGGCGAGGCTAGAACACTTACCCTGGGTGTCATGTAGTAGGAACTATTCAGTCACGTTGAGTAGAGACACTGAACATAAAGTACGTGTCCTAGAAAAGGGCACGTGTCGCCCATCCAGCCCGGAGAAAAACGGGCTGCGAGACCCCGCGGCGCAAGGGTCGGGTTTGCGCTCCGGGGCCGGTGACGGAAGGCGCGCGGAGCGCGGTGAACACGGCGGCGCTCGTCCTGGTCCAGTCAGTGTCTTCTTGGGAACAAAGTGGACAACGGGGCTGGTCACGTACTAAATCTGCTCCCTCGTTTCTGAAATTAAAATTGGCCTTTTTCCTCGAATACGCACGCCTTTCTCTTCCTTGGGGCCAGCCATGCAAACACGCTGTGCGGTCGGCGGTGGCCCCGGAGTTGGAGGCGCACAGGCCGCAGCGCACCTGTAAGCTGCCGCCTGGGCCAGCCAGAGGCGCCTCGCGGCTTCGTGGGCTTTGGGGCAGAATTCGGAAAGAACGGAAACCAATAAAACGACTCTCGCTTCTTACCCAATTCAAGATTTTTCTAGCTGTGTAAAAAGCATTCTAGTAACACTCACATTTTGTCTAAATGAGCATGTTTAAATTTATCTTTCTGTAACTCCCAACGTATTCCCCAAATAATTTAAAGACACCTGTTTCTACTTTCCTCCCTGAAAACTAAACACAAAGTGGCCAAGGACTCGGCCGCGGCGCCGGCCGCCCCCGGCGGGCGTGCGGAGGGGCCTGTGTGCGCGAGGCGGCCCGCGCCCTCCGCGGCGGCGGATGGATTTCTGGGCCCGCGGACAGTCGCGGACAGTCTGTTCACACCAGAGCCTGCTGGTCACGGACCGGTGTCAGTTACTCGCGGGAAGTGAGGCGTGGGCCTCACGCCCAGGGCGCCGTCTCCTGGGAAGGCGGGCTGGTCGGGGGTACGCGCGCCCGTCGGCCAGTGACGGGGCGGTTTCTTCTCTGCGGCTGGCTGCGCCCCGGATTCCGGTCAAGTTCGTCCCATTTGCAGCTGCGTCTGCAGAACGCTCTGCTGCACTTTAACGTTTAGCACGGAGGGTGTTTGCTAAGGACCCCCGACCTGGGGCCCTTGTCCTGTCCGACACGCCCCCCATCGGCCCCTTCCCCTCGGACTCCGTCTGGCTTCCCACGGCCCATCTGCCTCTGAAATTGCGTTCATTTCAAATATTTTGGGTTTTGCCTCCAAATGTTGCCACCGTCAGGAGAGCATGGATTTTGTCGCCTTCGTCTGCTCACCTCACTGCCCAGACCAGGGTCCGCGCGCAGCCGGCCTCCCGAGAGCAGGCTGTGCCCGAACAAATACACCGACTGCCGGCGCTGCTACGACAGTCCGCGCAGCTCACGTCGAAGGCCGGGCCACGTTTGCCTTTTCTGTGGAGTCTGGTGCCTCTGCGCCCGTATTTCACGTTCTAATGAAAAGAGGTGCGATTCTGCGTGTCTTGTCTTTAAATCTGGAGACATGTGTGTATTCATGCTGTTTCGTAAGTGAGTGTTAGCACGCACTAAAGGGGGAGCGCACCCCGGCGGACGCAGGGTGCGAATGCTCGGCAGCGAGCGAACAGTCTCGCCTGCGCCGTTCGCGACGGGAACCACGTGGGTCGAACGGGGCTGCTGTTTGCGGTCCGGGGACACCAGTGGGGACAGGCAGCCAGTGCGTGGCCTGGAAACATCCGCGTCGTCAACACCTGGTGTAGCCGCGTGCGTCCCTTACAAGACCTTTCTCTCCAGTTTAAGTGTCACCTTCTCCGGCTTCTGTCACTAACTGTGGGGTCAGCGGAGGAAGGACCCTTTTCCAAAGCGCTCGTGAGGGCGGCGCTGAGACCAGCGAGCACAACGCACGTGTCCGTTTTCGGAACCGTCAGCGCTGTTCCCTGCGGGTTGTTCACCGTCCGCTCGTCTCTCCCGTTTCCAGAGATCGAGAAGGGGGGCTGCGGGGACCCCGGCGTCCCTGCCTACGGGCGGCGGACGGGCAGCAGCTTCCTGCACGGCGACACGCTCACCTTCGAGTGCCAGGCCGCCTTCGAGCTGGTGGGCGAGCGAGCCATCACGTGCCAGCGCAACAACCAGTGGTCCGGCAACAAGCCCAGCTGCGTGTGTGAGTGTCGGCGGGCACCGCCCCCTGGCGCGGGCGCGGGGGCGGGGCGGCTCCCTGAGGCACCGACCGGCACCCGGGGGTCCTCCGGCTCCCCCTTCCCTGGGGCCGGAGAGGCACTCGCGGGGGACAGCCGTGGGGAGCCTGGGCGGACCGTGTGGGGCCGTGTCAGCAACTGCTGCGTCCTCAGAGCGCAGTGTTGCGACCGGGACAGGAGGGCTTCAGGGGCCATTTGCAAACGGGTTTGTAGCTACACACAGCCGTGGCCAGGAGATCCAAGTGAGATTTTGTGGGGTGAGAAGCAGAACCACTCCCTAGAAGTAAACCCAACAGGCGTTTTCTACAGGAAAGAAAAAAAGTATATGTATATATATGAGTGTATATATATATATATATATATATATATATATATATATATATATATAAACACATGTGTATGTATTCATGTCTGTGTATTTATATAAGACTTTAAGTGCACATTCTTAAAAGTAAACTTTCCGTAAGATTTTCTAGCGTCCACCCCGAGCGTGGTCTGCCTCTCCGAGGCATCATTTACCGGCAGTTACACTGTAGCTGATCGAACAAGTGAGCAGTGCGCCCAGGGCGCACGTGAGCCGCGCAGTGCCCGGCGTCGGAGCAGAGCGACTCCAGCCGCTGCTGGTCTCTGCAAGTTGCTCCTGTGACACAGACAGAGCTTTCCACGCTGACGGTCCGAAGGCAGAGACGCGTCACGGGAGTGTCACTCTCCCCCCCCGTCTCAGTCCCCTGGAGGGACCAGGTTCCCATCCAGCCTGGGCAGGGTTCCGTGCAGGCCCTGCTCTGTGCCGCGTGTGATGGAATGTTCTAGTTACAGCAGGGGGCGAGAGAGCACGGGCCGCGGTCCATAGTTAGCCATTGGAAGAGCCGGTCAGGCGGGCTGGGGGCGTGGGGCAGGGACGGTTTCCCCGCCCAGGGGCCCCGAGATCCATCCGCGCCGGGCGCCGGTCCCGGCGCTGCAAACAGCGCCGGGACACCCATCCGTGTCTCCGCAGTCTCCTGCTTCTTCAACTTCACCGCGGCCTCGGGCGTCATCCTGTCCCCGAACTACCCCGAGGAGTACGGGAACAACATGAACTGCGTGTGGCTGGTCATCTCGGAGCCGGGCAGCCGGGTGCACCTCATCTTCAACGACTTCGACGTGGAGCCGCAGTTCGACTTCCTGGCCGTCAAGGACGACAGCGGCTCCGACGTGACCGTGCTGGGCACGTTCTCGGGCAACGAGGTGCCCTCCCAGCTGGCCAGCAGCGGGCACGTGGTGCGCCTGGAGTTCCAGTCCGACCACTCCACCACCGGCCGCGGCTTCAACATCACCTACACCAGTGAGTGCGCCCCTCCCCCGCGCCCCGCGCACCCGCCCCCACCCCCCCCCGGGGGAGCAGCCGCGGGACATGGAGGCTGACGCTCAGAGGGGCTGTAATCCTAATTAACAGATGACAATGGCTGGATTGTCTGTCGTCATCCTGGTAACCTGAAAACACACTACACTGTTCAGGTTAGCGGGTCGGTCACTGCTATAGTAAGGACTGGATCTCACAGGCCTGCTCTTTCTTTCTGGCCAGCCTTCCTTCCTTCCTTCCCGGCCTCTCTTCCTCCAACCTGTCCATCCACCCATCCACCTACCTATCCATCCATCCGTCCACTCACCACCTGTGCGCCCCCTATGCACAAACCAACCAACCAACCAACCAATCACAGTGCAGGAGCCAGGGCTGAGGCGTTGGGGCCGGCCCCTCCCGAATTCACCAGTGCGGGTCTCATACTCGCCCAGTGACTGGGATGAGACAGCTCACTTTTCTTTAACTCCAATTCCTCACCTGCAACACAGGTCGTATTTAAGAACATCCACTCAGATGCATCGTTGAGGGAATCAGGCAAGATTATGATGTGACCCACGAGTTATAGTTCATGGCCTCCCGACTTCCCCTAGGCTGGGTGCCTCCCCTAATGAGCCGGTAACCCCGGGGAACGGCCTTGGCATCTCTCCAGCTGTAAACAAAGGCGGTCGGGCTCCCCCGACCATCAGAGGAGACTGCCCACGGGAAGGACATCAGGGCAAGAACCGGGAGTCTGGCCAAGATGCGCCGCCTGAACCAAGATATGAGGAGCACAGCCAGGCTGTTAGAGGCTCACAGACACCAGTCACTTCTGTGTGTGTGTGTGTGTGTCTTTCTCTCTCTCTCTCTCCCCCTCCCTCTCTACCCCTCTCTCTCCCCCTCTCTCTCTCCCTCTCTCTCTCTGTCTCTCTCTCTCTCTCACACACACACACACACACACACACACACACAGTGTCTCTCCACCAGGGAACGGGTGACTGGAATCTAGGACCACAGGCAGCGTTGTCCGCAGTTCCCTGTCTGTTCCGGACGCCCGTGCACTAACAGTCAGGTGCGTGTCCCTCTCCCTCCGCAGCGTTTGGCCAGAATGAATGCCACGACCCCGGCATCCCCATCAACGGGCAACGCTTCGGGGACCGGTTCCTGCTGGGCAGCTCGGTCTCCTTCCACTGCGACGACGGCTTCGTGAAGACGCAGGGCTCGGAGTCCATTTCCTGCACGCTGCAGGACGGGAACGTGGTCTGGAGCGCCGCCGTGCCCCGCTGCGAAGGTGCGTCCCGAGTCCCCGCCGCAGGCGCCCCCCCACGAAGGCGCCACCTCCCTGGGGCAGCCCATGACCGAGCGCGCAGACCGGGGGCCCGGACGACAGAGGTCGCGGTCTCCCAGGCCCGGGGGCTGGGCGTCCGGGTCCTTCAGGGGCTTGAGGGAGACGGCAGGCCAGGGCACTCGCAGCTGCTGGCCGTCTGCTGGCCACCTCCACAGTGCCTTTCTCCCCGAGGGATGCGTCTGTGCCCCGACGTCCCCTCCTTCTAAGGACACAGGCATATCGGACGGGGCCCTTGCCATGTCGCCTCAAATAGTGTCCTTGTACCAGGTCACTGCATCACCTTATTTCCAAATCATGCCACGTTCTGAGGTTTGGGATCAGAAGTTCAAAATGTGAACTCAGGGGGAACAGAATGTGAATGGGGGGCAAGCCACGGGAGGAGTGGGTTCTGGTGAGCCACCGTGACCTCCTCCTCCTCGGTGGAGCCGGCACAGGTGCGGCTGAGTTTCCGCTTGGCCTCCTGGCTCCGGTTACCTGTGTCAGGAAAACAACAAAACAAAACAGCAGCAACAACGAGGAGGACATTGATTCCCTCTCACGTTTACTAGAGTGAAATAAGTTTACCAGAATACCGACTCCCACCTTCCTCAGGAGCACAGTTCAAGCACAAAGAGTGAAGAAAAGCTTTTTAAAAAAAAAGCATCTCCAGCAAATGCCCCGGAAGTTCAGACTGTGCACAGTGACCGTGCGGCGCAGTTTCAGGGTGACAGTGAAGGGGGGCGGCACAGAGACTCCCCACAGACTGACTCCCTGCCCCCCACGCACGCCCTCCCCCACTGCCGACATTTACCGAGTTCGGGACCGTTGATGAAGCGGCTACACGGTGGGCAAATGGATACGGACACATGGCGTCCGAACTGTGACACACGAGTTTGGAGCCGAAGGTGAAACACTGACTTTTGTCCACCGCGTGGGGGAAGGTATCAGCCAACCGACAGGATGTGTTGTTGGCGAAGCCGTGGAGAGACGGCGTTTCCCGGCTGCGCTCTGGAGGCCGAGAAATCGCAGCATCATCGTGGTGGAAATTTATGCAACAGGTCTCAATTCTTTCTTACCCTTTGAGCCATAAACTGTACTTCAGGGCCCATAACACAAGGACATCGCCGAGAGGCTGTGAAAAGGCTTTCGTTCAAGAATGTTCTGGGCAGCGGTACCTATTCCGGCCCGCGCTAGAAAGAACCACATTTTGAACAACAGAGAATCGGGGACATCCGTAAACCAGGATAACTAAGCGAAGACCGCACCCCAGAGGGGCTTGTTGCGGGTAAGCCCGGGTGACACAGCCACGTGGGTTGTGACAAGGCATTCTGGAAATTCACACATGCACAGTTTTTTAGAAAATGAGAAGAGAGGTTCACTGGAAAGTGCCCATCGCGTTTACGGGTGGTTTTTACCAACGTTCATTGGCATTCTCTCAGGCGTCTTCAGTCAGGGGTGTCCCTTCTGTCATGAACACGTAGACCAGAGTCACACATCGGGCAGAACCTGCGGTGGAGGAGGCCCCTCCCCTCCCTGGAGGGACGGACCCCACCTCCCCAAGACCCAGGGTCTGGAGGGGAAGGTGGACCCTCGCCTGCCGACCAGGGCGGCGTAGCAGGTTCCTCGCAGGGCGGCCACCTGTCCGGCCCCCAGCCCTTCCCTGAAGTTTCCAGCGTCACCTTAAGGACCAGCATTATTTTAAGTCAGCGTTGGCTGACTCTGCAAAAATTACCGGAAGGTGGCCTGGTTTCCACCCTTTCGTGAATTGTGACGACGACTTGGTGGACTGTGAGCACCCCCCAGGGGTGGGGAACGCATCGGTGGAAGGGCAGAAAACAGTGGACGAATTTTTATTTTACCCATTTTACCATGTATTTTGAATGTACGGCCTCCGTGTTCTGCATTTTATCGATGTTAGTTAATGGCCGGGTTATTGTGAGTGATCAAACACCATCTCGCCAGCTGAGACGAGACGTCTCAGCCGCACTGCGGGCTCACCGTGCTCGCCGCCCTCCTCCTGCCACCTGCCACAGACACGCGCGGTGCCCGTGAGCTCCGGCAGGTGCGCCCCTCGGCAGTCGGGGAGAGGACAGGACAGACGCCAGTGGCAGGTGACAGTTCGAACGGCGTCAGAGATGGTGAGAAAGCACCGTGCCGCCTGAACGAGCCGTCCCCTCGCTGTCTGGAAGAGGCCTGTGGCTGAAGTTCAGTGCAGACCCAGCTGCGGGCTGTAGACGAGGAAACCCTCAGCACAGAGGACGAGTTGGCAGTGAAGGATTTTTACAGTCGGTGTCACCGAGCACAGGTGCCCGAGAGAGGGCAAGTGGACGGGGCAGGGGCACTCTGATGACCGCTGGGCAGGCGCCCCCATCGGAGCCCCCGCTGGAGGGAAGAGAATCCCGCCGCAGAGCCTGTGCAGGGGCGGACGTGCCCGGCGTGGAGCAGAAAGACAGAAACTAGATTAGAGTGCTGCGCTGAGAAGAATCTGCGTGGGAACCGGCAGTTCAGCGCACCAGCGAGTTCTCTGTTCCTGTTGATGAAACAGACAAACCCCCTGTGATTCTGATGCGGAAACTGGCGAAAAAGAGCCGTATGGGAATTTAGCCACGTCATCACGGACAACGACGTTGTGTAAAAAGCGACAGCCTCACAATAAAGCAGTTGCTTAAAAATCCAGGATGTGTATTTATTCCGGCAGAGTCTTCTGGGGGCCCACCCATGACAGGGGAAACCCGCGTGGACGAACGGTGTCTCTGTCCGCGTCCTGCCGCTGAGCCCACTCAGGCTCTCCAGCCCGGCTGCACGTCCTCGGCTCGCGAGGGCCCAGGGGAGACTGACTGCACACGAACGCGTCACGAGCCCCACGGCAAGGAATCTGTAAAGTGCAAAGGAAACTGGCGATTTCCTAGCAAAGCATCAACTACTTAAATTAAAAGTGCAAAGCGTGCGTGAGCAAGCACCACCGAGAGGCCTCCTGAGGGAAGGCTGAAGGTGGACAAGGACCCAGACACCAAAGGCTGCCCGAGCCGCTCACTGTCCGTCGGCCACAGAGGGGGTTGGTGTCGGGAGCTCTCCCCCGAACACGGATGCGGTGGACTGAGCCCCGCATGGCATTTTGTAAAGCCGGGGTCGACAGAGTATATACCCAAGCCAGTCATCTGCATCACAAACGAGGCCATGGAAACAGTGCGTGTGGTCCAGCAGGGCTTGTTTAGGGTTGCAGTGCCCGGTACCGTGTCTGTGCACGCAGCCGGCGAGCCCCGGGAGGAGGGCTCTGGGACACCTCACTCCCAGGTCCGCATCTTGTCCCCACGCCCGCGAGCACGGGGGTCTCTGTCCGCCAGCCGCTCCGAGGTGGGGCCCCGCCCAGCCGGGCTCCTCTGCCTGCCCCCGGGGGGCGGTGAGACCTGGCTGGGGCCAGTGAGGGTCGGCGGCGGCGGCACCCCGCCCCGGCCCCAGCTCCCGACATCATCGCCTGATGCTTTAGGGTGTAATTAGGTCGGTGTGCTCCGCAGAGATGAGTTAACGTGTCCATTTCAGCAGGACAGAGAGGGGTGCACGTGCTCAAGGACACTAAGGTACACAGTGAGGTGCAAAGACGGGACACTAGTAAAAAAGCCATGTGCGACAGCTCAGGCACATTCCACAAGACAGGACAACTCACAGACCGTGGAAAACTTTCCTAAAGGAAACGAGTTTCTGCGTTTATGTGGGAAACGAGACTTTCACAAAATACTCATCATGCAGATTCAGAAACAGCTTACACTTCAAAACAGTTTTTACATCTGTGTGTGCTGCATGTCTTTCCCAGACGGCATGTCCGGACAGCTCCCTAAACATGAAACACGTGTGCTCACATGCTTCCTAGACACGCAATGAGCTGCGTGTACTCGGGAGTGAGCTGCGCTCCAGCCCTGGCAGACGGCAGCCCCCCGGGGGCGCTGCCCGTGCTGGGCGGCGGCGGTGGAGGCGTGAGCAGCGCCCGCGGCCCCCGCCTCGCTGACCCCTCTCCCCCTTCCAGCCCCGTGTGGCGGCCACCTGACAGCGTCCAGCGGCGTCATCATGCCCCCGGGGTGGCCAGGGTATTACAAAGACTCTTTGAACTGCGAATGGGTCATCGAGGCGAAACCGGGACACTCCATCAAAATAACGTTCGACAGGTAAGGAGAAACCCTTTTCTTGCTTCATTTGGACCTAATGACCGGTGCAGGCTGAATGTTTTTATTCACACAGTTCTGGAAACTTTGAAACAGGTCCTCATTGGTTCCCCCAAAGGAGTTTACATATAAATAGAACAGGCACCTGCCCGAAAAGTTTCGTCCTGGAGCCTCAGCCTCTGAGTCCCCAGCTGCTTCAGCAGGGGAGGTCCCGGGCCCCCACCGCCCGGCTCCCGGGGCTGCTGGCCCTCGTGCGGGGGGCCTGCAGGTGGGACGCACTCCACTTGCTCGGTTGCGCAGGGCCCCTGCTTTGGACGGAGCAAAAAGCTCTGGGAGGCGAGGAGAACCACCCTTCTCTTCCGGTGGCAGCCGCGGGTCCCTGGAGGCGGCTTTAGTCCCCGCAGCCGCAGTGACAGATGGGCGGCCTGTCAATCAGCCTGCCCATCGTCTATGGGCGAGAGCCCTGGCGTGCCGGCTGGCAGAGCCACTCGGCGGCGCGTTTGACAGCCCGAAAAACTCGTGCTCTCCGAACGTCTCGCAGCGAAACATGTCACCTCCTGTCTCCAGAAGTAGATCGAGTGGAAGATCAGAAACCGAAAATGTTTGGAACGAACCATGTGCTTTAACATCTAAGGAGGCACCGTATCTGGTGTTGCGGGCTCAGTCTTTCAGGGGCGTTTCTCCGACGACGAGTGACCGCTGCCTGACTGGGCAGGTCCTGGGTGTTGATACTCAGACACCGTGATGTCTCGAACACAGATAAAGAAAATTGCTATTTCATTTCTGTTGTCACCCACTGTCTAATAACTGAGGGTGACCATACAGAGAAGGTTTTGAGCAGGAGGTGCATGATCTCGTAGTCACTCTTTGCATTTGAAGTCACAGTTTCTGTTACTCTTTGCTTCGGAGGGACAATAGTAGCCTCCGCAGGATTCTCTGCGGGAGTGAAAGGACACTTTGTGTCTGCCGCGCTGGAGAGAGGCCCGTGCCCGCCCCCTTCCTCCTGGGAGCTCCTTGCCCTGCAGTCTCTCCGCCCCTGCTGCCCCTTGAGAAAGATGCGAGAACTCCGTGCAGATGTTTCCAGTGAGGATTATTCTGTGCTTGTCCAAACTTTCGGAGTTTGAGTTCAGATAACTGAGAAACCGCAGGGTTGCAGAGAGCACTGAAACAGTGAAGGATAAGGCTGCCCGATTCAACCCAAACGCCCAGCCCGCGGGCTCATCCAGCCCTGCCACGTGGTGCCCTGTTGTCTGAACCCCTCTTCAGGGGGGATGGGGGGGGCAGGGGCCCTCCTGGGTCCGTTGGAAGAACACGCAGTCGTGCATTCGCACTGGGAGAAATCGGGGCTGAACGGTGAGCCGGGTTCGAGTCTTTCCTCTGTTCATCTTGGCCGGCGCATTGCCTCCCTCCTCCTCCCCACGCACACGCGGACGCACACGCAGACCAAGCGCAGCGGTGGGCTGTGCGGTTTTCCTCCGAGCGAGCCAGGCCCCCCACGAGCTCGCGGCTCCCTGGGGCCCGCCGGGCCCTGGAACCAGGCCAGCTCCGCCGGCTCCGCCGGGTGCGTTGGCAGGTTATCTCGGTGCCTGCAGCGGCACCTCCCTGGCCTCCGGGAGGACCCGAGTGGGAACCGCTGTGTATAAACCTCCCGCCCCCACTTTCCAGAAGCTCAAGTCCTCCTCGGAAGACAAGTGAAGCACTTTCTGGAATCCTCTCTCCCTTTGCCAGTCTTGAAAGCAGCGCCCGGTTGCTGCAGCGGCGCTCGGCTTGGTCTCCCCAGACCTGCGCCGGCTCCCGCGGCCTCCGAGGCGGCGCGGACTGATCCGCGCCAGGAGCGTGGGCGCAGCGGGCTGTCCCCCTGCAGGAGAGCGGATCCTGCCGCCCTGCCGGTTTCTGGGCGTCCCTGGCCGCGCCACGCAGGCGGCGGTGAAAACGATCGAGTTTCACTATCGTTGATTAGGGATCTAGCCGTCCTCCTGGTCTTTGAAATCACTTTTTATTTCACAATTACAGTAGCCATACCGCACGATGCGAGTTTCAGGTGCACACTCCCGTGACCCGCCGGGCAGTCAGCCCCCCAAATCCCGCCTGCGCCCCCACACCTCACAGAGCTGCCAGAAGACCGTCGACTGCTTGCTCGTGTGTGAGGGCTGCCCCGGCGGAGGGCGGGCTTGTTTTGGAGCCCGTCGCCGCCCCGTTTGGAGCCTCTGACCTCCCCGACGGGGCACGCGGTGGGAGGGCGGGGTGCGGGGCGTGACTGGACTTGCAGAAAACGCGCTGCTCTTGAACACCCCGGGTGTCCAAGTTCATGTAAGCACACGGACCTGCGCCTACGTTGTCTGCGTTGCGGGACACGGGTGTTTCACCGGTGGACGCGTGCAGCCGTTGCAGGGGTGCCTGAAAGTTAACAGGCCACGCGTTTGTTGCTCTTCTGACCGACGCCCACGCGCGCAGGTTCCAGACGGAGGTCAACTACGACACCCTGGAGGTGAGGGACGGGCCGGCCAGCTCGTCCCCGCTGATCGGCGAGTACCACGGCACGCAGGCGCCGCAGTTCCTGCTCAGCACCGGGAACTCGCTGCGCCTGCTCTTCACCACGGACAGCAGCCGCGCCAGCGTGGGCTTCCTCATCCGCTACGAGAGTGAGTCGGGCCGGCCCAGAGCCCTGCGCCCGGTCCCTGCGTGCCCCCACCCCCCCGTGCGTCCGGTTCTCTTGCACCCCGTCCCCTGCGCCCCGTCCCTGCGTGCCCCCACCCCACCCCCGTGCGTCCGGTTCTCTTGCACCCCGTCCCCTGCGCATCTGCCTGCAGTGCCCCCACCCCACCCCCGTGCGTCCGGTTCTCTTGCACCCCGTCCCCTGCGCCCCGTCCCTGCGTGCCCCCACCCCACCCCCGTGCGTCCGGTTCTCTTGCACCCCGTCCCCTGCGCATCTGCCTGCAGTGCCCCCTGCGCGCCACGTCCCCACGTGCCTCCAACCTGGTGCCGGGGGAGCCCAACGGGCTCAGTCCCGGCGCGCAGGGAGCTCTGCCCCGCGTGACCCCGAGAACTAGCTGGAACGTAAAATGCTAAAGGAGGGGGGCAGGGGGAGACACGGAGACAGAACCTGAGACAGGACTTCGACTTCGTTCAGGGCGCTTTGACTGACTTTCAAATGAAGGACAGTGAGATCCAGAGTGAGCGGGATACTTCGGTTGGCACTCTTAAGTACCAGCCGGTGAACAGCGGAACAATGTACATCTCCACGGAGAGCGCGGTCGAACCGTGGGATGGTACAGTGTGCGCACGGATACATCACTGGAGCCACCGGCGTCCTGCCCGGGACTGACCACGCCTGCGGGTGTTTCCCGCGGGCCGCGGCCCGGGTCTTCTTTCCCCGCCGCCCGGGCAGGTCCTGACGCGGTGTGTCCCCTCCGGGCTTGTAGGTGTGACCCTGGAGTCGGACTCTTGCCTCGATCCAGGGATCCCCGTGAACGGGCGGCGGCACGGCAGCAGCTTCGGAATCAGGTCCACCGTGACCTTCAGCTGCGACCCCGGCTACACGCTCAGCGACGACGAGCCGCTGGTCTGCGAGCGCAGCCACCAGTGGAACCGCGCGCTGCCCAGCTGCGACGGTAGGCGGCGCCCGCGGGGCCGGCTCGCGCACGAACGCGGACGCGCGCGCACTTAGCTGGTGTGCAGGGCAGGTGTGCTCCAGGGGCGGTAGATACAAACGGGAGGCGGAACTCCTCGCGCAAAGGTGTTCTAGGCGGTAGAGCGCGCGTTCAGAACGGAGCCGCGAACTAGCATGGGCTGCCCCTTCAGCTCTGTCCCCCGACCCTCCGACGTGCGGAGCTGAGGTGCACACGCAGCTCGGCACACGGCACTTGCGGAGGCAGCGCGTGAGGCGCGGTGGGAAACGTGCAGGTCCCACCTCCGCAGCCCCGGGTTTCCTCCGGTCCGGGACCTGCCTCCGGCAGCCGCCGCTGCTGGGCCCTCACAGCTCGCCCGGCTGCCCCTGACCTCGGCCCTGAGCTGCTGCCGCTGCCGCTGCCGCCTCCTGGGTCCGGTCTGGCGCCCACACCCGCACTCACCGTACCGGGTCCGCCCTGGTCCCCTCCCTCCTCCTCCAGACCGGTCCGTGGAGCGCAGGCTTGGGTACCCAGTGCGCACGCCAGCGTTTCCGCCCGGATGACTGGTCAGCATCGGGTCTCACGTGTCCGTCACGGACTAGTTCTCGGTCAAACCGACTGGTCCCAGAATCTTCCTTCACCCCCTCAGGCACGTCACACTCGGGCTTAAAACCTCCCGGTCACCCGCTCCTCCTTTCTGGTCGCGGTGCCCGAACGCCCGCGGGGAAGGAGGAAGCCCTCCTGGCTCCACCCTCCAGCCCCAGCCAGGCCTGGCCTGGCCGCCGCCCTCCACCGCCACTGCGCGGTCCCTGTCCAGGGTGCTGACCCCTCCGTCTCGCCACCCAGCCCCGCTCTCACCGAGCAGCCGGGCCAATCAAAGGCCCCTGGAAGCGTATCTGATTCTAGCTGCCGCTGTGAACCGAATGCTCCAATAACACTGTCTTACTGTTTCAAGCCCTCTGCGGAGGCTACATCCACGGGACGAGTGGGACGGTCCTTTCTCCGGGGTTCCCAGACTTCTACCCCAACTCTCTCAACTGCACGTGGACCATCGAGGTGTCCCACGGAAAAGGTAAGAGCCCGGCGCAGACTCCAGACGCACGGCCCAGTTCTCGAGAGAGAGGCGAGCGGAGGAGGGAGGGGGCGGATGTCCGGATGAGCGCGATAACAGACCTCGTGGTGCGTGGTGTGGTCTGTCTGTTACTGTTTGTTTTCACGAGACTTGAGAAGGTCCGAGGTCTTTAAGTGGTGAGCGCTGCAAGCGAAGGCCGATTCCTTGTCTTCCTCTCTGGTTACCAGCTAACCTGGCTTTTCGAGCTTGAGTGGGGCCTTGAAAGTGGGGTATAATGGTGAGGAAAAGGGGCAGAGATTCTGTAAGATGTGGGTATCGGTTAAACGGAAGGAAGTAAGAAGAAGTGAACTAAACCTCTGATTTCCGTGGTAGATCTAGGATACCTATTTGTACGGGCGTGTTTTCTGGTTGCCCAGGACCGTCCCTCGTGATAAGTCGCTTCATTCGCACAATCCAGTGAGGACCTGCGGAGTGGGTTATACTCACTCACTCACTTGATGGGCAAGCACGGTGCAGACCAGGGAAATGTCCATTTTGTACAAGAAAGGTAGTTTACGAACATTCGGTTTAGGAATGGGTCTTTTTTTTTGTTTGTTTGTCTGAACTTGCTGTTTTTCACAGAGTAATCTGGAACTTTGGTCACATGAGCATTATGCAGACTCTGTCTCCCCACTTAGACATGAGCCCTGCTCGATGCTAAACTGATGTATTTAGTTTCGTGTGCCGAGTTACAGTATGCCCTCGGGAATGCGTGTTAAAGAGAGTGTGGCCTTGAAGGGAATTAAGAGTAAGGAGGAAACAAAGTATGACCCACCAAGGTTTGGTCGTCATAAACACAAATGTCTGTACCCAAAGAAGTTACTCATAGCTAATGCTGCTGACTTGGCCCTGGGGACGGAGAAGCAATCCTCCGTGGGCGCAGTTCGTGGGGGCACGTCAGCCTGGGGGCCCGCAAACTGGGGTTCGGAAGACGTCTTCCCTCAGGTGTGTAGGTTTATGCGCGGGGCGCCCGAGCAAAGCTCTTCTAAAGGACATGTGTTTAAAGTAAACAGGAGAGCTGTCCGGTCCGTCCTTTCTTCTGCTGTCCCTCGGGACCGGGTGACCGTGTCTGCCGGCAGCCTGCTGTCCGCCTCCTTCCCCGTCTCGCTGCCACAGTATCTCTGTGCAGCATGTGTGTCTGTATTTCTGTCTGTGTCTGTAGGTCTGTAACTGCATCTACATCTGTGTCTGTATCTGTATCTGTATCTACACCTGCATCTGTATCTCTATCTCTATCTGTATGTCTGTAACTGTATCATCTCTATCTGTACCTGTATCTACATTTGTATCTCTATCTGTATCTACACCTGCATGTGTGTCTTTGTCTGTATCTGTATCTACATCTGAATCTATGCTTACATCTAACTTTATACTTCTATATTCTTCAGCATTTATTCATTTTTGCTGTTCCTTCTGCTTATTTCTCTCATTCCTAAACCCACTCTCTCTCTCCCCATTGTCTGTATCTTCATTTTTAAACTTCAGGGTTAGGTGTACGTGTTAAGACTGAATTCCGATTCAAGACCGACGTCTCTGAGCCCAGAGGAAAGGGTCCCTGGGCAGCTGGGCTCCCTCCCCCCCCCCATCTGCCTGGCTCTCATCTCTCCCTCTCCCTCTCCCTCTCTCCCTCTCCCCCTCTCTCTCTCTCTCTCTCCCCCCCTCTCCCCCCCCTCTCCCTCCCTCTCTCCTTCTCCCTCTCTCTCTCCCTCTCTCCCTCTCTCTCTCCCTCTGTCTCTCTCTCTCTCCCTCTCTCTCTCTCTCCCCCCTCTCCTCCTCCCCCCCTGCCCCTCCCCCCCCGTCCCCCCAGGCGTTCAGATGATGTTCCACACCTTCCACCTGGAGAGCTCTCACGACTACCTGCTGGTCACGGAGGATGGCAGCTTCTCGGAGCCGGTGGCCCGGCTGACCGGCTCGGTGCTGCCGCACTCCGTCAAGGCGGGCCTGTTCGGGAACTTCACCGCCCAGCTCCGCTTCATCTCCGACTTCTCCATCTCCTACGAGGGCTTCAACATCACCTTTTCAGGTGTGCCGGGCTCTCCCGATGGAGGAACAGTGCCGTGCGGGGTGGGGGGGATCCGTGTGCAGTGCGTGGGCCTGGGGGTGTGACGGCAGAGAAGGGGCGCCAGGGGATTGGCACTGGTTGTCCGGGGAGGGGGAGGCTGCGCACCCCGGGAGCAGGAAGGCGTCTGCGGGCACCCACAGGCGTCGGTCTGCAGGTTCTCGGTGGACAGGAGGCGCACCGGCACCTTCTCCGGAGAAGCCCTCCCCCTCCACCCCGGTCGTCAGCTCGGTCAGGAGCCCCGCGGGGACAGTCGGTGCCTGTCGGGAGGCGTCCTCGGGGCTGCTGTGCTGCGGTCATTTTGGCCGCTGCCCTCCGGGGGCCGGTGCTGACCCTTCACCTTCAGGGTGAAGAACATGTGAACGCACGCAACTGAGGACGCGTCTCTGCTTGACCCTAACGCAGACACACGGTGACAAAGTGGTTCCCAAAACCGAGTAGCCTCTTCCTTTCTAGTTACCGGACACGGATCACGTCCGGGAGGGATTTAGGTTGCTCTAGACACTGTCTGTGTGGGTTCAGTGGTTTCGTTTGAGTGGTTCCACGAATGGCATGGCTATTTTTCACGGATGAAACGACGCAGACCCTGACCTGATCGAACACGTACGACACAAACCTAACACCACAAGCACTTGCTGTTCACAGAGCACACGGTGGCCAGGCGGCCGCCGGGCCCCAGGGAGACCCCGGCCAGCAGGGAGGGCCTCGCCGCTCCGGCCGGGCATCGACGTGCATCGGCAGTGCCAGGGTCCGATGTCCTGCTCACTCGGCGGCCCCACCCCTGCTCACGGGCGGTCTCTTCCCCTCCAGCTCCCCGCACCCCTCCCCGAGGCCTCACCCGCTCCGCAGAGCCTTCCCTACCACACCCAGTGTTCATCGCGGCTCCTGCTCGACGACTGCAGCTCTCGGTGGGAGGGTCGCCGCGCTCCGTCTTTGTGTTACCCGCGGCTTTTCCCCGTGTCTTACCCATCCTGGGCATTGATCGGTGTCTGCTTAATTGCTAAGTAGCGCATCATCATTAGCAACATACCAAGTAAAATTTTTCTCTCCGCTTTGGGGAGGTGGCATTGACCAGTTGAAATAGCATCTAAACGAAGGGTTTCTGGTGGATTTTAAGATGCCCTGAACTGTTGTATACTTCCTGTAATCAGGACCCATTGCCATTTATTTTCATCTGACTTTGTTGACTTTCCCTGGGGTTTCATTGCATTTGTGGGGCTTTTAGGGTGGGCTCAGACCACTTGATTTCTTGCACATTCGCCGTAATCAGCGGTAATCATAAAATCGGCCACCTCTTACATGAAAGACATAAATGTCCCCAGCACTGACACCCAAACCCTCTCTCTATAGACTCTCCCTCAGCGGGGCTCAGTGAGACCCTCCCCCCGCCCCCGACAACCAGTGCCGACCACCTGGCGCCCCTCAGCCAGGTTCTCACCCTGAGAACGAGGCTCCCTCTGTCCCTTCCTGCATCTCGGTCCAAAATGAACTTGAACAGAATCAGCAAGGACAGAAGGTGTCAGGGATGCAAGCCCACGATCTCCTCTGTCCAGGGGCGTCCAACCTTTTAGCATCTCTGGGCCACGCGGGGAAAGAAAGAGTTGTCTTGGACCGCACATTAAATGCACAAACACCAATGAAAACGGATGAGCAAAAACAAGGTTTTCAGTAAATTTTCGGCTGAGTGTTGGGCCGCATTCACAGCCGTCCCGGGCCGCGGGGGGCCTGCAGGCTGCAGGTGGGCCTCCCCTGCCTTAGCACCCAGGCCTTCCTCCCGAGTCTGCGCGGCTCCCGTCTGTCCTCTGTCCGCATCGCCTGTGCCCGGACACTGTCCCTCCCTCCCTGCCCAGAGCTGACCAGCAGCCTTTCCGTCACCAGAAATCGAGTGCAACTCTGGGGCTTTCTGCTTTTATAAACTCGCTGAAAAACAAACAAGCAAACAAGAGCAAAACCCACTGTTCGGGGTCTTCGTAGCTTTGGGGGAGGTTTGAAACCCTGATAAACGGTGAAATGAGCAGAGGAACGGTTTTGAACCTGGGGAACAGCCTGTTTGCCCCTGGCGTGCAGGGCGTGACCTGAGGCACCCGGGTCCCTGTCACCGGTGCTGCTCCATGGGCTCAGGGACACACACCTAACAAAGCAACACACCTTCGACTGCCCGGGCAGCTTCAGGGCGAACTTGTCCTTTGGGTGCGCCTGAGGAACAACGCCGTCGAGACGGTTTTCTCTTGGAGGGGCTGCAGATTGTCCCCAGTGACACGCATACGATGCAGGCGGTGTTTTAAGGGTTCACGTACGTAGTGACTTCGTTATGGAGCGTTTGCCCTCCCGGGTACTTCCCTGACGTTTGTGTGAAATCAGTACACTTTCAACGGCAGTGTTTCCCTGTTGGTCCAGTTTATGTGTCTTTCCTAGACGGTTTTATTAATGCGGCTCCCCCGAGTGTGTCTCCCCGCGAGTCCCCCGCAGACGCCGAGGGGCACAATGTGGGCCGCATTCTGCACCCCTTCTGCACCCGTCCCTGAGGGGGTGAGCCCAGTGCCACTGCCTCCAGCGGCCCCCCCGCGCCCCAGGCCCCCTCCCACACTTCTCTGTGGTCCGGCGTCCCGAATGCCAGCTTCCCGCGATGTCGCGTCACGTCCCGGCCTTTCTCTCCAAAAGATGAGAGTTTGGACAGACCCGGGACTCGGCCAGAGCCCCAGAGCAGCTGTGTCACCGAAGCAGGACGAGGGGGCTCTAAAAGCCTGTACCCCAGACGCCGACCGAGAAGCGAGATGGGGGAGAAGCTGGGGCGCAGAGCCCCACTTGCCGAGGGGCTGAGACGCCAGTGACTACGTGTGTGGATGACGGAGACAGGCAGGGAGGACTGGACCTGGCCGTCCTGGGGGCAGAAGCCGGGCTGGACCGCACACGTGCACGGGGAATCCCGAAACCAAGGTGTAGAGCTTGGGAAAACTGGGAAGATGCAAGTGGGGAATCCGAGAGGGGGGCCGATGGGTTCTAGAAATCCAGCCCAGCCCCCCCCCCCGGGGAAATAACACCCACCGTCTCATCTACCCTCTTCGAAGCTCCCACCACCACCCCCAGCCCCTCTCGGTGGCCGAAGGCTCAGGGACCGGGCCTGGGGCCGGGGGACAGCCAGGGAGCCCCTGGGCCGGGAGGCAGACACCGGAGGCTGAGGCCCAGTGGCCAGCACACGAGTCGCTGTCCTCAGCGTCCCGTCCTGCGTCTTCACCCCCACGGGCAGCCACTTACTGCCGCTGCATTAAGCGCCCTCTTCCTGAGCGGACCCCTAAACGTCTAGAAGCTGGCTGGGTGCTCGGCACTGCGCTTCAGCGGAACGTGGCTGGAGATTGGGAAGGGGCGGGGCAACCCTGTGGCTCCTCCCCGCAGCCTGTCGCGGCGGAGGTGACCCCGGGCCGGGAAGCTTCACGGGGTGCCTTTGCGGTGGGTCTCTGAGGGTTTGAGCTCCGTGTCCCAGTGGCTCGGCGCCACCGGGAGAGGAGGACAGTAGCGGACTTGACGCACTGGAAAGAGGAAATAATTTCCCTCTGCGGAGGTGACGGCTTTGAAATGGTTCCTTCGGGTTGCTGCGTGCCCGCGTGCACAGCCCTAACACCCACGCCGCTCGTGACAGGGGCGACCTCCGAGTGCGGAGGAAAACGCCCTCCCCCCCCCGCGGTTCCAGCAGGGTTTGCGAACGAGTCACCGCGGACGAGTCACCGTGCACCGAGTCACCGCGGACAACGGCGCGGTTTTGTCTCGCGGAACATCGTTCCGCGCGGCCCCGGTCCCCACGGCCCTGCTCTCTCTCCTCCCGCCAGAGTACGACCTGGAGCCCTGCGACGACCCCGGCGTCCCGGCCTTCAGCCGCAGGATCGGGTTCCGCTTCGGAGTCGGGGACGCGCTGACCTTCTCCTGCTTCCCGGGGTACCGCTTGGAAGGCGCCACCAAGCTCACGTGCCTGGGCGGGGGCCGCCGAGTGTGGAGCGCACCTCTGCCAAGGTGTGTGGGTAGGTGGCCGCACACTTTCATTTCATTCATCCAGCGGGACGGGCGCGGCGTGCGGGGCCGGGATGCGGGCTCGGAGGGGTGGGGGCGGGGCGGGGCGGGGGAGGGGCGGGCCAGGGCCGGGTGCGGCCGGGGCTCCGCTGTCCGGGTGCCAGCCTCTGGCCCTGCTCCTCCATCTGGAAGGTCAGATCCTTTCAGCTCTAAAACTTCGTGGCTGGAGGACAGTGGAACGCGAGTTCAAGCACATTTATAAAGGGAAAACACAGACAAAACAACCGCTGGAAACCGTGCTGTCACAAGGCCACTTTTGACCGGTTATGTTGATGGAAGCAGGGAGTCGCATCCTGGCTGGTGTGGCTCAGTGGATTGGGTGCCCACCTGGGAACCAAAGGGTCGCTGGTTCGATTCCCAGTCAGGGCACATGCTGGGTTGTGGGCCAGGTCCCCAGTAGGGGGCGTGGGAGAGGCAGCCACACATTGATGTTTCTTTCCCTTCTTCCCTCCCTTCCCCTCTCTAAAAATAAATAGTTTCCCTGTTTCCCTCCCTCCCCCTCTCTAAAAATAAATAAATAAATAAAATCTTAGGGGAAAAAAAGCATAGAGTATCTCCCAGTGCAATAGCAGCAACAACTTAAAATCTGTAGTTTTCTGTCCCTTTCAGTGTGCTTCCGGGCCCCTCTGCCCTGGGGCGTGGCAGAAGTCTGAGCGCGGGGTTAGCTTTTCCAGCGTGCTCTTGAGGAATTCAGGGATGCTCTCCACCAACCCACTCCTAAGTGAAACAGAAGTACCACATTTACCTACTGGTCTTAACATAAAGTCAGAAAACAGTGGTGACCACAGGCACACACGTCCATCGGACTGGTGTCAATTCAAACACAATACATTCTGAAAATCGAGGGAAGATACAAAAGTTATGCTTTTAAGAAAAGAAACTAGTTGCATGGTAATTCGCACGAAAGACTGAGGAATATAAAGCAACACAAATATAAATAAAATAATAATCATGCCTACTTTATGGATGCATAAAATAAAACACTGCACTAAAACTGATTTTTAGAAAACTAACATACCAAATCTGCACACTGCATAAGCCGTGTGTCATGCTCTCGGAGGGAACTGAGCACCCAGGAGAGTAGGGGCTCTCCGAACTGCGCTGGGGTCGTGCAGTCCTGCCGCCCCCCATGTCCCAGGGTGCCCGCGTGGGCTTGCAGGGCTGGGCACAGGTGCATGCTGAGTAAACGAATCGTGGTTGGCTGTGTGCCTAGAACTCGTACCTTGTCTCCACGTGGTGGATAGTAGCATCGACACGAGTGCGGACTTCATTCCCGAGGGGCGGGGGCGCAGTGGGGCGTGGGAAGGACCCCCCGTCGCTGGAGGCGGGAGCCACGGTGCTGCTCGCCCACAGGGGCCGACCAGCCACCTCGCGTCAGTGAAGGTCCCGCACTTACTGGTTCTGTTCACCCCCGGCTCGCCCTTCATGAGCACCACTCAGGACGCACCGCTTTTTAAAGAGCCCTGGAATCCAAGTCCTAATCAGAACACAGGGGAAATTACGTCTTCAGGTTAATGTTTGTCTTCCCTTGCATCCCAATGCTGAGAGTCCGCTTTCTAGCCCTGCCTCTGGCGTGTGGCCGAACCGCGCCAAACCAGAGCGCACAGCCGGCCACGGCACCTGCCGGCACCCTCCTGGGTTTCCCTCGCACCGAAACCATCCGTTGCTGCTAGGGTAGTGATCTTCCCCTCTCGAGGGCGAGGCATTTTCTTTCAAACTTTAGAAGGAATGGCTAAGAGGACCTGAACTTGATTCTTGCACAGTGTCCTTTATTGATCACTATCCAATTTGATTTTGAATTGAAACCCCTCACATGGCGATCAGACTCCAGTGAGTTTCCCCTTCTTTCTCCTCACGTCTGACATTTGTAACTCGTTGGAACCCCTGCAGCGCCCCCCACTGAGCGGCCGCAGAGGGACACTGTTTGCTTTGCTGTTTGATGTCTTTTCACTTGTTTGGGCTTTAAGGTAAAAACACCCTCTTTCTTCAGGAAAGAGAAGGAGTGAAGGAGTGCTCCTCCAGGCCCCTGGATTGCTAGCCTCTCCCGAGGAGGGCACTTACCGAGGGCCGCGCTGAGTCTGAGGTGCAGAGCCGCAGCTCTGCGGGCGTAGGTGCCCGGGCGTCCTCCGGGTGCCCCGGGAAGGAAGAGGGGTCCCCGCTCAGGGACCACCGAGCCCCGGCCTGAGGACGGGCGCCTGGCGTCAGGCAGGGGGCACACCATGCACCGCTTTCTCTGTGAAAATGTTTCCTAAAACAGTGTTGTTATAATGTCTCAAGTTTATGAACAGAGTAGTGAGTATGGCTGCCATGTTTAAACAATTGTCATAAAACCCCGTACCTTCACCGGGTCCCCAGTTTCTGCTGGTCCTTCCCCACCTCTTCCCCCCGGCTCCCCACCAAAGCCTGCGGCCGTGTCCTCACGGGAGGAGAGAGGGGGCGGCTGACCCAGGCGCTCCCCGGTGTCCCCGTCTCTGCTCCCAGCCCTTCCACGTGGGGACACACACGGCCCACGTGCACGAGCCCCACCAGCTGAGCCGGACTCTTCGGCCCGTTTCTTCTGGCCGGGGGGCTCAGGGCCCCGGGGGGCGGGGGGAGGCTGGTTCCGTCCACTGTCCGTCTCCCCCCCCATTGGACAGCTGCGCCGCACCGACTCTCCTGGTCCAGTGGGGTCGCGTATCTGCAGACTGGAGCTGGCCTTGTTGACCTTTGCAAAGGCACTGCTGCTGGCGTGGGGTGTGGCCGATAAACTGTGCGATGGGACACCCCGCGGGGCGCTGTTGTCTCACACACAGGCATGCACGCGCATCAGTAGACACGCGCCCACCCACGCACACCCGCACACCCACATTTAGCGACTTCTCTACTGTATGACCGACCCTTTGGGCTCCCAGAAGTTTAGAGCTGACGGACTTCTGACCTAACCTGGTCGGTGACGTTTCCAGGTGAGGGAACGGGTGCCGGAAGGCCGAGGGACCTTCGCCCGTTGTCACAGAGCGGGGCGCGGTGTTCACGTCTGCCTGGACTAGAGGTGCTTTCATGCAAATGCGGGCACCAGCGAAGTACCCTCAGGGGGCGGCAGAGGGCGCCCTCGGCCCGGGGCGCCGCGCACGGAGCTCGGGGCGGTGCTGCGAGCGCGGGGCTGGTCTGTCCTCAGAATTCCGGAGGCACGCGTGCAGCGCGGCGGTGCCTGCAGCTGGAAACACGGGGCAGGAGCACGGAGGGACGTGGGACGGGGGGCCGTTTCACGAGGCAGGAATGAGGCGAGGAGAGGAGACGCGAGGCCCAGGGAGACAGCAGGGGCTCGGGACCCACGGGCTGTGCCAGAAGCCGTGGTGGGACGGCGCCCCGCTCCCGCGGAGTCGGGGCGTCCTGTTAACGGAGACGGGATGGCTGGGGGTACCTCTCCTGCCCCCCCGCCCAGTCTGTGGTCGGTCAAACGCTACTCCGTGAAAACAGTGCGGGAATGACGCGCCTCGAGGGCAGAGGGGCGGCTGCCACGACTTTGAAATGCTTTTCCAGGAGAACCGGCAGCCCCGCGCTGAACCCTCTTCCCTCTGCGGTGCCCGCTTTCTTGCAGCCGAATGCGGGGCGAGCGTCCGGGGCAACGAAGGCACGCTGCTGTCGCCGAACTTCCCGGCCAACTACGACGACCACCACGAGTGCATCTACAGCATCGAGACGGAGCCCGGGAAGGGGGTCCGCCTGCGGGCGCGCAGCTTCCGGCTCTCGGAAGGGGACACTCTGAAGGTACGGGGGCCGGCCGCGGCCGCGCTGGCGTCCGCCCGGCTGCGTGCCCGGACCCGCGCGCGCGCACGTGTGTTCGCGTGTTTCTGTACGAGCACACCCTTCCATCTTGAGCTGGAAAGGGGGGGTGGGGTGGGGGGCACTCAGTGGAGTGTTGGCAGACTTTAAAAATACCGTATTTTGCACGGCATAATGTGCGCTCTTTGTCCAAATTTTTATGGAAAAATAAGGATGCGCATCATACATGGGTAGTTACCGGGACACAAAATTTCTCGTACCTGGTCATCTGTCCTGGTATTTTGTCATCGTTTGTCCCATACCGTTTCTTGCACCATAATTCGTTCAAAAGTAAATTCTAAAATTCCTTTATAACACACAAAAACAAGTATCAAAATATAAATAAATAATTGGATTAAAAGCTAAAACAAAAGATTGCTTTTTCTTTCCTGAAAGTTTGGGCCAAAAATGTGTGTGTGCATTGTACGCGGCAAAATACGGTATCTCCGTCCGGGTTCCTGGATCTAACGTCATCGGTCTGTTACTTTGGGGAGATGACTGAACACCTTTAAGACTCGGCTTCTGCTGCGTCAAAACACGCGAGGACGCCCGCGCTCCGCAGTGCGCTGAGGGCGGCGGGACGTAACCAGGCGCGCGCTTCCAGCCCGCGCCCTGCGGGCGCAGCAGCAGGGCAGCGTCCTGGCTCCTGGGGCGCGGCCCTCCCGCAGCCGCCCCCACCTTTCCCACGGTCTCCACGTTCAGAGCTACAGTGATTCGGATGCGATGGTGGGAACGAGCTCGGCCACTGTCACCGGGCCGCAAAGCGGGGCTCACGTGGAGAAGCCCCACGGGACAGGACACAGTCTCCGTGAACTGCGGGACCCAGGGACGTGCTGGTGGGCGGTGCAGCAGCCCAGGGGCCGTGACGCAACGTCTGCGGCTCTGGGAACGCCCACCGGGTGCCACGCCCACCGGGTGCCACGCCCAGCGCACCGCCCACTCCCTACTTGGGGACCCCTAGCCCCCAGGGGCCCGCCTGGGTCTGTAAAACCCCACCTCCACAGGGAGACGCCCTGCAACCTGTGCAGCCTCTGATGGAGCCCCCACCTCTCCTGGGGAGATGGCAGGGAGCGGGGGACCCTCCAGGGGCCGGGGAACAAGCGTTTGGAAACCAAGCCTCAGGGCAGGGAAGGCAGAGGCCTTGGACAACGGAGTCAGGGTCCGGACGTGACCCAGTCCTCGCCCTGCCCGGTGTCCTGAGAAGTGGCCAGTGGCTGGTGTGTGGCGGGGAGAGGGGGGGCGCTCTCTGCTCATTCCCCCTACGAACCTGGGGGTGGGGTCCGTTCTTACATCTCACGGACGCTCCGGTGCGTCCGCGTCTCGGGCTCTGCCGGTCCCGCTCTCTTTACGCTGCGAGCACTAAGCGAATATGCAAAAATCCAGCTCCAAGGGGACCGTTGGCGCCCTCCCGTTGGTCACCCACGTGCGCAGGGCCGAAGTGGTGCCCGGGGCAGGCGCCCTCGGCCGCACCAGCGGTGCGCGCAGGCCTCCCGAGAGCCTCACGGACGGAAGCGCCGTCCTGCTCCACGTTCGCCCACGTCTCCGAGCGGTCGCTCGGAGGGCGGCTCGCTCTGGGCTCCTGCGTTGGGTAGGTCTTCCGGAGCCTCCTGCCTGCCCGCCGCCCAGAGAATGGACATTAAGACGCTGGTCTCAGACAGGAAACCAGCATTTTCTGGGTAGCTAAAAAAAATACGTAAAGT
The DNA here is from genome assembly GCF_019186645.2 of Phyllostomus hastatus. Lineage (NCBI taxonomy): Eukaryota > Metazoa > Chordata > Mammalia > Chiroptera > Phyllostomidae > Phyllostomus > Phyllostomus hastatus. The sequence continues at coordinate 45,279,434 of NW_025334032.1, forward strand.
GTGTCGTAAGGAACCGCTTTCTGAATCCTTCGATAACCCGGAGCTCAGACGTCGGACAGCCTTCAGGCAGACTGTTCAGAAACAGGCACCTGCACCCCGGGGGCAGGCGAGAGAGCGGGGACCCGTGCGAGACGCACACGGGTGAACGCCACCGCAGCGGAGGAGGCCGCCCCTGTTCACCCGGGCCGCGGCAGCTCTCGCTCGCTGACTGGAACCAAAGGCCAGCACATCTCGCCTCCACATTTACCTGCGGAGACGCGGCCAGTCCCCGCAGACGCCTGAATGGTTCTCAGACAAATGTGTCGCCGAGTGTGCTCATTCATGTCTCGGGGACAGAAATGTTCCCAGAGGCGTCGTCCTCATCCTGGGTCATCGGTGCCGTCCTCTGCCCTCCGCGGGGTCCCCGGCACCGAAGAGCAAGTTCACAGGCTCACACCCCTGCGCACACAGGGGCTGTGCCCTCGTTCCACGAGGGAAAGTCGTGGGGAGAGAAGCAGCTCCAGTGACAACGTCCCGGAGGGACGCACGGCGGGGAGAGGGGTTTCTCGCAGACACAGGAGCCTTGGGCGCTGCTGCTCGCGGGGAGCGGGGCCCAGCCCCCAGCCCTCCCAGCCCCGTCCCTCCGGGATGCCGTGGGACGCTCTCCAACCTGTGAGCGCCGCCAGCCGGCTGGTGCGCCCCCGGAGCTCAGGGCAGGCCCAGCAGGGGAGCCCCGAGGCCGGGCGGCGAGCACCGAGGCACAGCCAGCCTGGCGTCAGGGTGGGACTCGGGGCCTTCTCGGGGCCCAGCAGGGGCTCCGGCTGCGGCTGCCGGCGGATGGGGAAGGGCCACCGGCAGTGCTGGGCCGAGCTGACAGCCGTCCCCGATTCAACCGCAGTCAAACAGCCCGTCGCCGACGTCCTGCACCATCCGGGCTGTCGTTTGGGATCAACACCCACCCACGTCGCATCCAGATTTCAACCCCGGCGGACGCGGGAACGGTCCCTGTGGTGGGTCCGTCTTCGCTCCGGGGCTCCGCGGCCCGGCAGAGGTGGGCGGCCGGGGGAGGGGACCCACAGGACAGAAGTACCTTCTGGAAACCCGGGCGGCTTCCTCCCCAGCGGGTGTAGCCTGGGAGTCTGTGAGCCCCATGCCGTCCTGGGTCGCGCTGGTCTCCGTGAAGCGCTCCGTCGGGCCAAGGCCGGTGGGGCCGACCTTGACCGCCCTTCAGAGCTGAGGAGTGACCTTCGGGTCTGTGTAGCGGCTCGGCGGCCCCTCACGGGATTACAGACGACGGTGACGTGTGGCCTGACCGGCCCTCTCCGTGGAGACCTGGACGCTCCTCTCTGAGCCAGGTGCCTCTGGACGTGAACCCGTATGGAACCTGGACTTGAAAACCTGCTGTGTCTAAGGCGCCCACCCGTGAAGCCGAAACAGGCTCCCTCCTGGGACAGCCGCCTGTCGCTGGCCCTTCGTGGGACGCCGCCGGCACCGGATCCAGCCACGCCGGCACAGCTGTGCGACGGGACGGGAGCGGCACAGCGACCCGTACAGTTAATTTTTGTGAGCACGCCCCCTGCTTAAGGGTGTGTGCGCGCCCGTGGGCAGCGTGTGTGGTCTCCGTGTTCGTGGAGGCCGCGCAGGAGCGTGAGACCGGGCCCAGGTAGCGGGAAGGGGGGGAGAGAGAAGCGGATTCCCCAGGGGCGACAGCGGCCTGAGAACTTCTATTTAATGAAGATTTTTCTGACGAGAAAAACTGGCTATTTTTTAACACAATGTAACATTTTCATTCTCGCTTCTGGAAAACCCTCATCTGAGCCACAGGCCCCTTGCTGTGAGCCACCCAGAGTGAGGCAAAGCGACGAATGGGCTTCCCGCTCCCGAGAGGCATCCATTCATCCTCGGGCATCTGCCCGGGGCGGGGGGGGTGGCGGGGGGGGAGGGACGGGGAGTCGCTGTGACCCTGGGCCTTGTGGGGGCAGGGGGGGGGGAGTGGTGCTTGCTCTGGCTTCCGCAGGAAGGGGTGGGTGCCCCGGGGCCACCCCGCGGTGTCCCCGCCCTGCAACCGTTTGACACCGCCCTGTCCAGCGAGTGTGGCCGGCACCCGCCCCTCCCCCAGGCCGGAGGAACTTGGAGAAGCGCCGGATCCTGTCCCCAAAGCCTCCCCTCGAGTCCCCGCATGCCTGCTCCTCGCCGGGCCCCGTGGGCCTGGCTGCGGACCCCTCGGGGCACCCACCCGGCTTCCCACGCGGGCGGCTGGGACTGGGGATTGGGGTACTCGGTGCTCTAGAGCAGGACGGCACGGCCCCCCGTCCGGTGTCGCTGCCCCGGGGCCACTGTTTTCTGTCACAACCCGCCCAGGACTGCGGGCACTCCAGGGTCTGTGGCTGCACGGCGTGACGAGGTTTCAGCACGGGGCCTTCCGGAACTTCCGGACAGACGTTCGGAAGGGAGGGGCGTCCTGCACAGGCAGGGCAGCTCGGAGACGACCCCGGGGGCTGGAGTGTCTGTCGTCCGTCCTTCCAGCCTTTCCACGTGGGTGAGGGGCGCCCGGGGGTGGGGAAGCGTGAGCCGTGGGACCCGGACGTGCAACCACGTGTTTATTCAATGTTCAGCGAACACAGAAGAGGCTCTCCCGGCGGAGAGCGTGAAGTGCTCTGCACACAAACAAATTTTCCGTCTCCCACGTCAGCGGGAGGAGGGGGAGCGGACAGAAAGGGCTGGCGAGCAGCTCGCGCAGGCGGCTCCCTGCAAGGGGCACCCCCTGAGGTGCCGTCCCTCCGAGGCCGCTCCTGGCCGGGCCGGCGAGCCAGAAGCCGCCCGCCGTGGGGCAGGGGTCTCACGCTGCGACTTCTCGCGCTAGGTCTACGACGGGAAGGACAGCGCGTCGCGCCCGCTGGGGGCCTTCACCAAGAGCGAGCTGATGGGGCTGACGCTGAACAGCACGTCCAACCACCTGCGGCTGGAGTTCACCTCCAACGGCTCGGACACCGCCCAGGGCTTCCAGCTCGCCTACACCAGTGAGTAGCCCCTGGCGCCGGCCGCCTCCCGCCTGTCCTCAGGGTGCACCTGGGGCCTGGCTGGCGCGATCTCTGTCCCCTGCCGACTTTTCCCGGGCGTCCCCACCGTGTGCCGGGCGGCTGTTTAACGCAGCACACGGCTGGCCAGGCAGCGCATTTAGAAGCCTTGCTGGAGGCAGCAGTTTGAAGTGTGTCTGTTTGGAAGTCTGATGTTTTTAGAGTCCAGTGGCAGAAGAGAAAATAGCTGACGATGTTCAGGGCCTCTGGACTGAGAAGTATTGATTGCGGTGCAGGCACGCGGAGGAAACTCCTGCACGCGTACGGGAGGCAGGAGCTGCGTGTGTGACATGTTGACGGGGTAGTCTTCGCCTGCCTGCCACGCATCGACACTTCGCTGTTGTGTTTACTTAGTACATGTATTCGACTCTATGTTAGAACATGTATGATCATACATGTGCATAATATATCATTACATATCCATATAAAATTACAAGGGGTACCCCAAAACCCAGAGTTATCTTCTGAAGGGGGGGCCCTGGCAGGACAGGCTTCCCTGCTAGGTGAGTGTTCTAGGAACCCGTCTGGATCAGTGCGCCAGCTGGTGTTGTTGTGAGAGGCTGCGTTCTGCTTCGGTGAATTTTATTTGAAGACTCTGTCACCGTGTTTGCCCATTCCCTGATGGGTGGTTTGTGAGTGACCGCACTGAGCACTCAGCAGTTCCTGACCACAAACGGCGTGACCCCCGTGCTCTACCCTCCCTAGTCACCTGGTCTTGTCCCAGGTGACTTTTTCTTTTGTTTCCGCGGGTAATGAAAGCCCTCGAAGGGCAACGTTTTGCGGATGTGGAAGAGGTGGGACAGACAACAGCAGAGGCACTGAGAGGCACCAAGACTGATGAGCCCAGTTGCCTCAGATGGAGAGTACTTTGCAGGTGACTGAAGTCGAAACACGTGAGAATCAACACACAGTTCTTTATAAATAAATTCTGGGTTTGGGGTGTCCCTTTTCACACACACGTGCCCCACACATGCGTGATACAGCCCTGTGCAGTGGGGCCCTTCTCCCACCGGGGATTTCCTAGCGAGAGAACGGCACACGGATAGTGTGTGTGTCTGCCCAGGGCTCTGCGACTCCGAGACCCGTGCGGGGGCAGGGCCTGACTCGGTCCCCTTCCCCTCCCTGTTTGTCACATCAAAGTGGAACGTGACTTTTTACGTGGAACGGGAAGAGGACACAAGATGGCCAAAATAACCGAGGAGAAATGGTGCTTTCAAAAGGGCAAGTTTGCCAAGTGGCAGCTGTCGTTTTCAGCATGTCTACTTCCCAACAAATGAAGTAAAAGGATGTGGCTAGTTGGTGTGAATGACCAGTTAAAATTAAGTAATCAGTGAACGAAAATGGTTAAAGTGTACGAGTCAGTCGAATTCTTCATGAGCCTGGTGTTCAAGAACCGTTGAGACACCAAATATCGTGATACAGGAAATTAAATGTTTTGGAGCCTTGAGCACTAATGTATGTGCCGGTGATCGTGAAGATGAATGTATTTGTTTGACAGAGAAGCAAACAAAGGCCTGGAACAGATCACGGTTGTCCTAGATGCAGAGCTAACCCAAGGACCGAAAAGGAAAATCAAGTGTCTCAGATCCCACTTCGCAGGGTAAGGGCAGCCGAAGGAAGAACTGTCCGACTCTGGGCAGAAACGAGACTAAAGCAGCTGGCGTCCTGAGAACGCCTGCGCCTCGCTGTGATGAGAAGAGCCGTTCGGAAGGCTCGGAAACAGGAAGCTCATTAATCGGCGTGCCTGCGAAATACAGCAGCAGTCGGCGTCACAAAACCCCTTCCGGGATGTGTGTTAACCGGCGTCGCACTTTGTTGGACTGAGCGCTCTTCCGGAAACCGCTGGCCCTGACTGCGGACGCAGCGCCCGCGGGCACAGCGCGGTCTGTCCTCCCGTGTGTCTGATCTGGGTGCGCCATCGACACGCCGGCTGTGCCCTTGTTTGCCCCGCCCCCGAGTGTGTTACCCCGCGTCCCTGGTCTCGCCCTTGCCCCAGACCCTGGGGGGGGGGGGCTCCGATGCTTGAGGAGGACACAGTGAGACCCCAGGCGATGACTGAGTTTATTGTCACTAGTGGAAGTTCCACCCACACCCGGGTGGTTCTTCGCATTCCCATGTGGCTTTCCCTTTGCCCACAGACACCGCCTCTCACTGAGGTTTGTCAGCAGGAGCAGAGGCCTTGGCCCGGCGCCCCCCTCCGCCCCACGGGCGCTTCTGTGGCCGCGTCCGCGGGGCGGCTGCGAGGCTGGGTGTCTAGACTCGGCCCATCTCTCCCGGAAACCGTGTCGTGTGAGCTTCTGCTCTGTTTCCCCGTCACCCTCCCAACCCTGGTTCCCGCCAGCCTCCTGCTTTCCCTCCAACTCTCTCCCCTGGGGGCAGTGCGTCACCGCCACCGGTGGGCGCCGGTTCCTGTCTCGGCACGGCCGTGCCCCAGCCGCCCAGAAGCAAGCCCTGCCCCCTCGAATGTCAGGTCACAGGATCTGCCCTTGAGGGGCAGCTGCTGAGCTGTTTCCAGAGTCCTGCCCCCCCTCCCCCTGCTGCTCCCCAGCGGTCAGTGCAGAAGGCCCAGTGAGCGCTCTGGCCCCCACCCCTGGGTGGGACCCAGGGGCTGTCGGCTTCCTGTGGCCTCGCTCACCTGCCCTTGTCCCGTGGAGTTGCCCCCAGGTCTGTCCTCAGCCCCTGTCGACCCCCCCGGGTCTGGTGCACCCCGAGTTTCGGCACCGTCCCCAGCCCAGCGTTAGGACTATTGCTGCCCGCCTCCCTTTTCTCTGGGTAACATCGGGAGACCTGGGATCCGGGCACTTATGTCTGGGCACTTCCATGATTTAAGGACTTTTTATTAAGTATCGCAGCATAAACTATCTAAAAATTAAGAGAAAGAATTATCGGTGATAATTTGGTCATTGGAATTTACCTCCTAGTGTAATCAATTTGATGAGAGTGGTTCTCTTTTCTGCCCATGTTCCCACTTTGCCTTGCCTAAAAAAAAAAAAAAAAAAAAGGACATTCCCGGGCACCAGTCTCGCTGTGGGATTGGCCTGGAGAGGGCGCACTGCCGGACGGGAGCAGACATTCACCGTACAGCATCGGTGCTGCTGACGGCTCCGCGACCCAAACATCACTAACTTCACGTTAGGTTCTTAGGCTCAAACACTGAGTGATTAACTTTCAGAAACCCCAAGTGCCCACAATGTGAATCGATGTCTAGATGAAATGTTGATCCCTAAAAGATGGTGTGGGAATGATGGCTGTAAAAAGTTTTGAGCAAATTATTAAAGCTTAAGACTATGTAAAGATACTTTCAACTACATTGTAAAGGCTTTGTAATTGCCTCTCGCTAGTTAATTGCATTACTGAAGGAAACCTTCATATTTAAATGTTTGAGATCCATAATTAGCCCACACACCAGAGTGGATTACGAAATGTCAACAGGGAGTAAGTATATAGTTTAATAAACATCCCCAAGACTCTGAGATGGTTGCAAATAGCGTTCGTATATTCTTCAGTATTTACAACACCCTCTCACGCACCTTCTAATCGCACCCCATGGGCGGTTCTGGGTCTTGGCCCCTAACTCCTCTCTCCATTGTCCGTGACGTAGAAACCGAGGGTCCACCTCTTTAGGTGGTTCTCCAAAATTTTCGGATTTGAAAGTGGCGCAGCCAGGACCCAAGTGAGGTCTTCTGGCTGAAGCCCAGCGCTCTTGATGAGGGTATTTTCCTCTACGTCCGGCGAACCCCCTTGGGTGAGAACCCCGTGTACTGATGGGTGTTTATGTACCTGCCGCCAGAGGCCAGGGAGTAAACCAGGCATCTCGGCACAACTGCAGTGCAGAGAACAGCAGGCGTCATGAAGCAGCACAGGTTTCTGAATGGCAGGTAGGGGCAACCCACTGCTGACAGGAAAAGTTTGCGTCCGTTGCAAACAGCGCTCTTTGTCACAGATGGGTCTGTTGTCCTACTGGCTCTGTGATGCCTCAGCAACTGAAGCAGCCGATTGGACGCTTCACCCGCGGCGCTCAGCGAACGGGGACAGGTGTGTACTCATGCTGATGATTCCCCTCTGCACTCTGCACAGACGTCGGAGCTGTAGTGCAAACAGCACGAGATGCACGCCCCTTGTTGTTCCGCCGCCTTCCGTGGCGCCCTGGACTGCACAGAGCTGGCCGGGGCGGCCTGCAGTGGGCCAGCTCGGCACTGTCCCAGGTCCAGGCGCTCCAGGTCAAGGGCGTGTGCGGACCCACAAGGAAGGACGGAGGGTACCAGCCGCTTCCAAGGTCCGAGAGGAGGCTGGAGTCGGCCGCGGTTCTGCAGGACCCTAGGCCGCATGGCCCGTGCACCGATGTCTGAAAGAGGAAGGAGGAAAAGCCAGCACCTTCAGAGCTCGCCTCGCCCCGGAAACTCCGAGGGGGACAGACCCGCGGCCTGGGGTCCAGGGGGCGGCCGGTTGGAGCCCGCGTCCCCGCCCCGCCCCGCCCCGGGCGGAGGTGAACTGGGAAACCCGGAGACAGGGGCGGAGACAGGGGCGTTCGCGGGTCTTTTCCCTGCTGCCCGCGGCCACAGCCCTCGCAGCTGGTTCGAGTCCCTTCTTCGCCTCCGGAGAGCGCCCCCCTCCCCCACCCGGCGTGGTCTGTTGGGAACCCCAGAGACACCTCCACCTCTCTGGGAAGGAGAGTGGGGGTGGGCGACAGAGCGGCCCAGCCCCCGCAGCCTCTCTGGGTGTCCTTCCTCACTCCTCCAGTGGGGGGCAGAGGCGGGCCACGCCACGTGATTGACAGCGGAGCCTGAACCAAGCACAGCAGCGATGTTCAACCTTCTTCCCCTGACGGCATGTACACAGACCGAGTACCCCCATTCTGCAGCACACCAAGAAATACGCATACTCTGCCTGTCTGACAGGAAACAGGTGTGCCTTTGATCCACTCACCGCAGACAGCCGTGGTTGTGTTGGCTGCCGTCATTGTTACTTTCTACCCGACGACGGTCGGTCTAGGGGAAGAGGAGAGTGCCCTGACTACACAGGCAGGCAGCGCGTGTGTCAGAGAGTCTGTGGCGCAGCAGCTGAAAGTCGCTGGGCTGCGGCGTGTCTCGTGGACGGGAGCGCTAGGGCCCAGAGCCGGGCGCGGCACCTCGATCTCGTCAGCACGCCCACAGGAGGGGACGACGCCGGCACCACTGCACCGGCGGACGAGAGGGGGCGGCTCGGGGAGTGGATGCAACCTCGAGGCCGGTGACGACGCGCTGCGCCGTGTCACCCCCGAGCGGCAGAGCGAGGCGGGGACATTGCGGCACCCGGTGCAGAGACGCCGTGAGCAACCAGCGACGGCAAACACACCTGGGGATGGGAGCAAGGGTAGGGGGAGCCCTTGAGTCCTGGACTGACGAGGACGGCTGATGCTGTTTCTGTGCAGGACGGGTGGGCGTTTGCACAGGCTGCTGGGACTGCCGTTTTCTCGGGTGCCCCCCCCCATCAGTCAGGGGTCTGCTTCTTCGTTTCCCCCGGCTTCCTGGGGAGGTAATTGACACACGACACTGCAACATTGTGTAAGTGTAAGGGGTACAGCGGGCTGGTTTGATACATATAAAAATGTCTCCCACGTGAATTTAGTTAGTCACCTCCGTCACTGCACCCACTTATTCAGTGTGTGGGGGCCGGGGGGGCGGGGAGACCAGCCTATTTCTGACGGAGGCCCCCTGGGACAATGACTGAGCTCTCAGTGCGCCATGCTGTGCTCATCTCCTTACCGGTTCCTTTCTGTAAACAACTGGGTTTGGGGGTTCTGGGCAAAGGAAGCGGCAGCTCGCAAATGCAAGTTCCAGAGCCGGCCCTGACCTACGACGGAGACGTCCCCCAGGCCCGCAGGCAGAGTTGGCTGTGCTGTGTGTGCGGGCCGCGCTCTGCGAACAATGGCATTTGTCGCACTCTCCGTCTTCACAGTGCGCTCTAAAAAAGGTCAAAGCAACGGTTCCTCCAGTGGGCACCCTTACGATTATTCACAGCTGGGCTGCAGCCCAGGGCAGAGGGGAATGGGGCCGGGGCGACAGGCAGCCTGCACTGAGTCCGCACCACGGGCTTTCAGTCCGTCTCCACCAAGGCTGATACCGTGGCGGAAGCGTCCTGCTGGTTTGGGGTCTCCCGTGCGACTGGAAAGTATCGATGTGCAGTTTTGTTAACAAAGATTGTGGAGCAAGACTTCGACCTTGGGTAGCCATTGGTCCTTCCTTCGGCAGGTTAGGTTTCTGAAGCATATGGGGGCAGTGTCCGTGTTTTCGCACAGCTCACTGGGGTCGGCGTTCCCCGGGGTCGCTCCCTCCGGGTGTTTGGAGACACTCCCCAGAAAAGCACTTCACGGAAGGAAACCGTTCCCAACCACGGAGAGCAGACGGTTGGGGCGGGGGTGGGGGGGGAGCCTCTGTCCCGGACAAGGCCCCTCGGCTGGGCCCAGACCCCGGGGAGGCCCCGGGGGAGGCGGCCCGTGGGTTTGGGGCTGAAGTTCCCTTCCTGGGAGGCGGGTGTGGTAGGCAGACTTGGCGACAGCCACAGACTCAATTTTAATGGTTTTACTCTGCTTTGAGTGCAGTGAGGTAGAAACTGGCCTGAGTAGCCCAGGCGGTGCCTCTGTCCCCAGCTCCCCGCTTAGATGGCCGAACTTCGCACCGCAGGGCGCCGCGCAGAGGAACAGTGGGGCTGCACGGCGCTCCTCGCCGACACCCTGCAAACACCCCCCCCCCAGCCCCCAGCCCCGAGTTCTCGGCCCAGCCTTCACTTCCGCCCTCTGTCCCTCTGAGTCTAAGAGCCCTGCTCGGGGACACGGTACCGTGACTCAGCCCCGGAGCTTCTGCTGCGCACGGAGCCACTCGCTGACCCCCGTGCTGCGGGCCGGTGGCCACTGGTGACCCTCGGGGGTGGCCGGAGGCCCTGTCTGCTGCGGGCAGGGACTCCATGTCAGTTCCCCAAGGAGGGGGAGAGCACTGGCGGAGCAGCCCCCCAGAAGCACCCTGTCAGCCCGGTCAGGGGGGCTGCCCTGCATCCGGAAGGCCCCGGCGGGCTGCAGAGGGGAGGTGGGGGCGGGACAGGCTTTGAGCTCTCTGGAGAGCCAGCCAGCCCCGTGGCCAGAGAGGGGGGCCAGCGACGGCCGCCTGGAGCCCCTCGGGATGCGCCCTGCTGGTCCCACCCAGACACGGGGGCAAAGCAGGGGTCAGAGCCCAGGGAGCAGCACACGGCTAACACGTCAGCCCACCCGCGGCCCCGTGTGTGTGTGTGTCCCCTTCTCAAGTTCACGGTTGTCATTTCTGCCCGCACGTCAAGGGCCACAGGGTCTCTCTCCTTGGTAGCCGACGCTGGAACCCGCAGGTGGAGCCTCTGCTCACTGCCCTCTTTCCTCCCAGGCTTTGACCTCGTGAAGTGTGAGGACCCCGGGGTGCCCAGCTACGGCTACCGGCTCCGGGACGAAGGCCACTTCGCGGACACCACCGTCCTGTTCAGCTGCAACCCGGGCTACACCATGCACGGCAGCAGCACCCTGACCTGCCTGAGCGGCGGCCGGCGGGTGTGGGACCAGCCCTTGCCGTCCTGTGTGGGTGAGTGGGGACCCCCGCTCCCACGGCCATCCCTCCGGGGCTCCCCATGTGTCCCCAGCATTGGTGCAGGTGCTGTCAGGTAGAAACGGCCATTTTACCAGCACCGTTTCACTGAGACGATGTGCAGAGAATTGTGGGAATTCTAACTCGGGTGCCTCTCTGCTCTGCACTCCCAACTCTCATTGCTTTGAGGAGGGGCCTGTCCCTCTGGGTGACGCTGGGAGCAAGTCAAGGGAAGCGGCAGAGACTGGGGGGGCGGGTGCTGACACGTTGTGTCTCACGCATGCAATGGGTTCGGCGTTTCGTGGCCCCATCGGAGCCCGTGACGCCCAGAGTGACCGTCCCCTTGTCCCTGTGTGTCCCCTGTCTGCAGCGGAGTGCGGCGGGCAGATCCACGCGGCCACCTCGGGGCGCCTCCTGTCCCCGGGCTACCCGGCGCCCTATGACAACAACCTGCACTGCACCTGGGTCATAGAGGCGGACCCGGGGAAGACCATCAGGTGGGAGTCTCCCGTCGGCCAGAGGCCTGGGGAGGGGCGCGCCTGCCGCTGGCGCAGAGGGGTCAGGCGTCTCTCCGTCGCTCTCCAGGACCGGGGTGGGGGGAAGGCGACGGGACGGCGGCAGCAAATTTCCACTGGCTCCCGGGCTCGCACTGCGTGAGGACCACATGGGGCGGAGGAAAAGAAGGGAGAGTGCACCAGTCAGCTCCCGCTGCGTAACAAACCGGCCCCCGAGCTCAGTTGCTCCAGACAGTTCTCCGTGTGCCCACGCCTTCCCCGGTGGGCTGTCCGGGCCGGTGTGGTGTGGGCGGGGGTGGCCGGGGGGCCGGCTGGCCTCACTCAGATGCGCGGCCTCAGCCAGGTGGTCGGGGAGGAGGGAACTCTCCAGCCCAGGTCTCTGTTCCGTCAGCGGGCTGGTCGCCGAGGAAGGTCCTTCGTGGGAGGGGGTGACGTGCACACTCACATCCACTCTCATCCTATCGGCCAACGAGCCCTTCGCCGAAGCAGAGACCACGATCTCACGGGCACGCGGGGGCCTGGAGACGCCTCCCCGCCTCTCAGTGGGGGACACGTCAGGTCCCACTGGGTGGGGCTTACCTGCTGGCCGGGAGGGACGTGCGGTCATCTCGTGGGGCCCCCAGGTACGTGTGCGGTAGGCCGGGGCGGCATTCCCCCCACCCAAAGGTGCGTGGGTGACTGGCCCGCACAGGCCTGTGCAGACACTTTTAGAGAAAGTGTTCTGTTTCGGCCGAAGGGTCTGCGTTATTGGGGTAAGTTCTTAAAACCTGCTGAGTAAACCCACAAGAGTCACGTTTTTAAAGTGAGTCCTTCGTGCTCTAGTCGGGAAGCTGCGTCGAGAGCCACAGGCAGAGGAGTCACTCCCAGACAACGTGCCCCTCCCTTACAGCTCCCGGCGGACGGGGTGGGGGAGCGAGCCCCCCTCAGCAGCACCCCTAAAACCCCCTCGCTCCTCCCGAGAACTCTCCTCTGCCATGTAGTCGGCCTTGACGCCCCCCACAGCATCTGTTCCCTTCCACTCTGCCCACACCTCCCCCCGGCCCACGCCCCCAAGTCTCCAACCCTCACACCCCTCCCTTCCCACTGCGCCCACGGAGACTGAGCACCCCCGGCCCCCGGCCCCTTCCTTGCAGCCGTGACGTTGACAGGAAGCAAGAGGGGAAGCTTGTCCTGCGGCCAGCGGGCGGGCGGGCACCTGCCCAAGCTGATGCCTGTGGTCCTTCCCTGCCGGGCGCCCAGCCAACTCAGTGACACATGTGAAACAGACTCGTCGCGCTGTGACCGTGTGACTTCCCACAAAGAACACGGGAGGGGTGGAGCGAGGAGATGCACATTCTGTCCCGTGCCGCTGCGGCCCCTTCTCCTGATAGCCACCGTCGCCGGGACCGCCGGCCCCTGTTCCAACCCGGCCCCCCGTCCACGTCCACACCTTCCAGTGACCTAAACGCACACGGTGCGGTGTCCTCACTTTCACACCTGAGGGGACGGAGTCTCACGGCCTGCCAGGGGCAGAGAAGGAACTCAGAAGAAATATATATACACACACATATATTCAATGCAAAATATTATTTTATAGTATTGAACCTGGGCCGTCAATTAAGATAACTGCTTATGTATTTATTGGTGTTTCGGGACAAAAGTAAGCTTTGTTTGAGCAACAGAATGTAGGGTTCTGCATTCTTCACCAAGACAAACGCGGTCCCTTGTCCAGGGAACTAGATACAATTAAATGCCGGTTCTCCACTTCGAATTCCCGAAGGCTGATCCGTGTAACCAGAAGCCACGGCGTGGGCCTGGTTTGGAGAGAACCCTGGGGGTCACGGGACACGTGGCTCTCCGGAGACAGGGTGCACTTCCCACCCCGGCCCCTCGCGGCTCCTTTCCCGAGAGTGGGGCTGAGCGAGCGAGTGGCTCTCAACGCGGACCCGGCGAGGCTCTCCCCTGGGCAGCTGCCTCTCCTGCCTCATGAGCATGCTGATAAGGAGAGAGAAAAGAAACCAATACATGGTGAGTGAGGCACTAACAATGCATAACTTCTGCATCAGGAACTGACTTCCATATTTAACCAGCAACATGCTAGGAGGAAAGCGACCTTGTCCCACCAATTTCCTGTTCTGGGATTTTTTCTTCTTCTGTTACATATCTTTCCAATCTGAGAGTTCACCAAATCCGTTGTCCGATCTCTTTAACGTACGGCCCCGAGTCCTTCCTGGTGAGGAGGCGGGGAAGGCGGCACAGGTTTTGGTGACTCACTGCTCGGTGCTCAGTGGACACTCAGCTGCACCCCCGGGCCCCCCGGGGCTTCCCCTCGTGGACGGCCTGGAGGCTGGGCCTGAGCACGTTGGTTTGGGGAACGGCGTGCAGAAAGGCGCATGACACAGTGCTGCAGGCTCCAAGCGGCACCGATGCTGGGAAAAAAAAAAACCGGGTCTAGTCTTGGCTTCGGCATCTGTTGCCTAGGTTACTGAGGCTTGGTCACTCAGTGGTGAGAAAGCCAACACATTACTTCCGCTCTTTGCTTGGAAATGAGGAATCTGTCCTTTGTGTAATCAGGAGTCCAGGGACTGAGGTACTAAACATTCCGAATATAAACAGAATTCATTATTACACATTCGCACTATGACTTTTTGGTTTTTACTGTAAATGTTTTTTTCTCTTAAAACCATGAAGAAGCACCAGGACCCCGTGCAGGTGACGGACGGGCCGGCTCCCGCATGTCGGTCTCTCCCTCCCGGCCGACCTCGGTGTCACTGAGGCCCGGAGCAATTTCCGGGTGTGTTTTCCTGTAACTTTTTTTTTAAAGATTTTATTTATTTATTTTTAGAGAGGGAAGGGAGGGAGAAAGAGAGAGAGAGAGAGAAACATCCATGTGCGGTTGCTGGGGGTCATGGCCTGCAACCCAGGCATGTGCCCTGACTGGGAATCGAACCTGCGACACTTTGGTTCCCAGGCCGCACTCAATCCACTGAGCTACACTTGCCAGGGCGTTTTCCTGTAACTTTTTACTCAAGGTAACGGGAGACCCCACAATGCTTGTTGCGGGGCACTGGGGTCTGGGAGGAGTTCGCAGCGTTCACACTGAGGCTGCAAAGCGGTCACCCGAGCAGGAGGTAGTTAAAACCGACGCAGTCCTCTGGCCTCATCAGGAATCACACCTGCAGGCCCCCCTGGGACCGGCCCGGCCCCTGCTGGGCGCGCCTGTGGCCGACCCAACGGCGCGAGGGCGTCAACTCGAATAACTGTGCGTGCGTGTCGCCCCCGGTCCTGGTGGCTCCTCGGCAAGCTGGGCCGTCTGGGCAACGGAGGGGGAATGTCTTTCCGCTTGTGGTCCAGACGCAGCCTCAGGAGGCCGGCCGAGGGGAAGGCTGTGGAAGGGTTCACGTGGCCCCCAAACACCACAGGCCTGCACCTGCAGGTCGCAGTGGTCTCTCTGCGCAGACGTAGACAGTGATGAGAGGGCGGGCCCTGGTGCCCCCGGGGTGGGGTGGGGCGGCTGAGTTTGTTCCTGGCCCCGAGGGTCTGTAGCGAGACAGTGCGATCCGGCTCGGAGAGCTAGGCGTGCTCTCGTTTACGCTGACCACACGTCCAGGTCCCTGTGAGGGAGCGCCAGCCAGTGTGCTCCTTGTGGGGCGTCCTCACGGTCTCCGTGCGGAGCCTCCGGCCAGCCCACGCCGGCGCCCGCGTCCCAGGCAGGCTGGGCCAGGCACCAAAGCCTCCCAGCCTCCCTGCTCCCACCGCAGCCGGGAGGGGGCGTCCCCTGCCTTCCTGCACGGATGAGGGAGTCCCCAGGGAGAGGCGTCCAGCCGTCAGAAGACAGGGAGCGGTAGCAGCAGGCAGTCCGCCCGAGCCCACGGCTGGACTCCAGCCCCTCTGTGGCTGCAGGGCCCACCGCTGGGCTCGGGGCCCCTACCCAGCCACGCAGCACCGTGAGCGAGAGGGGCTGACATGCATGGTCTCACTGACACCAGTCCCCCAAGCACCCGTGACATTGTGGTCACCCTGGTGGATGAGCTGGGAGAGACCGTGGGGGGGACCAGCTGGCCCTAGGCCTCCGGATCCCGAGTCCCCGCCCGTCACAGACAAACACCCCAGGCCCTGGCTGTGCCCGCGTCTTCCCCTGAAGCCCCATCACGGGTCACTGCGGCTCACGCACGGACAGCAGCGTCACCTCCCTGTCCACCGGGCAGAAACCCAGGTGACGCTTCGTACACAGGGGCAGTGACCAGGGGAGCTGGCACGAGGGGGGGAGCGGGGGAAGTGCTGGCCTTGGAAATGACACCGGAATTACGGTGACGTTGGTTCGCAGCAGGACGGCGGATGGGGACCTGGGCGTCCCCTCCCTTCCGTCCCAGGACACGGCCAGCCCCCAGACGCCCAGGCCCCACGGCGTCCTGCTCGGGTCCCTGTGTCTCCCGGCCCGGTTCCGCCCCACGGCCCTGGTCTGCTGGCGCCGGTGGCCCTCCTGGGGGACTTGCACTTTCAGTATGAACTTCACTTCTCCTCTCCCCGTCCCCAACCTCCGACCTTTGCTGACTCAGGAGAAGCCGGGATCCCATCGCGTGCACTGCAGGGTCCTCAGGGCGGACGGCCTTCCCTCCCCCCGGAGAGGCAGCGGGAGGAACCAGCAGCCTGTGACAGCCCAGCTCAGGGCTCCGGGCTAATCTCTGCTCCCGCCTTATCTGCCGCTCCCAGCCGGGGCGCCCCTCCCTGCCCCCCAACCTTAATCTTCTCCCGAGTGACCTTTCCAGGTCCACCCTCCGCCTTCTCCCGCTCTCTGAGCCCCTGCAGACCTGCCCGCCGGGCTCCCTGCTGGGGCGTCACACCCCCCCTCCGGGTCCCCCTGGCGGAGCCCTGGGGGTTTATCTGCGGTGCCCGCCTGCACACGCTCTGTGTCGGCGCAGAGACGTGCCCACCCCTCTGGACCCGTCCTCCCCGGTTTCTCCTCGCTGCCCCCCCTCCAGCTCCCCACCTTCTCCCCGCTGGCCCCCCCTCCAGCTCCCCCCTCTTCTCCCCGCTGCCCCCCCAGCTCCCCCCTCTTCTGGGACTCAGTAGTGAACAGGTCAGCCCCCCAGCAGAAGCGCCCTCTCACTATCCCGTCTGGAAGGCAGGTGTCATCTTCCCTGGACACCACCCCCATCCCGGGGACACAGCTCTCTGCCTCCTGAGCCGGGGCTCTGTGGTGGCCACGCCACATGTCCAGAGGCCCAGGGCACCCCTCCGGCCCCCGGGCCCCCGTCCCCCCACGCTACCCTGGTCCCTGCTTCTCCGGACCTCTTCCCCGGAAGCCTTCCCTCCCCACTCCGCCGGCGCCCGCCCCACTGCCCCTCCCTGTGCCCACCCCCACCCCCCCACGTCACCAGCCTGCCGACTGAGTGTCCTGCACGGGCACTCTGGTCCGCCACCCCCACCCTGGGGGGCAGCCTTATGCTTTTTTTTTTAAGATTTTATTTATTTATTTTTAGAGAGGGAAGGGAGGGAGAAAGAGAGAGAGAGACATCAATGTGCGGTTGCTGGGGCTGTGGCAGGCAACCCAGGCATGTGCCCTGACTGGGAATCAAACCTGCGATGCTTTGGTTCGCAGCCCGCGCTCAATCCACTGAGCTACACCAGCCAGGCAGCCTTATGCTTCTTCATTAAAAAATCATTTTAGGCCCCCGCTGGGTGGCTCAGTCGGTTGGAGTGTCACCCCGTGCACCAGAGGGCTGTGGCTTCACCCCACCCCCGTCAGGGAACATGCCTAGGTTGCAGGTTCCATCCCTGGTGGGGGCACGAACGGGGGGGGAGGGGCAGCTGAGCGATCGGTGTTTCTCTGTCACATGATGCTTCTCGCTCCGAGTTTTGTTCGTGTCCTGAGACTTTTTCCAAAGCGGCACAACTCGGGGCAGCAGGTGTGTGTGTGCGCGCGTGTGGGTAGGCTTCTCGCTGACCTGTGACATGCGTGTGCACGGCCCATCCTCCGTACAGCAGCCCGCCTGACCAGAAGCAGGGCGCCCTCTGGGCTCCGCCCACAGCCCGTCTCCTTGACGACGACCCCCGCCCTGGCTTCCCGACCGTGGGCCGCTTTGACCGTCTCCTGAGTGGACCTGTGCCGTGAGGTCGTTCCGCGTCTTCGTTCCCTCGGCCGCACTCCCAGTGGCACAGCGGGCTATCCCCGGGGCAGTGCACCGGTCCCTGCCGGGCGTGGGCGGACGCGCGGACACTTGAGCCCACTCTGGGGACGCTGCAGGCGGTGCTGCCAGCTGCGGGTTTGAGAATCACGCGGGGAAGGCGTGCGTTCCTCTCGGGCACGCACCCAGCACCGCGGAGCTGCGGGTGGCGCGGGCCCTTCCTGCGGCCACGGCGGGTGCTGTCGCAGCGTCCCAGGCGCTG
The DNA here is from genome assembly GCF_019186645.2 of Phyllostomus hastatus. Lineage (NCBI taxonomy): Eukaryota > Metazoa > Chordata > Mammalia > Chiroptera > Phyllostomidae > Phyllostomus > Phyllostomus hastatus. The sequence goes on from NW_025334032.1 coordinate 45,296,957, forward strand.
GCCCCGGGCGCACGCCCGTCCCAGTGCCGGCGATTTCCGGGTGCCACCTCCCAATGGCACGTGGCCGGGGCTGTGGTCTCCCCGTGAGCCGGGCGGGCGGGCGGGGTCTGCGAGTTTCCAGTGACTGACCGCCGCCGGCGCCCCCTGCAGGCTGACTGGCCTGGGAGCATCCTCTCTGATGAACTCACTGTGTTGCCTGCACTGGGCTGCCTTCCACTTCTGATTCGCGCAAAAGTTTTGCACACCTGTGTGCAGTCTTTCGTGGATTATATACAACACTTATAACACTTACATATAATAAATAACACACATAATACAAGAATATAGAACATCTTCTTATACTCTGCGGTCAGCCCTTTCAGTCTCCGAATGATGTCTTTCGATGCACGCAGACTCTTAATTGCAGTGAGTCCAATTTATTCTGACACATTTTCTCTTACAGTTTGTGGGTCTCTTATTGGCACTTATAGTAGGTAGCACCGAATGTTTTGTTGAGAATGCTCTGAGTGTTCTTGTGTCCAGATTTAAAAAAACAAAACAAAACAAAACAAAACAACTCTTGCCTCCCCAAAGTTGTAGCAACATTATCGTAGGTTTGTTTTTTTTTAATGGAAGATTTATTTTACCTTCTTCATCTATGTGTCCAATCCGTCTGGAAGTAACTTTTGTGTGTGATATGAGGAAGAGTCAAGGAATCTTATTTTGTCCAGGGTAAAGTTTAATTGTCCATTCGTTGAGAAGTCAGTTTTCTCTGCACTACCCTCTGACCTTTCCCAGAGAGAATTCCATATACTTCGGTCCATTTCTCAACTTAATTCCGTGGATCGATTTGTCCATCCGGCATGGTGTCCTTCTATATTTATTACTTAATTACGTTCCCACAAGCCCTGGAACCCCGTACCATGACGCTCCTGCGCTGATCTTTCCCACTGGGCTGCCAGGGCCGTTCTCGGCCCCTTGCGTTTCCACGTGCGTTCCACAGACACTCGTTCCTTTCTGCAGAAGGACCTGCTAGGGCCTCTGCTGGAACCACGCTGCTCCAGTGGGTGAACCTGAGGTAAACTGAAGCCGACTGCAACACCGCACCGGCAGACCCCTGGCCGGTGCATCGTCCGGTTTGCTGAGACCTTACGCAGTTTGTCTCGACGTTGCGTGTGGTTTTCTGGGCAGAGGACTCGGAAGCCACGGAATTACTCTTCACCACTGCGTGCTTCCTGACAGCAATGCAAATAGTCCTTTTCGTTCCATCTCCTGTTTGTGGCTGCCCCCAACGTGACACTTTTCAGGGTGGAGGAAGTTCACATACTGCCGAGTACAAAAAGCAGCTGGGAAATGAGACCAGCGCACACCAGCACGACATCCATTATGGGTGATTATTGTGAGACACACACACGAGGCTGCACCCCGCGTGGGGAGAGCAGGAGCGCACGCCGGTCTGAACATCGTCAAAACACGAGTGGAACTGCCCCTCTCCGTGTCAGGGGGCGAGTGGCAGGGAGGGCAGAGGGCTCAGTGGGGAGGGGTCTGGCTGTACCTGCAGGGTTTTATTCTTTAGAAGGATCTGAAGCAGACGGGGTGGAGTGTTAGCGCGGGGGGGGGGGGCATGCTTGTGTGTGCTGTACTCTGCTCTTCTCTCCATAGTGAAAAGATTTCACGTTGAACATTTTAAAGTAAACTGTCTATTTTATACTTTATGCAGGCCCAGATAGGTATTTTTGAGTACGTAATGCACACAAAATAGCCAGTTAAGGTTTACGTACAGGTTTTTGTATGCCGCCTACCCTGATTTTTTAATCTCCCTTACGATTTTGTGCGTGGAGCAGTAAATAAAAAACCTAGAAATCGGCACACACAGGAGGCGCAGGTCTGGGCTGGTGCCTCGGCTCCCCCCGATCTACTCCGGTTGCCGTAAACAGGACCCGAGGTCTGCTGCCTCCTCCGCAAGGCGCTTCCTCAGTCGGTGATTTCTACGTTGCTCCAGAAAATATCTGCAAATCTAATAAAAGTGTTTTAAATTTCATAAAGGAAGGAGTGTACATTACACATCTCCTCCTCTGTGTTAGAAGTCTTTCACGTTCTGTGGAGGGAAGCGTTTACAGTTTACACTTCCTCCCTGGCGTCGGTATTTCAAATAACTGCATTTTTCTGAAAGTGGAATTGATAGAAGCAAATGCAACACGAGAGCCCATCAGAGAGGCAGGCGAGCACATTCCGGCCCGCAGGGCCGCCTCCGCCTTTTCTCCGGCGCGCACGCTGCCACCTCGTGGGCGTCGCGAGAACAACAGCGGCACACAGTTACAACCTGCCCCTGTGAACTTAAAGCAAAGCCCCGCCGCACTCGACCTTGAGGTGTGTGCGGGGAAAGCTTTGCACGACGGAAAGAGCCCGCAGCCTCCAAAGGCACTGTTTCACCCCTGGAAGGGGCTCGGCGCAGGCCTCGGTAGGTGGTTCTGCGGAAGGCGGGTGTCCCCTCGGCTTGCGCAGGTGCGCTGAGGGCCCTGCGGCTCGGCCCCCACCCACGGGTCAGGTCGCAGACAGGCGCTCGTGGGCGGGGGTAAGCCAGCGCCACGAGCCCGTGTGCTGGCGTGTGCTTCGGCGTCCTCGCGGGGACGCGAGGTGACCCTCGCGAGCTGTGCTCTCTCTGCAGCCTGCACTTCATCGTGTTCGACACGGAGACCAACCACGACATCCTGAAGGTGTGGGACGGGCCCCTGGAGAGCGACGTGCTGCTGCAGGAGTGGAGCGGCTCGGCGCTGCCCGGGGACATCCACAGCACCTTCAACTCGCTCACGCTGCAGTTCGACAGCGACTTCTTCATCAGCAAGTCCGGCTTCTCCGTGCAGTTCTCCAGTAAGTGCGCCCGCCACGCCCCTCGCTGTGCCCCACCCTCGCCACGCCCCTCGCCCCGCCCCGCGCTGTGCCCCGCCCCTGCCCCGCCCATCGCTGCGTCACGCCCTCGCCACGCCCTCGCTGTGCCCCGCCCCGCCCCTCGCTGTGTCCCGCCACGCCCCTCGCCACGCCCACCCCTGTCACGCCCCTCGCTGTGCCACGCCCTCGCCACGCCCCTCGCTGTGCTCCACCCCTACCCCGCGCCTGCCCCGCCCTGCCTCGCCCCGCCCCGTCCAGCGCCACGCCCCGCCCCCCCAGCCTCAGGGTCCTTCCTGGGTGTCACAGCCAGAAGACACTTTCTTAGGGCACTTCTGCGTTAATCCGCAATGTCAGCGCTTTCCTTCGTCCCACGTCGTTCGCCCACTGCCTTCGCTATCCGGCTAAAAGTCTCTGCGGAGCCCAGAGCGGGGCTGGTTCTTTCCGTGCCGCCGGGGCTGTCATTTAGACAAACCGCTTCTGTCTGAGCGAGCACGGAGCATTGCCCCAGGGTTTCCCGGGGCAAACAGAGCGGGAAACTCAGAACCCAGGAGGCGAAGCCCACCCCCAACTGCGCCTCTGCGAGCGCGAAGATGGGCAGGATGATGGGGGGGGTGACGCGCGAGTTCCCTTGGCTCTCGGGGACCCTGGGCTCTGTGCCCGGCGGCGTCCTGCGGGGCAAAAGCGAGAGTCTGTCCCTCCAGCAGGGACGAGGAAGAGAGAGCTCAGGATTCCAGTTGAGGGGAAAAATGAAAGGAAAAAAGACTTCTCCGTTCTGGGCCCTGGTGTTTAGTGTGAGGCAGTCTGGCACACAGCAGCTACGGAAATTGGAGGAGACCACCAGGGCTCTCGGGCCGGGACGTTTCAGGGAGGCGGTGGGATCTGGGATTCTGCTGCGAAGTCTGGTGACCATGTCTTCGCCGGCGGGACCCACACAGGGTTGGTGGCCCCCCGTGGGATGGGACTGGAGGTGCACACTTCACCACACACTCCCCAGGTGTTTGCCAGAGTCCTGTCTCCCAACGCCCGCTGTGTCCAAAATCAGCCCCCCACCCCACCCAGCTTGCTTGGAGGCGCTGGCCGCTCCTGGCCCGACCCGAAGTCCCTAACCCTTTTATTGACAAAGAGGCGTCATTGCCCGAGTGTTTGCTAAAGTCAGGGTCACCGTGTGATTTACTGAGGACTCCGTGAAGACAACAGCACCTCCGCCTGGCGCCCAGCACAGCGTCCCCCGAGATCCACTGGTCCCCTCGGCCGGGAGGGCGCAGATCTTGCAGGAATTTGTTTTCTTTCATTTTCCTCGCCGTTCCCGGTGGCTGGTGTGCTGGAAGCCGTTTAAGTTGCGGTGCGTGTTTTCACTGGATCATGCTAACCGAAAAACTCAGAGGAGAGTGTGTGTGTGTGTGTGTGTGTGCGCGCGCGCGGGAGAGAGACAGACAACTCGAGCCCGTTGCAGTTCTGGGTGTTCTCCGTAACCGGCAGCATTTCCAACAAGACTTTGCTAGAATCTGTTCCAAGGAAGGTCACCCAGACGCCCATGTCTTTGGGAAAACAAACCCCTTCTGGGAGTTCCCACGAGAGGGAACTCGCCACGCCGGCCGAGAGTGCCGGGCCCCCGTGAGCGTGGACGGGCCCCCTTCCCGATCACGGGGCCTGCCCTTGTCTCGTCCCTGCAGCCTCGGTGGCGTCCACCTGCAACGACCCGGGTGTGCCTCAGAACGGCACCCGGTACGGCGACAGCCGAGAGCCCGGGGACACCGTCACCTTCCAGTGCGACCCCGGGTATCAGCTCCAAGGGCAGGAGAAGATCACGTGTGTGCAGCTGAACAACCGCTTCTTCTGGCAGCCGGACCCGCCCACCTGCAGAGGTACCGCGCCGGGGAGCAGGGGGTCCCCCGGCTGGGGGTGGGCGCGGGCTCTCAGTAACCCTGCCCTGCAACTGTGTGGTCGCTCCGGGGCTCTCCCGCGTGCTCGGCGGGTCCTCTGAGCCTGTCTCGACACTTTATTGTAAACCTTTAAACTTTATTAGGTGAAATAAAGGAAGCAGTCGACTTAATATACAGTAATTGACATTTATCTAACACTCCCCATCCTTAACTAATCCTATAAAAATAAGGATCAATCAAATTACTGTAATTTAAAGTTTTCGGAGGCTAAGAAGGCATCAGCCTACTATCGATTTTCTCATATTTAATATTCAAACTTGCCTGTAGGCAAAACCTACTCAGTAAAGAGTGCTTTCTCCTTTTGGATGGTTTTCCTATAATGGTTCTGCATTTTAATAGAATTCTGAAAACTGGGAGCTGTGCTGCTTTCGTCAAAATGAAGATAAAAGAGAAAGTTGTGTCTGAAATTCACCAGAGTTTTCACAGTGTGACCTTATTAAAAGGGTGACGCTTGGCTTTGCAGACTGTAATTTGAATAATGATCCCAGGTCTTCTGTCAGAAGTACGTTTTCAAGCCAATGCATATTTTTCTATAAAACAGTAATTTTAGGTAGACTGTCCCTTCATCCAGTTAAGTATTTTACCATACATACCTATTTGGAGTATTTTGTCTCAATTTCACAAAGAAATACCACCAAACTTAGTTGTCCTCATGCACTGTCACAGTCGAGTCTGTGTTTCTTTAAAACGTCTGGCGTGTGCAAGATTTAATCTGTGAGGAGAGCACGCGACAACAGAATGGCAGGTACCTGGTGGATGGCTGTCCTGCGTTGGGCGACCTGGGTGGGTTCATGATTTACCTACCGGGCGGGGGTCCTCACGGACACAGCCGTGGAGAAGTGCTCTGTCTCCCGAGGGGCTGAGACGAGATTCGGGGCCCCTGGCCTGTCACAGGGACTCAGGGGACCCCCTGGGCGGAGGGACGGGGGCAGGGACATGCTCCTCCTGTCCGCTCAGCCCCGTCAGCGACGACCGTGTCTGCCCCTTTAAGGCTTGGTGCCGCGACCTCAGTGCAGGCCCGCCTCGGGCACCGTGCTCCCCGCCGAGTCGCGGGGAGACCGGACGGGCGTCTGCGTGCTCCCGTGTTAACGTGCGGAGATTACCTGCACAGGCAGCCATCCTCGCAGACCCTCGCCCTGCTTTTCAAGTAGGACCGGCCCGTCGCAATCCCCATTTTGCAGGACTTTCAGCTCCCGGAGAAGGACATCCCCAATCAATGCCACTAACCGTTAATCTCTGTAAAGTGACTTCCCAGTTGACATTGCTCGAAACGCGTAGGTGTAAAATTGGCCGTCTTTCCCACTGAGCTGCCGGCTTTTCCTGGTCCCTCCCCGGGTGAGCTGCTTTCGGCTGGAGACGAGGTAACCTGTCCTCCGCACCGGGAACAGCTCCCACGTCTGATCTTTGGTCCTCAGTGTCAGGTCAAGGACGAGCTGCCCTCACTTGCAGACAACTGGCTATCGGGATGTGGGCGAGCAGACCTGCCCCCCCCACACACACTGGGGTCACGTCACAGAAAGGCGGCACACTGGGGAGGAGGCGAGTGCTGGTTTTTCATCGCACTGCAGACACGTCCCCCCCCAGGATCGCGGCCCGTGGCCTCGGGAAGGACCTCGCCCACCGGGGTCCGGCTGACGGACACGCAGCCCTTCCGGGAACCCCGTGCTGCTGACTGGAGACACTCTCATTTCCTCCCGCTGTCCCCTCATTCAACACGCGCCTGTTGAACGAAGGAGTTCCGTAAGCTGCCGTGGCTGGGAGAAAGAGGAAAACGCTGTGGTCTTTGCGCCCAGAGGCCGCTCCGGTGAACCTGAACTTGCCGGAGGAGACTTGGCGCCCAGATCGTCTGTGTTCAGCGCGTTCGGACTGGTCGCGTCCTGGTTGATTATTCCGTAAACTGCGCGTTCTCCGCACCGCCGCATGGGAGCGGTTCCGTGACGCCCCGTGTTCGCGATCCCGGGGCGCCGTCCCCGCGCAGGCCCGGGCGGCCCCGCGCCGACCCCGCAGCCCCTCCGTGCTGCGCGGGTTGGGGCCCTCCAGGCTCTGCTCTGCCGCGGCCACACTCGCGTGGGAAAGCGTCCACGGTTCCACTTACGGGCGGCGCGTTCCTGCAGACTTCCGTGCTTCTTCTGGGGCTTGAGAACCGTTTCTTCGAAACTCGGGTGGGTCACCCAGTTTGCTCCAGCAGCAGCCAGGTGGGAGCGTTTACTTCTGACCGAGGAAGAGGACGGAGGAAGCTGCTCAGTCCGGTCGCTGCACTGGAGCAGAGCAACGCGGCGCCCCCTGGCCGTTGCCGTGGGCATTTTAAATGACCGGCGAGGTCCGGCCGGTGCTGACCTCGAGCTCTTTCGGGCATCTGCGGTGTTCTTCCCCGATTCGCCTGCTCGTTCCTGTTTCCCTTGTGTCGTGAGCGCACCGCCCCCCCCCCGCCCCCCCCCGCTCCTGTTCGCCGGCTCTCCCTCTCTCTCTCTGCTTCACCGAATCTCTCCACCTTTCACCTCTCTGTGTGTGTGTGGGCGTCGTGCATGTTTCCACCAGCTTGTCACTCGTGAGTCTGCCTTCTCGTCTGCTCGGATGCGCCGCTTTTCCCCACTTCCCGGAGGGTGCCCGCGTGGAGGCGCCCTCTTTGGGCATTTTCGGCCGAGAGGTGAAAGACCACCTCTCCCGCCCAGGGACCGCCACCACCTCCCAGCTCCGAGCCCAGCGCCCTGGAAAGTCGGAAAGAGCCCGCGACCCCCCGTCCCCACGTCCACACCGGCAAGGCTCCGACGAGCGGAGCCGGGCCCCACGCTCGCAGAAATCCACTCGGGGGCCGCGTCCTGCTCCGGGCGGCCGGGCGGCCACCTCGAGACTGTTTGTTCCAGCTGATGGTTCCGAGTGCGAGGTGCCGTGGGGGCCGGGGCTTTGAACACCGGACCGTGGACTGATGCAGGTCTGTGAACTGTCTCCGCGCCCGCTTCCCCCGCAGAATTTCCTAGGGGGCCACGTGGCATTTTGGACCAAGTTCTAGTCCTACCCAAAACAACGCGCAGGCTCTCTGATTAGAACCTAACGGAGCCGCAGGGAAGAGGACCCGCCCGGAAAGGGGCACGAAGAAGACAGCGCTGCGTCTTTCCACTCGAAGTTCGAAGTAACCTCCCCGAGAACGACCCCCCCGCCCCCCAGGATGCGGGTGGGCAGACCCCCTTCTGTCTTCCGCATCCGCCCTGGGGGCTCGTCCCTGAACTCCCCGGCCTGTGCTGCCCTGTAGCCAGGGCCCCCAGATCTGCCGATTTTCATCCTCCGCAACCCCTGGAGCAGCGGCTTCTCCGACCCTTGGCTGGTCCCTTCTCCTCCAGCTCCACTGCTCCCCCCCCGCCCCATCCCCCCACTCCCCCAGGCCCCCCAGCTGCGCTGTGAGCCGCACTGGGTCCTGGGAGGGCCCGTCAGAACGTCCTTCCCACGCAGTCCTTCCCACGCAGTCCGCTACGGTGACGCCATGGCCCAGGAGAATGTGGGTGAACGTTGCATCACAGTGCTCCCGAGTGTCTGTCTGGAGAATTTATTATAAATATTTCCTATGCGGAGTTCGCCTGTGACGGGACTAAAATTACAACAAAAACACCGGAATTTGTTAATAGTTCTTCTCATGGAAAATTAAGTTTTCAGGGATGTTAAGTGGCTATATGAAGTTACATCCATCACAGAAAACTGCCAAGTATGTTACCTTCACCTTGTTTACAAGAAAGTCATTTTTGTGTGTGTGTGTAGGAAAAGGCCTCCCATCGGGGTGTGCTGTTCCCTACTAATGTTTTTTCTAAGTGCATATACAATCAATAATATAAAACTGGATGTAGCTTGGAGGAAATGCCATCACCTAATTGGGGTGGTTTCTAAAATCAACTGGGCGACAGACACAGTGTCAGGACAAGGAACAGTGACTGAGGCTGGCACATCCGCACAGGCGCCAGCACACTTACGAATTTTGCAGTGTTCTCGCACCTTCCACCTGACGGAAGCTGTCGCAGAAACCCATCTAGTAAATGAAACCGCCTCACACACTTCCCGCTTCAAGACCAAAAGCTGGCTTGCCCGTTAATAACTCTGTGCTGGGTGATCATCGCCTTCCTCGTATGCGTGTGAATGGGGGCACATTCCACTAAAATGGAATGACTGGGAACCCACCCAATTTGTGTCTGTCTGCAGCGCTTCCTTCTGGGGGTGGGCACGGGCAGGTTCACATAATACAGAGGAAGGGCAGAGTCACTGGTGAACAACAGCACGAGAATACACTCCCTTTCGCACACTCAACCCTGTGAACCTACTTCTGCCCACCCCAGCGCACTAAGTGCTGTGACCAAGTGTCACTTCCAGGGGCCTTTGTCCCCGCTCCACCGCTCCTCGGACACGTGTGCTGGGGGACCAGTCACCAACGCCGCGTCCGTGCGTCACGGGAAACTTGGGGAAAGTGACAAGCTCCCCCAGGCACCAGCGGCGGGAGGAGCACTCGGGCCTGCCCACCGTGTCTGCCCTTCAACCGCACGGCCCACGGCCTGAGTGCCGAGCGCCCTCCCGGCGGAGCCGAGCGCCGGGGCAAAGAGTGAGCAGAAGTGGTGGGGCCACGGGCCGCTTCCCTGGGCCGGCGGGCAGCAGCATGGCGTCGGAACCCAGGAGGAATGGGAAACTAGTGCGCAGGGCCCCAGCGCGCGTCCGTGGGGGTTGGCGCCCCTGCCCGAGTCTCTTCTCTGTGACTCGGCAGTGTGGTTCATACGCCTGCGGGGCGATTAGGTAACCTGCTGGTTTTAACAAAGGAAAGTTCGAGATGACGGCGAGAAAAGATCACCGGTCAGCCGTTTGAAAACCCTCCCTGAAAGGGGGGAGGGGCGTTATGTCAAATGTCTTGCCCACCGGCCGGGGGCCCTACCGTTTCCCCCGGTCACTCACTGGTCCCGGGAGGTGTCCTTCCGTTCCCGCTGACCGCGCTCGTTTCTCTCCCGGTTGTCCCCTCTGCGGCAGCTGCGTGCGGAGGGAACCTGACCGGCCCGGCGGGCGTCATCCTGTCGCCCAACTACCCGCAGCCGTACCCCCCCGGCAAGGAGTGCGACTGGACCATCACCGTGAACCCGGACTTCGTCATCGCCCTGATATTCAAAAGGTACCGTCGTCCCCCGAGGGGCAGTCTTTTCAGCAGGGTGGCGAATGTCCGCCCTAAGGCTGCCTCCCCCCCCCCACCCCCACCCCACGGTTGCCCGATCTTGCATCCAGCGCAGCGCGGCTCCCGTGTCGGAGGGCGGCGGCCTGGGCCGCGGAGCCGCACCCGAGCCAGCAGCCTCTCCCGGGGCCGCCCCGCGTGCTGTGCGCACGCCCGCGACCAGGCGGGCGCCGCTTCCGAACTGCGTGCCGCACGCATCGCGGTCCAGGCGAGGAGGTGTAAGACGCTGAATATCCGTAGAAAGTGATCAGGCCGTGGCACAGGTGTTACGTCCGGTGATTTCCCACCAGCCTCGTCTCTCCCCGGAGGAGCGAGCGCGGACTGAGTTCCGTAGTGCATCTCGGAACCCCGAGAACTCCTTCCTGCTAGAGGAGCCGATGGAGTTTCCAACAGGGTGATTATTTCGTGGAGATGAGTTCCGTAGAGCGACCCCGTTGTCACCGCTGGGCATGCATGGTGATCGCCTTTTTGGAACTTCCAAGCTCCTCTCCAGCCTCAGCGTCCCAAGGCCGAGCTTTGCGAAGCGCGGTGGTGGACGGTGCGGGTCCCTGAGGCCGCCCCTGGCGCGGAGGCCCAGCAACGCCGGTTGGTCGGGCAGGGGGCGGGCTCCCGCTCCTCCCGATGCCGGCGTCAGGGTCCCCATTACATTCCCAAAGGGCAAGCAGTCACGGAGAACTTCCTTTGAAACTGTCAGAATAGTCAGTGCCGCCGATGGTGCATGTTTCCTTCCCAAACTGCGTGTTCCCACGGTCAACAGCTCCCGGCGCTAATTCCCCGGCCTGAGTCTGGAGAGAGGACGTCCTGTCTCTGTTCCTGGGCTCATTCTCTCGTCGGGGTCGTCCGTGTTAACCCGGTTCTGAACGTGAGGGTCACGCAGACCCTGGGCAGCAGGTGTCACAATTGAAACCTGCTACTGTCAGTTGTGTTTTCACACTGTAATTACCTCTCGCGTTCGGACTGTTGCAACCTTTATACCCGACACCGAAGCCTGGGGCCGGAAGGCGGGGGGTGAGGGCGGGGGGCAGCGCGCCGGGTGCCTGACCCCCCAAACTGCCCACCCCGCACCCCCGTGTCCGCAGCTTCAACATGGAGCCCAGCTACGACTTCCTGCACGTGTACGAGGGTGCCGACTCCAACAGCCCGCTCATCGGCAGCTTCCAGGGCGCCCAGGCCCCGGACCGGATCGAGAGCAGCGGCAACAGCCTCTTCCTGGCCTTCCGCAGCGACGCCTCCGTGGGCCTGTCGGGCTTCGCCATCGAGTTCAAAGGTACCGGGCCGGCGCCGGCGGGGCGGGCAGCCCCGTGGGGTCCCGTGCGCTGTTCGCGTTGCTGTGTGGAGCCTGGCCGCCTGCGTCACGGCTGACAGGCCGATGTCCGCCCGTCCGTCCGTCTGGGGCAGGGCGTCCGCCCTGGGTGGGGGTGGAAACCCAGACCCATGCCCCCCCCCCGCCCCCACGCTGAGGGAGAACAGACGGGAAACGGTTCCCCAGACCCGTGGTCGCTTACACACAACGGTCCGTGCAGCGGCGGAGCACAAGGTTTGTGGGTGGTCTTCAGCTGCGCTTCCACGCTTCCACGGTGTGTCTTCCGGTCGACTCCGTTCATGTGCATCGACCACCTTGGTCTCTGCTCCATGTCTGTCCCTGTGAAACACCCTGGGCATCGGGTGGCGAGGGCTCTGGCCGGCACGGCTGGCTCCCCGGTCACCGGACCCCCGGGACCCGCCTGGCCCTGCCGGCCACACCCAGCGGCAGCACACAGACCAGTGCCCACAGAATGCGCCCTAACTGCGCATCTTGCTCTTAAATCCATGGAAGCAGATCATTCCTGCTCCAACCCGTTTCTCGTGAGAATAAAGAAAAGGCAAAGAATCAGGGAAACAGACTTAACAACATACCAGTTCATCGCCGTGAGCGCTGTACTGAGAATAACAGCACTGTGTGCTTTTACTGAAACTCTGGAGTGAGTTACCAGTCATTAGACATTCAAAATACATGCTCCATCTCTCTTAACTCTTCCGCAGGCTTGTCTTTCTCTGTCTGGTTTTAAGTAGGAAATTGACCTATTTCCCCCAAAACAGCAAAATCTACGAACGTGTGGACCCTCACGAGAAGGCACCGTGAAAACGCAGGCGCCCGGCGGTCGGAGGGTCCTGGGCTCGGGGTCTGCGGGCGTCCTCGAGCGCCGAGAGAGAGGGCTCTCCGAGGGGGCGTGTCCTCACACAGCTTCTGCGCGAACAAGGGTCCCCTGACGTGTGTTCCCCCGACAGCGCTGCCCGGGAACAAGGGAAGAAAAGAAAGGGCGCACCTCATCTGCACCAGGGACGCGCCGTGACCCTGCCTGCCAGCCCGGTGCCCTGGTGCCCGGTGCCCTCGTGGATGAGGGTGCGCGGGCTCCCCGGCCTCGAGTGTCCACAGGAGGAAGAGCCGCCCTTCTGTCTGTGGCCCTTCCTTTCCTGGCCAGGGAGCCGTCCAGTCAGGGGCCACAGCGCTTCATGGTTTACAGTGTCCCTGGGGGCGTCTGGGCCCAAACAGAACCCGAGGAGAAGGAGGAGGCACCTCGGTGGTGAGATGGTGACGATGATTCGCGTCCAGCAGGGACGGGCCCCTGCAGGTCCGGGGGCAGCATCAGGGCCCGGCCTGCATCACCACAGGACACAGACGGAGCCTCAGGCACCCCTGCCCAGCGAGGATTGGGGGCCTGGCACAGTCACCCCACTGGGCCCCTGTCCGGACCCCCGAGGGGTCCCGAAGCGGCAGGGGCGTGAACACCAGTGAAACATGCCACTTTGTGAAGCCATCTCGCTAGTGAGGGTGACAGGCTGTGAGAAAGACGACCCCGTGATTGATCACCAGGCACCCTGCAGGGGCTCCTGGGTGAATGCTGCCAGAGGCTTGGGAGAAGTTCATTTCTGGGCGAGTTAAACACCTGCCGTCGACAACTGAACTCAGCGACATGGAGCAGAAGACGGTGTGGGTGGGACTCGACCCAACAGAAAGTTGAACCAGAGGCTGATCACAAAGTAGATGATGACCCACAAGGCTGACGGGGGGACAGCCACGGACCGCGGGCGTCTGCCGAGAACTCTTCGCTCTTCTAGGAGAGAGACAAACGTGCCGACAAGCACATGGATTGCCAGGTGCTCGGAGCGTCCCATGGGCCACAGAGAGGACCCCAGCCCACTCTGGGGGCAGCTGTGTCCCTCTGTCCCTTCCCGTCGAAGGGAGTGTCCCGGGTCCTCTAGGGGCTTGGAGGCAGCGACGGAGAATCGTCAGACTGCCACCTCCCTTGAAATAGCCACGTCGGTTTGCAGTGAAGCGACTGGAGAGACCCCACACAAACCCACCGACAGCCGAGACACGGAGCCCGCAGAGGGCGTCGTGGTGGTGTGTGTGAGCATGTCCTTGTACATGCGGTCATGGAACTGATATGACCTCTTGGTCCATGTGATTTATCCTGTGGCATGATCTCCGCATACGTCACCGTCATAAATATACGTGAATACTTACGGGTGCACATTGCGTGCATCTGTGTGCTGTGGTTAAAACAAACACACGAAAGTACGTATTATGCGATATTTGTATGTGTTGCATTTTAACCACAGCACACAAGCAGACGGTGTGATGTGCTCATGTTTGCTCGTGGACATTGGGATATGCTAACGGAAGAGCCGGCACTGGCCGAGGAGACTCTGCCCGGCCGACTCGGACACGCGGATTGTCACAGATAAGATGGGAAACAGGTCTGCTTCTCCTCCCGTGGGCCCGCCCCGTGTCTGGGCTGTTTCCCCTTCTCTGCGCTATCCGGTCCTCGGAGTGGGGTGCAGTGGAAGGTTCTCGAAGCTCCTGCGTGACGCCTCCCGGGGCGGCCTCCATCCCAGCGAACACGGTCCACGCTGATCACCGTTAAAAAATGAAATAACACCCTGCCCCCCACATACACTGTCTGGAGGTACTTAGACGTAGGCAGCCACTGGGTTGTCTACCCGCCGTGGAGGGATGGGCGCACAGAAGCTTCCTACAGGGGTGAGGCCCAGAGGAAAGAGCAGAAACTTTTTATTTCACCCGCTCGAGTTTTCCTCAAGCCCACATTGGAATCACCAACCCCACCCTCACACATACTTCATGAACTGTAACGCACGAAGAGGAGCATTTCAGGGAACGTGTGTGTTGACCTCGCGGAGACCAGAAACTCACTGGCACCGGCTTCCCATGTGGCGAGGGGCTTTGCCGACGGAGCGAGGGATGTGGAGAAGCAGCAACGAAACGCAGTTCGAGTGATGGGACTCCCTGCAACCTGGGGACACAGATGTCCTTCCTGTGCGGAGATGTCTGGGGAGGCCTGTGGATACAGGACACTGAACACACTAAGTCTGCGGAGGGGGAGCTGGATTTGACTATACCGCAACAAGACTCGGAGAAAAAATAAAGACGAAATTTTGAATTTATATTTGGGAAAACAGAGGTTTCCGGTAACTGTCTGTCCTCTTGAATGGATCCACAGGTGGACAGGTGGCCCCAGTGTTTTTCCTGAAAGTTACATGATTTTTCTGAAGTTCGTTCAGACTCTCAAAAAAGGAATAGATGTATAAAAATATATCCAGATGAAAGTAATGCAATAGCAATTCTGTAGGAAATGTAGTTTGAAAACTTTAGAGATACAATTTTATTAAGAGTTTTTCCTATTTTCTAGGACATTTCATTATTAATTTTAAGTATGTTTTAGTGATCATGCTATTACAGTTGTCCCATTTTTTTCTTCCCTTTCTCCCCCTCCACCCTGCACCCCCCTCCCACCGGCATTCCACTCCCTCCTTAGTTCATGTCCACGGGTCAGTCGTACATACAAGTTATTTGGCTTCTCCATTCCCTGCACTGTTCTTAATTTGATAATTAGTAACTTCCTAGTTATTGCTAGTGGGTGCAGCTATTAATTTGAAAACTAATGAACAACCTGGTCATCAGCCAATTGATAAGTATTTGTTGAGCGCCTCTCAAATGTTGGCTCCATCCCAGGCACTAAAACAATGAATAAATGGGCAGCCAGGCAGCCGGACACGCACGGAAGTTGAGACGCCCGATCTCACGGAGCTCACGTCCGTTCCTTCCGCAGAGAAACCGCGGGAGGCCTGTTTTGACCCTGGAAATATCATGAACGGGACGAGAGTCGGGACCGACTTCAAACTGGGCTCCACCGTGACCTACCAGTGTGACCCTGGCTACACCATCGTGGACCCCTCGTCCATCACCTGCGTGATCGGGGCCGACGGGAAGCCGGCCTGGGACCGGGTCCTGCCGTCCTGCAGCGGTAGGTGCCCGCGCGCTGGTCTGGCCTGGGAGTCCGAGCTCAGTTTGCAGACGGCGCCCCACTGCCCCCGGGAGGCCGCGGTGGGGATCGCTCAGAGCTAAGGTGGGTGGTACCTGTGCGGAGTCCCTCCCGCATTCGTTTACTTCACCGGGCTCTGAGCCGTCCCCCCAGGCCCTGGGCTGGGTGGGGGGCTGGGTGGGGGGGAGGGGGGCCGATTCCCTCACTGCACCGCGGCTCGGTGTCGCCCAGGCCTGACCCACAGGGCAGGCACCCGGCGGCACCCTTGGGAGCGCTCACTGTCTCTGCCTCTGTTTCTCCTCCCCTCTCTCCACTGACATGCGTCAGCCATGCACGTGTCATATATGCGCACACGTAACAGCAAAACTGGGGTGCCACTCCCCCACGTATCAGCGGCTGTGACTCACTGTGTAGACAGGAGATTAATACCATAGCCCATGTGAAGGCAGGGTCCGCCTCTGAGAACAGAGCAGTCTCACCCCCGCGGTGGACGCCAGACCGCGGGGGGCGGTGCGCCGACCGGCGGGGCCAAGCGTGCGTTTCCGGGTCCTTGGCCGCCGTCCGGCCGGTGGCTTCGTGGGCGGCGTCTGCGCGGACAAACGTGCCCCAGCCGGGGCCGCGCGGCGCGCACCCCTCGCCGTGCGGGCTGCACGTGGGGACGGAGACGGCAAACCCGGGGCTGGCGGGACGCCGACCCCGGGGTCGTCCTGGGCTAAACGGAAACACCACTCCTCTTAAGTCACTAAAAAGTAACCGAAAACTCCTGTTTATCTACTACTGTTATTGCTTACAGGTGACATTTTGAAAATCACATTTTATGTACGTAATTTACTCTTTAAGTATACATACACATATACACACATATAAAGGGAAATATATATGTATTATATATTTAAGTAAATAGCACATAAATTATTCTTTAAGTATATATACATATATACATATAAAAAGGGAAGTATACATGTGTTATGTATTTAAATCTATACCAAATATATGCATGTCATACATAAATGCATACATATGTAAATAGTTGCATATGTCCAAAAAGTAAAGTGATAAAGGAATTTTGTGAATTTGCGGCTCTAGACAGTGTGTTATTTTCACATTTAAACCACAGTTATGAAGGCCAGCTTATAAATTGGTGCTTCTGTTGGTCTGTTTAATGAAAACATTGAACAATTATGAATGCAAGTTGTCATGTTAGGTGTTTTAGGAGGTTAATAAGACATGCACATTTTATTTTCTGGGTTTCATGATGGAAAATAAAGACCCACACACTCACACACACACTCACACACACAGAGCTCTGTCTATAATAATCACCTACCATCGTATCTGCCCTAATTTTCTAGGTTTTGGTTCCTTCAGCTTTAAATCGAACTTTTAGGGAGACCCCTGAAACTTCAGTAATTTGCTCTTGAACCAAACCTATGAGATTAAAAGTTTAAATAACAGAAAAACTATAAAGAAAACTGTTTTCTCTTAGTCCCCGTAGTAACACAAAAACAGAGGAAAACTGAAACAATCTGTGCGTCTCTTACGTTAACATAACAATGGGCGCCATCCCCGGGGGCCCATGAGACTTCCGGACATCTCAGAGGCAGGTCTGCACTGAGCCTGGTACTATTCTCAGTATTATTGTTGGGGCTGTTTTCTTGATTATTTTAGCAGGTCGGGGAGAGGCCCTAAGACAGCATTCCATCCTCCTGCTGGTTAACTCACCTTTGTTCTGTCCTAGTGAAGAGTCGTCTTTCTCTCCATCTTGCTTTGGGCAGCGAAGTGAATTTGGGCTCTCACACTCTGCTGAGTGTTTGGGTGACCCCCGGGTCCCTGTCGCCGCGGCCCCTGCCCCTGGCCGCCCGCCCGCGTGGCGGGCACCTGACCCTGGTCGCTCCCCTTGCAGCTCCCTGCGGAGGTCAGTACTCCGGGTCGGAGGGCGTGGTGCTGTCGCCCAGCTACCCCCAGAACTACACGGCGGGCCAGGTGTGCCTCTACTCCATCACGGTGCCCGAGGAGTTTGGTAAGGGCTTCTTCGTGCGTGTGTGTGTGTGTGAGCTCACCGTCGGGTTCGTCGGGGTTCACCTGTCTGTCACTTCACAACACGGGGTTCCCTTCACTGTCACCCCCAGCTGTTGGCACAATAAACCCACCTGAAGACAAGCCAGGCAGAGGGCAGGCTGCCCCGCTCGTCCCACCCAGGACCCAGCTCCGTCCTCCTACCTCTGGGGCCGAACGGCTCCCCTGTCCTCCCAGGATCCTGGCCCCGAATAATCGGAGAGAAAGAACGGGTCTGGCTTCCTCCTTACTTTGGCCACGAAGCACCTTTCCAGTGGGTCCTTTCCAGGACTGAGGGAGGGCCAGGGAGCCGCGTGGGTCAGGGACGTCATCATGTGACCTTGAGGGCCGTCCCCGGGTCGGGGAGCACGCCTGTGTGAGTGATCGGAGGTGAAGGGCCGGCCGTGTCCCGCCTGACCCCGGACACCGGGCGTCCTGACCTTCCCTCCTCGACTTCGCTTCTGACCGGAGCCCGAGCCAGCCTTCCTGGAGGGCTGCGTTCCCAGAAGGGTCTCCAGGGCGGCCCGCCCTCGGTGCACTGGGCACTGGACACGGGCATCCCCCCACCCCGCCGGGCAGGACAGTGTCCCTTGTGCGGTCCCCCCTCCCGGAGCCAGCCAGAGAGTAGGTGTCATCGCTGTATCAACTAGCGCTCTTTCCCCACAGTAAAACCGAAACCCTCCATCGTCTGGCTTTTGCTTCGCATGCAAGTTAGCAGCCGCCCCTCATAGCAATAAAGCCGATAAAGATTGTAATGTCAGGATCCATTTGAGGAAAAACATTTTTTAAAATTCAATTCCATGACAAGAACATCGATTGCTGGGCAAGAAACTGGCTTATGGGAGAAGTCAAACAATTTCCGTGAAGTTCTGTTATTTATTATTTATTTTCTATCGTTTTAGTTTATTCCACATTTTTATTGAGTTGGCGCAACGCAATCATGATTTTTTTCAGCAGAAAAACTCACGCCCCCACCCTGCACATTGATCTGACTTTCTAATCTGAAATGCTCAGTGATGTGAATGTGCAGGACATTTTTGCTGAAAATCTATACTGTCTCAGCTTTTATTTCCCCTTATTTCCTCATTCTCTCCTGGGGAATGGAACAATTCGACGATTGTGGTCAGTGTCAAGATGAATGAAAAGTGGCCCACTCCCCAGACGTGCCACCAAGTCCTGTGAGAGGGGGTGGCGGTCCCGGGGAAGTGACAGCTAGGACAGGTCTTCAGGTGCCGGAAACATCTCCCTCCCACGTTCACCCACAAGCCTCCCCAGAGCGACCTTCCTAAAACAAAGACGGACCGTGCAGACCCCTGGGTGAGCACCGCTCACCCCTGCCTTCGCCCCAGAGCGGACCCCGGGGTTCAGCCGGGCTGGCAGGACCAGACGGTGAAGCAGGAAACTGTGTAAGGGAGAGAGAACCTTGCAAACCTGGTGTCTCCTCCTCCTCGTGCTGCTTGTCGGGGAGCGCCCCATCCCTGGGAACGCCGCCCTTGCCCCCTGCGTGCACCCTTCCGTCCTCGAGTGCACCCGGTGCACACGTTCTGTCGCACGTGCACGGAACTTGAGTGTGCGATAGAGCGTGTGCCGCGTGCACCACTGAACACACACGCACACGAGCCGCAGGCCTCCAGTCGCCTCATCGTGCCCACGCTCCCCCCAGCTCCCTCGCTGGAGTCCTGGCGTGCACGGTGGGTGTGCACGGTGGGTGTGCACGGTGGGTGTATGCACGCCCCCGCGCCCTGCTCAGAGTGGTGTGCGGGCTTTCAGCCGGAGGCGGGCACGTAGGTGAGCCCGTGCTGCCCGTGGCTCGGGAATCGGCGCTAAATAAACCGCGGGTGTCTGGGAACCCGCAGGGCCTCCTCGGTCAGGTGCGCGGTGGGAGAGTCCGCGGCTGGGGCGCCCTCGGCGGAGGTGTGCTCTTGCGACCTCACGACCGGGAGGTGCACGAAACGTGCAGAGCGATGACAAGAGACAGTTTCCACCCGTGCGGCTGAGTCTCACAGGAATTGGGCGTGAAAATGCTCAGAGCTTCAGGATCTCCGACTCCGCACTGAATCGGTGTGCTTTCGAGACCAGAGGGCGTCCTGCTCCCGAGCTGGCTCCTCGGGCCCTAGACTAAATGGGGTGACTTCCAGGGCCCCCCCCCCCGCCCAGAAGTAGAATGAAAGGAAACCGCCTTCACCGGTGTTCGAACTGTGCAGAGAGCACCAACCCCGCTCCCTTCCGTAAGAACCGAAAGCGGAAGGAACAAAATCCAATCGTTTCAGCAACTGGAAGGTTTCAGAAAGCAGAGAGAAGCAGTTCGTGGTTTGTTACGGGGTCCTGGGCCGGTGACCGTCCTCGGGATCGCGTCCGTCCGCAGCCCACGCAGACTCCCAGCCCCTCCCCACTCTGAGCCTGTCTTTCTGCCCCCCCCCCCCGCCCCCGCAGTGGTGTTCGGGCAGTTCGCCTACTTCCAGACGGCGCTGAGCGACGTGGCCGAGCTGTTCGACGGGGCCCGCCCGCAGGCCAGGCTGCTGAGCTCGCTGTCCGGCTCGCACTCCGGTAACGCTTCCCGAGCCTTCCCTTCCGCCCCCGCTGCGTCTCGGCGGCGCGCGCGAGGAGGTTCTGACTGTGTGTGTTGGTCCCGGGGGGCGTGGGGGGGGAGGGGGGGAGTCAACGACCTTTGCACGTGCTTGTTTAGTGCAGTCTCACCTTGGATATGAAGGTTCAAGTGCACTCCTATCCCGTATGCACGGACCACCTGCCTCTGTCACGGTCCTCACTGAGGTGACGGAGAAGGGGGTGTCCGTCTCCATAGAGACGGCGAGTACCAGGAAGAGGGGGGACGGTTCTGTTCCGCGCGTGGGGTCTCCCTCCTGGGGCTGAACGGGGTCGGCGTCCTGCACACATGTGTGGAGCCACCACGCCCACATGCGTGTGGACAGAACATGTGTTCACACCCACGTGCACCCACGTGTGTCTGCGTGTCAGCGGCCTGGGGCTCCACGCACCACGGGATGCGGTCTCACAGCTGGTGTTGGCTCCGCCTGGCCGCTGCCCGAGGCGTGTTTGAGTCTTTCCCCGGGAGGGGGCGCGCGCGAGCCGGCGCACACAGCACGGGCCGCGGCTGTTCCGCGGGGTGACCGGCGCGCAGCGAGCTCGCCTCGGCCCCGCGACCTCACGCCTGTCCGTGGCGGCGGCACCGCCGCGTCCTGCCGGTCACCGACCGGAGCTCAGGGAGGCCCCTGTGAGCACCACAGACCGGGCCACCCAGGGTGGGGGGTCTGGGGAGCCTCAGTTTTCACTGTTACTGACCAACGGCCTTCAGACCGGAGTCCCGGTCACTTCCCCGTGCCCAGAGACGGGGTCCAGGCGGCCTCGGAGGACACGCGTGTAAAGCGTGGACCTGCATTGAAAACTCACCCCCAGAGGTCATGCCGCCCCCACGCCCCTCGCAGGGCCCGGCAGTGACCCCTCGGGCACAGCACCTGCGCGTCAGTCAGAAGGTGGAAAAAAATGTGCTTCCTGAGGTTTTTCCCCGAACCCTGTAATTTTTTAAACCAGCTTTGGGTTCAGAGACCCTTTGTTGAGTGTAAGTCAACTCTGGGCTCGTAATTATCAAACGGAGTTGGCTCCGCCCCCGGGGTCCACCCCCTTCGCTTTCCCGCCTCATCGGCCAGCAGGCCCGGGCCCGCGACGCCTTCCCAGAGGGGGCGGGCGTGGGGTCGTGGTTCAGGTACCGCTACAACGGAGGGGGCCTGCCAGAACAGAGCTCGCACGTCGCCATGGAAACGATGAGTCTGTCCTAAACCGGCAAGTGGGGTTCCCTGAGCATTCAGCAGTCACGCGTCAAACCCCCAGTCGGCCATTGTTTCCCGGAATACGCCTGCCCGCCTGCCACGGTGCGGTGCGGTGCGGTGCGCCGCGTGGGCCGCCGCGTCAGAGCTCCGTTCCCTCCGCAGGGGAGACCCTGCCTCTGGCGACCTCGAACCAGATCCTGCTCCGGTTCAGCGCCCAGAGCGGGGCGTCCGCCCGCGGCTTCCACTTCGCGTACCAAGGTGAGTGCCCGGCCGCGCGGGGCCCGCCCGGCGCCCGCCGCCGTCCCGGGGAGGCTCTGGGAGGGCCCGGCTGCGTCCCCGGGTGTTCGGGAAGTGGAGGGCGCGCGTTTCTCCGCAGGGCGGTTGTTTAGCGAGAACGTTGACGTGTGTGGCCTGACACACGTCTGTCTGGGCCGCGGAGACAAAGCCTCGTCCCGCTCGTCCGGCTCGGCCAGGAGGCTCCGTCAGTCAACTCAGTTTCACGTCGCGCCTCACACGTGGCAGAAACAGCTTCAGATGCATTATCGTTCACCTAACTAAGAAAAACGTTCCATAAAAGTTTATGTTTTGGTAACTGTGTGGAGGAAACACTCGTAAAATAAGCTATCGGTTTCCGCATCTCACTGCCGACACGGATGGAAAAGACAATGATTGCACAGAACCAAACGAAACAGCCCAGCATCTGTCCCTCTGTAAACACCTGCTGTGTGTTGTTTGTGCTCTGCTGACTTCTGGGGTTCCAGCGCTTCTGTTCGTTTTTGAGTTGGGGGCTCATGCCGCAGCGCGTCTGAGACACCTCGAGGTTCCTGAGGAACGAGGGCTCTTTCCTGTGGGTCACCCGCGCATGTTTTGCGTGTTTGTCCGTGAATGCGGGGTGGCAGCGTGCAGCCAGCTCATGTGCTCCCTTTTGGGGGCGCGGGCGGGTCTGCGTCTCTGGGGTGCAGGGCGGCGGGGCCGGGATCTGGGAGACGCCGCCCTCTCCAGCGGCGAGCGGAGTCTTCCGGGTCAGGAGCAGCACCCCCTCTCCCTGGTCCCCGTCTTGCTCAAGGCCGGAGATGCTGAGCTGCTCCCCCACGTTCTCCTCCGGAGCGGAGGGGGGTCCCACCCCGGCCACGGCCTCTGCTCCTTCAGGAACACGCTGCAGGAGACACGTGAGGGCACCGTGTGTTTCAGGATGGGGGGGGGCAACAAGCTGTCCCATGACTTGTTCGTCGGGTGGCCGCACCCTGCAGGTCCGCCCCGCCCCCTGGAGACCCCGGTCTGCCTTCACGGGCCGGGCGACCTCAGGGAACGGCGAGGGAGGGGGCGGGCGGGCTCGAGGCCAGCCGGAGGGGAACGCCCCCCACACTGGTCCCAGCAGCGGCCGGGCAGGAGCAGATGGACTGGAACCGGTGGCGCTGCTCTGCCGGGCGCCTGCGGTCGGACGGGAGGCGGCAAACCCCCGTGTCCACAAAGCGGGCTCGACCGGAGAGTGGCCAGTTCCCGCGGCTCACGCCTTACCCCCCCCCTTTCTAAAAACAAGCTCGATGTGACCTTTTGCAAAAGCCTGTTTACAGACGGAAGTTGGAGAGACACGAACGAACTGGACCGCGTGCTGGAAGTTCTCATCCTGGGAAATCTCAGATTCCAAGTTCCTGCCGTCACCTGCCTTGAGAACAGGCGTCCTTGGGGGTGTTTTTATTTTTTTTTTATGAAGACTGGAAAATCGATCAGCTCACGATATAAAATATCTGAGGCCAACGACCCAGCGTGTATCCTATTTTCAAATGCTACGCTTCAAAGCCATCCTTTTAAAAACATTCTTTCTCTCTTTAAAGTTGCATGTTAACATGGACCTGGCCGAACCCCGGCAACAGAAACAGAAGCCAGCGATTTGGAGGTGACTGCGCGTCCCTGGTCCTAGAGGACAGGCGATGGCTCCGGCACCCTCGGGGTCGCAGGGAGTCCAGCACACCCTCCGTCCTTGCCGTGCCCCTGCGCCCAGTCTGTGCAGAGACTGGCGGCTCGTGTCAGCGCTAAGCCCTCGGGGTGGGGAGCTGGGACCGTGAACGCTGGGGACCAGTGCTGGGGGTGTGACAAAGCACAGGAGCCCCTGGGGACGTTTCCAGCACGCGGGGAAAGTGGAGTCAGACGTCGCCCCCCGGAGGAGAGGGCTTTGTGAAGCCTAAACTGTGTGCGCGTCCCTCTGTGAAAACATTCTGAGTGGGCCCTTCACCCACGGACACGGCTTCATGCTTTCCCGGTTCTGAGGCTCGGGGTTGCTCAGGGGCTGGGTGAGCTTGGTGGTCCCAGGACACCAAGCCCTCGAGGACCGAGGGCGTCGGGACGCCGAGGACCTGCAGGGGCGCCGTGATCGCCATCACGTATCACTAACGGAACACCCCAGTCCGCCTGCTTGTGGCCAGAGGAGCACACAAGTCTGGTGTCTCATGAAGGCTTAACTGCAGCCACGAGACAGGAGACAACGCTACGAACTTTCGCCTTCCGATCGGAAGTCAGTCACAACGCTGCCTTGAAACGTAGTTCAGTCAAACCAATCTCCCGACGTCTTCAAGTACGCGCGCTGCTGTACCAGAGGTTCCCACGGGGGGCCCGCCGCGGCCGAGGTCGGTCTGCTGCGGAGGCCAGTGCGTCCGCAGGGGCAGCGTGCAGGCGGGGCTGACCCCCGAGGGCGCGAGCCCGAGCGCGCATGCAGAAATGGAGGCGGGGAGGGACGGGGTCGCCGACACAAACACAGACCCAGTCTCACCGCAGAGGACGGAGGCCGGGTTCGCAGGGCCCCCGCTGCCGCCTGCTGCGTCTGTGTGTCCGAGTCCGTTCGCCGGGACCGCCCTCCTGGCCGTGAAGCACTTCCCATTCGGCACCCCCGGGCCTTTCCGTGAGCAGAAGACCCCCGGCAGCCAGTGGATTCTGAGCTGCCGCCGGCAAGGGGGCACCTCCCCCACCACGCATGGCAAGGAGTCTCGGTGGCCACTGCCGCCCCCACAGACCTGGAACAGACCCACCGTCGAGCAAGCGTGGGTCTCCTTCGCTGCATCTGTGGGGGCCACGCAGTGTGGAGACACTGGACGTCTCCGCAGGGAGTGCCCGCCGGGGTGGGGTGCGGGTCGGGCTGTGCTGGCTGCTTCTGGGGGGCGGGGCTGTCCGGGCGGTGGGTGGCCAGGGGTCTGTCTGTGCCAGGAGGACGAGGAACAGAGCGCAGACGCAGCTGTGGTTAGGAAATCACTCATGTTAATGGGAAGAGTGGGACTCGGGTCTCTTCTGGGGTTTGTACAGATTTCCCGAAAGTGCTTGTGGTCAGCCATGGACTCACATCAGGCTCAGAGGCCATGTGTGGTCAGCAGGAGGACGCGTGGCCCAGCGCTCAGGCCCGGCAGCCACCAGGTGGCAGGTGCCACAGCTGTCCCGGCCACCCTCACACCTGCAGGCTGAGCGATGCCCTTGCCAGCAGGATGGGATTGAACCTGCCTTTCGTTGCTGCATCCGTTTTTGCCATTGCCGGACACACAAGTGCACATCCTCTCCAGAAGTGTGGGGGGCCGCCTAGGGAAGCGGGGTCTCTTCTCTGTCCCCAAAACTGCTGCGTGCCCGTGGGGCGGGGGGCGGTCCGAGAGGCAGACCCCGGGGAAGGAGGCGGACACGAGGGTTGTCCCATCACTGGCTGTCGTGAATAAAGAACGCCGCAATGGCCATGCTCCGCGGGCCGATTTCTGTTGTTCTGGGTAAATAACCAGAAGGGGTTGCTGGGGTTTTGGGTAGTTCTTTCTCCAGTCTTGTCGTTGTTTCGCGACGACCGTATCACAAGCAGTCCGTGACGGATGGCAGCCTTTCTCTCTGGACCCCAAGGTCCCCGAGGGTGAACAAGCTCAAGTTGCTAGTGATCTCAGTCCCCCTGGGTGCTCCGGGGCACTGGTCCCCCGCCCTCCTGCCACGGGCCCCGTCTGAGATGACATGGGAGGGATGAGATGGGAGGGCATGCCCGGTGTCAGCCGGAGGGGGAGTGCGGGCGGGACCGTGCCCCCGCCCCTCCCCCGGCCGGGGGTGGACGGCGTCCTCAACCCCGCGGTCGGTCACCGACACTCGGTGCCGGCCCGTCTGGGCCTCCATCCGCGGAGACGCCGACGTGTCCGTCTCGTGCGTTTTGCCTGCAGCCGTGCCCCGGACCAGCGACACCCAGTGCAGCTCCGTCCCCGAGCCCCGCTACGGCCGGAGGATCGGCTCCGAGTTCTCGGCGGGCTCCGTCGTGCGGTTCGAGTGCAGCCCCGGGTACCTGCTGCGGGGGTCCGCGGCCGTGCGCTGCGGGGCGGTGCCCAACGCGCTGGCGCAGTGGAACGACACCGTCCCCAGCTGCGTAGGTAAGCAGGCGCCCCCCCGGGGCGGAAGTCCCCGCGGGCGCGAGGCTGCTGGTCCCAGCCGCCTCCCGGCGTCAGGGAGCTGTCTGTCCGCGCTTCTGCCCAAGTCCGGTAAATCAGTCATGCTCCAGGCCGTTCCGAGAGCGGTTCACAGCCCTGGCTGGCATAGCTCAGTGGACTGAGCGCGGGCTGCGAACCAAAGCATCGCAGGTTCGATTCCCAGTCAGGGCACATGCCTGGGTTGCAGGCCACGTCCCCAGTGGGGGCCACATGAGAGGCAACCACATATGGATGTTTCTGTCTTTCTTTCTCCCCTCTTCCCCTCTCTAAAAATAAATAAATAAAATCTTTGAAAAAAGGTAAAAAAAAAGAGCGGTTTACGTTAGTGGAAATAACTGGGCAGCAGCAAACCCTGAACATTGTTACTGTTTCTCAAAAGCACTGATCAGATAACAAGTAGGAATCATGATTTCCTCTCCATCCTCACCGAGAACCCTGTGGACTCCCAAGCCCCGGGCACACGACGTAATTTCATTGTGGGGGGGGTGGGAGAAATCATTCTCCTGTCACTTCGCGGAATGCCCCCCCCCCGTGCGTGCTGATGAGGTTCGAAGGCACCAGGTTCGGGCGGGCTCAACGGCAATGACATTGGGAGTCCTCGTTTCCCTGCTGCACGTGTGGAAGACCCGTGACGCAGCCGGGGTCGGCCCTGGAGGTCACGGTGCCTTCCGGGCCCCCCTCCCCCTCCTGCCTTTGCTCGTGAGCCACACAAAAATCACCTGGAGTTGGATGCAGGTCTGCCCTTGGAAACGAACGGTCTGCAAAGCTCCTGAAACGCGGCAGGCGAATCCTCCTAAACGGGAGTCACCGCTCAGACGCCCTGGGCGGGCACAGCGCCCCCACGGGGCTGTGACGAGGCTTCTCTACGGAGACCCAGATCTGCGCTGGGCAGTGCTGTGCGTGACACTGACGCGTGTCGCTGGGTTAAGAGAGCAGGTTACCACTGACCTTGAGAGCCTCGCGGTCCCTGTGGCGTTTCTCGAAGCCGTTGCTCGCACAGGCAGAGGACGCCCGGCGGCGGGGGGGGCCGCCCTTCCCAGTGCTTTATCCCCCCCCCAACCCGGGGTCGGCTCTGTCTTCCAGTGCCCTGCGGCGGCAACTTCACCCAGCGCCGGGGCACCATCCTGTCCCCGGGGTACCCGGAGCCCTACGGCAACAGCCTGAACTGCGTTTGGAGAATCACCGTCACCGAGGGCTCGGGCGTCCAGGTGGGTCCGTCCGTCCCGCCCGGCGTCCGCGGCCGGCGTCTCGCTCGCTTTTCCTGCTTTGACTCGGTTCTTTTAACCTTTAACCTCATGCATCACAACCAGTTTCTCTTCTTGACTGTTTCTGCGCAGTGTCTCTAATCACGCTTCTATAGGCGAAGTTAAAAGAACAGATCCCTAGGACAAAATCTGTCCAAAGAGCCCTGTGCAGGAACCGTTGGGTGTTTGGTCTTGCCTTCCTGGCACCCACAGGCGTTGAATCTCACAGAGGCCTCTCCCCTCCCCTGCCCCCTGCCCCTGCTCCTTTTAACTGCGCCTGCCGTCCCGCAGGTCCAGGTCACACGTTGAATCTCACAGAGTCCCCCCCCCCCGCTCCCCCCAGCCCCCCGGCCCCGTTTAACTGCCCTGCCGTCCCGCAGGTCCAGGTCACACGTTGAATCTCACAGAGTCCCCCCCCCCCCGCTCCCCCCAGCCCCCCGGCCCCGTTCAACTGCCCTGCCGTCCCGCAGGTCCAGGTCCTCAGCTTCGCCACCGAGCAGAACTGGGACTCCCTGGAGATCTACGACGGCGCGGACGCCTCTGCGCCCAGACTGGGCAGCTTCTCGGGTGAGATGCGCCACCCCCCTCCCTGCACCCCTGGGAGCTGGGGGGTCACACACGAATAAGGCAAACGGCCCGAGACTCCCCGGGAGCCACTCCCTGTGCAGGAGGCCCACGGGTGCGGGAGGTGCCCCGAGTAGGAGGCCTTAGATCAGAGCACCAGCCATGGGAGGGGGAGACACACACACACACACACACACACACACACACACACACACGCACGCTCTGTGTGCGGTGAGCTGGGCCGCCCTCGGCTGGACCCCCGCTGCTGGGAAGTGACCGGTGTGGTGTGCGCACTGTGGGGGCTCCCTGGGGCGGGAGGCAGCGAAGGCTGAGACCCTGTCCCAGCCGGCCGGCCCCTGCCCACGTGCCGTGGAGGGTCTGGCACGGGTGGGGGCGGAGAGCAGGGTGGCGGCTGCAGCGGGTGGACGGCTGGGGGGCGCCCGGGGACCGGCCCAGTGAGGCTGTGAGGAAACAAGGGGCCC
The DNA here is from genome assembly GCF_019186645.2 of Phyllostomus hastatus. Lineage (NCBI taxonomy): Eukaryota > Metazoa > Chordata > Mammalia > Chiroptera > Phyllostomidae > Phyllostomus > Phyllostomus hastatus. The sequence goes on from NW_025334032.1 coordinate 45,324,843, forward strand.
ACGAATGTATCGTGGAAAGGGAGCGAGGCGAGGGCCCCGTGCGCGGTGAACCGGAGGGCGAGGTGCAGAGAGATGTCATGCCTGCTGGGGCTGTGGGGCAGGGAGAGTGGGCGGCCGCCCGCGGCCCCCAGGGAAGGAGACGGACTGCGAGTGTGAGGGTCAAAGCCGAGACTCGGGCGGGTGAGGGCGTGGCCGTCAGAGGAGCGAGGGGGGTTGGGCGTGAAAACACGGGTCCCGTGTGTGGGACGCCCGAGGAGCACGTGTGTGTCACGCTGAGCCCCTTCTGCTCCCCTGCAGGGACCACGGTGCCCGCCCTGCTGAACAGCTCGTCCAACCAGCTCTACCTGCACTTCCAGTCGGACATCAGCGTGGCCGCCGCCGGCTTCCACCTGGAGTACAAAAGTAAGGCCCCGCCGCACCTGCCCTCCAGGGGGCGCCGGGGAGTTTCTCGCCCGAGACGTCGCCCACCCCTTCTTGCCCCGTGAAATGCTGGTCTGAAAACCCGCGTTTCACAGTTGAATGAAATCGGGCCGTACGAGATCCTTCTCTAGGAAATACGTATTATAAACGACAAATTACTGGGGAAAGTGGATGTTAGTATCTGGAATAATTAGAGGAAGTAATGGCTTTCATTTCGGGTTATTTGTATTAAAAAACATAAAAAGTAACCTTACAAAGTAACCTTTTGTAATAGTATTGGCTTTCTTGTGAGAGTAAATACTCTTATTAGCATCCAAAAAAAACAGAAAATTATAATTTCCCGATAGATTATGGCTCCACGCCCTTCCCATTTCCAGCCTCTCAGGCTGTTAGCTGAGGACCAGCAAAGGCGGCCGCTGTGCCGCCTGCTTCTGCGTGATTTTTCATGTTAATTGGAAGAAGGTATCACGAAGGAGCCGCTAACCTTTTAATAATGGATGCGCGACTGAGTTAATAGTCTGACGAATGGATGGCAAAGGCCAGGCCCACCAATCTTCCGTGGCGTTTGATTATGCAGGTAAACCCTGTAAAAGCGAAGCCAGAATTCCCGATGAGAGCGAGGTTTATTTTGGGACATGTTGCCGAGCACTAAAAACGCTTAATGCTGGTATTCATCTCCTTTAACAAGCAGCTGCAAAGAGGCGGACTCGTGGCCGGGCGGTAATGAGTGGTCCTGTGAACTGAGATAAACAGTTCGCCGGGGTGGGAGGCTCGCGCGGCTCCGAGAGGCCAGATTTCCAGCTGATGATGAATATTCTGCGCCAGACACAAAGCACAGGGCCGTCTCCCCTCCCGAGTTCATTTCCCTGCTTATTTGCGGGCGTTTGTATGCAAGTGTGTGTCCGCGTGTTTGAACAGGACTGCTTCGGCGACGGTGGGAGACGGTGCCGTGGGTGTGGTTTACGTGGGACCCGCGCCTGGAAGAGCCCCGCTCCTGTGATACATCCTGTGCGCAGTGGGGCTGGGGAACTGTAAAGCGGATTTGTGGGCGTGTTAATGCATTCACTAATATTTGCAGAAGTGTTGGGATTGATGAATCCTCTTACTTTTTCCTCTCAAAGTTACCTTGTGTCTCCTGGCTCTCCGCGCACTTCCTAAGGAAAGAAGTTTCAGTAAAATAACGAGTCTGTAATTAGCACCATGCCCGCTTGTCCACGGACCTGCAGGTCCGGCCGCAGAATTACCTGCGTCCCCTTCCTTCCCAGCCAAGGTTGCTCCTTAAAACGGAGGAGGGGAGGGACTTCTCACCGATGTGACTTGTGTTCAAGAACCCGAGGCCTTGTTTCGTTTTGTCGTGCATTTACTTACTGTTCTTTGGGCAGCCGTGACACTGTGTTTTTATCGGTCGCTTTTTGGCGTGGTTCTTTTCCGGCGCCGACTCCACGCGGGCAGCCCCCAGCATCCCTCTCCTCCCTGGACTCTGAGAAGACCATTTCTCGGCCAGAATTCCCCGTGCCGGGGTTCAACACATGGGTTGTGTGACGTGTCTGTGGAATTAATCTTCCTGAGGTTGGCGTCCCGCACTGTGAGGGCTGCCGAATCGAGTCGCCAGAAGATGGCGGGATATTTGGAATCTGTGAGCGTGGCCCCGTGCCCGCCTTCACGTGCGTGCGGCCGGTCCACAGGTCTCTGAACTGGGATTTCTCCCCGACACTCTGTCCGTGACATGGTGGTACAATCCCCAGCAGGCCCGCACGCTGGGCCAGGTCTGCACACAGGTCTGCACGCGTCCCGGACGGTAACGCGAGTGTCCCCAGAGCAATCCCGTGGGTGAGGTCTGCCCGGGTCTCAAAGGAACAGAGATGGGAGGACATGGGGTGCTTCCGGTGGCCCAGGTCTCAGCCTCTCTGCGGATGAGGGGCCCCTGGGCACGGACCCTGAGACCCTGTGGCACCAACATGGCACTGAGAGCCCTGGCTGCTGAGTGGGGAGGTGGCAGGTGCAGAGCCTGGGCGTCAGATCCGGCTGGTCTGGCCCCGACCCCGGAGCCCCTCCGGGGTGGCCGCACCAGCTCCCGCCGAGGAGTCCCGGAGGTCTCAGGTGCAAGTGCAGACGAGGCTCCTGTCAGGCTGCTGTGCTGATCCGCAGGAACGCTGCTGGGGCTCCTCGGACGAAAGGCACGCCCTTGGATCTGCTGGGCTGGGCTGTAAAATGCTAATGCAAGTGAAGCGATTCTCAGGAGGCCCGGCCTGCTGTGGGTGATGCAGGTTTTCGGGGGATTCACACAATCGTGCAAAAGCCGGAAGGTCGGTACCTTGGAAGGCTCGGTGCCTCCCTCCGCCACTGAGCCCTGCGGGAACGAGGGTAGTTACGGCAGAAAGCTTGCGCATCCCCCCGCCTCTGGGCTCTCCATTCAGTGGCCAAACCAACACAAAACCAACCAGCGAACAAATACCTGGGGGCCTCAGATCAGACAGACATGCAGACACTCCCCATACCGGTTCATCCTGGAAAACGCAAACTCAGACCCGGAGGGGAGGGAGTGGGACCTGCTGCTGGGGAGAGCGTGGTGGGAAGCCTTCCTGAACCAACAGGGGAAATACTGCAGGTAAACGTGGAACCTTAAGTGCCTTCCTGTGTACGGATGCGTTAACACAGACATTACCCTAACGAGGAACCTACTGAATTTAGCCTATTGAATTGAAGGTGCCGTTGCCTTGTCTCCGCGTATGCTAGTTTACGCTGACAGGCCAGCTGTGTCCCTCAGGCACCTGCCCCTTTTCTCCGGCTTCCCTCAAGGTTCTTTTGCAGCTTGCACTTCCATCGGGTGGACGAGGAGGGGCCTGGGTGGGTGGGTGTGTCCGCTGATGCACACTCACTGCACACGCACCACCACAGACCCCAGCAACCTTGGATCTGTGGCTTTGTGGGTTTCGTTGCCTGTGAAAATCCTTGACCGCTATCCCCCAAATACTTCTTTTGCCCTGCCTTCTCCTGCTTCTTCGGCCACCCCGCCCCCTCCTCTGCCCATGCGCTGGACCCTGCGATGCTGTTTCACAGTTCCGGGCGCTCAGCCCGTGTTACCCCCTCACTTCTCGTTGTGTTCCGGTGTGTGTGATTGCGGTCAACCTTTCTCCCGAGCCACCGAGTCTCTTCTCAGCCACGTCAACTCTCCTAATGAGCTCGTTAAACCATCCTCCGTCTCTGATGTTGTGGTTTTCCCCCTAGAATTCCCATTTGACTCCTTGTGTAATTACCGTCTCTCTGCAATAATTACTCATCTCTTCACGCGGGCCGTCCTTTCTCCTGGACCCTTCAACATGTTTCTCATAGTTATTTTATTTTCTTTTAAAGATGTTATGTATTTATTTTTAGAGAGGGGGAGGGAGGGAGAAAGAGAGGGAAACACCGATGTGTGGTTGCCTCTCACACGCCCCCTACTGGGGACCTGGCCCGAAACCCAGGCAAGTGCCCTGACTGGGAATTGAACCGGCGACCCTTTGGGTCACAGGCTGGCACTCAGTCCACTGAGCCCCACCAGCCAGGGCTCACAGTTATGTTCATATGATTGTTTACTATTTCCATCGCACAAGTGGGCTCTGAGTCTGGTTCTGTTATTCGCTTTATCTCCAGGTCAAAGGTTGTCTCTTCCTTGCGTTTTTGCTTGTCACAGAATTTCCCGCCAGAGCTGGATGTGGTGGGTTAGACCGTGGAGACGGAGGCTGGTAATGTGTGTGGCCGGGAAGGGCTCCGGCCTCCCTCAGGTGACGGCTTCTGTCAGGGCACTGCGGCCGCCCGCCGGGAGTGGGCGGGCCTGAGTCCGCCGTTGCTATGGCTACTCCCAGGGCCTCCCAGGCTTCAAACCCGTCCAGCGGGGAGCTGCCGTGGCCATGTGCTCAGTGTGGTGGCTTTTCTGCGTGTCAGCGCCCCGCCTCCCACGTCCGGCCGTCCGCAGACCCCTCTCCAGTCCGCTGGTCCCCTGCAGACCCCCGCCGCACCCTGGGGGTGGGGGTCGCTGCTTGTCGCTCACGCCGGAGCCCCGGTCGCTCTGGTCTTCTCTTCTGACGCGGTCGGACACCGGGGCGTCTGCACTTGGGCGCGGGGGCACCTGCTCCTGGCGCTCCCGCCCTCCCTCCAAGGCCGTCACGTCCCAGCTGTGCTGGGACTCGGGGGCATGCGCTGCCTGTCCCCAGGCCTGGGAGGCTGTGGTCTTGCAGTGACACCGGGTCTGAAGCTCACGTCAGCTGTCTCGCCATCTGCAGGCAGGGCCCCCTCCGTCCCTGTCCCCGAGCTCCTGGACATCTGTCCTTGGAGGGTCCATCAGGCGTCGGTGCCGGTTCTTCCCTGTGAGCATAGTGGCCGTCGTCTGCGTCTGAGGTTCTGGCCCCAGACAGCGGGGACCGTGCAGGTGGAGGGGAGTCTGGGCCGCCCGGGCCGTGGCAGGGCCCGCCCACCTACGGGGGGGGGGCGGGTGGAGGAGGGAGAGGGAGGAGGGCGAGCAGAGTGCGGTGACGCCGTTAACACACAGCGGGAGCTTGAACCCACCATTTGCAGTCCTTGGGGGAAAAAAAAGAAATTCAGATAAAAGTAAATGTAGCCACTGTTTCATTACTCGAATTGAATGCTAATTCTTTAAGGGCAAGAGGTAAGTGGAGATTTTTTTCCCATGTTAGCTTGCTTGCAAGTTTGATGTTAAAGTCCTGATTTGTGATTATAAAGTAAGTATAAGATATTTTACTCATATGCTAGATTTCATTTCACTCAGATTTCAATATTTTCCAATGTTTATTTATCCAGAGCTGGCTGTGATATAGTTGTTACTTCAAGTACAAGTTCAAAACTTACTATACACAATCAAGTCTTTCTTCTGGGTATGCCTGCCATTGCTAGTTAGGTACACAGTGAAAAAATTCTATACCGTGAATCGGTAAGACCTCCCTGGGAAGCTACGTAGTCAAATGAATTAAAAATTAAGGTTGCTTAGATGCAGAGAAGCAAGAGGTACCCTGTGCACTCTGCAGGTATTTGACACAACTTAAAATAAAAAATATGCACTCAGCAAGGAAGTCGTTAAAAGGGAGAAACTTTTAAAGAGAAAGGTAGTGAGTGTAGGAGCCGCTATTTTGAAAGAATCGCTATGATCAGGCATCCAGTGCAGCTTTGGGTTTCCGGGAATGAAAGGGAACGTGGGAATAGAACTGATCTAATCAACTCCATGTAAAGAAAGGAAATACAGTAGCCAAACGAGACGACGCCCTTCCTCGTTCCATGTTCCGAGTGGCGTTTGCAGCCACAGGAAGCTGTCTCCAAAAATGGTTCTCCGGAACACGCAGCGGTGGCCGCCCGTGACGACCCGCGTGGGTCTCTGATCTAATGCCGAGGGCCTGCCCGCCGGCCTGCACTGCCGTCTGCCGGGGTCTGCGCCCAGGGTCCTCGGGAGGCGCCCTGTGAGGCCAGGTGACCGGGGCTGCACCTGGACGCCCCGCCCCTCCCGCTTGTCGTCACGACCTCGTCGGCTTCCTCCTGTTCCTCTGCGCGTGCCTCTCGCCGGCCCGGGGTACGGCTGAGTGAGTGGGGATTCACGTGCGTGCGGGAAGTGCCTCGGGTCTTCCGGAACAAAGAGTGCTCAACGCGCTGAAAAGGATGCTCTCCTAATGGAACGCTGGCAACGTGGATTGCCCCTCTGTAACTATAATAACCCTCATAAATACACGCAAATGTTAGTACGTGGTTTAAGGGAAACGAACTCTTACTTTAATGATGTGAATGAGGTGTCCTCCCCCTGAATGGTGGCATGAGTGAAATCACAGGAAACCACAGGACAGAGCTGGGCCCCCCCCCCCGCCCCCAGAGCATCAAAGGGCCCCAGCCCCCCTGCCAGCATCACGCCCGGACCCGACCTCCTTTCGGGGCTGTGCTGACGTCATCACCTTCATGGCGGCCCCTTAAGCCCTTCTCCCAGTTATCGTCCTAGTACTCATTCGTTGACCCACACGAGTTTTTCTAAAGGCGCTTAGTGCACAGACTCTCCTGAGGCTGCCCGTGAACTCCGCAGTTTGGTGGGCGGAGAGTGTGTCCCCTTGCTCTGCGTTTCCTAACAGCACTTGTGTCTCCAGCCCCGACCGCTGCGACGACGTGGGTGGTGCGTTAGTGGTGGAAACGTGTGTCTGTCCCAGACCACCGCTGGGGTCTACGTGCGTCTGAGAATGGTGGGGGCTAGGCGTGTGTGTGGCGTGTGCGTAGCGTGTGCGGCGCCCCACGATTCCGGGGCCCGTGCTGCGTGTGAGTTCGCTCACTGCCGGGAAACACTAGCGTGTGCAGGGGAGTCTAGCTTCTGACGGTTATGGAAAAGCGAAATCACAGAGTCACAGTGGGTTTCTGAGCCCCGATGCAGAAAACCTGTGTGGAAGATATTTACCAGATGTTAAGGAGATAGTATCTACGCGCACGGATTCTCCGTGCGCCCCGGCTGGGGTGAGTCCAGAGCAGCTGCCTTCTCTCTAAGACGTGCTTCAGTAGAAGCGTGCAAAGAAAGTAAAGTACAAAAGCACGTTACTTTTTTGACAGCCTGTGGTCATTTGAAAATGATGACGATTCTATTTTTAAAACTACTCCTTTGGTTCCAGGATCTTCTTAGCTAGCCCAAAATTCGAGGTGCTGTTTCATCAGACGCACCCTTGGGTGCTGCAGCCGGGAACGTCTGTCCCGTACGTAGTCGGTCTTGCAGACGTGCCTGGGGGGGTGGGGGGAGGGGGATCCAGGGAACGAAGGTGCTGGAAATGGAGCGACTGGGGGTGTCTCGCTCCACGACTTAGCCCGCCACCCACCGGCCACCGCGGAGGGCCGCAGTCCTGCAGGGCTTTTGATGGGGTCTTTGAGGACGGGCGTGGCCCCGAGTCCTGTAAGTGGACTGAAGTGTCTGGTGGGAAATGCTTGGAGCGCCAGAACTGGAAGCACTTTGGGGAGGAGGGGGGGACGGGGCTGTCGCCCACCCCAGACTCTTGGGTCCCCTCTGCCCCCGCACCTCAGAGCTGCCTGTCTTCTGTCCTGTGACCTGCGAGGTCACCGACAGTGGGGCAGAAGTCTCCTCCCCCCCCAGGGCTGCCACCCCAGGAGCCGCCGTCACGCAGCTCCTCCGGGGGGGGGGGGCGGTGTCCAGTGGGGAGGGCCTCCTAAGGCTCCTCGTTCGTTAGCTCACTGGTTTTGTTTTTAAATACCCGTCCCCCTGAATCTTGTCACTCTCGTGAACGAAGGCCGTGACTTCCCACGGGATTTCCTGTCTGCCTTTTCCCACGCAGAGCCGCGCTCGGGCTGGTCCCCAAACGTCTCTCTGAGCAGAACCGTGCCTCCCGCCAACCCCCCCCCCCGGTCTCAGGCCCCCCCGTGACGTGGTGTCACCCCGCCCGTCACCAGTTGTCTCCCCTGAAAGCCGCTGCGCCCGGTCAGACGGAGCCCAGCGGCCCCCCGTGTCCGCTTTCACGGTCCCACCAACACTCCCCACTCCGCCGTGCCTTCCGGAACCCTCCCCACCGGCACCCGCCCAGGACGGCTCGGCCCCCACTCAAGTCCGTGAGCCCTCCTTTCTCTCCGAGTCTACCGCCCGTGTGCTTCGGCTCCGCACACCCTCACTCTCGTGGCCTCCACACACGGCCAGGTTCTCAGTCCCCTGGACCCCGGGAAACACCCAGCACCCCCACGGCCCGCTTTCCTGCATCTCGCAGCACAACGCGATCCGCTGTGTGGGTTCACCTGTCTGTCCTCAGACCATCTGGCCAGTGGGTTATGATGTCCAATTAGGGCAAACGGAGATTTTAAAGACGTAAGGACATCTTCCTTTCGGTACTCCGTTTTAAACAGAAACCCCCATGATTTGCAGCCCCAGGATGTGAATGATCTGTGACCCCCACGTACTTAGGAGCCGTCTTGCACTCCCTGTAGCCGCGGGCAGGCAGAGTCCGCGCGACGCGAAGTCCCGTCCAGTGCGGCCGCTGGTCCTGGAGGGGGAGTGCGAACGCCCATGCGTCTCGCGGTCGCGCGCGTCGGATGTCCGTGTCCCAGTGGGTCACTGTCCCCATTGGCCCGCCCCACACGCGGGTGCGGGGACTGGAGGGGACTGGAGGCCGTGGCTGCCCTTGCCCCGCGCCACCCCTGGGGGAGGGGCCTTGTGCCCCCGGGAACGCTGGGCGGGCCCGCAGCCGCCCCCGCCGTAGGACGCCCCTCTGGGCCCCCGGGGCTGAGCTGGAGCGCGCAGGTCGGCCGGGAGGATCACGACCCGCAGTCGTCGCGCGGGCGGGGCCTGGGGACCGGGCGCAGGAAACAGACCCTTTCTCCCCGCGGCACCGAACTCGAAGCACTTTTCCCTGGAAAACCGCTCCCTGAGGAACGGAGTTCTCTCCGTGGGCGCCCTTTGTCTCGTGGGGACACGCGGACTCGTCTCGGGGGACGGGGGACACCGGCGAGTTCGCGTCGCTGCCACCGTGACATCCGGGCCTTACCTCGCGGGCCGCCGTCAGCCCCCGCGACCCCTCCCTGAGCGGACCCGTGGCCTCCCTGTCCCCCGGCCTCCACCTCGTCGTCCGCCGCCGCGCCGTTCCCGAGCCCGGGTTTGCGGAGAGGGAGCGTGAGCAGCGCTTCCGGCGGCGGCTGTGTCGGACCCGGACCCGCAGGCGTGCAGAGCGGGGGCGGTTTGTGCGGACGAGCAGCTGCTGTTCAGTTGGCGACAGTGCGCGGCGTGCGCGGCACATTTCTCAGAAGTCAGAGGGGCTGCGTGCTCTGCAGCGCCCGGGCGCGCGGGCCGCCCTCCATCCGATGTTTGTCTGCGTGCGCGTCCGCGACTCCCCCGCCCGCCCGCCCGCCCGCAGTCCGCCTCGGTTCCCCTCTCCTTGGCTCTGCGCTCCTCTCTGTGGTCATTTTCTTCCTTATCTGGAACTCCCCCCCTTGGGATGTTTTGTCTTTGGGCTGTGAAGGCCGAAAACCATGCACCAGGGCGTCAGAGTCATTGTCACCGGGGCCACAGCAGCCTCGCCGCGGCCTTCCAAGGGCCCAATGTGATTTTAGGGCTGTGTAAGTGCAACCGCCCCTTGACGGCCAAGCGAGAGCTGGGCGCCGCTGCGGGGCAGAAACCAGGTGCCGGTGGGGGCGGGGGGGTGATAAACAAGGTGGAAGACTGGATTTGGCCCACGGGCCATACAGTATACCAGTCAGAATGGGGCCTCGCTAAATTGAGAGAAAAGACTCAAAGGTATTTCAACTGCATCTACAAAGGTCTCGTTTTTCCTGCTCAAAACGTCTGACAAAAATTGGGTGTTTATTATGTTTCGAAGTCATTCTCATTTTCGAGGTGTCAGCAAACCGTTCTCCGAGTTGTGCTGAATGGACTTAGAATAACGGACCTTTAGACAAAGGCCGGGTGAGGGGAAGTCTGCAGTGTGAGCTTCGCACTCCTCGGTCAGACGGGGCCTTGGCCTTCGGACGCCATTGTTCCCACCGTCCCCGCCCCCACGGGCTCCCATGGGCACCGACATGAAAACCACTCCCGCTCCTTTCTGAATGTGACCCCAGTTTTCTAAATCAGCACGTTTCTAGAGGTCCCAGTTTTTCCATTTGAAATGACCGGAACCCACGTGCACAGATGGGTTGGCGTCAGCGCCGTGGTTCACGAAACTCCTCTCTCTGCCGAGACGTTTCTGTCCAGCAGGAGGTCTTCCAGGTTTGACCTTCCAGGTCTGATCCTCCAGCTTTGACCTTCCAGGTCTGATCCTCCAGGTTTGACCTTCCAGGTCTGATCCTCCAGGTCTGATCCTCCAGGTTTGACCTTGCAGGTCTGATCCTCCAGGTCTGACCTTCCAGGTCTGATCCTCCAGGTTTGACCCTCCAGGTTTGGTCTCCAAGTGTCTATGCTTCTGAGAAGGAATCTGGGGTCTCCCCAGCAGATGCTGGTGTTTTACAACCTTATTGTAGGAAGTCTCCAGATCAGTTCTTTCATTCGTGTGTATCTTTCCGTATGTCTGCTTTCGTGCCGAAATAAACGCTCTTCAGTGACGGGGTTCACGGCCCTGTCTGTCACGTGCCCGAGACTGCCACCCAGGATCGAGCCGCATCGGCGACCGGCGTCGCTCACCTGAAGCCCGTTCCCCTAAACCTCCTCTGCCCCCCGCGAGGGTCTGTGCAAGTTTGCCTCTTTCCGGGTGTTTTAGAGGCCGACACGCACAGGGTCGCGCTGAAGGCGACCTCCTCTCCAGCTCACGGGTCTCGCACCGCCCCCCCCCACCCCGTCCCACCTGCTCTGCTCACAGCTCCCAGCTGTGTTTCCCGTTTCGGTTGGAATAGTGATGAAACGCCCATAGTGCCCCCTCTCTTCTTCCCCCAGAACTCCTCAGCATGCCCCCTTCTGTCCGCCGAGGGTCAGAAAGTTAGCGGTTCTGACTTCTAAGTTACTGAGGCTCTGCGCACCTTGTCATTGCGACCTCGCCCTCCCCCCTCGTTTTTGTGTTTTGGGCTGTAATGCACACGGTGGATCTTTCTCTGAAAGGACTCCCCCCAACCCTCCCCCCCAAAGCACAGCCTAGGGCTCCGAGGTGCCCAGCATGCACTGTGTCTGCATGTGTCCCCTGTGCCCGAGGCGAGGCTTCCAGACCGAAGGTGACACCCCGCTCGTGACATAAACCCGCTCTCACTGCTGCTGGGTCATTCCCAGTGCTGCCGGCGGATTTGGGGATCGCAGGGCACCTTTGGGGGATAAATCTGACGTTTGGGAAACACTTGGGCTCTAGTCCGGGGTGGCTCGGCCATTCACAGGTCTTTGTGGGTCATCACGCCACCCCTCCTATTCTCCGCACGTTAACTTCTGGATGGAAACGCCTGTTTCGTTGTTTGCTCACACGGCGTTACTGGGAGCTGTTGCTACAAATGCCAAGCAAGCATCTTAGTGCCCTCAGCTGCCAGCGTGCCCTGAACACACAGGGACCGTGGGCGAGGCTGGGAAGGGAGGTGGTGCTGTCTGCACTTCAAATGTCAAGGCCTGCAAATACCCACTGCCTGTGGTTTACCCCATCCCACGCTGATTAAAGTAGGTTTTCAAGTACGGTTTTCATTTATTCAGAAATCTTATGATAATCCTGCAAGTACAGCTATAAATGCGGGTTGTGTTTTCACAGCTGAGTTGGATTTACGTATACATTTCCAGGAAGAAGAAAATAAAAATAAATCAGTGTACAATAAATGCAGTTAAATTAACACATAATAAACAAATAGAGTAAGTAAGTAAACACCTTTTACTTGTAATGCAAGGGGGGCTTAGTAACTAAATCTAACTTTGAATTATTCATTACAGTAGTTTTGATGTCGAGATCTCTTTTCCGTTCACTTGGTGCACTCTGGGGCTCCCGCTGCTGCTGCCCGGGCTCCGTCACGGCGGATGTGAGCGGGAAGTGTCCCCGATGATAATGTGTTATCCACACGAACCAGCCTCGCGCTGGTCCGACGTACAGTTGGAGATGTCACTCCGAGAGAATCTTAAGTGCACTTTTCTCAGGGTCAAATTAAAATGGAAAGTGATGACAGTAGCTGATCTTGCCAATACCTGATGGGACAAAAACGTGAAGTTAAATATCGCTGCAATCTGGACTCTAAGGTTGGAAAGATGGATAAATGAGACACGTTCCAATGAAACACGGGAGAAGCCTGGGCAGTTGTATTTCTCTCATACTTAGTGATTTTATGGGCTATGAAAAGCCCGGAATGTGCTAGGAATAGAAAATATTGCCACTCACGGATACGGCGCGTCCTGCTTATTAATGTGCAGCCTTTTAGGGAGAAATCCGTTTCCACTTACAAAAACGTAGTTAACACCACACAGACCAGGCAGGGCCGCGGGGCTGCGGGCCTGGGATTAATCACCGGTTAGCACAGCCGGTGGGTGGGGGCAGCCCCTCTGACACAGGTGGCCCGGAGGACCGTCACCGCCACCACAGGGAGTGAAAACACTTCCCCCTCTTTGGTCTTTCAGGTTTGAGGGTAAAGCAAGGCCAAGAGGTGGGGCTCACGCTTGACCGCGTGCAACTCGGGGGATGGAGTCCTGCGCAGGGCGCACTCGGCGGAGGGATGGGGCATCGCCTCTCCACCAGGCAGACGCACCTGTGCGCCCTGCCTGCCGGGGCACCTTACCTGTCACCACCTGGACCGCTCTCGGCCCTTTCCTGCGTCTGTGGTGCCGGAAGCCTTGCGAGGATTAGAGCGCGCACAGTCTCTCCGCGGCGACGAGCCCCTGGTGTGCTCATCCCCGGCTGGGCTCCGGTCCCTCCCAGGGCTGCCGGTCCAGGCTGTGCAGCCCCGACGCCCGGCCTGCCTTCCAGATGGGCAGAGGAGTGGGCTGGCGTCCAATCTGCCACACTCAGGGGCGCCCTGTGCTTGCCGTCCGCAGTCCTGAAACCGTCAGTAATTTTCTGTCTGACTTCGGGGATTTTCAGTGAAGTACGATGTTGTGTATTTTGTTTATTGGTATGGTGAGGGTTTGTACGGGCAAGCGTTAAACAGGGGTGACTCAGAAATAATTTCTATGGTGTTTTAGGCTGAATCCCGGAGTTCTGTGATATATTTAAAGCACTGTTAGTGCCGTAACTAAAGGCCATTTCCTCCAGGAAAGTGCCTGGTCACATCTTTTGGGCCGTACGTAGTGGCGCTGTTTACTGAAGACGGGCCTGGCCTGCTCGTGAGAATTGTCTTGTGCTGTCTTCGAATGAGCGGGTGTGAGCGTGAAGCACTTCTTCCCGTGTTAGTTTCCTCGAAGAGCAGGGTCCCCAGATTCACACTGAACATGTTTGAAAAACAATAAATGAGAGAAGTATCACGGGGCTTGCGTCTCCTAAGGAACATAATACGTCTTTAGGGCTCCTCGAATTGTGTCTGCATGAGAATTTAAGTGTTTTATGTGAAACGTGGATGTCACAGGTTTCATTTCAAGAAACCAAGGATAAAATCAGTATTAAGAGGAAATAAAACAGTATCTAAGACTTAGCTCAAAGCTGGTTAAGTTAGTTCAAGCCCTCCCGGCAGGCGAGCAGGAAAGAGGGAACGTCTCTGCCCCTCCTGCAGGGCCAGAGCAACGAGAGAGAAAATGAGTCTGGAGTCGGGCGCAGCGAGGGGGCGCGTGTGGCTGACTTCTCCCCGTGTCTGCCTCCCACAGCCGTAGGCCTGGCCGCGTGCCAGGAGCCGGCCCTGCCCAGCAACGCCATCAAGACCGGCGACCGGTACATGGTGAACGACGTGCTGGCGTTCCAGTGCGCGCCCGGGTACACGCTGCAGGTAGGTCTGCGCGGCCGCGCGCGCGCTGGGGCGCCCTTGCGCGCGCGCACCCGGCTCCGCCACGCGGTTTGCCTGTGAATGCAAGGCGCCACGCTCATCCTGCGGGTCGGCCGCCTGGCTCGCAAGGTGGAAACGGCTTCCGCGTGGGAAAGAAGTCCTCCGAGGTCGAGGGTTTTCCCTTCCTAGTCATTTTCCCTCAAAGCGGGAGTTCTACTGGAGGCTCCGCGGACGAGACGTCAGGGGCGCAGTCGCCCGAAGCCGCACCCGCGCGGCCGTGGGCGCGGCGTGAGTGACCTGCCGCCTCTCTCCGCAGGGCCGCTCCCACATCTCCTGCATGCCGGGGACCGTGCGGCGCTGGAACTACCCGACCCCGCTGTGCATCGGTAGGGACACGCCCCGTCACCGCTCCCTGGGCGCCGGCACCGCCTCCATCGCCACGGGCTCCTCCTTGAGACAAACAACCTGTGTCCCGGCTTCCTCCAGTGCTCCGCAGTTGGGCCCTGGGACCGCACCTGTCCCTGCGCCCTGTCCCCCACACTGCATGGTCTGCCACAGGCCCCACCCACCCCCAGGAGCCCCCGTGCCCGACCCCCTGCCCTCACCCCGTGCGGCGCCCCGCCTGCCACGGAGGCCCCCAGCGAGAGGGAAGGTCCGTAATGATGCTTGATCCCTAATGATCCGACCTTTCGCAGACTCTCTGCGGTGGGTGTGCATCTCTGCGTGTCTGCATGGCTTTCGATCCCCCCAGTCACGCCCCCACTCACCCCCCAGCGAAGCGTGGTTTCGCCTCCCGGGCCAGGGCCTCCCCCTTCTTACCCCCGCCTGTCCTGTCCGGGGTCCCCACTTCCGGTGGGGCAACCTGCCTCTCGCCACCGTGTGAGAGACGCACGTTCTCCCGTGCCGATGTCACGTCAGGACATTCCCCTCCTCACGCCCCGCAACATGACGCACAGTAGGCCCACAGCCATTCTCATTCACGAATCGGTCAGGACCGATGATCACAGAGCATTGTGACAACGGTCACTCGGTCCCTCCTCACGGGCCCTCCGGCCTCAGGCCTGAGAACTCCCGGGGACCCACACAGCACCCTCCCGGGCCGCGGTGGGGAGACTTCGGGTTCTCAGTAACCAACGACCGAGCCCCCTCGGACGGGACACAGGTGGGGCTGCGCACTCGAGAAAGTGACACTAAGCCAAACCACTCAGGCCGCCCAGACTCCCACCCCCAGGAAGGCCTCGCCTGGGGACAGACACCCCACGTCTGTTCCAGGCCACGGCTCCCTATCCATCCACTAGTAACAGTGCCCTCCGTGGCCAGCACGTTGCGTGTGTGTGCGCACACGTATGTGTGTGAGAAGGTGATTTCCCGGGAAAGAGGAAAGGCCGAGGCGGCCACGCCCCCTGGGAAGGTGGAGCGCACTGTGTGCGGGGGTGTGACAGCTCCCAGGGGACTGACTTGGGGGGAGAAGGGGTAAGGGCCCGACAGGGGTCACCGGCTGGCGCCCTGCTTTTTCTTAGGCAGAGCCTCGCTCTCGTGTAGTTATAGGTGGAGACCGTTCCCTGGAATCGGGGGACGAAACATTTACACTCTGACCTGAACACCGCTCACGAGGGGCGCTCATTGGAATAACGCCAGAGCTGGGACTCTGCCTTATGTAGCAGATGTTTACGTGAACAGGCAGCCTCTCTCAGCCGGCCGCAGTGGATCTTGTTATCCTGTGTTTCACGTGCCTCACACAGGAACCAGTCCAAGACGCAGCGTCTTCCCTGGCACCTGCCTGCTCCTGACGCTGCACGAGGCACAGAGAAAGGTTTTTCGCTCAGAAACTCTCAGGTGGCCCACAGTAAATATCAAGACCTGGTGACAGATTGGAGAGATGGGAACATGGCTGTTGTTGTAGCTGGTTGCTTCCGATTAATCTGAGCTGGGGATTTGAGGACTAGAAATTCATGCAGAGACGATATTTTGCCTGAAAATCTGTAGGCCTATTTTTTTTAACAATAACACTGACGAGGAGATTTTATATCCAAACCTTCTCCCTTTGGCAGCGACGTGCGGCGGGACGCGGAGCAGCATGGGCGGCGTGATCCTGAGCCCCGGCTTCCCGGGCGCGTACCCCAACAACCTGGACTGCAGCTGGAGGATCGCCCTGCCCGTCGGCTACGGTGAGCGAGGGCGCACCCGGTCCCCCAAAACTCCGCTCTCTAACTTGTGTCTCAGCAAGAGTCCAGCTGAGTAGACACGGACCTTACTCTGTGCATGCGTGGGGTCTGCAATGGGGGGTGGCCTGCAGGTTGAAGGGAAGCTTGGGCAGCCCTGGCTGGTGTGGCTCAGTAGATTAAGCGTCGACCTGCAAACCAAGGGGTCGCCGGGTCGATTCCCAGTCAGACCACATGCCTGGGTTTGCCAGCCAGGTCCCCAGTAGGGGGTGTGTGAGAGGCAACCACACACTGATGTTTTTCTCCTTCTCTTTCTCCTCTTCTTCCCCTCTCTCTAAAACTAAATAAATAAAATCTTAAAAAAAAAAAAAAGCCTGGGTAGAAGGGCCTAAAGAACACAATTATTGGGAAAATCGGGTGAGCTATGCGGCTGCTTCCAAGGCAGATGGAGTTATCTGAACGGTGACACGTAGACACACAAAGCACAAAGCTCTGCATCCCACACGGGGTGAGCGACGTCTCATTGACAACCCGCCCCCTCCTCTGTCCTCTCGCCGCGGGAGTCGGGGACAGGCACTGTTGACTTCAAACAGTTTGAAGGCCTTTGAAGGGGGTGGCACATTTTAGTATGGTTTTATAATTTTCTTCAAATGTGTGTATGTGATATCTGTTTGTTAGAATGGCTTTCTGCGATAGTTAGTCTTGATAAGAGTTTTCAAGTGTGGCCCTGTGAGTTCCGGGACATTCTCTGAACCAAAACTCTGACGCCTGTGTGTGCATCCGGCAGGAGCACCTTTTAAGCCCTTTCCCTGCTATTCGACCTTATTCCCAAGCGTGGGACGTGTTGTGTCCGAGCCCTGCCCTGGGTTCCCACCCTTTCTGGTCCTGTCTGTACAGAAACGGAAACGTCAGTGGTTCAGTGACCGTTTCTGGCTGTTTCTGCGTCTCTGTCTGCATTCTAGTTCCTGGGGACAAACACGATGGGCATTTAGGGAACCGCAGGCCCCAGGGGCCCTGACACAGTCTCTCTCACACACACACACACACACACACACACGCATGCACAGGATGTGTTAGTGCTGTGTATTTATTAGTAGCAAAACTCTCTCTTATCAGCTTTGGGGACCAGGCTACGAAAGATAACTGTGCTTATAATTCAGCAACTGGTGAGGAATAAATTGGATTCCAATGTGCCCCCTGGTAAGGGGTTGAGTATCTCACCCACCACAGCTGTAGGGGGGCAGGCCAGACTGGAGGGGCTCAGAGGGCTGGCTACTGGCCTGACCTTCCTCCCTCCTTCCTTCCCTCCCCCAACTCGCCTGCTTCTCTCCCTCCCCGGTCTCTCAACCGCGCTCTCTCTCTTTTTGTCCTGCTTCCAAATTTCTTTTGTCCGAACGTATTTGCTGGAATTTAGAAGAACATCGATAGCTCATCGTTGGCTCTTCAAAGAAGAAACATATTTGATATTTTTTCCTTCTGCTTTTTTTATCGAGTATTTTATTGTTGTTCCGTTACAGTTGTCTCAAGTTTCCCCTCTCAGCCCTCCCCCGCTCATCCCACCCCCGTTCCCGCAGCCCGTCCCCACGCTGCCGTCTGTGTCCGTGGGCCATTCACACACGTTCCTCGTCGAGCCCCTCCCCCTCCTCTCCACCATTCCCGCTCCGCCCTCCCCTCCGGTTGCGGTCCATCTGTTCTTTGTCTGCAGGCCTCTGGTTCCTTTGTGTTCGTTACTACATTGTGTTCATTAGGCTCCCGTTACAGGTGAGATCGGGTGGTGTTTGTGCCTCACGCCTGGCTTACTTCACTCAGCATGATGCTCTGCAGCTCCACCCACGCTGTCCCGAAGGGTGGGAGCGCCTTCTCTCTGTCTGCTGCGAGTGTTCCGTCGTGTGAATGTGTACCACCGTTTTTTGATCCACTCATTTACTGATGGGCGCTGAGGCTGTTTCCAGCACTCATATTTGACATTTTTTCATGATCACAGAAGATTTAAGTGTCTGGAGTTGTTCCACATCAGTTGTGCATCGGGCCCCGTGTTAGTGTGGCCCAGACCCCCAGCCGGGACCTGCCTCCCTGGCCTGGCTGTGCCGTGCGTGGGTGTGCGGGGCTGCCCCACGAGTGTGGACTGAATGAACCCCACGTTCTGAAACGGTCCGTAATCTGGGCTGACTTGTTCAGGTCTCCGCTTCCTCCCCCCTCTCCTGAAGAACGCCACACTCCAGCTCTCCTCCTTCCTCTCATGACCTCGGTTGAACACACTTCACACAAACTGTTTTCTCCAAGAAGGACTGGAGTGCCTTCACGTCCTGAGTGTGCTGCTCTGCCGTGAGCACCTGGCGCGAGACGTCCACAGACGGGTGGGCTTCATCCATGGGGGGGGGGGTGCACCACACTGCCCCCCTCCCCCGAGTGTGGGGACAGAGCACCTCGCCTTTCTGAGGCTCAGTTTGCTCACCTGTGGAAGGGTCACGATAGTGAGGACGACCTTCCTGGGGAACTGGGAGGAAAGCGAGTGGGCAGACAGGGTCTCTGCCCTGCCAGCCAGGTGACGTGACGTCACTCCGCTATCTGCCCCGCACAGAGTCTTCTGCCCCGAGGACGAAGCTGGGTGTTGCGGGTGACCTTCCGTTTTAGCGGGCACCTTCGGGTTTAGCTTCCCTACTGCTGTGTACATGAGGCTCTCTCCTTTCCTTCCCCCCGGCTTCTGGCTAAGGGTGACTTCACACCCCATCAGGAGCCAAGTTGATACGCTTGCTCTACATTTCCCCGCACTCGCACTTAAGTAGGGGACCGTTATCATCAGTTTCCACACCGCGGAGGCAAGCGTGTTAGACAAAGAGCGAAAGGAAAGCTCCTCTCATCTGCCAGGCGCAGGAGAGGGCACCAGCAAAGCCTTTCTGATGCGCTGGCAGGGTAGTCCGCGATGGCTCCCGCAGTGCGCGATGTCGGCTCGCCACACCGCAGTTAACTGTCTCGTTCTGCGTACGAGCGCACACCTTTGGAGCGCCGTCTGAACTGTCCCGGTGATTGAAGGACTTCAGACGCGGCAGTCAGATCAGTGTTCCAGAATGCCACCACGCCCCAGCAAGTGACTCTGGGAGATTCTGGTCTGGCTCTGCTTTGAAGTCGTCGGCCGCGGCTCGTCCGGCACACAGAGCCACGCGTCACTGGCCATTTGGGCTGGGCAGGCTGCAGTGCGTCGGCCTGTGCCAGGCTCTCAGACGGGACCCTGGCATTCACAGTGAGGATTGCAGCATCATTCCCTCGCTTTGCACGCAAAACAGAATCAAAAGAATCACCTGCGGAATAAATAGACCTCTTGTGCCGCGGCTGGACGACCTACAAGCCACCTGCAAACTTCCTTGCATTTACTTTGGGGCTTCTATCGGCTGCTTCCTCGGTGAAGCCGTACTTGCCTTCTGGAAGGTTTGACATGCAGTCACAAACTTGTGTTTACGGGGGCATTAATCAGGGTGGCAGCTGGACGGCGTCACCACTGGGCGTGGGGGCAGCAGCCAGCACCCCCAGCGTCAGGCCTGCGTGTCCCTGTGACACAGTGCCGGTGCTCCTCCTGTGTGACAAGGAAGCTGGCGTAGGGACACTCGCTGCACGGAGGAAGGTCACGCAGCCCCTAGGTACGCGGTGAAATCGAACCGAGGTCCTCTGCGATCCCAAATGGGTGAGGGGCTCCCCGTGCCCCACAGCCCGCTGTTCTTCCGCCTGGAGAGACAGGGCTTGGGGACGCTCGCGAAATCTCGCTCACCTTGCACCAACTTGATTTTGTGCATCCCGATGTCGACGTTCCCTAATTCCCCCGTTTCTCCGTAGGCGTGCACATCCAGTTCCTGAACTTCTCCACGGAGGCGAACCACGACTTCCTGGAGATCCAGAACGGGCCGCACCCCAGCAGCCCGCTGCTCGGGCAGTTCAGCGGCCCCGACCTGCCCGCCGCGCTGCTCAGCACCACGCACGAGACGCTGGTCCACTTCTACAGCGACCACTCCCAGAACCGGCAGGGCTTCAGGCTGGCGTACCAAGGTACGGGGGCGACTCGGGCCCGGGGTGCTTCTCGCCGACGCTGAAACTGCACTGGAACGGGGACACCCCCCCCCAACCGGTTAGCACCCGGACAGCTGGAGGCGCGGTTAGAGGGAAACTCTGCCGACCGGCAGGTCGTGGGGTCATTTCCGTCCTTGTCCTCGCCGGGGGACGCAGGTTCCCAGGGCACAGTCTGCCCCACTGCCGCCACAGCCCCCCCCAACTGCCCCTCACCCTCCGGGGCCACCACCACGTACCTCCAGGCCACATAGGGGCGTCATCACTCTGTCTCCTCATTGGACGCGGTGTCCTCCCCGCCACTCGGAGGTCTTGACCCTCCCAGACAGCGGGGGGTCGGGGGTGGGGGTGGGGGGGCCCTTCTGCGTGGACGGGGCCGGCTGCCTCTCCGTGCAGTCACGTCCCCTCTCAGCCCGAGATGGTGCCTCTTCTCAGCCGCGTTCCAGTTAAGCCAGAAACAATTCAGTGGGTGAACTTTACTCTTTTTCAAACTATCAGAACGTGAGACCGGCAAGAAGAGCTTGGGTCGACCATTACAGCCTTTTTGACGGGTGAAAAAGTTCAGAGATTTCGTTTCACACAACCCAGTTTGTCCTTTTCCTGACGGTCCTTGAATCAGATGACGTGGGGGGTGTCAAGGCCAGGGCCTTTTCCTTCCAACTCGGCTAAACCACCCGTTTCCTTGAACTTCGCCGGCTGCCCCCGAAAACAGAGCTTTCGTAGCTAAGGATTCCAGGAGGGGCGGAGTCTGTGCGGAACCGGTAGACAACAGCACTAAAGTTGTGACTGTAAAGTGTAAATGCGCATTTCCGGTCTCTGGGAGTAGAAACCCAGACAGGAGGGGAAAGCAAAGAGGGTCGTCGAGGCCGGGCCAGCGAGGGCTCGACAGGGGAAGCGGGCGAGAATGCCCCCCTGAGCCCCCGTGTGCCCCCGTGCCTGCCGTCACTCCCCAGCCCGACGGTCACCCCCACCCCAGAATCCCAGTCTGATCCGTTCAAAGTAACAAGAGTGACGGTCTGAGTCACATCGGCTTGGGTTCAGAGGAAAGATCAGGAGGAAGCGGTTCCCACATCTAACAAACCACATTCTGGTGTCCGATAACTTACCAAATTCTCCGCAGTCTGAACCGGTCGAGCTGTAACTTAATGTGTTTTCCTGAAGGCCCCCCGTTCTGTAGGCTGTGCCCAGAATTCCGTTTCTGGGCTAAGAGAGAAGGATTAAAACGGGACATCGTTCTGCCTTAAACAATGTCACTAATTAGAGGGACGTGCGGACCTCGGACACGAAACGAATGCCCAGCGTGAGGTACTCTGTCCCTGGGGCACTTGCGGAAGTTCAAGGGCACCCCCCCCCCGTGCGCCTGGCAGGAGAGGCCCACCCAGCAGGCGGGCCCGGAGGAGGCCATGTGAGGAGGCGTCGGGGCCTGTGTGGGGGCACTGGACACCCCGCTGTGGCAGGTGGCGCAGTGTCCGAGCCAGAGCCTCGGCAGGTACAGAGGACCGGTGGCCGAGGGCATGCAGTTACAAAGTGGTTCGCTCCCCGTGTGAAGAGCTGGACCCCCTCTCTCCAGAGCAGTGATTCTGGAACCCGAGGGATCCGTGGCTTGAATGACATTCACGCACGGCAGATGCCAGGCACATGTAGATCTCTTCCGCCTGCGCGGGAAGTCACCGAGGATCGCACACGAAAGATACGTGGCTGACGTTCAGAGGATGGACCGCTGGGGGAGGGGAGGGCAGGGGACTGGGAGTGCGCCCGCAGGTGCCCGGGGGGGTGTGGGTGGGGCCCCTCGTCAGCCCCCCTTCCTTTCACTTGGCTGCCTCCGTCGGCCCGTGCGCCCACCTCAATTTTGGGTCGTGCGTGTCTGCATTCCAGGCTTCGCTCTCACATTCCTGTGCCCTCTCCCCCCCCCATCCCCTTTGAGGTGTGTTCTGCGAGGAAAATGAACATTTTACTCATGATTACGGATTATACTTGGTTCATCCAGGTATTGCTTCATTGCCGTAATCTCAATATCCAAGTCAAGTAAATCATGCACAATTATGTATCTCGAACCATAAGCTGCCACGTAAGTGGTCATCCGCAGTTGACCCGGAGAACTTGGGAGAAGTCTCCCCCATTTTGAACACCTTAATACCGTACTCAAGGTTTGACTTTTCTTTCCTCATTGACACTGCAGAAGTCGAGTAAAACCCCCGTGGGGGGGGCACTTCCTACGGCTCGGAAACGTCCAACCACATGTCATGCGCCTGAAACTAATACAAGCTAGCAGGTCAGCTGTAACTGGGAAATAAGCTAATTTTAAAAAATAATTTAACAAATTCAAGAATTTAGTGCTCACATCTGAAATAACAATAAAAATATGATGTGGAAGAAAATTCACGAGGACATTGTTTGCCATGTAGTTTTGAGACTGTATTTTTATATTACACAATGTTTAACCTCCATAGTTCAAAAAAGTGTATTTTGTTGTTGTTGTTGTTTTACTTCTCTTGATATTTTTCAGACAGGGTTACTAAGGCCATGTCTACATAGTTCCAAAGTCACGGGTTCGTTCAATATTTAAAAATGGTCTAAGAAAACCTAGGCCTATGCAGGAATCATCCAGGCCAGAGGTCACACCATTACTGTGATCGGTTAGCCAAACATTGATGTTTTCCAAATCGTCAATTTTTGGAATTAGGTTTCACACAATCTGCGAACTACCCACAGATCTGCTTTCCTTTCCTCTCCTGCAACCTTGGCCTGCTCACCCGGGCCAGTCCCCTGACAGGTGGGAGTGAGGACCGCCCCTCTGGCCTCCGGAGCTTCCTGTCGCCTCCGGAGCCTGTGGCCCCTCCCATCACTGGGCAGCTGGCTCCGCCTCCAGGCATCTGGACAGGGTGTCCTCAGCCAGACGGGACCTTCGGCTGGCCGAGTGAATGTTTTATTTAGCTGACACCTGACTCTAAGTTTAGTATCCACATTTTTTTAAAATCCCGAACAAAATACTTTTATCCCAGGGATGAATCTGCTGTAACAGAGAGAATCGGAAGTGAGCAAAATGAGACAGAAGGAGAGCCTGGGGGTGAGGCCCGCGCACGACCGGCAGGGTGGCACTTCCTTAGGTGGTTCGTCATCTCACAGAAGTTGCACGTGGGCAGAGCGACACCACGGTGGTTGCCCGCCACTCCCACAGCCCCAGGTTCCACTTGAGATTGACAAGGGAAGCTCAGCCCGCGGTGAGCGGCTCCGAAGACAAGGCACAAATCGCGCGGGAAACTCCTGTCACTCTCCGCGGGGCCGTGCCGAGCGTCTCATCACCAGACCTCGTCGCTTATTTATGGCCCCTTCAAGGTCAGACACGAGACGGGCAGACGGAGCCGTCTGGCCGTTCAGCGGCTTCAGAGCTTGCGCAGTGAAGGTCGAGGACACGTTAACTGAAACCAAGTTCATGTGCCTGATTCCTAACTCTCAAACCGGAACTCGGATGAGAGGTGAAGGCGGGCGCCAGCTCGTTAGCCGTGAGCCCCGGGGCATCGCGGGTGACAGACAGGGGAGCCGTGACCCCACGGGCTGTGCCTGCACGCACCGGTCACCTGAACAGCGACACAAGTGCTGCCCGCGGCCGGAGACCTGGGTGGCGGACACTTGCCCACCTGCGAACCCAGGCTGTGCCGGAAGGACCGGGGTCCACGCACCAGCTTACTCCGGGGCTCTGGTGTGCGCTTACCGCAGCACTTCGATGTTTTTTAAATAATATTCCTGGAATTGCGGCGTATGGAGAATCTTAGTGGCTTTCTTCACTTTTTTGTTTTTTGTACTTGATCTTTGGAGAAACTGAGTATTTATCTCCCTCCTTACCCCCCCCCCGCCCCCCGCCGCCTCTTTCCTGCACTATGAAGCACAGATGCTCGAAGCCGACAAGCTTAGGTCAGGCTTACCTGCTCGGCCTCAGGAGGAGGAAATGTGTGTGAGACAGACCCTCGTGCTGGTCTGACCAGGCTGCGTGGGTGCGCACCGGGCCCCCGTCCCCCAGTCTCGGCCCCCCCAACCGGCCCCACCCCACACGTTCCCGCGTGTCCCGCAACTGTGCACCCGCTGCCGTGCCCCCTGTCGCTTCGTCACCACTGCCCTCGCTCGCTGCTCCTTCACTCCGTGTGACTGATGCAGAGACAGACGGCCCGACACTCCAGGAACCGCCCGGCCAAGTCCCAGACCACGTGACTTTCCAGCACTCACTTGGGGATTTCAAAGTCAGACGCTCGCCCCGCTGGCGACCAGCGGGCAGACCACCGGCAGGTGCGGCAGGAGTTCCCACCGCCCTCTCTTCCCCGCTGCCCGAGGCCCCCGGGGCGGCCACTGGTCCCCCCCCAGCGCCAGCACGAATCTTCAGTCCACGGCCCCATGGGCCCGGGTCTGGGCCTGCTGTCAGCAGGGGTGCGTGGCCGGTGGACGCTGAGCCCCGCACCTGGGGTGGGGCCTCCGCTGTGTGGCTCTGTTGGGGAGCTGAGTAACTCCCAGTCCGTACTGAGAGAGCAAAGCCCGGCAGGGGGCCAGCGCTGCCTGGGGGGCTCCTCCCTCTTGGGGGCCTCGCCCTGCACCCCAGCAGCCGAGGGTGTCGCTGGGTGGGGCTCACCTGGTTGTAAAATGGTTGATGGCATCTGGAGGTGACGCGCAGTTCACAGACTAGTTGACCTTTACTAACTTACGTACCCACCTGTGAACCACACAGTCTGCTGTCCACCTTCCTACCGGGAGCTGCTTCTCGGGAACACGCAGGGTACAGTAACTGTTACGTAAAGAGTGCACACGTACCAATTCCCACTGTAACGACATTCCACAGTGTGTTCTTCAGCTCTCTTTCTCAGTTTCTCAGTCGGCACCCAGTGTGACTCTGTGCTGGTTTCGGGCGCACGGCACGGGGGTGAGCCCGTCACACCCTGTACCAAGTGTCCCCCCGACATGCCCAGTCCCCGCCCACTCTCCACATCCTTATTGGAAAGTTATTGATTACATTCCCTGTGCTGTGGTTACATCCTCGCGACTGTTTTGCAGCCACCGAGGCCCACATCTTAACCCCTTCACCATTTTCCCTCCATCCCCCGATTCTACAGTTTTAAAAAAATGAAGGAAATGGAATAAACTTCTCTCTGGAACAGTAATTAAAATGAACAAAACGAAACAGCAGCCGCCGTGAGAGGCACGGAGACTGGAGCGCTGGAGCGGCGTATTCTCGGTGGAGGGGGACAGGGCACCCCGATCTTCTCACCACCCACCTCTGCCTCGTTCTTTGTCAAGTTCACCGCATATACGACCTTCCACGGCGCACGTTGCCGGGGGTGTTTGGGGTGGGGGTGACATCACTTCTAAAGCGCACAGGAAGTGTGAAACGCAGAGTGCTCTAACCACCCAACTAATGATAACTGTTGTCTCACTTAGCGCAGTAACTGGCGGCCCTGGAAGATGCATTCTTCCAAAACTGACCCCGAACGTTCCCCTGAAGAAGCTGAATGCAGTCTCGCCCCTGCTCCCACTCCCAGGCCCCCCGCCCGGCCGTTCACGCGCTCGGCTCTGTGTGTCTATTCCAGCCTACGAGCTGCAGAACTGCCCGGACCCCCCGCCCTTCCAGAACGGGTACGTGGTCAACTCCGACTTCAGCGTGGGCCAGTCCATCTCCTTCGAGTGCTACCCGGGGTACGTGCTCACCGGCCACCCGGTGCTCACCTGCCAGCACGGGACCAACCGCGACTGGAACCACCCTTTCCCCAGGTGTGACGGTAGGTGGGCCGCTCCCCCCGGGCGCAGTGGGGCTTCCTCGCGCGGGACGGTGCGTTCCGCGTTCAAGGGGTGCGGCCCGGGAGTCGCTGGTTCATTCGACAAACGTGTGTCGGGACCCAGGGACGTGAGACTCCTCCTGCTTAGTGTCCGGGGCTCCGTCCTGTGCCGGGACAAAGTAAAAAAACAAAAAGATGAGTCGATAGGCCTTGCCCTCAAGGAAATTACAAGGATATCGAAATGATAAGTGCACAGATTTGTTGGGCCAAACCAGACGCCAGCAGACAGTGCTGAGGGGTTTCGGGCACGGAAGACAGAGTTTGCTGGGGAAGCGAGGGGCGTCCGGCGCGAGGGCGGGGTGGCCCCACGGTGGCTCCGCAGGACTGAGGGGTTAGAGGTGGGAAGCGTCTTATTATCCTTACCTGGGTGTTTTTGTGGCCGACCTCCCCCCGCAACAGCACCTTGCTTCTGCGTTTGGGAGCGCTGGTTTCTGTTCCTGGCGGGGTTTGAGGTGCACCCTGCTGGGAGACTCGGGGGCAGAGACTGTCCTCAGCAGGCAGGAGAAACGGTGGGAGCCAGGGCAGCGTGTGGGAGCCCCGTGGGGAGACAGCAGTGCCAGGCAGCGGTGCGCTGGGGCTGACGGGCTCGGGGGGCGGGAGTCAGGCTGGGCTTGCGGACAGCCCCCACCCCCCGGTCGGCGGGCCGCCCGGCTCTGAGCGGGGGTCACTGCTCCGCAGCTTGTGCCTGGCTGCCCGACACTGGCCATCGCTGGGGACCTTTGCAACATCCAGTTAAAATAAATAGACCGAGGACTTTGTTTAGGAAGAGTGGACATCACACAGAAAAGCTGCTGTAAACCAGGTGTTCCAACGTTACACACACAGTAGCTTTGAGTGGAAAGGCCAACGCAGGCGACCTTTGAAATGCTAAACATTTACGCCCAGCAGCAAGACAGGGACTGGCGTCTGGCTGTTTTAATTTTGACTGAAGAAGGGAGAAAAAGCCAACCACATCAGTGAACTCTTTAAATCATGTTTTCATCTGTATTTTTCACTCTATACCATTATAGAAAAAACTATAAGGGAATTTTAGCTGTATTTTTAAGATTATTTTAGCCTAATACAAATTTAATAATGTAAAAGTCGCTAATAGTGTGATTCAATGCAAATGTAAAATAGCATTTTAAAATTATTGTATAAAACTCAGAATAGCAGTTGCATGTCCAGTGTTTTTTCATTAAAACACTCAAAAAACTTTCATACCATTTTCCGTTTTAAAATTCATATATTTATATGTATAAATTACTTGACTTGTCAGGATTAGTTTTTTTGCAACTTTTACCAGATCCTTTGTATTCATATGTAGATGGAATACTTCTTGGCTTGATATAAAAAATAGCATTAAGCATTTAATTAGATTTCATTGCTCTTTCAAATCCAGTTTTGCAATGCGGAAATAATTGCTGGCTCAGCCTTAGTTTACCAGCGTGAAGACAACTAAATGTATCTCTTCTGATGTAGCTTAGAGGTGATGCCATTTTCTGACAGTGCATCAGACATGATATCTTCAAAATAAGTACATAAAAGAGGATATCTGAAAGTGATGAGAAATTCAAGACATTATTAATTTTGCCAGGAACTTATACAGAAGCCACGGTTGTTTTAAAAAATGGGTTATAATTATTAGAGTGTGGCTTAAAACACTATGGTTTATCGAGTTACTACATGTAATTTGATAATTAAATAGGTATCTATGCTTACAAATATAGCTCAAAATTTTCAAATATGTTATTGACCTGACAGCCGTTTATCACTGAAATATTTGTGTAGCTACCCTTTTAATGTCTTTCAAAAAGTTTACCCCCGTCCTGTGACACCTCCCTTTAAAATGCACCAGCACCTTCGGTGCGGAGGCCTGGGGACAGGTAACCCCCAGATGACCTGCTACAGGTGGGGTGTCACCAGTGCCTTTGCAACGGACAGATTTTATAAGCAGAAAACAACTCGGTTGTGTCACTGATATGAGAAGTCCAAGCAGCCAAAGACAGGATACGATGTACGTACTCTTAAAGTGAAGGTTGGCCAAGGCGGTCGACAAACACAGAAGATGATCTCCCCAGGCGTTCCGACGCTGGGGCGTCTGTCGGGTGTCAGTTGGGCGGAGACCCACTCACCCTGGGGCGGCGGTGGGGGGTGGGGCGGGTAGGAGAACCGGCAGGGTGAGCGATCGCCTCAGGGGCAGCCGGGGGAGAAGTGTGACAGAGTGAGATCCCGGGGCCACCAAGGGGCTCTGCCAGGGGCTCTGTGGCCCTCTGCCACCGGCTGTCATCCTCTGCCTGCCTGCGGGGTGTCCACTAACGTCTGCCGGACTCCGGACCCCACCGGGAACGACGCTGAGAAACGTGCCCCTTTTCCCCTCGGCCCCCTCTTCCGACGAATTCACACCGAACTCACCAGGGTCGGGCCCTGCCGCAGGCTGGCAGGCACCTGGGCGGTTACCTGGGCAGGGACCGCCGCCCCCGTTTCCTCCTCACTCTTCCTCACTGTGTCTGAGTTTTTCTCTCTCTCCGTCTTTGCACGCATATTGGCCTGGTCACTCTGCCCAAACTCTGCGTCTTTCGGGGCAGGTCCTTAGAAACCCCCCAGGATTCGTGCCGGCCACACGCACTCACAGCACAGCTGTTGGCTTTTGGTTCGATTGAAAAGTCCGCTTCCCTTACACAGTGGAATTCTGTGCAGCAGAAAGAAAGACGGAGCTCCTACCCTTTGCAACAGCGTGGGTGGAGCTGGAAAGCATTATGCTAAGTGAAACAAGCCAGGCAGTGAGGGACAAATACCATGTGATCTCACCTTTAACAGGACCCTAAACAACAAAACAAAGAAGCAAGGAAAATACAACCAAAGACACTGAACTAGAGGACAGGCTGACAGTGACCAGAGGGGAGAGGGGAGGGAATTTCAGGGGACAGTGGGAAGGGTTTGCAGGGACGAGTATAAAGGACACACGGACAAAAACTAGGGGGGGTGGAAATGGGAGGGAGGGGGGGAGGGAGGGGTGGGTGGGTTGGGGTGAGAGTAAAGGACAGAAAACTGCACTTGAACAAGGATTAAAATAAATTTAAGAAGAAAGTCTGCTTCTCTGTGGTGCCAGTGTCCCGTGCCCCCACGTGAAGTGAGAATACACGTTAGTCTGCTAGTAGGTGGCGGTTTCGTTTTCCGTAAACAGGAAAGCACTGCCGCGGCAGCTGGCAGTGTCTGGGAGCCCCAGACCCGCCCGAGTTAACCGGACGTGGGCGGGTCTGTATGCACGGCCTCATGGAGCTACACGCGTGAGGTCTGGCAGGGGGCCCGCAACATGCCCCGACATACGTGCATCTCCGTCTTCCACGCGTGTAGATCCACGAAGGAGGGACGACATCTGTGTTTCACAGCAGGCAGACGAAAACGCCACTTTCAGACACTTTAAAGAGGCTTTGGAAGTCTCACTTAAAACAAAATCGTTTCCTTTTTATGCGTGATTTCCACACAGTCCCTCGCATGGGGTCGAGCACTGACCGGATCGTCAGCTCCGCACAGGACACGCTGACTGCAGATTTTTTCTTCTTAATTGCATGGGGCTGAGATTCCCTCGAAGGTGTCGTGACAGGTCGGCGAATGCATTGAGAGAAACAGACAGCGTAGACAGAAGCAGCATCCTCCTGAGGCTCTGAGGCTTGAGGGGGGTTATTCTGACAGAGCAGTTCCCGGGGGCATTTCGCAGTCATTCCTGAGGGGGCCGTGTCGGCCGAGGGCCTTCAGAGCCCCCGAAGGTTTGCCTGCGACCCTTCTCGGGGTGACCGCGGGGCCCGCCTTCTCGTCGCCCCCTGCAGCTCCCTGCGGCTACAACGTGACGGCACAGAACGGCACCATCTACTCCCCCGGGTTCCCGGACGAGTACCCCATCCTCAAGGACTGCCTGTGGCTGCTCGGCGTGCCCCCGGGCCACGGGGTCTACCTCAACTTCACCCTGCTGCAGACCGAGGCCGTCAACGACTACATCGCCGTCTGGTAGGGCCCTGCCCTCGCGGCCGCCCTCCCGGCCGCTCGCGCCGGCCACCGAGGCGCCAGGCTGCCTGGGGGGGGGGGGCCGTGGACACCCCAGGGCACACGCACAGAGAACGGGTGTCAGGTGATGCGTCTGAGTCCCGCCACGCGGTGGGTCCCTGCGGCGTCGCTCCGAGGGCGGGAGCGCGTCCCCACGTCCCGAGGTTACCCCTTTGACGCAGCTCAGGGCGGTTGCTTTGCTGGAAGGGCAGCCGGCAGGCTCCTTCGCCACCAGGAGGATGCGGCGCCACTTCTGGGGCTCTGGACGGAGTGTGTGCACGTGGCCTCCCTCCCCCCACATCCTCCGTAAACGAGGAGGAGAAGCGCCCAGAAAGGGAGGGTGTTGGGGGACGCCCGGAGCCAGGCTCAGGGGCGGCGTGGGCTGCAGCTCCCGCCCCCGTCCAGGGGGCTGGGTGGCCTTCCTGCGTCCCTGAGAGTCCCCTCGGCTAAGCGTGCGTACCTGTGGGGACCGCTCACCCCGCCGTTGCTTCGGAGGCGAGAGGCTGTGGGCGAACAGAAGATGCCGTGGCCCTGGGAGCCTGGGACCGTCACAGGCGGAGGGCACCGCCGGGTGCGGGGGTCGGAGGGGGCCGGATCTGAGGGGCCAGGGCGTGCTTCTGCGGTAGACGGCCAAGAACACCGGAGGGGTGAACCCGGTTATCAAAGGGGTGTGAGTGTGTGGGTGTGAGTGCACGTGTGCACAGAAGTGTGTGCATGTGTATGAGTGTGTGAGAGTACATTTGTGTGTGTGCACAGGTGTGTGTGTGCGTGAGTGTGTGAGTGCATGTATATGAGAGTGTGTGTGAGTGTGTGTCGGTGAGGTTGTGGCGAAGGCAGGGCTGTTCTGCACACTGGGTCGGAAAGGCAGAGGCAGGAGAGTGCTGGCCCTGGCGGCTGGACCGTCTCAGGTGTGTGGGGCTGAGCCGGGGTGGGGGGAGCCCCCAGAGAGGCAGCGACCTCCCGGGAAGCAGGGCCGGTCACCCAGGGCCGGTCACCCAGGGCCTTACAGATGACACGGGGGACCTAGGGCTTCCTTCTGGGAGCCAGGGGGGTCCCCAGGCGGCTCTGAGGAGAGTCGTGAGAGCAGATCCTGGCCTCAGCATGCCCGGTCCCCCTGGGAGGGAAACGCGATTTCCGAGGGCAAGCGGGCAGCCTGGCCTGGCCGCAGGGGGGCCTCCGGGGGAGTGTGGGGCCTCGCACCCGGGGCCGGGAGGGACGGAGACCCTGGAGTAGTGAGCTGACCGGGAAAAGCTGCCACTTCAAAAGCGAAACACACGCCAGCCGCACAGACTGGCAGCGTGAACCACCGGCAGTGTGAACCCCCAGACTGCCTGGTGGGTCTGGGAGGGGAGGCGGGGGTCCTCACGGCTCACTGCGGCGGGCCGGCGCCCATGGGAGGCGCGGACGGGACGTCCCGGCAGCTTCCGGGGCATTGGACACACGTCCCGGCGGGTCTCAGCACAGTGTCCAGCGGATGGGGACGCTTCACCCAGGCGTCAGACTCGTCGAACTCAGCAGCAAGGCCTCCGCAGCTCTCAGCGCCCACACGGTTGAACCCGGACGTCCGCTGTGGGCGAGGGTGTGCGGCCGGCTGGGCGCCCCCGGGAGGGCACGCCGCCCGGCGCCTGGAGCCCGGGGGTGCGGGCTGCGTGTCTGTGGGCGCCGTGCGGGCACCCCCGGCTCAGACGCCGCCCCGTCCCCGTCCGCAGGGACGGCCCGGACCAGAGCGCCCCGCAGCTGGGCGTCTTCAGCGGGAACACGGCACTGGAGACGGCGTACAGCTCCACCAACCAGGTGCTGCTCAAGTTCCACAGCGACTTCTCCAACGGCGGCTTCTTCGTGCTCAACTTCCACGGTCAGTGGGCGCGCGCCCGCCGCGGGGGGTGGGGGGGCGGGGGGGGGGACAGGGTTCCGTGTGAGTTCGCTCCGGTTCTGACCGGCGCCTGAGCTCCAGAGATCTGGAGAAGGAACGCTAAGTGGTTTAGGAAAACGGTGTAGGGGCCCCTCGCCCCTCCGGAGGTCTGCCCCCACGGGGGTCCCGGGCACAGACAGAGACTGCGTCGCATCCGGTGTGGACGCGGGGCGAGGCCGTCACGGGCCGTTTCTCACTCGTCCAGAACTCCCTCGCAGGAGGGGCTGCGCCCCCAGGTTCCCGTCGCGAAAGCGCACACTTTCCTCTTTGAGGTCCGATGCCCCAGACCTTGAACTGTCCTGTGAGCGTGGGTGCTGGAGGACCCTATAAAACCACGATTCACCAAAAAACGCAGACCTGTTTGTGAGCCTGGGCGTTACAACAGCGTAGAAAGAACGCCTTCTCAAAGAGCTTGTTTATTCGGCAAGTGTGATTGTGGTTTTGTGGTTTGTTTGTTTGTTTGTTTTCCCATGAACCGTTCAGCGTTCCAACTCAAGAAGTGCCAGCCGCCCCCGGCTGTCCCGCAGGCAGAGATGCTGGTGGAGGACGAGGACTTTGAAATCGGTAACGAGTTTCTCATCACGAGGGACCTCGTGAGCTTCACTCCCCGCCCCACCCCGCTGGGACGGGGTCGGATGTGGGGTAGCGTCGGTGCGAAACCGCCCTGCGGTGGCTGCGGCCCCTGCGGCGGCTGCAGGCAGAGCTCACGTGTCGGGCAGAGATGCATGCCCCTTCCTCCTGCCCGTGACTTCTGGTTCCGGTCAGGAGAAACTGTTTTGTTTTTTTTTTTGCTTTGAGCATGTCTCCCCAGAGTTCACGCTTTTTTCTCTTGGGTAACGTTTTCCGAGGAACCAGATCCGTGTGTTGAGTTAGGGCCACGTAACCGCAGACTAGAACTCCGTCACCCGTGGCCACAGTAATGAGGAGGGTGACCCCGGCCTTTCTCGGACACCGGGACGTGACCGATGGGCATGTCCTACGATGACAGCCTGTTTCCTCGGACACCCGTCAGGCCCCTGGGGCAGGTGTGCAGGTCGTGGCGACCAGGGCTCCTCGGTCCCCGTTACAGGCGCCCCGTCCTGCTGGGAACCCCCCGCCCCGCCGCCCCGTCAGGCCCCTGGTCAAACCAGGGACCCCAATCCTCCGACACCCAGACTGGCTGAGTGAGGGGCCTGGGGGGCGTCAGGCCAAGGCCTCTCCGTAGTGTTACAGCCGTTCTGTCCTTCGGCCTGAAGGTCCGAATGTCCACTTCACTTTCCTGCCCCGCCGTCCTCAGGGGAGGGGACGGGACAGCGATGCGCTGGGCGTTCCTGTCCCAGAGGCTGGCTCAGCTCCAGGGGGCCTTTCTGTAAATGAGGGGCGGACACGGCAACGTGTCGTCGAACGGTCTAAACCGAGGGCGGGCGTGGGTTCAGGGGCAGTCTGCCCGTGGGCCCCCGAGGCCGGGCCCCCGTGTGAGGCCGGAGGAGCGCCGTCGCCAGCCGCTCTCTGCCTCTTCCAGGCGACTTCGTGCGCTACCAGTGCCACCCGGGGTACACGCTGTCCGGGGCCGACACGCTCACCTGCAAGCTCCGCGCCCAGCTGCAGTTCGAAGGCACGCCCCCCACGTGCGAAGGTACGTGCGCCCTCGGCCACACGTGTGCGTGTCCCGTGTGGAAGACCGAGAGACGTGTTGTTGCGAGGAAGCTGCCCATCACCAGCTGCCCGTAGCCATGGCCTTCTGCGTTGTCCGAACAGCTCCTGCAGAGGACTGTTCAAGCTGAACGCAGAGCTTGATGCAGATTCGTTGCTCTACCTGCTCAGTCGTTGTGAATGTGGCGGCCACACAGCGCACGTGCTCACTCACTGGCGTCTACCGCCCCCACTGACCAGTGCAGTGAAGTCGTCACTGTCCACACAAGCGCATTCCAGTCCACCCTCCTCGGCTGCCGGGTCACATGGATGTCATGCAAACCGTTCTGGCTGTATTAGCAATGGCTGGACTTTTTCCAGACAGACCTGATGCACGTGTAATTCTCTTACATCCTCCACCTGCGTGATCCTCTTGTAGGCCACAGGGCCGTGCCACAGTGTTGCTGTTGGTCAGTGCCGGCGGCCTCCGGCTGAGTCTGCAGCCCGCCCCGAGCGCAGGCAGAGCTCAGGAACACCCGCACCTTCCCCTCCCCGGGCACAGGGGGCCGACGCCAGCCCAGGGAAGCCGGCGCCTCCCGGCTAAGGACGACTCGCACTTTCCTCCTTAGCACAATGCCCGGCCAACGAAGTCCGCACGGAGTCGTCGGGGGTCATCCTCAGCCCCGGTTACCCGGGCAACTACTTCAACTCCCAGACCTGCTCCTGGACCGTCCGGGTGGAGCCGGGCTACAACATCACCGTCTTCGTGGAGAGCTTCCAGAGCGAAAAGCAGTTCGACGCCCTGGAGGTGTTCGACGGTGAGTTCGCTGCCTCTGCCCCCGCGGCCTGGGGAACGGGGCAGGACGCCCTTGGGACGCTTTTGTCGCACGGGAACACGCATCTAGTTTTGGGTTAAAGGGCATCCCCCCCCCCACAGGAAATGAGTCGCACTGTGCAACCTCAGAAACCCAGTGCCTTGTCGACCGTTAACACCTGGTTAGTGTGGCAGCTTTCAAACGATTAGAATACAGGGGATGCTCTGAAATGTGCAGGCCTGCTTTAACCACCTCTGCTTCGTTAATGTGGGGTCCAGAACCAAACTTTTCTCTGTAAAAATTACATAGATTGAGAGGGTGTTTTAGGGAACTCAAGATTTAGGCAATAATGATACTTTATTCCATCTAATATTTTACTAGGAATATACAAAATATGATGGCTCACAGAGGTTTTTACATGATAAATGCTATAGAGCTTCTAAGAAATATTTTTTTAAATTAGCCTTATACATTTTTATGCAATTCTAATAAGGCTTTTTACATAGCAGTGCTATGCCTGAAAAGTAACGTGTGGTTGAATTGTCAATTTGCAGTGAAACCGATACTCACATCCTTCTTCGTCGTACCCCCGAAAACGACCAACGTGCAATTACGGCTGCTCGTAATGATAGGGTTTTCCCGTGTTGTGACAGATCTGTCCTTGCGTTCGATATAAATTACAATCAAGTCGGTGAAAACAAACAGTTGCTGTAATTGGTTCTGTGTGCGCTGACACGCCTCTTGCTGACTGGTGCGTGCGACGCCACGTTGCCCACACGGCCGGCGCCGCAGGCCTCGGTGCGTTTCCAAAGAGGAACTGCTGAGCCGGAGTCACACTTACACTTACGTCCCCGGAAACAGAGGCCGGAGAGAGTGCTCTCACTTTCAGAGGTCTGGGCCCGGCAGCCCTCCCTGGGCCACCTTCCCAGTCACCCGCGGGCGACTGCGCCCCAGAAACACCAGGTGGAGACCTGTACGAACAGACGGTTTAAGAGTCGTGAGGGGCACTGTCTCCGCAGCAGGGCGACGGACCCTCCAGGGTCCCACTCACCCACGCTGCCCGGCACACGAGACGTGTCCCTTCGTCCAGCGTGTCCGTGCCCACCACACACGCTCCCCACCCGCTGGTCACTCAGCAGCCGTCGGGGTGGCCGGACCGACGAGGCTGGCACCCCTTCCTGTCTTCCGCGTTTTACCCAAGGGCGGCCCCAGAGCGCGAGAGCGGCGATGCCGGCGGCTCGGCCGTGCCCGGAGAACCACGAAGCGCCCCCTCCCGGTGGAAGGGGGGTGTGTGTCGGGGAAGCACGGGGGTCTCGTGTTCCCCGCGGGTGAGGGGGCGGCGGCCCCTTAACACACGGGCTGTCGCGCTGCCCCCCCCCCGTCCTCGGGAGGGAGGGGCGCAGGGAACCAGCCAAGGGCCGAGGGGGCTCTGTTTTCAACGGGGGGCCAGGCGAGCGGTTCTGCGGCCACGTGGGTGTCTGAGAAATAAACCAGGCGAGCAGCCCGCCGCAAGGGGTGTGCGTGCGTGCGTGCGTATTTGTGTGTGTGTCTGTGCACATGTGTGTCTGTGTGCACGTGTGTTCCTGTCCTGCTGTCTGTAATGGGACTTACTTAGTCATTATTTTACGTTTGAGGACGCTCCTCTGGTCCACCTCAGCGGGCCCAGAGCCCAGCCGACACTCTCCCGCATCGCTCACGACCGGGAGGAAAGTCGTCGTCGATGATTTGCCCTTTCAGTGCTTATGGTCTGACCTCCCCCAACTAAGGACAGGTCACAGCCCTGGTGAGCCACCAGCGAAGCAGACAAGACAGACGATTCCAAGGCAGTCGCTGTCGAGGTTATCGTAGCTCTGCGACTGGCTGTGTTTTCGTCTCAAAGATTTTTCTCTAAAACGAAAGGTCAGCGTTTCAGGGGCTATTTTCCAGGCGCTGGAAGCTCTGTTTCAGCAAATGTCGTGTTCACTGTGTGTCTCCCTCTGTGTTTGGGAGGTCAGGGCTCTTTTACAGCTCCTGAGTGGGCAAAAAAAAATGTCGAACATATTGATTTCAAACTCTGTTAGCCTAGGAGCCTCTTACTCCCTCAGTCCCCGCAGTAGGTGTTTCTCAGTTAAAAAATAAGTTTACGTCAGCACAGGTTCCAGCTGACAGCGGTGTCCCTGGTAAAGGCCCAGTCGCCTGCGTCCGGGTGGCAGGGATGGGCGCGGGGGCGCTGGTCTCCCGGGCTCGGCCGCCGCGTGTTTTCCGGAGCCGCCCCCGCGGGAGGTTCGTTCCGAGGCCGCCAAGGGAGCAGGCGGAAGCGACGCGGGGGCGGCGTTAAATCGCCGGTACCCGGACCTGCGCTCTGGCCACTCAGCATGGAGACATTTTCGACTTTCACAAATTCAGGCTGATGACTCCCAGCAGCGTCTGTTGTTGGAACGCAGGCCACCTCTGTGCACGGCGATGCCAGGGGAGCCAGCCCCGGAAACACACTGCCGTCTCCTCCGTTGTAAACACGCCCGCCCCGTCCCGGGGAGCTGGCCCCGGGACCACCTTCCATTTTAAGAGGCGTTTCGTCCGGCCCGCCTTGGCGGTGACGAAACACCGCCCCTCGTCCCCCATGGGCTCGTCCGGTTCTGGTGCCGGGGGCCGCGCCAGCCTAGAGCCAGCCGCTGGGCTGCTTGCACATTTACTCCCCGCTGTTCTGAAACGGGGGGCCGAGACCGGGGGGGGGGCAGGGCTAACTCCCCCAGAGGCCCTTCTCCTGGGCGGGTGGTCACCCTCTTCCCCGTGTCCTCACACGGGCATCCCTCTGCGTGTGTCTGCGTCCCTGTGCCTCTGCTTGTGAGGCCCCCAGTGTGAATTGGGTCCCACCCTGGTGGCCTCGGTTAACCTTAAGGATCTTTTCGAAGACCCTATTTCCTGACAGTCATTCAGAGGTCCTGAGGGTCGGAGGTTAGGGCCTCAGCATACATGTGGGCGGCGGGGAGATGAGGCGCAGTCTGGCCTGAAACAGCTCTGTCTGGAAATAAGTCGCCGGCACCGCTCTGACTGGGCCTTACGCCGAGAGTGGAGCTGCGGTTTCTCGGAGGGGTGGCCCCAGTAAAACGTCTGCGTCCGGTCCTGCAGACGTGTCCCTTGACCTGGCGAGGCCACAGCCTCCTTCCCAGGACGTGTTTCCTGGGCAGGAGCCGCGTGGTGAAGGAAGGCCGTGAGGCTTTCAGACCAGAGCCAGGTCAAGTTCACTGACAGCAGATGAGACCCCCAGGGCCGAGTTCAGTAACAGCAGATGAGACCCCAGATCAATTTCACTAACAGACCATGAGACCTTGGGTCAAGTTCACTAACAGCATGAGACCCCAGGTCAAGTTCACTAACAGCATGAGACCCCAGGTCAAGTTCACTAACAGCAGATGAGACCCCAGGTCAAGTTCATTAATAGCACATGAGACCCCAGGTCAAGTTCACTGACAGCAGATGAGACCCCAGCAAGGTGACAGCAGCTCAATATGTGGCTTCTCTCAGGAGCTGACATTGAGTC
The DNA here is from genome assembly GCF_019186645.2 of Phyllostomus hastatus. Lineage (NCBI taxonomy): Eukaryota > Metazoa > Chordata > Mammalia > Chiroptera > Phyllostomidae > Phyllostomus > Phyllostomus hastatus. The sequence continues at coordinate 45,362,477 of NW_025334032.1, forward strand.
CTGATGGCGAGGAACAGAATAGAGTGAACAACAGTCTCCATTTGCTGTTTCAAAACACTTTTTTCAAATTAAAAAAAAATGTAAATGTAGGTATGAACTCATTACTGGGTGTAATGAATTTTAGGATTTTATTAAATCTACCTTACTCTGTTTTTGTTTTGTTTTGTTTTGAGGAAGCCAGGAATACAGGTAGATTCGGGGGACCCTCCCACATCCGACTCCCGCTGCGCCCCTCGCAGCGGCGCCAGCACTGTGTCCCATGCTCCTGCCTGTCCCTGCACTCCTGCCCCCTCCCTCCCTCCCCGTCACCTGCCCTGCGCCACCCTCTGCCGTCGGTGTGCACGCACACGCTCACACGTGCCCAGTACCGCAGACCCCCAGGCGTTCACCCAGCGGCTACTGTTCTGTACGGACCTGCGGGCAGACGTCTCCGGTGGTTGTGGTCCAGGTTAAGAATCACCTGGGACGGGCTCGTCTCCTCAGCCGTGGGTGTCGGTGCTGTCTGGAATCCCTTTCTCGTCATAGCACTCGCCGACCTCATTCACAACTCCAGACTACTGGCTAGTGGGGATCTAAACTTCGCCACGAGAAGCAAGGCGGGGACACAGGTCGTGCTGTATGAATAATGTGTCTGCACGCGGGCTGTCGTTTATAGCGGTAGAGTTGACTCTCCCGTTTCACTGGGTGTGTCCAGGGTGCCCTCCAAAGTGACCGTGTTCGTGCGCAGGGCCACCAGGATTCGAGGAAGCTTCCATTTCTCCAAATCCACCCAAGGATGTGGATGCTACTGGTGATAAAAATTCTATTTTTTCAGTTACTACTGCTTTATAGATAAGGTTCGTTGAACGTAAGCATGATGCTGGTAATAGCGTGAGCACCCGACACTGCCCTGGGTGGTTATTTTCATCAGGAAGCACAGCTGTTGCGATACCCACTGGTTATTTCTTTTCTTCACCTTGGAAACAAGTAGCCGGGTGCTGTTCGTTGACGCTCCAACGCGACGAAAAGCTACAACGTGTCTGCCTGCCGTGCAGGCCCGCTGAGCTTTGCTCTCCTTGGTTTCCGGCAGGGCCTTCGGGGCAGAGCCCCCTGCTGGTGGCCCTGAGCGGGAACCACACGGAGCCGCTGAACTTCACCAGCCGCGGCAACCAGCTCTTCCTCCGCTGGTCCACCGACCACGCCACCAGCAAGAGAGGCTTCAAGATCCGCTACGCAGGTGAGTGGGGCTGGCGTCCCAGCGGACGTGAGCCTCGCCGCGTCGACGGGTCGATAGGCGTGCACGACGCAAGTCCACGTTTCGAAGGTGGACGGTAAACCGCGGTGGACATAGTAAGAGGGGAACTCTCCGAGGGGTACTTCTACATGAATTTAGGGGAATCAACCATTGGTGGGCAATTCAAAAGTGTATCGTTCACATCATACACCGCTGACTTGCAGGTCATGGGAAGCAAAGACATTCCCCCCCCCCCGAGATATAAGTGCATAAATTAAATTCGAAATATGTCGAAATGCTAAGGGAACAAGCAGGAAGATAGCGTCATCGTGCTGTTAGTTTTACAAGTGATAATAATGACTATCAGTAGTTGGTCTTTTCCCGGATCAGCCGCCTGCTGCTTCCTCACGCGGTACGCAGACACGGTGTAAACAACATGTGGCACGTTGGTTCCCGTGCACACCTGTCAGTACTGTCGGAGCCCCCAGATGTCCTCACTGCCTGATGTTCTCTGTGAGACTGTTATTTTAGCATATCCTTGTCTCTTATTAAAAAAAAAAAAAAATCCCCCCCAATGTGGATAACAAGAGCCACTGCAGGATTTTCCTGACCTGCAGTGGTGCGTTTCCTTCAGAGGTCTGCTCAGACCCCAAATCTGAACAAGAACCGCAGCGTCCACGTCCCCGTGCAGTGGGCCACGAGGCCCACTCAGCGGCCACGGCACGGAGGACGCTATGGCCCTGACTGTGACGTGTCACGCCCTCCACTTTCCTCCATCGTAATGATGCGTCTTCCTCCTGCTGAGAGTTGTTTGGTCTCCGACTTGGAGCCCAGGGCGGTAGCTCCGCCTTTCTCGTCCCGAGACTCAGGAGCTCCTGTGAGTGGGGGGCCAGCCTCACAGAGACGAGTAGAGACCCCCCACACGACCCTTCCGTGCACTTCTGTACAATATTTCATCAGAGCCCCAGCTGGTGTGGCTCAGTGGATTGAGCACCAGCCTGGGAACCAAAGCATCACAGGTTCGATTCCCAGTCAGGGCACAGGCCTGGGTTGCAGGCGCCAGGTCCCCAGGAGGGGGCGCGTGAGAGGCAACCACACATTGATGTGTCTCTCCCTCTCTTTCTCCCTCCCTTCTCCTCTCTGAAAATAAATAAATAAAATCTTTTTTTAAAAAAAAACAGTATTTTCCCCAGAAATTCAGGCTTCTGCCATCACATTAACGCACAGTGGCAGGTAACCCCAACTGGAAGGTGAGAGGCCGGACTGTTGGCTCTGGGTGTTTCTGTGTGCTCTTTGCTCTCTGTGACACCTGCTTTCTCAGAGATGTGCAAGGTTCACCACGAAACTGAAAGGTACAGAGATTTCCCACAAGTGTGTAATGACACGTGTCCACCATCACAGCATCTCACAGGGCAGACTTGCCCCAAATCCCCTGGGCTCCCTGGTGCACTCCTCCCCCCACCCCCATGAGAGCCCCCGACCTGTCCCCGTCCCCACAGTCTCGCCTTCTCCGGGACGTCCCGGGGCTGGGCTCACACTGAAAGCGTGTGGCCTTCCCAGACCGGCTCCTTCACTCGGCCACACGCGTGTCAGGTTCCCCCACGGCTCTCCCCGGCTCCAGAGCTGCCCTGTTCTCAGTGCCGACACCGTCCCGCTGTCTGGAGGGACCTTGGTTTGTCTGTCTGTCACCCAGTGACGGGCGTCTGGTTGTGTCCAAGCCGTGGCCCCCGTGTGCGGGTCTCTGTGGGGACGTGGTTTTCCGTCCCTTTGGGTGAGCACCCAGCAGCAGGGGCGTGGACCCCAGGGCAGGAGCAGGTCTGGTTTTGTGAGGAGACCCCCCACCGCCCTCAGGGGGGCCGCCTGTTTGCGCCCCCCCCGCCCCCGCCCCCCAGAGGGGACTGAGACTCCCGCCGCCCCGCGTGCTCCGGGCCCGGGGCATCCGGGCAGCCGTCGCACCGCAGGCTGACACGACAGAGGGGCCCACTCGCCGCCCCCTCACTGAGGGGGAGCGGGGAACACCCCGGCCCCGAGGACCGGTCCGCACTGTTCCGGTTTTGTCTGCTCTGACGCGTCTGTGTCTCCGTGCCCGCAGCGCCCTACTGCAGCCTGGCCCACTCCCTGCGCAACGGCGGCGTGGCCAACAGGACCGCGGGGACGCCCGGGAGCCGCGTGCAGTACTTCTGCAAGCCCGGGTACCGGCTCGTGGGCAGCCGCAACGCCACCTGCCGGCGGAGCCCCGGGGGCGTGCACCAGTGGGACGCGCCGGCGCCGCTGTGCCAGGGTGAGTGGGGCGGCGGGTCCTCCCGGGTCCGCTCTTCCCGCTCCGAGCGGGAGCGCGCTCCGCGGCCCCGGAGCCCTGGCCGTGCGAGGGAGGTAAGGACAACGCGAGCGCGCATTCACGAACCCTCCCGCCGGCCGTGCACACGGCTCTGCGGCCGGCGCTCGGAATTCGCTGGACGGCCCCGAGGTGCGCACGGTCGTCTTCTCCTACGTGCTGGCGTTGCCTTTTGAAGTAAAAAAAAGAACGTGTTCTCTAATTTAGATTCAAACTAGCTTTTCTTGGCAGTTGAAGTCATTTAAAAACTCAGTTACTAATACCGGCTTTCCTTCTTTTGCAGTAAAAACGCATTGTTTGAGCCTCATCCTGCACTTTTTATTTTCTTTCCGTCTTTTAAATCTAGGGCTTGTTCGAGTTGATTTCCGTGTTTTATGTCTTTTTTACATTCTTTCTTTCATATGCATAAAAACCAGGTTTTCAAAGATGGTGTTTTAACTCCTCATCGGAGTTCTTTGAGGCCGTGACGTTCTCGTGGTGTTGCCTTACTGAGGTTTCTGTCCATCACGACAGATGCTGGCTGCTGGAAGCTGGTGGCGGTTTATAAACAGAGGCCCCCCCCCAGCGGCTTCCTTCCTCCCCCTGCCCCCCGTCGTCAGACGGCGGCCACGCTGGCCCCGCTCCCAGAGGCAGCAGTCGGCCTCTGCCCCACGCACCGCACACGCGTGTACCCGCAGGGAGCGGCCCGCCGCCGGGCTTATGGTGTTTAACTCCTTCCTCCAGAAATTCTGCTCTAACAGCAGATGAACAAGCAGGGCCGATGTGCTTGTTTCATTAGGAATGATGGGTTTGTTTTTTTCTTTTGGGACAAACGTATTTTTTGTTTCAAAAGAAAAATTGCTGTTCGTTTTCTTTAAACGCTCCGCGACTCTGTGCCTGTGGCGTAGAGCCGCCTGCTCCGAGAGCAGCCCTGCGGGGGTGCCCAGGTGTCCGTGGCCCTGGGGACAGGACGCCAGTGGCTAAAGCAGCGGCCTGAACAGCGAGCGACCTGCCCCAGGAAAGCAGGCCGGGAGCAGGACGGGCAGGCGCTCCCGACGCCCCCGGAGGCCGGCTCCCGCCACAGAGTCCGGGGGGCGGAGTGTGCTCTCGGGGGGCCAGCCCAGGAAGGTACCGGGAAGAGACCCCGTGCTGAGGGACGTGCGGCCAGGGACCGTCCAGGCGGGAGTCCCTCTTCCGGGAACACCAGGGGTTCAGGAAGGCGTTAGCCGGAGGGAGAGGTGACGTTTCAAGGGAGACGGGAGGAGGAGTCGCAGGAAGCAGCCCGGGGTGTTGTGCTCTGACCGCTGACCTCCCTCTCGTCCTCCCCACGCCTCCCCGGAAGTTACTGGACGCTGAGCAAAAGGACCCCTGCATGGGAATCGTGCACCAAACAAACAAACAAAAATAAACAAACAAACAAACAGTCCCTCTGAGATCTGTGTGGTTTGGGCCGGAGGGCCCGAGAGAAGGAGGTGGTGAGCAGCGCCCCTCTGCCCCACGGGTCCCCCGCAGGCGAGCGGCACCGATGGGGGGGGAAATCCCGACCCCCGGCACTCAACGCGCGAGACGGAAACCCACCAGACTCGGGCGGAGCACGCGGGGCCGAGCCGCGTCACCCCCCCCCCCAGGCCACCCTCTCCCAGAACAGTGCGTCTCCCACGGGGATGGTTCGTGACCAGCATCGGGAAGATTCCGGACGGGACTCACAATAAACAGGAGGCTACGCTGATGCTCGCCTGTGAGTGACAGAACGTAGCGGGCGAGACGCAGCGTATCGGCTTCAGGGAACTTCGGGTGGTTCCCCCCCCCAACCGCCGCTTTGCCTGACCTTTGTGAATTGCTTCTCTCGGAAAGCTGAGTCAGTTTTCACACTCTGGATAAAAGCCGGGCGCACCTCCTGTCCTCACGGCCCCATTTCCTGCCGCAGAGCAGGGGCCTCGCCAGCAGCTGTCCCGCTGTCGGGACACCGATCTCTCTCGTCTGGAGGGGCGAGGGCTCCCGCTCCGGCGCAGAGGCCCAGGGAGCCGGCGGTGCATGGGGCGCGCCGCTGTCGGTCGGCCCCCGTGCAGAGGGGACAGCTCTCTGCTCCGAAGCCGTGACCCTCAGAGCCAGAGGTTGGGGCAGAGCCGCGGCTCCGGCTGGAAGTTGACTTCGTTGTTTGTGCTTTGCTTGCGATTTGCCGGCTCTGAAGAATCAGAGAAATGATTTCCACGAGCACATGATGAGCTTCCGCTCCTGAAGCCAAACGTGAGGATGGAGACGTGGCCTGCAGCCTGCGCCCTGCTGGTACGCGCTGCGGGGCTGACACAGAGGATGCGGACGGACAGACGGACGGAGTGCGGGGGGGCGGCTGGAGTCCCCCCCCCCCCCCACTCAGGGGCTGGGCTGGGCCTAGGAATCCCTAATCCTTGCAGCCACACGGGTGTCCACCAGAAGAAAACCATTTTGTTGCTGGTGGTGTTTTTTTTTTAATTTTTAAAATAGCACAATAATCAAAACTTAGGAGGGTGGGCCTGTGTCCTGGCATAAGTGAATTAATGGAATCATTTCATAAACCTTAAGAGCTCTCACTGGTGGGCATAAGAGCGATGGCAACCGTGTGTTGACTTTTCCCGAAAATACTTCCTTGTTTCTGTGAAACAGTCGAGCTCCCCTGGGCCCTGACACTGGTGTGGTGCTTCTCGAAATTCAAATGTGTCTTGAAAACATCAAATCATGTTATGATGTGTAAGAAAACATGCACATATGAGTGTGGGTGTGTACGTATACATTATGGGCATTATGTATATTAGCTATGCTCCAAGTCATGAGGTCCCGAATCCACACGGTTCGTAGAGCCAGCGCGCGCCAAATCCCACTAAACCTCGTGTGAGCTGGGCTGCCCCCAGCCGCCCCTGATCTTCCGGCGGCGTTTGAGGTGACCGACGCTGGGACAGCATGTGCCCTTCAGGACATTCCCAGGCCCCGACGAGTCAGACCCTCCGCTGTCATTGACCGTGTGTGTGCTGACAGCGCCGGGTCACCTGCCCTTGCCTGGCTCCTTGGTTGCGAACTAACAGATGCTGCTGTTCGCTCCTTCCTCCGGCTACCATGTGCCAAACACCTTCAGGAGGGTTAGGGCAGCTGCAGAACCTTCCCCGCGGAATCTGCTCACCCCGGGTTTTCCATTTCAGCCCCGCCTGGTGCCCCTCTGCTTGCTGCAGGTACACACGGGGTGAATGAACACTGGAGCCAGCCCGAGGACACTCAGGCACCCCATTTTCTCCCTCCGGACCCCAGTTTTCTCTCTGTCAGAGTGCACGCTCATGCAAACTCTCCCCGCCAGGCTCTGCGGCCCCCCAGGGTGGCTGTGGGCTCCCACGGGAACGGGGTGGGGAAACCGCGGCGATCTACACTTGGAGTCCACGGCGTGCGTGGCTGAAGTGTCGGCTCAGCAAACGGACGCCCTTCATCCCGTCCTCGCAGGGCGTCTCTCCCGGGCACGTGCGCCCGGGCCGGGCACGTGCTCTCGGGGGGTGGGGGGGGACACCTTCTGCCTGGCCCTGGTTTTCGCGCCCCGCTGCAGCCTGCAGCCACTTAAGTGGAGAATTCTTTCTTGCCTCGCCCTGGACAAGCCTGGGCCGGAGCCGGTCCATTCAAGAAGGAAGGTTGATCATGGGATTCCGCCCCCAGTCCCTGTTTTACAAACCTCCTTCCTCACTCTCAGCGTCTTCGTGCCCGGCCTGTCCCGTCAAAGCTGATGTGCGGACACCTCCGGGACCAGCCTTCTGACCCAGGGGTCTTCCCTGAGCACCCCAACCCCTGTATCCCAGTCCCTCAGGCCCCGCCCTCCGACAGATAACGGACAGATCCTAGAGGTCGTCACTGTAGAGCTGATGGTCGCAGCCACGTTGTTGGCCTCGAACAGAACTTCCGGGAGAATGAGTCCCTGGCGCTGGGGTGGGGGGGCCCTGAGGTGGCGACAGACTGCTTCCAGCCCCCGGGGCTCAGCACCTTCGGTGACTTGCAGTTGTGAAGGTGTCATCATGTCCCTTGTCCGACCTTCAGCGGGCAGAGGGTGCTGCGTGCTCTCCTGCTCCCCTGTGAAGCGTGTGGGGGCGATCGAACTGCGCCCCGGCCCCCAGACGTGCCCTCCGGGTTCCTAGCCACGGGGCATTCCGTGCTGACCACCGTTGTGACGTTTCCGGTTCCCTGACCCTTCGGACACGTGTGCTCTTGTGCGGCATGTCACAAGTGTCAGCGTCACCAGTGCGTGTGTGAAGCGTGTGAAGTGAACAGTGGGGGGGGGCACGCTTCCTACCGCCTGCCGAAACTGACCCCGCCTTGTCACACCCCCAGCTGTGTCCTGCGGGATCCCGGAGCCCCCTGGGAACGGCTCCTTCTCGGGGAACGAGTTCGTGCTGCACAGCAAGGTGACCTACGAGTGCGACGAGGGCTTCCGGCTGGACGCGGGCCACCCGGCCATGGCGGTGTGCCAGGAGGACGGGTCGTGGAGCAACCGGGGGCGGCCGCCTCCCTGCAAACGTGAGTGCCGCCCGCAGTCCCGTGTTTTATGCCCTCTGCGCCGTCGTCCTCGGGCGCACGCGGCCCTGGGTGGGGACTGCGGATCCCGGGGCCCAGAGCCCCCCGCCCCCCGTGTGAGTGTGGGGTTGCCGCGTCGTGGCGGCATCCCGACCCACGGACGCCACGGCAAACCCTGCTGCTGGCCACGACGCACGCCTCGCACGCCGGGGGGCCGCTCGGGCCGTGCGATCAGCCATCGAGACACGGCGCGGGAAGCGTTTCACTGCACGAATCTGCCCCTGGGGGGTCCCCGCTGCCAGACGCAAGGGTGTCTGGTGACAGTCTGGTTTGATACCGGTGGTCTGGCATCAGGGAAACTCGGGGAGTGGGTAAGGTTCCCAGGTGTGCCGGGGCGGACGCCGGCCCTCCCTCACTTGGCCGCCACGTGGTGCGCCTGCGGCCTCTCTGAAGGGCCCCGCTGGCCCTGTCCCTCGCACTTTCAGGGGTTTCAGCTGAGACATTAGCCGAGGGGAGGCAGGGAGGCCCCGCCCCACCCCCCAACCCCCCCACCCCCAGTCACCACAGGCAAACTGGAAACACGTCATCAAGCTGCACAGGGAACTCACAGCCGGGGGCCGGGGGGCATGTCTGGGGGTGAGACCTGGGCCCCCGTCCCTGCCTTCCCAGGCCAGTCGCTGGACGCTCTGCAGAGGCCGACGAGACCGAGGGTCAGTGTAATGTGGGCGAGACACACAGGGGCCCCTGGGAGGTGTCCCGGCGAGGTCCAGCCCTTCCCCTGGCCACTGAGATTCGGCCGTACCCAGCACAGCCCAGGGGACGGAGGGGGCAGAGGGTGGAGGCCGCTGCAGGGTGAGAGACTCACAGGTGTGAGCTCACCATGGAGCCGGGCATCGGGTCGGAGCCCCGGGACCTGGCGTGGCCGCCACCCAGGGTCTCGCTCCGAGGGAGAGGTGTTGGTAAAGGGTCAGGGTCTGACTCGTGACCTCCGCTGAGAGTGACCACAGGGGCGTCACGACAGGAGGCCTGGGCAGAAAAAAAATGTCTGGTCTCCCGAGGGTTTCGGAAACCTCACTGACGGGAAGGGCAGTAACCACCGGCACGGGGAGGAACCCCAAGACTCCAGGCCCCCAGACTGTGCGTGCCTGGGGTCTGGGTTCAGCCGGGGATCTCAGGGAAGAGAGACTTGGGGGCCCTGAGGCCCTCATCTGGGGCCTCTGAAAAGCCGGTTGGTTCTTGGGTGAGCTCAGAAGTTATGCCCTCGAAGTTCACTCCTCGGCCCTATTAATTCACCCCTTTTATTAGCCCCACCCACGCTCATTCTCAGCAGCTCACACACTGTGCACTGGGTCTGGCCCGGGGCTCAAACAGAAACCCCCAATTTCTGTCTGTAGGACCCCACGGTGTCACCCCACAGTGTGGGCCGGGGTCGCTCATAGACCCGTGTTCCGGTCCGATGGCGTGAAGTGGGTTTAAGTCACCTCAGTACCTGCTCCCCCCGGTCCGTCCTTACGTCCCTTCTTTGCCAAAGCGGAACAGCCTGGTTTTCCTGCTTCTGACGCACCGGACTGCCCGCAGCACCGCCCCCCCGCCCCCCGCCCCCCCAGCGAGCCGCCCGTCTGAGGGGCCAAAGGCTGGGCTGCAGGATGTGCGGGGGGCGCAGGGCTGAGGCCCACTGAGAACTCTCAGGCAGCGGCAGCAAATGGGGGAGCCGCAGATCTGATCAGACGTGCTCCGACTGAGCCAGGTCGTCCAGGGCACTCCGCCCACCGGGTGTGACAGGGCAGGGTGGGTAAGAATCTGCGGTAAAGACGAGAGCCCCCCCCCCAGCATCTCGGGCTGATTGCACACCCCCGAAGACCTAGGTCAGGGGCCCGTGACGGGCGAGGGGCAGGCTGGGGGTGCCCTCACCGGGGCCGCCGGTCATCGCCCGCAGGTCCCCCCGGTTCACCGCCGGCTGAGCGGGCCTCCGGTAAACCAGCGTCCCTCCCGGTAAAACGGAAGCCAGTGCGTCCTGAGGAAAAGGCCAGCCATGCTGTGTCATCACGGTGAAGAGACGACGCGTCTTTTCTGCACGTAAACCTCCCTGATTTGTGCTGTCGTCCGACCGGAGGAGCATTATTTAGGGACTTTCAGTAGAGAGCGGTCAGCAGGCCCAGGCAGCACCGGGGGCCGGGGCGGGTCCGTGGGCCTGGTCCACGGCCCGAGTTCTCTTGAACTTGGCGGAGCAGAAGGACGCGACCCCAGGGGAGATGTGTTCTCTGGGGTGATGGAGCCGGTTTGCGTCTCCCTGAGACACGGAAGGGCCCGAGGGCAGCGCTCCGGTGGAGTGTTTCCTGTCGCCCCAGCGACACCCGCGTGTTTCCGAACACGTTTGACTTCACTGGACGTGGTGATCCGTTCATTCGTCACCGTCGTAAACGTGATTTAAACCGTCTACATAAACAGGTTCTTTTCCTTTTGCTGCATCCCCCAGATGGAACATTTTAAAACATTCTTGAAAAACTGCGTCATTCTTGACGCTGTGTCCACTGCCGGTGTGTCTGGAATCCTCGTGGACTTAGTTCCGAAAACACGTCCCGTGTCCCCCGTTTCCATCATCTGTGGAATGAGCGTGGTTCTGTCACTTTGTTTCCAGGGCAGAGAAGGTCGGGGCCAGGGGTACCCCAGGTGGGGACACGCACGCGGGACCCCAGCCGGTTTGGGGCGCGCTCAGCCGACAGGCTCGTCCTTTAAAAAAAACAAGTGACGGCACTGACACCCGTGCCCGTCTCAGTGCTGCTGTGAGGACCCGCTCAGTGTGACGTCACCTGTGTGTTTGCAGCCAGGTGTGACGGGGGCCTCTTCCAGGAAAACACTGAACCGGTAGCGTCTGAGAGGCCGTGCCCGCGCGCGTGCAGGGATGGGCGCAGGGTGGGGGGCACACGGAAAGCCGGGGTCCAGCTGGAGATGTCTGCATCGGGGAGGGCACCAGCACCGCGGCTCTCAGGTTGGGACCTCAGTGCAACGTCGTCCTCGTGCGCCCCAGGGAGAGGCCCCGGCCACCGGGCTGGCACGCGGGGCCGGGGCACGGAGCCAGCTCCTCGTCCGGCCTCCCTCTCCCCGGGCCCCGGCCCCCCGGCCCCCCCTCCCCGACTCCCTCCCACGGGTTCTGCTCTGCTCGGGGTCCCGCCCCAGCGCCACGCGGTCCTCCCTGGGGACTCTGCGCGTCCATTTTTTTGTTTTCATTGTGCTGAGTGCGTGCGCGTGTTCACAGACGCTGGCATCGTGTAGACAGACCATACCAGCAGGGGCCTTCCCCCCGGCTTACAGGAAGCTGCCTTCTCCCTCCCCCCCCCCCGGGGTCCCGGCTGCATCCCTGGGGGTCTCACGGCCGGGTGAATGCCATGCCTTGTTCAAACTCGGGTGTTTTGAGCTCTCTCTCTCAGAGCCTCTTTGAAAACATTAAATAAAACCCCGTTGTCGGCGTTTCTGGGAACCTCCAGCCCCCCTCCCCCCCCCACCCCCGCTCTCCCTCCCGGACGCGGAGAACAGGACGGACTCCACGGTAAACGTCTGTTTCGGTCCTCACCTCCCTCTTCCCCCTCAGCCTCACCCGTGTGCCTTCGGTGCGTCGGTGTCCGTGTCCTGGCGCCACACACACCAGTTTCTTGGCCCGTCGTGTTTCAATGCACACGTGTGTGTGCAAACACACTCATACATGCACACTCGCTTTCCTTAGTGTGGCATCAGCGCCTGCTTGAAGGCAGACATTATTTGTACACACACACACACACACACACACACACACACAAGAAAACCTGTGAAAAGACGACAGTGTTTGGGGCAAAGGAGCTGAGGGCCCTGCAGGGAGGAGGGGGGAGGCCGAGACCGAAACCAGAAGGAGGTCGCTGGCCGCGGACCGAGCGCCGTCTTCACGAGGAACGGGGGGGCCGGGAGTGTCTGGGAGTCAGCGTGCAGGTGGCAGCCAGGAGCTCCAGGGAGCCTCGGACCCCGCAGTCCTGGTGCATCAGTGAGAGGAGAATAAAGAAGGTTTTCGTGACCTTCCCGATGGGTCTGATTCGGTGATAATTAACTTGCCCAGAACCTGGAAGTGAAACGTGTCTCTCAGTGTCCTGGCAGACACTGGGGTTTCTCTCACTCACGCCTGCAGGCCCGGCACGTGGGTCGATCGGGGCCATGGCGCGGGCACCCGGCCAGGCCCTGTCAGCTGGGCGGCTCCGTGCTCACACCAGCGGGTTCCGGTCCTCACTTGGCGAAGTCACGTTCCGTGTTCCGGTGCTTTTCAGAAAACCCGTGTGGACTCCCACACGTGAAACTCTGCATGGACGGCACATGTATGGGTTCCTTGGAGTCCACGCTGGCGGTGGCTTCGTCAAGGGCTGCTGTCGCTGCTGCTGTGACCGGTGCCGACGCCCTTGACCCAGGCCCAGTCTGACTCCAGGCCTTTCTCTCAGGGCGTCAGCAGACGACCTGCTTTGATACCCGGGACCCGTTTCCCTGCACGGTGTCAGTGCCGTGTGTGCATACGTGACCCTGTGTGCGCACACGTGACCCCACATGCACACACGTGACCCCGCGTGCTCAGGAGCCGTCGTGTTTCACGGGGAGGAGGGCAAGTGCTTTTCTGAGAACCGCTGTCCCGCCGTTTGCGACTCGGAGCTGCCCAGAGCATGCGCAGTGACAGTGTGTGAAGGGCGTTTTCACACGGGTGTTCGTCTCCCGGGAGAAAACCCCACCTTCACACGCACACGCGCCTGCGTCACTGGCTGGTCCCCTACACGGAGGTCTCTACGTGAGGTCCCCCCGCACGCACACACGCCGAGGCTCCGGAGGGCACTGCGCACAGGAAACCGCAGGGGTGCCGAGAGACCCCGAAATCACGGGGACCCCCTCGGAGTCGCCGGGCCAGACTGCTCGCAGGTGGAAGGGCTCTGCCGCCCGACGCGGGGCCTGACGCGACCCCCCCCCCCCCCCGGGACAAAACGGAGACTGACACGCCGTCTGCTTCCTTTCCAGCGGTGACCTGCCCTGGCATCGAGACCCAGCTGTCGGAGCACGTCGCCTGGAGGCTGGTGTCGGGGGCCCCGGACGAGTTCGGGGCCCAGGTGGTGCTGAGCTGCAGCCCCGGGTACTACCTGGAGGGCAGCAGGCTGCTGCAGTGCCGCGCGGACGGGGCCTGGAGCGCCGGCGAGGAGAGGCCGCGGTGCCGAGGTGAGTCCGTCCGCGGAGTCAGCCCCACGTCCAGGCCGGGCGCGTGTCTGGGAAGACAGCCCGACGTGCCGGCAGCGGCTGCCGGCCCTCTCCTCAGGACCCCGCGGGCCTCGGCGTTTGCGCTGGGCCGCCGAGCTGCCCGGCCCGGACTGCGCTCCGGGGGGAGGCCGTCCTTCCCGCGGGGACACGACAAGCAGGGCTTTGAGTCGGCCTCGCAATAAACACGCGCAAACGGAAACGCAGAGCAGCGTCGCTGCCGCTGCTCCGGGCTCAGCGCGACCCCGGCGTGGGGAGCAGCCGGCCGTCCCCCGAGGGAGGGTCCGCGGGAAACCGCCGCGCCTGGAGTCAGGGCCGGGTCCGGCCGGGGTCGCGCGGCTGAAGCGCGCAGCTGGGCAGGACGAAGCAGAGGACAGACGGGAACAGAGCGAATGTGCTTCCTGCTCGCTGTGGTTCAGCGTCTGGCGGGACGGCGGTTCGCCAGGAACTCGGACACAAATAAGGGCGGGCCGGTGACCTCCGTGGAGGTCAGGAGCAGCCCGCGCCCCCGGCCGGCCCTGCCGGAGCCTCCGTTCCGGGGTCTCCGTTCCGGGGTCTCCGTGCCGCGGAGACCCCCCACCCTCAGCAGCGTCCCGGGGCGACCGTCGGGTCCCCGGATCCCTCCGCGCTGCGCTCCTGGGTTAGTGCGCTCCCCCCGCCCGCCCCGCATGGCCGAGCAGCTGACCGCACGCACCCACGCCGTGACGCTCAGTTTGGAGACTCGGATACTCGGTCGTCCGGGTCGAGGGGAGAATGGAGGGGGAGGAGTGAGGGGCGTTTACCCCTGGGCCACGTGGGAGGGTCCCCGCCAGAAGCGGGATCTTCAGAACCGGCACAGGAAAGCTGCTCGGGGTGGGGGTTCCCGCATCGCCGGAGTTCCGGGCTGTCCCTCCGTCCCGGCTGCTCGTTTAAGCCGCTCGTGTTGGCCCTCGGGTGGAGGGGGCAGGAGGGGCTCCGTGGACCTCCCGTGTGTGCGAGGAGGGGCCCGGATTGATCGGTGCGTGCTCGGGCACGTCAGCCCATCAGCCTGCCCCTCCCACCTGCGCTGGGGAGACCACGGAAAGGCGTCCTTGCCGCCTGCCCTCCACGTTGGAGCGGCCGCGGCCGCCACTCAGAGCAGCCAGAAGTGACACTCTCGGGACTTACACATCAGTGTGCGGCCCGCGTCAGGCAGCCCCAGGGACACGCATCGCCCCGGGGACGGCTGAGGACACACTTGCACCCCCACTTCCGGAGAGGACCTCGTGCCCACTTGCACCCTGGAGCATTGGAGCCTGCGAGGGGGCGCTCCCTGGACGAGGGCAGAGCAGGTTCCCGAGGCCACTCCGGGACCTGGGGGGAGGGAGGAGCCTGGAATCCAGGCTTTCCCGTGCGTGTCGGGTGTTCAGGGCATTTCTCCGTTCCCGTTCCTGCTGGGGGCCCCCCTTCCAGTCAGGCAGCGCCCCCCTCCTCCCCACAGGGCCTCTGCACCTGGGCCCCATCACCCCGCGGCTCTCACTGGACTACACACCCCACTAGTTCTCCTTTACCATCCACGGACCCTCGGAGGGTGAAGCTCAGACAGCCCCGCCACCGCCCCCGAGAGGGGCACTTCTGACGGGGACTCGAGCACAGAGCGCCGCCGGGGCCGAGCGGGCCTGTCCGTGGAGCTGCCGCGGGACCTGCGGGAGGAGGCGGCCTCGCGCTCCCTCGGCCCGAAGCATGACCCCCGGGCCAGCGACCCCGCGTGGGTCCAAGTGGGCCTTCAAACGTCACGGTGAAGTTCACGCTGCGTTTGGGAAAAGGCTTCACGAGAAGTTCACGCGAACTGGGGAGCCTTGATCCTGGCCGGATTCGCGGACATCGGGCACGGCAGCCCTGCCGGCAGCGTCACTGAATGTGCACGACACGACCCCCGAGGGGCTCAGCCGTCTCCGGCGCTAGTGACCCAGGGAGCCGTCTCCTCCACAGCCACGTGCCGGTCAGGACACGCTCCGGGCGGGACTCCCCGAGTTTCCGGGGGGCGTCGCCCCGCAGAGCACACGCCAGGCTGTGCACGTCGGCCGGTCCGTTGCACAGGGCCCCGGGGGCACCGCACTGGGCGGTAGGATCCGCCCGTTCGAAAGGCTGGTCCCCGTGGGAGGGGTGGGCGTGTTTCTTCCCGTGAACCACCAGCGAAGGCCCACACTCCAGATCCGGCCCTGGTGGTGGGTAAGCAGGTCCCGAGACAGAGCTCGCTGGCTGAGCCCTGCCTGCTCGGGGCCCCTGGGGCTGGGGTCCTGTCCACGGGCCGGGCGCGGCCAGGCGGCAGGGCGAGGGGGACAGGCCCCCGTGTAAGACACGCTGCTCTCACACAGGGACGAAGGGCTCACTCCCGGGAGCCACGGAGAGAAAGGACAAACGGACGACGGTTTGGAGATGGTGGTGGGCCGGGCGGGGGAGGTGGGAGACGGTGTAAGGGGGATAAATGGTGATGGGAGAACTCAATAGAAGTTGTTTATAAAAGAAACGACAGTTTCAACTACCCGTACACCTAAGAAGAAAGCTGCGGACAGGAGCAAACAGAATTGTGAGGAAAATGGACAAACGTGAGCTGACCACCCCAGACCCCGTACCCCTCTCTCGGTGACCGCGAGGCCCGTGGACAGAGGGCCGGCGGGGACACGGGTTCGAAGCACGGTGCCGTTGGACTTGACCTGCTGCTGACGGGTCCGCCGTGCCGTCCGCAGGGCACTCCCCTGGCCGGCAGCAGATCGTGCACGTTTCCAGGGTTCACCCGGAACGTTTCCTGAGAGGCATGCGAATTTACGAGGGAGCCTCCGTCTGCAAGGTGTCCCCCGCCCGGCACCAGGGACGGGGGCAGGTGACTCACCTCCAGAAACCCTCGTCGGTGAAGACGGCACGGATTCGCCACCGAACGCCTGCTGAGCCTGGCCCCGCAGCCGCCGCCCTGGCCGCCGTCCTTGCCCTCTGGCTGCAGACGGGGCCCGAGGTGGCTTCCGGGCCGGGTTGGAGAGCCACCCAGCATCCCCAGGTGTCTTCCTCACACGTATCCAGGAGGCGGCCGTGGTCCTGGACTTCTGTTTGCTTTGCTGCTGCTAGGCTGTTACTTTTCTCAGGCGTCTCGCCGAGAACCTAGAAGGGTGGGCAGGAGTTACTTTTCCTCCTCCACCGGCTCGGCCCCGCCAGGTGCACCCACGGGGCCCCGAGACTGCGGAAACCGGCCAGTGTCCCTCGCGGGCAGCTGCCGAAGTGAGGTCAGAGCCGCCGCGTAGCCTGTGGCCAGGAGCGGCGCCCTGGACCTCTGTTTCCCCGCGTCTTACCGGCTCGCCGTCAGCAGGGACTTGAGAACTGTTAGCTCCCTGCCGGCCTGCCCCAGCCCTTCGCACGTGGTGACCCTGAGCGGCGGTGTCCGAGTGCTCCTCTGGGACAGCCTCCCCTCGCTCCATCCCCCCCCCCCACCCCCGGCTGGAAACACACTGCGGCCTCCGACAGGCGCGTGATCTTTTCCGCCCCGAGACGCCACGGCCGTCTGGGCTCCTGGGCTCCCGCTTGTGGAGCCCAGGGAACCGGGTGGTGCCGTGCGCGTCTCCAGCGAAAGGGACCTTTTAATTTAGCTCCCAAACGGCGGGAGTGGTCGTGGGGGCAGAAGGGGACGCCGTCAGCAGTTATGTGGGGACAGCAGGTGTGCCCTGAGGACATGCGGTCACCCGAGCTCCAGCCACGCAGGGCTGGACTTCCTCGTTTTGTAATTGTTTAGAAAGACTCCACACGCCAGCTGTCGAGTCAGCTTTCGTATGGAGCTCAGGGTCCCAACAAGTCACGCAAGTCCCTGGGAGAATAAACGAGCCAGTGCTGTCACTGGGGCGGGACTTCCTGCCCTCCCTGACCCCCAGAGAGACCACTCTGAACTCCGCGGGGCACACGGCCGTGTCCAGGGACGGGTGCGAGGCTCCGTGACCGAGGCGGGCGGAGGGGCGGACAGGAGGCCGGCGCGGCTGGCTGGCAGACGGGCCTGGGTGAGAACGTTGTGGGTGCTGAGCATTTTCTCAAGAGAGGCTTAGCGTCCTGTGAGGGTGGGGCCCCGGGCAACTGAAGGGACCCAGACGACGTCGGGGTCCACTCTGAACTTCCACGCTTTCGTCTCGAGGAGGAGAATGAGGCTTCCCAGCGGGCTGGCCCCCCCCCCCCCCCGAGCAGGCGCCCAGCCCCGCGTTCCCGGTGAAGGTTAAGGCGGACGGTCGGTTACTTGCAGGCGGCACGGTGACCCCGGAGCTGAGGTGAGAGTCACAAGGTCACTCTTTGTCTCACAGTCATCTCCTGCGGGGGCCTGTCCTCGCCCCCCAACGGCAACAAGATCGGGACGCTGACCGTCTATGGGGCCACGGCCATCTTCACCTGCAACACGGGCTACACGCTGGTGGGCTCGCCCGTGCGCGAGTGCCTGGCCAGCGGGCTCTGGAGCGGCTCCGAGACGCGGTGCCTGGGTAAGCGCCCCCTCCCCCACCCCCACCCCCACCCCCACCTCCCGTGGGCAGGTGGGTCGGGAGCCCGGAGGCAGAGCAGGGCCGGGGCAAGCACGGGGACGGGCGCTCCAGAAGGCCCCGACCCCGGGGACTCCTGAGTAGCTGTGGGGTCGTCTCCAGTCTGGTCGCCGAACAGTCATGCCGTGCCTTAGGTGGCGTGACAGTGTTTTATAAAGTGCAGAGGCTGTCACGATACAGCACGGAGAATTTAAAAGAGCCTTTGCATTCAAAGAATTACAAATTATGGCAACAAGTTGGAGAGAGGGCTTGAGGCGAGCGCCGTGAGTCACTTTAAGCGACAAACGTGGGCAACGACTTGGTCCTCCTTCCCGGAGGTTAAGATGTTTTGCGTGATAATTGTTAAGACTCGAGTTGATAACGTTTCTCTTGAAAAGCCTTCTGAGTAAGTGTATGCAGACTGTTGAATGGGCAGCTTAAAGTACAATGACTTCAGTGCTGCTTTTCGGGCTCTGCGTGGTTGGTGAAAGGGGTCGACTGCCTCCACGCTCTCTGTGACTCGGTGACGTTCTCATCACGAGTCACGGCCGTGGACGCAGGAGAGGGGCCGCATCCGGCTCCCCCGCCCCCCGCCCCCCCGCGCTGGGACCACTCTCGGGACTGAGCCGAGACTGGGGTGGTTTGGATCGTAAAAGTGTGTTCTTCTCACTCCGGAGAATTCGCAGAAAGACTCGGGAGAACGGGCAGACAGGGATGGAAGCAGAGTAGTGACCCCAGAGAAAGGCCACCAGAGGGAGCCAGGGGCTGTCGCTCTCACCGAGAAACAACGCCCCCCCCCACCCCCCCGTAAACCCCACAGACGCGGGCGACCCAGGAAACCCGTGTCTCCGCCGCGAATTGCAACGCCGGGAGGAATGAAAACGCAGTTTCGGCCGCGCCTTGCTGGTTGCGAACCCGTTCCTTTCTGGTCCGTCCCGTGAGCGTGAGACGCAGAAAGGGCCGGGGCCTCGGGCAGCTTCGGCGCCTCCTTCGGCCTGGAAGCCGCTCAGTCCTGGGCTTCGCTGGGGCCGGCGGACCCCAGAGGCGCCTTTCCCCGCGGCGCGGGGTCGGACCGCGGGCTCGGCCCCGAGGTGGGGAGCAGGAGGAATGTTCTGAGTGGGTGTCTCAGCCCCAGCGGGACGCGTGATGTCTTAGATGCTGCCGCACCGGGGGGCGGGGGGGGGGCGGCGGGGGGGCGCCTCGGGAGGAAGTCCCGCTGAAAATGGGGAGGAGGAAAGGGGCCGGACGGTGGTGTATGGTCCCTCGCGTTGTGGGACCCGGACGCGACCCACGAGGGGTGACGACATCAAGGGAGGCGTGGGGCCCTTGAAAGGAAAAACTGGAAAAGGATCAGCAGTGACATCTAAGCACACGTTTCTAAGGCCCCGCGTGAAAAAGGGGTAGGTAGTACACTTAGTGTGAATATTTAAACCCGTTTAAAACGCAGTAAATGCAGTTTCCCAGCTGCCAGCTGAGCCGCGGGCCGGCACCCCTCACACCCCTCACGGGCGGAACAGGACGGTGACGTGCGTCTCTTCCAGAATAATGGACGGCCCGTGGGCGCCCGGCACACACGACCCGCAGGAGCGCGTGTCCGCAGCCCCCGGGGTGGGGGTGCGGGTGAACGGGTGACCGGGGTGGGGGGCAGAGGGACGCCCGCGGTGGAGAAGACCCTGAAGCGCTCGGGAGGAAAGGGGGGGCGGCCGCAGCAGGGCACCCGCACGGACATCCGACCGCACGGACAGAGGGCGCCTCCGCACCCCAAGAACTAACCAAACCAGGTGCCTTGGTAGCGCGCAGTGACGTAGAACAACATGGTCTGTTGATGACTAAAAATGGACAAGGCAGCTGTGAGTTTATCTACGGAATCTTCACTAGAACTATGGAAAGTGTTTATTATTCCTACTTACAAATAAGGAAAAACAGCCTTCCAGAAATGAGGAATTTGCCCCACGTGGCGAAGCTAATGACTACCAGAAGCCGTACTGACACCTGGGCAGCGTGGCCACCGAGCAGAGACTCTGTGACCCTAGGGACACAACCAGCGTGCCGTGTGTCTGAGGGCATGTGGTGCTGCAGGGCCAGCTGCGGGCGCCCAGCGGGGTGGGGGTGGGGGTGCGGGTGCGGGTGACCTGCCCAGACCTGCCCCGGGCTCCCACCGGAATGGGGCGTCGTGCCCAGCCCTGCACCGTCCGGCCGTGCCCCTGCCCACGCTGCCCCTGGGGCTCCTGCTCACCGATCCTGCTGCTATTTTCCTTCTACTGCCTCTCACTGGAGTCGTGCCTCTCTTCTTCGCGTGGTTATGAATCCCTTGAAAATCACTCTGGGTTTCTGTCAAGTGAAATGCCCTTGGGTGACCTTCCAGCTTGCCTGGGCCCCAAGAGGGTAAACTTCGTAGTCACGGAGGGAAAATGACTTCAAACACGATGGAGGCGTTGGCGAGGATCATTGTTTTAAAATCCAGGAAACAGCCGATACAAACCCACGGCTTCTAGTCTAACAGAGACGCCCCCCAGTAACACCAAGCCACCCCCAAACTCAGAGACACAAATCACCCCAGGGCAGGGGGATGGGAAATTACCCGAAGAAACGGAGGCGGTCCCGAGTTCCCCTGGAAGAGAACTGCCTCCCTTCTCACGCGTCTCCCCCGGGTCAGGCAGGCGGCAGACGCAGGTGGGCGGCCCGGGCCCCTGCTCTTAGGGCGTGAGCAGTGGAGGCAGCGAGGGAAGAGCGTCCTGCTTCTGCCCGCCCCCTTCAGAGCCGGCGGAGCCACACGCCCCCTGGACTCCGGGTGCGGCCCGTGGGCAGTGCTGGCAGGACTCCGTCACACACACCCCATAGGAACACTCCATTAGAGCTGACAGCGCCTCGGGGACGCCGTCCCCCTTTCCGTTTGTCGGCGCTGGGCTGTGCAGCCTGTTCGACGCCCGTGCCCCCCTCACCGGCCAGACCCCCGTCGGTGCCGTAGCCCCCGTAGTCACGGGGCAGCGCTCTGAGGTCTGGCCCTTCCTCTTCCCGGCCGCCTGCCGCTCCCCCCGCGCCCGCCTGGCCTCGGCCCCCCAGAGCCCGCTCTGCGTCCTCGCGCCCCCCCCCCCCCGGCTCCGGCTCCCCCTGCAGCTCCGTGCCGGCCGCGCCCACCCAGACGCCACCCAGTGCACCCCCACGCGCGCGTCCGAGGTCGAACTGACGTCCTGGCCCCTCTCCCGCCTTCGAAATTTCATGAAGTGTTTCGTAGCCTCTCGCCGTGGAAGTAGAATAACCGCACAAATAACATTCTGGTGCAGGAAGTAGGCGGGAAATCGTAATTGTGGAAACAAACCCATTGACAACTTCTTAACGTTAGTGTGTTACCCACAATCGTTGAGAAAATAAACGAGTTAGACAGAAGGACTCTGGGCCGTAACAAGCAGAAAGGGGGAGTTTGGGGGAAGGTTAGCCTCTAGCACGTTACCTGCTCGGCGATGGAAGCCCACACATCTCTGATACGGTCCCGTCCCGAAAAGACTCCCGAGGGTGCTCACGGGTCTCCCGGTGTTTCAGCGGGCCACTGCGGGTCCCCGGACCCCGTCGTGAACGGCCACATCAGCGGCGACGGCTTCAGCTACCGGGACACCGTGGTGTACCAGTGCAACCCCGGCTTCCGGCTCGTGGGCACCTCCGTCCGGATCTGCCTGCAGGACCACAAGTGGTCGGGGCAGACGCCGGTGTGTGTCGGTGAGTGGCCCCCCGGGGCGGCGGGGGCCGCCCTCCTCCCGCCCCTCAGCCTCACGTCGGAGCACGGACCCACGTGGAGACCCCTCCTGAGAGGGACCACCGGGCAGCCCGTGTCCTTTTGTTCCCAGTGTCCCTCCCGCTCCGACTCCGTCCCCCTCCAGCAGACTCGGCCACTCCCCCAAGAGGGACCCCTCCCCTGGAGGATAGAGTGGAGGGTGGTGCTCCCTCCCCTGACGGCCTCACGGGGCGGCGGGGGGGGGGGGGGGAACAGGGGTGGAGCTGAGTGCCCGCAGCAGCCCCACTCCCTCTGCCCCCCGCACCCCAGTTCCGTGTTTTTGTCGTGGCCCCTCACACCACAGAGGGTGGGCACCGGTCCTTCCTCCCGGGGAAAGAGGTGACTTGCATGTGGTGACTGTCCTCAAACTCAGTGACTCCCCAGGTAAACACAGAGGGGCATTTTCAGGAGAGATTGCCCCCGCATCACAGATGTGGTTCTAAACCACGTTTCCTCACGCCTGTGCTCCATGAAACAAAGGGAGTGTCTGTGACTGTGGCAGGGGGACAGGTGTTGTCTGGGAGAGCCAGGGGCGGAAACCTTGCTTAGAAGGAAAAAACACACTGGCAAGATGGAGGAGAAAACGCCAGTTTCCGGGCGGTGGTGTGCTTCTTCTCTGCGAGGGCCAGCACAGGGCGTCTCGGGGCTCGTGCTCCTGTTGGATCGGCCTTGACCTGATGGGAGCTCGCTGCCCCGGGAGGGGTCACGCAAGAGGGGTCGGCAAAGACGTGCCGTCTCGCCTGCACGCGCATCTTTGCCGATTTCACGGTGTCAGAGGGGCGTTGGCATCGTCTTCCGCACACGGTCTGGACGGTCGGCCAAGCCCCGTGATGTTGCAAAATGAGGCTCCCACCGGCGGAGCTGGTGTTCTGAAAGAAAATACTCAGAACTCGTGATTAGTGCGAAAATTTCAGCCTCCCTCGTTTTCATGGCTTTATTTGAAAATTACTTGTTGTTCTGTCATAACGTGAGAGTAAGACGTAGTAATTATGATGATAAAAAAAGTACATTTTGGGTGCATTTTCCACAACTTGAACAAAACCCTGTGGACTCAGCCCATGGTGTTTCCCCAGTGGCTCCTTCTAACCACAGTGTCTGGTTGGCTGTAAACCCGGAATCCGTCCGTTTGACACACCTGCTGCTTGTCACTGACGAACTCCGGGTGACGGGGTGACCGCGTGCTCGCTGACGATGACACCTACCTGTCCTCCCCCGCAGCCATCACCTGTGGCCACCCCGGCAACCCCGCCCACGGGCTCACCAACGGGAGCGCCTTCAACCTGAACGACGTGGTGAACTTCACCTGCGGCACCGGCTACGTGCTGCAGGGCGCGTCCCAGGCCCAGTGCCGGAGCGGCGGCCAGTGGAGCAGCCCCCTGCCCACCTGTCGAGGTAGGACAGCTCCCGGGGGCGAGGGGGCGCTGCCCGGGGGTGGCAGGCTCTCACACGGCAATCCACTCCTGAGGGGAACACATGGGTCTCTCCGGGGCCCGGGTCTCCTGTGGGACGGACATTCCGTCAGAGCTGCCCAGGGGCTCCCTCCTTCCAAGACGGAGCATCTCCCGTCCCTCCACCCACTCACTCCTCCTCTGCTTGTCTATCGCTGCCGTGTCTGCGCAGCCTCGTCGGCCCGTGAGCCTGCAGCCTCAGGGAGGCACCGGAGGCGTTCCTGTTGCCTTGAGACCTTCCCTCCTGCCATCCACCCCTTCCCCACCTGCCACGGAGACCCAGACCGCAGTCTGCATCTCCGGGGAGACGCTGCTCTGTCGTCTCGTACCTCCAGGCGTTCTGGCTGAGGGCAGCCGAGGCCTCACTTCAGTCCCTGTCTCAAGACGCCCTTGGGTGCAGGGGGAGTCACGCCCGAGGGTGCCGGGGCGCTCGACCTCCCGATGGTGACGGGGGACGCAGGCCCGACCCCCGTGGAGGCCCCTGCCCCAGCAGTCACCCAGCTGCCCCGAGGGACCTGCCGTCCCGCGAGGCCACGGCAGGGTGGAGTACAGGTAGTTTCCCCCGACAGCACCTGGGCTGGGTTGGGCCACCAAGCCGACCGGAGCTGGCCCCAGTGCCCAGCTTCAGCTCAAGAGGGAGCGGAGCCTCCTAATGCCATGTCCAGAGGAAGCGTGGACGTCCGGCCCGGGATGCCCAGACTCAGAGCAGAAGCCCCAGGGAAGCCGGGTCCCTGGGCCGACTCCGCCCTGGGCTGCCCACAGGGCACCCGCCCAGGGGCCCAGGGTGGGCGGGGGCTGCTGCTTTGTTTGCTTGTTTCAAAGGAAACTGATTACTCTTCTACCTGAACAACAACCTCCCTAAAACTAAGGAGCACACAGCCCGTGGACTGAGCTAGGGCTGAGACTGTTTCTGCACATTGGCTTGGGGATCACAGCAAGAAGCTCAAGGAGACCCCAGGGGCTCCACTGTGTTCTCGCGGTAGCGTCATTCTCTGCAGACCTGGCCCTGAGCCCCCTCCCCCAGGGGGCAGCACCCAGTGCTGTTGAGTGAGTGCAGGTCAGGGACCGGGGCGGGGCTTTGGGCTCGGCAGCCTGGCTGGGACTCACCATGAGGTGCCCGGGCCAGCATGCACCCGGCAGAGGTGAGGGGGGCCACCGAGGACGGTCCCGGTCCCTGGTTTCAGAGTGATCGGAGTGAAAACTCACCACGTTTTCAAGGCTCCCCTCCTGCGGCCACGGCGGCTCCCGGAAAACACCCCGTTTCTGCACAAAGCGGAGGAAGCAGCTGGATCTCTGTTACCCCGACAGTAACCACTTCCCAGCCGATGACGCCCCTTTTCTTCCCTTGTGTCTCCAGCTGCCCCTTCCCTTGAGCTCCCGGCCCCCGGTGGCCCCTGCTTGCTGGGCGCCCTCCTTCTCGGCACCCCCACATGCCTGGGCCACCTGGGGGACAGCTGGGCCAGCACATCAAGCTGCAGGTGCAGCGGGGAGCGGCTCACAGGGCAGCCCCGGGAGCACTGCCCCTCCCGCGTGGCTTCTGAGGGCGTCCCGGGCTCAGGGCCTCGCGCTCGCGGCCGAGCGGCCCCTCTGCCGTCACGACGAGGAGACCCCGATGCCGTTTCGGCCTGTCCCCAGACGGTCATCGGCCCCAACTCGGGCTCCACACTGTCTCCGGCGTCACCGCTAACGCAGGAGTGACACCAGGCGGCGGCGGCTTCTGGCCCCCGGCCGCCCTGCGGCTCCAAGGACCGGGGGCCCGCACGCGGTGTTACAGGTCATGGGACGACTCCTGTCCCCGTCCAGGAGACCTTCTCCGGGCAGTAACTCCTGTTATTTCCGTGTGTGCGGTTACACTTCTCCTGTGGAGACAGGGAGCCACGGAGCCTTAAAAACACCCGTCCGTGCTCCCCAAACGTGTGACCCCAAAGCACTGGATCCTTCCCGCTGTCCACTCAGGGCTGGCTTTTAAAAAGCCCAGAACCACATTCCACTCAAGGGCACCTCTGCGGCCCTCGGGCCCCTGCCTTCCACCCGGGGCTGAGACGCACGCACGGGCTGCCCCAGAATGAGCTGCCGGGGCCGGGTGGCCCAGAAATGCCTGCGGGGGGCGCCGCTCCCTCGCACAGCTGCCGGGTTCTCGCCATGCTGGGCTCTCTCTGCCTGCGGGCTCCTCTCTGCCCCCCCCCGCACCTGCTCACGCAGGTCATCTTTCCACCCAGAGGCCACGGCAGTGCCCCCTGCAGTAACCAGAGTCTGCAGCCCGGCACCCGCGGGCTCCTCCTGAGGGGGCCGGCGCTCGGCCCACACGTCTGTCGGGCCGACGGCAGAGCCGCGACTGCGTTTGCATGGATCGGACCCGCGGCCGGGACTGGGGGTCATTACTGTCTCACAAGGTCCAGAAACAGCACCCGTGGGTGAAAATACTCAAACGAGCTTCCGCTGGTTCTAGGTTGTTTTCATAGCATAAAAACTCACCCAAGAAAACTGAGTCTAGACTCTCCATGGAAGGAGCCCATCACTAAGAAATAGTTCGAGGAAATGAGCCTCGTGTTGCTAAAGTTGCTGCAGTCGCCGGCAGACTGCTTGGCCTGTTCAAGCCCCAGCGGCCCGAGGCAGCAAGGGGACGGCACAGGGGAGTGGATTGTGTGATGAGCCGGCTGCGGCGTGGTCGTTTCCACAGCAAAGAGGGGCTCTCCCACCCCCCCGCCGACCTGGGTGACCAGGCGCGGCCGTCTGACCCCCGTGTGCCGCTGTCTCTTCCCAGTGGTCAACTGCTCGGACCCCGGCTTCGTGGACAACGCCGTCCGCCACGGGCAGCAGCGGCCCCCCGAGAGCTTCGTCTACGGGACGAGTGTCTTGTACCACTGCAAGAAGGGCTTTTACCTGCTGGGCTCGTCCGCCCTCACCTGCACGGCGGACGGCGTGTGGGACCGCTCCCTGCCCCAGTGCCTGGGTGAGTGAGCCTGTCTCCTTGCCCTCGGGCCCCAGGGTCCCCCGAGCACCCCACACGGCAGACGGGTTTTCTGTCCAGTGGTCGGTCGGAATGCGTTGGTTTTTAATTCTCTCTAACCCCCAACCCCCGTGTCACAGACTGTGTGAGTTTTTATGATGCCTCTGTGGATCGGCAGGAGGTCACCAACAACAACACAGACTGGTTTTGGGGGGATAAGAGGTGGGGGACTTTGGCAGGCTCCACACCCCTGGCCCCAGGGAGAGAGGGGCCCAGACAAGCACCCTCGGGGGCCGCTCCGTCTCGTTGCTCCTCACGCTGCTGTCGCCGCTCCAGCCCAGCCGACGGCTGAGTCCACACGGCCAGACGGGGTGCCCAGCTCCATGTGCCTCTGGCTTTGCCCCGCGCCGGCCCGGGTTCAGAAGTGGGGGCCGAGGCCCTGGCGGGGACAGTCCTCCCTCCCACCTGTGGCCAGAGAGGGGAGCACTTGCAGGGACTGATTTGGGTGTCGTGGGCACCTCTGGTGGAGTCACCAGTAACTACAGTAAAGAAGACGGTGTCTTGACCGTACCTTGCTGTCCACCTGCCGGGTTACCTCGGGGGCACGCAGAGTGCTCTGAGGAACAGGGTGCCTCCGTGAGCAGACGGAACCTGGGGTTCCCACGGTAGCCCCCCGAAAACATTATCATCGGTGCACCTCATACCACATGGATTAATGAAAACACTTTTTTTAACCTAAGTAGTTACCATCTTTTTTTGCCTGAGAAAGCACGTTCTCCTTGCGCTCAGAGAGCCATGTTACTAAAAAAAGGCCTGAAACGTAGGAAAAGGGGCTGCCCTCCTTGGCCCTTTGCAAATCGGCCGGAAAGCCGACGGCCTCTGACCCGAGGATTTGGTCTCCTCGGTGCGTGTCCCCCGTGCAGGAAGGACGCGAGGACTGTGAGCCCCTGGCGGGCACACGTGGTGAGGGCAGGTGGCCCGCTCCGCCCCTTGTCACCTGGCAGCATTTCCGCACCTTCCGGAAAGGCCCGGGGCTGGAGACCCCTGTTCTGCTCGCCCTTCCCCACCCCGGCCGACCCCTGCAGGGACGCTGCGTCTCTCTTTCTGGCTGCGCCAGCCGTCTCCACGGAGAAAGCGCGCAGGGAGGCACCCAGCCCCGTGGGACCGGAAACGCCCCAGCAAACGCACTGGGGTCGTCATCCGGTCTCGCCCGCTTTGTGGTTTTCCGTGCCTTCACACGAGGGGATTTTTCTGAGAAATCGTGTTGGTTTCTTTTTCTCCCCAAACATTCCTTGGAAGCCTTCCTTGGCACGTGGGAGACTGTGTTTGTTTTTGTAACGGTGCCGAGGTGCCCCCGGTCTCGGGGAAGCAGGGTCTCACTGGCTCGTGAGTTCCCGGGTGCCTGGCCCCCCCCCCCGACCCCACGCTGTCAGGAACCATGGGAACTTGCGAGCTGCGGGGAGCAGAGGTCCCCCTCGGGGTGGTCCGCTCCCGCAGGCGCCTCGGCAGCCCAGGGGCCTCGAGGGCCTCGCCACGCTGGTTCCCTTGACCCGCTTTCTCTCGTCTCACCGGGCACAGGTCATGTGCGCGGGCTCTGGCTGGGGCGGCTCAAGTTAGCTGCTTCTCGGGCCCCCGTCTGCGCAGATCAAGCTGCAGTGAGCGGTCTGCAGGGGGCGGCTGCCTTGTTCTCCCGGGCACGAGCCGCGGCCACTCCGGCCACTCCAGGGCGACTGTGACCTCGGGATGCGTCACGCCCTCCCGCCGGCCCTGGGGCCGCTCCCCCGGGGCTGCCACCTGCCACACGTGCTCACCCCTGGGAGGCAGGTCGGTCACCCCTGGGAGGCAGGTCGGTCACCCCTGGGTGGCAGGTCGGCAGTCTCAGGAAAACCTGTTGAGGGCTCGAGTCCCGTTAGCGGTTTGCAGGCAGCATCAAGTTCGCCTCGTTAACCCCCATTTGGGGCTTTCTCAACAGGGAGAGAGAAATCTTTATAATCCCCTGTGAATCCAGAGTCCAAAATACGGCTTCTCGAGGGATAATTTCTGAATATGTGTGGGTCCGATTTGGTGTGGTTTTAAGAAAATGAACAGGGTGAAATCATGAAATCATGTCCTAGAATAACTTGAGAAACAAATCAATCAATAATTCATGATTAGCTTTTGACAAACATTCTAGACTGTTCCCTATTCAAGGGAAAATTGCTAGAGCTGTCTCCTAGCCGTCAGAACTCGAAGAGTAAGCATATTAAACAGATTTTCCCCCAATTACTATACGTGATTGTCATCTCACTGAGGAAAGAGTGGAAATGGTTTTGAGGAGTCCACATTAACTTCTGACATTTTGAACAATACCGCTTATTTGGGATACAGTTGAGGGCAGATGGAAAAAGTCTACCGGAGTGACTTTGTCTGGAAAACCTAGAGGTAACTGTGTATCGTAGGCAAAGCTACTTCAGTTCCAGGCTCATAAAACCTCTGCACTGGCAGGACCCCCCAGCCTGCAGCGGTGTGTGGGGGTCCTGTGGGGGGGGAGGCCTGTTCAGGAGACGGTGTCGCTCACTCCAGGCGGCCGTGGGGCCCCGCCGGCATCTGGGGGGGTGTGGGTGGGCGTTTCTCACCGACACAGAGGGGTGTGACGGGGGCGGCACGCCCTGTGGTTCCTTTGTTTCCCTTCAGCTGTCTCCTGCGGGCACCCAGGGGTCCCAGCCAATGCCGTCGTCACGGGGGAGGTGTTCACGTACGGGGCTGTGGTTCACTACTCCTGCCAGGGAGCCCGGAGCCTCGTGGGCAACAGCACCAGAGTTTGCCAAGAGGACAGCCACTGGAGTGGGGCTCTGCCCCACTGTACAGGTGGGTGGTGGCTGTGTGTGTGTGTGCAGGTGGGCAATGGCTGTGCAGGTGAGCCATGGCTGTGCAGGTGGGTGATGGCTGTGCAGGTGAGCCATGGCTGTGCAGGTGAGCCATGGCTGTGCAGGTGAGCCATGGCTGTGCAGGTGTGTGATGGCTGTGCAGGTGGATGATGACTCTACAGGTGGATGATGACACAACGGGGTGATTGTGTGATGAGGGTAGAATTATTTTGAAATTATTAATAGTTCCACTTCAGCCAAATATGCCTTTATTATTTATCATCATCTTTTCAACTAGTTTCAGTATTTTACTTTATTTTTTATCACCGTTTGTCACCCTTATGCCCTCTTGCACCTCCACACCCCCCGCCCCCACAATCGCCTCGCTGCTGTCGGTGTCCGTGGGTCCTTCCCCTTTCTCCTTGTCTGCCCCACCCCGACCCCCAGCGCCCGCCGGAGCTGACAGCCCGCCCTCTGCCTGCGAGTCTGTCTCCGTTCCGTCCTCTGCGACCCCGCAGCTCACCCCCTGCCCGCCCTGTTCCGCCCTGCACGGAGCTTCCCCGTCACCCGCGCCGGCGCGGGCGCTGCTGCGGCCCAGTCTGTCCCCGTTTGCTCCTGTTCCTCTTCTGAGTCTCCTCTGAATTCCCCCACGTCCCCCCTGCCCCTGGTCTCTGCCATGGATGATTCCTCTCACCTTCCTTGAAAAGAGACATCGTCTGCATTTTCCGTGAACGTTTCTCAAATAAACAGGCACAGAAATGAATGTGCAGGGAATCAGCAACTCAGGGGTCATCCTGAAGATTCAGATTCAGATCCCCCTTTGACTCACGTTTGAGTCCCCCCGCCCGGCCCCGACCCGACGGCCCCTCCGTGCTCACACAGACACTCCCGTGGGCGAGCCCCCCTCCACCCTCCCGCTGCTTAGCAGCAGTGCCGACGGCCGCCACAGCCGAGTCTCGCCGGCGGTTGGTGTGCCGGTGACAGGAGCCCGGTTCTGCAGGCCCTCCATTCCTGCCCTGCGACAGAGGCTTGCGCCCTAGCCTGCCGCAACGCCGTGTGACCGTGACCCCCGCTCAGCACGCATTTCGGTGACTTTGCATCTCTGTTTTAACCAAGTCTAACCACGCTGGCTCTGCCGCGTGTGTTTACCCTCCACAGGCAACAGCCCCGGGTTCTGCGGGGACCCGGGGACCCCGGCGCACGGGTCCCGGCTGGGCGACGAGTTCAGGACGAAGAGCCTCCTCCGCTTCTCCTGCGAGGTGGGCTACCTGCTGCGGGGCTCCCCCGAGCGCACCTGCCTGCCCAACGGGTCCTGGTCGGGGCTGCAGCCGGCCTGCGAAGGTGCGTGAGCCCAGGCCTGCGCGGCGGCCTCACGGCTAGCCAGGTGCCTCCCTCCGGAGTGACCGGGGAGCTCGCCTGGGAGCCGGAGGGGAGGTTTAGAGGGTGTGCACGGAGAGTCTAGTTCCCCCTGCCTCCCCCCCGCCCCTCCCCCCACCCCCGTGTCGGAGAATCGGAAGGAAACAGACTGCGTAGACGGAGATCCCCGGCGAGTGGTCCAGAAGGCCCCGTGAGGTCCGCTCGCACCCTCTGAGGGCGTACAGCCCGAGCAGCTCCCGGCCACCCGCCTGCTGACGCCAACATCGGGTGCTCCTGGGGCGCCCTGGGGCGGCCGGTGGGGAGGAGCTGAGTGAGGGGCCGGCCAGCCGGAGGGAGCGTGGAGGCGCCGACGGGGTTTCCACAGCGAAGCAGGCCCCTGTGCGCACACGCTGGCCCGTGTGCGGTGCCCCGTGCCGCAGGACGCTCCAGGGATCTCCTGTGCCCTGCTTTGGAGGGAACGTGGTGCTTCACCGTGACCACACAGAGGCACAGCAGGAACGGGGGGGGGCGGGGGGGGGACACCCAGTGACAGCAGCAAAAGGCCCCTTTCCAGACACCGCGTCACGCTCAGGGCTCGGCTGCCTTCGTGTGGTGGCCGGGGGCACAGGGGTCCGTCTGGGGTCCCAGAAACCACCGGTGCAGGTTTCAGGCGCACAGGACGCTCCGTGCAAGAGGTTTTCTGCATGCAAACCTCTCTTAACTTCTGAGTGCAGAGTGGTCACACGAATTCAACAGCCATTTCTGTGTGGATGAGATGTTTGTCATATAAATCGAGCAGCGTGAACAAGCTGGCAGGATATGGATACAAGAAATGGAGTCACGTTTTCCTTAACTGCGCCTTTTCCACTCCACGGCGCCCTCTGCCCTTGCCCCTGTGTCTTCTTCTATCGCACGTTGTGCAGAGCGCTACAAAGTAGCATCTCTGTAAATGATCTAAGTGCACTGTGTCTAACCCAACGCTACAATGCAGGTGATGTAAAGTGTAACACGTAAGATGATGGCGTGAGTCGTAAAGGGAGACACACATCATCACCCCCCTCGGGAGGAGCGTGGGCCCTGCCACTCTGTGAGCACCCTCCCCCTGTCGCTCTGACGCCCCCTGGGGCCCCCGCACCCCGGGAGGGCTCACTCCCCGTGTGCCCCGTCTCTGCCCCTCGCAGCCGTGTCCTGCGGGAACCCGGGCACGCCCGCCCGCGGCACGATCGTCGGCAGCGACGGCGTCCTGTTCTCCAGCTCGGTCATCTACGCCTGCTGGGAGGGCTACCGCACCACGGGGCTGACCACCCGGCACTGCACGGCCAACGGCACCTGGACCGGCTCCGCGCCCGACTGCACAGGTCAGGAGCCGCACCCCAGCCGCGCGGGGGCCGAGGCGCTCAGGTTTATTTCTTCAAGCGCAGCGTCAACTCCTGAACCCAGAGAGGAAAAGCCCATGCCTGGCTTGGCTGGACATTCTGGCCCTGGTTCTCGGTCACTTGTACCGTTTCTCTTCACTTTCTTACTTTCGTGGTTGACACTACCCTAAATGGCCCGTTGGGCTGGACAGTGTCACACCGAGGCCCCCAAAGGCCCAGGCCTGTCCTCTCCTTGACCACGCAGTCTGCAGGGGAGCACGAGGGGCACCAACCAGGTTCTGTGACACAGACTCAGTCTTTCTCCCTGGGGTGCGGTCGCACCCCTGCCCAGCTAGGGGCCCTCAGGGGAGGCAGCCAGCCTCCAGCGGAGTCAGAAAAATGGTTGCAAACGCCGGTCGGCAGCAGAGCTGTCTGCAGACGGTATTACCCCAACAACAGTTCCCGGTGAATCGCTTTGAGCAGACCTCGTGGGGCCGGGGGGTCACCTGGCCGGAAACCACGTAAGTAAGTCACTTCATGACATTTTCATGTTTCCCCACGTGGCAGTGGTGAGCTGTGGGGACCCAGGGACCCCAGCCGACGGCGTCCGGTTTGGGACGGACTTCACCTTCAACAAGACCGTGAGCTACCAGTGCAGCCCCGGCCACATCCTGGAGCCCGCCGAGGCGGCCACCCTCCGCTGCACCGCGGACGGCGCGTGGAACCACAGCAAGCCGGTCTGCAGAGGTCTGTGTCTCGCCGGGCGCCGGCTTTCTCCTCCCCGGGAAGTCGTTCCCGAGTTTCCTCTCACTCCCTGTCGCCGGCGCGCCCAGCCCTTCTGCATGCTGGGAATCCCTGTGGGCTCACTCGCCAACGTTAAATCACCGGATTTTCTTTTCTCTTCCTTTCTTTTTTTTTCTTTTCCTTTCTTTTCTTTTTTTCTTTTTTCTTTCCTTCCTTTTTCTTTTCTTTTCTTTCTTTTTTTGTCTTTTCTCTTTTTCTCTTCTCTTCTCTTATCCTTCCTTTCCCTCCCTCCCTCCCTCCCTTCCTCTCTCTCTTTCTTTCTTTCTTTCTTTTGCAAAACAATCAGAAAACATGTATCATACTGAAATGTGCACACCCTAGTATTAGGAAGCAAAGCAGCACGTTGGCTCGTGCTGAAACGGAGCTGGTTTCACCGGGACAGGCTAGTGCCCAGCACCCCTCAGCATGGTCTCGAGTGTGATGAGCTTTTAATTATCCTCACACCGACGAGGAATTCCAGTTACTCACAGCTCAAAATGACGTGTATTGTCCCATAAATCCTGAGAGTCAACGAGGAATGCTAACTAGACAAGCAAAACTAAAGCAAGTAATAAGTAGGCGCTCACTCCTTCCCCACGTGATCGGCACGGAGAGGGTGGGCCGCACACCGGCCGGGGGGTGGGGGGACAGGCAGGGGGAGGGCCTCCCAGCAGGACGCTGTCCCGCTTCCGGGGTCTGTAGGGGTCGCAGACCTTTCTCAGCCCAAGGCGGAGACATTTCCACACAGGGCTGCTCCGCGTCGCGTCCGACCGCCCCCCTTATGAGTAAAACACAATGCAAAGCTCTTCCCCACCGCAGCGGTGCACCTGCTGGGAGAGAATTTAAATTCAAACTGACTCACTCCTTTTCTGCCTGGAAAAGATAAGGATCAGACGATACCTTCAAAACCAAGACACCTGGGCAAGTGGACAGAGACGCCCTAATTAAAGTGGAACTGGAGTTTCAGCACGAATTCGGGGACGCGACTCCATGGGCCTCACGAACGCTCGCGGATGAACTCCGGGGAGGGCTTTGGTGGAGGGGAGAGAGGGATCGTGGGAAAGCTGGCGGAAGCGGGGTGCTCCTTTGGAAAGGGGTTGGCAGGCCAGCTCCGGGTTTGCCGAAAGAGGCCGCCTCTTCGCAGAGAGAGAGAGAGAGACTCTGATGTGGAGTGTGACAGAGCCCCTGAACGGCCCCCGGCGGGTCACTGCGACCGCACTCGCGTGCAGGATTTGAGAAGCGGAAGGGGTTTCCGTGGCACGGTTTGGTGTTTGATTGGTGATGTCTGGCGTTCCAAGATTAACTCCACTTGGTTTCCTCAAGGCCGTGGTCTCAGCGTCCAGACGCGAGCCTGGCTCCCAGAGAGCCTCGGCAGAGGTCAGGGTCTCAGCTAAGGAGTTGCAGGGGTCAGAGGTCAAAGGGCAGCCCTCCGGCCGCCAGGCCTGGGTGTGGAGCCCCAGGGTGTGGAGTCTCTGCCAGTCTCGGTGAGCGCGTGCTTACCGGCGGGGTTAGGTCTCAGGGTCGACAGGGTGGGTCCAGGTGGGAGTCAGGTCAGAGGGAGGAAGGGCAGGGAGCTGCAGCTCCTGCTGCCGAGACTGTGCCTGGCAAACGCCCTCCCGGGCGGCCAGTCCAGGAAGCTCCTGGGCCTGCAGGGGAGGCTCCCAGATGGCGCCCCGCCCCCGCCCCCACCCCCGGCCTCTGAGGCTGACAGCTGCAGTGCGGAAGGCGGGTGGGGGGACCAGCACCGCCCGGCACCTGGTCTGTGACAACTGTGTTTCCCACGCAAAGTACACATGCAGCTGCAAGACGGCTGTGAACCTCTGGCAGGTGGTGTGTTCCGGAATCCTCTTTAACCATTCAAGCATTTGTTGTTTCAATGACTCAGCAGAGGGATCAGCCGTCTGTGTCTCTGGGAAGTGCACCACGTTTACACAGAGAAACACACGGACAGCAGAGAAGCACTGACCCCCCGTCTGTGTGAATCCACAAGCCTGTGCTCCAGCCCCGTGACCGAGCCCTGCCCCCCTCCCCTTGGGGCCGCCGTGCAAGGCCTCAGAACGAGAGCACGTGTCCCTTCCCCGGCCTCGCACGCACTGAGCGCGTCCCCTTCGAGTCCCAGTTCCTCACAGTGTGACTCGTGCTGTCGGGTCCCCGGTCTAAGTCGACCCCTTTCACACGAGGCACGGCCTTCTACAAGCTGCGGCGCCTGACTGGCAGGGGCACGGCCTCTGTCCCCTGAGACTGCCAACTTAAAAAATAAAATTTACAACAGCCCACATGGCAGTAGCCGTCCAGTGTGAATGGATCAAAATTATTCCTATTTTTTGTCGCTTGGCCACAAATATCCTTTCTGGCGAGCCGCAGACATTTAGGGATTAGTTTGCATCTGCCGTGGGGTGAAGGGGTGGGAGACCGCCGATCTAAAGAAGGAAGAAACGCTAGGGAAACCGTTGATTGTTCCCACTGACCGCCGCCTCAATGATTCCAGTATTTAAATTAAAGACCACTCGGCAGCTGGCCCTGGCCGCCCCGGTGAGGCGACCGCGTGCGCACCGCGGCCGTGGGCGGGGGGCCCGCCCCGTCTCACCCGCCCGTGCTTCCCCCGCAGCGGTCCTGTGCAGCCCGCCGCCCCGCGTGCCGCACGCAGAAGTGGAGGGAGCCGACTTCCGCTGGGGCGCCAGCGTCAGTTACCGCTGCGCGGCCGGCTACCAGCTGGCCCAGCCCGCCATCCTGTCCTGCGAAGGCCGGGGCGTGTGGAAGGGGGAGACGCCCCAGTGCCTGCGTAAGTCCCCCGGCTCGTGTGCCCCTCGGGGGGTCCCTGCGTCCGCAGCAGCGGGAGCCCCCGAGGGTGTGTTCCAGGAGACAGCCGGCCCTTGTCGTGCCCAGCCAGCGATGATGGGCGGCTGTCTGCTCCGGGCCTGCATGCCCAGGGGGGACTCCATCCCGTTGATCTGAGAGTCGGACAGAGAGGCGGCCCAGAACGTGGGTGGGGGGGGCGGCAGTTAGGCCACCTGACCCGGGCCCCCCCCCACGGCTGACTTCCCTGTTGTTCCCTCCGCAGCCGTGTT
Organism: Phyllostomus hastatus; assembly: GCF_019186645.2. NCBI lineage: Eukaryota > Metazoa > Chordata > Mammalia > Chiroptera > Phyllostomidae > Phyllostomus > Phyllostomus hastatus. The sequence goes on from NW_025334032.1 coordinate 45,397,852, forward strand.
CTGTGGGGACCCGGGCACCCCCGCGGAGGGCCGGCTCAGCGGCAGGAGTTTCACCTACAAGTCTGAAGTGTCCTTCCAGTGCGCGCCGCCCCTCGTCCTGGTGGGCTCCCCCAGCAGGACCTGCCAGGCAGACGGCTCGTGGAGCGGCGTGCAGCCCACCTGCATCGGTAAGGACGGCGAGGCCGCCCGGGGTGGAGGTCGGGGGAGGATGCATCGTTCTGGAACCGTGTCCCCTGTGGGCACGCGGTGTCCCCGGGGTGGGCGGGGGGTCCCTGTGTGAGTGCGGACGGGACCCCACCTCCATCACACAGATGAACTTGGAGTGCCAGTTAGAAACCAGCCAAGGTAGCTCCTAGACATCGGTCCCTTGCTGCACAGTCCCCACCCCCTGCCCAGGTCGTCTGACACCTGCCCGCACACTGAGGGGTGCGCCAGCGGTCGTCATTGCCGTTCTCCAGAACAACCAGCCGCAGCCAGGAGGGCAGGCGGCCGGCCATGCCACTGCCCGTCTGTCCCTTCGGTCCCCGCAGAAGCAGCCAGACTGGCAGTGATGTCGGTCAGAGTCACGTGGGCACTCGGGTTCCGACGGCCTTAGGGTGTGGGGACGAAACTTGCAAGTCAGAAGAGACCGTCCCCCTGTCCTAATGTCCCATGTCCTGAAGCCCCCATGTATGTGTAGGTCGAGTCCCTGCTCAGACAGGAATTCCCCTGGTGACAGTGTCAGCCGCACATGAACCAGAACCCTGACTCCCCGCCTTGGGGCACAGCCGCTGCCGGGGCCCCGAATCCCAGCCGGACGAACCTTGTCCCCGGCTCTGCGGGCCGGAGCGTGGGTGTGCAGCGCGTCCGTGCCGAGCCGCTGACCGCCTGTGGTCGTGGTGGTTCTCTGAGCAACCGAGCGGTGTCGGCCGGAAAACAAAGGCACAGGCACTAGGCAGATAATTCCAGTGAAGCGCCCAGCCTTCAGTGGCTAACAGAAAGACTCCCGCCGCTGGGTTTACGCGGCGGCTGCGTGGTAGCCGTCTCCGTGCTGGAAACCCATTTCTCCCCCAGTGGCCCAGTTTCTCTTGAAGACCATTGTTTCCCTGTAGCCGCTGAAGAGGCTCGAGTCGTAAAGCTTTGTGCTTCTTGTCTTGACGGCGGAAGCCCCTGCCTCCGGGAGAAATGTCACTGTCCGTCTAGCAGGGGCTTGGGTTCTGAAGCATTGCGTGTACTTCCCCCGTGTTGGGGGAAATGGATTTAGGAGAACCAAATGATGCCGTGGGTGACCGAGGGAGCTGGCCGTTCCGTGAGTTGTTTAAAAGCTGAGGACTGTTACAGGCGGTCATTGACGGCAAAGCATCATGAGCCAGCCCGGTAGCGTGTCAGGAGAAAAACGGAAACCAGAGCGTGAGAACCGGTGTGCCTGCTCTGACACAGAAAGCCACACGCACAGCAGTGCAGAGTGGGAGGGAGCACTGCCCAGTAACATCTGGAAAGACAACAGGGCAGATGAGAATAGCAGTTTACTTCCCGGTTGCCGTACAAAACATCTTGGACATTTGCGGAAACACAACTTCTGAACGCTGCAAGACCTGGGAGGGGAAATGGTGGCGTTCCTGTCAGAGCCAGCGCTCTAGAGGGGTGTTGTTTCTTTGATCTTGAATTTCAGACCCCGCCCATAACGCCTGCCCGGACCCCGGCACGCCGCCCTTCGGGATACAGAACAGCTCGCGAGGATACGAGGTATTGCATGTTTGCTTCCCGCGTCCTCCGGGAGTGTCACACGCCATCGGTAGTAAACATGTGTGCACATTTTCATGTGCCGCGTCCGATCCCTGTCCCGCTGGCCCACACGGCATTCATCCCGCCAGAGTTATTTCCGGGGGGCGCTGTTCCACCTGAGATGGTCGGGCTTGTTTGCCCTACTGATTTCCGTTTCAAAGCACGTGTGCGTTGCTTTTTTTTTTTTTTGGAATGTGGAACTGATGTGTCAGTTCTCGAATTAGCACGCACCCCCCCCCCGCCGAATAGCTCCATGCAGAAGGGCCCCATGTGGCGACCCCAAATCCTGGGCCAGTGTTTCGGTCCACGCACTCCCGCCCCCGAGGCGGAAAAGACTGTGTCTGTGTGGGATCTCTTCTCCACACGATCCCGCAGAACTCGACGAACTACCAGCAAACTCAACACCACTTTCGAACACCCGTTGGACTTTTTTAAAGAAAAAGCACATTAACATTATTAGTGGAAGCATTAGAGGAATCACTGAACATGGAGGGCCATGCAGCTTCACATGCACCCTGGTGACCGGTCGGTCACCGAGGGACCCGGGCCGTCCGGTGGCCGGGCCCCGAGAGCAGTGAACGTGCTCCCTGCTTGCATGGGGGGAAGTCTCCCTTTCTCTCCGGCCCTCCTCCCTCCCGTCCCTCCCCAGACCCGAGGCCCCCTCCTTGGATCTCAGGGACGCACACGCCGCCTCCCGAGGGCGCTCCTCCCGGGGCGAAGGGACCCCTTGCGGCCCCGGGGTTGAGTCGCGCCCGTCTGCTGTCAGGTCCCGCAGCCGCCCCAGGCCTCGGGGACAGGCTGTCAGGCCCTCGGCAGGCCACGCCCAGGAGGCGGGAATAGAGAGAACTCGGCAGACGCTGTCACTCCCACGTCCCACTGCGGCGCTCCGGTCTCGGCCCGCGGGGTCCCCGCGGTCCCTCGGCTGCCCGCGTGCAGCCTGCAGACAGGAGACCAAACGGGGGCGGTGCTGGGCGCCATCTGTGCTGGGTACACTGTGGTCCATCCGAAATGAAGGGGGACGCGACACCCCTCCCCCCCCAGTGATGCAGGCACAGGACGCCCACACGAGTGACAGGTTGGGGCCCAACGCGAGACTCGCTGGTCACGTAAAGGAGGGGCCTCCCCTCCACGGGGCGGGGCTCTGCGGGTCCGAGTGCAGCGGGTGAGCTGTCGCTGGTGTCCGCCCGCGCCCTGCGCTGCGGCTTCACGCAGGTGAAGGGGCCGAGTCAGCCTCAGACCACCCCGTGTCCGTGCTGCTGGCCGGTCACTCCGTGCAGGCAGACGGCTCCCCTTCCCCGGCCAGCCGGCCGGGCCCCGTACACTGACCGACCCCTGGCAGCTGGCGCCGCTGCACCCCCGGGGCCAGGCGCATCCTGCTGAGAGTGCCCCCCTCCCAACGGACCCCCTGATCGTCCCGGCGCTGACCCCGAGGGCCCTGCGTCTCCCTCCTGCCGGCCCCCCATCAGCAGGTCGCCGGAAGGCCCCCCTGGACTCCCAGCCGGAGTCCAGGGGAGGGCGGTGGGGACCACCCTCTGATCCCATCTTGAACTTGCAGCTTAGTTATTCTCGTGAAGTTCAGATAAAGGTGCATTTTTTAAAATAAACCCCAACCTCACCGTTGGAGGCCGGGGCTGAGAAGCCGCTACTGTTTCTGACTCTCGCCGTCCCTCCTCCGTGGGGCGACTGTGTCCAGGCGTTTGCTGGCCATCACTGCTCCCAGAGTCCCAGGAGGGAGATGCGGGCTGGCCAGGGGGCAGCCCAGCGGCAGAGGGTCTGAGTGCCCCCGTGTGAGGAGTCTCAGAGCACAGAGCAGGCACCACGGTGGGCGGTGAGCAGGGCACTCACGTGGCTTTGCGACAGAGCCTCCAGACGCAGCAGGGTCGCAACCCCACGCACAGGGCGGCGAGCAGGCCCAGACGGCCTTCCGTGGGGGGAGTCTCTTCACCCAGCTCTGGTCTCGTGTTCCTGATTTGAGTGACCTCTCCACACGTGACCGTAACTCACTCTCTGAAAGCACGTTTACTGGCCCCTGGAACCTGCCAGGGCCCCTCCAGGCCAATCCAGGGACAGGACAGCAAGCGCAGGAGAGACGCAGTGTGGGTGAGGCTGGGACACGGAGAAGGCGCATCCCTCCGCGGCACTCTGGGATCACGGGGCGGGGGGGGGGGCGGGCAGGGGGTAGAGCGCGCTCGGAGAAGGCGAGTGTGGCGCCGTCTCCAGGGCGAGGCGCGCTCCCCTGGCCGAGGTCCGGCGGGACGACGTGGCAGGGAGCAGCCAGGCGCTCAGGCCGAAGCTCCCCGTGCAGACGGGGTTTGAAGGAAGCTCGGATGGAACAGGGTTGGCCAGTGCCTGGGAGCGTCAACAGCAGTAATTCGCTCATAAATATCGGTTGGTATGGCAGTAGCAGGGGAAAATGGGGGGAAAAGATGATGACAAAGTGAAGAGAGGTGAGGCAGAAACGAAAGGAAAACGACACGTTCAACACCCAAGTGAGTCGCCTCCGGGCGCGCACGGCTCGCTGGGTGTAAGAGCTCGGCGAGGCCTGGGCGGCCGCCGGGGCTGGGGACCCGCGCGCTCGCCCGCACACGTGGGTCGGAACGCCCGGGACCACCCTCCACGGCGCCCCTGAGCTCCTGTCCGTCTCCCTGCCAGGTGGGGAGCACGGTGTTTTTCAGGTGCAGGAAAGGCTACCACGTCCAAGGCTCCACCACGCGCACCTGCCTGGCCAACCTGACCTGGAGCGGGATCCAGACCGAGTGCATCCGTAAGTGCGGCCCGTGGGCGCGGCCGGCGCCCCCGGTGTTCCCGGGGGCTGGGGAGGGCTTCCCGGGGGCTGGGGAGGGAGGTAGTGAGGGGCCGGCCTGTTTTCGCGTGATTGATGGTTTTGAGTTCCCTAAACTAGTGTTTCTCCAAGTTCCATTCCCTAGAACCAGCAGCGCCAGCATCCCCTGCGGGTTTGGTGGACACGGGGTTCTCCGCCCCCTGCCCACAGCCGCCAATCAGAAACCCCAGGGGGGGCGGGGCGAGGAGGGACCGCGTGCTGAGGCTTCCCAGGGATGCTGGACATGAGCGTTTGGGAAGTCCCTGTGGTCTGACCATCCCCGCGGCTCCTCGGGTCAAAGTTCATGTCCTGACGGAGCCGTGGGCGTTCGGAGACGTGTCCGCCCTGCTGGGTGGACGGTTAGCGAGGCAGCCTCTCACCCCCACCGCCTTGGCATCTCCCCCCCTCCCTCCGGCAAACCTCACCAGAGCAGGCGGTTGTAAAAACTGCCCCGGTGGTAGTAGACAAGGTGCGATCTCCATCACACGGGAGCTCGCCGGAGTCCGAGACACAACGGTGCTCCCAGCAGCTGTGTCCACAACGTGGGTACCGTAAACGCGTTTTGTAATGACCTGCCGAGCCCTCTACTCGAGGGGTGCACCAGTGCACAGACTTTACAAAGGACGTGAAGTTACTTGAGATCTAAGCAGCAAAATCTTGTTGATTCCTAACTTCTATTTGGACAGGAAATGAGATCTCTAGTAATTCCATCACTAAACACACGTCACATTTTTACCAAAAATAATTACTCATTTAACTGAATAGTCAGTTCTCCAGTGGCCTGGAGACAAACATCAAGGCACATTTCTAACCATGTGCCAGGCTGTGCGTGTGTGCAGTTTATAGGACTGGCCCTTTAAGGAAATCCAACATGTTACTGATCTTACTGGTATCTCCAAAACAATCTGTTTATTCCAAAGCTGTGATTTCTATTCTAAATGTCTCCACGCAATCACACATACATTAGTCGAGAGGAAGCTATACATGCACACATACGGGGTGGGCAAAAGTCAGTTGCCAGTTATTCATGTGGGAAATAATACAACAACCATTAAGTGATAGTACGAGGATGAGTTCTGTAGTTCGCATACTCATCACTGTAAACTACTTTTGTGTGTGCATATGTACACGGATGGGGGGGAGAGACAGAGAGAGAGAGAGAGGAGGGAGGGAGGAGGGGCAAACGCCAGCCTTCCCGCGTGTTGAACGGTGCAGAGCGAGAGGGGGATATCGGTGATGACTCAGTCGATACTGTACTCATGCTTCTAAAACACAAAGTAGCTTGGAAGCCCCTTCCAAGGTGTCGCCCCATTTCCCCCCGTCTTCAGCCACCTGGGGTAAGCGCATAGCAAACCGCGCTTCCGCGCCCCCTAACGGGTGAATGCTGTTGCAGCGCACGCCTGCAGACAGCCGGAGACGCCGGCGCACGCGGACGTCCGGGCCATCGACCTGCCCACCTTCGGATACACCTTAGTGTACACCTGCCACCCGGGGTTCTTCCTGGCCGGGGGGTCCGAGCACCGCACGTGCAAAGCCGACATGAAGTGGACGGGGAAGTCGCCCGTCTGTAAAAGTAAGTCACCGGCGAGCACGCCTCCCGCAGAGCGGAGAGGAGGCCCCGCCCACCAGGCTGCGGCGCCGGCGGGAGGCCCCGCCCCCTGCCCCCTTCTGATTGGCCTAGTGGGCCCCGACTCTGTCCGTGCTTCCTGTGTGTGTGCACGTGTGTGCACGTGTGTGCAGTACGTGTCTGGCACTGTGGAGGCGTAGGCGCAGGAGAGATGCAGGCGCTACTGCGTGCTGGTCACATTTTAACCCAAGTAGAAGAGCTGTTTGCTTAAAGAAAACCAATATGAGTTCAAAGAAAACAACGTATTTTGGAGACACATGTTTTTTAATGAAAATGAACAAGTATCACCACGTATGGGTGCGCAGTGAATTAAACTCTGTCGTTGGTAAGGCCGCAAGCTGCGTGGTGGTGGAATGGAAGTTGACGTGTCCTTGACACTGGTTCTGTTTTTTTAAAATTGCAAAAACAGTGACCAGGGACAAGAGGCATGAATGACTCACACGTTTGTGTGCTCACGAGTGAGAGTGGGAACGCAGGCCAGACGGGGCGGCAGCCGCCCTCCCGGGCTCCTCCCCGCACTGACTCTCTGCACACGCACTGGGCACGGAACGCCATTGATGGAGGTCGCGTGCATGCGTACGTGTGTGCACGGTAAACCCCACGACCTTAGTTTTAGTTTCCTGGAGCGCGTTTGTAGTTCTGCAGTCAGGAACTCCTCACCCTCACGTCCGTTCCCCTTGCCCTTCCCTAACCCGAAATCAAAGTCAACAGACCAAAAAAAAAAAGATAATTTTTAGTTTGATACAAAACTACGAAAAGCTAAGAAATCGTGAGTTCAGTTTAACTCGAGAGACCAAATTCACTGTTCTGCAGGAGACACGATTTGGCGTTACGCGGTGGGCACCTGCAAGGGCGCTGGCCTGGGCAGGCAGGGACCTGTGGAGTGAAGGGAAGTTCTGGAATCCGAGTTGCTCTATCACGTTTCGGCCAGGGGCAGCGCATCCCGAGCAGGGGTCGGAACACGGACCGCGGAAACCCTGCTTTGCAAGGCTCTCTGTTGTAGCACGCCGAGTGGAGACGCGCCGGCCGGGCGGCGCGGATGCGTCCCCAGAGGCGGAGGGCGTCTTGGGGCATTCAGGGGTTCCAGTGGACGGGGGTGCGATGTGCCTCCTCCGGACACGCAAGGACTCTGGAGACAGGAGAACTGCTTCAACTTGACGTTTTTTTCAAACTGATTCCAAAATACCTGTTTTTGAAAGTGACGGTTTGTCTTTTTACTTGTAGGTAAAGGAGTGAGAGAAGTTAATGAAACAGTTACTAAAACTCCAGGTTTGTATACCAGACCAGCTATAGATCTAAGTCACATGCAGTGATTGGTTCTCTACTCTGGGCAGCGAGACAAATTTTGGCGTGCAATCTCTGACCCCACTAGCCCATGACCGAGTTAGCGTGTCGGTGACCGAAATCGCCAAGGCCACGCAGCAAATTCCTAGCGCTCTCACGACCGCGGTTGGTTAACAGAACAGCGGTGCTTGGAAGGAGGGGCCTCCGGCGTGACCGCGCACCGCGCCCCTAGAGGCGCCGCGGGCACTGTGCCGCGCCCGGGGCCGGTGTTGCCGACAGGAAGTGATATAATGGAGAGCCTTATAAAGAGGGTTGGGGTCCTTTCCTCTCCCCGAGGAAGCGGGCCTGGGCGACGCCTTTGACCCCGAGTTGAGCAGCTCAAACCTGGAGCCTGCTCTCCCCAGGATTCTCCGTGCTTCGGGAAGCCTCTGCCCCTCCCCCCATCTCAAGAGTCGAACTAGCGCCTTCTGGTGCGGGCGTGCGATGCCTGGCTAAACGCACCACGGAGCGAATAGAAAAGACGCAGCCCCGCCTCCTAAGGAAGCTATTGGTTATCTCTCCCAATCAACTGCCCTGTCTTATCCAGGGTATTAACTCCAGACAGCATTTAAATGATACAGTGTGCCCCAAGTTGTAATTTAACTCAAGCTTTTTTAAAACAGCGGTAGAAAACCTTTGTAATTACGTAAGGCCCCTTCCCTGGATGTCCCGCACTCGGGTTTCAGCGCTGGTTTCTTAGACTGAAGGACCCAGCACCGTGTCCACTGTGCAGAGGGGTAGAACACCCTTGCTGGGTCACATGCTGGCTGGGTCACACTCAGAAATCCTTAGAGGAGGGAAAAGGCACTACGTGTTACAGGAATTTCTGCGAGTGCACCGCAAAGTGTAGAAACTCCCTGTATGAAACCCACCTTCCCAGGCTGTTCTAGTTAGCTGTTATTTACGAAGTGAACACGCCTCCTCTACAGGCTACATTGTCTCCCAGGGAAGGAGGGAAGGAAGGCAGGAAGGAAGGAAACCTCCGTGGTGTCGGGCTCCTGTTTGCTTAGTTCTGTTTAAGAGACCGAAACAGTGTATCCGTCTTGTTTGCTTTCTGAAGTGCGCTCGTTGCTATTGTTAGACCGGATCTTGTTCGGACACGCCTGCTGTCTGGCGGCTGCGCTGCTGCACGCTACCCGCTGAAAGTCCCATGACAGGGACCCAGAATGACCCATCCGCCCCTCACGGTCACATGTGAGCGAGAACGAGCCACTTCCGAGGCCCCATTCTGAGTCTCCCCCAAAAGTCCCTTCAGTGACGGCCTGGGCAAGCACATTAGGCGCCCCGCCTGAGTGGGTGAACTCTGATTAGGGGAATCAAGCCGTCTTGATGTTATTTTTTTGTTGTTTTTTTTAAACTTATGTTGTTAGGGTTTGTTTGTTTTTTTAAGATTTTTATTTATTTATTTTTAGAGAGGGAAGGGAGGGAGATAGAGAGAGAGACATCCATGTGTGGTTGCTGGGGGCCGTGGCCTGCAACCCAGGCATGTGCCCTGACTGGGAATCGAACCTGCGACACTTCGGTTCGTAGCCCGAGCTCAATCCACTGAGCTACGCCAGCCAGGGCTTGTTATTTTAAAAGCCACTCATCGCCTGGCTGGTGCAGCTCAGTGGATTGAGCGTGGGCTGCGAACTAAAGTATTGCAGGTTCGATTCCCAGCCGGGGTTGCAGGCCACGGCCCCCAGCAGCCGCACATTCAAGTTTCTCTCTCTCTCTCTTCTCCCTCCCATCCCTCTCTAAAAGTAAATATATAAATCTTTTTAAAAATAAGCCACTCATCTTGGTAAAGGACGCCACGTGGGGCTTGCGGGTGAAGGCCTGGAGGCCGTGAGGCCGGTAGACAGAGGCGGCGTTCAGTGTCGTTCCCAGCGAGCAAACGCATCGGACACGGGCGTTGATATCTCAGGGTTACTCTGGTTTCATCTGCTGAAGTGTGGTGATTCGGAAGTCGGGCCCACTCAGGACAGGAGGGTGGGAGTCCCTCTTCGACTCTCCCGTGGCCAGGGTGTGTCCTGCGGGCCAGCCTGTCTGGGAGGACAGGGGAACGGCCAGCGGACCCTTTGGGCCCTGAGGAGCCAGGCGGCAGGCGCCGTGCCCCTGCGTCCCCAGCATCGGCTGCTCCGCGTGGGTCTGCGAGAAAGGGGGCCTCGCGCAGCCTGTTTCCTCCGGTGCCGCTTGTGGGGGCTCCTGTCTCGTGGGCCCCGCCTGGGGCACGTCCGAGGGACGAACAGCGGGGCCCCTGGCCCAGCTCGCCTCGGGCTCCCCAGAGCACCCCCGCCAACCCGGGGAGGGGGCGGGCGGAGACGTGGGGGAGTAAGTTTAATTTTCACGGTCGGTGCACACCAGGAGAGAACGCCTCAGCGGTCCTTCTGAGCTGCCCTGTCCCCAGGGAATTTTAACGTTTTGAACAGACTTCTTGCCTCTTCTTTCCGAATTCATCCACGCCTGCGACACGGGCCACCTTCCATCTGGCCTTCTTCCCCGGGGCCGGGGGGCGCAGAGGGGAGGAACGTCTCCACCTGGAGAGGGTTTGGCCCCCAGAGCGCAGCGGGCGGTCTCTCCACGCGGGGCCGGGCCGCACACGCTGCCTGAGGGCGGGCGGGACGTTCCTGGCTCAGGCCCCACGTCTGTCCTCCGAGCCTCCGCCCTCCCGAGCGAGAGTCGCTGGCACGCCGGCAGCCATCTCCCGGGGCAGCCTGCTGCAGGTCTCACCAGGCACCAGGCAGCCGGACCTGGTGTCGGGGGTCCCGGCGCCCCCTGCATTCCGGCCGCGGCCGGTCCACTCTGCCTCCGAACTCTCGCTCCCCCAAAGGGACGAGCGCGTGTCTGCCCCTGCGGGGCCCCCGAGGGTGCGCTTGGTCTCACAGGCGCTGCGAGGGGCCCGCGTGGGCCCGTCACCCTCGTCCTCGTCTCTGTCCGCGTGTGTGGCGTCTCCCCCAGCGAGTCCGCCCTCTCTGTCGAGAAGGACCCGCGTGGCCGGGCCCCGCCTCGGCTCACCCGCGCTGTGTGTCCTCCCCACAGTTCCCCCCGACGTGTTCTTCGTCAGCTCCGTGTGGCAGGGCCACTACGAGCACCTGGGGAAGAGGCAGCCAGCCACGCTGACCGTGGACTGCTTCAACGCCACCAGCAGCAAGGTGAACGCCACCTTCCGCGCCGCCGCCCAGGTGGAGCTGAAGCTGACAGGTAGGCCGGGCTGTCCTGAGGTGGGGTCCTGGGCCGGCAGCCCCCTGACTGTCCCCTGTCCCCCGGAGTGGGGGTCACCCTGCACTACATTAGCACCTTTCCCACGACGCTGGCTTTGACTCCCGACAGTCGCATCACCCCAGGGCCCAGGCCGGGCGATTTTCTGCTTCTGCAGCTCACAGACCAGCCCAGAAAAGTGCGCCGATTTGCTCAAGGTCATGCACGTGACATGTTAAGTCAAAGACAGGAGATTTGAGTCCAGAGAGGCAGGTCTCTGAGAGGTGTTCTTTGATAAATGGGTTTTTTTTTTCAGCCCAAACCTTAACTCTCACTCTAGAAATTCTCTTTGCTTTAATGCATTTGCTCCTGGTTTTGCGGTGGTTCGGTTTTCTGAGGGTTTCTTGGGGGGATCATCCCCCTGTTGATAAAATAACGACAGCTTAGACTTGCCGGCAGAAGGTTGCTCCCTCCAGCCGCAGCGTGCAGAGTGGGTCAGAGTTCGAGAGGTTCTGTGGATGCAGACGTCCTGGCTCTGAGGGTGGGAGGGGGCCTGGCCCACAGGCAGGCCCTCAGGTGCCCTCGTCCGCTGGGACTTGAATGGCGGCCCCCCGCCCTTCCTGTGCCGACGGCAGCTGGGATGCGAGGGGGTCGCTTCTCTCGTTTCCGTCAGAGACCGAGCTGATGCGGGCTCTGAAACAGACGGCGGCCCTGTCCCCCGTCCTGTCTTCTCCGCACAGAGGGACGGGCTCACTGTTACGTGTGTGTGTGTGTGTGTACCTGGGCCCCCTCCCGCGGACAGGGGACTCGCTGTGTGGCCATCAGGCCCCCACCTGTGGGTGCTGACGGCCGAGTCTCTGGGCGAGAGTGTGGGACCATCCCTCCGCCTTCCCAAGGAGCCGGGCAGTGTGACTGTTGCGTCACTTGGGCCCCCGGGGGTGTCCGTCACCGCGGCCACCACACTGCTCACGTCACCCTACGGGTGGATCTCCCCTGGGTACACAGCCGTCTTTCAGCGAGGTTGTGGCTGTGGGGTGCGGGTCAGACTCCCGTCCCCGTGAGTACACCGTAAGCAAAAACATGTTGGATTTCAAAAACGAGTATAATTGAAAGCATGTCAGTTTTGGTTTTTTTCCTGTGGGATAGATAGGTTGAAATGTTTCCCCAGAGTGTAGTGGACGATGCCCAGCTGAGACAGACGAGGACTTTAGCAGGAGGTGATTTTAAGGAAAGAGGTGCACAGCTCAGATTTGAAAACGTAACAACAGTTTCTCTTCTCTGGGGTGTTGCCGCCTCTCGGCCGTGTCCCAGCCCATGGCCACACGCCGGTGTCACACGGTCACACAGGCACTGCCCTGGGTCTCTCCGCAGGCGTGTACAAGAAGGAGGAGGCCCACCTGCTTCTGAGGGCCGTTCCCACGCACGGCCCAGTGGGCATCTTCGTGGGCAAGCTGGACGACGGCACCTGGGGCCTGGACGGCTACGTGAGTGCCCGGGGGACCGCCGGGCTCCGAAGGGTGCCCGAGGTGCGGGTGGCAAGGGGGCGTCTGTGAGGCGAGCGGGGAGGGCCGGTGCTTGGAGGGACGCCGAGGCCCCTCTGCGGAGTGACCTGGCCCTGCACCCCTCATCTTAGCCCAGAAGAAACCGAGTCCCCAAACGAGATGCCGATGGGCCAAGGCTCAAGGGCCGTCACGGCCGGGGCCACAGCAAGAACGCGGACTCGGGTCCCGAGGCCGCTGACGGCCACGCCCAGAGGAGCAGGGAGAGAGTCAGGACGCCCCTCGAAGGGGCTTCTCTGCAGCTCCAGCGTGTGTTTGTGCTGCGACTCGTCCCCCAACCCAGGGGCACAGCCTCCCGTGACGCATGCCAGCCCACTGCGGGCGGTGACCAGGGGCGTTTTGCACAACTCGGGCTGGGTGTGGTTTCCTGCCTTCGTCCCTTTCACAACGGACAGCTCATTCATCCACGCGTGTGCTGTGAATTTACGAGCCACTTTTGAGGTCAAAATGCGTCAGCATCTGTGTTAGTTGAACCTTACATCTGTATGCTTAAATCTTTAACTGCCCAGTCTCACCGTAGGGCACGGCCGAGAGGAAGCCTTAGCCTGTCCTCTCGGAGCAAGAGAGCCAGCGACCTGGGGGGGGCATGCCCACCCTCATTCCCGCCGTCTCCCCTGTTCCCGCGGCAGGTCTCCTCGGGGCTGGAGCGGGGCGGGTTCACGTTTCAAGGCGACGTCCGTGGCAAAGACTTCGGGAAGTTCAAGCTGGAGAGGCAAGGTGAGCCGCTTCCAAAGGGAGGGAGTGGGGGGCGGCCGGCGGGCCTTGGAACCAGGGTGCCGGGAGTGCCCGGGGGGCCGGAATGGGGGACACCGTGGGAAACAGCGGCGGCGGCGGAGGCGAACAGGTGTTGTAGCTCGGTGGGAAAACGAGAAACAAATGGCGACACGGGGGGGGAGAACTCGGGCCTCGAGCACCAGGTGTGGCCCTGCCGCCCTCACTGCGGACACTGGGGGGGGCGGGGGGGGGGAGAGCCGAGCACTGAAGAGCTCAGCAAACTCATCACCTGAGAAAGCTACACGTCAGCGGGAGCAGAAGTCCCCAAAGAGCCAGGGGAAGAGCATCAGCTTCAAAACCATATACCACAGACTCGAAGATCGGTCACCACTGCTTATCAAGATGTCCAGGCGTTTCGGAAACGATTTGGGGGGAGAGCAGAACGGGCCCGTGGGTGTCTGTCCGCTGGGTGTCACGAGTAGGTGCGCAGCACCCGGCGACGCCCTCCCACCGGACAGCCCCGCCCCAGAACGCACGGCAGACGGGGTCACGGCTCCCGTCTTCCTGTCCCGGTGCGTCCCCAGCGGGGCCGGCTTTAACCGCTGGAATCGGAGACAGTGCCCCCCCCCACACCGGGATCTCGAAGGACCCGCGGAGAGAAGTGACTTCAGGCCGAGTGCCGGACTGCACAGAGACCAGGGAATGATGACTGCGTGTAGCGCGCTTTGTGGGGGTGACGCCGGCTGTGTGCTGGTGCGCACAGACGCTCGTGCACACGCGCGAGAAAGCCTGCCAGAGACGGACAGACAGACCGACCGGCGGATGGGCACGCCCCTCCTTCCTCGGCCTTCGCCGTGCGGACGGACCACGCGCCGCAGGCCTGGCGTCCGGGTGGGGGGCGGCGTCCCGTCCCTCCCTCGGGAACCGCGGCACGCCGCGGGAGAGAGGCCGCTCCCCAAACCCGCGCACCGTGTGCGTCCCACTCCGGGGAGCGCCCAGACCAGGCCGGTCCACGGGCAGGAGGCAGATGCGAGTGTGCCCGGACGAGCGGCAGGGAGGATGGGGGGCGTCTGCTCAGGGACCCGGGGCTATCCCAGGGGAGGGGGCAGTGGCCCCAAAGTGGGCGGTGGCCGTGGCTGCAGCCCGGGAAACAGGACGACACACAGCGAGCCCGCAGACCTCGGCCGCCGTGTGTGTGAGCTTTGCACGGGGGCTGCACGGTGTGTGAGCGCCTCGCGAGGGCGCCGCTTACACACGGAAGGGCCGGGGCCGCGGCCGGCGAACCGCCTAGCGCCTCACTCCCGAGCGAGGAGGTGCAGGCGGGACAGCGCCCACGGGTGCTGCGCTGGGCGGGAGCGCAGCCAGAGCGGCCGCAGGGGGTCTGCTTCAGTGGGAACTCGGGGGGTGGGCAAGGGGGGGCAGGGCGGCGAGGGGAGGAGGTGGCGGTTCCACGCCGCACGGGGGCGCCGGCGTGTTTGACACGGCCCCCACGAAATAACGCTGAAACGAAGCCGGACCGCCGCCCTGGAGGGCAGCTGGGGAGGGTGCGGGACCCGGAGGCCACGAACTCGGCTGCACTCCGTCCCGCGTGGCGGTCAGACCCTGCTGGCGGGCAGCCCCGGCCCGGGGTCTGCTGCCTCCTCAGTGAAAATCGCCGGGCGGGCCCGACGGCCTTGGCAGTGGGCTGGCTGGACAAACTGCGGCCCGCTCCCCGAGCACCGCGCAGCACCGCACGCCTACAGCGCTAGTGGAGCCTGAGCGCTGCGTGCCGGCGGAAGAACCCCCCACACACAGTGCGGGTTGCAAAGCCGCATGTAAAGCCTGTCGGCCGCCTTCCCACTTTCTAGAAAAGCGATCAGAGAGACACAATCGTGTGCACGGACAGGTCTTTCCAAAGGTCGCTGCCGACTCCCCGAACCTGTGGCGTGCGGGGGCCTCAGGGGCCTCCGTTTCCCTCGGCCTCTGGACTGTTTATGTCCGTGCCTTTTCATGCCGCTGTTATTAACCCCGCGTGCGTGCATTGCCCTTCAAGTCGCTAAGACGAGGTCAATAGCTGAAATTAACCAGGAGCTTCCCCTGGCCTCGGGACTTCTGGGAAAGGCGGGGTGCATGATTCACAGCACCCCCTCCCTTGCTGCGCCGTGTTGGGGTGCGAAGTCCCCCGGGGTGCGTAGATTTTCCAGGGCGTTGTCGACCCGGAGTCTGACACCTGTCATGGCCGAGAGTGTGTAGTCTTTTTTTTTTTATTCACTCATTTTTAGAGAGGGAAGGGAGGGAGGGAGGGGGAGAGAGAGAGAGAGAGAGAGAGAGAGAGAGAGAGAAACATCAATGTGCGGTTGCTGGGGGTCATGGCCTGCAACCCAGGCATGTGACCCTGGCTGGGAATCGAACCTGCGACACTTTGGTTCCCAGCCCGCGCTCAATCCACTGAGCTACGCCAGCCAGGGCGAGAGTATGTAGTCTCGTTGCAGAAAACACTTCGGTGAGTTTAAGCAGAACACGAATCTGCGAGGGCGAGGCGAGGCGAGGCGACCCCCAGCGTTGTAAAACCTGGGACGGGCCGCAGGGCAACTTCCTGGGCGCCAGGGGGCGCCGGTGTGCCAGGCACGCCGCCAGGTTTTTATTATGTCACGAGTCTGCAGCCCAGCACCTGCTGACCCAGGCCTGGCACAGGCCCCGGGGTTCGGGAGGAAAGCTGCCCAAGCCGGCCTGGCCTGGCGGCACTTCCGTCCCGCGCACGCTGCGCGCTGACCCTTGTTGCAGGCAGTAGAGATGTCCGGGTAGGTGATCTTCACAACAAAGCGATGAGGTGGGTGCCCTCGGGGCACCATGCCCAGGACACCCCCCCCCTGCACCCCGCCAGTGGTGGCCAGGACTCCCCGTAGCCCTGCCTCTGCTCAGAGGACGGCGCTTGGTGCCTGTTCCGCCCTCAGCTGGCACCGACGCCAGGGGCATCCGTCTTGTCCCCACAGCCACGGGGGGCAGGTCCCAGCCTGCGTCACTCCCTGCAAGTGCAGTGTCCAGGGTGGGAGTGTCCGCGTGGCCCAACCGCTCACGTGCCCACCCAGGCACGAAGATTTAGAGACAGGCGCCTGGTGTGCAGGCGTGAGCGCGTCTGAAGATCAGCCATGACGCCCGAGTCCCGCGTGCTCCGGGTGGGGAAGGATCTCGGAAAGATGCCGCCGCGCGACAAGGAGCCGGCATCGGGCGAAATCGGTGCGCGTCAGAGCTTGGGGCGGAAGGGCGCAGCCGCGTACCGCCTCCGTTCAAGCCAGGGACAAGTCTTACTTATACCTTTTTATGTGGACATTCAAGGATTTTTATTAAAAAGCTGTTTAAGTACTTTAAACACTTCATTGTTTCTTTGCGCTGAGGTTCGTAGAAAGAGACAAAACAAGGCTTCTCTTGCGGTCCAGCGTCCCGTGCGTTCGGGCACTGCGCTTCTGAAAACGGTGGCGCCGCCCACGCGGCGCTTCTCGCCATCGCGGGTGTCGGGAGCTGTGCGCACAGCCAGCCCGCGCCAGGCCCGTCGCCCTCCGCGCCCCGGGAGCGGGACACTTAGTCAAGCCCCGCCGGCCGTCCCTCAGACGGGTCGGGGTTTGTGTCTCGGTCCCGGAGACGCACGTTACTGTCTCTCCGAAGGAGTCTCGGCGGGTCCTGCCAGCACCTCTTCTCCCTGGGGAATTTACACTCGCGCATAAAACGTGTCTCGCGGTGTGTGCTCACGGGCGCGCGGCTGATCTCCCTTTCGTCTTCCAGATCCGCTGAGCGCCGACCAGGACCCCGCGCGCCGCCCCCCGGGCACCAGCAGCGGCTCCGTCGCCGCGGCCATCCTGGTCCCCTTCTTCGCTCTGATCCTGTCAGGGTTCGCCTTTTACCTCTACAAACACAGGTACGGTGCTGCACCGCGCGCTGGCGCACGCGCCAACGGCCCCAAGTCGGTGCTGGGGCTGCGCGCCCTCCCTCTCACACGCGCCTGAGCGTGGCATGCTGTCCGGCGTTCGGCCGAGCGTGCAGGGCGCTCACACGTGGTGCCGCGTCGCTCTCGTTGGCCTTCCCGGTGAGCCCCTCCGAAAACCAGCGGCAGGGGAACCGGTAGCGGGGTTAGGAGGTGGCCGCTAGGTCTCACGTTCTGGCAGGGGAGCTGGATTTCCGTTCCCAGCGCCCCTGGCAGCTACGGGGGCGCGGAGAGGCCGTTCCCAGAGCCCCCCGCAGCTGCCTGCCGCTCCGGCAACTGTGACTTAAACAAGGTGTCCGCTCCTCGTTCCCTGTAACGAACACAGAGGAATCCTTACCAGGTGCGCAGCAGCGCCACACGCTCCGTCTCGTGAGAAAGGGTTCCGAGTATCTACTAGTTGCCATGTGTCTCCCAACAGGAAAATGGCAAAATTTAAAAAAAACTTAAATGGAATTGATCCTTTCCTTGGCATGGGCATGGAGGCAAAAAAAAAAAAAAACCCTAAACTAAATTTTGAAGAAGTTATAGATTCACTTACATTTTCTCCCTACAGAAAATGTTTTACCTGGAGGAATTTGGCCCATGCCAAAGTTCTTAAAATATTCTTTGGAATCTAATTAGCATTCCTACAGGTAATAACAAAAAATATATATATGATCCTATGTTTAAGATCAAGGTATGTTAAATGTGTCTTCTGTTTATTTATGCTGGAGGTTTCCTTTTAACAGGAACGTATACACAGCCGTTGAACAATGAGTCTAGCGTCTTCTCTGTAACTTGCTTGCTGGAGACAAAGTTGCATTCCCAAGCCTAGCTCACGTGCAGTGACGTCAGTGATGGCAGCGAGTGAGACGTTACATTTGTGTTTCAGTTCAGTTTGTCCGTAGTCCTAGCGGGCGGGCGCTTAGTGGCGAGGACCACTTTCTCAAGGTCGTCACACTGAGGGTAGGCGGACACCCACGCACAGTCTGCCCACCGCCCACATTGGCGACCTTCCCAGTCTACCCAGATTATTGGTTGGAATTGGATAATTCTTTGATTTGGGGAACCACTTCAGTTTTTCGAGTTCTCTTGGTAATCTCAACCAGCCACTCAAAAGAGGGAGCCCTGCGAGGGACAGCTGTGTGCCCCCCCCCCACCCTCCACCCCCCCCATCCCCGCCGGAGGATCTGTGGCCTCTTGTGGGCGTGGCTTCCTGCAGACGGAAGGGCCGGCGCAGGCCCCGCCCCAGGCGTGGGGCGTCGGGGCTCTGACCGCGTCCGCTCTCTCTCCTTCCTAGAACGAGACCCAAAGTGCAGTACAACGGCTACGCCGGCCACGAGAACAGCAACGGCCAGGCCTCCTTCGAGAACCCCATGTACGACACGAACTTGAAGCCCACGGAAGCCAAGGCCGTGCGCTTTGACACGACTCTGAACACGGTGTGCACAGTGGTATAGCCCCCGGCCCGGGGGCCGACTCATAGCCATACCTCTGACGGGCAAGCAGTGATTCCTTTGGTGCCATGGACCTCTCTCCCTCCTCCTCCTCCCGGCTCCGCCGCGCGCCCTCTCCCATCTCGTACCGGATTCACGCCGCGGGGACGTCCAGAGCGCGTGCAGAGTCTCCTGAGGACCGGCCACACCTGGCCCCCGTCCGGCTGCGCCCGCGTGGGGTCAAGGCGCCCTTGAGGAGGCCCGCCCGCCCACCCGCCCGGGCGCGCGGGCACACCTGCCTCAATGCCTCGGACGCCCAGTCTCCGGAGGCCGCGATGCCTTCCGATGCAGCCTCCTGGGCCCGCCGCCACCGCCTCTGGGCGCGGCGACAGCGCGGCAGCCCGGCGACACGTTCTGCGTGTTTCTTCTCACCCCCACGAGTGCAGATACTCTGGAAAACGGCTCTCGTGAAGGAGACACCGCCCCGGCCGACGCACACACCCACCCACGCCCCGCCGGCCCGGCCCAGCCCTGGCGCGCCTCCAGGACCCCGGCCCCTCGGCGCCCGCGCCCAGGACGGTCCGCAGATCCCCGGTCAGCTGTTCTATTGCAGAAGTTTTGATGCACAATTTTTTTGCACTAGTGTGTTACGAATGAGTAAGATTCTGATAAAAATACACTATTTACACAGGGTTTATACACACTGCGCATTGTATATAACCATCCCCTCATTTCTCACGCCGAGCATCTCACCGTCAGGTTCGTTGACGTGCAAGAGAGAGAGAGAAATCCCCCGATATGGCACAGGTTTTAACAGAAGTACGGTATTAAAGAGATTTATTTTGTTATTGCTTCTTTTAGCCACATATCTGTGTTGAACTCATTGAGAAAAAAAAAAGAGGCCTTTTATTTCCCACATGTTTCCCCCTCGCGTCCGCTGCTGTCCTGGTAGCGCCCGGAGAAGGCCGACCTCGGTCCCACCTGCCGTGTACAGATGTGAATAGTATTTATTTCAGAGGCGCGTGGCCGCGTGGGCGGGCGCTCACCGCGCCGCCTTCCTCGTCTCGCTGTGTTTCCCGTGGCCACGCACCCCGGACATCGCATGGAGGACGGGACCCCCCAGGAGCCCGGGACCCGCCCCCACCCGCGCTGCGTTGCCATGGAGGCCGGAAGACGCGACTCACGCTCTCCTCTCCTGGCGCCACGTCTTCCACGTCAGTTGGCCGTTGGCTCCGCGCCATCCCACCTGGAAGGAGAGTCTCGGCGACGCTCCGGGTTGGAGGGCGCTCCGGGCAGCTTACACGCCGTGGGACGGAGGAAGCAGGTGTGGTCCCCGGTGCGGGCGCGGTCGAGTGTGACCCGGACAACGAGGTGGCGGGACTGTTTATGTCGCGAAGGGGAACCGTGTTGGAGTCACCGCGGGGCAGGAAGAGTCTGCAAAGGGAATTCTTCTTCTGTCATTTGGGTTTCGGGGACCTTTTCCACGTGTGGAAAGCTCCCCTCTCGCCACGCACGCAGACCGGCACCGGGGAAGCGCTGCAGGTTCGAGTCTCCCGGCCGCCCCTCGCTGGCGCCCCGGGTTGTCTGCTGCGGGCGGAAGTGCAGGCTTCACGCGTGGAAAATGGGGGAAAAACTGTCAGGGTAATGGCTCACTGTGTCCAGGCCACGCGTCCTGCTGGGTGCCCCCTGCTCTGTCCTCGGTGAGCGGCGCGTGTCCTCGGTCGGGAGGGCGTCGCCAGCCCCTCGCGGTGGCGGCTCGGCCTGTGGAGTTCCACGGTCTCGTGCAGAGTTCCCTGCACGTCCCCTCGGCCGGCCCGGCCACCGCACAGGGGCTCGGCTTGGCCACCGGGAGTTCGCATCCCCGCCCTTCAGCCCAGACGAGGTCGGCCGCAGCCCGGATCCCCGCACACCCCGGCCCAGACAAGGGCCCGGGGTGGGGGCGGGCTCATGTGTGCGGGGCACGGCTCACCCCCACCGCACGTGTGAGTACACGTACAGACACGTACGTGCACTGTGCACGCTCGAGTGGGAGCCGACCTCGGAGTCCGACCCAACCTCTCCGTCCCGCGTGCCCGTCCTGCTGGCCGGGCAGTGACCCGTGGAACCCCAGGAGGACAGGGCACAGGTTCTGGGCGCCGGGGGTCAGGTCAGGCTCAGCTCCCCTCGGCCGCACAGGGCCACATGGCCCGCCGGGGTCCGTGCGGAGCCCGCGGTTCAGACACACACGGCCGCTCCCCAAGCGGGCCCTCCCAGGGTGAGTGCGCGGCCTCAGAATTTGCCGGAAGACCCTCCCGGCCCGCGGGGACCCCGGGAGGGAGCGCCCACGCTCACGCAGGTTATGTGCTTACAGCTCTCTCCAAGCGCTGCTTGTCTCACCCATCTTGCCTTCCTTCAGGCCAGCTGCAATAATTTTTTTCTTCTGTAAAATGTTTTGTAAACAGCGACAAACACGCTATCATAACAAAGGGGAACTCGAAGGCTGGCGTCCCGGTCAGGACCCGCGGCCACCCCGCCCGTCCGGACACCCCGCCCCATGCTGCTGACTCGCATTAGGTGCAAAAGACCTTTTTGTACAGAGATATATTTTTTATGAAGAATTTGTAAAATTATTAAATACGCTGTAATTTTTTGATTAATGTAGGTAAATTGTTAAAAAAATAAATGTTTTTACAATACGACACTGTAATTTTCCCAATAATGTACCTTGAACCATCTCTAGCTGATCTCCAGTCCTGACCCTGTCACACATGTGTTAATATTACCGTGGCCTGTTACAAGGAACAGTATCTTTTTTTTTGTCAAAAAAAAATTATAAAGAGAGTGTAATATAGCCTGTGCATTGCCACCTATCTTTAAAGCAAATCAGAGTTCTAATTAAATATTTAATTTTACATTTCTGCTTTCTGGGTGACTCTGTTTGGGCTGTCCCACGTGGGTGTGGGGGGAGGGGGCAGGCCGAGTCACGGATTTTACCGTGTTTTCGGCAGGGCGGGGGGCGGCTGCCTGTGTCCCGAGGTGTGAACGCCACCGTCCCGCTATGAAGTGCGCAGCTGACCCAGGAGGAGCGGCCGTGCAGAGCGGTGACGTGGGAGCTGGCAAGTTTCTCAGCCGCTTGCCTTAAAGTCAGTGGGAGTTTCGTTCCCCTCCAAACCAAAATCTGGCCTTTATTTTTATGATAAAAAAAATGTTAAGTTCTTTCTGTAAAGGTTTTTAAACATTGTATTTATTTTGTATACTTATTTATTTTTAGAGAGAGAGGAAGGGAGGGAGAAAGAGAAACATCAGTGTGTGGCTGCCTCTCATGTGCCCCTTACTAGGGACCAGGCCCGAAACCCAGGCATGTGCCCTGACTGGGAATTGAACCAGTGACCCTTTGGTTTGCAGGTCCATGCTCAATCCACTGAGCCGCACCAGCATGGGCAGATTTTTTTTTTTTTCAGAGAGAGGGGAAAGGAAGGGAGAAAACTTTGATTGGTTGTCCCTCCCACACCCATGACCCGGCCCCCAACCCAGGCAGGTGCCCTGACCGGGAACCGAACCAGTGACCCTTTGGTTTGCAGGTCCATGCTCAATCCACTGAGCCACACCAGCCAGGTGGCACTTTCTGTAAACTTTCTCAGCACTGGAAAGTGACCCAACAAAACCGCTTTTCAAGGAGCATTTCAAACCCCAGCCTTGAGGTAGGCCCACAAGCAGCACCTGCTCCTCCGCGGCCCTCGCAGCCGGGAGAGGCTGCCTTCCCCCCATCCCCCAGTCTGGGCGCTGAGAGCCAAGGGCCTCCCCTGTCCAGGTGGGGCCCCCCCCACAGCAAGCAAACGTCTTGCAGTTCCACGGAGTGATATGCTAATTCCTCGGAGAGTCCGCTTATTACGAAATGGAAAGCAACCAATAAAAATGAGTCCCACGGTTGCTTCCAAGTGACGAAATGCCACCACCCATCTCAGGAGGCGGGGTCTCTGGGGAGCAGCAAACGTGGGTCACGCCCAGCATTCAAAGAGCCTCTCCGCGGGTTCGGCCGGTTTCACCGTCTGATGACGCAGCGGAGGTGCAGAGAGGTTAGCCCGTTTACCCAAGAATGCACAGCCAGGCCGTGCTGATGATTAGAGGTCAGTTTGCTCTTTTTTCAACATCCTTTTTTTATTATATATATTTTTTTACGTGATGAAATTCATCAATGTTTTTCTTTTTCTGCAACCAAAATGTTTCTACCCCTCTCCCATTATTTTTGCATTTCCTTTGGTTAGCAACGAGCGCAGTTAGGGAGCCTAGGGGAAAAACACGCCCTGTCCGCGGTTTCGGCAGTCCCCGGATGACGCCGGGGTGATCGGCCGTGGAGCTGGGATGGGGGGGGGCTCTGCCAGGGTCCCGCGGCCTCCGTCCCTCACGCTGAACGGCTCGCACCTGAGCTTCCCTCTCACGTGACCGCCTGCCCACCTGCGAGGGAGGTTGCCGGCCGCGGCCAGAACGCTGGTCTCCGGGGCGGCCCCTGAAGCCCTGGAGTTTTGAATCTTCGTGCCCCCCCCCCCACCTCCTGGCAAGGACGCTGCCCCCTCTGGTCCGCGAGGCTGAGAATGACCCCCCCCCCCGCCCACGTCGGCTGGGGACAGGAAGGCCGGAGACAGAGTCCGAAACCCAGACCCTGAGAAGGAGGCGCGGACGCCCCACGCCCTGCAGGGGGCGCTGCAGACCCCAGCACCTCTGCTCGCTGCGCGCTCCACGCGTGGGTGCGGCGCACAGACGGTTCCCGCCGGGGGGGACGCAGGCCACCCGCCGCCTCGCCGGAGGCGCCAGGTACCGCGGCCGCAGGTGAGTGCGCTGCGGGCCTGGGAGCAGCCCGGCTCCTGGCGCGGGGAGGCACGGGCCCCCTCCCTCGGCCCCACGGGCACCTGCCCGCGGAGAGGCGAGGGCCTGAAGCAGGAACACAGGCTGTTCTCCCAAAACTGCAAAGAGTAGCCGTTTTTAAAATGTCGAAGAAATGGAAAACGTCCATTTTATCTTATTTTTTTTTTACTCGGTGGGGAAAGTGGGCACGGAGCAGGCGCCCTCTGGTGGCTGCTCGGGGGACTTTCAGCGGGCCCGTCCCGGGGTCCGCCGGGAGAGCGGGTCTCCGGCGTCCTCCCCGCGAGCGAGCGGGCAGCCGCGGTTACGTGGCGGGCGGAGGAACTGGGTCGTCACGGTGGCCATGCTTTGCGGTCCACGCGTATCGAGTCAACCGGCCCTCCCCTTAAGCTCGCGCAGGGTTACAGGCCAACTGTATCTCCGTGAAGCTCAGCACCTCCCCTGGGAAGGGAAGGGCAGGCCAGGTAACGCTGCGCACCTGTGTCCTCCACGGGCCTGGGAGAGCGGGGCCTGGGCGCAGGTGAGGCCGGTTGGGGGGATTAAACACACGTGGCGCATCGACGTCACCGCGCGTGGCGCGCTGGGGAAGTTCGGGGTGGACCCGTAGCTCGGGTTTACTCCTGGGGGAGAAGCGGCCCCCAGAGCCCAGCAAAAGGCTGCGCGCCGGCCGTGGCGGGGTGTAAGGGGCAGGAAATTTGGGAGACGGTGTCAGCCTTCGCGCTGCTGCGGGCGCCTGAGGGGGTGAGGAGGGACGAGAGAGAGACCTGCGTTTCGCCACCGCCGACTCCGCAGCCTGGAAATGCGGTGAGTTCCCGGCTCAGGCAGTGGCACCCGCGCCCCCGACTGAAGAAAAGGCCGGCCCAGGCGCCTGCTGTGAGGTCGCTGTGCCAGTCCCAGACGTAGTTGGGTCACCCGCACAGGGAGGTCGGGAACCCTGATCTCGGACCCGGGATCTCACTGTGGTCTTAGTTCTCAGAAACCAGCCCAAGAGGACCAGGGAGGCACGGCTCACAGTCTGTGGTCCCTTAGGTGAGGAAGGGCCTGGGTCCATTTAAAGATCTTTTTTTTTAAAGGTTTTATTTACTTAGTTTTAGAGAGGGAAGGGAGGGAGGGAGGGGGGGAGAGAGAGAGAGAGAGAGAGAGAGAGAGAGAGAGAGAGACAGACAGACATCGACATCCATGTGCAGTTGCTGGGGGCCGTGGCCTGCAACTCAGGCATGTACCCTGGCTGGGAATCCAACCTGCGACGCTTTGGTTTGCAGCCCGCGCTCAATCCACTGAGCTGTGCCAGCCAGGGCTCATTAGAAGATCTTATTGTTTCTTCCCCAAATTGGCATGTCTTTCTCCTCCATTGTTCCTGGAAGTTCATGTTCATTGGAAAAACCTCACTAAACTGTGATCATTTTTCTGCTTGACAGTCTATATCCTGAAAGATTAAAGGCAGAATTGGGAACAAAAAATAATGCTCAAAAGATATTCAAATATAGCTCTTAGAAGCAGAAATTGGGCCAGCCGATAACATAAAAAAGTAATCCGGATTAAGGTTTGTTCTCCATCGGGTGTTGGTGCTTTTTACCCCAGAAAAACGCCCAGACTGGCCCCAGCTAACCCTGCGCAGCTCTCTGGAGGGGCGTCCTTTAGGACTTGCGTGGGGTGTCGAGTCCACTCACTTTCCAGGCAGGGCGCAGAGCACCTACCAGCTGTCAAAGCCCGGAGTAGAGCCAGAGAGCTCAAAACAAGTAGAGCTGGGTCCAGGCTCCCAAGAAAGTCGTAGACCGGGCAGAGAGGCAGGTGCACAAGGACGCGGCCGCAGCCGGGTGCAGCCGAGACCCCTTCTGTGCTTGCACAGCGGGCGGAACGGGAGGGGAGGGGAGGGCTTTCTCAGGGGCTGCCAACTACGGCAGGGGCACGCCTTTCATCGTGGCCCTCGTGCTGTTGTGGTTCCTCTGTGGACGAGCACAGCTGGAGTCACACTCACATGGACCCTCAAATTCCTTTTTTAAGATTTTATTTATTTATTTTTAGAGAGGGAAGGGAGGGGGGGAGAGAGAGAGAAACATCCATGTGCGGTTGCTGGGGGCCGTGGCCTGCATCCCAGGCATGTGCCCTGACTGGGGATCGAACCTGCGACACTTTGGTTCGCAGCCCACGCTCAGTCCACTGAGCTACGCCAGCCAGGGCTGGACCCTCAAATTCTATTCACTCAGTGGCTCCCTCCTGCAACTTTTCAGCTCATTCGAGTCCTGAAAACCATAGACTCTGGATATTTGGGGCATCCTTAGAGATGACACATCCTTTGTGTCATCCTTTACATGACACGTGTTTCCGAGGTTGTCCGTGTCATCCCATATTCTGGGATGTTTCTTCACTTCTCTGGAAACTTTTTATTAACAGCTCGCTCATCTAAGTAGAGAGCAATGCTCTCCCCAGGCTCGCCTTTGCCCTCATGACTGCAGACTGGCTGCCATTGCTCCAGCCATCACAGCCATGTCAAAGGCCAACAGCCCCAATGTGTGGAGTAGGAGAGGGCTGACAATGGCCACACTTTTGGGGCTTTGCTGTGAAAGCCCCAAATTTCACAGCAGATCCCTAGCTCTGTCATGCCCCTTATTGGCTTTCATTTTCATCTCATCAGCCAGAATCTGGCCCCAAGCCCCTCCCCAGCCCCTCTGCCACAGATGCAAAGGAAGCTAGGAATACAGAGAAGGAAAATTTTTAATATCATAATTCATCACCTGGAGAGGAGTCAGAAACTCCCCAATTTCACCTTGGGTTTTGATGATCACAGAAGGGAACTGAACTGCTTTAGAACATGTTTCCCTCTGAGGATAAATGAAAGACCCCACGCCTCCCCTCCAGATAGAAGCCGGCCCTGCACCCGTAACCGCGGGGCGGGGCGCGCCTGCTCCCACACGCAGCTGCTCCGCCTCTTTGTGGGTCTCCTCACTCCTTCCACTCGCCCCTGGTCCTTTGGTTAACTCGGAGCTCTGGAACACGGCGGCCCATAGAAACGCTCAGTTTATGGGTGCCCACGCTCGCTCACACAGCTTTCCTGTCGGGTCGGGCAGCAGCGACTCAGGTGTGCCCCCAGCTTGCACTGGGGAGGACAAACGGTTCACACTGAAGTCAGCTCTGTCTTCACCTGTAGTTCTGAGGAGGGAGGGGTGTGTGTGTGTGAGTGTGTCGGAGACCCACGCAGACGTTCGGATGAGAAGGGTAGAAGCGTCACAACAGTGCACGTCCCCGAGATCCTTCCTGTGGGTAGCACGAGGCTTTTACTCCCGAGAGCAAGGCGGCAGCTCGTGCAAAAGCCAACGCGCTGTTGCCGCTGTCACGGCGTCGGCCGCAGGCCCTGAGCGCGGCTCCTTGGGCGTATGTGTCTGGTCAGTGGGAGCAAAGCGAGTCTCTGCCCTCGTTTCTCTGCGTTTGACCCAGGTTCTCACGGCAAATCTTCAAGAAGATGGGAAAATGAAAAGGCCTGAGCTTTAGAACTTTGTATCAATTTTATTCTGATGTTTTTAAACGTTGAATTTTTAAAAACTTAACTCAGTATGCCCTTATGCAGGCAGGCATGCTGTGCGTTCCGACGGTGTTCAGCCGGAGCTGACTCTGACGGCACGAGTGCCTGCGGGTGAGCTGGCCTCCCACCCCGGCCGCGTGGAAGCGCAAGCGCGGGGAAGGAGTTCCCGCCCCGCGCAGAGGCGCCGAGACAGGAAGGCAGCTGCAGGTGGTCTGTGGAGGCGCTGCCCTGACCCATTCCGTGGACACCGTGGACGCCGCCCACCCGCGCCCAGGCTGCCGAGGCTGCGGGCTCTCTCCGTGTGCCCAGACTGGGCAGGCAGGTCAGTGTGGGCACCGGTCACCAGAATCCTGTGGGCGGAGTCTGGCCTTGCACATTGGAGAGGAACACAAGTCCCCAGGTGTAACAACTCTGGGAGAAAACCGCAGGCAAGCCGGTGCACTGACTGGGTGGGAAACACACACACACACAGACACGCGGGTGTGACCCTAAAGAGCAAAAGCAAATGGGTGTCTGTGAGGCACAGTGTAAAGTAAAATTGGAGAAATAAGCACTGTGCATCTGTGAAAGTGTTAAGTGTAAAGGGCTGCTGGCAAGGGTCAGGAGGCAGTGCAAAAATCAGCACCGGTTTGCACTCCCCACACACCGGGAGACCCGCTGCCTGGCACAGCACAGACAGCCCGGGCTCGCCCGCACCATCGGAGGGCAGCGGGTTACGGGTGCTCTTGCTGCCTTCTTTACTGTGCTGTTTATGGGGTTTGCTACGCTGATGTGCCCACATGGACATGGGAGAACACAGAAAAACCTTTTAAAAGGAGTGAAAGGATAATCACTCCCAAACACCAAACACATTCACAACCGCTGGAAATTTGGTTTCCTGTCAAAGATACGCCCACGATCCTCGTTCCCCAGGCAACAGCAACCACGGCAAACTGCACGTGGGTGGGGTGTGTGTGTCCTTTTCACGGAGCGGTGTTTGCAGTTGAAATGCAGGTGGGCCCCTGCCGGGGTAACAGGGAGGGGTTAGGGTGTTCGTCTGCTGCTGGGGAGGGTTTAAAAGGTGCGGCCAGTTTGGAAAACAGTTTGACGGTTTATTAGTACGTTAGAATACGCTAACCTGTGATTTTTATACCCAGGGAATGGAAACACAGGACTCCCCCGTGCATGTGTCTGGCAGCATTCCCCACACCGGCCCCCGGCCGGGGAGCATGCAGTGTGGCCCGTGAGTGGATACATCAGAGAAGGCATTCTCTCGCAGACGCGGGCCCGGGACGGAGAGACCGACGGAGAGACCACCGGAGCATGCGGCAGAACGGTGAGCCTCGAGAACATCACGCCGGGAGGTCAAAGGCAGACGCAGAAGCCCCCGGATGGTTCACCCTGTGAACACAGAGGGTCCGTCTGGCCACGGGGGGGTCTTCTCACACCGCGCTGTGGTGACACTCCACAGCGTGTACACACTCACTAACCCTCCTTAAACCGTACATGAGGTCAGCCTGACAGAACAGAAGTCACACTTTATTCAGGAAGGCTTTTGTGAAACCATTGGAACAAAACTTTTCCTTTTCTTTCTAGGCTCTGCACTGGCCGGCCGTTGCGTAGCCAGAGCTGAGGGTGGCCGGCGTTCCCACGTTAAAGGGCGCGGATGACGAAGACCCCCTGACCGCAGTGGACGCTGGTGTTCGCGGCAGGATCAGCGCATGGTGGTGGTGGCCCTGCGAGCCGGCAGTGTCTGGTGGGCACGTGTGCTTTCCAGCGGCTGCAGCCACTCGCTGAGGTTTCGCTGCAGTTCCCAACCCTCCTGGGGGAAGGAGACACCTCAGACACCTCCCTCCGAAGCCGCCGCTGCTGCTGCGTGGGTGCGTGCGTGCGTGCGGGAAAGGCCACAGGGAGTGCCTGCAGGGACCACATCCCGGGCAGCCGAGGTACAGACGCAGGCAGCCAGGGGCGGCGGGGGGTTAACGTGACTTCCCGTGAGCCTGGAAACGTCTGAATCGGAGGCGCGCGCCGTGCGTGACGCGTGGCCAACAGAAAGCGGTCCTGCGTTTCCAGTGGAGAGCACCGGCGGCTGGAAGAAAACGCTGTCTCGTCGGCCTCTCCTTCAGCTCCTCCGTCGGGCAGATGAACAGGTCGGGTGGTTCCTCCGGACTCCCAGGGACGCAGGCAAACGAGGGAACCAGTGACACTGTAGACGCCGCAGCAGAGACTGGGGAGCTGTTGGCCACCAGAGGACTGTGGGCCCCCCCCACGAGGTCTGTGCGCCTCACCCCCGCCCCCTGCCCCCCACTTCCCGCCCCCTGCCGGTGCCTCGGTCCACGACCTTCGCCCTCTGGGTCATTACAGGGGAGGCCCCTCAGGCAGGGACATCTCGGGGTGGGGGGGCGGGGCTTTCCCAGGGTGCTCAGCCCAGAGGTGGCCACACACTTCTCCCTGAGCAGCTCAGGGTCACCTCGGCAGGTCCGAGGTGGTGGGGGGGTGGGCGGGAGCCACACTCATCTCCTCCGGGGACTGGGCTGGAAGATTTTTCTGCTGAAATGTAAAGAAAACCACCCGAATAACCAACCACACACTCGCTGGAGAGGGGCCTTCCGGCCAAGGACTCGGGGAGGAAGCCGCCTCCCCACAGTGAGGACGGCGGGGCGGGGGGGGGTGCGAGGGGGCTGGCCGGGCTCCGGTAGGGGGGGCTCCCCTGGGGAAGTGTGGGGTCTAAACCCCACGCCGGGCTCCCCAGCCCGGAACGCCAGCACCAGGGCAGGAGCCCAGCTAACGTGCATCTGTGAAGGCGGCTGGGGGTTCCGTCTGCCAGGCAGAGACGGCAGAGACGCAGACGCCCTCTTAGGGGCCCCACACAGGTCCGCTGCAGCCCCGTGGCCCGGACCCGGCAGGGAGGACTAGACAGACACGCCGGAGGGGCGTCTGGGGCTGGCACCTCTGGGGAGAGAACCGAGGGAACAGCCACCAGGACCCCTGTGCTGAGTCACTCCCCACACGCAGCAGGAGCGCCCCCCTCTCCCAGGCCGCGCCGTCCCCTCCTGGTGGCGTCGGCCTGAGGGGGAGCCACAGCCCCGCCCTCGGGAGCTGCTCTGGCCCGCCCTGTGCAGCTGAGTGGGGCGCCGAGGGCACCGCGGGCGGCAGGGTCAGGGCGCAGACCCAGCAGAAGGCTTACCGGTGGTGGAGGCAGGTCCCCGGGAGCTGAGGCGTTCGCTGATCCTCCCCCAGGGAGGGTCTGCACACACACACCCAGGCCCAGCAGAGGGGGCCACGAAGTGCGGGTCACTGCGGGTCCGATCCGAAGAGGTGGCCCAGCGCCCGTCCCAGGCAGCGTCCGACAGAGGTCGGCCCCGGGGTCTCTGCAGACCCACCTGAGACAGAAATACACACACACACAAAGGGGAAGACGAATGAACAGGCCCCGAAGGAAGGAACGAGAGGCTCCCCCAGAGGAAGGGCTACATGAAACAGCAATGAGCAGCGTAGCAGGTAGAGAGGCTGGTGGTTGTAAGTAAAGATACGCAATGATGTGAAAAAAGACCCAGAAACCATAAAGAAGGGGCAGTCAGAAGGGAAGACCGCGGCATCTGAGATAAGTGACACGCTGGAGGGAATGAACAGGCGGGTTAGTCAGAACAGAGGGCCCACCCCGTGGCTGGGAAGGTGAGGGGGGACACACTCCCTGGCAGAGCAGCAAACAGAAAAGGTAATCAAACGAGGAGAGTATAAGGAACTCCCAGGGCAACATGCACTGTGACCACGTCTGAACGGTGGAAATGCCAGAAGGAGAAGAAAGCGAGCAAAGGGCTCAGGACCTTTGTGCAGGAACAATGGCTGAAAACGTCCCTAATCTGGTGGCGGAAAAGACACGCGCATCCAGGAAGAGCAGAGCATCGCACACCCGAGGGAACCCAAGAGGCCCACACCGGGACAGAGCAGCATTAAAGTGCCAAAGCTTAAAGACAAGGAGAAAATCTTAAAAGCCGCCAGCAAAAAGCTGTTACTTACCCACAAGGCAGCTCCCATTAGACGGTCGTCTGATTCTCAGCAGAAACATTACAGGCTGGAAGAAGCGGGCAAGAAATAGTCAAGATGATGAAAAGCACAGACCTCCATCCAAGGCTACTTTACCCAGCAAATCTATCGTTTAAAATTGGTGGAGAAATAAAGAGCATCTTCCCAGACAAGGAAAAGCTAAGGCAGTTTGTAAAAACCACCCCAATATTGCAACAGATATTAAAGGGCTTGCTTTAAGAAGAGGAAAAAAAAACCAGAAGGAAACAGTTAAAAAATAAAGTGGTCATAAATACATCTCTATCAATGATCACTTTAAATGTAATGGCTTAAACGCTCTCATTAAAAGACTCAGGGTTGCTGAGTGGCTAAGAAAACAAGACCCACACGTGTGCCGCCCCCAAGAGACCGGCCTCAGACTGAAAGGTGCACAGAGAGAGGAAGTGAGAAGAGAGGAAGTGAGAAGAGAGGAAGTGAGAAGGAGCGAGGAAGTGAGGGGCAGACAAAGGCATCCCACGCAAACGGGAGGGAAGCGAAGCTGGGGTAGCAGTGCTTCCATCTGACAACAGGCTTTGAAATCAGGCCACAGTGCGAGACAACAAAGGACACTAACTACACAATGATGCAGGGAACCGTCCAACAGGAGGACACAGCCCTTGTGGACACTGACGCACCCGACACAGAGCACCCAAGTGTGTGAAGCAAATCTGGGTGGACACAAAGGGAGAGGTCGACGGAAATACAGTCACACTCCAGGGTCTCAACACCCCATTGACATCCACGGATGAATCTCCCAGATGTAACATCCACAAGGAGACAGTGGCCTTAAGTGACCCATTTCACTGCTATCGAAAGAGTATTTTACTAATAAAGCAGCAGAATATACATTCTTTCCAAGCGCACATGGAATATTTTCTAGGATAAACCACATGTTAGGACACAAAACAAGTCTCAGTAAATTCGAGAAGATGAAATCACATCAAGCATCTTCTCTGACTACAGTGCTATGAAACCAGAAATCAATCACAAGAAAAAAACCTGAAAAGCATGTAAAGAGGTGGAAGCTAAATAACATGTTATTAAATATTGAATGGGTCAACAACGAGATCAAAGAAGAGATCAAACGATACCTTGAAACAAATGAAAATGAACCCACAACCAACCAACATCTGCGGGACGCGGGGAAGCAGTCCTAAGAGGGGAAACGCATAACACTACAGGCCTATCTTGAGAAATAAGAAAAAGCTCAAACAATCTAACTTTGCACTTAAAGGAACTTGAAAAAGAACAACAAACAAAGCCCAATGTGAGCAGAAGGAAGAAAATAATAAAGACCAAGCAGAAATAAATGAAATAGAGTCTAAAAAATAGATGCAAAATATCAACAAATCCCAGGGCTGGTTCTTTGAAAAGATGCACACAGTTCACCGAGAAAACAAGAGAGAAGACCGGACAGTTCACTGCGGGGCGAGGCAGGGCGCTGGGCCCCTCCCGCACCTCGCCAGTCTCCCCCAAGGTCAGCCAGGGACCTACCCCGTCCCCGGCCTTCCCGCTCCCTGGCCATCTTCCCCCTGCTAGGAGTAACCCTGCACCGTGGTGGAACCTCCTGGCCCTTCCAGAACCGGTTCAAACAGTGTCTTTCCTGGGACCCGTCCTCCACAAATCCTGCCAAGGCTGCTGCACGCACACAGCCTGCCACACACGCACACAGCCTGCACACACTCACACAGTCTGCACACACGCACACAGTCTGCACACACGCACACAGTCTGCACACACGCACACAGTCTGCACACACACACACAGCCTGCCGCGGGGCGCAGTCTCTCTCCTCCAGCCCCTGAGGCTCTCTGTGCTCCTGCCCAGGACTCCGGAACTCGGGGGCGGGCGGGGGGGGGGCCTCACCTCTAGATTCAGAGCTGGGTCTCCACCTGGGCAGGTAGCGAGTGCTCAATACATTTTACCAAAACATTTAAAAAGTAGGTAGGGGGCTCCTGGCCCTGGTTGTAAAACACACCCCCACATTTCTGCCCCAGACAGAGTAACACGTATAAAGAAAGCACACGGTCAATCAAACCCATGACGGTCCGCCCTGGCTGGTGTAGCTCAGTGGATGGAGCTCAGGCTGTGAACCAAAGCATTGCAGGTTCGATTCCCAGTCAGGGCACATGCCTGGGTTGCAGGCCACGGACCCCAGCAACCGCACATTGATGTTTCTCTCTCTCTCTCTTTCTCCCTCCCTTCCCTCTCTAAAATTAAATAAGTAAAATCTAAAAAAAAAAAAACCTATGACAGTCCATACTTTTCATTTTATACTCGTTGTATCTTAGTTTCTATTAAGTTTTGTGTTTTGTATTCCTACTTGGATATATATTTCAAACAATGTTTAAGTCAGTTACACTTTGTCTCAGCGTGATTATGTTTAACTGTAACGAACGTCACGTTTAATGAGTTCGAGTCAGCTGGAAACGCCAGCACAGGGAGCCCCCACGGGGCCCTGGGCCAGGCCCACCCCCGAGAGACAGACAAGAGGAAATAAAGCTACACTCACCCCCAGGGCTGAGGCTGAGAGAGAGCGGGATGCTGTTTACTGCTGTGACCGGGGACGGGCCGGCCCCTGGGTGGCTCCCGGACAGGAAGCAGTGACATCCTCTTGGCTGTCAAGGGGACAGCACTGCCCTTTACCCGGTGACTCTGTCGCAGGACATGGGTCAGAAACACAGAGCGCACTTCTCCGTGTGACCGTGGAGAACAGGAGTCTGCGTCTGTGGACCTGCCGCCACCCACACAGGGAACCCCCTCGGGTCTGGGGGAGGGTGACTGTCCATCTGCTCACGGAGAGCTCAGGTCGTGTCGGGAACTACTGGAGCAGCTTACCCGTGTTACCCGATGACCGAGCACCCTCAGTGCACACATAAACCCCTTCTCTGCTTGTTTTCCTGCAAATCTACAAGCTAGTTAGCTAATTAAAAATAAATGGAAACTTCCAGACCTGGAATAGAAAGGACTCCCCCCTCTAGCTGGGCGGTTTAAATGACATTGTGTAGAAGTCATTGCCTTCAAATGACATACTTTGCTATTCAACTGGAGAATTTCCATTATTCATCGGTTGACCTTTTTATTTCATTGTATGCTAATTAGCTGCATAATTTAATTATGCATACAGCTCTAATTGATGGCATTCAGGATGTCCAAATGACTCTATCAATCAGCAGGAACAAATTGTGATTATCACACGGTTTTGTTATGATTTACTCCAAATAAACAAGTATATCTCACGCAGTGTGTGGCTTTATTCCTAAAGAGAATCGAGATCTCGGAGTTATCCCATGAATTTTCATGAAGATTCAGACCTGTGCTGGTCACTCGGGCCTATGAACCCAGCGATTAAACAGGTGTTTGCACACGCTGCCGTCAACATTCTGTCTTCCCAATGCTCTCACTGTACTTCACCAAACCTTTGAAAACTTAGACGGCTCTGTCGTGTTTCTTTGATCAGCATCCACAAAGGGAAGTGAATTTGAGTTTTAGGGAATAGAGGAACTCTTTGTACCCATAAGGGTATCATTGCATTCCTTATTGCTTCATTTTTAATTTGCGTGTTTATTTTTAGTAAAATTATACTTGCCCAGAATTTAAAGAACCAATGCGTTTGCAAGGTACAGCAGCTCCTACAGGCAACCACCTTGTAATATTTTTATATTTACCTCTGTAAGCATAAATATTTTTAATTCCTAATTATTGATTTTCATTCTGTGACATTTATTTTTATTATAGAAGATGGTTGGTACCTCCCTCCCTCCTTTCCTCTCCCCTACCTTATCCTACCCTCCCCCACAATGCATTCCCTTTCTTCTTCTTCTTCTGTTTCCTTTCATTTTAAAAAAGATTTTATTTATTTACTTTTAGGGAGAGGGGAAGGGAGGGAGAAAGAGAGGGAGAGAAACATCAATGTGTGCTTGACCCCTACTGGGGACCTGGCCCACAACCCAAGCATGTGCCCTGCCTGGGAATCGAACTGGCGACCCTTTGGTTCGCAGGCGGATGCTCAGTCCACTGAGCCACACCAGCCAGGGCTCCCTCTCCTTCCTGTAACTTCACTTCGACCAACCCTGACTGTGTCCTTGTGGCAACACAACGACAATTCACCGCCCAGCCGTGCACATCACCGGGCCGCCTTCCGTTTTCCGACCGTCTCCCCTCCACCCCGGACAGACTTGGCGCCCTGTTCACGCAGCGCGGTGATGGGTGATTTCCTCTCGCCCTGGCATTCCGGCAGCTTCCTTTTGGACGATAAACGTCACCCAGAGACTTCGGACCTGGTCCCGTGTGGGCTGCTGCCCCTCTCGGCCAGCTGCACTGCTCGGGCGGCCCCTGGGTCTCCGGGCCGTGGCTGAGGCCCACCTCCCCCGGTTCTCTGATTGGTTCCCAGGCTCCCCCAGCCCCGTCCTCTTCCCTCGGGGCTCACTCGCTCGATGGGAGTGTGCACCCCCGCCCCGTGCACCCCCAGCATGAGCATTCAGGGTCCCACTGTGAGAGCTCACTGTCCCAGACTGTCCCTGCCGCGTCACCAGACTCACTGACTGCAGCTCTGTGGCTGACTCTCGTCAGCCATGGGTCTGCCTTCACACTGTGAAGGCATCCTCCCCATTTCTGCGGGCTCTCGCCGACGTCCCTGAGAACCTGGTGCTGTGTGCCGATTCAAGACTCAGACCTTCGGGGAGATACAACACTTACACACACACACACACACACACACACACCAGTCAAGAGACCCTCACAGCACTGAAGGTCAAACCGGCAGGAGCGAGAGGAAAACAGACAGTTTCACAGCAGCAGTTCCAAAGTCGGTGCCCTGCGTCAACGTTCAGCAGCAGCAGCAGCAGAAGGCCGAAGGCCAGCCAAGAAGCGGGAAGACAGCACTGGAGAACAAGCCCGCCTAAGGCCACGCTGGGGACCCTGCCCAGGGACGCACGGACGCACGGACACACAGACACAAGCCTCTCCAGGGCACACGGCGGAGCGCCCACCAGGAGGGATGCCTGGCCAGGCCGCAGAACAGTCCCAGTAAACCCAGGCAGACTGAGACACAAGCATCTTCCCTAACCTCAGCGGAATATACTGCGTTTGGTTGTTTGTTTTGTCTCCTGTAGCAAATTTTCAAATTAGTATCAATTTGGCGTGCTCTCAGGACAGCCCCCCCCCCCGCCCCTCTGGATCAACACTTGCGTGGCACAGCTCAACGGCCCTCATCGCACATTCAGTCTGTTTGCATCTGGGAATCTGAAGCGTTTGTTACTTTATTGGAGCCAAACTGGCGACAGTTGCCAGGAAGCAGGACCTCAACGAGCTGAGAGAATGCCGCGGAGAAGGGCAGTTTTGCTCCAGAACACACGGCAGTCAGAAGCGGAGGCACGAGGGGTTCCGTGAAGCCCACTGGGGGTGGGTCAGGGAGGCGGGAGGAAGCAAAGTGGGGAGACCTCTGTGGGATTGGATAGGAGGTAAAATGACAGACACATCTTTCGAGCGGTGGGTGCAGGGTAGTGACAGCCCACAGTGACCACGGCAACAGTAACAATGAGGGGAGTGGTGGTCCCCGCCCTCCACCGGTGCGGTGCCCGTGCTTTGAGGGGTCGCGAAAAAGGAAATCTGGCATCCCAGGGGTGTGGTATCGCAGGTGCAAAACCACAACAGACAGGCTCCCTGAAGGTCCACCTGAAGGTCAAGGCTGACCTTTGTTAGGGAAAGATACCAGCCTAGGACAAGACTACCGGCCACGACCCGCTTTCGGTCAGAAAGTTTTTAGCTTCAGACCCTCCTGCGTGATTACGTTCGGTCCCTGCGTCTGCAAGGCCGCCACACAGGCCCTGCTGAGCTGGTCAGTTTGGTGCGTGGCCGCTTTTCGCCCCCACCAGGTGCCCGGTGATGGGCCCGACACCAGCCTCCAGGCGGCTGTGAAGGTGCCGCCGTGAGGGCGGGTCAACGTAGGGTCACCTTGTCCAAGTTCGTGAACAACTCTAACACTCCTTAGACCTGCGGCGTCAGGTTTTACATCAGCCTCAGACGTTTCTCGGCCCTCGCCTTCTCGCTCTACCTGCCTTTCTTCCTTTCGGTCTTTTTAAGCAGATTGACTCTGCTCTGCGTTTGTAGATCACGTGATTTGGCTTCTGAATACCTGGCTGGTCTTTTTCTATAGCATGTTTTGCTTTAAAAATTCTTACTTTGAAAAATAAGCATTTTAGAACAGTTTTATATTTGCAAAGCAAATGAACTGATAGTCCCCAGTTTTCTAACCCTGACACCCAGTGTCGCCCCTGCTGGACCCCCAGGTTAGGGGGCCATTGTTACAACCAAAGAGCCGTCGCCGATAAACCCCTTATCGGAAGCTTACGACTTACTGCGAGTTCCTGCGTTTCAGTTCCCGTCCGTTTTCGGCAGCGGGGTCCCACCCGGGAGGGGACATCCTGCTGCACTGCCTAGACGGCCACTCGGGTTTCCCTCCTTGTCCGCGAGCTCCGCTCGGCCCGACGCTGCGGGAACCCGACGCCGTCTCACGACAGCCCTGGGGCTGTGGGCCTGGGGTGCACCGGTGGCAGAGGAAAAGGGCCGTTTTCACGGTGCCCTACACCACACTGTCACCGCGCGCGCAGCACCTGGGGCCCTGCTGCCCGCCGCCCCTCCTGGGCAGAACTGCAGAGGCCACGCTCTGCTGCTGAGGGAGAGGGGTCTTTACCCCCGGGCAGTCCCTTCGGCCCGTGGAGTCTGGCTCGAACCGCCTCAGCCTACCAATTAAGGCTAAACTCTGACACCTGAGTGCCCCTAGCGGTTCGCGTGAGCCGTCAGCTATCCCGCTCCTGCAGGGCTAGTGTGCACACGCTCAAACAGCACAGTCTGCAAAACGACGCAATTTTGGACGACGGGCAGGCTCCTGCCTCCGAGCCTGTTCCCTCTAGGACCCCCAAAGATAGCCCTGCCACCCCTCGGCCAGCCCAGCCCGACCCCAGGCTGCACCTGGAGCTCCCTCGCATCCAAAATACCGTCCACTGGACGACGCCGCTGCAGCACGACCCTCCGGGCGTCCTCGAGGAGGAAGAGCCGGGGTGCCAGGGAGGTCCCGGGGGCCGGAGAGAGACCACCCGGAGCCCGCGGCCCGCGAGCCGCGAGCCCGCCCTCTCCCTGTTCCCATTGGCTCTGCGGGCCTCGGCTTCTCAGCCAACCCCGTCCCAGGCCGCCCCGGGTCGCTGCGGCAAACTCCGCCCACCGCCGCTCCCTGCTGCCCCCCAGTGGTCGGAGCCAGTATCGTACATCCCTCTGTACCAACCCAACTCCCAGCCTCGGAGAGGTTGACCTTGACCACCTGCCGAGGCGGTGTTTCTGGGTCTCTCCACCGCGTGAGCGTTTCCCCAGCCTTCCCCACGCTGCTCTCCGTGGAAGGGAGTCCCGGTGCACCGCACACACCGCCGGGGGGTGGTAGGCTGCCCTCCTCCTGAGGGCGGCTGCCCCCTAGGTTACAGGAGATGCTCCCGTTGGCACGTGCACACGCGCCTAGGCGCACGGAGGCTCACGCTCTGTTCTCGCCCAGCGCTGCCTCATTCTGCCGCTGGAGTCGCTCCAGGCTGGGCCAGGGGAGGCTCTCTCGCTTGCCGCTCGCACACACTCCCACCGCGTCTTCTCCGCTCGTTCCTCTCCATTCGGGGGCCACCGCCCTGGGCTCTGGCACTACTCGTGGCTCCAGACCCCATCACCCCGGGCCCTGTCACCAACTCGGCCACGTGGCCAAGGGTCTGGAAAATGCTGGCGGAGACCCAGACTGGGCCCCGAGTGTTTAAGTGCGAAAGGGCATCTGTTCTTGTAAGCTCCCTCAGAAGGAAAAGTGTAGGTGCTGACTCGTGCACAGGCACACGCCCAGGAATACTTACCTACATCTATAACCACGCGCATCCCCAACACGGGGCCATGGCGACATGTCCAGCTCCAGCTCCTGACCATGCACGGGGGTCACCCCGGACTGTTCGCCTGGCTTGCCGGTAAATGCCTTCTGCCACAGTGAGAAGCCTTCAGCCATCTGCTGTCCACTCGCGTAACTGCTCCATCCCAGGACGCCTGGGGAGCACCGGCCGAACGGTTAACCTGTGCGGCCTTTGTTCACGGCGTTATCAACTCGGGTGCAGCTGTCCCTCCCGCCCTTAATCTGTCAGGTTTCGCTCACTCCACGACCGCCAGGGTCAGCACCTTCCCCCTCCTTCCCCCTCCTTCCGCAGCGAGGCTGGATCTTGTACTTGAAACAGTTCGATTCTGGTATTAAAGCCTGCGTTCCTTCCAGGGACTCCTTGGCCTTCTGGATGCCCTTCAAATATTTTACTTATTTATTTTCAGAGAGGAAGGGAGGGAGGGAGGAAGAGAGGGAGAGAAACATCAGTGTGTGGTTGCCTCCCATGCGTCCCCTACTGGGGACCTGGCCTGCAGCACGCTGGGCCTGTGCCCTGACTGGGAATGGAACCAGCGACCCCTTGCCTCCAAGGCTGGTGCTCAACCCACCGAGCCACACCAGCCAGGGCAGCCTTCTGGATGATTATAAGTTACATGCAATAAGCTTCGCTCTTTGGGCTGGGTTTTGAGAAACACGTAATATCCTTATCCACCTTTACGGAATCGTGCAGAAAGACTCCCAGCCCTTAAAACCCCGTCTTTCAATTATTTGTTGTCTGACCTGCTTCCCAAGCCCCAGGCCACCACGGATGATCTCATTATCTCTACAGTTTTCCGCTCCCAGAAGGCCATGTAGTCGGAATCATACAGAATGTACATTTTCAGGCTGGGTCGTTTTACTCAGCAACAAGCACAGAAGGTCTCTCCATGTCCCCTGACGGCCTGGCAGCTCCTTTCTGACTATCGCTGGGAATACACTCGTGTGCAAATGCACTGTAGACTGTTCGCTGTTCACACATGGAAGGGCATCGCCTGGCTGTCCGTGTGGCGAGGGTGAGTGAAGCTGATGTGAATACGAGTGTGCAACTGTGTGTGTGAGCAGAAGTTCGGGGCATGCCGGGGCCCGTGGCTACGCACAGTGAAAGTGATTATATTTGTAAAGCTGAACATCTGTCTTCCTGCGTGGCCGTACAACTTGGCACTCCCGCCAGCAGTGAACGAGAGTTTGCTCCATACCGTTGCCAGGATGGTGGTATTTCCCACGCTTTGCACTGTAGCCCTTTTTAGTAAGTGTGTAGTGATAGCTCACGGTTCATTCCATTTGCAGTTCCTTCATTTGAAAAAACTTCCACCATCCTTTTGCGTGCTTAGTTGTCACTTAGATGTCTGTTTTGAGGAGGTGTCTTTCCGGGCTTCTGCCCACTTTCTAATGGATTGATTGTTTTCTTACGGGTGAATCTCAAAACTTCTTTGTCTATTGGGTTAGACATCTTCTGTCCGATAAGCAGTTTGCAAGTATTTCCTCCCAGGACATGGATTCTCTTTGGATTCCTCTAACCACGCCTTTCACGGAGCTGAAGTTCTTACCTTTAATAAATTTTGCTTCTCACTCATCAAGCACTTGATCAATGCTCGTGCCCTCGCTCCGGTGGTTGGCCAGGTGGTGGTGGCTCCCTGCAGGTGAGCCCGGCGGGGCAGAAAGTTCCCAGATAAACACCCTACTTGCTTCATGATGCAGCTCCGGGCGGGATCTGATTCACAAAACACATCACTCACACAAACCCAGCACTAATATTGTCATGGAACAACCAAAAACTGCCCTTGAGAAATACACAGCTAGAGAAACCTAAAGTAGAAATGTTCAGGGAGCAAGTTCACGTTTATCCCCCCCCCCCCCATTACCAGCCTCTCACTCTGGTGACTTTTACTGTGATTTATAACAGTATTGCTGGTTTGACTTTGAACTCTGTGCGCCCAGAGCCACAAAGACAGGCATCCAAGTTGTTTCACCCACTGGAAAGTTCTTGCTAATATATGTACTTTTTGGATTCTAAAAGATATGTAGATATTTTTTTCCACACAGAATATGTAGAAACCAACCATCAGGTGAAGAGTATTTCCAAGGGCGCTGGGGACATGCAGAAAAAAGGAATCTTGAATGAACCGGTGGTTTAGTTTTAATTAGCAAGGTGAACTTTCATGTATCACACGCCCAGAGCAAAGGGACGGTTTGCTACAGCACAGGCCCGCCGCGGCTCACCTCCGAGGCGGGACGCTCTGCAGGCGGGTCGGGCGCAGGCTGAGAGGCATCTGATGGACGTCACCCCACTTACTGACGCCCTGCGGAGCTGAAGCCGGCTGGGCGCCCTGGCGCGGCCCCTGCGTGGCCTGGGCATTGCGGAGCTAGACAAAGGGGAAGCGGGGAGGCCCCGCGCACCCCACAGGGTGCCCTGAAACCCAGTGTGCCTGCTGGGTTATAGCTTCGACGTCGGTTTTCTTTGTTTTTGCGGGTTTGCTTCTGATTGAACTTGCGTCCTCAGGTGCGCGGAGATGGCCTGGCTAAGGAGTCTCTCCAGGGGCCGGCCGGAGCCTCTCCACGTCCCCGTCTGGCCTGAGGCGGAGCTTCAGCTGTTCCCGGACTCCGAGATACGTAGCCCCGGCGGTGGGAGTCCTCCTCTGCCCCCCTCGCTCACGGACCGTCTGGGCCGGGGGCAGAGCTGTGCGGGTCCGCAGGGCTGCGGCCGCTCATCCCCCAAAACTCCCAAACACGGTCTTGCCGAGCTGTCCGCGCTGAGATGACACATTTGTTCAGGACAGGCACTTTTAGGGGCTGCCACCGCGCATGCTTCTGGAAGGAATCGTTCGGGTTTGAAAGCGGCTCCCTCGAAGGCGAAGGCGCAGTCCCGGGCCCAGCAGGGGCCTCCTGGAAGAAGGGCCGTTGCTCTCACCTGGTTCCGGTTCTGCGTCAGCGCAGGAGCCGGTTCTGCCAGCAAACGCTGGGTTTGCCGACCCTCCCGCGGGCCAGCCCGCACATCCGGTCACATCCCGAGTCCAGCCTCCGGCCCAGTCTCAGGCCGCGCTCGCCTCGCGCACCGGTGGGCGTCCCGGGCTGCACCGTCTTCCCCACGTCCAAACACCGCCGTCTGCGCGGCAGGTGGCGGCGGCGCCCTCCTGTCTCCGTCCGCAGTTGTCACCGCAAGCCTCGGAAGGAGAGCTTCTGCAGCGTGTCCTCCTGCACGGGGACCTGGTGCCAGGTCTTTCGCGTGCTCACGCGTCTTCCCGGTGCCCGAGGTCCCCCCCGGAATCGCTCCTTCCGTGGCCGGAGAGCCCGCACTGGTCTTGCTCGGCGGCCACGTCTCTGTTGGCAACAGTTGCTGCTTTCCTGCGGTCCGGCAGCGCGCTGCGCTCCCCGCGGACGCTGTTGCACGGCGCGGAGTTGCAGGTGACGCTTCCCGCGGCAGGGCCCCTGCTGGCGGCTCCGGGCCGCAGCCGTCTCTGCCGAGCCGAGCGGCCCTTCCCTGAGGCTCGCATCTCACCGCCCGGGGCCCTAAGCACGACGAACAAAACCCGCGCCTTCGCGAAATGATCTTGAAGATGCAACAAAGAAGATCCGGCCACGCAGAATGCCGAAGAGGGGCACAGAGGCCACCCCCCAAAACTTCATCCGTGACATGCCTACTCGCTAAAAAAATAAAGTTAGTAACGTTAAACACTATGAAAAACTTACGGAGACAAATGCTTCCTGTCCCATGCTTATCACACCGTATCGCCACGATGCTGTGATATGTTTTTGCACACTTTTGCTAAACTTCGGGAATATAAACATTCTGAGAAGAAAATGACCCAGACTCCAATGGTTATTTTTCTTTTGAATTTTACTATAAGTAAAGTTGTAAAGCTTAGATTAGTTTAAAGTGCATATTACTATTTCTATGTGACAAGTAAAATTACAATCTTCCCTTTAAAAATATATGTGTGGGGGTGTGTCTACTGATCAGAGCTTTCCATGTACTGCAAGAAGTTGAAATTCCTATTTCTGTATTGTATCATAATTTTCTTTACAGG
Source organism: Phyllostomus hastatus (assembly GCF_019186645.2). Classification (NCBI taxonomy): domain Eukaryota; kingdom Metazoa; phylum Chordata; class Mammalia; order Chiroptera; family Phyllostomidae; genus Phyllostomus; species Phyllostomus hastatus. The sequence goes on from NW_025334032.1 coordinate 45,440,571, forward strand.
GTGAGAAAATAAGTCCACAGCAATGATTATAATTATAGTGGATTATGTTTTATAATATCCACGTCCTTATGGAGATAACTTCAAAAGGATAAACATCAAAGAAAATGATAGCTTAAAATTTCACAATAGAATGCCATAGAAACATTAACCAATGCAAATGAATAGTTTTGGAAATGTCTAATTAGGCAAATACCTAAAATATAAACTAGTTAATCGTCCAGAACAAGCTTAATTGTCCATTTCAGTTTAAGACCAATTAGCTATGGATAATTTAACAATAGTTGTAACCATATGTAAAATTCCAAACTAGATATTAGAAGATAAACTGTCATTCCATTTGTCTATGATTTTTTTTCTGAATTTAATACTGGTAGAAAAGAAATAATGCAGCTCAATTTTCCAAGTACATCTTTATGAAAACTGAGTGAGCTTGTTGGGGTGACTTTGGTTAATAAAACTGTACAGATTTCAGGCGCACAAGCCTGTAACACGCCGCCTGTAACCCTGCACAGTGTGCTCACCGCCCAAAGCCCAGTTTCCTCCCGGCACCACTTAGCTGCCCGGGCACCACGCCCCCCCCCGCCCCACCCCCTTCCCTCTGGTAAAAGCACCGTGTGGTTACCCACGACTACACGTTTTTTTCTTTTCTCAGCCCCTCACCCTTCCTACCTGGCCCCCCCAACCCCCTCCCGCCTGGCAGCTGCCAGCCAGGTCTCTCCAGCCAGGCCTCTGCTGCTGTTTGGTTTGTTAGACCGGTTTGTTCATTAGATCGCACATATAAGGGGAACCGTGTGGCATTTGTCTCTCTCTGACGGGCGCACTGCACTCAGCATAGCGACATTTGCTCATTTCAATCCATGGTTTGTCTATTTGTCAGGCACTCGAAATCCAATGAAAATGGAAATCCTTTCACGGCACAGGCCACCCTGCCATGGCCTCTGTCAGCGAGACGGGTAGACGTCTGATGCCTTCCCTGTGAATGTGGAATGCTCTCACCTCCGTGCCGGCTGGCCCCTCTGCAGAGAGAAGTAATTTACGCATGCAAATCTCTGCTCTTCATCCCGGTTCACGAGGGGGGCGGGGGGGTGGGGAGTGGTGGTGAGCACCTTTAACTTCGCCTCGGCTGTGATTGGCCCTGGGGGCCTCTTCAGGGGGTGGGTTTCCGGAGTGTTAGCATAGAATAAAGCAGAGTCCACATTAATGAGCATGGCCGTATTTCGAAAAATTATGGAACAAAAAAGTCACATCTAAAAGGAAAATGGGATGCTGTCTAGCCCAGGAGGCACCAAATATTGTGGTAGCGGAACATTTAAATAAAGTTAAATCTTCCAAACGTGATAGGAGACTGGTACCTGCCACTCACACACACACACACACACACACACAGAGGCACGCGCGAGTGTGTGCGAAGGAGTGTGACGTACAGACGTTCTTCTGCATGAGGAGGGCACAGCGCATCGTTAGCAGGGGAGATATCACTCCTCAGTAAGGACTTTGTTGGTGACTTGCGACAAAATGAAGCACCCTGAGCTTTACTGCACGTAACTGATGGCCAGGTTCCGCACACACAGCTGTTGCGTGACCTCCACCACCCCTCTGAGCGTCCCGCCCTGCCCCGTCTCAGGGAGGAAATGCCCACCCGAGCCTGCGTGTGGTTCTCACAACCCACCTCCCCCACCCCCGCCCCCCACTGCTCAGAGCTGGGACTGACCGCCTGTGAAACGAGGCCAACCAGGGCGCATCTCTTGCCGTCGCAAAGGACTTGGAGGGAGGGAGAATCAGGGACGAGAGCCTCCCGGGCTCACAAGTCCCGGGGCTGGGCGGTCAGTGCCTCCCGCCCGGGGAAGCCGGAGAGCCGGAACCCGGCACGCGGAAGGAGGGGCGGAGACGACGAGGGCATGAAGATGGAGGCCCGAGGGGTCAGGTCCGTTCTGAGGAACAGTGTGTCCTTCCCTCTCTGTGGTTCTCCGTTCCTTTTCTTTTTTAAGCTTATTTGAGTTGGGCTCTGCCACCCACACTCTTACACATCCAGAAACCCTGACACGTGTCCCCAGGGCAGGAGCCAGAAGCCACAGCTCCTGGGTGGGGGGGGACCACAGAACTAGAACTGGTTCCCACTTTGTTCCTCCAGGTGGGAGGCGGCGGCTCCGCTGTCTGCTTAACGCGCGGAATCTGAGGGAGACAAGGTGCTCGTACGGCCGCAGCTCAGCGCGGAGAACGAAGAGGCTGTCACCAGACACCGAGCGTCCTGACGGCCTGGGATGTTGGTCGAAGCCGACCCCTCACGAGGGGCGCACAGGACACCGGACAAAAAACCCTGACGAAACCGCTGCTCTTCTGCTCTTGGGGTGGTGACCGGTGAGAAAACGGAGACAGTCCCCAGAAACTCACCCCCACCATGGAAGACCCCCGGCCCCACTGCAGGCCGCTGCAGACCCCCACCTGCGCCAGCACCCTAACTGCACCGACGGGAACCGAGTGGCCTGTCCCGGGAGGGACACCAAAGGCCGAAGCTGGCAAGTGCATTCGGTCACCATCACGCCAGTCAGGCCTCTCGGGCTGAGTTTGCATTTCCGCCGCTCCCTGCACCCCCCATTCCGCTCCCAGTTCACCAAATGCACGGGGTGGGGGGGTGCTGTCCATCAGAAGACGCCGATGCCGGGCGGGAGCAGGCCTTTGGAGGCCCGAGGACACTGGAGGTTCAGCCCTGAAACTGCCATTTCCTCCAGCAGCTGCCCCCAGGCCTGCTGTGCGATGGGGTGGCCTCAGCCCCGTGTCCGGGTCCCTCAGCTCTCGGCCCCTGAGACCCCAGCCTCCACGGCAAACGCACTCAGAACCCTCAGCAAAGCTGCGTGGGGGTGGGGGCGGGGGTGGGGAGCTTTTCTGTGACTAGAAGGAGAATTCTGCACACAGTAGGGATGGAATGCAGACGAACCCCTCAGCAAGCGCTGCGGAGGGGCCCGATCTGGCTCTTGGACCCGAGGCCTTCGCCAGGCTAACCAGCGAGCCCCTGCCAACTGCAAACAAGTTGAGGGATTCCACAGAACGCAGGAGGCGCCCTGGTCCTCAGGCCAGTGGAAAGGACGTCCTCGGGGTTCCCCCCCTCGGGGCGGTGTCCTTACGGTGCGCGGGTGTTTTCAGGCTCCGAGTGCACAGACCATCAGAGTCGGAGCGGGGCCGTCGGCCGACTCCCGCTCCCTGAACAGGGGAGTCGTGACTGCCAGGAACCCAGCTGAGAACACTCTCGCTCTCACTCCCATTCTCACTCTCACTCCCATTCTCACTCTCACTCTCACTCTCACACTCCCACTCTCACTCTCACTCTCGCTCTCATTCCCATTCGTGGTTCTTCCCCCGTCTCCCTGCCAGAGGTCTGGTGTTCTCCCCCGGTGCTCTGGCCGAATGGGCTTTCCACAAAGGCCTTTCCGGAGCAAAGACAAGACCCCGCAAAGTAACAAGCTTCTGTGATCCGCGGTCTCCAATTTATTCCCGGCCCCCGCGGTTCAGAACAGGGTCTCCGAACCCCACGGTGCCCAGCCCACGGCGTCGGTCAGATACACACAAAATGCGGGGCGGCCCGCTGACCCCACTCCGGGGGGAGACCGAGGTCATGCATCCTGGGACAGGTGTCCCAGGCGTGTCTCTGAACAGACGCAGCACCGCCAGCCTGTGGGGTGTGTCTTCGCGCACGAGGGCCCGGAGAAGGGGGTTTGGGGAACGTGGGGAAAAGAGATGAGGATTCCAGAACCACGCACGTAATTTAGCGATCTTGAAAATCACTGGGTCCCTAAAGGATATACCAGGGTAGAGCAGTGCATTATGGGCTGGGCCGCTCAGAGGGGCCCAGGGCTCCAGGGTCCCCCCTCCCTCCCTCCCTGCGGAGGCCAGTTCTCAGGGCTCCCGCAAGGACGCCAGGTGGCCGTCCCGAATTTCTGGCAACGGCGGAGTTTGTCAAGCACCTAGAAATGCCCAGGGCTGCTGAGGGGCCTGAGTGCACAGGTTCACACCCCCAGGGTTTCATCGGCCTGTGAAAGGCTCTCGGTGGAACCCCCGATTACCCCGGGGAGGATACTCAGGGCGGTGAGCCCCTCAAAGGCCGGCCGGTCCCTCAGCCCCAACCTGCCCTTGCTGCACTCACACCGGAGGCCAGAGTGTGGCTGAGCTTTCGGGGATGTTTTTGGTGTCAGTGAAACCAGCGGGACTTCAGATGTGGGTTAGGAGTGATGGGCACCCTGCCAGGCCCCGGGACACCAGGGGCGGAGTCTCTGGCCTTGCACTTGGGTCTAGAGGCCGGTGACCGTGGGTCCCGTCCCACCACTCCTGAGCTCGGCCCCCCTCCGACCCCAGACCTCCTGCTTCCTCACTGGGACCACGGGGCTTGCAGGTGAGGAGCGGCGACTTCCCGGGCCAGGGCAAGGGGGGCCTGGCTCAGGTGGTTCCCATGTCCTCACCACCCCCACCACTCCCCCCGCTGCTATTCAACGACCCCCCCCCCGGCCGTGCTGGGGTCCTCCTCCTGGGCTGGGGGCGCCTGGAGCGACGGTGTGGATCCTGGATCCTGAGTTCAGGACGGAGACGCCCACTCCCCACCCCTCACACTCCAGGTCCAGGACACGCACAGGGGTCCCCGCCCGCGTCCCGTCCCCGGGCGCCCGGTGCAGAGAGCCCGGCTGGAGGCCAGTGGACAACGGGGCGCCCCACCCCTCACCCACACACCAGCGTCCCAGCTAGGGTCCCTCTCACGGGAGGACAGGGGGAAAAGTGTCCCCTTGAGACAGGCCGCCCTGTGCATCCTGGCCTCCCTCTCCGGCCCCCAGCCCCCCCACCTGCGAGGGAGCTGGCAGCTTCCGTAAGCCCTGGGGGTGCTCAGGATCAAGTCTTCTCCCCCCCCCTTCCTTCCCGTCCTCCTGCTGCGCCGGCTCCTGTCTCCCCTCCCCGGTGAGGACAGCCCACGGGAAGAGGTGGCAGGGAGCCCCCCCCCCCCCGGTCTGGTACGAGGGCTGCGTGTTGCTCACCTGAACAACGTCCGAGCGAAGGCCCGGAGACCCAGCCTGCTGGTCCCGGGGGACTCGACCTTGAACCCTCGGTGGCCGAGCAGCTGCTCGCCCCTGCGTCCCCCACGCGCCCACGTCCGGACGCTCGGACAGCAGAAGTGGGCGTCTTCTACACGCCCAGCAGCTCTGCGGCGGCAGCAGCGGGCAGCCCTGCAGTTAGTCGAACCAGCCCTCACACTGCCCTCCTACCCTTGGCCTCCGATCCCAGGAGCTCAGGGCTCCGTCCCGCGACACCGGCCCCTCTCCCGCCCCGCCCCCACAGCCTTCAGACACGGCCCTGGCCGTCGTCACCTGCGCTCCTGGCCGAAGTCCCCAAGATCCACCCCTTGAGCTGGATTGGCCAGAGTGGCTCACGGGACTTGGGAAACGCCATACTCACCAGCTCAGGGGCTCCTTCCAAGAGGCTGTAGCTCAGCACGGCCGCATAGAGCGGGGAGGGAGGGGGAAGGGGCCGGAAGCTTCCAGAACCTCTCTGGGCTCACTCTGCCGGCACCTCCACAGGTCCACTAAGTCCCAGGCTGGACCAACCCTAACCCTAACCCTCTCTTCTGGGGCCTCCCAGTGCCAGGATGATTGATGAGGTCATTGGCCAATGGAGGTCAAGTGAGTCCTTCTCCCCGCCCTGGAGGTCGGAGGTGGGCCAGAAAGCTCCAGCCTCCTAAACACAGAGTCCCTTCAGCAGGCCGCCACCCCCATCCTCGGGGGCCCTGCGAAAACCACGTTGGCGTGTGGGGAGCTCTCTGCCGGAGACGGGGAGCAGGACCAGACACGCCTGTTTACTTCTTATGAGGTACCCCAGCACCACGGGGCAGCACGGGGCAGACAGATCTGCCTCAGAAACGGGGGGCGGGGGGCTTCCTGAAAGCAAAGGAACCCCCTCTTGTTCAGAGTCATGGTCGGGGACCCTCGTCAGAGGCCTGCCGTTTGGGAAGGATGGCTCAGCTGCCCCTGTGCTTCTGCGCGAGACGTCAGGAGAGACTGGGAAGTTACGCAGAAGTGCAGGGGTCTGATGGGGGCGGGAGGAGGACCCACGGGCCCCCACGTGCCATACTTTGGTTTCCAGCTCCCTCAGCCCTTTCCGCGCCGCCGCCATCTGGGGCTGCGGGGAGCCGGGAGCATCCCCGTTCACCAAGTGAGGGCTGGGCGGTCCCTAAGGCTGAGCCTGCTTCCCTTCGGGCATCGCCAGCTGCCTGGGGGCCACGGCACCAGACCTGGGAGAGCCGGGCCCCTGGCCCTGTCTGCAGGACACAGGACGCAGGACAGCGGCGGGTCCACAGAAGGGGCCGCCCCGTGCGTCCGTGTTCTTTGTGGCTCCGGGGGCCGCACACGCGTGAAGATGAAGGTTACCTTCACGCTATTTCTGGCTCCTCACAGCTCCCACAGACTGAGATCTGAGTCAGTGTTTATCTCCTAAGACTGTTTTTTTTTTTAAAACTGCGTTCACGAAATGCCTTGCTCAAATGTCATCTCACCCAGGTATCATTTTCCAAAATGTCAGGTGCGAATCCTCACGGTCGCCGTGGCCGGCGTTGGGCTGTGAGCCGCCTGCTTTCATTCTCAAATGCAATATGAATTTCCTCCAGAGTGCATCACAAAAATAAATCAAATGTGCGTGATTAGCTCCCTTTTCATTCACATGGACACGTCCCCAAGACGCGCTGTCATTCCGAAAACTGGAACCGGCATTCTCCACAATATTCAAAACAGCAGACCCTGTCCCCTCTGAGATGTGGTGACTCTTTCAGAAAATGAGAAATCTCCGCTCCCCGGACAGGCCCGCTCACAGGTTTTAACGGCCGTGTGCACTGCCTACAATGAAAGTGGCATGATTCGAGGGGCGCTTTACGCCGACAGCGCGGCTGCCTTCGTCTGAAGAATAATGGCCTGTCGGGGAGGCGGCACACAGAACGAACATCGGTAAGTGGGTGGGCGCACGTCCTGCTTCCTCCCGGCACCGGGTGCTTAGACGCAACATAAAGCTGAGGTCGGGCCAGAGGTAATGAAGACACTAACTGAAACACAGTTCGGGCAGCTGGAGTTTTTTTCACTGGAGTAGGTGGGCAATCACAAGTGGGGAAATTCTCCGTAAGTGCTACAATTCTTGTAAAAGAAACATGGCAGCTGAGCATCACAAGACCTTCCCTGGACCTAAAGCAGCTACCGGAGCTCTGCATCTGGAACCCACACTCTCCCACGGGGAAGCGTGTATCCAGTTTGCACCTCAGGCCCTTCAAAGCCCCAAGCTCCTGAGGGTGTAACCAAATCATTCCTTAAACAGTGTGACCTGCAGCCGCAACGGTTTCTTTTAAAAATTAACACCTAACACATCCAACTCCGTGTGAAGTGAGTATCCCTAACGCCTCTGCCTGTGACATAGTAACGTGTACGTCTTACTCTTCGGAGTGAGGAAGACGGCTAGCCAGCTCCAGGAGCATGCCTGGCAGAACAATCTAGGTGTCTGTGTATCTAGGTGTCTGTGTGTCTGTGTATCTAGGTGTCTGTGTATCTAGGTGTCTGTGTGTCTATGTGTCTGTGTATCTGTGTATCTAGGTGTCTGTGTATCTAGGTGTCTGTGTGTCTGTGTATCTAGGTGTCTGTGTGTCTGTGTATCTAGGTGTCTGTGTGTCTATGTGTCTGTGTATCTGTGTATAGGTGTCTATGTGTCTGTGTGTCTGTGTATCTACTTATCTCTCACCTACTAACCCTGCCCATCTGTATTTATTGAATAAGGAGGGACAACTTGTGTCCATGAGCCATGTATCTAAATGTAAAAAAAAAAAAAGCATTTGAAAGGAAACCAAGTCATCCCTGATATAAAATGAAAGTCTCTCCGAGTAATTAAAATAGTAGACCATAGTAGAAACATTTAACGATCATTGCACTTTTTATGTAACAGTCACTGGTCTAAGTCATGTATGTGCATCCTCTGAACTAGTGGGGGAAGTCAGCCAGTGGTTCACACACCGAGGGGTCTGCACAACGAAAGACATGTACACAGTCTTAACGATCGGCGAGACTGGTTCTCAATACATCAACGACCTCCGTGTCCCATCCCACAAAGAGCTAAAAATGTCACACAGAGGGTGAAACGCACCAGTTCGGAGTTTTCTCCTCACTCAGCTAAACGTTCTCCATTTCCCCGCGGTCAGCAAGATCTGGGGGCCGGGGCCAGCCTGTGCGAGCACAGATAGAGAATGTCAATTATAATTTTGCTCATTTTCCCAAGGATCAGACTTGAGGTTAATAGAATCACACTGAATAATGGAGGAGAATGTCCAGACACATTTTATTCAGATAACATGACCCCCTAAAATTCAATTATATACGGCCTCAATAAAGAAGTGTAACCCGATTATCCTGACTCATCAAAACAGTGTAAAATAGATCACTCCGGTTTTCGTGTTCATCTCGGGTTGTTCCGAAGCTGGCTCGGTTTTGCACTTACGCCGGAAAACACTCGGCTGCTCTTCAGTTTGACATTGACCTTTTAGACCAGGGGTCAGCCAGGATTCTTGCAGAGAGCGCTGCCTCGTTTGAAGTGGTAATAACCCATTAACAAAAGTGTGGAAATATTTTCTCTGTTACTCTCAGGTGCACAGGAGAGAGGGGCCCGATTCGTGGCGAGTGACACACAATCGTCACATCTTACACGCCTGTTTTTCCCAATGTGTCTCCATGTTTCCATGGCAACGCCATTCCGCCACCCATGCGACCCCCCTCCTTTACATAATGGGGTCTCCCCCCCGCCCCCCCCCCCGTCACCCGCCCTCTGCTCTCTTCGCCCGGATGTGCGCCTGCTGCGGGCACCGCCCAGTGCCGTGGTCGGGTCCCTCCTGCACCTTCCAGCCAGGAGTTCTCCCCTCCTGCCTCTAAGGGCCCTGGGTCTCCATTGCAGCTGGGAATATTTCCACACCCCCCTTGCCCGGCTGAACCCCCAGCTTTCATCCGGGGTTCCATCAGGAGAAAACCTCCTCTCTCCCCAGGAAATGTCCCGGCCCCCGCGCTGAGCTCCGAGGCGGCGGCGGCCTCCCCGTGAATCCCTCCGCTGGGCCGGAGGGTGACGTGTTCACACGGAGCCCGTTCACGTCCATGTCCTGAGCTCCCTGGGCCCTGCACCACTCGGTGCCCGGGGTCCTGAGTAGGTGGCCTGGTGCCACACCTGCCACCTTCCAGCCCCGCAGTGGGCGGAGTGCCCGCACCCAGGGGGCTCGATGCGTCTGATGCGCACAGGGAGAGCGCGTCTCGGGCACCCCCTGATGCACCCCGGCATCTGCCGGCACTGCCCCCCACCCCCGCTGCCTTGGGGGCCCGTGAGGCGCCGCCTGGCTTGAGCCTCACCCCCACCCCCATAACAGTTACACCTCCACTGATCTGAACTTGGACTTTTTCTTTGTCTCCCAGCTAAAAGTTCAGCTCCATCAAAAGTTATTCCGTAATCCACGCACCGAACATATTCAACTTCAGAAATGCTGAGCAAGTAATGGTTTCTGACAAAGAATTATCACGAGAAAGGCAAGTCATTATTTCCCCTTAAGGTTTTTGGAAATTACGGTTTGTACCTATTACATTTGTATCTCTAAATGCCTTTTTGAAAAACCACGCAAAGCCCCACACATGAAACAATGGGTCTCACACACACGCACACACACACACACACACACACACACATATATATATATATATATATATATATATATATATATATATATATATATATATATATGGGCATTTATTTTACAGGTTCATCACAGAACAGACGCTTCGGCACCAACGGCATCTGAAGCTCTCTCTTTCCTTCCTAAGCGTCACTGAAAAGGGGCGATTTTCTTGGAAGGACTTTTTCTCTCACTTGTTTCCCCACGGACACTCCACTCCGAACGTCCGTCTGGAAGACAAAGGCCCGTTTGAAACTGCATCTGGCAAACGACCGCGGCTGCTCTCTCCTCGCAGCAGCTGCTGGGGGAACGCCCACAAAGCCCCCTGGGGGCTCCAGCCACCGGCTCCGCGGGGGGAAGCGGCCCTCCTGGATGCGCCCGCCCGCTCGTCCAGCGAACCGACAGGAACCCGCAACAGTCCCGCGGCGGCATCTCAGGTCCTGCTCTTCAGGCGGAAGGCGCCTGCGTCGTGGTGCCGGGTTCGGGTATGGCGCGTTTCCCGGTAACGTTCGGGGGAAGGGAATCTCACGTCGGAATCACACAAAGCTGGTCCCTGAGGACTCCCCTGCACCCATCCGCGCCCGTCCCCGGTGCTGCAGGACCAGGGCGGGGCCCCCGGGACGCCCTGGCTCCCTAGGGTGCCTGCCGGAACCCTGCTCTGTCCCCTCCCCTGTGCCGGTCCCCTCTCCTCGCACAGCACAGCCCGCCGGGCCGGTCGGGGCCTCGGCACTCGCCGGCCCGTGTTTCAGCAGACTGGAGGCCCGCACCTCCTCTCTGCCCCCCCCCTCCTGTTCCAGCCGCACAGCCCGGGCCTGGCCAGGGAGACTCAGCCTCGGCGTGCTCCCCGCCATCCCTCCAGCAGGCGGCCGGGCCTCCCGCCTGGCTCAGTGGTCTGGCGGCTGCGTGGTCTGGTGGCTGCGTGGTGGGTGCCCACGGCCGGCCCTGGGCAGGCGGCCCCCAGGGAGCCGCCCTCACACCACAGCAGCTGCTGAGGGCACTCCAATCTGGGGCCACGGGCAGGCAGCGGGGGGAACCGGCGTCTCCCCAGGACAGGAGCGCTGAGCTGCACTTTCTGAACCCACGGGTCACAGTGCCCGAGGGGGGCTTCCGGCGCTCTCTCAGCTCTGGGCAGGGTGGTCCTTCGTTGCCAGCTTGCCTGCGCACTGGACGGCCTTGGGGACCAGGCAGAGCCCCCGAACCAGGCAGCAGGAGGGAGCGCAAGCCCGGAACCTCGGAAACCTCTGGAAATCTCTCTCTGCGAGCATCGGGGTTGGCCACCGGCCACTCCCATCGGCTCGTGGTCCAAGCTGGGAAACCTCGAACGTCCCTTCCAGCTCTGAGCTTCTGAGAATCCGTGAACTGTCAACACGGGGGGATGGTTCCCCCAAGGGGACGTGAAGCACAAAGATTCTTAATTATAACTGTTAAGTGCTATGTGTGATGATACATTAATTAATCTTACTATTAAACTTCAAGAGCCCAGTTGACGGCATTAACATATTCTCCACAATCCTTTGAAGGATTGTGCGTGCACAGGGCTTTTAATTCATCACCAATGGTCGGCTTTTCCCCAGATATTTTTATATAATCCCCATGCACATTCTGTTGTGAATTAATATTTAATTAAAACATATAATCATGGTTTAATCCCTTGTTTGTTTTCCTAAACTTGTTATTTATTACTATATAACAGAGCATACTATTTGCATTTTAATTAACTCTCCGTACTTAACACCCGTTTGTCACTGCCTTCAGACCTGCTCACCCGCGACGACTGAGTCTCTGATCTGGTCATCTGCACACCCGCCCCCGGTTGCTCTATCTCGTGACTTCTCGCTGTCCCGAGAAAGCACTTACAAAGGCTTTCCCTCCTCGCCAAGTGCTGCTTAAAATCATTACTCCAAAGCCCTGGCTGGCACAGCTCAGTGGATTGAGCGCGGGCTGCGAACCAAAGTGTCGCAGGTTCGATTCCCAGTCAGGGCACATGCCTGGGTTGCAGGCCACGGCCCCCAGCAACCGCACATTGATGTGTCTCTCTCTGTCTCTCTCTTTCTCCCTCCCTTCCCTCTCTAAAAATAAACAAATAAAACCTTTAAAAAATCATTACTCCACACTTCAGAAATGCTCACCGTATTAGGCTGTAAAGTCCATTGATTTGCTTAACATGTATGGAATTCGGGGAAACGCAGCCACATTAGAAATCGGTGTGAACCGAACCCCCACTGTGTGAGTGAGTTAAACACGTTGTCACCTGTCACAGCGGAACCCGCTCAGGGCGCCCGACGCCAGGCCGCTGCCGCTCCGATGCACGTTCCACGTTCCCATCCGGAGCTCCCGTCTGGGCACTTCGTCCTGGTGACGAATCAGCGCTGGACGCCCCTACACACGACCTCGCAAGGCGCCCCGACCTTGGGGGGGAAGGTCGCACACAGTGAGTGCTGCCAGCACTGGAGCCCAGCCCGCCTGCCCACAGGGGTTTCTGTTCAGTTTTGGAAGACTTGCAGGGACAGTTGCGTTTTAAAGGATTTTGGTAAAGTGACGTGGCCTCATTTAACTTTAACCTCTCCCCATCCTCGCCACGCCGATGCAACACGAACCCACCCCCACCCCCACCCCCACCTGCTGCAACCGCCCTCCGGGCCGCTGTGGCGGGAAGCACGCACCGCGCTGCAAGTTCACACCCAGTGACAACGTGGTCGCCGCGCCTCTGCTTCCTGTCAGGGAAGTGTCACCGTTCTGTGGCCGCCGGAGTGGCCGCCGGTCAGGCTGCGGGTGGCCGCTCCCGTGAGGACGGGTGCAGTCACTCAGGGCTGCGCCAGCCCGAGCTGGGGTCGCTGCTGAGGGTGCAGCGGTCTGGATGAGGTCAGGGGGTGAATCCCTCCCGGTCCTGGCTGGGCACCCACCCCCCCACGTCCTGCACTGTGTCCCCGAGACCCCAGGATGGAAACGAGGTGCCAGCCCACCCACCAGTCTTTCTGAGAGGTTCCAACACCACCAGCTGACGACCTCTCGCTTCCGTTCAGGTTGGTCAGGGGCTGAAAGCTGCTCCCTCCTCCACCTTAGACGTGGGGTCTCTGCCCCCCACCCCGAAAGGGCAGGTCCCGGGACTGGCACTACGGCCGACACCTGGGCTGCTAGAGACGCAGACACTCGGGCCCTGCCCATGCCTGCGGGGTCCGCCGCACTTGAACGAGACCTCCAGCCCACTCAGCAGCTCACCGAAGTTTGAGAAGCACAGACCTCAGGAGGTCAAGAAACAGAGCAATCCAACCGCCGATTGTCAGTGCACTTTTCCCTCCAGATTCATCAGTTTCAACAGTTCCCCATGCCCTGGACCGTCCAGTCAGACCCACTAACAAATTCACTTCCTCGAACATTAGTGCTGGGTCCCCATTTTTTTGTCTCGTGAATGGAAGTGTCCTCGTTTAACCCTCACAGGAAAACGAAGACAGACCTCACACCCCCACTTCACGCAGCAGCAAACCCAGCAGCAGGAAGGTCACACGACTCCCCAAGTCCCACCTCCAGCCTGTGGCACCGCGGAAAACAAAACAAGGTGAGCAGACTGCATCCCGAGCCTTTCTCTTCGCCTGCGGTACCTGCAACATGCGTGAGGCCTCACCGTCCCACCAGGAAAGGAAAGTCTAGTCCCAGGAGGGGCCTGTGTCACCATGGCAACATGCGCCCAGCACAGGCACGGGGCCCCAGGGTGGAGCTCCCACCCTGAAGTCCCTGCCCCCCGGCATCGGCAGCGGGGGCTCCTTGCGGGTTCCCGTCTGGAGCTAATAGACCCACTTGACTTCTCTTAGAAGTACCTCTGCGGTCCCCTTAGGGCGTCCGAGTCCCTCGGGCCAATTCTGAGGAAGGAGAAGGCGGGGAAGAGAGTCGAATCGCTGATCCAATTTGCAGATAAAAGCCCCTGCCACTTCCTGGCTTTAACCTTTTAAGACCATTCATCTCAGAAGCCAGCCACGCTGCCCTCCCCAACGCCGGCCATAAAGAACATCTTCAAACATCAAACTTCCAAGGACTTGCATTGTTATAAATTCGCTTTTCAATGAGTGTTTCTGAAAGATCCTATCTACTTGGAGCTTCCCTGCCTTTCAATAAAAACGGCTGCAAAAATTAACGTCTCTGAAGAGAGACTGCAGCTGGCACCAGGTTAATTCGGTTCCGTCTTGCTTTGAACGATGTCTGATTGTCCCCAGTTCCTTTATTGAGGTTTTTTTTTTAAAGAGGAATTCACCAGGAATCTCAGCCACAAAATACAAATCTCTCCAGGCTGCTGTACACATTTGATTTTGGGGGGTTTTTCCCAAATAAATGACAGAACTGACTACAGGAGACCCCGCCCCCACACACACTGCAGCGTCCAACCCCACCCCACCCTGCGTGATCCTTTCCAGAAGGTTCGCACGCTCAACAAAGTAGGCTCACGCTGCATTTCATGCCCCAGAATCGCTTAGAATAACTGCATTCGCTATTATTCATTGTGATTGTAAGGAAAACATTGCTGTCTGGAAATTTAAAAGATCTCTGAAGACAAATACGCATTAACCTTCCAGAGAGTTGGGAGAGCCGGCCTCCCCCCTGGGTAATACCCTGCAAGGGGGCTCCGGTGCTCCGACCTCCGCGTGACCCGCAGGCCCCCGTGGAGGCCCGGCCCGGCTGCCCTGGGCCCCCGGGTACCGGCAAGAGAAGGGTGCAGCAGGGCTCACGTGCACGGGAACATCCCGCGCGCTCAGCACCGGGTCTCCGCCCGGTTATCTGTCACCAGTCTGCGCTCGCCCGGCGCAGGGATCCGCGACTTCGGCCCCGCCGGGGGCAGGCAGGGCGCGCTGGGAGAATCGGGAGTTTTAAAAATTACAGACACTTCAAAGGCATGCGCAGAAATTCACGGAAAAGATTGCAGCTTTCAATGTACACACGCACACACACACACACATAGTAACTGTTTAAACCGTCCCTCTAATCTCAGGCACGATTTTCTGAACACAATTAATTCCGCCTCCCACTCGCCCGCGGGGCGCTGAAAAGACCCCAAAGTTGACTGCGGCGGCCGCTGGGCTGGAGGCGCGAGGAGCAGACCGTTCCCGCCCCCGGGAAGGAGGGGGTTTCCTGCGTCTTCCCGGAAAGTCCTGGCGCTGGGGGTTCCTTGAAAACAACCGATTCTGGTTGTTTTCCAACTTACTCTGTTCCCGCTGGAAACAGGCTCAGACCTCAGGCTCACGAACGTCCCGGTAAACCCCAGGGGGTCGCCTTCTTGGGGCTCATGATTTCACGCCCTTGTCTCCTGCGTTTCCAGCCACCGAAGGGTGAAGAACGCGTGTCAGCGGAAGCCCCCGCGCCCAGGCGCAGCGGTTTCCGAGGAGGAGAGGACGGGGCCGCGCGAAACCCGGCCTCAGAGCGGCCAGCTGGGAACCAGCCCCAGGGAGGTTCTCGGTCTTAACCCTGTTTCTCGGGGACCGGATTTCTGGGACCCGGCGACCCGGCCTCCGCCCCCGCGGAGGTTTCTGCCTCCCCCACTCCTGCCCGCGCGCAGTTCTGCGTGTGGGGAGCCAGGGGGTCCCCCCTACCCTGACGACAAGGAACGTGACCACACTGAAAACTGGTCGACTCCGAGCCCCGGGGCAAACAGCCCCCCCCACACGGGAGAGAGCCAGGGGGAGCGCGGGGAGCCCCGGCTCAGCTCCGCGGCCCCAGGCGGACCGCGAAGCCTGGGTGTGCCTGAGAAAGCCCTGGGGGACCCCCACTTCGTGAGCTTCACCTCGGGGAGCTCAGCCAGGCCCCCCCACACAGGGCTGCACCACGCAGAACGTCCACACAAACAGCCCGCAGACGTCTTCTGTCTGCACAGCCCGGGACAGGGAGCGGCCGTCCCTGACCTGAGCACAGGAGTGACCGCCCGGCCAACACCGAGAGAGAGCCGGTGGCTCTGAGCAGGGGACCCGGGCGGGGGGTCGCGCCCTGGATTCTCCGGGGCCTGGGGCGTCTGGTCCAGAGCCCAGCAGCGCTGGACGCCCCGAGCACGGCCCCGGCCCAGGCCTGCTCACAGGCCACGATGCTCCGCGGTTCGTGTAACACTTGGCTTCTGGGGATTCCTAAGGTGAACTGGAAGTCACTGGAACTGGAGAGGAAAACCCAGTTTTCGGGTGTCAATTCCAGCTGTACAGACACACACAGTTATGGGGGGAAGTGACGAGGACCAGGCGCTGACTGCTTCTGAGAACCGGGCTTCCCTGCAGAGCCCCCGCGGAAGAGCCCCGTCACCGGGACAGATTCCCTGCACACGCGACCCACACGCTCCGCCCTGCACCTGGTGAGCGGCCCCAGGGCACGGCGGCTTCCCCCAGTGCCGTGCCGGAGGTGTGCGCCCCGGTGACCCAGATTACAGAGGAGGGACCCTCCGGATGTAGAGGAAACTGCAAACCAGGCCAAAAGTGCGATACCAGTAAAAGCTGCGGCTCTGGGCCTGGAATGGTGAGCCCTACGTGGTAAAAGATACATGGTAATAAAAGCACAAAACATCTATGAATTTTAAAGTGCGCTGGTGAGGACAGCTCACCCGCTGGCATCGTGTTACTGTCGGCCTCCGCTGAGTCGGCATGAAGATTTTTCCCCCTGACCCAGGGCGGCGCAGGGGGCCGAGGCCTGGCAGGCGCTGGGGCGCGCCCAGGGCGACTCCAGCCGAGCGCACGGGAAACCGCCCGACTCAGGACGCCACCTGCTGGCCGTGTGTACACCCGCGTGCCCAACACAAACGCCGGCGTGTCGGCATTTCCCGTGAGCCCCACATCGTGGCGCCCGTTAAAAACACGCAGCCCGGGAGTGCCCGCCGGTTCACCACTCCACTGAGGGCGCTGGGTTAGGGAATGGCCGGTTTTCGCAATGACGCCGCGCGGCCTCGGGCTCCCGGGAAGGAGGCGCACGGACCTGGAGAGGTTCTCTCTGCTCACCTCGAGCGGCGGAGGGTTCGCCCCGGGTCTCTGCGTCCCGGAGGTGCGTCCCGGCCGCTGCGCATCCGCGCGCGGGAACCCGCGGCCCCGCTGCGCCGTTCAGCTCAGCTGCGCGGGGCAGGCTCACCTGCAACGGGCTCAGGTGAGGCGTGAGGGCGCCTCCCACCCAGCGGAGACCAGACTTGAGTCAGATCCCCAGACCGCAGCCGTGGGCGCAACCGACGCGACCCCCAGGCCGCCTTACAGGTGTGGCGGCGCCTTCTCCCTGGGCCTCCCTGTTTGGCGTGACTGTTTCCCTCAGGCACACAGAGGAGTTTAGGGAAACCGAGAACCCGGCCTTTCTGCCTGGGAGCCGGCCTGACGCTCTGTCCACACGCACCCCGCCCCCGCCCCCGACCCCCCAACCGCCAGCCTTGGGAAAGAACAGGCCAGAGGTGGGGGGGGGACACGGGGGCAGGGCGGAGCGGGGGTGGGTGGGGGGGTTGGGAACTGGCTGCAACAATTTCAAGGGGCTGAGCCCGCCCCCCTGCTGCCCGGCGGCTGCCGGGTGTGAACCGCGCCTGGTGCGACTACCGTTGGGACGGCGGGTTCCACAAACGTCTCCTGCGGAGTCTGGGGCTGACGTGACGGCGTGCTCCGGGACACGCCGGCTTCCCCCCAGGTCGCCCGTGAGGCTGGAGTCAGCAGCAGCCCATATGGGGCTAAACCATCGTTCCCCCAAGACTGAAAATGTTCTCTTTGTCGGCTGGCCGCAGGCACGTGACCTAGCCAAGGTCGCTGTCCCAGAATACGGTCGCCGGGGCGACTCCAGCAACAGACACTCCCGCGCCCAGTTCGGGGGTCGGGAGCTTGAGCTCGGGGGCCAGCCCAGCCGGCTCCGGCGAGACCCCCTTCCTGGCTTGGGGACAGCCACCTCCCTGCTACAGCTTCCCTCCACGAAGAGAGAACGGGGGTGTCTTCCTCTTCTCATAGGGACGCTGACCCCGTCACAGGGGCCACCACCACACCCCCCCGAAGTCATCACACACACACACACACCCCCCCCCAAGTCATCACCCCCCTCCCACCCCAAGGTCATCACACCCCAAGCTTTCCTGATGCAGTCACAGGAGGAGGCTCAGGTTCCAGCACACGCATTTCAGGGGGACGCGGACGTTTAGTCCCCAGGAGGGAACCCCCTGGGGTTCTAGGGGAGACGTCAGGACATATGAACACCTGTCGGTGTGGCCCCCAGCACCTGCTCTTGCCTCCCCTGTCCCCGAGGGGCCACCTCCGACAGCACGTGCAATGCCCGCCTGACCACACTGGGCACCACCGGGCAGTGGCCGTCCGGGCAAGCAGATCTGCGGCTGGTCCTCCCAGGCCTGGAAGCAGCTGCCCGGCGTCTGGGCCCACTTGGCCCTCACGGGCTGCTTCTCCGAGCTCTCGGGCGGGGGACACGCCGAGATTCCTCAGGGGAGCTGCAGAGACTCCACCCAGGGCTCCCGCCTGGAACACCCCTGTCAACACCCCTGAAACTGAGGAGTTTCGTAGGGACCACCGGGGCGGCTGGCAGCAGAGCCGGGGCTGCTCCGGGGACATTCTTGCCGGGTCCTGGTGAAGGACGCCAGCCTCCCAGCCACCTCCCGCACCAGTCACAGCCGCACGCTCAGCGCATCGGAGACAAGGGCTGCCGCAGACCCTAGGGAGGCCCGCCAGGTGTCGGGGTGCAGGTGCATCTGGGTCCGTCCTGTGCTGCCGCACAAGGGTCCCCGCACACGGCAGGCCGGGTCCTTTGCCGCCATTCGGGTCAGGGAAAGGTCATTAGGACAAGAACGGGGAGCAGGGTCCCTTTGTCACCCGGCTTCCACTCGGCTGCACCCCAGTAGCTTCTGCCTCAGGCAGCCCCTTGCCCCTCCCCGCCCCCCGTCAGGGAAAGAGTTCCTCAGTCCTGTCGGACTTCCTTTCCTCCTATGTTTGGAGCACGACCTTTCTATTTTATTCCAATGTCACCGTCTTATCACCCAGACCCTTATCGCCTCGTGAGCAGGTCATTTCAAAAGCCACGAAATAATGTGAAGACGGCCGGTGCACAGCTGCTCCCTCTCCATTATAATTTCTCCCGGACGCAATTCTAATGCATCCGAAAGTCAGGGCCAGAGCTGCCCCCACACAGCACTTTCACGACGCCGACCTCTTGCTGACTGCACTGGACGGCGTCCCATTTTCTAAACGAGAAACTTGTTCTTCGGTTCTCAGCAGTTTCCGTGAGCGACCTACAGCCTGGCTCTCCGAGTGCATCTGCTCCTCCATCGCCACCAATTTTGTCTTTTCCAAAAACTGTGCCCCTTGTTTGAGAAAAAAAAAAAACCCACTGTGTATTCCATCGCCACACCTGTGACCGTGAAAGTGCTCTTCAGTCTTCACGCCTGACGTGTTTCCCTCCTTCCCACGACCGGGAACTGCTCCTTGGGAGCCTTTTCTGAACCAGCAGCCTCGCTCACTTCCTCCAGGAGCCAGTCCAGGGTCCCGAACACGCACACTGCCCATTCGGCGGGTGAGCGGGACCCGGCGGGGTCGCCCCCGGGTGCCTGAGCCTCTTCTCCCCTGAGACGGGCTGCTCGAGGGGGTTGAGGCTTTTTCCAAAATTCTGCAGAATCAGCTCCCTAGCAATCAGGAGGACCTGCCGAAACAAGTTTTACTGCCTTACTTCATGCAGTTTTTATGCTCTCTGCTCAAGTCCAAAGCTGGAAAGTAAAAAAAAAAAAAAAAAAGTTTTACTCATATAAAGTTTGTGAGTGGCACAGTAAATTTCAAAGGCCAAATTTCAACATTAATCTTGTAGCCAACACACCTCATAAAAATAAGTGAGGTAAGTCAGAAGGGAGTCTGAAGATGAGAATGGTGTAAACTATTATTTTAGGGTCCTGAATGTCTTATGGTGCATTTTTTTTAGCATTCAAGTTGTGAGGAAAAAAACCTTTTTGTGATACTGTCTCCAGGGAAAGCGTAACATGCAACTTGGAGGCTGCACGCCGCACCCAGGCGGCCCCCACGTGTAATTTTTGTTTCGAGGACCGTGATTGGACCGTTCTCTGTCACGATCGCCAGCAGAGGAAACACGCCCAATTCTGGGTTTAGTGGCCCGTTCTGTCCGACTCGGTGCCACGGCCGGGACCACGGCGTGAGTGACGGAATGACGGCCAGAGCCCCGGGCGAGCGAGGCGTGACCTCCACCGCGCTCGGAAGTACGGAGTGGAAAGTGCAGGAACTCTCCGGAAGCGAGCAGACACTTCCAGGGAGGGCAGGAAGGAGTCGGAACTGGGGACCACTCCGGACGTGGCCCTGCCTGCCCCCGTTCCTTATGGGAGAGGGACCCCGCGCCGCGCCCCCTCCCTCCTGGATGATGCTGCCGCCGCCCTGGTGTCTCGGGGATGCTCTGAGCGTCAGGGTGTCGCCCTCGGTTGTGGCACTTTCTGGTGGGTGGACGGACCCAACCTCAGTGCTTCATTCCCCTGCGGACGGGGCATCTTCCTTGTGCCGTGTGTCACGGACAAAACTGCCGTCAACTCCTGTCCGAGAGGCAGGCAGACAGACGCCCCTGTTCCGGACGCGCAGCAGGCGTGCACCTGGTGGGCCCGAGTGGACCCCCGTCTGCTCAGCGCCCGGTGCCCGGCGCCCGCCGCCTGTGCAGCGCGTCCGGCTGCGCGGTCCCCGCCAGGCAGCGCCCTCTGGTGCCGCGTGGCTCTTACTGACCCGAGGGTCGTTCAGGGCGAAGTGCTGGAGACGACAGGCCCGGGACCTGAAAAAGCGTTTTCATCAGACAATACAATTACCGTGTGGACGCAGGAATTCATATTTTTTTCCTTTTGAAGAGGTTTTCATTATCAGGGAAATAAGCCATTTCATACTGGACCACCCGCAAATCATGCTGAATTTGGGGCTTTGTTCCATACGTTTAGTGCATTTTTGTCCCAGGAAAGACCCGCAGAGCAACAGCTGATTGTGCCAAAAAGCACTTTTAAAAGCGTATTGTAAATAAGAAACACCCTGATAGTTTATTCAGAATAGGGCAGTTCGAAGTTAAATTTGATACGTATAATGGTGATGATTTGAATAGATCCACACAGTTATAATACATTCTATTTTGGGCATAAAACGTAGAAGGAAATATTAATAGGAAAATCTTAATAATATTTTTTGCTCCTTCTGAGGAAGGAAAATTCCGATGAAAAGACTCTTTGCGCTCCAGTGCCCATGGAGAATATAAATCTGGGCACAAACAGCTCATAACTGCGGTGGCAGAGGCGCCCTCGCCGGGCATCGGGCCAACCCATGTTCGGGGACAACCTAGCAGGACCTGCCCCACGCCCCGACAGACACGGGGCTCCCCCGCGGCCAAGGGAAAACCACGGGACACGGGGGCCAGTCCACGGGCCCTGGAGAAGGCCGTGGCCGCGTGCCGAGGCCGTGTCTGCTGCTGCCCACACAGAAATTCCGGGACGCTCAGGCCGGTGGGGCCTGCCAGGGCTCACGCCGCCAGACACTGGTGATCGAAACACGAGGGGAAACGGAACAATGGATTCGCTGGTATTGTGAACTCTGGTGTCCATGGAAACATCACATATGTACGCACGGGGTGCACCAAGGGCAATGCTAACTTATAGCAGAAATGCACGAAATGTGGTCTTCCTTCGAAGTCAGCTCATCCTCCCAGACTTGCTACCATTTAGGCGCTTCGAAAAGAGGCTAAATTGGATTGTGATAAACAGTTAAGGAAAATCTGTGTATTCTTCATATACCATAGCCGTATTTAATTGTGGTTACTTCCTAATGAGATTAATAAAGAATGTTAATTTGTTTTTAAAAACAGAAATGAGTTTTTAAAATTTCCTAAGGAATTCATGCCATTTTTTTTTTGAGAACCATCTGTCATTGTCCCATCTCTAAATGAAGCATGGAAGCTCACCGCGTGACAGTTCTAACCTCTGAAACACTCGGAAGGGTGGCTGGGCAGGCCCCCCCCCCCGCCCCACAGCCCCGAGCTCCCCACACGCGTCACAGGACGTGCATGCGTGATGCCGCCTCCGCGCCGTGACTACCGACGACGTCTGTCCAGGCTCACTGTGTGGGTTGACGTGTTCTGTCTGGAACGGATTTATTACAGACACGCGTGTGTAACAGTCTTTTCTTACCTGACAGCATGACCTTTGGGGGAGAATTTTAGAAGCACTAAGAAAATGAATGAAAAATTCCAACTACTTTCAAGGATGATTTTCAGCCATCTGAACAGGACTTAAAAAAAAAAAGCTGAAATAATTACATACAAGTTTTTAAGGCCCAGAGCCGTGTTGCTGAATCACAGGATTGTCACCTCCCGTTACGGCAGGAGGCTCCCCCCGGTGGTCCCAGGGCCGAGCACAGAGCCCAGCTCTGTGAGGCACATCGATTACTCTGCGGAAGCGTCCGGAGCATAGGAATTCACAACCCGCGGGGTTAAAAATAGTGCTCTGAGCCAAGAGAGCTGACGGTTTCGTGGCTGTGGCCCCACGGAGCAGCTGGTAGCTATTGACTCTGCCTGTCAAAGCAGAAGAATTGATTATGCGTAAGAACTGTTCTCTCCAGAAGCCGCCAGCGTCTGAGCGATGACTCACCGGGAATCTTAACGAAGAGCAGTGATTCTCGCCGGTGCTGGCCTTCCCGTCGCATGTCACAGGGCGCAAAGACGCGCACCTTTGACTCCTTGTTTAAACAGCCGCCGTGGCCGCGGCTCCCCGGCTGACCTCAACACGCTCTCCGGACTGTAAATCTGTCCTGCCGGCGCTGAGAGGGCTCCACGGAGGAGCTGCCATTTGAGCGCACGGGTGGGAAACGGGCATCTCTGACACCCCTCCCCCCCGGGGAATGCTTGTCCCGCTACCGCCCCTCGAAAGGTCAGCTGGGCCATGACCCCTCTCCGGCTCTCCCCCGGGACCCCACCCTTCTGACACGCAGTCTGTATCTGGACCCAGTTTCTGTCTGAGGTCGTTTCTCGGTTCTTGCCAAGGCTATCGGATGGCTCACAGTGGGGAACCCAGGGGGACAGCGGAAACAAAAACCCATAGCATGTGTGCGGGTGTGTCCTTGAACGTGGCTGTCACGTGGCCCAGAAATCAGTAAAATTTGGTGTCTTCTGAGCCCATAAAAGACGGGTTCATGAAGACATGTTTCTGGGAAGGTGCGTTCCAGGAAAGAAAGAGAAACCAGACTTCAGTCGCATCTGCAAGACGAGGTTAAGTCTCTGCCTACCTGGGAAGACGAGACTTGCTGGGCTGGGGCACCCGGACAAAGGGGGGTGCGAGAGAACACTGTGGCAGGTAGAAGCGACACCCACCAGCGTGCGTGTCTCAGCGAGAGCGCGTACAGGGCCCCAAAGAAACTTAAACCCATGCACTAGCACTTAAACGTCAACACACCATGTGACTTTCAAGATTCTGGGGTCGTCTCTTCTTCCCATCGTTTTCCTGAGCGCACCCCTCAACAGTGATGCTGTCTGCTAGGGGTGATTCCATGCAGAGGGTGAGTCGGCGCTGGTGGAGGGAGACGGACGCGGAACCAGGACATGCAACCCAGGACACACGTGTCTCCGCAAGACTTCGCCGTGTCCCTTGTGTGAGGAAGAGAGGAGAAGCAGCAGGCACTGAGAGACATTTGAGTGCTTAGATATCATCATCATCATCATCATCATTATTATTACATGAAAAGGGTCATACAGCTAAAAAATTATTGACCAGATTGAATTTCAAGAAACAGGAGTTTTAAATGTTAAATCATGTATCAGTTGGAATTCTAACTTTGATTTTCCCTTTTCCCCTGGTTTTGTGGCAGCTGGCAGAGGGCGTGCAGAGCCAGAGAGGAGACACTTCTGATTACTTTTAACCTAAAAATAACGTGTGGTTTTCGCAAGTGCAGAAACACACTTCTACTCCTGCTCTGGAAGTTGCTAAGCCCCACGGTTTCTGGGAGCGGCTTTCCCTCCAGAAGGTTTTCCATCTCTCCGTCTGGGCTTCCTCTCCCGGTGACCCCGAGTCTTGTGGCCTTCCGTGGGACCTCCTGGCGGGTGTGTGGTCCCGGCCCGGGCCTTTCTCCTCAAGTTCACACTGAAGAGCCAACCATCTCCATGAGAAGTTCACTTCCCAGCTCACGTTCAAATGTCTCCATCACAGACACCCCGACACAAATCTGTCGGAGAAAACGAGTGTTCTGCAGTAGCTAAACACCACTGAGTCACTTTCAGCCATCATGTACTATTATTGGTCATCTGTCCAGCATTTTGTGGGATTCTTTAATAAAACTTTGAGAAGTCGTCTACTCCTTTATGCTGAAGAAAAGAAAAAATGACCCATTTCCCTTTAAAATCGTGTGGGGGTGATGATCTGTAGTCACAGTCGCACTGTTAGGAAAGAGGGGGTGCAAAATGGCTGCCTTGTGGTCTCCTGTTTCGTGAAAACAGACTTTCTCGAGACCCGATTACCCTTGCCAGCGCCGGAAGGACAGTTGGGGAGTCAGACAGAAGGAACTGCTGACATGCAATACGTGTGAGTGTAGAACGGAGTTTCACCGCAGAGTGAAGGAAGAAAAAACGGCATGCTCCTTCCCGATGAGAAACGTCTTCTGAAGCCCTGGCTGGCGTAGCTCAGTGGATTGAGCACGGGCTGGGAACCAAAGTGTCCCAGGTTCGATTCCCAGTCTGGGCACATTCCTGGGTTGCAGGCCATAACCCCCAGGAACCGCACATTGATGTTTCTCTCTCTCTCTCTCCCTCTCTCTCTCTCTCTCTCTCTCTTCCCCTCTCTCCCTCTCTCTCTCTCCCCCTCCCTCCCTTCTCTCCCTTCTCTAAAAATAAATAAATAAAATCTTAAAAATAAATAAATAAATAAAATAGCAAATTTCTTTATAAAAAAAAAAAAGAAACGTCTTCTGAGATAACGAGACCGATGCTCGCGGGACCAGAGCCGGTGCGGGGTGGGGGCTCCACGCGCCTGCTGCCCCGGGACCTCCCCCTGGTCTCCCCCCCCCACCCACCCCCCGCCTGCATCCTGGCCGCGCAGCTCAGCCCACCCCGTCAGCCCGAGATCGCCTCCCGGACCTGCACACGGGGGCTGCATCTCGGGAGACCCCCCCAGAGCGAGTTCAGGGTCAGTCCCAGTTCCTCTCTGGTCTTCGTCTGGAGCGCGTCTTACCTGTTGTTCCTTTCCCTCCCTGCAGCCTCGGCCTACCGAAGGCTGGGGTCTTCGGTCCTTCTCCTTGTCCGTTTCTGAAGCTCTCCCCTAGCACCCTGCAGCCCGAAGGGTCAGCGGACGAAGCAGCAACTGATGTCTGAGACTGGCTTGTAGGTGTTTTCACGCTCAGCAACCACGCGATGCTCTGGTCCTCAGACCGGCAGAGAGAAACCGCACCCAGTGGAGGGCGGAGCCAAGGGTGTGTCCTGTGGGCAGAGGGTGTTTCTCCTTTGAACTTCCCTTTAGAAGTGCATCTCTCTGGAGAGCCTTCTGGGGTTGCTGTTGTTTTGGTCCCGTCCAAGGCTGTCCGGGGACCTGGAGAAACATGCGTCAGGCCGCACACACTTTGTCACCCGGGTACGAGGGGACAGGCAAGTAGCCCCCGTGGCTCACGGCAGAGACCCGGGGAGGGGACGCTGCCCGGCAATTCGAGGTGCAGGGAACGTGAGTGCGAGGGCCCCCCGAGCTCAGCCAGGGCGGGAGCGGCTCCCCTTCTCCAGGGCAGGATTTCGGGTCTCAGGAAGCACCGCCGCCTCCCCCGCTCCCCGCTGTCTGGGGGCCGTGGGTTTGCCGTTGCCCACGGCTGTCAGCACCGACGCACTCACGGACCGCGCCCAGTGTGGCCGCACGGGCCTGCTCCTAAAAACAGCATGTCCCACGAAGAAACCAGCCTCTCTGAAGGAGTGCACTCGTCTCTCTGTGCAGTGAGAACCATAAATACGAACACGCTTCTCTAGCTCTTTTGAGAATAGTGATCGGGAAGCTCTTTTTTCCATACATTTTTTTTTAATTATAAAACTGCAACAGTGACATCCAGTGTCTGGTGGAATTAACGGCAGGTTGTCCCCGAGGACACACGGACCTCGTGTTTTCAGTAGAGATGTTTGCGCTTGTTTTTCCGCAGGAACGTGTACACAGAAGTATGCTAATCGTTCAATGTGGTTTTATTGATTTGGGGGGGTTGCAGCACCCCTTGTACAGGCACCCAGATGGTGGCAGCTTGGTGGGCGTTCACACCAAAAACTTGCCCAGAAAACACACGAAACTGCCATTATTCAGAGAAGACAGATTTGTACGTGTCGACATCGCTCTTGAATTTAGTAAAAATAAACCACAGGCACTCACAAATTAGTTCGGCGAGATCATAGAACACAGAGTCAGTTTATAAAAATTAATTATATTTCTATATGCTAGCAACTAGTTGGAAAGTATAATTTTTAAAACACACCATTTTCTGCAGCCTGAAACTGAATGCCCCAGAAACTGTTCTAAATAAGTGCTCAAATTAAAAGTCCAAACAAATGAAGAGAAACACTACTTTCGTGTCTTTCTTGTCAATAGTTGGGAACTAACGGATCTTTCTGAGATGTCGGTTCTCCCCAGCTTGACCGGCCGAGGGAAAGCGCCGCTGACCACAGCCCCTGCGGACTTTTCCGAGGGGCCGACAGGGTGGGTCAGGGCCATGCGGAGCAGACGCAGGAGCCTGGGACAGTCGCCATGACAAAGCAGAAAGGCGGGGCCTGTCCTGCAATGGTGACTCGGTGGTGCGTGCCGGGTCGCTGGGGGGACAGACACAGGCCGGCGGGCCGGTCCCGGGGCGGACGCAGAGCCACGCCTGTTTCCGGTCAGCTGGTGTCCGACAGAGGCGCGGAGGTCACCCAGTGGAAGTGGCCAGGAGGTGTTTTAATTAGATGGAGCCGGACGGCAAGATGCTGGTATGGAGTGAAACATTAGCCTTGACCTCTAACCACTGGGCACATAAACCACCGTTGCTGAAAGTGGACTGGAGACGTCAACACACAGTCAAGGACCCCAAGTCTTCCAGAGAGACGCATCGCGACTCCGGCTCAGGTGAACGTTT
The DNA here is from genome assembly GCF_019186645.2 of Phyllostomus hastatus. Taxonomy (NCBI): domain Eukaryota; kingdom Metazoa; phylum Chordata; class Mammalia; order Chiroptera; family Phyllostomidae; genus Phyllostomus; species Phyllostomus hastatus. The sequence goes on from NW_025334032.1 coordinate 45,467,337, forward strand.
CTGGGACGCACACTCGTACACACACACAACCACTAAAGTGAGTACGTGTGTCTTCACCGGGATTTAAAATCTCTGCCCTTTGCCCCTAGGAAAGGAACAGGCGATCCACAGGTTCGGAGGGCGAGGAATTATCTGCAACGTCGTGCTTGTCTGAGCGAGGCTTGTCTGCGCCCAGAGTGTCTGAAACACGCCGACGAGTAAGTTTCAAAAACCCTGTAACCAGCGAGTCGGCGCATGGCTGAAGCAGGACTTCGCAAGGAGAGGCACACACAGGCCGTGAGCCCGGGACCAGGTGCGAATGAAACCCACCCGGAAGCCGCCCCTCCCGGTCACCACGACGGCTCGGCTCGCGGCAGAAGTGCGCGCGCGCCAGGCCCCGGGCGGCCCGTGGGACCAGGACTCCCGCGCGCTGCCCTCCGGACCGCGCCCTCCAACGTCAAACACGCATCTCACCTGGATCCTGGCCCCCCGCCGCCCCCCACCTCGGGAAGGTGTTCGAGAGACGGGAAGAGCGAGGCGCAGACGAGGACTTGCAGGCAAACGGTCGCGGAAGCCTTGTTCCGGCGAGCCCGCCCTGGAAAGAGCCCAGCGCGCACTGTCCCCGCGGAGGTCGCCGCGGGTCACGGGGCAGCAGCAGCAGCAGGTGCATCGACGCCAACTGCGCGCCTCGTGGACGAATGCCCACGGCGGCGGGGACGGCGGTGGGGACGGCGGCGGGGACAGCGGCGGGCGCAGATAACCAGATAACCCGCGGGGGCCGGCCCCTGGGCTCCGCGCCCAGGGGCCCTGATTCGGGGCGGGGGCGGGGCGGATGGAGAGGGTGCTTCTGGGGCAGGTGCTGGGTGGCGGCCGCCCGAGGAATCCTTACGGCTTCACAGAAATGTCCTGCGCCCGGCTCTCCGCGCTGTGCCCACTGGCCGAAACCCGCCTGATTCGGTCTCCCGTCTTCCCTCCGTGAGAAACGGGGATGGGCGGGGCCAACGCCTCGAGGGCCGGCCTTCAGCTTACGGATGTTTTTATCCCAGGCACGGGGACTTGACCACCCTGGACCTTTGACGATGTCCGGGGACGTTGTCTGCTTGTCGGAACTCGGGCGAAGGGCCTGCTACGCGGGCAGAAGCCAGAGACGCAGCCGGATGTCGCAGAGGCGCGATCCGCCCCCGCGTGGAAGGACGACCGACCGCTCTGCGCGCCACCAGCGCCGCCCTCCCCCGTCGGTTCCCCTCTTGCTCTTCGTTCCCGAAACCTGTTACCTGCAGGGGCGTCCCCCCGGCCCCCCGGCCCCCCGGGCGCATGCAGCCCAGGGGGGCTGTGCTGCGGCCCAACACAAAATCGTACATTTACTTAAAACCTTTTTTTTTTTTTTGCTCGTCAGTTTCTGTTAGTGTTTGTGTGTTTAATGTGTGGCTGGAGACAGCTCTCCCTCTTCCGATGCGGCCCGGGGATGCCAGAAGGCTGGACGCCCCTTTTTACGCATCTGCGCACCTGCGGGGTGACTTGTAGTATTTAACTAGTTCACCTGCGCAGGAAGCTGCGACCCTTGAGAATCCGCCCCGGCGGATTTTCCCTTCCACTGGTGACCGATCTCGCTGACACCACTTCTCAGGGGGGCCTTCTTGTCCCGCTGACTTCCGGTGGCACGCCTTTAATAGATATTAACTTCTACTGTAGGGTCTGTTTCAGAAGGATTCCATTTCTTTTTAGAAAGTTCGTTGTACCATGCTTTTAAAAAGTGTCACTTTTTTCAGTGTTTTACTTTCCGGCAGGGACTCGGATGTTTTTATGTCTCGAATACGCTGCACACACCATAAAACTCTGGGTCGCATTGCATTTTCATGACTGGCACAGAATCACAACTATCAGATGTTAAATTGCTTAAATGATCTTTGCAAAAATTTTCTTAGCTTTTTTCCTCTTTCATCCTTCCAGGTAATTTAAAAATTTTGTCACACATCAATACTGAGCATTAACAGAAATCCAAACGTATTTTAGAAGTTGAATAAGTGCATTTTTTTGGTACACTAGATTTAAAACTTGCACAGGATTTATGTGAAAATGAGCAGACCTAAAATGCTTGCAAAAATTTATGCTAAGTATTTTGAACCTTTTCCCCCTGAGAGCTTATCCATTTGCTTAGGGAACGTTTTTCTGTTATAGTTAACACAAGGCCAATTTAGCTTCTGTCTGAGCGATGATTAACTGTAATTATCGGGCTCCAAATAAATGCTGTCATTAAATTCGATTATGAAATGAATTGAAAATATTTCTGTCTTGTTTTATCGACAGAGACATTCAGTGGGACGTCTTTGGCCTCACTTTTGAGGCTCAGTAAGTTTTGGTGAAATCATAGGCCCGGGGCAGCCTGTTTGGAAAGAAATTTCTGAGCGCCAATGATTAAGTGGATAACCCTTGGAGGAGAGTTTGCATGCCAGGTCTGGAATAAACTTTTCCCCAGACTCACTGTGAAATGTGGGTTTTCTTTAACGTTTCTAACGCCCCCCTGAAACGCTGGGGCCCCAGGCGCACCCTCCTTCCTGCAGACTGACCTGCCCCCGGCCGACTCCGCAGCCTGCGGTGCCGTTTCTCATGCTGCCACCAGGTGCCGCTGTTCCAACGGAGAATTTTGTGCCGGGCTTGGCCGGTCTCCTCTTGCCCGGAATTTTAAGGGGCTGTGAAAGGGATGGTCACGACGCGTGACCCCCACCTCCCAATCTAAGCGAGGCCCAGTGTGCACCCCACTGGGGACCCCAAATCCCACAGATCTTCTTTGATTAGCTGTTTAACTTCACAGTCCAGCGGAGCTGGGCCGGGACCTGACCCCACAGGGTCCACTCCTGAGCCTGGCAGCCCCAGGTCAGCTGTCCCGCACGCGGGAAGCGCTCCGTAGACACCTGCGGTTGGTCCGCGCCGAGCGGGGTGGCTCCCTCGGGATGACACATCGGGTCCCCCTGAGCATCAGCGTCGCTTCCACCGCCCCTCGCGCGCACGGACCCAGCGGCACTGGGGCAAGCCCTCTCCCCTGCACACGAGGGCTCCCGGGGGTGGATGATTCCCCCCGAAGGGGACATGGTTCCCGGCCTGCTGGGGCGGGGCGCAGGAGGGCCACGGCGCACCGGTGAGTGGTTTGGTCACTGCGTTCAGTGGCCCGAAAGGGTCGCCGTTGGTGACTCCACATTCGCCGTTTTGTCGTTTCAACACCTGGTTTCAGCCGCTGTGCGTGGGTCTGAAATGAAACCTCTGACCGTTCAGTCCCACCTGTAGGGACGGCTGGGCGGCGTGAGTGGCCGAGCCGGGGAAGGGCAGACGGGCAGCTGGTCAGAGACCAGCCCCCTCTGTGTCTGGGCTGAGTTCCGGGATGGCGAGGCTTCCGAAGTGCCCGGCACACCTGTCAGGAGGCCTTGCCAAGAGGCTGCCCCCGAAACCTCCTGCCCAGGGCGAGGCAAGAGCAGGCCTAGGGCTGTTCGTAGGGAAAAGAACACAACGGTTAATAGTCGTAACCGAGAGTGAGTCCCGTGTCACATACTCGCAACGGCAAACCTACCACCTTCCTCTCACCAGCGTCTCACGGCGCCCCGTCGGCACACGGCCTGTTTTACGGGCGAAGCCGCGTCCGCAAAGCCTCCCGCTAAAACCAGAAGCACAACTGTGAGCTCGTTCCTGCCGACCCCCATCTCCCGAGGGCTCTCGGGAGAAGCGGAATGTCCCGGTGACGTCACCCTCAGGAGCCCTGGGCCCCAGTCTTGCCGGCTTTGACAAAAAGTAATTACTTCCTTCATTTTGCCCAAGGGCTACGTTTCTAATGAGAAAAAAAAAAAGGAAAAATAAAAGTCTCCGCGCGTGCGTTGAGTTAACTGTGGGAACGAGGGGGGGAGCTTTATTTCTAAACAGTCACACAAACTCACACCGAGATTAATTGCTTGCTTCCACGCTGAAATGAAGAATAAAGAGAAGTGTTTTTTTTCCATCTGAATTGCTGCTTTAAATTATAACACACATGCCCACACATTATGTTGTTTTAAGAATTATGAATAATTCAGCTCCACTTCACGATGATTAAATATTTGAAAGGAAAAAAAGGGAAGGACGTGATATTTACTGAGAAGCGGATTTTCGTTGCGGCAAATGCTGGTGCCTGAGATAGAGGTCAGGCCGCCTGGGGCTTCCCGGCTCAGGGGCTGCCGGAAACTCTCGGGGCCGAGGGCGAGTGAAGGCCCGTCGGCACGCCCGTGTCTGGAGTGTCCGTGGCCCCGGGAGGGAGACCTCCGTCCGCCCTCACAGAGGGGAGGGACGAGTGTGGGGGGGACCCTGTGCTTCCGCACACCTGGATGCTGCACGCTGACACTCAGGTGACGCCGGTGTGACTTGGGGCCTTATTGGTGCCCCGGTGGGGACAGGCCGCACACACCTGCATGACTGCATCCACTGATGGTCTAGGGACCTGGCCCAGGAGAAAGACCGCGGGCCCAGGGGAGGGCTTCTAGAGCCTGAGCAGAGACCGAGAGGACAGGGAGGGGAGGAGCCCTGGGGAGCGGTCCCTGGGAGAGGCCACCAGCTGGAGACCCGGACAAGGCGTGGAGCCCGTGAAAACCCACGGAGAAGACACGTCAGCGCGGGGAGAAGAAGAGTCGAACAGGATCCAGAGCCTTCCAGCAAAACCGGGAAAACATGTCCGCGAGTCGATTACAGCCTCTCCACGAAGAGCCAGGGAGACTCCCAGCCGAGGAGTGGAGTGACCGCTGGTGCAGGGCAGCACCGCGACGAGCGGAGTACCGGAATCATCCCACTGCGGCCTCAGGGCCTCCGTGAAGAAAACGCTTCAGCCAGCCACTCACGGAAGTGCTTCAGGCAGTGGAAATAGAAGGCTTCAGCCAGGAAACAGTCTCGGCAAAGACACACGGAACCAACGCACACTTTAGAGCAGAAAACAGGATAATCAGATTCCAGTGCTCCGTGGACACGTTCCCCCTCAGAACTGGAGGAACAGAGCCAAGGGCCGGCCAGCCGGAACAGGGAAAAACAGAAGTAACCTAATTTGAGCGCCCGAGAGAAAAACAGGCTAACAAAATCTCATTAACAGAACTGAGCCTCAGGAGCATGTGAGATGATAAAACACATCTAACATTTGTGCCGTCCAAGTCCCAGAAGAGGAGAGAGAGGCTGGGACTTAACAAGAGCCTGAAACACGGACGGCGGGGACTTCCCCAATATGACAACACGCAGAACCCACAGACTCAGGAGCGAGCCAGCCCCACACGGCAGGAACACAACAAACGTCACGACAAAGCATCATAATTAAATTTCTGAAAACTAAAAAGTCTTGCAAGTGACAAGAGAAAAAAATCATACTTTTTTCTATTGGTGAGAAACAATGCGAATGACAACAGTTTTTATCAGAAACGAAACAATCCATACGTCAAAGAGGAAGTTGCAAGGTAAGTTTAAAAATACACTGACCTCCATGCAAAGTAAAAATGCACGACCTGTTCAAACTGGGGGACACAGAGGAAGCAGAACGTCAGCAGCATGAACGGCAACACGAGACACTTTCGTTAGAGGAGGAAACGTCTCAAACCCAGCATATCACCCCGAAACCCTAGAAGAAATGCAGAATGCTCTCAGCGAAGCCGAACATCGCTCATGATACAGACAAAATGGAAAGCGATGAAGCTGATAACAGCAAACAATAGGGAACACCAGAGCCGGTTCTTCGGTGAGATCGACAAATGCGGCAGTCCCGCAGTAAGACGTGAAATCCAGGACAGGGAACAGATCACCGAGACGAGGAAAGCGAACGGGCGGTGACGGCGCACATTCCGTGATCGGCTGCAAAAACGCCCTCGCCAAACTGGGTGCAGAGGGGCCGCTTTCTCGAAAAACGGAAACTACCTCCATCCCTCCAGTGCGGGGTGGACAACGTAAACAGGCCTATGCACCTTCTACATTGGATTTGTGACTTAAAATCAATAAATAAAAGGAACCCACCCAGACAACTTCGCTGGAAAACGCCACACACGTTTCACAGAAAAACGACCAAGCGGAAGAGGCAGGAACTTCATTTTACGTGGCGACACCCCTCCCCCACCGCACCAGGCCCAGAGCACAGAAGCTGCAGACCCCCGCCCCTCCGGAACCCGTACGCAGACACGCCCAAGTTCAACCGTGACAGACGGCTGAGCAGGCTTTGGAGCATCCAGTCCATGAAACACTGGTTAGCAATATAAGGGGGAAGTACGAAAGCAGCAAGCCAACCAACCAACAAAAACCAAAATGCCACAGGCCTTCGGATTGCCCTTAACAACCCAGAGGGCGAAGTTCTGGACGCGGGGAGCAGGTGTGGTGGCCTCGGCCCCGGAGCAGGTGGGGCGGCGGGCGAGGCCCGAAACGCCGCTGTTTGTCACGGGTCGGCGTTCACGGCCACTTCAGGACGCTGTTCCGTGGACATGCGAGACACCACCCCGGGGGGGAGGGTGTACAGAACAGGCCACGGTCGGCATTCTTTCCCTCAGCTGTGTGTGAGCGTGCCATTATCTCAAAACACAAAGCTTAATTAGAACAGAAAGGGCTGTCACTCCCCTCCTGTAGCAGTGTGCCCTGCAGCTAAAAGCACCAGCGAGTTGTGATTCATACGCCACACGCCACCACCCACCACCACACAGCACACACGCCATCACACAGCACACACGCCATCACACGTGCCACCACAGGTGTGTCCTCCAGCGCCTGGGAGTGGGTCCTCCCCCACCCCCACCCTCCGTGTTCCTGTCTCCTTGACTTCCTCCTCCTTGCTTTTGCCTGCTGTTTAAAAACATCCTGATTAAAATTTAACATCTACTCAGCTGATTTTTCGTTCATATAATAGATTTGTACAGTACACTTTTCACGCTAGGGTTTTATTTTCAAACCAGAGCTTTTTTCTCAAAATGATATGTAATAAATACAGATACACGTAGGTGGCTTCTAGCTGCAAGTCACGCTTAGAAAAACCTCAATTAGAAATATTAACGACCTCTGTCTGAAAATTAAGAATCTGATTTTACTGCAGTGAGACTGCGGTCGGTCGTCTGCTTTACAACAAGCAATGTCCTTCCTTGGGAACGCAAGCCCGGGCCCCCCCACCACCGCAGGGTCCGGACAAGTACGTGACCGCCCCGTCTGGGGGTCCACAGACGAGAACCGGGAGCAGCAGCAGCACCTGCCCCTGGCGCTCGTCGGGGGGAAAGGATGAGAAAAGGCTGGACGAACACCCGGGACTGTGCCCAGCCCTGCGAAGGCTGTCGTCAGCGCTGTTGCTGTCGACGGAAACAGAATAAGCGAACCAAGACCCCTTTCCTTGCCCACAAATCTGTTCCGTGAACAGAAAGGCGTACTGAGCGCCTTAAACACCATGTTCCTTCATGGCGTCGTCGGTCCCCACGGCGGCTGGCGTCCGAGGCCTTCCACACGCCGGCCACCCTGCCCTTTCCTGACCCTCAGCCTCGGAGCGACGTCCCCTGGGGCACGTGGCGGCCGCCCTGGTGGCCGCTGCTCTCCTGCACCGAGGGCCTGGCCGCTGTCTGCTGGCCTGGTGACCTCCTTCTCAACCTGTCCCCGACCAAGTCATGCGCGGGCAGATGGCCGCTGAGAGCCTCCCCAGGCCTCCCCCTGCCCGGCTGCCGTGGGATTCACGGTGCCCGATTCACGGTGTCCGATTCACGGTGCCCGATTCACGGTGCCGCTGGAAAGCCCCCTTCTCCCCACCCGGAGGCCCACTGCACCAGCGGCCGCGCGCCACGCCCCCTCCCAGTCCTGCTGTCCGCCCTGGGGCACCACCCGCGCCACCCCTGGAGACCCTCCCTAGAAGGCCGCCCAGCCTCGTCACCCCCCTCCCCGGGCCGCCCCCCACCCCCCCCGCGGCAGGCGGACGGTGTTCAGCCGTCACCGCGGGTCGAGAGCTGTCCGAGAGCCTCGTGTGCGTCATCCGGCCCTTTGAATGATGCGATAGTTCCATGTCCAGAGGACTAAGTATGATTTATTTTCACATTTTAATAGTCTGTGTAAGACGATTCAAGTAGATTCGAAGAATCTTTGGCGGTTTACCCCTCTGACCCCTGACCCGAGAGGACGGGCCTGGGTTTTGCATCCACCGTGGGTTCCGGAGCCGGTGGCCCTGAACGCCCCTCTGTCGCCACCCAGTGGTGGAGGCGGTCTCTTGCAACACCGGGGCTCTTCCTAACCTCCCCCACCTCCGGGGTCACGTACAGAGACTATTTATAGAATGCCACTAATTTAGGATAATGCCGAGACAAAGGAGTGGGAATAGACATCAGCAAAGTAACTACATATATTTGCAGAAATTGAACCTCTGAAAGAATATAAAGAAAACCACGTTGAAAGTCATATGCTAGAGAAATAAACAGGTCATTTAATTCAGAACTTCTCCAAATGTATTTAAAATACATGTATTTCCCAGGGACTTAATTTTTTCCCTAAACAGAATTAATTTATAAAAGCAAAACATACTTCACGATCTATAAATATTGGTTAAAATAAATATATCAGACTTTTAGATACTTGCAATTAGAACAAATGGTTTTTGAGTCTTACCTGCCCAAAAGGGTTTTGTACTTTGCTGTTTTTTCTAAAAATTATTTGGGACAAAAACGATATTGAAGAAGTTGATAAAAACCCACGTCGACTCGTAAAGTAGAAAACTACCGTCTCTTTGTGTGGCGTAAATGTGTCGGCAGGTCAGGGTAGCGTGTCTGGGAGCAAAATGGAAGTTGCCCACAGGACCGGCCCGCGGGGCGATCGAGCTTTTTCTGTTATGATTTATCGAAAGCATCATGCGCCTGCGTCAACGCCAGGGCAGCTCAGGTTCAGCTTCCTGGTGACTCGCAGAAACGGGAAGTTCAGGGAAATTTAAAGGGAAACCCCAACTCCGTTTTACTCACCCGTAAATGCTGGCCGCGATGCGGCACGTTGAAATGGTCTCATGTAACCCAGAGTCAAGTTGGGCAGCCCCAGTGCGGGGCGGGGGGTGGTATGCGTGCACCCACACTTTCTCTCTCAAGCCTACACTTCCAGAAGTCACCGATTGTTTAAAGGGGCAATCACTATTTTTGGAAATGCTCTCGTGTTCAACGTTTACGTTTTCTTGGACGTTTTTAAAGGTTCGAGTTGGCGATGTGGAGCGGCCGGGGAGACTCAGCCCTCGCTTCCTGACCGGAGGAGTGCCCGGGTCCCACGGCAGGGGGCCACGGGGGGCGGGAGGTACCAGAACCAGCCTCCTGGGAACCCAAACCGGCCCCTTCCTCCCTGCCCCCTGCAAGCAGAGTCCTGGCGCAGAGGGACAGAGCCGCACCCGGCCCGTCTTCTGTGCAGCCCTGTCCTGGGCGCCGAGCACAGATGCCCAGGCCGCCGGCAGAACGGCCCGGCGCCCCCTCCCCGGCTGTTCCAGTTCACCCTTCAGAAGAGCATCTCGGCTCTTTACCAAGCGATGCAGCCCATGGAACACAGTACAGGGCAGGCCACCGGCAAGGGAATAAAAATGTAAGGAACGACATGAAACATTTCCATACCACAGGCTAGAGTCAGTCACTGTCAGTGAGTTCATAGACGTTTGCTGTTTGAGAGATCGCTCACCAGACGTCCTTATGAAATAAAATTGAGTGTTCTTAAGTGGTTGTGCCCTTAGCACAGTTGTAAGTGTTCTCCCCTCCTTTAGCGTTACGTGGGCGTTCATTCACACAATTTAAAGCTCTTCGTGGATATAATTTTTATCGAGTTTGGTCCAAGATATATGCCAAGAGCAGTTTGCTGTGTAGCATGAGATTATAAAGAGGTGGGAAGCTAACTGCAGGCATCAGTAGTTACTGAGCACTCAACGCGGGAGACAAGCCACGTCCCACTTAGACGGTTTGGGGCAGGTGCCGTGCAGGGACGGGATGAAACCCGCCCCCGTCCACCAGGGGCGGGGGGTTCCCTGTTCTGAACTATCTATTCAACGACTTCATTTCAATGTCCCAGGCCGGCGGCAGCGGGGACAGTCCTGCCCCAGCAGGACCCGTGCAGCCCCGCAAGGACACGCCTGGCGCGCGAGCAGAACTGGGAGCAGGACGGAGCTCCTTTCAGAGGGGCCGCGGGCTGAGGGGGCCTCCCGACAGAAAGCCGCCACTCGCCCGCCTGGGAGGCTGGTACAGGCTCCGTGTCACCGAAGACACCGGAACCAGCTGTGGCCGCCCCCTCGCCCAACACCCGGAGTGCCCTGGATGCAGTGCCGAAGACCACCGCGAGGTGGCGCCGTTTCCCCGGGCCAAGGCCAAGGCCAGGGCCAGGGCCCAGGCCAGCGCTCCGTGCGCCCTAGCTACCACGATGGATGCTGCACCGGCGCGCGGGCAGGTGGAAGGACTCGCGCGTCACACGCTCCCTTTTCCCCGGCACCTCGGTGACAGCGTGTTTCACGCCCATGCCACAGGGACCGGCGTCGGGAGCCTCGGCACGCCCGCCCGCCCGGGGTTCGGTTTGCTCGGCTGCCTAGCCACCCCCCCACGCCCCCCACCCCAGACTCAGGGCGCAGCCGGGGAGCAGAGGGCCCCACCGACGTGGTTCTCTCCGCCGCCGAGCGTCTCCGGGGTCCTCGCGCCTTTCTCCTCACGGGACCCGCGAGCACAGCGCAGCCCCTCCGCCGCAGGGAGCGTCTGGGGCTCCGGCCTCGCGCTGGCTTTTCCCGCGGGTGCAGCTGGGCCGGCTGCCGCCGGGTCCTGCTCCCACGGCCCCCGGGGCCCCCCGCGGGCCGTCCTGGGCCAGGCGCCCTTGCGGCTGGAAACCTGGGACTCGCTGGGAACCGAACTCCCAGCCCGGCCAGGGCGCTCCGCGGTCACCACGCCCTCAGGGCCACTTGGAGCCGAAATAAAGTCCAGGTGAAGCTACTTCAGAACATCCAGCTTGAAGTGTCTTTTGAAGACGATTTCCAAATGCATAAATATGTTCCTTTCTTTCTTTCTTTTTTTTACTCAGGTACTTGCGCGGGGTCTTTCCACAGCGGGAATCTATCACATATTTTATAAAACAGTTGATTAGCTAAAAAATCATAATAACTTTCCACAACCACATATATTCATGCATTTTTAATTTATATATAATTAAATATGCACCGCATAAGTAAACAGAGGTATACTTAATTATATGAAATGAGAATAACGCACATAACATTGAGGAATAGGTATCGCTTCTGACCCCGAAATTGGACGCCCACTTGACCTCCCAGCGTGTTTGCTCTCCTCACATTTTCCCTCAAAGGATATTTCACACGGGATCACGAAAGACGATTGGAAACTATTAATGCTTTTTTCCATTGTGAAAATAGAAATGTTTTTCTCTTTAGAAGTGTCACTCTGACACAAGACAAATTGTATCTCTCTTCACAATATAAGACCCAGATGTTAACATGGTCATTAGATCATCCGCCCATCACCGTGGGTACAGCTACACAGAAGCCTTCCCACGCAACCTTTAAATATATTTCAGAGAGTTTATGCGTGTCGGTGTCTGTATTTCCAACACACACGAGCCGGCAGCAAGGCACATGTGTTTGAGCCACTTATTCCAGAGCAATAACGGAGTGTTTTGTGTTCTTCCTTCATCAAGGTCTATTTTATACTCCAGTGCATCTAATGTCTCATACACGTAATCGTTCTGCCCGCACAATGGGCAGAGAAGAGCAGTCTAAGCAGGACTGAAATGAGAATCATCAGCCTGAAGCTGAGAAATCAATAGCACGTTCATCTGAACCCAGAATCACACACCCACCCCACTGCACAACCGTCCGGCCTCTCTCGCCGTCGGAGATGGGCGTGTGCCGCGAGCACGCGTGAGGAGTGCAGAATCTGTCACATAACTGCTTTAAAATATCTCTACTACCAGGAAAAGGCACATTTGGAGAATTTTACTCCTTTTTACAGCTGTCTCTATGGAAGAGTTTACCTTTCTAATTTGTTTTTGTACATTTATTTCCCATTTAAAAATGCCACAACATGGAAAGGTTTGCGATGAGGCTTTGAAAGTAGAATAAAATAAGACTCATCATGAATACAGTTTACAAGCTGGAGACCCCAGGGTTTGTGGGTAACACTCACACTGCTCCTTGACGAAGACAGTGCGTGGAACTGAGAATTCAGACCGGTTTTCAGCCGGGCCGGGTCTGGGTGCGCCGTCGCTTCTGCCTAAGTCGCTGGTCAGAAACCTCTACGTGGGCATCAAAACAAAGAGAATTGGGAAAATGAAAATTCTGCTGTTCTACGAGAGCTTCACAGACCAAACGCCTGAGTTATAAAAGGAAACGCAGGCATCTTCACCTGGTTCGTTAGTGTGTCTGGAGAAAGTAGGAAAGAGCTCTTTAGCATGAACGATAGCAAAAACTATTACCTTGTTCCCTTTTTAGCTAAAAAAAAAGCTTATTTTTTTTTTTTGATGAGGAGACAATGCTGTGTGCATCAATGAAACGAAGTCCCAAGGAACTATACGGCGCCTGAGTAGGACCCTGTGGCCCAGGGCACAGTGACAACAAAGGCAAACACTGATTTACTGCCTACTGTGCGCTACACACAGGGGACATCAACAACCCAACCATGAAGAGGGACAGGCTACAACACACGTGCAGCTTAACGAACTGCTGACCCTGTGCCCAGACGGGTCGGCTCGGGACTCGAGGAAACAGCGTCGTGCAACCCACCGACGCGCCCCCGCTCCCCCGCGGTGAGCTGCCACTCTCAGTTGTGCGTCATCCCACTCCTTCTTCACCCCATCCTTTCCGCGTCTATGCCTGGTGCACCTAATAGCACGACTTATCTCTAAAACAGGCTTTCCTGTGGTAGAGCAATTTCAGGTGCCCGGGAATGAGCAATGAGCAGGGCTGGCGGCAGAGGTTGAACCTCCTGCCCCGTCAGAGGCCCACGCCCTGTCCGTCCTCCCAGCTGCTCCAGGCAGGGGACCCCGGTAGCAGGAGGCCTGGGGATTATCGCGTCAGCAGGCAGAATGGAACACGGGCTCTGGCGCTTTGCTACAATAATCCATGGGCTCGGGCGCTTTGCTACAATAACCCACGGCTGCTCTCCAAGTCTGTGCTTGAGTCCTACAAGCAATGTGGCTTTCGGCTGTATATTAATTGAATGGTACTCAGGCCGTGTTATCTACACTCTACTGATTACTCTGGATATATTAAGACTTTCCCTGTGGCCTATACATGGTCAACAGTAATCCATGACCCAGTGCCCTTTAAAATTAGATGCATTCATTTCTATTCATTCAGTGACATCTTGTACATTTTGGGCATAAATACTCCACCTATGCCCTCTTCCTTCAACAACACAAGAAGGTAAAGGTGAATTAATTTTTTTATCTCCTCACTGTCATCACCCATGTTTTTCTGGTATTATAGATTCATCTTGTTTTATTTTATTTTTATAGGTTTATTAAGATATAATTGACATATAACATTGTACAAATCTTTCCAAACATCTTCATGTTTTACCTTTTAAAAAAGTATACACTTGCCCTGGCTGGTGTAGCTCAGTGGATTGAGCACAGGCTGTGAACCAAAGGGTGGCCGGTTGAATTCCCAGTCAGGGCACAGGCCTGGGTTGCAGGCCAGGTCCCCAGCTGGGGGCACATGAGAGGCAACCACACATTGATGTTTCTCTCCCTCTCTTTCTCCCTCCCTTCCCCTCTCTAAAAATAAATAAATAAAATCTTTTTAAAATAAAAAAGCATACACTTAAACCAATATAATAATCATTTTTACTAATTTCTTTATTTCTTTGTTCAAAAATACTTCTTATACGACGACCCTCTGAGTCTGATTTCCTGGCAGTTAAACTTGACCGTTCGGTAGGTCTTCTGAGGACATGTGCACAAAATAAAATTGTTCAGTCCTGACGCATCTGGTTCTGGGTAAGAAGAGCCTTCCTCCCAGACGGGCTGGCCCAGGAGAGGGAGGGACAGCCAGCATCTCGAACAAACCACAGAATCTTCCTGGTTGTTCTCGTGTGTGTTACACGCTGGTTTTAATGGTCCCCCTTATGTTACCATTTCAGCCCCTTAAATCTCAGTCCTTCAACTTGACTCTGCCCTCCTTGACTGCCTTTTTAATTGATGTAAATCTATTTTGCATAAATAAGTCATACAATTGCACCAAAAACAATTGGTATAAAAGAAAATAGTATTTACAAGTACAACAAAACCCTCTCAAAGCTGAAAATGTAACTGGAAGTCAGGTTAATAATTAATTAGCACTGTTTGAAGTTACCTTATCTAATAAGTCCTCTTAAAATAGGTTTCCTCTGGATTAATACAAGGGTTATCACATTTAAAAGTTCCATTTTAAAAAGCCTGTCTTTTGCTCTTGTAGAAATTGGATTTGATTTTCTGTTTAAAAATAAATATAGCACAGTGAAAATGGTTAACTTCCTGCCAATTTCATCCAATTTTCAATGTGATTTATTTCAAAGCAATATATCATCTCCTGTCCACAAGACATAATGCACACCTCATAAAATTTAATAAAATACATTATTTCCTATCACCATGTGGTAATTGCCAAATTAACTGGCATTACCACTAAGTCGTCTTCTTCATTTTCTCTTCGGCTGTTTTTACGGCCGATACTTGTTGGGACTTGACAGTTTGTAGGTCAGATTAAAATCTCAGGAATTAGTTGACAGAAATCCAATTGCAGTATAAAATAGTTCACTCGAGGCTTGCATCTTATCAGAGCGGCAGAGCGTGTGAAGTTCGGTCTCGGACTTCTGCGGCCTGGAAGGCGACTGGGGCCCACGCGGGAACTGTGCGCGCAGTCTGGGGGCGGGCCTTCACCAGTCGGACCGTGAGCCGGCTTTCCCCAAACCGCGGGAGAGGCACAGTCCTCGTGAGAGAAGAAAGCAGTACTTTTACAGAGACTGATACATATACTTGAGAAAGTAATTTTTCGTTAAGCGTGTTCTCTGACACTGGCTAATAAAACGACGCCGGTTTCGGGGGTACATTCTATGACGCCTCACCTGCACACCGTATTATGCGCGCCCACCACTCAAAGCCAATAGCGGGCGGGCGTGGAGAGGGGAGCGCCGCGGCGGCCCCGCACTGCAGCCCCGCCCCTGGCCCCCCGGGGCGGACACACACCCGCCGGCCTGCCCACGCGGCACTAACGCCCGAGCGCGCTCCCCTCTGCCCGGACCCCGCTCCCCGCCCCCCGGGTCGGGCGCGTTTCCCTCTCTCCGTCTCTCTCTGTCGCACGGTTTGCTCCGCTCCCGCCCCATTTTTAAGTGCCTACAGGTCGGCGCGTAGTAAGGGCTTCACTTGAAAAATGAAATCTAAATTAGCTCTACGGAGAGTTGGGGGGGTGGGGGGCTTGCATCCTCAGGCCTCCGTGGTCCCCAGGGCGGACCGCCACGTCCCCGCCCCCGACCCCGAGGCAGGGCAGGGCCTGCGCTCCGCGGTGTGCACGACGCGCGTGCAGGGCGCAGGGGCCGCGTCGTCCTCAGGCCAAAGGACCTGCCCTGCCCCCCGACCCCCCACCCCCCGTCTCCCAGACCCACTTTGTCCTCAGTGTGTTGGAAACACGGCATCGAAGCTGCCGGGGAAAACGACAGACCGCTTCTCAGGATTCCTCTGTTCTTACAGGACTTGGAGGGCGAAGCGGCCGCCAACAAGGGTTTCCCCTCCCACTGAAAGGCCATCGGTTAATTACAACAATACACAATGGGTCCGTTTTCCTGTGAGAGACGCTCAGAAAATTTGAAGGTGAATAGTTTTGTACCTTCGTATCAAAATACTGCCTATTAATTTGAGGAATGAGTTGAACTAGGAGATGCCATGATGAGATAAGTAATAAAATAGCAATATTATTGCAGCATTATAGAAAATGAGGAAGTGTGTTAACTGTCGCTATAAAACAAAGATGACTCGCTAAAAATGGCATTTTCCTTTTCATATATTCTTTTTGCTAAAATTAAAAAAATATTTCTCATAGGATAATGCTCTCCAGCTCCATCCACGCTGTCGCAAAGGGTAGGAGCTACTTCCTTCCTTCAGCTGCATAGAATTCCATCGTGTAGATGTACCACCACTTTGGATCCACTCATTTACTGGTGGGCACTTGGGTTGCTTGTAGCACTTGGCTATTGTGTGCAAAAAACCTCAATAAAAAGGTTAGCAAGTCCAATCTAATATATATATGTGTGTGTGTGTGTGTTCTTTGTATTATTACACTTTTTTTAAATAGTAAGTTTTTATAAATGGTAGAGCCTGGAACAGAGACAATCACATAACAACTAAAAGTAAAAAAAAAAAAAAATTGAGAAGAACTTACACAACATTTTTGTCCTTTTCTCACTGAGAAACACATTAAAGAGAAGCAGGTGGGGGGCGCACAGTGAGGCCGCAGAGCCCGGGCCGCCGGCCGGGCACCAGGAACGAGGGTGTGTCTGTGTTCGAGTCGCCCCTTCGGGCACGGAGATCGGTCCTGTTGAATCAGCGCCCACCCCCGGCCCCGACCTCACGGTGAAAGCGATTCTTTCTATAAAGACGGTATTTGCCCTAAGGTCACATTTTGAGGTACTGGAGGTTAGGACCCCAATTGGTTTGATAGGGGAGGTCACAATTCAACCCAAAATAGCAATGGGCAAGAATATGAAGATTAATTTATCTATTATTTGCCCTGGGCATTTCTGCAAGCTAAAAACAAATTTCCTATATAAACCTTTTAACTTAATATGTTTCTATTTCATAAGACAGTAACTCGTCATCAGTGGGCGGGGCAGGGATGGGGAGACACGAGTGGGTTTCTGTCCTTGAAAGACGTCCTGGGAAGAGACCTAGCGAAGGGCCCGAGGGCAACACTGACTCACGGTCACCTCTGCGGGGTCGCTGGGCGTCTCGCAGTGACTGTCACCGGGTGCCCCTCCGGACCGCGTCACCGCGAGGCCGGGCCACGCGGAGGCTTTCCCCGGTGACAGTGTCCTCAAGACCTGGAGCTGCAAAGGAGTGCGTCACCAGTTCCGAAAACAATGCGTCGATCACCCAGACCTACTCAGGCACAACTGTGACGCCCACTGGCTATACAGCGGCGGGTTCCTCAGGGTGTGCAGGTACTGCATGCACTTTTCTCTATTAAAAATCTTCTTTGTGTAAAGTTTATTTTCAGACCTTAAGAACGGCTCCAGCATAAAAATGCAGTTGATGACTAAATCATGCCCATAGCTAACCTTCCCCTGATGAGCAGACATCACTAAACACAGAGCAGGTGTGCCTGCGGAACAACCGAGTGCCCCGGGGCACAAACAGGGGGCACACTTCCCTTGGCCCGTGCGGGGGGATCAGAGGACCGTTCGGAAAACACTGACGTCCCGTCTTTATTAAATCAGCCAACAAGTACGGAGCGCAGCTCCTGCAGATCCAGTGTAGTCCGTGTGCGTGCTGGGAACGGACACGTGGAAGGTCACGCTGCCACCCACAGGTCCCAGTTAGCTGACCGCGTGTGCGGCTCCGGCTGGAATACTGCAGTGTGTCGCTAAGACAAGACCAGGCGATTCCCTGAGAGAGGGCGGGGTCCAGTGAACACACCCATTAACGTGTGTCCCGCCCCCCAGAAACGCACAGAATCGGTGACTTTCACGACAGCGGCAGTGTGTCACCCCCGGCGAGGCCTGTGTTCAACTGCGGGGAGATGTCAGCCCCCCTGGGAAGCTGTGCAGGGCCGGCGCTCCCCCGCCCGCTTCCCCGGAGCAGGAGTTGACCCTGCGTTGCAGAGGGTGTTGGGTAGTGTCTAGCGAGTTACTGAAAGCATCTACTTCGTAACCTGGCACTTCGGTCGCCAGCCTTGTGTGCTCCAGAGATATTTCCTCGAGTGTGAACACCCTCGCAGAAGGAGGCGGCACTGTTTGCATCGGGGACGCGCTAGAAACGACTCAGGCGCGCACCCCAGTTCAACAAAGCACAGCACGCTGCAGCGCGTCCCCGCAAGAGACCGGCAGCATGCGAGACCGTCACAGCAGAGCGGACGCTGGCGGAAGGACAGCTCTGCACACGCGAGTCTGTTCAGGCTCCGGCCGCCCGGTTTGCTCGCCTCTCCCGGCCACACGTCTCCGCGGGCGGCGGGGCGGCTCTGCCCACCGCTGTGTCGGGAAATCGAGCTCACGCAGCCGCCGCCGCCGCCGCCGCCCCGATCCCCTGGGCGCCCCTTGCTCCTTGACACGCGGCATCGACCACAGGACCCGGGGAGGCGTCACGTCCCTGACATTTGTGCACGCGAATACATTGGCATTTCCACGCCATCTCCATGAATCCCCTGGACTCTCCCAGGATAAACAACAGCAATTAGGACCGGCAGACCGGGGTCAAAGGCCCGCACACGCTCAGATCCGCATCCAACTCGCTGACACCGCCGAGCGCAGCCGGGTCTCGGGGCGGCCCCGGACTGGGGCGCAGAGGTCCTTGAGCGCGTGTTTGGTTTTCAGAGCACGGTTCCCTGCCCCCGCTGACATCGGCCCTCCCTGACTTACCGAGCGACCGGCGCTGGGGGACCCCCAGCAGGCGGAAGCTCCGTGCGCCGCGGCGCGGAGACGCCCGCGAGGTATTTCCAGCGGGAGCCCGGGGGCCTCGAGTCCTGCGCTCTCGTCCCGCCGTCCACACAGCGAGCGCACACGCCACCCACCCGAACCCAGAAATACACACCCGGGTGGAACGCATGCGCCCAGGCACACGGGGCTGCCCTCCTGCTCCTGCAGCTCAGGCAGGTGGAGGTGGTGTGAGCTGGTGCCTGCAGCTGCACCACTCCCGCCCGAGAGGAGCGCACCTCGGGGAAGCAGCCACCAGCTCCCAGGGTCCCGCGGGTTCTGCAGGCCGGCGGCTGGGCTCGTCGGCCTGGCATTCCCACCTGTCGTTCCTGCCGGAAACACACTTCAACCGCAGATGCCCGGGCACACACCCTTGAAGGGCCGGGAGAGCAAATCTACTTTCACACACACGCAGCGACCCGCAGGACACCCTCGAACTTCACTGGAATAGCCCGTTGGGCGTGAGTCTGGTCTTCATACAAGGAATCACGCAACTGTCTACCTGGGAACAGGGACACCACATGGTGGGATCGGAGAGGCCACTTTTTCTTCGGGACGGGAAGTCACCTCCTCAGGAGGCTAAAGACAGACCCCGCCCCCAGGCTGGAGACATGTGCGTGTAAAGATACACGTGCACATATATAATTAATGCAAACATGCCTCGTGGTGCTTTCTAGTATATGCTTTACTACACGTTTCATTATACGCTTTATCAGTGAAATGGTAAATGACGGACCTCAAACAAGACACGCTCACTCGTATAACCCCAAACGATACACGGTTACAGCAAATACTAGTATGTTATGTCCGAACGTACTGCTGGCTAAGAGTAAGTCTCCATTAGTAAAATAGATGTGGACACATCCCTAAAGATCAGACAGCGATAAAATATTTGAACAGAGTTCAGTGTAAGCAGAAACAGAGCATTCTGACAATTTTTTTAATCACCAAAGTTCCAGGAAAGTGCAGATGCGTAGCTTTGAGAGATCTCACGTTGGCCGTGGCGTGAGGGACGTGCTTAAAACACACGTGGTGACGAAAGTGACACACGCGTGTAAGTGGGAAGTCAAACGGGAAAACGCATGGACTCCAGAGAATGGGGGTGTGGTAGTAAATATTACAGCCACGTGCAGAGTGACAACTAGAGGTTTCAGGAGCACACTATACAAGCTGCGATGCGTTCACGCTCACAGTCTGCATGTCGGCGTAAATCACCAGCCAGGCCCAGGTCCTGCGGCCGAGTCAGGGGTGACATGCTCCCCGCCGCCAGCCACCAGCCGCCAGCCGCCAGAGGGGTGGAGGCCAAACCCCCACTGAGACCGCGCCCCACGCCTGCCAGAAAGACCATCGCCAGCACATCAGCAAACCACCAGTGCGGGCGAGGATGCGGAGAAAAGGGACCCTCGGGCCCCGTCGGTGGGAGTGCCGACCGGTGCAGCCACTGTGGAGAGCAGCGTGGAGTCTCCTCAAAACACTAGAATGCAGCTGCCTTCCGTCGGACCCGGCGATTCCATCTTCGGTTACCTCTCTGAAGAAACCCCCTCACAAATGTGAAAGGACAGGTGCACCTCTGCGTTCACGGCAGAGTCGTTACAATAGTCGAGATTCGGAGGCTGCCCAGGTGCCTGTCAGCTGACAGTCAGATGAAGCGGACGAATGCACGAGTCGTCATGACGACGGACAGGAAGCTGCCCCCAGGATGAAATGCCCGGGAGCCCAGAGAGGCTGTTCGCTGGGCGGCGACCCCTTTGCTGTTCGACACTCGTCGCCACAGGTGGAGTCACCGCGTTGCACCGCTAGTAGGTGCAGTGCGCGGGGGTGGGGGTGGGGGCTCGGGCAGGGGTGCGCTTGAAACTGGTCTCGTCGCCATGGAGACCGCCTCCCCGCCCAGGCCCCCGTCCGCACTGTGAGTGCCCACGTGACTGATACGTTGCGTTTTGGGGGTGGCGGGCAGACCTGTGGCAGGTGTGCGAAGAGGCAAGGCACACCCCCACCCCCGCCCCCGCCCCCGCCCCCGCCCCCGCCGGAGCCCGAGTCTTTCATTCTCCTGAACCTGCAGGGGGTGGGGGGAGAGGCCAGGGAGGGTCCTGTGTCCCCCTCGGGCGCAGGGCCACAGCGCCAAGGGTCCTAGCGTCTGTGCCACAGGCGGTGACAAGCGGAGCGTGTTACATGGTTTTCTGTCTGAGCTCAGCCCTTCCTGATGGCTCACTGTGCTGTTTTTTGAGGGTTTTTGTTTTTAAACCTCTCACCATTAAATGAGCCATTTTCCCTCTCCCGTTCTCTCTCTCTCCTACAACACGTGTCCCCTGAGCGGGGACCCCGGCCTCCCCAGCTTCTCGGCAGCCACCAGGCCCCACACCCCCTGGAAGGAGAAGCGGCAGAGCAGAGGACGAGACGGCTCTTGGGTTGGCGAGGGGAGTGCATCTTCTTCCCAGACGGTGGTGAGCCAGGGAGGACCTCAGCATTCATTGTGGTGCTTCTTATCTGCACGTTTATTTATTGTAATCTCCACAGCATTTGCAGTGCTGGGGTTCTAATAAATAACCTCACTTTCCATTACTCTTCTGGCATCTTCTCATTAGTGCGGAGCATTATGATCTGAGCGACTTCAGGATATTAATTGGACGTTATATTGATAATGTATTATTCATGCCGCTCTTTTGAAGAGGAGAGCTGGATTTCTAAATATGCATTCATTTATTAAAAGGAGATTGTGTACACAAAACCAAATGCCAAATATTTTCAAATGAAATTACTCAGAATCAAACACTGGTCTAATTTTCTGATTTCTCTCCTTCTGGGAAGCAAACGTTTTATTGCCAAACAGCCCAAGTTCTAATATGACCACAATTGCTAGTATTAAATGTTCTTCTCTCTTTTTATCTTCCATGTTGAGAGCGACTCGGTGTAACCTAATATCTTACCATTGGATGTTCGAGCACTGCAGCCCCAACCTTTTCTCCGCCCTCCGCTCTGTTCGAACTGCACGTGGCCCTGCGTTCCGAAGACAGTCAGATCCGTGACTGCAGCTGCCGGGCAGACGTGGAAGCATGAGACTCAGGAGAGGACCGTGGGGTGCAGGTGGATTTGGGGGTCGGGAATGTGCGTGGCTTCCAGAAAAACACAGTGTCAAAGGCGTGTGTGATGTAAAAGGACCCCGAAGGGCTCACCCAGAGTGCAAGGTCAGGGCCAGACTCCGGGTGGGCCCATCAGCAAGGTGGCGACTGGGAACCGCTGCTTCTGTCTGTGAACCGGGAGTCACGGGTGGCCTTGCTGGTGTTGGGGGGGTGGGGGGCAGAGCTGTGGGGCATAGGGGGGTGGGGGCAGGGGCGGCGCAGTGCACACAGGCCTCTGCCTCCCGCAGGTCCCCGTGAAGGGGAGGAGCAACACAGAGGCCACAGGCAGGGCCGTCTGTTGGGGCTGTGACCAGAACACGCCACCACCGGTGACTCACAAACCGCAGGAGGTCACTCGTCGTAGCTCCGGAGGCTGGAAACCCCAGACGACGCTGCCACTGTGGTCCTGTTCTGGGGCGGAGCCTCTCCCTCTGCCCCCTCCCCCCCGGGGTGGGAGATGACGGGTGTCTGCCAGGCTGACCCGTGCTCAACACGAGCCGTGGCTGGTCCCCAGGTGGGCGGCCCAGACGCCCCGGGGGTGGGAGCCAGCTCGCCTGGTGACGGTGCGTGTCCGCTCCTCCGGGGTGCTCAGACGGAAACACGCCTGCCCCATGGTCCCCAGGACGGGAGGGGGTCTGCACCTCGCAGCGAGCAGGTGCCCACCGGGGCGAGGCCCCCAGCCAGACACGGGACGTGGGCTTATCTCACGAACTGTCCGCTTCCAAGAGGGGCTCCCGGCCCTGACGAGGTTGTTCCTGGGTCACCGAGCCGGCGGGGTCCTACAGAATATTCGGAAGAATTTGCGTTATTGTACGTGCAGGGCCCGGCCTAAATAACGCCCTTGCTTTATGACAAAACCTGTTATTACAAAACCGCAGTCAGGCAATTCTGCAACAGCACAGCTTCACACTCAAGCACACGACGTGACACCTGAGGTGACACGTTCAAGTTAAATCTATACGTTGTTGCGCCCGTATGGTCACCCTACCGACCCCACCCAGGCAGGCCCTGGATACAATGTTACACTAAAGGAAAAGCACTGACAGGCTTCCTAACATAACCTGAGAAAAAGGGAGGGGGTGGAGACTCTTCCTCGTGTCCCACGGGAGAGCTGACCCTCTGACCTTCAATGCGCAGACCTGAATCACAGCGACGAGCGGGAAACTGCACGACAGGGGCAGCGACGGAGACGCACCGGAGCTTCCAAGGGGCCCACGCAGTGAAGACCCCAAACTCGGGGTCCGGCGGGAGCCCGCTCCAGCCAGCGCCTCCCAGCGCGGACACCTGACCCCAGCGCGGACATGTGACCCCAGCGTGATCTCTGCAGGACCGCGGTGTTCGGCCGCCACGCCTCCCGACGCTGACAGCGCGCAATGCCGGACTGTTCCGTCCGGGACCGGGCCCCTCCCCCCTCGGACCGTCCAAGTGGCAGCAGCCAACGCAGCAACAGCCTCTGCTGCAAGTGTATCTCAGTTAGACCCGTTTTTCGTCAGATCTCGCAGGATTCTAGTCCTCAGTTCACGTCTGCCCAGACAGGAACGAGGCTGGAGATCGCCACTCCCGGGGTCTTGAGGTTGTGGGGCGCGAAGGTAGCCATAGCAACAGCAGCAGCTCCCAGCACACACCCACCTAGAGGGGTGCACACCGCACCCCCAAGGCCCAGCAAGCAGAGAAGCGGCCACCTCGGGACACACAGGCTGTCCCCTCGGCCACCACCGTCCTGTGCGGCGTGTCTGTCTCCGAACAGAAGCACCACGAGGCACGTGACAG
Organism: Phyllostomus hastatus; assembly: GCF_019186645.2. Classification (NCBI taxonomy): domain Eukaryota; kingdom Metazoa; phylum Chordata; class Mammalia; order Chiroptera; family Phyllostomidae; genus Phyllostomus; species Phyllostomus hastatus. The sequence continues at coordinate 45,490,810 of NW_025334032.1, forward strand.
CCAGGAACACAGCCCACCAGCAACAAAGGGATGATCAGAAGACGAATCAGACAAAAAGATGTGGAAATAGTGAAAACAGCCAGAGAACAAAGAAATACCACGTCTGGAGGGAGAAGGGTAAGGATTCCTGCGAATTTTATGTCAGACTCCCTATCAGCAGGGAGAGGGCTAAGTTACACGTTTAATGCGCCATACCAGAAGAAACTGCCCACCCAAACTCTATGCCCAGAAAAGGCCTTGCAGAAATGACTGAGAAATACAGTCTTTCTTAGGAAAAAAAGTTTTAATTAAAAAAAAAGAGAATTAATTTCCAGGGACAGGAGACCGAGTCTGTAAGAAACAGCAAAGGGAGAGTGATGTAATGGGTCGTCCTGAACTTGGATCTGCCCAGGGAAATGCAGGGCATGGAGATGGGCCGAACACGATGGAATTAAGTGTACTGGTGCTCTTACTGCGAAGTGCTCTTACTTAAAGAGAGCTCGCTGAAGCCCAAACAGCGGCGTCCGCATGCGTAGGAGCGGAGGGAGTGAGAACACAGTTCGAGTGCTGGGAGGCAGAGGCTGAGAAAATGCGACTGTGAGGTCTTGGCTGGGGGAGCACGCTTCGTCCAGGACGTCTGTTGTCACCCCAGGCGATACCCTGAAAAAGCAAGTAAGTAAAAGATGTGTGCATAGTAGGTCCGTCAAGGCGAGAGAAAGGATTCGAAGCTTATGCATAAGTAAAATAAGAAAAGGACAAAAAAAGCCTGGCTGGCATAGCTCAGTGGATTGAGCACGGGCTGCAAACCAGAGTGTCGCAGGTTCGATTCCCAGTCAGGGCACACGCCAGGGTTGCAGACCACGGCCCCCAGCAACCGCACATTCATGTTTCTCTCCATCTCTTTCTTCCCCCCTTCCCTCTCTAAAAATAAATAAATAAATCTTAAAAAAAAGAGTCTTAAAAAAATAAAAAAAGAAAAAAAAAGAAAAGGCCAAAAAAAAAAGAAGAGAGAGCTCAACAATAACAAATAACAAAAACAACCTAAGAAAGGACAGGCTTTAATCCGAACCTCTGAGCAATCACATCACAGGAGAATGGCATAAACACACCAACAAAATAAAGTCAGATTGGGCTAAAAAAGCAAGACTTCAGGCTGCTTCCAGGAAACCCTTTTCGATTGCAAAGAGAGAGGGCGAAGGAGAAGGGTGAAGCGAGACAGGAAATGCACACGGGAACCGGAGGAAGGCAAAACGCGCACCCGAGTGGGGAGCTGGTGAGAAGCAGCGTGGGCATTGGCACGAGGAAGACTGGGGTCTCCAAAACGACGGGGTCATATTAAACCGGTGTCTCCTAGCAACCGAGCTCCCAAATCCCAAGGCGGTGACGGGGACCTGGCAGGAGAAAGGGGGGACCCAGTGAGTGTGAGGACCTGTTCTTCCATCAGGAGCTGATGGACAGTGAGCCGGCCGTCGCCGGGGCGGGGGGCAGCCGAGCCCCCACCAGGCCGCTCAGCCCGACCGCACAGAAAACACTGTTCCTCTCAGAGTCGCAGGGAAATGCCCCAGGCAGCTGGCGGTGCCGGGGGCGGGGAAACAAACCTCACCATGTTTAAAAGGAAAAAAAAGTCTTTCAAGATCTGTCAGCAAACCTTCATGGACTTAAACTAAAAAATCAATGATGCGAAGTATCTTAAACATCCCCAAATATTTGGAAAGTAAACGCACAACTCCCAACTCAGGGGAGAAGGAAAAAAAATGGACTGAATGCAAATCTGAAAACAGCCCAGGATGCAGCACCAGCAGGGGCCGCGGGGGCTGCAGGGCAGAGGCCCGGCGACCGAGGGGCCCAGCATCCCCAGGACAGAAGGGGGCGGCCCAGCAGCCCCGCAGCCCCGGACGGCTCAGCCCGAGGCTGACCGGCCCTGGAGCGGGAAGGGAGACGGCGGTCCCCAGGCCTGCAGTCAGAAACCAGAGAAGGAACCTGGGGGTTGGCAGAGGACGTGAGCGAAGGAAGGCAGCCATGGCCCGAGGGGACGGGCTCCTTGGAGAAGCAGCTGATCCCAGAGCTGGAGCAGGGAGTTGAGAAGTTCGGCTTTCCACATCGCGTTGTCCCAGAAAATAAAATCTCGGTGAACCACGGGGACACGCCGCAAAGACCAAGGGGGTAGCCGGGAGGGGTTCCTGCTGACCACATCCGGGGGAAACGAGCGTAAAGAGAACAGTAACAGTGCAGGTTATACCGCTGGGTAAAACGGATGTAAAACAGGGGGATGGTGAGATAGGAGCCCGGTGCCCACTCCGATGTAAGTCAGTGCTACAGTCCCCCCATAAACGTGGAGAATCACCAACGCAGCCTGAAACTAGCAGGTGACGGTTTGAGCACAAAGAGAAGGAGAATGTTTACAGCATTTCAAACCACCTTTCCACCAATGACTCATTGATCAAAAGGGGAAAGCTGTCACTTTATCTATTCACCACTTGGCACCGAGAGGCACTCAACACCTCCCTCGAGGTCTCTTGCCGCAAAGACGCCGCCTCTGCTTGCACCCGAGGAAACTTCACACAAGCCTACACTGTGGTACATCCCGCAAAACAACTTCCAGTGGTCCTCAAAAATATCCTAACAGCTGACGAAGGCAGGGGAAGCTTGGGCACTTTCTGGGTGGGGAGAGGACGCCGAGCCCGGAGGTGCGGGGAGGGGGGCGGGACGGAGCTCCGAACGCTGTCCCTGAGGCCCGAGGACAGGAAATGACGGCGAGTGGAGAGCTGCTTTGCCCCCAAACTGAACCCCCCCGTCCCGGGAGCGGCTTCTGGGCCTGGGAAACACGGCCCTGGCTCTCGGGAAGCACACACTGAGGAGAGAGAGAAAGGACGCGACCACGGCAGCTCCGAAGTGGTTCAGAGAATGTGAGTGTGTGAGTGTGGGTCTGTGGAACTCTGCGTGCATGTGTGCACGTGTGTGTCTGCACGTGCATGTGCATGTGTGAGCGTGTGTGTGTTCAGAGGCAGAGAGAAGGCGAGAGCAAGAAAAGGAAGCAGATAAGTGAATCAGAATCATCTAGGTAAGGGCACGTGGTCTCCCTGTACCGTGACTACAACAGTGGGTGCGCCGAGAATTTCTTCAGAGCACAAAGTCACCAAGTGGAGGTGAAGCACCAGAAGGAAGCCCCAAGCCCAGCATCGACCAATCCGGCCGCCACACGTCCGATTTCTAGCCCCCCTTGGCACTCCTGCAGACTGGGTTGCGTCATCTATAAAAGTTCAACTGTGTGGAGTGTGGCGATCAATGACTGGGGTAGATTGCCTATCGGTTATGTTGATGGATCGATGAGTGGCTCTTACGGCAGACACAAAAATCATTGAAGGCCAGATGTTTTATATCAAACGTCAAAAATATAGTCACTGCTTAATGACAAATAATGTTCTTGGGGTTTAGCTTTCTATTAGATTTTTTAGAATTTTTCAGCTTTCTCATGACATAAATTTGACTGAATACATTAATTTAACATGTCTTTTCTGGAAAACTCAGCTGCCGTATTTACGGGCTTCTCTCCCAAAACAAGTCCGAGTTCTCTGCCTTTTCAAAACCATCGAGCACCACCTCAGCGGAGCACTAACTGACGCTCTGCCTTGAGTGGGCTACCCTGTGTCTCTTTGCTCTCTTAACTCCCTTCTATTTATGGCACAAAGTCGAGGGAAGCCCATTATCCCGTTGTTTACGTGAAATCAGACCATTTGTTCCGACGCAGCGTGGGGTCTGAAGAGAGACACTCCAGCCTCACCCTTTTGTCCTGATTGCACAGCAGTGTCTTTCTCGGTGCTGGGAGGGCTGTCGGCAGCCTGGACACACAGAATTTAAAACAAAAGCTTTCCTTTAACCCTCCGTGTTCAGGGAAAGTGCTCAGGTTCCAACGTTTATGCACCATCTGAAGGCCGGGGTGGATGGAAAGGCGGCCGCAGGGGTCTGGCGTCCACCGCCCACGTGCTAGGACCCCGCCCGCTTCTGCAGCCGGAGATGTGGCCCGTGTGGGTCACACCCCCAGGGTGCGGACTGTCCGGAGCACCAGGGGTCAGCCGTGGGGTGGGTACAAGTGGGAGGGCTCCTGCCACACCATCCCAGGAAAAAAAAAAACTCCTTAAGGTCCTGAAGATCGAACCCGTCTATGAAGCAGAAAGAGTCAAAGGACTGAAATAACCACTTATGATAAGAACCGTCTAAGTTAGAGATTTTCTGAAAGCCACACGGGGCACACGAGGGAGCGGTGTGGACCCCGGCCCCCGGCTGTCCGAGCCGCCGGTGCAGAAAGCAGCAGTGTCCTCCGCGGTTCCGGCCGGAATCGGCCTCGCTGACCGACCTCTGAGGCTGAGCTTCTGAGAAAGGACGGCCCCGTGAGTGTCTCTGTTCTCGATTAGACGTGAAGTCGGCAAATTCAGTCAGAAGCGGGCTCTGACGCCCAGACCCGCCCGCCGACAAGGAGGACCCAGGAGCGGAGCGCTCACACCCCCACCGCTGCACGCAGGCTCGGGCTGCCGCGCACTTTTTCCCGCACAGCAGGAAACGCGCCAGGACGTGTCCCCGATCGTGCACGGGGCTTCTGCACCGCACACGCTTCGGGCACCCGTGTGTGTCAGACGCTGTGGGGGCTCGTCCGTGTGCATGAGACACACACAGAAGTCAGAGAAATAAGACAGGAAACCATTCCAACACGCTGTGACCCACTTAATGACAAACCCCATCTCGGACCCTTCCCTTCCACGGGAACCCGGTGTGGGGGCCGGGGACCCTCTCTCCGAGCATCTGCGCTCTGTGCTCCCACTCCACCCAGGCCAGCAGGACGCACTGGCATGCGGGATGTCCCCCACGTGAATGGCCTGGCCGGCTGACCCCCGGTCGGGGAAGTGAGCGGTTCACGTGAGTTTTCAAACATCTCCACGCTGCCCCCTGCTTTACCCTAACACGCTTCGCCCCCCCCGCACACCACACCCTCCTGGGTTCCCCTCCAGGCACGCGGCTCCACGCTGACCTGGGAAACTCTCGAGCCGACCCGGGCAGGTCACGGGACTCTGCTAACCCGAGGGAAGGAATCCACGCACAGAAGCAGCAAACTTCCGAAGGAGACCGAACAGCAGCTGGGAAAAATCACAGCAGTTGCTTCTTTCCTCGTACAAACTAAGAATTGTAATTAATTCCTCTGGAAACTCAATTTTTCAGGCATACTTTCTGTCTCGCACACTTCCTTACAGCCACAAAACCTGCCAAAAAGAGAGGAAAGGGTTTGAGATAAGGTTCAGTCGATACCCATTATCTTCTTCCAGGAGACCCGTCCTGACGGCCCCCCACACCCACCCACTTCCGGAAAGGTCAATGGCTTTGAATGAGGAGTCTCTCGAAGTCGCCGGGTAGGGAGATCTTTATCGGGAGCCGGGGATGTGATTCTGTGCGGGATGAAAGGAAGACCAGGTAAGGCTGCAGATGCCTGCACACACAAAAGGACAAAGAGATTCCCTTTGAATAAGAAGATTAAAAAACGCTTTTAAATTTTACCTTCCACGAAATGAGAATTTAGGGCAGCTTTCCAATTTTCGGATTGACCCTGCACGGTGCTCGGGGTCCATGTCCAGCAGCCTTTGTTTTTAACCGTTTCGGGGGAAATGCATCATCATCATCATCATCGCACCCGAGAAGGCCTGACCTCTGGGGAAGCCACAGACAGATCTTCACTCGCTGACGAGACAGCTTCTCGGGGGGCTGTCCTGGGGGTGCACGGCCCCTCCCCCGGGGCCGCCCTCCAAAGCCCTGGAGTCAGCTAGTAGCAGCTGGGGCGTCTGCGGAAGGCACTTCTTCCCAACCCGGTCCCCAAGGTGCCTGCCACCACTCCCGGGCGACCCCACTGAGGCCCACGGGAGCCCCCCCTTGTGGTGAGAAAGGAGGAATTGCAGTAGCAACGAGGGTGGGTCCGCAGGGAGCGACCCGTTGGGGACGCCCCACCCTCGGTGCCCTGCAGCCGACCTGCTGCAGGAGATGCGGGCACCACTGCCCACACCGTCAGGGCCGCCGCCCCGCCCCCCGCCCCCCCCCGCAGCACCCCCACACCCACCGGGACAGGGTGGCTCGCACGCCCAGCACCCTGTCACGAAAGGCAAGGACCTGCATCCAAGATGGCTCTATCCTGCAAAGCTCTCACTTACAATGGAAGGTCAGGTAAAGTGCTTCTCAGATAAGGTCAAGTTAAGGGAGTTCATCAGCACCAACCCCCTATTATATGAAATGTTAGAGGGACTTATCTCAGAAAAAGAAGATCAAAACTAGGACCAGGAAAACAAACTCACAGCTATCAACACCCGAACGTAAACAAGCAAAACAAACAAACAAACACACATTAAGCAAACGACTAGAACAGGAACAGAACCACAGAACTGGAGACCTCATGGAGAGGTATCAGTGGTGGGGTGGGAGGGGGAGAGGGGGAAAAAGGTACAGAGGATAAGCAGCATAGATGGTAGGCAGAAAACAGACAGGGGGAGGGTAAGAATAGTGTGGGAAATGGAGAAGCCAAAGAACTTACATGTAAGATCCATGGACATGAACGGTGGGGGGGGGGGGACCCAGGTGGGAGGGGGTGTGCAGGGTGGGGGGAAAAAAGGGAGGAATGTAACAACTGTAATAGCATCATCAATGAAATACATTTTAAAAAGAATAAAGAAATTCCAGGTGAAATTTATTTCACACGATACTGATGTCCTTGTGTCTGGAGACACTCTCCACCTTTTTAACTTCCTACCAAATTCCCTCACATTTCCCTCCGTTTGCTTCTCCTCTCCCTCACTGTGATCGGGCGAACCTCACTCCGGAACCACCCACCGCCCCCGCGCGGCACCGTTTTACACGCTTTCGCCCCTCTCTCCGCCAAAGCAGGGTGCGGATGCTTTTCGGGGTCCGGTCAGGGCCGCCCACTCGTGCGGGTTCAGCAAGTCCTGCCGCGCGTCACAGCGCCGCGCGCCACCCCGCACGCCCCGAGGGAGGCTGCGCGAGGCACCCACACACACCCCCGACACTGGCGGCGGCTCCGCAGCGCAGAACCGGGGCCCAGCGCCAGAGAAACGGGCCCGTCGGAGAGCGAGGGGGACCACGTGACTTCAGGCCAGTGCAGAGCCCGATGGACAAAACAAACCAGCGAGCACCGTCGAAGCAGACTCCCAGATGCAGAGGACACTCCGACAGCCGTCAGCGGGGAGGGGAGGGGGCTGAGGGGCCGGGTGGGAAGGACGGAGGGGGAGGGGAGGGACAAAGCGCTCACGGACCAGACCGCAGGGCGCCGGCGAGGGAAGGGGGTGAAGGGGGTGGGCAGAGACCCGACTTGGGGCGGTGGGCTCACCGCGCAGTGCACAGATGCGGCGTCACAGAACGTACCCCTGGAACTTACGTAATTTTATTGAACAATGTGACCCCCATAAATTCAATTAAAGCAATTAAAGAAGAAATTGCCAATGCACCTGAATCCAGTGGGGAAAAATAATAGAGATATTGCAGAAATTTTCCAGTTACTATAGCAACAAGGATAGATTTTTTTACTATTTATAGATCACACGTACTAGGCTTGATTATACATATTATATTTCTACTTTCAAATATCCAAATTGATCACACTTTCCAGCTGAAATTTTCCCCTTTCCTGCTTCTATCATGTGGGAGAAAATGAAACTAGTTTTAAAAATTAGGATTAAATGAGCCTTTACATTATCGAAAAATAAATGCAGAACTGGTGGGCGGATACTGCGCTTTCCCAGGAAGCCTTGGCTGCACAGCGGTGCACCCGTGTGTTTGCGCCCGCCCACGCACAGCGCACCTGCGTGGCTGGCGCGGTCCCCCCGCCGCCCCCCCCCCCAGCCTGCTGCCCCGGCCTCCTGCTGCCCGGGCCTCCCCTGTGTCCAGCGCGCAAGCACCTGAGCGCAGGCACAGGGGCCCGTTGGGGGTGGAGAGGGGCGTGCGCAGGCGTCAGAGTCTGAGCGCTCAGCTCCAGCCGCTGCTCTGCTCCAGGCGGGCCTGGTCCGCAACGGAACGGCTCCGTGGACAGCGGTTTTGAAAGCCTCGTGCTGTGACGCAGACGACGAGAGGACACGCCCAGCTCCGGAGACATTGAGTAACATCCTTATTATTCAAATTTATAAAAAGAAAACATGCGCCCTGGCTGGCGTAGCTCAGTGGATTGAGCTCGGGCTGCAAACCAAAGTGTCGCAGGTTCGATCAGGGCACATGCCTGGGTTGTAGGCCATGGCCCCCAGCAACCACACATTGATGTTTCTCTCTCTCTTTCTCCCTCCCTTCCCTCTCTAAAAATAAATGAATACAATCTTAAAAAAAAAAAAAAGGAAACATGCAGTTTCTTTGGGCCTAATTCATACCTCCGTCCAGGGTCCTAAATGCCCAGCGGAAGAGATGCAATATAGCTATGCCTTCACTTTGGGGGGGGGGAGGGGGCCGGATAAGATACAAATATCACCTCAAGTGTGTGCCTGAGTTGAGCAACAGATTAATTCTAGATAGAGACGAAAGGGAGGCCCTGGCCAGGTAGCTCAGTTGGTTAGAGGGTCGTCCCAATGCACCCGGGTTGCAGGTTCGATCCCCAGTCCCGCCACTTACAGCAACCAGCCGATGATGCATCGGTAAGTGGAACCACACACACCAGGGTAATTTCTCTCTCTCTTCCCCCGCCTCTGCCTCTGCCTCTGCCAAACCAAGAGATGAAAATAAACAGGCACAGCGAGAGCAAAGGGAGGCTGCCCCGCTCTGGGCGCACGAGGGAGTGGGCGGGCAGACCGCTGCAGCTGCAGCTGGTCCCCACCCTCAGCCACGGACTCTGCCCAGCTGGTGGTCGAGCTGACGCCAGTGCTGGACCCGTCCACCCCACAGGGTCGCTTCCCCATAAAGTAAGAGTGGATGAAGCCGGACTGTAAAAAGGACGGACAGAAACAGATGGAGATGTGCTCACACGGTACGCGGTGCGTCCCTAAGGCCGCCGTCTGACTCTGAGAAAGCACAGGGCGGCCTGCGGTCCGCAGCCCGGGGCGGCGCGCCCCCGGGGACACGACAGGAAGGGGACGACCCTTGGCCTTGCCCGTGGGTGAGGAACTTGAGCCCGAGCCCGGCTGCGATGGAGGGGTGGGGGCAGCTGCTCCCTGCCCGCCGCGTGGCTGAGCAGCTCTAGCTCCGGACACTGCGAGCGCTGGACCCCCAGAGGACGGGGGGCACGGCAGAGCCTCCCACCTGCAGACACGCATCACGGTTTCGGCACCCGAGAGGTGGAAAACCCGCCCTGTCCACGTCACACGTCAAAGCGTGTCGTCCAAAGCATGGAGTTGCAACCCTCTTCTCCAGAGTTCGACTCTCCCCAGGAACTCCCGGCATTGCTTCTCCGTACGTGTTCTGGCACTTTGAGACGGCTGTGAATTCTTGGCTGCGCCCCCCACTAGGAAGAGGGGTCTGATTTTCCTCTCTGGAGCTGAGCTGGCCTTAAGGATTATTCTCTGCCAACTGGCAGTGGCGGATGGGACACCGTGGAGTTCCCAAGCTGGAGCATGGACGTGCCGCCCAGAGCTCCCTCAGGACGGACGCCTGGGAGCACTCGCTCGGAGTGCAGCCGCCTCCGTGGCCATCAGGGTCCAGACCCCGTGGCGCCGTGGCAGAGCACAGTGGGCTCGCACAGGGAGCCCAGGCCCCAGGCAGTGGAGGGGGAGAAGCCAGTGGGGCAGCCGCTGTGCTGGGGGTGACTGACGTGCAAGCCTGCACATAGTCAGTCTACACACCTGGGCAGTTTGGATGGAGACGAAGACCCCGGAAACCACCGCCACAGTCAGGGTCGTGGCCGTGTCCCTCACGTCTGCAGGGTTCCCGGTAGGTGCTTCTCTGTGTGCTGGACTCCGTCTGCTTTGTCGCCGTAAGAGCGCAGCAAGAGACCCGCCCACCTAACCCGTGTCTGGGGCACAGTTCACTTCAAGGCTGGATGATGCGCCATCTTCCGCGTGAGCCGCATTTTCTTTGTGCACTCGCCCGTCCGTGGACACGTGTCCCCACCTCGGCTGCGGTCGGTCAGGCTTCCACGACACAGGGGCGCGGACACCTGGTCAACACACGGGTTCCGGTTCCTTCAGGCGAGCGCCCAGGGACGGGACCGCACGATCACGCAGCAGGTCAGTTTTTGGGGTTCGGGGGAGACTCCCTCCTGTCTTCCACAGTGGCGGCCCCCCTTCTTCAATCCCTCCCAACCGTATACAAACTAAACATCAGGGAAGTGGCTTTCAAAACCACGGCGAGGCCGCCCAGAGCATTCCGGAGTCAACGGACGCAAAGTGGAAAACGGGAGAGCCATCATCCCCGCAGGAGGCCTCGCTACCACGCAGGCGGGACAGGGGACAGTGGACACGGGGACACGGGACGGGGGACAGGGGACAGGGGACAGGGGAGAGGGCGCGGTGACCTGCTGAGCACTGCCCACCGTCCCCCCCCCCCCCCCGCACAGCTGGCGTTGTGTCCTGAGACAGGGTGGTTTCGCTCCTCGGCGTGGGGCAGCTCTAGGGCACATAACCCGGACCCCACCTCCGCCCACACACCGGCCCCCCCCCCCGCAGCACTCCCTCCACAGAAAGGACCGTCGCCCACCTTCCCTCTCACCGCCGAGGCCTGTGTCTCCGCGGCGACTTCTCATCCAGAGGGCGCATCGCCAGCCTCCCCGGCTCCTCGGGGTGTACACTCTGTGTATGAGACTGCGTGTGGAAGGCCCCGCACGTATTTAGAGGAAATCACTGTTTACCATCAAGAAAAAGTCTCGTTGTCTTCTCACGTCTGACTTCCAACAGTCGAAATCCTGATGGAAGACAGAACCACCCAGCGCCCCAAATGTGTTCCGGTCACGGTCAGTTAACACGCCTGCGTCTTCAGGCTGCCCCTCGATCTCCTCCGTCGGGTGAATTTGTGTTCTAAGACTGCGATTCCCCTCGCCGCCCCCTGAACCCCATCTGCTGCGTCCGCGAGCCTGCAGGCCTGCCCTCGCTCTCCCCCTCGGGCTGCGCCGCCCTGGAGTCGGAGCCACCGCTGCGCTCCGGGGGCCAGGACTGGGGTGGGGGGGGGGCCTGGCGGCCCCTCGCCCCGTGTCGGGGGGCTGCCTGTGTGCTGGAGGCCGGGCGGGGGTGCGTGGGGAGCACGCGGGAGCGTACTCTGAAAGGAAACGAGAGACAGGTTTTAATTACTGCTGAGAATCAACGCACTCAGACACGCTGCCAGTCACAAGTGCGGCCTTGGTTCGTGTGCACCGAGAACGCGATTTCACTGCAGGGTCGCGCGTCTCAGAGGCGGGGGCTGTGACACCGACACTCACACCAACCGTGAGAGCGAGGGGCGGGGGGGGGGGGGCGGTGCACGATAAACTCAGTGCCCTGCCGGCGTTAAGGAGCTTTAAACGGTATTTCAGAACAGAACGTCCGTGCAGCTTCTCGCAGAAAAACCGAACCTGGGCGCTTCGGTGTAGCGAGTCTGCCACCTACCGGCCGGTTCAGGGCCTCCTCCTCCTTCCTGCGAAAGGAGATGCCGCCTGTGGCTGCTGCGGCAGCATCTACAGGAGTGATGCGAGTTTCTTAGAGCAAGGCCGTTCGGGAAGAAGCAGCTGGTACCCGGCCCTCGGCAAACGCAGCCTGGCGGCTCCTGCCCCCCATACCGCCCCCCCCGTCCGGCAGGGAAACCGAGACGCCCGCACGACTCCCCTGAGAAAGGACAGATGCGTCTTGGTCCGGAGGGAGGTGCTGGGGCCTCGGGGAGCAGCAGGCCCACCCCTCCCCAGCTCCCCGTTCCCATGGCAACTTCCCTGCACCCTGTCCCCGAGGCCTTGTGCCGGGGTGACAGGAAGGGCCACTTCAGGGGGCCGTCTGGTGTGACCGTGTTGGACGAGGCACAAACAAAAACTCCGGTGAGACCAAGGACCCCCACAGCAGGGGGACCGGCCCCGCCGGGAGGAGCCAACCCGCGTGCCCCTGCAGCCTGCAGGGGCTGCGCACCAGTGGGAGCCGACACCCTCCCCGCCGGCGGGGGCGGGGGGTGACCCACACCGCACCCCACCTCGGAGCGCACACCATTAAGGTGGCTGCTCGCCAAGTCTGATTTCTTACTGCTCAGTTAGAACCAATGTTTAGCCACGTAACCCTTCAATGACTCTTCCCGGATCCTTGTAACTGGGCGGCCAGGGGCCAGGGCCCGCCCACGGCCTCCTCCGTCTGCTGTTTGCAGACTCGCGCATCTACACAGACAGGCCCTACAGAAACAGCGGTTCACACTGGGACTGTTCCAGTTGGTCCGGCGACAGATCGACTGTCTGCGTAAACCAGTAACAACGTAATGCTGTATAAAGGTCGCCCACATCAGGGGGAACCCAGGGGTCCCTGTCGCTGCCCGGAGTTTCCTGCGACCCGGAAAAAAACCAGCCCAGAAGGAGCAGCGAGAACAGCACCTACTGTGTGTTAGGGGCGCACAGGTCTCGGTGTGGGAGCCAGGGGACCCGCTGGGCTCTGTGTTGAGGGGACCCCTCGCAGGGCAGCCGCAGCCTGGCCGGGCCCTCCCTGGGGTCCTTGGAGGAAGCTCCCGCTGACCCCCCGCCCTCGCTGGGCTGAGGGTGGGGCTGGGAGCAGGAAACCACGCCCCTTCTCTCCTGGCCCCTCCCCCTCCACCAACAATGCCTGAACCCTGCTCTGGCCCCAGGGGACCCACTCCCCTCTCCTCCAGCGGCTCCACCCGCGTGTTCATCGAACCACTTCATGAAAACCCACAGCCCCCCGTCACACGCGCATGAAATCCCACCTGCCCTGTTCTCTCCGTCCCGCACACTGGAAAATTCCCAGGGACCCCTTCAGTCTGACTATAGATCTTCCCACGCTTTGCCCTGGCCTCTGCCTGGGGCTGCTGAAGCCGCCCACCACCCCTGTGTGAGCCCGTGTGAGACTTCAGACGCCACACACCCCCAGCCCCCCCCCCGGGGGAGATTCCCCACGCGGTCGCGGGCCACCTGTGTTGCGCTCCTCGTGGGCGGGGAGAGTGGCTGCTCCGACACCTCCCCCGCCCGTCCCCACCCCCGGGTTGCGTGCAGGGGAGAGCTGGCGGCCCACCCCCTTGCCGTCGGAACCACAGTCTGTTTTATTAGCTCTCCAGGTGCGGGGAGATTTGGGACCCCGGCTCCCACAGCGCAAAGGGAGGCAGGTCCTGAGGATCCGCCCGTTGCGCCTCCTCCTGCCTGCCCCGACTCTTTCGCCGGCAGCCCCGTCTCGGTTCAGACCTTTCGTCTCCGACTCACCTGCTCTGGGTCTTCCTCACAGGTGTGCTCTCCGAGTGGCCGGTGGGGGACACGGACGGGGAGATTCGGGAGTCCCCCCCCCACCCCAGGCCCTTCACCTTCCAGCTCCACCCCCCGGGGCACCCGACCCTCCCTGCCCTGGGTTTCTGGGTTTCCCAGACGGCCTGCAGGCGCCGTGCGGTCCCCACCAGTTCCCTTCCCGCTGGCAGCGGGGCCCACACTGCAGCCAGCTCAGGGCTGACGCCCGAGGGGAGGGTTCATTTCCCATGCCTTCTCCCAAAGGGGACCCCCAGGAGCAGCTGCCTCATTCCGTTCACCCCCCTCAGCCACAGCAGGAGGAGGTTTTGTGTGAGGGAGGGGGGCAGCCTGGAGGGGCCTCCCGCCGCCACCCCAGCCCCCTCGTTTAGAAGCGAAGTGTTTCAACTCAGAAAGGCCCGCACCTGCACCCACCGCCCCCAGCTCCTGGGCAGCAGACCCCAACTGAACACAGGCCTCCGTCCACCCCATTCTCCTCGCTGGGCCCCGATATTCACTGCGTGAAGCGACGGAGACGCCGTCCCACGGGGAGAACGTAAGAATTTCCCTGATCGATAACCTTTCGGGAGGTGCATTGATAGCCTTCTCCTCGCGTAAGGGATTGCAGAGAAGGACGCCCACTCCTTCTCCAGCAATTATGTGGCTAAGTACCAGCGGCTTATCCCTCACGCACCAAATATTTTATAAATGCTCTCCAAACTGCCGTAGCCCAGTCACGAAAGGGGAAGCTGGGGCCGTAATTTTAACGTCATCCCGGGGAGGGGGCGGCCCCGCTCAGACAGGCACCCGCGGAAATGAAATAAAGCCGCCGTGGTCCCCCGCGCGGTGCCTGGCCCGCGACGGCTCTCATCTCGGCAGCGGTGCCTGCGAGGTGACATGTTTGCCGTGCGGAACTCAATTATCGCTTCCCTGCGGAACGTGGCGATTTAATTACCTTCTCTGTCAATGAAGTCTGGGCAGATAAATTGGAGACGACAGTGCCCAGTTTGAACAGTACGTGATCCCGTAAAACTGTACCTGCCCCACCTTACAAGTCCACCACCTTCCTGAGCACAGAGACCAGGAACAGTGACCGAAGCACAGTCACACTGGTCACCAGTGCCCGGACAGCTAGTGACGGGTTTCGTGACTGCGACTCTGAAAGTGTCGCGTGTTAACAAAGACTTTCTTCTCACTCTTTGCTAACATTTCACATGTATGTATATGGATACATCGAGCTAGGGGAGGCCCTATTGTCACCTCGGGTCGTCGTTACTTTTATTGTGACAAGACTTTCGGGACACATTAATCAAACGTTAGAGACCGTGGATGTGTAGCCCTGGTGGGCCGGCGTGGGTCAGTCATGTCGTCCAAAGCCCACCTTCCATTTTGCCCGATCACGTGGTCAGCGCGGATACTACCTGTGTGTCCAGCATGTCCTGGGATCGGAAACTAGTGCACACTGGAAACACCAGGGTCCAGTGGGTCTGATGCAGGCAGGCGGCCCGGGGCGGGGCCGGGGCCCAGCCCGCCTTCCTCTCCCGCGGAGCCCGTGGGTGGACTGCGGTGCAGGCGCAGGCGCGGCCCCCGGGGCTGACCCTGCTCAGCTCCGCAGAGGGACTCCGCGGCGCCGAGGCCGATCCGGAGACCGGCCGCAGAATCACGGCGGGGGGTGGGGGGAGGCGGGAAATGCGATCTCAGACCCGGGGCGGGGGGGGGGGGTGCCGGCGGAGGAGGGAAGCCGCCCTCCCACACCCCTGACGGCTCGGGGAGGTGGTCCCGGTGCAGCGGGAACAGGAAGCACCGAGACGCAAAACCACGGGCTTCGCCACAGCCCCGAGCAGAGGACGGCCCCAGGATGCTCACGCCCTGCCCAGGGCGGAACGGAGCCCTCGTCTCTGCCCGCCTATCGAACACGCAGCACAGCGACGGAATCCTGGCCACGGAGATCGTTTTATGGTTGCCAGAGGGGAGGGGTGTGGTTGGGGGGGGGGCAGGCAGGTGGAAAAGGCGAAGGGGTTAAGGAGGACAAACCGGTAGTTACAGAACCGCCATGGGGGTGTACGCACGGCGCAGGAAAGAGCGTGGCCAAGACCTCACACGCATGGCCCGTGCACAGGGACAGCAGTGGGGGGCTGCCTGAGGGAATGGGGGCCTAGGGGGGGAGTTTGGGACAACTGCCATAGCATGAACAGTAAGTAATTTTTTTTAAAAGAAAGTGAACACAGAGCCAAGACAAACACCAGTGTGAGGTGGTGACTCTGGCTGAGAGGCTGCCCACAGGCACCAAGCCCACCAGCAGCCGAGAGCCGAGAAGAGATTCAAGCCCCTGGTTTCTCGGCAGGGGGTCACTGGCCGTTTAACCACGGACATCTCCAGGCGAAAACAAGGACGGCCACCCTCTTCCTGGCTTCGGAATCAGCTTCCCTGTCTAATACCTTTGAGAAATGTGCGCCCAAAATAAACAGTATCTTAATTTCACTCTTTCTTTTATCTCTGTTTGTATTTTTCTTAGAATAATTTCCATCAAATTGAATTGGACCCTGGAGATTTGACCGTGTATCATGCCCAGTCCTACGTTTGTTAAATTCTGTCATTTTTCTATTTCTTTTGTTGTTGCCGCTGCTTTCGCTGTGTGCTTCCACTAGAGACTCTGCGACTTCTTTGGTGAGTGGTTGGGATCGCTCACAAAGTTCTGCTCTGAGCTTTGTGCGTGCCCACCTGGTGTGGTGCGGGTGTTTGGACGACACCCCTGGGACCCATTCTCACAGAAACGCCGTGATGGATTTTCGGTCCTTTCCAGTGGGGAGGCACGCCCGGGGGAGGAGCCAGGGGAGGAGCCCGGGGGAGGGGGGGGAGGGGGAAGACAGGTTCCGAACCCTCCTGTTCTGGACACCGGCCCCTCCCGCCACCGGGTGAAAGGGCCCGTCGGTCCGTCAGCCCCTCTCGGCAGAGCGGGACTGCGCCTCCTCAGCAGGCTTGCAGCGGAGCCACAAAATGCTACTCCAGCCTAACCTTTTGCACATCAGGTTCCATTATGTCTTTTTTACCACAAATGTGTCAAAATAATTTCGTTTATTGCAGGTGCAAACTCAATTTCTTCGGCGAGCCGCTGTGCCCGGTGGAGTCCTTCAGGTTCGGAGAAGCCGCGTGGACTCCGTTCTCTCCCCGGGACGGGGACACGGACAGCAGCAGAGCAATTTAAATGCAATTTTGTTTTTTAATCACATTATTATTGAGCATATAATGAAAACTCAAGTATTCCAGGTGGAATAGGTTTATCAGTTCGAGTGCTTGCCTCCGGTCTAGATACGGAACTCCCTCATCAGCTACCTGGGTAATGAAAATTCCGTTTGCAATCCGATTACCTCCTCCCCACTCGCAGCAGAGAGGCTATTACCGCGGCGCCGCCTGCATTTTTATTTACTATTTTCCATTGCTCGTGCTAGCCCCTTCTCTGGAAATCTGAAGTGCTGATCTGCAACTTCACTACTTACAAAGTAAGCAACCAGTTAGACTATTTCCAGTCCTGTAGCATTTCGAAGGCACCGTCTTTTTCTTTCTGGTTCACCACTCTGCACTGGATATAAAGCCTTGATACAAAATATCAAGCTGGGCTCGGCCGGACCACACGCCACCTTGGCCGCTTAGCCTGAAACCGAGCCCTCGGTGTGGCTAACCCCGGGAAAGCGGCCCCTGACTCCGACGGGAGCTCCTGCAGACAGACACGGGGGCTCCAGGGCTCAGCTGCACGCTGGGGACTCGCAGCGGGCGGGGCCAGGGCGGCTTCCTCCCGCGGCTCCCGCTGGGGCTGGGCTCGGACCTTCCCGCCTGCGGAAGCCCGACCTCTGTGGGTTTGCAAGCCGCCCGGTCTGCAGCGCGGTGGCAGAGCCGCCCCCACAGGCAAAGGCGCTCCGGCAACGTGCTTCCCCTGCCCCCGTCAACGGAGGCTCGGCACTGAGTCACGCAGGGGTGAGCTCAGAGCCCCACGGACGAGGGGCGGCTGCCGATTCCTCCTCCCGCTGCCGGACCCCCTACCCCTTGTTGGGCTGCTGCCGGACCCCCTTGAGCACACGGCGGTAATCGTGTCTCGAGTCCGTGTGTCCGTGCGCCCCAGGGACAGGCGCGGGGACAGGACTGCTGGGTCCCGGTGTCTCCCGGTGCCCCCGACGCCCCTCGCGTGTGTGTGCGAGCGCTCGTCCACGGGCCCTGGCGTCCTCCGGACGGGGGGCCGAGCTCCCCTGGCCGAGAAACACCGGACGCATGTGCGACGTCGGCCAGCCCCTCATTCCGGTCTCCAGTCTGTGGGCTGGGGCGGCGCACCTGCTACGTCTGAGCTTGCTGGGCTGACCAAGCGCCTCAGTTTCGGAAGTCTCCCGGAACAGCTTTCCGAGTCCCCGCCCTCCCTCTGTGGCTGGACGGGGCAGGCGAGTTTCTCAGGAGGCCCCCACCCCCGCCGGAGCAGGAGCACTTTTGGGGGCCTGCAGGCGCTGCTGCGTCTGTCGCAGGACGGGCGGTGGGTGGCCTGGCTGCGAGAAGCTGAAGACGGGGGACGGAGCTGTTCCCCCGAACCTAGGACGGCCGAGGCGACGGTGCCGCCTCCCTCTGTCCCCTCTGTGTGTGCGTGTATCCCTCCACCCCCGTCTTCCTTCCTCTGAAAGGTCGTTCTTCTCTGTCGTCAGTGTCTCTGGGAAGAGAGGCCTGTCTGTCCCCGAGGCTGATGTCCATCCACCCGAGCCTCGGGCCACCTCCCTGCAGCCCCCCGGGCATGTGCACCCCCGCACCCCACCCCCGCTCAGCCCGGGGACCCCAGCGTCTGCTGGGGGCCTGGGTCGTTGCGGACGAGAAGCAGCAGAAGCAACACGTGGACGTTGGGGAGAGAATCGAGGTTTGTCATGGTCTTCACACTGACTCACTCCGGGGGAGCACCCTGAATTTCAGGGGATAAGACAGACAGCAGAGTACTTCTTTGTCTTCACATCGATGCTTCCTTCCTGCTGGAACCTCTGCGTCACGCTGAGGTCTGATTCTCAGTTATAGATTTCAGAATGGATGGTGGTTGGTGGTGTATGAGTTGCTGCATCTTTCAAATTGACGTTATTTCCATATTGTCGTTTGTAAGTGCTGACCGTTGCCGGGACTTGGGCCTCAGATTGGGCACTTCCCCCAGAGTGATGGTAACCAGCGTTTGCGGCAAGCGCAGCGCAGGGCAACCAGCACAGACGCTGAATGCACTTCCTCTGCCCAAACGGGTGCTCGGAGGCCGTTTCTACCCCCGGCGCAGTGGTGACCTGGGCCCCGGGCCCCTTCGAGGCTGCTCACCGAGAAGCGACCACCCACGTTGCCCGTCTCCGCTCACCTGTGCCCTGAACGGAGACACGGTCCCCTGTCGGCCCCATTTCATCAGCCCCATTGTCTCCTCTCGGGGACCACACGGCAGTGCCTGGCCGGCAGCCCAGCCTAATCAGGGGGCGATTGTCTCCGGCGGCGGAACATTCTCTGGAGGGTCCCAGCCACAGAGACCCGTTCTGTGGAGGCAGAAACGGAGCCGATGACGATGAGTCACCTGCGGTGGGACGGGCGGGAGGGCCATTCGTTCCGCACCCAGTTCGGGAACCGTGCCGGTGGCACCCTCGTGGGGACGCAGAGACACGGACGTTGTCACAGCAGGGCTGGCGTGGGGGGTGACCCGCAGATGAAGGCCCGGTTCCCTGCCCCCAGGGCCTGGCCCCCTCCCCGCGGCGGCCCCGGGCTCCCTGGAGCTGCGGGGCTGCGCCCAGGAAGGGCCAGTCCCCTGCGAGGGGCCGTCCGCACGGGAGTGTCCCACGAGGACCGAAGAGAGCCCAGCAGGCCCCAGCACCGCTCCGCGACCCTCACACACAACTGTCCTTCTGAGGAGACAGAGCTTCAAGAACGTCTGCCAGGCCACCAGCTTCGGGAGAGCTCGACCCCCAGCCGGAGATTCGGGGGGCCCGTGTCTCACCCGGCTTCCCATCCAGCGCGTCCCCAGGCGAGCTCAGCTGTGTGTGCTCAGGGCCCTGAGAATCCTCCGTCATCGACCTGCCCCCCGGCCCCCACGGGCCTGCGCCCACACTCTCTACCTACAGCCCGAGATCTCCCACCGGCCTCACCCCCACAGACGTTAGCTCAGACGCGAAGAGCGGGCGTTTCCCCTGAAGCCCGAGCCACGTGGGGGCCCCACCCCAACCCGGCGGGGTGGGGGGGGCTGGCCATCTGGGAGCCCCGTCTGGCCTGGGCCGGGACTGCCGTGGGGCCGAAGGTGCCGGGCGTTCCTTCCAACCCGGAAAACCTTCCTCTGCGATAAGACACGTGAGCGGCAGGGAGGCCCACCTGGAGAGGGGGTGCAGAGAGGGGATGACACCAAGTCACCCAGACCAGTCAGCTGCCTCACTAGACAGACACGTGTGTGTTCCACCTCGAGTTCTGCGGTCTCACCGGCGTCGCGTCCGACCATCCTGCCTCCGTCTGACACTCTCGGGCCCTGCACGCCCCCTGCCGGTGGGAGACGCAGGTGACTGCATGACAGAGGCCCCACCTAACCTCGGGGAGCCCCGGAGCCACCCCCGGCCCAGGCATGTCCCCTCCAGCACCGCAGGGCCCTGGGCCCGCACAGGGGTCTCAGCAGGTAACTTGTCAGGGGGCTGGCTTCCCCCCGCACCCCCCGGGCTTTTCCGGATGTGTGCACCGGGACCTGCGGGGAGGCGGGTGCTGCGGGTAGCCGTCCTGGGGCCGCGGGGGGGTCGGGAGGGGGTCTGCAGGGGTCTTTCTGTGAACGCTGCAGAGGGACGTGCGTGAGGCTCGGACCACCACCGTTTCAGCGACCGACACAATCCAGGCAGCAGCTCAGCGTCACCTCCACGACCCTGGATTCCCATGAATCTGAGGGCCCGAGACCCACTTGGAAACACCTCTGAGCGAGGGGGGAGGGAGGAGCGCTGACAATGGCTTTGAATCGGCGCCGCGCTGACCCGGAGACAACACGGTTCTGAGCGACGGAGACCGTCTGCCCGGGGGCTGGCGTCGGGCGCCCAGGGCCGCCTCTCGGTTCCCGGGGTCCCGCGCACCACCGTGGGGCGGACCAGTTATTTCGGACGGACGAGGTGGAACGCCAGGCTCACACTCACTGGCCATTGAAAACGTTAGGAAATAATACGCTGACTTTCCCTCCTCACGGAAGCCCGCCTCCCGGCCTTCGTCAAGTCTGCCCCCCTTGACTGAGGAGGGGTCCCCGAGTCACCTGGCGGGCTGCCCCACCCTGTGGCTGCCGGAAGCGAGGGGATGTTGGTGAGGTCCCAGCGCTGGTGGCACGGGTGTGTGCAGGGCCCCCCCACCCCCACAGCATGCCGGCTGCGACCCCGCGGGCAAGGCTGAGCGGAATCCGCTCCTCTGGCGAATGGACCGGCCCTGTGCTCATCGTGTGACCCACAGGAGGGGCCTCTGAACCGTGCCTGTGAGCCACACGGTGACGCCCCAGGGGCTTGGGGCACCCATCAGGTCCCCGGGAGGGTGCATGCTCGGAGGGTGACCTCTGGATGGCTGTGGGCTCCATCTCTCTGTGGCTTCCGCTGAGAGTTCACTTACAGTCCCAGGGTTTCTGTCGGCCTCCCCCCCCCCCCCCCGCCACTCCAGGGCCAAGGCCACTCCAGGGCCAAGGCCACTCCAGGGCCAAGGCCAGAGCAGCCTGGGCAGGGCTGCCTCCCAGCCCTTCCATCCGCGTTTCCAGGCTGCGGCCTCCTCTGCTCCAGGCGGGGGGGGCTAAGGAGGGCACAGAGGACCCAGAAACCCCCATGTCACTCCCGGTCCCCTCAGGCCTGGGCAGTGTGACTGTTCTCCCCGCGTCTCCGAGCCGGCGTCTGTCTTCCCAGCCTGGGCTGCCCTTGGGGGGAGGAACAGGGGACAAGAGTCTGCACACCACTCCCTGGTGTGCAAGCCCAGAGAGGGAATTAAAAGGCACCAAAAAAAAAAAAAAAACCCTAAATTTAACTCAACTTAATGCAGGAGCGCGCTATTTGCATCGTTTGCCGCCGTTTTGAATTGCTGATCAGACGCGCGGGGCTCCACCCGAATTAACGAGCGCCTGCCGGAGGACGTAGGGGACGTAAACGTTAGCTCTGCCGAAAGGTGACTCGGGAGGCAGGGCCCAGCACGTCCACGGGGGGCCCTTCAGACGCACGTGTCGATGGTTTCGGGGTTCGCGACCACCTCTGGGATCCGGTGCAGGCTCCGGAGCGGGGGTGCTCTCCAGTGTGCACAGGTGTCCTCGTCTCTGAAGGCCGTCTGCTGAAGGTGGGAAAGCGAGTGGGGCTGGGGTCTTTGGAAGGGCACTGGTTGAAGTAAGTACGTAAACAGGTAAACCAACAAGTAAACAAACCAACACAAGCACCTGATCAGAGGGGGTGCCAAACTCGGAGGGGCCAGGTGTGGGCGGTGGGCCGTGCAGAGGGGCAGGGGGCGGGGGCGGGGCCCGTCAGCAGGCCGGGCAGAGAGGCGGACCCCGTGAGTCTCCTCCAGGACCCCGGCAACCGGCGGTGTCTGTACCGAGGTCCCAAACAGAACTCCACTCCCGGGCTTGGAAACTGAGTGAGTTGCAACACGGTGGCCTTTCGAGTGTTCAGAACGCTAGCGCGGCCCTGAGGTGATTTGTGCGGCTGCCCACAGCGCCCCTGAAAGGTACGAGTGCTCTGTTTTGAGAACGGGAGAGGTCATTCCTGAGCTTCATTGCAAATGCAAGAGGGCACCGCCAACAGTCACGCTAATTGCCATGAATTATTCATCCAAAGGTGCTCCTGTGCCGACCCTTGAAGGTCCAGTCCCACACCTGGGCGCACCCTTGTTGACAGGAAAAGGCTTAACTCGTGTTTAAGGTGTGATCAGTGCGAGGCCAAGTGTCTCGGTAATGGGGAGCGATCTGAGCCCACGGCCGATGCGTGGCTGCGGCCCCCTCGGAGGTCCGGTCCGGTGCGCGACCCTCCGGCATCCGGCAGCGTCCGCTCGCAGATCACGGGGGACGTCTGCCCCTCCCACGTGGAGCTCGAGGCCGTGGCCGTGACCGTGGGCAGGACGTTCACAGAGTGCAGGCTGGTCTTCTCGACCCGCTCCCGCGGCAGACTTCCACGCTTCTCCTGCGACAAAGAAAATCCTCGCCCGCAATTCACTGTCGAACAGCGGCTCCTGGACGTGAGCGGAACCTCCCAGGGCCCTCTCTCGGGGACGGACAGACAGACGGACCCTGGCGCTCCTTGTCTTTGCGCCGCCGGCCCTGGCACAGCCTGTGACCGCAGGGAACCGTCAGCAGGGGTGCGGCGTTTGCAGGACACGGGAACGACCTCGCGCAGGACCCGGACCAGAGGTGTCCCTTCGCTCCGCCCCCCCCCACGGGCGGCGGACAGGGCACGGGAGAGGGAACCCGCCCCATCTTTCTGACCATCAGTGTCAGAGACCCAGCGTCCTCCGTGCAGCCCTCCGCCTGGAGGGAAAACGCAGACTCGGTCTCATTCCCGCAGACTCGGTCGGCACGCAGTGGGGTGAGGACAGTCCGTCCAGTCAGCGGCGCTGGAAACAGGACAGGTGGAGGAAAACGCTGACCTAGACCGTAGACCGCCTTCTGACACCACACACAAGGGTAGACTCGAAATGGATCCAGGGCTTAAATGTTAGACCCGAAGCCGTAAAAGTCCTACAAGAAAACACAGCCAGTAAAACCTCTGACGTTGATCATGGCCATGTGCTTTCCGATACGTCGCCTCGGGCACGGGAAACAAAAGAGTATTAACAAACGGGACTATCGCAAACTAAAGGGTGTTTGCACAGCGAAGGAAACTACCGACAAAGTGAAGAGACAAACCTCAGAACGGGAGAACATACTCACCGACACGTCTGATGAGGGGTGAACATCCAACCGTGTATAAAGAACTCACGCAACCCATCACCAAAAACGCCCAAACAATCCAGTCGAAAAATGGGGAAAGGCCCCAAACAGACTCTTCTCCAGAGACAAGCAGATGCCAGCAGACACATGGAAAGACGCTCCGTGTCACTGACCTCGGAGAGACGCACGCTAAAACCAGACCTGTGAGCATGGCCACCGTCGACAAATCAGCCAACAGCCAGGGCTGGCGAGGGCGTGGAGAAAGGGGGCCCTCGTGCACTGCTGGTGGGGGTGCGGACGGGTGCAGCCCCTGTGGGGACAGTATGAGGGTCCTCAGAAACTGAAAAATGGATCTGCCTTGCGATGGCACTTCTGGGACTGCATCCACAGAAGCCTGAAGCAGTCATTCAAAAGGATGTACTGCATTGTGCCATGTACACTGTGACCCACGTTTCTGACCCAAACTCTCATAAAAAAAATCTTATATTTTAATTTTTTTAATTCAATATTTTATGTATTTATATTTAGAACCAAAACCGATTCTCACATTCCAGGGCATTATTCTGAATACAGATGTCATGACTGCTTTCCAGAGTTACACCTTTAAACATAAACGCAAATAAAAGATTTAAAAACATTTATACAGACGTGCAATTAGCACTACCCATGTATAATGCTCATCCTTATTTTTCCCTCAAAGTCTTGGGGAAAAGGGGCACACAAGTATGGCAAGCACCCCTAGGTGCACCGCCGTGTCATTCACGATCGCCCGGGCCCGGAAGCCACCAAGTGCCCGCGGGGGCGAGTGGGTGAAACAGCCGCGGCAGCTCACGTGGCGGAAGGCCCGTCGGCCCTAAGAGACGGGAACCTTCCCTCCTGCGGCGGCGTGGACGGGCCTGCAGGGCAGCTGCTCAGGGAGACGAGCCAGTCCAATCAGAGGGGGGCCCCACCCACCGCGGCCTCCAGCCCCACGGCACCCCCCGCCTGCCAGCCCACCCTGCAGGTGTCAGACCTGCTGGGGCCCAGAGCCCCGGAACCGCCCGGACCGGTGTCTTGCACTAAACCCGAGTGTGCAGATGGAGCTGCAGGTCAGAGGACAAACGAGATCTCCCTCCACAGAAGCACACCTGTGTCCGCGGGCGAGCGGCTGCGCGGATGCGGAGAACAGGAGGGGGAGGGGAGAGACGCTGCTTCACAGAAAGGCCTCAGGCGCCCTTGACCCCCGGCGGGAGTGCTGAGCCCCTCGGACCCGCCGGCGTCGTGTGGGGGAGTCTGTTCAGGGGGCGCGTGGGGACCCACGGGATCCGAGTGCCCTGGCATGTGCGGCCAAGCACGGGGGCGGCTGGGGTGTGGGCGGGCACTCACCTCCCCGTGCCGACCGAGTCACCGTGCCGGACTCTGTAGAACCCACGCGAGAGTGCACATCTCTCTCCTTTCAGCGACTCGCCCGTAGCGTTGCCCCCTCGCCTGCGCCCAAACACAAAACAAAACAAAACGAAATGAAAACGAATGTCGTGAAAAGTGGCGTCGTCACATTCCACAGACTCCGGTGACTCAGCTGTAACTAAGTATGAGTCACATTCACTCTGTAAAGGGGCCGCAGGTCCGATCTGAGCCCTTTTTGGAAGCCACTGGGTTGATAAAAATAAACCAACCTTTTCACGACTGCGTCTGGCCGTTGTTAAGCATCTGGGACCCTGTCGATGGGGAGTGGTCGTTGCTCCAGTCCCACCCCCCCCACCCCCGCCCCCGAGGTCTCCGTCAGGACGGCGATTCTCGAGGCCGCCCCGTGAGCACCGGCCCAGGGGGCTCCTGCGTCTCCGTGGCTTCCGAGGGCCCTTCACCTCCAGGGCCTCTGGTCCCCCGAGCGGGAGCCCCTGGGTCTCTTACGGCCTCTGGAAACCGAAATGGAAAAGACAAGAACCACCTCAGCGGCAGAAAAACCTCCTGGCGATAAAAACAAGCTGAGCACCAGGCTTTATGAATTTCGCTGCTTGGGAGAACGGGCTCCCGTGAAACACGGTTTTTACACGGACCTCGTCTGGGGAGTGAGTGGCACCGCGCACGGCAGGGCTGTGTGTGCGGGACTCGTCCCGGACGGGGACCAGGCCGGCACCGGGACACCGCACACAGAAAACCCCAAGCCAGAGAGCTCCTCCACTGCCTGGTCGCTGTGCAAATCCCTGCAGAAAATGAGCGATTCCCGGGAGTTTTCTGGATTCCGATAATCAGACAGACGTCCCCCAAACCCTTCTGTTTGACGGCGTCCCCGGACCCAAGTACGGAGTCCAGAAAACAGTCAGTCACTGAGCTTCCCGGTTCCTGGGTCGTCCCATTTAACTGGAGCCCTTCGCTGAAGCACTCGACACCCCACGGCGCCGGGGACGGACAGCAGTTAAATGATCCGGGAGCTCGCAGATCTCCAGGTGCTCGCGGATCTTGCAGGAACTCTAACCGAGGAGGGTGCCGCCTCCTCGAAGGGACAGTGACCAGCCATCTCACCAAACCAACAGGTGAGGAGGGTCCGAGGTGGGTGCAGGAGCCCCGCCTCCCCACACCCGCACCGGTGCCGTCTGGGTCCCGGGAGCCTTCTGGTCGGTCCCGTTCCCCCCGATGGGGCCACGGTTCAGACAAGTCGGCACGCGGTGAGCAGAACTGTGGGGAATGTCCATACCTCCTCCTTGGGTGTCCAAGGTGCTTGCAAACACAGCGCTCGCCATCTGAACTATCACAGAATCGTCAACGCAGTAGTGCCGCTTGGTTCCACCGTGCGTCGGCGTTAAAAGGCTTCTTGGGAAACAGACCCTCTAAGACCCCCCGCCGGGCAGAACACTCTGGGTGCCAGCGAGGATTTTAAAGGGGACTGCGTTTCATTTCTTATTCAAGCACTGCTGGATTTTATTAGAAATTCCGAACTTGTTCTTTTCAATACACAGAATTAAACGGCCACGTATTCCAGCCAAACACACCAGGATTCACACGCAGACACTCACAGTATCATCCCTCGATTATCTAGAATAGCAGACACTTTAAATTATAGACCCCACAGAGAGGGGTCGTTGAATTATTTATCAGATAACCACAACAAAATGTACCGTGGCTTTAAACCCGACACTGCGTCAGTCGGCGGAGAAATGATTTCTGGAGCTCCGTCTGCGGCCCTCGGGGATGGCGTCCATTTGTGTTCCTTCACACCGGGCACTCCGAGGGAGGTGTCACCCGCTGGCCCGAGAGCGAGGCTCAGACAGACTGCGGATGGAGTCCCGGGCCGAGAGCCGTTTGCCGTCCGGCGTTGGCGGGCTCTGGCTCCACGGGCTGTATGACGGGTCTTGGCGACCCACACTGGAGACCACTCCGATTCAACACCAAATTTTTGGTTCTCCAAAACACGTGGGCTGAAGCTCGTCTCCCGCGCTGCGTGCGCCTGGAAGGCACCGGTGAGCGAAGGAAGCAAGAACATGTGTCAGTCTCTCCCTTGTTACCGGCAGCAGCCCTCGTGACTCAGGGTCTGCCGCCCTGCATCCGTCTGTGTTAGTTTGTGTCTCCCGTTTCCCGCCTGCATCCCGCCCCACTCCTCCCGGCCAGCCTCCCCGTGCCAGTTCCGTGAGGACACTCTGCGATGACAGGCACCTTTCAGCTGATCTCAACTGCGCTACGTCATGTGCACGAAGTGCTGTTCAATTGGGATTATCTCAAACAGCTGTGTCTCTATCAATGTGCACAGATTGCTAAAAAGTGAAAGGTATAAAAATATGAATCTGAGTATCTTGGAAAATAAGACCGTGACTGACACAATTGTACTTATTTATTTTTATGTGACCCACTTCCCCCGAATAATAATGTGCACGGTCAGAGTTACTTGAGATGCGGGGAGTGTGAGCACAGTCGCCTCCGGTGCCCGAACGCTGTGGTTCCCTGAAGGTGCAGGGCCAGCGTCCGGCCGGGATCGCCCAGCTCCTGGGCACGGACCAGACCGTGTTACCAACGCCCCTGGACCACACACACACGGCCTGGCCGGCTGCCCCGCCGTGCGGCACGGGCTCTCCTGCAAAAGGGGGCGCATCCCCTGCGGCCACACATGGGTCTGTGACGTCTGCTGACTGTCTCCTGGCCACAGGCTCCTGCATGGCCACCTGCACTTGTGAATTCTGGCCCCACCCCGACCCCTCCTCCAGGCAGGCCTCCTGGCCTGACTCCTCCATCTCCACCTTCCTACAGTCATGATGGGGGCCGGGGGGTGTGTTCTGGAGGGGGGATGCAGCTGGGAAAAGAAGGTGAAATGGCATCACGGTCACTGGGTGGGCTGTGATAAATGATACGGGTACCGCAGGGCCCGACAGAGATGTGTCCAGTTGGGTGATGGTTAGTTAGACTCCTTCCTGTGGTTTGGGTGTAAAGTCCTTCATGATTAAAATGTATCTTGAAGGTGCCGGTCACAGGACTCTGAGAGAGGTGCCATGTGGACTCATGTTTTATACAGACAGATGCCAGGTGAGCTATCCATTTCGTTTATGCTGCGGAAATTGAGGATGAGAAGCAAGAAAGATAAAAGCAAAGATCCGTTGTCCAGTTTGCTCTGGCTGCGATCCACGGCGTCATTCAGCAGACGAACCCCAAGCCCAGCTCTCGGGGACGCCCTCTGCTGGGGGGTTTTACACTGACGGCTCGGAACGAGCAACGTGGGCGAGTAGGACGCGGCGGGGGGCGCTATGAAGTGAACTCATGAGGTTCCCGAAAGACGGCCGTGGTCCCGCGGCGCGCTGCTGCCAAGTATGTTGCTCACGAACGACAGACTTTTGAAACGGGGCTTCACTGACCCGGCAGACACAGGCGGGAGCCCCTTTCGAGCAGGTGCAGCCGGAGCGCAAGACGCAAACCCAACGCCGCACACTGTTCCGGACCGCGCGCACCGAGGGTGTGCGGGCCACAGACAAGCCTCCGTCTTCCTGCCTGCAAGCTCCGGCACCCTCTGGCCGGCCCTGCCGGCAGCTCTGCAGCTGCGACTCTGGAAGAAGCGGAACTGCGGCTCACGCGGGGTCCCGAGCCTCTCTGCTCTAACTCTCCCCGTATCACGTCGTCGGAAAATAGGGCTCCGCTCTGTCTGCGGTGAGCGGCCTTGCCCTGGCCGGGGAGGCACCTTCGGGGGGCGCCAGCGAAGAACCCACAGGCGTCAGACGTTGGCCTCGGACCTGGTCTTCGCCGGGGACTGCGGTCCAGGGGCCATTGTCTCCTGCTTCTGGGATGTTCCTCTTGTTCGAATGCACGGCTGGGCTCTGCTTTCCAGAACCGGGGATGGCTTTTGCAACTTTCTTTGCTTAAGCTTTGCAGGTGTTGGAAGAATTCTATTCTTCAGGCTTCCGAGTGGATGCCTGCTCCGTGGGCACTTACATAATGCTCGTTATTCTAAAGAACCGCAAGTGAGGATCCTTTGTGAGTCGCTCGAAGTTCCAACAGTACCTTACAGAACTAGAATAAAAAGCGATGAGAATGAACAATTGCTTAATTGTTTGGGCCACTGTTCATTGACTTTTTGCAATGGGGCTTTCCCATCGTTTTCCCTGGTCTCCTTAGAAAGTGGACCGCGAGGGTTTCGCTCTGGAGTCTGCAGCGTGCCTCGGTCCGCCCGGCGCCCACGCCACCAGCCCCGTTCCGACTGATGACTGAGCGACCGAATAATGCCGTTCCTCCCATGAGAGAATCGCCGCTTCATTTCTTATTCATAATCCTTTTAATTCAGCAATATATGACTTCTGCCTATGAACTTACTTATTAAAGTCAAATGGAATTTCCAGACACGAAGTGTGCATGTATTTGCATAGCCAAATTGCTGTTAGCAAAATACTACCATGGAGATAAAATAACAGTAAATAAAGTCGATGGATGACATTTCTGAATTTTCGAATTCTTAAAAATAAATAACCAATGAGGTTTCCCAAAGGAAGGCGCTGTGTGCACATTAGAACTCTAAACAACACGGCAAAACACGCTTCGTCACAGGTGTGTGTCGCGTGCACACGGTGGGGGTGAGATTAAGACAAGAACACACGTCTGGGTGTGTACACGAAGGTGTATGTGTGAATGGACTAAATGCATACACACCCATACCAAGTGTCTCCTTGAACACACACACACACACACACACACACACACACCACTGACTCCGGAACGCAGTGAAGAGGTCAGGGTGCAGCCCCCCCCCACCCAGTGAACATTCCGGTGGAGTTTCTGCCTCCCCCAGACTTAACTGTGACCAGCCGACCACTGGCCAGAAGCCCTACCTCTGACACAAACTGCTGACGAACATGTATGCTGTATGTTTCATATATACACATATGTATTATATACTAGATTCTTACAATGCAGTAGCCAGAGAAGAAAATGTCGTTAAGAAAATCACGAGGAGGAGAAAACACGTTTGCAGCGTTAACTGAGAACGCCCACACTGAAGTCGGCCCGCAGTGTCGGAGCCCTGGCTGCTCCGGGCCACCTGTGTGAGTGCAGGTGAGAGGGCAACTCCGCACGAACACAGAATACGTTTACAACAACCAGACGGACAGACAGACAGAGGTCCGCTCGCATCTCTGGGCGACGTGCTCCGGAAGGAGCTCAGAGAACGGCAGTCAGACCTGGGTCTGACGGGGAGTCGGCGCCCACCCCCGGCCCCCCCCAGGGGGCAGCACCGAGACCCCTGCAGGCTTCAGGGCCCCGGGAATGAGTCCGTTTGTCAGTCCTTGCCCCCACCGTGCTGCTCTGAGAGCAAAGCTGGCGCTTTAGAACTCGGGATCTCACACTGCGGTTACTCTGTGCCAAGAATCTCAAGTTCTACTAAACGAACGCTGGTACAGAAAGATACAAAAACAAAGAAGTTACAAACAGCTTGAAATCTGTATACCCCCTAAAGAGCATTAAAAACCAGGCAAACGTGTACCTCCCTGTGGTCATGGGAACTGTCAGAAGGGACAGCGCCCCCCGGTCCATGGGGCACCCCAACACAACCAAAAGGGTGAGGAGGGAGAACTCACGTCTGCCTGAGCCGGGAGACCGCCCCCCCCCCCGCCCTCGGACGCCGGTGCCCCTGGGCTCCCCCGGCCTGGGGACCCGGGCCGAGTCACTCCCCGAGTCACTCCTTGGCTCCCCGAGTCCTCAGCCTGCAGGTCAGCCGGCTCCGCAGGCTGCACAGTCGGCGTGAGCCCCTTCGCCCTGCAAAAGTGAGCAGACTGTCCCTCTACGTACTTGTCATTCCTCTGCGTAGGATGCGTGCACGGGGTATGCAGGGTGGGCCGGACACCGTGCTGGCCGCCGGGGTGCACGGACGACAGAAACGCTGGGGTTGAGGCCACAGCGAAAGCAGGGCGAGCCAGCCGGAGCGCGGACAAGCCGGGAGGTGAGTTCTGTTACCCAGCTGCTGCACACAGAGCTGGAAACTAGCGGGGGCAGCAAATCGAGAGAGGCGTTCTATAAGTGTGTCTCCAGCCGTATTTAAAGGGGGAAAAAGACATATTGAAAGACAAGTGAAAGGCATTCGAAGCAAAGCAGGGAATACGGGCCAAGAAAAGTCTCCAAACATACTTCAGGTAGCAGGGGAAAGGGAAACCGTCGCGGAATTGCAAAGAGCGCCTGCGGGGAAGGTTCAGTCTCCCGAAAGCGGTGCGGGCGGAACTATGTGGCAACACGCTTTAGGAGACAAGAAGTTGCATGCCTTTCCCGATACAATGCTAATCTCCGAGTTACATAATGCTGCGCCTGCAGGATTTCCGCTGGAAACAGAATTCAGTCGATCCCAGAGATTTCTATTAAATTTCAGTTACGGGCAAATCCAACATACGTTAATACCTGCGTCTCCCGGACACTCTCAAAGCAGGCACGGACACCGAATTCGCTGAAACCCATCCAGCGTGAACGGGGAAGGCGGCTGGTGATTCGCGCAGCCGGCGGCCAAAGGCGTCTTGGCTCCCGCTGACACACACGCACGCCCGGAAGCGAGTGTGCGAGGAGGAAGGGCAGCTGGGGAGCGCGTCGCTAAGTGGGAGGACATCCCGCCCGGAGGCGGGCACGGAGATGACCGAAATGCTCGGAACATTTTCCGTCCGGGGAAAGAAGAGCCCTCGGGAGGCGAGCACCACAGATAACTCGTCTGCACCGGCGTCCACCTCGGCCGCCGCCGATCACCCTGTCCCGTGCCCACGCGAGGCCCGGGCCCCCTGCTGCACGCACACCGCGCCACGGGGGACACACGTGGCCTGTCTGCGCCCAGGCGCAGGGGCTGGAGACGGGCCATGAGGGCTCCGAGCCGGGGTGTCTCAGGAGAACACGCCGTGTCAGGTGAGTGTGAGAACCCCGCTCCGACCAGCCCTCCGGGCCAGCGTGCGGGGCGCGCAGGGAGAAACGGGGCTCCGCAGATGGGGCCCCCCCCGCAGTCGGAGCTCGGCCGGTGCCGCCCTTGGTCACACGCACACCTGGCCAGGTGTGCCCAGGCTCTGACTTAATTTCGGTGCGGCCGGGCCTTCAGTGCCTCCGCGGGGCGGTTGGGGATGAGGGCCCCCCTCACCGAACAAGGAAGGACGCGGCAGGCGTCCCCCACCCCCAGAGCTGGGGGTCGTTCCACGAAGAGACCACGTCTCGGAGGTCACGCTTCGCTCTCCTTTCCCAAACTTTTCTAAGAGTAACAAACAGGCTCTGCTCCCAAGTACAGAGCACGGGCCTTCCCGTGTGGGTCCCTGTAACGCGCTCACACGGGACCCCTTACGCAGCAAAGGGACCCGGGGCCTACTCGGTCGCCTCCTGTCGCCGCTGTTGGAGTTAGTGTGACAGCCCTCGCCCAGCCGGGGACAGGGCGCGGCACGTCGGCGCCCGAGATGAAGAATCTGTAACAAATCAGACACCCCAGGCACAGTTCCCCTCCCCCCCCGCCACCGTCTACGCCGACCTCAGCGACAGTCACAGAACCGGAAAGCATTTCCCCGGACGCCCGGACGCCTGGACGCCTGGACGCCTGGAGCCAGAACCCTGCGCCATCGACCTCCCGGGAGCACGGAAGTCCTCGTGCACAGGACGGAGGACTGCGCACCAGCCCCTGCAGACCCCACGGGGCCTCCCGGGTGGGCGGCTCCCCTCACTGGGAGGCCCCTAAGCCCCTCGCCCACCCAGCCCCTCAGGGAACGTTCCGGGTGTGCCCGACACCGGCCGGGCACGGGCCACGCAGACGTGCTGAGGAGCTCGGGAGGGAACAGGCGAGTGCAGTGCAGAGCTCAGGCGTGACGACGCACACCTGCGAGGTGACAGGGACCGTGAGCGCAGGCACCGCCGCCCTG
The DNA here is from genome assembly GCF_019186645.2 of Phyllostomus hastatus. NCBI lineage: Eukaryota > Metazoa > Chordata > Mammalia > Chiroptera > Phyllostomidae > Phyllostomus > Phyllostomus hastatus. The sequence continues at coordinate 45,523,334 of NW_025334032.1, forward strand.
GCTTTGACGGCACCCGTGCACTCAGACTAGCCCGGCTGCCACTGTCCTGGTGCTGGGAGAAGCCCGGAGCAGCGGGCGAACTGGGACGGGACCTGCGAGTCTCCCAGCGCCTGTCTGCTGGCGAGCGCCTCTCCCACCGAGCCCGTGTCGCTGGGCACGGGCCGAGGAGAGCCCGGGGAACCAGGGCATGAACCTTTTCTTCTTACTGGTTTTTAGAGAAAGAGGGGAGGAAGGAGAGAAAGAGAGAGGCATTGACTGGTTGCTCCAGCTATTGAAGCATCCTTGGTTGATTCTTGCACGTGCCCTGACCGGGGATCGAACCCTCAACCTTGGGGTATCAGGACGACGCTCTAACCCACCAGACCGCCCAGTCAGGGTGACAAACTCTTTCCATAGAATTACTTGATGAAGTAAAGCCGTTATTCTGTTGAAATCATGTTCCTACTGACAACCAAACCATCTCTATTGTGACGTGAACGCAGAGTAATACGCTCACCACCGCCAGGAAGTCAGAGGCGACGCAAGGGGCATATCCCCGAGCCCCGGGGCCTGGTGCCGGTCCTCGCTGAGCGAGCCTGGCCTGACCTGCCCGCCTCCTGAGCCACTGGCAGGAACAGGAGCAGCACCGGCTGCCGCGACGTCCGGGGATTAAGCTCCGCCTCCATTCCGCAGATATCGGGGCTCCCTGCGCTGACTTCATAACTCAGGCGACTGGAATCTACGACTGCAGTGCCGTGTGGTTTTCCTGCAAACGTTAACAGTCCAGACGCGTTTCAGAGGGAACGTTTGTGTGAAGCCACAAACTCACAAGCCCCGGGCTGGCCCCGGGTTGGGAGCTCTGTTGAACGAAAGCTGTTGGAACCAAACATCTCCAAGTTCCCCACGGCCCAACTTGACAAGGTGCCCTTGTCAGGAATGTCCCTGGTTCTGACCCAGAACTCTGGGTCAGTCCCCAAATCAGGGGCCTTGGGAGGCTGGAGAGATGGAAGTCGACGCCTACATGGTGCAGACCAGCGGTCCCCACCCGTTTGGGCACCAGAGACCGGCTACGTGGAAGACAGTTTTTCCACGGACCGGGGCAGGAGCCGGTGGGAGGAGGAGGTGGCGCTCATGTGGCAATGCCACGGGCATCCACGGATGGGGAGGGGGGAAGTGGGGGACCCCTGGTTTAAAACACACCCCAAAATGCACTACTCTCTGGTCCCTTTCCCAGCTGTACTGCCCTCCACAGGACTTGCCCGTGACCAGCCTCTCAGAGGGGTGTCTTACTGGAGTTAAGGGTCTTACCTGAGGCAGGTGCCGGCAGGAACTGAGGCAAATTCCTCTGGCCGGAACTCTCGGGGTTGGGCTTTGCAGACTGTCCCCAGGGAGGAAGTCCTGGTCCCGTGAGGTGTCTCTCACCTGCTGCCCCGGCCGGCTTCCCTCTGACAGTCTCCCCAGCGGTCAAGTCCGCTCCAGGGGCAGCCACCCAAACAGCCACTGACCAGCACGTGGCCCACCCAATGGCCTGGTGGCCCCTTCTGTCCCCACCTGCTTCACCCACGGGCTCCCCGGGGGCGGCCCACACCCCAGGGCGCGGGCTCGGCACACCCCGACCCCCTAGGGACCACAGTTGCTGCTATTACTTGAGGAGCAAATCCTCTGCACACAATTATTGATCTTTGTAGTATTCCAGTCTCAGTGTAGTGAGTCTTCTTTCCTCTGAAACAAAATCACCATAAATTCCTTCCATTTCTATAATTCTTCTGTAAACTTTCTAGTACTCTCTCTTTCTCAAACGAACTCCTCAAACTTCTATCCCCTGAGCAGACTTAATCCATCTCCACTTAAATATGCATTACCGCCCCGTGTCTCAAAAGACATTCTGTAATATCCCTGTATTAGAATATGTATTAGATATTCATTAGATCGGTCCCGGTTAACCAGCAGGGAGAAGTGCAGGGATTCAGATCCACGCCGGTCCTTTCCCCTGAACTATGAAAAACCTTATCGGGAGAGAATCTTATTACACGACTCGGGCAGCATTCAGGTCAAGGCAGCGAGATAGAAAGCCCGTGCGTGCTGAGTGCTCGCTGAGTGCCGAGGGGCCCGACCTGATCTTCCCCGGGCCTGTTCGGTCCCCGAGAACCATCAGCACCCCCCCCCGGGCCCTAAGACAGTTCTCACAGGTGGTGGGCGGTTCTGCCGGGGTGGGGGGGGGGCCCAGCACGGCTCAGCCTCTCCGATGACACTGGCCAGGACCCAGCGGGGGTTCTCACTTCCCCACCTTCCGCAGAACCGCCACGCACAGGCGATCCGTGAGGGGAGGTGTCTGTCCCCCTCACGGTGACACGGAGGGGCCCTGGCCCATGCGAGCTTCTCTCGAGTCCCAGGTGGACACGCCCAGAGGAAACCACACGGGGCTTCTGACCAGCCACAGAACGGGTGGGTAGACCCCGGAAGTCCTAGAGAAAAGAGCGGGTGAGTTGGCCGGGCAGGGGGCGGGGTGGGGGGGGACTCCAGAAGGTGTCCCGGAGAAGGGGAGTTTGGAGCAGGAGCTGATCAGTAAGCAGCAGCTGGTCGGGCAGGAAGGGTGGTCAGACACCGTAGACGGAAAAAAGTTCCTGGTCAAAGAAAAAGACATCACATTCACTGGGCCCGCAGACTGGGGCGGTCCTGTCTCTGAGGCTGGGGAAGGCGGGGGACAGGCTGGGGGGTGGGGGGGAGGCGAGGCCAGGCAGCTAACCCCTGAGTCACTGTGTCGGCACTGTGGGCACACGTGGGCTGCGCCGCATGTCTGGGCGATATGTTCAACTTCATGCTGGTCTGCGGTCGTGGTCAGTAGTGGGTCAGCGAGGCGCTCACGGCCAAGAGCCACCTTCAGGCCGGGCTCGTGATTGACGCCGAGCGTGGCCAATCCCAGCGGAAGGACACCTCCTCCTTTGCAAGGGGCGCACATGCTCTCTGGCAGTGGCTCTGTGGACTGCGCCTGCCGTGGGGGAAGGAAGAGGGTAGGAGACGAGGCCTCCGTCTGAGCGGTGCTCAGCCGGACCCCCCAGGCCCCCCAGGCCCCCCAGACCCCGGCACGGCGTGCACCCCGCTCTCGTTGCGCACGAGCTGCAGAGCCAACACCAAATGTCCCCGCAGCCTCACTGTCCCCGGCCCCGCGGGGGCCGCGCCTTCTCTGTGACCGAGTTCGGGGAGGAACGTCATTGAGCAGCAGCACGAGCTGGGCCCAACTTCGACAATCCAGGGGCAGGACTTCAGTAACAATGCCATCTGCCACCGGGTGAGTGACTACACAAGAACTACGCATCCCTCAACCGACGTGGAAGTAAAAACGAGGGAGAGACGGATCCGCGGGGGTGGGGGGAGCACGAACAGCCCGTGCATGTGTCACATTCAGGAGAGTATACGCCGTCGACAGGTGATTCTGAACACGGTCTCCCCCCGACCCCCCGCGATCTGAATGATTCATGCGTTTAAAGGGGCCCGGGAGCCGCATTTCAAGCCGCGTGCGTTCTCTCTAGGGCGACACGGGCGAGGACGGGAGGGGCGGCTGCGTGCTGTTGCCACCCGGAGGCCAGGTGAGCCCCTCCGCCCACCCCCAAATGTCCCCACCTGCTGGCAACCGCGCCCCTTCTCTGCCCTTTTCCCTTAGGAATTCCGTCCCGCCGCACCCCACAGCCCCACTCACCTCAGACCTCTGCCACCCGATCCCCCACAATTTTGTGGGTGACACCTGCGTCCTGCCGACTGCCGGGCCTCCGTCCCGAGCCCACAATGCCCTGGGGCGTTCCTGAAGAGTCCGTTCCCGGCTCCGTCCGTCACCACTCTGACATTCGGCGTCCCAGACGCGTCCGCGGTCTGCAGAGGGCCGGGCAGCTCGCGCTGCGTGACGGGCCGTTGGTGTGACAGCTGCCACCTTGGAAGGTCCCCGGATCCATGTCACAGGGCTGCTTCCGTGGGGCAGGACTCACCCCGACTTCAGCGAGAAAAACCAACCAACGTGTGTTGGCCGTGGGCAATGCGGCGGCCCCTTAGGTCCCACATCAATGAGGTGCCATCAGCCACGCACACTGGTGCCAGTGCACCTTGGGGATGGGGGGGAGGCTGTGGGGGGCTGGGGGTCTCTCTGACGATGAATTTGGGCTCCTTCCTGCCTTCTCTGGAGCAGGGTCACGAACTGGGCTCCCGTGGATCCTGGGGCTGCGCGGACCCCTCCGTGGGTTGTCACTGTGACCGCGCTCCTTCTCAGGTGCAGATGCGTTCCGCTTGTGCTCACCTGGGGGAGTGCGGGCCTCTGTCCCTGAGGTGACGGGGCTGCATTCTCAGTCACAGGTGCCAGCCCCCCTTCCAGACACACCCCCGGTACCCTCGTGCGCTCTCTGCCTGGGAGTGTTGGAAACTGAGGCGAATAAAATATAAAATACTGAGTCACAATCACGCGAAATGCTGATGGCCATTCAACAATGCTGAGTCTTGGTTATGAACACACTGAGTCATGGCGATGAAAAATGCTGAGTCATGGTTGCCCAAAAACGCCGGGTCATGGTTACGTAAAATGTTGAGGCGTGCTTGTGCAGAAACGCCGAGTCGTGGTCTCATACAACCAGTCCTGGTGTGGAGAAGTGCTGAGTCATGCAGTCATTAAAACGCTGAGTCATGGCCGAGTGAATGGTTGCCAAAACGCTGGGTCTGCCTGAGAAGTGTTTGAGTCTGGAAGTAGTAATACTACTACACATAGAAGTGGCTCGTGTGTGAGCGCACAGAACCTGAACGTCACACCTGGAAACGGCAGACAAGCACCAGCCTCCAGCGCCCGCGTGCGCTCCGGGCGGGAGACCAGGCGCCGGCCGCCGAGCCCCTCCCAGCACCCGGCGGTGTGCCCCGGCGGCACGGGCTCAGTCACCGCGCGGGTCTGCCCCGGTCGCTCGGCCACTCTCTCTCGTTCGTTCTCTCACTGGGCACGACTCTCAGGTGCACCAGCACCAGTGGTGGACTCAGGTGTTCGGGAGGACTGGACAGAAACGGTGCAGTTACAAGGAGGCTGCACCGGGGGGACCGGACGTTTGCCCCGTCGCAGGCCCTGGGGACCCCACTCCACCGGCAGCGGGGCCGTATCCCCCCACGATCCGGTTTCAGGCGGGAGAGCCGCCTCGTCGCCGTGGGCACCACCAGAGAGAACAACTCTGCAGCCTCCCGCCTTGCTAAACGCACAGACGGACGGAGCAGCTCACCCCGCGTCCCCACCAACGCGGCCCTCTGCAACAGGAAACCCATTTTTAAAAATAAGTCTGACACTACCCGTGATTCCGGAGGGTTTAGACGTCCCAGTGCAAGGCTGGGCGCCACTCTCTCACTGTCTACCCCCCCCACCCCACCCGCCCTTCCCACAAAACCCCAGAGCCCCAGACGGACTGGGCCCGAGGCCCGGGCTAAGAACCTTGTGGCTGGTGGGGGACACCGGGGTGACTCACGGCCCCACGACACCAGATGTGCGGGATGCCCCGCGCCAACAGTCCTCCGGTTCTCCAACCCCCGCTGTCAGCTCGGCCGCGGCTCCGACAACCGGAAGGAGCTCAGCCCCCGCAGGCGAAGGGCACAGTTTCACGGGACGGACCCCCGGCCCCAAGTCCCAGGCTCCCGGGCCTGGGGCTGACCAGCTATAAAGCAAGGGGTCCTCCCACCCTCCCCAACTCGACAATTTACTAGAACGATCACAGAACCCAGGGGAGCACTTTACTTACGTTTACGACGGGGAGGGGGGGACAACCTGGGAGCAGCGAGGTGGGGGAGGCGCCAGGACGGAGGCAGCAGATGCCCCATCTCAGGGCCCCTCCCTGCCCCCTGCCGGCCGCTTCTGGCAGATGCCTGCATCCATGCGGAGGGGGTGCCACCAGCCCGGAGTGGGAGTGGGTGACGCTCCAGGGCCCACGCGTGCCCGTCCCCGTGCGCGTGTCTCCAAGTCAGGATTCCCAGCTGACCTCTCGGTCTCAGCCTCCGGAAAGGAGGGCGTTGGCCCCACGCCCAGCCCGCAAGGCTTCCCCGCCACCTGCGGGCCAGGACAGGGCCGTGACACCTCCGTCCCCACTCAGCACCAGCGGGGAGACTCCGGGGGGCGGGGGGGACACCCTGAGGAGACGTGCACAGAGCCTGACACACAGACGGAGCTGCAGGAGGAGGACCCATCCCCCTGTGGGCGCTCCCAACCTCCATCTGCTCCCCCAGCCCCAGAGCCTCAGTCCCGCGTCGGGGAGGTGGCCCCCGGGTGTTAGGGGTGGCAGAGGAGCCGAGGCGAGAGCCCAGGTCTGGCTGCTGGTGCCCTCGATGCAGAGAACATTCATGTTGTTGGGCAGACTCTCGGCCCCGTCCAGCTGTCCCGTCTGCCGTGAACACTCAGACGGTCTCCAGCGTGCTCCTGCGGCAGCTCTCTGGGGCACCTTTGTCTGTGGGTTTATTCGAAGAGGTCACAGCACCCTTAGGTCCCACGGTCTTTTGTATGACACACACAAACTATGGTTTACGATACAGGGTTTGTAGAGTCAGGAGGTCCGGTCCAGTGACCACTGAGATGCTCTCACCTCTACAGTTCTGCGATTCGGAACCTGGGATTTGGGGTGAAGAAAAGAGTAAAAGGGAACAGGACAGGGTCGATGAGGCGTTACAAATGGGTCCCCGCCCGGCCCCTGGGGCGACGCCTACACCGTCGCAGCAGCGGTGCTCGGAGAGCTGCCCTGTCTGGGCCATAAATCACCTTTGGGAGCTGTCCACGCCCCCACCATAAATCTCCAAAAGCCGCCCTAATTGACAGCCAGCACAGATGCATTATTCATGGGAGCTGTCAGGCCACCGCGACGTGTTTTATGTTACTAAATTATAGTTCAGTCGACTTGACTGATGTTGATGCACAGCTCCTGAAAGCCAGGACAATTACCATTCCATCCAGTTTTAATATGCAAAGTATCGCTGCTTAACTTTAGCAAACGAAATGGATCACAATGAACATCATAACCGTTACATTTGGATATCTGAAAAAATATGTAAATCGTAAAGGTGAACACAATGTGTTTTGCCAAACAGTGATTTTGTAAGGACAAGAGAGGGGCTCTTCCGAGTCACACACCCCCTCAGCCCCTCCCCCCGCCAGGGCCTGTACGGCTGCCTGTGACGGCAGCTCCCTCTTCCTCGGCGCTGAAGTTCCGGTGCCACCGGAAAGAAGCCGTCTAAGAGTATTCCACAGGGGCTACCTCCTTAGCATGTTTCCTGTGGCTCAGAAGACTCCCTGGCGTGCCCTCAGCTCCCCACGCCACCCGACCCCTCGGCAAAATTAAGCCCTCGTAAATTCTATTGAACTGTTACATGCACAAATGTTTTTCAGTCATGAGTAACATACAATCCTCTAGAAGGAGGAGGAGGAAGAGGAGGAGGAGAAGGAAGGAAGGAGGGGGGAAGGAAGGAAGGAAGGAAGGGAGGGAGGGAGGGAGGGAGGGAAAAGAAGAAGGAAGATCCAACCCTCCGAGAATCTTCCCTGAAGTCCTGACGATGGAAATGCCGACTGCAGAAACTAACGTTTGGTTCTTGAACTTTGAGTTATCACTACAAAATATTTGTTTAATGTTTTATTATCATGAAAATAAGCACGTGCTAGTATTTCTCGGGTAACGCTTAGACTCTCCCCCCATGCTTTGAGTATGAGGACCGATCTTTAATGCCAGAATTAGATCTTCCTCAATGGGAAAAAAGTGGTATTTTTTAAGGAAAAAAAAGATGGAATCAGTGACCTCCCCCAAGAAATACGGACTCACCAGCAGCTCCCTGGTCTGCACCTCGTTTTCACCCGCAGGCCCTGTCTGGCCACCATGGAAGGGACCCTGTGACTCTGTCCCCTGTCGATGCCTGAAGTAACGGCCTCCCTGTCCCCTTTCGTCACCAGGCCTTTCACCACTGGACGGCGCCCGTGGGTCACTGCCCTGATCGCACTTGGAGCCCGTTGGTGTCTGCGGCTGCAGGTCCCGCGCCCACGGCTCCTTCCCGGCGGCCCCGTCCCCCTGAGGTTCCACGGGGCAGAGAAGCCCCCGACGCTGGCCCAGGCCAGTGGGGCCCAGCCAGCCTCCCGCACCGCCCGAGCCACGCGGGCTGGGATGGGTCTCGGGGTGGGAAGGCGGGGGCACGGGGTGACGCTGAGACTGGGTGAGCTGCACCCCCACAGGTCCGCACCTCGAAACGTAACCGTGGGTGGAGATCAGGCCTTCAAAGGGGCGAGAAGGGACACAGCGGGGCCCATACTCACCTCTCACTGGTCAGGACACCGTCAGAGGGTCGCTGGAAACCACGGTGTCTTCACGGAAACACTGTCAGCGGGAACAGAAGTCGGGTCTCCCCAGTTCGGTGCAGAGAGAGGAGGGCTCCTGGGTGGGCGAGAACCCAGTGTGCGAACACAATAGGGACGAGAAGTGGGCTCTCGTCCACGAGGGGAGGAGAAATGCCGCCACAACCTGGGCGAACGCTGGACTCGGCCGGGGACTGTCCTGGTCGCTCAGAGTTTGCTGTGTGTGTCCCTGGAAGTGTGCGGGGGGAGCCCGGACATGCGTCGCCTGACCCTCACCGTTCTGCTCCCTGGCAGCGGCCAGCCGACCGGGGGTCCCGCCCGGGACTGCGGCTCTAGTGCCGCTGGGACCCGAGGCCCCGGCCTCCATCTCCGGCCCCGCCTGACGGCAGCCGTCCCAGACCTCAGACTGCCTGGGCGCCTTTCTCGCCCTCCCGCCGTCACCCCTGAACCTGAGTGCAACAGCCCACTGGACACGTGCTCGGACCCCTGAGCATCTGGAATTAGTATCCGGAAGCCCACCTTCTCCCCACCCCTCGCTCCCCTGGGCTCAATGGCGACCCTTCTAGAATTCCATCGCGACTGTTTGGTTTTATTTAATTCTTTTTTTAAGAGTGTATTTGTTTATTTTTAGAGAGGGGGAAGAAACATCCACGTGGGGTTGCCTCTCACACGCGCCCCCCCCCCCACTGGGGGCCTGGCCTGCAGCCCAGGCCTGTGCCCTGACTGGGCATCGAACCAGCGACCCTTTGGCTCACAGGCCGGCGCTCCATCCACTGAGCCACACCAGCCAGGGCTGTTTGGTTAATTTTAAGAGAACAACAGCCGTCTTTAGCAAAACTGCTCTGAAAAGCCGGAAATCCCACTGGAGATGAAAAAACGCTGGCACCTCAGTTATCCTTCCATTTATTTTGTAAATACTGCCTCCTGGGAGTCCACCCCCTGCTCTCCCCGGGCCTCCCCTTTGACGCAGCGAACGCCCCCGGCTCCGGCGGAGCCTCAGGGGACGCGGACTGGGAACCGCCCCCCGCGGCGGCGGCAGGAACGCGTGTGGAGCGCCACCCAGAGGCCTGCACAGACAGCGAACGAGAGGGCTGTTTCCTGAACACCAGGAGTGAGCCACCTGCGGAAATCTCCATGCTTTTCTACGGAAAACAAAAGCAATTCCCTGTATCATTCTTTTTATTAAAAAAGAAAAAGGAAGAGAGAAACCAGGCGAAGCTTTGTTTCAACTCCCAGAGTCCTTCCACCTGAGACTCGGCAGACACAGCACGGAGTCCGTCCTCCGGCTTCATCAGAACCTGCTCCTCCGCCGGGTCCCCTGGGCAGGCTGGCAGGCCCCCACCGTGGGCGAGGAGGGGTGTTGTGCCCCTTCCGTCCCACAGCGTCAGAGAAACTTCAGGGGCCGGACACCTTTCCCGACTGCATTGGGCGTGGGAGTGTGACCGTTCATCCCCACCTTCGGGAACGAGGTCGTGACAGCGTCCGAGGAAGCTGGGCTAGTTAGCTTCCTCGGAAAGGCCCACGGCGGACACCCTCCTCGAGGTGCTCCGGCCCCCCTGAGGTCCCAGTCTTTCCCACGGCCAAACTCTAGTCGTGGCCGTGGAGACAGGTGACTCGGCCACACCTGCGTCCCAGGGGCCCATGCTGTGCTCACTCGCCCGCTCTGGTCTGTGGTTCCCCCCAGAGCCACCACGTGAAGCCGAAGCCAGTTCAGGGAAACAGCGGCTTTGGGGAGCTCACCTCCCCACAGGAGGGCGGGTTATAAACGTCACATAGGTGACGGGACTGCGGATGTAATTTCCAAACAGCAGCCTGCCGGCGTGCAGCCCCCCCAGAAGGCGACTGCAGGAGGACATCTGCACACCACCGGCCTCCTCGGAATGCGCCCTGGCCGTCGACCTGCACGACTGCCCAGGCCGCACGGTTGAAGGTGAGTGTGGCCGCCTCCTGGAGAACCGGGAGGGTGTGGTGAGGTGCTTTTCTCTGATTCTTAACCCAGGATCAACGGCTCTGCTCGAGGTCGCAAACCTTGAGTGTCAACCCTGATAAGTGTTTACGTGTGACTCCTCCAGTGGAACCCCCCCACACACACACACGCACACACACGACTCCCTGTGTCCGACTCCAGGAAATAATCCGCCTGCCCCGTGGGGACTGCTGTCCCCGTCTCTGTCCCCGGACATCGGCTGCCTGTGCGTTGTGGTGCCTGGCCTCCCTCCTGGTCCTGAGAGCCACCCGGACCTCAAAACGAGGAGCGGCAGGCCCCTCCGTCCCTGGGCAGTGCGCTATTCCACGACAAGAACACGTCGAAATCGTTTGTCTCTTCTCTCCTTGATGGGCATTCGGTTTCTCCCCGCTTTGGGCTAATACGAACAGAGCGGCTACAGACGCCCGGTCGTGCGGTCGTGCGGTCGTCCGGTGAACAGCAGCGTCCGCTGCTGCTGGGTGTGACGTGGGGCGCTGTCGCGGGCTGGGGTGGGGGCCGGGTCCACTTTCTTAGAACGACCAGTCTTTGGAAGGGGCGAGTGGCTCCCCGCCTTCGACAACACACGAGTGTGGGTGAGACACGCGTGAGACACGCGTGAGACACGGCCCCCGGGCTCAGCACAGAAGGGGGGACGGCATCAGAGAACACTGCGGTAGCCAGACTTCCTAAACGACGCAAAGCACTCATCGCAAAAGACAAAGTGGTCATTACGGTACATTAAACCCGGAGGCCACAGAGCGGTGGGCCGGCACAGAAGGGGGCGGTCTCTCAGCAGGCCGGCCGGCCTGTCAGTCATCCCCAGCACGCCCCCGCCCCTCCGCACGCCCCACCCAAACCGCCCTTGCTGCCTGGGCGCCGAACCCGGTCCGGCCGCGGCGGGAGGCGGCTCACGCACGGAGACTCCCCCGCTCCGTCGTCGCACGAATCTGTGCGCACACACTTCCTGACGGGACGTGGGGAAAGCTCCCTGAAACGGAGGAAGCGAAGCCCACCGAGTATCCCCGCGTCACACCCCTCTTCCGTAGAGAGAGGCAGCGCTCCATCAGACCCCTCACGGCGGACGCGCCCAGAAATCTCCAAAAAATCCTTTTCTCCTAATTAAGGAGATAATGCCAGCTCTCACACAAGACGCCTTCTTGATGAGCAAACTAATTGAGAAGCGCACTCTGCGCACGGGTCTGTCTTCCCGGGTGGAAGTAATTACCTGGGCCTTTCATACCTGTCTCTGGGAGCCTGCTTGTCTCTCTTTAATTTACAGTTTAATTTCCACATAATTTAATAGTAAGCTCTGTTTTGTCTGGCAGGAATATTCAAAATGAATATGTATTGATCACCTTGCTTCCCCGATAAGCAAACCTTAATTAAGTTCCAGAATAATGAGAGTAAGTTCTCCATCTTAACATCGCTTTGTTTTTATTTTCATGGGGGGCCCCCCCACAAGGCCTTGCCCCCCCCCAATGCCGCCCTGCGGACGTGCAGGGCAGGGAGCACTCGGCCCAAAGGCGCTGATTGGACTGTGTTTGTCTTCTGCGCCCCTGCCTGAGGAAGGTCAAGGCCACGGCCACAAGCGGGAGGAGAAAATGAACGCCCCCGGCCTCCGTGCCCTGAGGACGGAAGAGCGAGCCGGGCACCAGAGCAGCTCCGAGTACACAGGAGAGGGTGTCAGCCAGCGCCGGGCAGGAGCCTCCTCTGCGGCAGAAGCTGCGCTGGACCCTGGGGACGGTGCGGACAGGGTCAGGGAGGAAGCCAGGCCCGGCCCCACTGCGGACTGGCCACCAAACCAGCCGATGCAACGGGGACTCGGGGGGCTCGCCTCACGACCTGCTCAGTGCCCGTGTCACCACCGGGACTGCTGATGGGACAGGGACAGAGCTGGCCTCTCCCCGCAGGGCTGCCCCTCACGGCCACCCCAGGCCAGCAGTCCAAGACCCACCCAGCTTGTGCATGGACAGGGATCTCGTTGCATTATGACGTTCGTGAGGAGAACCACTGGACTCCTTAGAGGGGGGCATGGAAAGCGTTTCTAAGATGAGTCTTTACTGAAAGTCTCGGGTTCCACACCGGGGTGGGGGGGGCTCGGGGGGGCAGAGGCGGAGTCAGGCTCCGGGGTGGGTGAACGCAGCCCCAAAAATGAGAACTAGAATCCACTCATAACACACACACATGGGGGGGGTGTGTGCATAGAACATATGTCCCATCGCTAATGTTACACAGCACATATAATCACGTGGTATATAGTACAGTATTACATATAGTTACACAGACAAGTTCAGCTTGCCCTTGAACAGGCAGAGGTACAGCCAGGGACCAGCGGGGGCCGACCCGGAGAGACCAGAGCTGTGACCGGGCGTCCGTGGCCAAGGCCACCCGTCAGCACGCAGGCCAGACGGGGCTCCAGGCCGAAAGGCCGAGGCGAGGGAGCAGGTTTCGCCCTCGCTAGGATTAGAAAGGAGAGCGGGAAAGGCGGGGGCAGGAAAGGGGAAGCCGCGGCAGGGAGGGGGGAGAGCAGGAAGCGGTGCATCAGGGCGGAACCCGGCCCCATCCCTCCACTGAGGGCTGTCTGGAGCAGGGCTCCCTAGGGTGCTCAGAGGAGGGAGGGGGAGCCTGCCTCAGCCGGACTGCGGCCCCTCCCCCCCGCGGGCTGCTGGCTGCCTCCCTGCGGGAACTTCAGCAGAAGCCAGACAGACGGAGGCCAGGGCCAGAGGGACGCCCTGCCCTCTGCCTCTCCGCCCCGCTCTCTTGCTCCGGGACTCTGTCCGGCCCTCCAGCAGGGCAGAGGAAAGCCGGTCTCAGCACTGTGGCGGAGCACAGACCTGCATGCGTGCGGACGTACGGACAACCCACAGGTGAGCCCAGTGTTTCCCGCACTGCTGAGTGTGTGGAGTGGAGTCGCATCGCCAGCCTATCTCCAGTGGCAACGCAAACCCGTGGCATCTCCACACAAGCTCCCTCGTGACCTGCCTTGAACCCAGGCCACCCACAGATCGCAGCCGGCGGGGAAAGGGGGGTGGGGAAGCACCCTCCAGGTAGACGCACCGCAGGTGCGAAGGCCCAGGGACAGGAGCGTGGGTGGGCGGCACAGACAGTGGTTTAGGCAGAATGTCCGGCGAGGCTCAAAGGAAGGAGTCCCAGCAGCTGGAGGAAACTGTGAAAAACAGATTAAAAGTAGCAGAATGCACGCTCTCCAGATAAAAGAAAACCATGTATGGAAAATAGTTGATAAAACATGAAGCTCTACGGAAATGCTGAACCCTTCAAGAACACCGTCAGCCGGTCCCACGAATCTGGCGAGTGGGCGGGTGTGTCGCCCACCCCCACCAACACCGCGGCTCTCCCTCCCATTTACAGAAGGAAGACCGCCCCTGCTCTGCCCGCTCTGCGCCGACCCTGGCCGACCCCCACGAAGGGTCGTCCCCGCACATCACCCCTCTGTGGAGAACCCTTCGGGCGCGGTGCCCGCCCTGTTCAGAATCACAAAACGCAACCCACTCTTTAGCCTGGCCCACGAAACCCAACGACGGTGCCGCCCAGCAGAACCGAACGTCAGCCGCATGTGTCCAAAATGACACAGGACACAAATTAAACACGGAAACCCAAACGGGGGGAATGTCTCCGGTGGGACGCCTACTGAAGCCCATCATTGTGTAGTCGATCTAAGAATGCCGACGAGATGTTTTACCTCGCACCCTGTGCTAAAAGTTATAAATCTGGCGTGCATTTTACCCCTACCTACAAACAACCAAATGCAGCACCTTCACCCGGGCTGGCCAATGGGTTTTTAATTCCGTGCCGCAGTGCAGAGGGAAGCCACGGGTTGCGTCTCCCGAAATAACGTGCTCCCGCTCAGCAGCCACCCTGCAGGATTCAGATGCAAGGGCGTGGGGTGCGGGGTGTGCCCTGACTCAGGTCCAGACAGAGTGCAGTCTACACAGGTAGACGCCCGGATGACAGTGAGGAGAAGGAGGGAGGGAGGGAGATGCTGGAGGTCTAGATAGATACTCAGATGAGAAAATGAGAAAAAAGAGAGGGGGGGGAGGGAAGGGAAAAAAGAGAAGAATCAAGCAAACCAGACCTATCTATACCTCGGTAACCTAGGTATAGGTACCTAGGTGTAACATGATGTAATCCCATTGTAATATGTAATCCTAGGTATAGGATACATTATCTAGATGTTAATTGGCATTACGGTTTTGGTAGACAGAAATCAAGACAGAAATCAAGAGGAAGGAGGAGTCAAGAGGCCACACGAGAGAAATGGAGGGGCCGGTTTCCTTAAGCTCAGGCTGGAGCACCCGGGACGCAGCCCACCGGCTGACGGAGGGTCCTCGAAACGGACCTGCGAGAGGCTCAGTCCGGCTGCTTCGTGAGCGGGACCAGTGGGCTCCTGAGACGGTCAGGGAGCAGAATTACCCGTTCGGGGTCCAGGCTCGAGCTGCCGCCTCCTTCGATGACGGCTTGCCCACGACCACCGCTCCCTCCCCACCCCCCTCCCCCACCCCCCCACCCGAAGACCCTGGAGCCAGCAATCCTGCCCGGGTTGCACCCGGGGACCAGCGGTTTCACTCCGCAAGCAGATGGGGGTTTAGGCGCCGTGCAACTGTTTGCATTTTCCGCGGGGGGTGGAGGGCAGTGCGTTAGCTCTCCCAGCCTGGTCTCCGGCGTCGGTAAAGCGGCCCGATCGCACCAGACCGCACCAGTTCGGGACACGCGGAGACCAGCTCCCCAGCAGCTCCGCTCGCTCCAACGCCAGCTCCTTTCCCGCCGCGGCGGGCCGCCCACGGCCCCACAGACCACGGTGCGTGGAGCACACGTATCACATGCAGTCTCGGGGTGTGAACAGGGACTGCGAGCAAAACCTCTGCGTGCGTGGCGGCGAGGACCCCGCGCGGCGCCCGGGTGGGGCAGAGGGGCTTCCGGGCACACCGGTGCGGGCCGTTTATAGGCTGACGGCGTCCGTCTTTATGCTAATCAGCTACGGCGGGCAAGGCCATTGGACGGCTCGCTGACGGGGAAACGCGGAAGGCGAGGGGGACACATTCCCAACCTCTGTGCACGTGGTGCCTGACCCGCAGTCAGAACAATTGTAACTTGAGTGTTTTCTGGAACCCGGAGGAGCCAGAGGCAGGACATACCGGCTGGAAACAACTGTCCACGCCCCTGGACGTGTATAAAATGTGGGGTTGTTTTTTTTTAATATTATTAATGTTAACCTTGTAAATAAATCAGCTTACATTAGCTAAGGATGCATTTCGGTGGGAAGCCCACTCCTGGGTGCTCCCGGGTGGGGGTCTCCACGCTGGGAGCCTAACTCAGCAGAAACAGATGCGTTGGTACCTAGACCGCTTTCTAAATATATTGATGTTTTGTTGCTGCTGTTTTTTTTAAAGCAAAAAAAAAAAAAATGCTCATCAGCATGTCGGCTAGAAGCGAGACAGAAAACAGCGTCTCTGAACTTATCTTGCAAGCACTCCAGAAATAGCAGGGAGAGGGGGACGTGAAGAAAGTCCAGGGAGCTTGGGGGAAGCGGAGGAGCGGCGTCGCCTTTATCAACAAAAGACAAGGGCAGAGGTCATCTGCTGAGTCAAAGCCACAGAGCACAATGGAAGAAAGCCCTCCGGCTGCCGGCTCAGCAGCGGGGGAGGGCGTCTGGGAGGGCCCCCCCCAGTCCAAGCTTCTGCCTCAGCAGCACCTGCCACTTCCAGCGCCGGCGGCTCAGCAAACTTCTCGGCGCTAAAACTCAGTCCCGCTTCGCGCCGTGGAGGCCGCGCGCACTCCCAGGAGTCCGTCCTGGGCCTCTGGGTCCGGGGCGCCCTTCCCCACCCCCCGCACCTGCTTCCCCTCGCTGCCCGGCCTCCAGCAGGTGTGTCCTCCCGCCTCTGCCCCGGCCGTGAGTCCGCGGCTTCCAGCCTCAGCTCCTGGGGGACAAGGCTGACTTTTGCTGCCACCTGCAAACAAACCCCCTTCAGGGTGACAGCGTGGAAGGGGGTTCCCAGCCCGCCGCGGGTCGGGTTACCCCACTCCTGTCTGGCGGACGGGCGCCCGGCCGGTGAGCGGGACCTTCCTCAGCATGGGGGGGGGGGGGGACAGACGCGTGGCCGGCGTGGAAACCTCTGTAATTGAAGATCAGTAAGAACGCGGCGCAGAAGCAGCGCCAGACTCAAGAAGCAATTAGTCTCCACCGCTTCACCGTGATTTATGTGCTTAATTACAGGCTTGTAAAAATTCATTAACAAGTTGCATAAATCGTCTTTATTCCCTACATCTGGATTACTTACACATACAAACTCCTGTTTACGGGAGAAAAGGGAGGCGCTCCGTCTCAGCTCCGGACTGCCGTCCGAGCCCGCGTGGGCAAGCCCGCCGCGGGGAAAAGGATTCCTCCGCGTGGGGCGGCTTTAGGAAACCGGCGGTCCGCTTCGGGCTCGTGCATGACGTTTTCATCAGGGACGGTCTATGATGTCATGGTTTGGTTCTCAAGGGGCGCACAGCTGACTCACGGAAGGCGGTTATTCTAGATTTTAAAAGGTCTGTGATCCTCAAAATCCAGGTTAAGTCCAGACCCCTAAGGGGATCCCACTGGGGGGCGGGGCCTTGGGAGGGGGCCCAGAGCTCCGCCCCCGCGTCACTGAGTGAGGGCTCAGCGGGGGGGCGGAGTCTGAGACCGGGAGGAGGGGCCTCGCCAGACTCGGTGCAGGAGTGGGCATGGTTTGCAACCCCCCAGTCCCTGCTATTCCGCTCCAGTGACCCCACCGGACAGGACAGGGGTCACCCGTCACACGCAGCTCACTTTGTAAAAAAGCAGATACGACATTTGAAAGAGGGGACGCTCGCGCCTGGCACCGAAGGGCGTCAAGGGCCCTTAACGGCCTCAAACGCTCACCCTCTCTCACCGGCCTCGTTCGGCGCGTTTGCAGTGACTGCGGCGCGGGCGGCTGAGGTCCGGGGTCCCGCGGGTCCCACCGTCCCGACAGCAGAAAGCAGCGAAGACTCAAAACGAAGATGACTTGTCCTCCAAATGTTTGACTTGCGGATGTTTGCTTTCTACATTTAACAAGGCCACGTACAGTGTTTAAAGTGACTGCTATGAGCCCTGGCTGGCGTAGCTCAGTGGGTGGAGCGCGGGCTGGGAACCAAAGTGTCGCAGGTTCTATTCCCAGCCAGGGCACATGCCTGGGTTGCAGGCCATAACCCCCAGCAACCGCACACTGATGTTTCTCTCTCTCTCTCTCTCCCCCTCCCTTCCCTCTCTAAAAATAAATAAACAAAATCTTTTAAAAAAAAGTGACTCCTATGTTAAATAGCCAAGCAAAATTCAATCCAAAATTGGTATCGATGTGTGGTTATGCCAGGTTATGGACCTGCAGAGACCCAGTGCCGAGAGGCCTTGCAAACGACGACAAGAACGGGCCCCAGCCGGCACGGCTCCAGGGGCAGGCGGCTCTCCATCCAGGACGGACGGGGGTCTTCAAAGTCTGAGCTGCGGGACCGTCGACTGAGCGGAACAGTCCACCCTGGTCTCTAAGTGGCCCTGGTAACCGTCACACCGCCCCGTCACCATTCACGGCCGCTTTTCAAACAAAGTCCAGTGCACACGAAAGTGCACGGAATTCACCATGGCAGAGAGAGTGCGTGTGTGTGCGTGTGTGTGCGCGCGGCTGGCGGCCCCGTGACCTTAAACTTCTGCCCCGATAGACACAGACGCCAATTCCCTTCCCCCAGCTCCTCCCTAGAGCACCAGCAGCAGCAGAATGTTTTCCATCTCGCTCAAAAAAAAAAAAGAAAAAACGGAAAATCATTCCATTGTTCCCGGGAAGTTTCTATTTTTGATCAACAACTTCATCACACCTGACACAGAACTATGACGCCCGAACTTTTCACCATCCACCCAATGGTTTCCGAGAGTGCTGAGTGGGTACCCGAGGGAGGCCGGCATGAAGGATTACTTCCCTCTCTCCGAAACAAAGCACCATTGTCCAGGGCTCCGTCATTTCTTCTCACGCGAATCCATGTCCGACCCTGGGGACGTCTGAGCCGTGCCAGCCCCACCTGCCGCACGAACAAAGGCCTGCGGACCCCCAGCTGCACCCGAGAAAGTCCGAGCAGCACCCGGTCCCCCTGAACTTGGAGGGCGGCTCGGCTCGGCTGCCCCTGGGGCCCAGTCTCTCTCTATTTAACAACGAGACGCTTTCTGGGCCGGGGAAGCCGTTCTGGCTGGTGAGCCTCGCCCGTCAGGTCGAGTGGGGTTTTGTCAGGGAATCTCCAATGGCAATACTGTAGGGTTTGGCTTTTCCTTCTTTCCTCTTCACACCCACTTTGTCCACCGGGGGTCTCCCAGTGTCTGTCCTGGGGGCACGCCCGTCACCATGGATACTCTGGTGGGAGGGGGGCTGCGAGAGGACGTGCCCTGATGTGCTCACAGAGGCTGGGCCTCCCCCCCCCCCGCCCCCGTCTGCCTGTTTCGGTCTCTCCAGAAGCGAACCCACCCTCTCCTGGTGGCTGGTGGCGAAGCAGGGAGCTGGGAGAGAGTCGCTGAGCCTGGGGAAACGAGGAGGGTACGTGGGTCCCCGCTTCCCCTCCAGCGCTCCGAGGCCCGGCCCCCGGGCCCCCCCCCCCCGAGGGCGACACCAGGACTCTGGACTCGGCAGCAGGCCAGCCGCCAGTCCACCATCCATCTTCAATCGTCCGGAAACACTTTCCCTTTCTTGTTCTCCGCTGTCAGGTTCTCTCCTGTTCAGGCGGGCATGGGTGTGGCAGCCTTGACCCTGAGACCCCGGGGGCCCCAGACTGGAGACCGGAGCGAGGTTTCTGGCCCGGGTCTGGGGGCAGGAGCCCGCCCCCGGGAAACCTGCGTCGTCCCGCGGAAGGCCTTCGCCAGGGCAGAGGAGGGTCGCCAGGCAGCCGAGAGTCACCTGCTTTACCTCAAGTCGTCTGATGCACACGGCAGTCGTCCTCTGAAGATATAAGCACACACATCGCCTTTCAGCAGCATCGGGAGCAGGGTCTGCACACTCCTCCAGCACTGAGGCCAGCGGAGCGGGCGCACGGAACCAGGCCCCCCCGCCTGTGTCTGCCCGTCCGAGCCGAGGCCTTGGGGTCGTCCCTCCCTTGGGAAGACCCAGAATGTTGTTGCTGGTGGCCACGTGGACCCTGAAGTCAGGTGACGTGGGCAGCGCCTTCACAGAGAAACTCGCCCCAGACCATTCTGCAGTGAGGTGGCATTCTCCCCTGAACGTGGGTCGGTATCTGCATACAACTAGCATCTCTCCCGGAGAGAGGCGGGCAGGGAAACTGAGGGCCCCAGCTCACACAGCAGGGTGGTGACAGAAGACTGGGGGGGGGGGGGATGGCGGGCCTGCTTCCAGGGGGACGAGTCCAGGCTGAAATCCCCGCCGACGGCCCACCCTCTGGCAGGGGTCTGAAGCTCACCGTCTGCGTGCTGGAACCATGGGATTTGCTCATATTTCTGAGTCCCTAAGCACAGCAAATAGCTTTCTTTCTTTTCCCGCCAAACTCCTGAGCGCACACAGAGGGGTCCTCTACCCACTTCCAAGATGCTGGCGCAGGATGGGGGGGGGGGCCGCAGGAGGGGAAGCCCTTTCGGAAATCTGCGTCTGAATGTTGACGGACATCGTGTTCACGGAGGAAAGAGTGGGGTCCTTCTTCCAAAGCAGCTTACTTTACGGTTCTTTGTCCCGGGCACAGGCGTCAGGTTCCGGCTCAGCTTTAGACCGCCCCTCCGTGAAACACACTGAAACACTCCTCACTGAACCTTGTTCAGAAACGAATAGGACTCAGTTCCTTTGAAACTATATATTTGTTTTTTAAAAAATGTACTATCTTAAGCCCTGGCTGGCGTAGCTCAGTGGATTGAACGCGGGCTGCAAACCAAAGTGTCGCAGGTTCGATTCCCAGTCTGGGCACACGCCTGGGTTGCAGGCCATGACCCCCAGCAACTGCACATTGATGTTTCTCTCTCTCTCTCTCTCTCTCTTTCTCCCTCCCTTCCCTCTCTAAAAATAAATAAATAAAATATTTTTTAAAAAACTGTAGACCTTGAGCACAGGACATGTGGCTCAGCCAGGGGAAATGCAAAAGGTCTAGACGGTTCTTATTAAGGGAACAAAGGTTTAAACTACGCCTTGCATCCAGCATCTTAAATACACAGGGAGCATTACAGTTAACAAATGGACAGTGAAGAGATTGTAAGTTTTGTTTCGTCCAAATAACATCGAACATCATGAAATTCGACAGAAAGGCCTCAAAAGAGACGTTAACTTGGGCAGGAGGAGGGGGGCATTTTCCACGGGCCTTCGAAGACCCTGAGCTTTGGCACCTCCGGGAACACTGGGCCCGGTGAAGCGTAGACCATCCCTGAGCTAACCTCGGGAGCCGGGCGTCTGCCGTGGGCAAGCCCGCCGCCTGCGGAGGGGGCCGTTTCGGGTGTTCGGAACCGGGGCCTGGTCTTCCAGGCGGAGCTGTGGGAGAGGAGGCAGCCCCTGTCTCACCTACAGCCCTGCAGGAAGCACCTGGGGATGGGGATGGGGGGCTTGTGAGAGCCCAAGCCCTGCCCGTCAGAGACTCTCGCGTTTGCCGGACGATGACCAGCGCCTGGCCCGCCGACCGGAGTCGACAGAGGCCGCGCCACTTTCGGACGTGTCTGAGCTTGTCCTGTGCTCCTCGGTCCACGCCGCGTCCGCCCGGAGAGTCTGCCAAAAGGAGGCGATTTTTTAAACCACAGTCTTTAGGTCATTCTTCATGAAATGTCCTCATTAAAAAGTTGGCAGTTAAAAATTAAATCTTTTTCCCTTTAGTGTTTTTTTTTTGTTCTGTGCCATTTTCAATTATTTCAAGCTCTGTTTTTAAAAGTGTTTCTCATTACAGGAAGGGACGGCGCCTTGAATCTGTCTACCTCTCGTTTACTAAGCAGCCCACGGGGGCATGGGGTTTGGGGTTTTGTTTCTCCCCGGGTTGTGAGAGCCCAGGCCTCCAACCATGAAATATGCATGGGGGGGAGGTTTCAAAGCAGGCCCTGATCTGCATGCAAACTCCCCTGCCGAAAGTCGTAACTGTCTGCATCAGATACAAAGTAATCCAGGAAAAAAAAAATAGGACATTGAACACCGCAGAGACCTTTCCCAGGTAGCCTTCTGGGGCCCGTACATCACTTCTAAAAATGAGCTTTCGGTGACGGCAGGGCGGGTGGGGTGGCAGCCAGGGCATTCTTTCTTCCAAATGGGAAAAAATACAGCCCCGTTCTAAGTTAGAGGAAGGAGGAAAAAGAACTTATTGCCTTGAAATGCTTTTTGGTTCAGTGATAATTCAAAACCAGCCTCAGCCATCACACTTTTTTGTTAGCATAGCTTGTAGCTCCATCTTCAAATCCTCGTTTTTTGGTACAACAGCCAGGAAAGTGGCCATAACTTATCGCAAACCCCTGTCCCCATGGATGCCGACGGCCTGGCTTTCAAACTAAACCCCACAGCAAACTCCCTTTCATTAAGGTTCATCATTACCCACCATCTGGGCTGGGAAAAAGAAACGTGTTCCTGACCCGGTTAAGGCGAGCACCGAGTCTCCACCCGCCGACCTCACGCTCTCCGGCCGCCCCAACCCCCACAAACGCCAGCACCACCAGGGGCCCCATCCCAGCAGCGCACAGGGCGCAGGGGGACCAGGCGGTTCCCTGACCATCCCACGCTGACCCGGAGCGTGTTTCTTTGAGGAGCCCAGCCGCACAGGATACATGCCCACGAGCAACGAGGCCGAGCCACCACGTCCCAGTCCCGTTTCGTCTGCGCACGGTTCTGACGAAGGGCCCCCACCCCACGCGGAAGGCCGCGTACACGGCCTTGCTTTCGTGTTCACAGAAGGGGAGAAAGAACAGGCGTGGCGCGCACAGCCAGTCTGGACTGGGGGCTTGATAGCCACGGAGCAGAGCCCCCCCGCCCCCCCCGCCCCGCCTTCCCCGGGTCGTGACCGTCGATCCCGCAAAACACCGCCAGGAGGCGCTGCGCTCCTCCGAGGCCCGCTCGGAAACCTCTCTGAAACGTCTTTCCCCCACAGCCCCTTGGCACCCTCAATTTTGCTTAAACTCCATCCGAGAAAGAGTGCTCTCTCCGAGACCTAGAGTTTAATAAATAAAAGGGAGAACGTGGCAGGAAGCGAAAACCGGCTCTGTGGGTCTCCTGCCCAAACACGCGAGTGTCGGGGGCGGGGGGGGGGAGGGGGTGGTCACCGCGGCCCGGCGCGCTGCCACCCAGAACGAGGTAAGCGTCTCGCTGGGGTACCCCCCGGGACGGAGGCGCACGGGCTAAGTCGGGGCGCACGACTCCAGCCAGAGGCTCAGAGGACCGGAAGTCTCGGTCCCGCCGCCGGTCCCCGCCGCCCCGCGCCGCCGCGGCCGCTCAGCCCGAAACGTGGGCCCACAGCGGCATCTAGTGGCGGGACCAGTTGTTGCCGCCGCTGCTGCGCAGGGGGCGCCGCGTTGTCCAGGAGACGTCGGCGCACCGGGAGCGCCAGGAACGGCCGGGCCGCCGCTCTCTCGTTCCAGCCTCCGGGTTACGTTCTGAGTCCATGCTACCACCGCTGGCTTCAACGCCCTGAAGAGCTGTGTCCGTGGTTCCTTCCATCTGTGAGTGAAAAGCCTCATCAGAGAGCCCGATGCTGCAGAAGGCCGCGCACGCCAGCGTGTCCCCCTGCGCCTCCGTCCACCACCTATTTGTCTGTGAGTCCCAAGGGCGCGTCACAGACCACGACACCCTGCAGCCAGCGGGTCGGATGACACACTGTCGTCGCAGAAGTAGTGAAAGGCACCGTCAGAGAACGTGAAAGGGGGCGTTTGTCTCGTCTTAAAAACAAAGCAGAGACATGCCAGCCTGAGGTGGCTTTGCAGACTGGGGGTCAGAGCGTTCGTGGGGCCGGCCGCTGCCCACGTGGCCTCGCCCTGCAGGGGGACGGCCCGAAGGACAGTCCGTTCGCTCCGACTCCCCCTGTCCGGCCCACGAGACTTCTGGTTCCCTGGGATTACTCGCCTGAGGCGCAGCAGCGGCCCGCCCCTCCCACAGGTGTGGCTGCACGGCCTGTGTTCTGTGCGCACATGTGTGCATGCATGTGTTCTGTGTGTGTGTGTGCATGTGTGTGTGTGTGGTGTGCATGCTCGTGCAGCACACCTGTGCAGGTAACAAATTCCGTCCACAGCAGCAGGGTCCCAGGCATCGCCCACACCACTTTGCCGGCTTCCTCCTCCCAGTAACACACACGAGGGGCAAAACGAGAGGAGGGGGGAGGGGGAGGGGGGAAGCAGGGACTGGGGGCCTGTGGAACACAGGCAGCGCCGCCCCCACACGGAGCCGCCTGCCTGTGCGTCTGCTGGTGGCGGGCCCTCTGTTCGCCCGTTTCCCCAACGGGGATGACACTCGACTCTCCCCCTCGGCCCGCTGCGAGGGTCAGACCAGGCGTGTGCAGGGAAGCGCCGACTACACTGGGATGACCCGGAAGCACGGCCGCTGTTGTGGCCCCCGCGTGCAAACACCTGCCAGGGCTTTTCTGGCCGTTAGTGGCCGGCCCCCGCCCCACCTCCGGCCCGGAACCGAGGCCCACGTTTCCAGGGGGTGTCACCAGAGTCGCACTTATCCAGCCGGGCACACCACCAGCAGTTTAACGACACCCCACAGGGTCGGGGCTCCGGCAGCCTTTCCACCCGCAGGAAGGGAGAAGCGTCAGCAAGAGGCGGCAGCTGCCAATCATGTGGCTAAAAATAAAACTTCAGATACATTGTTGGGAAGGGAACAAATTAAAGTTCTAGAAAGACACAGTTTGCCAAGACAGTATTCACAGAATTGTGTGTGTGTGTGTGTGTATAAGTGTGTGCAAGTGTGTGGCTCGTGTCTGTGCACATGTGTGTCTCTGAGCATGTGCATTGTGTGTTTGAGTGTGTGTACATGTGCGATTGTGTCTCTGTGTGCATGTGTGCTGAGTGTGTACACGTGTGTCTGGGTACAGGGGGCAGGGGAGGGGGTGTGGTGTGGGACTACGCTGTCGGTAACAGCAAACCCCACTCGACAATGTAAATCGAGGTCACACGCCCTCCTTTACCTGAGTCTGAGCCGATGCCTGGAAAAGGTCGGCGGCAAGCTGGCCCTGGGGCCTCTCAGTGTGCCAAGAGCAGAGAGACCAGGCCCGTGCTGAGTGAGGACGACAGGCTCTGAACCCGGCGCCCAGGGGACACGGGGAGGGGGAGCAATGGGGGTGGGGGGCGGCCTCTCAGGATGGAGCTCAGGGGCGAGGCTGGTCGGACAATCAGAGACACAAGCCATTGTTCCCACACTCACGACCCACCCAGCAGCTGCAGTTTGAAGGACGATTATTTAACATTTATAATCACAGCATTGCTTAAGCTGGAAGTTCTTAGGTCAAAAAAATTTTTTTAAATATTAGTGACTCTCTTACAGAAACGTAAGAATTTCTAACTCTCGGCACGTCTGTCATTGGTACGTAACCACAACGGTACGGGAAAACGTTTAAAACTACGCGACCGACCACGGAGACACACAGCCCCTCCCCCCCAAAACTAAACATCCCTCAGGCGTCGGCCCTGCCCAGCGACCAGACAAGCAGGGAGAGCCGCCAGCGTGAACGCGGAAACCGCTCGCAGCCCGGGGGCACGGAGTCCGTGCCCCACAGTTCTCGGTTTGGGACACGACCATCAGAGACGGAGTCGCTGCCGCTGGGGCGCCTTGTCTGTGTTGGAGCGTCCAGCGCTCGCCACAGAGTCAGAGCGCCTGCAGAGGAGCGCGGGATTTTCCTTCAGTGCCGCTTTGGAAAACCACTCCATCTCACAAACACTTTTTTCTGTTCTAACAACGATACTGAGGCAAGTGCTTTATCCCCTTTTCATGAGTAAACATGTGTTTTGAAGTCTGCTAAAACAACTAAGCGTACTTAAACTCCCCACTTTCACGACCACGTTCATCAGAGTGTAAGTGTCCAGCGCCCCGACGTCTGCCTGGGGTGAAACGCGCTCCCGGACGAATTGTAACTTCGCTGGTCACGCGGGCCGTCTGCTCGGAGCAGAACACCGGGTGTTCTGTCTCCCCTTGTCCACCCCGCACACCCCCCCTCCCCGGGGAGCCAGTAGCACACGGAAAGTCCGGGCCGTAGTCCCAAACCAGCCACCCCGCTCGCACTGGTCACTAAAATTGAACTTGGGAGAACACTCCCCGGCTTCCCTCCCTGGCCCACAGAGTCAGAACGCGGTGAGCCCGGCTCCGCCCGGGAGCCCTTCTTGGGAGCTGAACTAGCTACCGCGGCAAAGTGTCTGGCGCGGGGAGGTCACTGACTTAACGTTCAGTGCGGTTTGGGGAGGGACAGGGGCCCTCCGTGGTGGGAGGACTGAGGCGGCTCCTCCCTGCGCCCGGTTTGGTCTGGCCTCTCAGACTCCGCGGGGTGTCCCTCCCTGCAGCCCGCACCGCCCGCACGCACCTCCCCGCCCCCCTCCCCGGCCTCCCTCCGCCCACACCCCCCTCGCCACCCCCTCCCCCGGGCCCGCCTGCGCTCCGCCCGCACGCACCTTGCAGAGACACAGACAGGTGTGCAGAATGGAATAAACACGGAATGGGATTGTAGCCATGTCTGCTACGCGTGCACTACCCGGCTGCGTAACGCCGCGTGTTACGAAAAATCTATGGAAACGTGAACAGCGACTCCCAGGACGCGGAGTGAACCCGGCCCGGCGCGGCAGGGCTGGGGAAGGGAGCGGCGCACCCAGGGCCGCGGGGCCGCAGGGGGTGTGTCGCGCAGGCGCACCGCGCGCCGGTTTGAGAAGAGGCCCCCGTTGTGAAGGCCTGCTCGCCTGTGTCACCGCGGACGCAGCGACAGTGGAAATAAGAACCGTCGGTGGGAATCTCGGCGTATTACAGAAATCCGGTGTGACGCTGATGGGCCGTTCTCTCTGTGGGAACGGCCTCTAATGAACGTCAGTTCTCCCGCTTCTGCACGTCAGCATTCCCGTCGTTTGACGGAGAGGGAGACTTCCCTGACGACTTCTTTGCGTGCTTGTCGCCAGTCCGTTAAGGAGCCGGGCTCGCTTCTCGGCCCGCCCGAGCCTCGCGGCGTTTGGACCCGCAGAAGCTCTGCAGCCGCTGAGCAACCTGATCTCCGGTGAAAGCACGAACCCGTCGCGTGTCCCCGCGGTTCCCGAGAAGAGCTGGGACCACCTTGTGCCGCTTCATTTGATCCGTGAAGCTGAGGTCACGCCTGAAACGTGTACCCACTTCTTCACCTGCTCACCTCTCGAAGTGCAGGTCTGCAGGCACATGTGTGCACATGCATGCACACAGATATGTTCGTGCACATGTGTGCACATGCACGCACACACGCTGAGAGCTATATGGCCATGCATGTGCTTTATGCGCAGGCCCGTGCAGGAAAGTATGTGCACACGCGTGCATAACCAGGTATGTCTGTGGGTGCACATGTACACGCACATGCATGTGCGTGTTGTGCACACGATCATATGTGTGGATGCACGTGGGCATGTGCATGGACATGCACGCGCATCTGTGTGTGCAGGGACACGTGTGTCCGAGCATGTGCACAGCTCCCGTCAACCACCGGCGCCTCGGGCCGTCACCGAGGCTGGGGTGGTGCGTTGTGAGGATTCTGGTGGATGTTCCCGAGACTCACGCCGCACACAGGAAACGGTCGGCGTGGTCTATGTTTCCGTGCAGACATGTATGGAACACGCCGCCCCGCCCGCGGCTTCTGGGGCTGCGACCCGAGAGTTGAGCCCAAGTTTCAGACACCAGGACGCACCACCTCCTCTGAGCACGCAACTGCCTCGGACGAGGGCGCCCCCTGCTGGGGACACAGGGGTCACACTCGCGTTCTTAGTGCAGCGAGTTCCCTGCAGAGTGCAGAGTAGGGGGCTGGGGAGGGCCCAGGGGCCCCGTTGCGTGCAGTGGCCCCTCCCCCACCCCACCCTGGGGACAGAGGCGTTTAGGGTGGTTACCACACCTGCAGGAGTGGGGGTTGCTGGCGGAGCAGGGACCCGGGACCGGGAGGAGGTGCGGCTGGTCGGCGCTGAGCCTCCCAGTGCGGTGGGCGGGTCCTCGGGCAGGAACCGAGCGCACCTTCCTGGTGACCCAGCTCCAAGCCGCGCGCCTGGCTCTGGGGGAAGCGGGCTCCGGCAGAGAGTGCGCAGAGAGCGGGGGTTTGCTGGGCCCCAGACCGGTCAGCGGGTTCGGTGAGACTGCGCCTACACATGCCCCTCCACCCACACCCGCCGCACCTCCCAGGGACAGCAAGACGCCGCCGCCTGCCCAGGAGGCTCTCGGCCTCCCCAGGCGTCTGCCCCCAGCCCTGGGACACGGCCACGCTGACCTCCACGGGCACGTGGGTGACCTTCAACTCAGCCAAGATACGCCCATGCATCTTCAGGTCGAGAGTAAGTCATAGAGCTGGGCGACCCCCCTGACCTTCTGTAACCAGTGAGGAGAGCGTGGGGGGCAGGGAGGTTAGGGTCGGCAGATGCACACACACACACACGCACACACACGCACACAGAGCAGGAAAGCAGGCGGTGTGTCCAGGGCGTGTACGCACACACCCCACCCGTGCGATGCAGGGTAAACACAGAACTACGGGGATCACATGCGCCTGACTTTGGACATGTGAAGCACATGTTTCGAGTTCCCAACTACACAGAAACTAACGGGCAGGAGGGTCGCTCTCATTCCACCCGACGCAGGTGACCTCCTCTGCTTCACATGCGTAGGCACACGTGTGTGTAGACAGGTGGACAGATATCGTATCTGTGTGTACATGTGTGCATGTGTGTATATGTACAGATGTACATGTAGAGTCTGTGTGGGTGTATGTGTACAGGTGTGTGCAGTCATGTGTGTGCAGGCACACGTGTGTGCACGTAGGTGCATGTGTGTGTGCAGATGTACACAGAGAGCGACTGAAGAGTGGAAAGTGGCTGAGAAGAGAACACGGCCATCGATGCGTTTCGTCTTCCTTGACAGAAACTGTGACTCTGCACCGTGACCACAGCTCTGGGTTTCTCCGTCTGCACAGGCGCCCGGCTTCCTGGGGACGGTCGTCCTGTGGGTGCCCCTCGGGCCAGGTCCCGTCACCCCACCACCGAGCCCTGAGGGGTCAAGGTTAGGAGGGGCCTGTCCAGAGGGCAGATGGCCCCCCGGCTCCCCCCTGCTGTGACCCTGCTGTGGGACGACCGTGATCAACCAGGCGAGGAAGAGGGTGTAGTTCGCACGACGCAGGACAGGAGAACCACGACAGGCTGCCTCTTGGAGGTTTATTCGTTGGAAGCAAGAGAACACACAGTGACCGGGTCACGCCGGCCCACGGGGCTCCAGCCAGGACCTCGTTGGCCCCGGGAGGCCAGGCCCAGGCGAGGACAGGGTGCTGCCCAGAACCCCCGCCGTCCGCCCAGGGACCTACACTAGCACGGAACCCACGCCCAGGCGAACGGCATCACGGGGGACCCCGCGCCCCGCGCACAGCAGCACTCCACGGGCCTGGACGTCGGGGCGCCCGCCGGGCTCACAGCGCCGCGGGGGCGGAGGCGGCGGCCGGGGGCAGGCGCTGGGGCGCGGCCTGCTGGGGCGGCTGCAGGTCCGGGACCTTCTCGCCGTGCTTGTACACGCTGACCGTCACGTCGATCTTCTCGCCGCCGTACTTGTTCTTGACGTGGATGCTGTACTTGCCCGAGTCCTCGGCCGTCACCCCCTTGATGCTCATGCTGACGTACTTGGCCTGCTCCACCTTCACGGAGAAGTGCTCGTTGAGCTCGATGTCCTTGTCGTTCTTGAACCACACGACCTCGGGGTCGGGGTTCCCGAACACCGTGCAGGTCAGGTTCAGGGTCTGTGGGAGGGCGGGCGAGAAAGACGAAGGTCAGGGCCCCGCACAGCACGGGCCTCGTCACGCTCCTCGGTCCCTGCCAGCCCTTCGCACGGTTTCCCGAGTCAATGGGCCCTTCACGTGCGGAAGCACCGCGCCAGGCACCCTGGGGCCCGGAGAGCGGGGCGCAGGCCGGGCCAAGCCGGCGGTGACTTTTCCACGCCGTCTCCGCTGCGACCCGCGGCCGCGCCAGCCACAGACCTGGAAGGGAGTCGGATGCCGCTGGTCTCACGGCTTCCTTCCCACCAGACTCAGGGGGCCTCCGGGGACCCGAGCCCCACCCACTCTGCCTGCGCCTGTGGCCCAGTCTGGCCGCCACGGACTCCTCAGTGACGCCTCGGCCCCGAGCCTGCGACCGACTGGCCCCGGTGCTGGGCTCTCTCTAGCTGCTGAAGGAAAGGTCTACCGACCTCTGTGTTCCAGCTACTAAAACCCCCTCAGCGCCTGTCCCGTGACATCGAGCTAGAACCCAACACACCCAGAGGCCCAGGCACTCGGTGTCAGCAACCCCCGACAGGGGACACGAGAAAACTCCGGGAGGGAGCTCCCAGCATCGCCTGCGAATAGAGCTTGAATCCCGGAGAGAGGTTTCTTTTCCTCTCTCGCTGGAAGAGGCCGCATGTCCTGTGCGTGTGGCCCCCGCCCTCGGTCAGTTATCCGCCTGACCGGCCCTGGGACGGGGACAACAGACCCCGGTGGATGCCCCAGGACGGGACCGGCAGCTGCCCCGACGCAGCTGAGCGGTGCCTGAGACACGCAGCACGTCCCCGGGGGCGTAAAGGTTGTCGTGGGGTCAGAACACGAGACACCAGGGTGACCAGAGGCAGCGGGACAAGCAGGACGTGGCCAGGGCGCCCCAGTCCCCCCGGGAACGGTGACTCGCCCCCACTCCCAGGACCTGCCCTGCCGAGCGCCCCCCCCACCATGCCGGGGTCCTGCTGTCCGTGTGTCCGTCCTCACCTTGCCTTCCATTATGGTCACCACGTCAGGCAAACCGCCGATCACCTTCCCGCGGTCTGCAACACGGAGGGCGTCAGCTGAGAACGGCCCCCACCAGGGGATGCCCCCGCCGACCCCACGGTGGGCAGTGCACGTGGTGGGCCTGTTCCTGGCTCAGGGGGAGGGGAGGGTCCGTGCAGGGGCGGGGGCTGAGCGGGGCTTTGCAGACGGGTGGGCGCACCCCCGGCCCACGAGGGGAAGCTGGCGCTGCAGTTCAGTCGGGAAGTCTCCCTCCGGAACCACCCCCACCCCGGCGCCGCCCGGCGCCGCCCAGCACGTCTCAGGCCCCACACGTGTGGGAGACACCCTGGTCTCGGCCTCTCCTGCGTGTCCTCCTGTGGCCACACCCAACTGGCCGTCCCGTCCACTGACACAGAGCAGGTGGGCCAGCGCAGGAGGGACAGAGGTGGCCGAGGGGCGTGCTCAGAGGGGCGGACGTGGACAGGTGGGGAGGGTGCCCGGCGGGGGCAGGACCATATGCTGTTAGCACCCCCCACGCGCACTTGATCCTCCGAATCGCCCACCCCACAAGGTAACCAGCCCTGGGCACTCACTCTTCTCCGCAAAAGCAGCCGCCCTGGACGCACGAGGGGCAGATGGGAGAGAAGAGAAAGAGCCGTGAGAAAACCCACGGGCACCCCGCACCCCTGCACCCCGCACCCTGCTCCCCTGCACCCCACACCCTGCTCCTCTGCACCCCGCACCCCACAGGGGCCAGGCTGGCCGAGAGGGGGTGGGGGAGGGGAGCCCCTGCTTTCTCCCGGGAGGACCGGCTGGCGGGCTGGGCCCTGGTTTCCAGGGGACAACCTGCGTCTCCCCCGAGCCTCCACTGCCCCATTTGAGAGGGGACGCCCCGTCTTCCGGCTGCTGGAACCCACAGAGGAGTTTAGGGTTCAGACTCAGAGGCGGGGGTGAGTTTCTTGCTCACTAAATTCACCAGGCTGCGCGGGAGAGCTTCAGACACTTCTGAAAATGCTGGTTTCTAACGTATCGCCCATTCGCTCACTGGACATTTATTGAATGACGCCGTGCGGGCCCACGACTGTTCTGTTTTGGGTGCTCTCAAATTCAGACACACGCTTAAAACCCCGAAGATATGTTTTTAAAGCTGCTCTGAACAATGGAGTATTACTCAGCACTAGGAAGAAATGAGCTCTCGAGCCGGGGAGAGCCGTGGGGGAACCTGGCACGCGTGTGGCCGAGTGAAGGAGCCGGTTTGGGAAGGCCACACGCCGTGTGAGCCCAGCCCCGGGACGTCCCGGAGAAGGCGAGACTGTGGGGGTGGGGACAGATCGGGGGCTCTCATGGGGGTGGGGGGAGGGGTGCACAGGGGAGCCCGGGGGTCTGGGGCAGGGAGTCTGCCCTGTGAGACGCTGTGATGGTGCACACGTGTCATCGTGCACTTGTCCGAACCCACAGAATGTGCAGCACCCAGAGTGACCCCGATGTCACCAGTGGACTGTGGGTGACAATGGCGTGTACTTTCCCCTCAGTTTCACTCTGAAGCTAAAAATGCTCTTAAAAACCGAAGTCTTGACCAGAACCTAAATATGTAACTTTCTAGAAAATTGCTCTCCGTGATGTGTTGCCGTAATCGTGACTTTCTCAGAAATCCGTCGCTTCAACCACGTGAGCCCACGCGGGTCATCAGGACTCCGGAGAGTTAACTGACCGACACGCCCACGGTGGGCTCGCAAGGCCGCCCTCCCGCCCGCGGAGCCGCTGCGGTCCCCACTGTTGTCCCCGCTCCCAGGAAGGGACGCGCCCTGGGCCTCCCGGGCGCCCCAGAGGCCCCCACACTCGGCCAAAACAACTGGAGGCCACGGAGGTGCCCCCCGGGGGGTCAGCCGCCCAGCCCGCGCACTCACTTGAGCTGCTGGAACTCGGCAAAGGCGTCCTCGAAGGCTGCAGGGAGACGGTCAGGGTCAGTGCCAGGGCGGCCAGGCCGGCGCTCACCCACAGCGCAGCTGGGGGTGGGGGGGGGCCCCCCGGATCGGCCTGACGCAGCCTGGCACGCCCTCGAGCTGCCCTCCGCGGGCCCTCTCCCCCGGGGAAACCACAGCCCCCAGCTGCCTCCCTCTCCGCGTGGCATGGCGAGCGCCCCCCTCCCACCCACCGCCCCAGGCCCGACCCCCGGACGCCGGCAGCAGCCCTCACCTTGCCCAGACAGGTCCAGAGAGCGCTGGTGGTTGTCCTTGCCGTCGAAGATCTCGAAGGTGTACTTGCCCTTGTCCTTCTCCGAGGGCTCGCAGATCTGCAGCCAGGCCATCTCCTCGCTGCCCCCGATGCGCATGTGCTCGCTGGACGCGACCTTGGCGTCTCTGGGGGGCGGGAAAGCGGTCGGTCGGGTCGGGTTCGGAGCCTCGGGGGGCGCCAGACGCCACGGGCTGGGGGCTGGGGCTGGGGGCTGGGGGCTGGAGGGCCCCGTCCCACGGCAGCAGGCTCCCCCGGGCGTCAGCGGCGTGTTCCCGGACCCGGAGCTCCGACAGGGAGCCTCCGGCATCTGAGACGACGCGCGGTCTCTAAAGGCACGCCGTTTTCCAACAGGCGCGCGTTGGCCGCAGCGTGACGGGCTCTAAAGTGCTGCATGCCGTCGGGCACTGATTATCTAATCGTGTGTAACCCAGCAGCTGCGGTCCCCGCGGTAAACCCGACGGAACCGGAGGCAGGGACGGCACACGGCTGCACTGCGCACGGCGGCCAGCAGGGGGAAGCACCGCCCACGCCCACGGGGGGCGGATGGATACACAGACGGGGTCGCTCCCTTCACTTGGCTTTAAAAAGGGGGGGAGGGGGAGGGCGCAGCAAGGACGCTCGGAGTAGCCTGGGGCCGGCCCCCCCACGTCCCTCAGAGCTCCCCGCTGCAGCCTGTGCCGCAAATGCAACCCGCTAAGGGCACGTGCGCTGCTGGGGCGGGGGTTGGGGGGGACATGGGCTGGGGGGGACATGGGCTGGGGGGGACAAGGGCTGGGGGAGACATGGGCAGGCGTCTCCAGCACCGCCACCCCGCTCAGCTCCGCGCTGAGACCTCAGGGGACCCCCCCCCACGCGGGGAGAGTTTCGCCGGGAACAGCCTCCCCCGTAACCCAGTCTACGGGGGACCGCAGGCCCTGCGTTTGGAGCGCGGCCTCTGAAGCAGGTTCCGGGGCTGGCTGTCCGCTGAGTTCCCGACACCAGGTGTAGTCGCCCGGGAGCCGCCATTGTGTCCAAGGAGACCCTGGGGAGGTCAGTCCCGTCCCCTGGGCCCCGCCCTCCCCGCCAGAGCACCGGTTCTCGGGAGGCTGGAGCCCAGAGGTCCTGGGCCCTGCCGGGAGCCCTGAGGTGCCCGCCGCCCACCGGCCGGGGGCTGGGTGCTCACTTGTGATACCAGTTCACGCGCATCTCCTCGGTGAAGTACTTCAGGAAGCACTGCAGCCTGATGCCCTCGGGCGTGCACAGCACCTTCAGCGGAGAGGCCGACAGGCCTGCAAGGGGGGGGGGCACTCAGCTCGGGGACCCACCGCCGCCCGGCTCGCCGGAGGACGGAGGACGGGGTGCCCAGCAGGCGCGTCGGCCAAGAACGCGCCCCACCCCCGAGCGTCCCCACGTCCACCGGCCACAGACCCTTCACGTGCGTCCTGCGTCACATTCGCGCACTCAACAGGCTCGGACGCCGGAAGGATCTGGAAAGCCCTGCTGAGTGCTGTGGGGGACACGCCGCTTTGAAAACAGCACCCACACCTGCCTGGGCAGCACTGTGGCCCGGCGAGCCCCGTGGGGGCCGACCCCGAACCCCAGACTGAAATTCAGCGACAGGGAGGGGACAAAGGAGCAGAAACGACCCAGGACACAGGGGTCCAGGGGACGCAGGACAAGGCGGTAGAAACTGGGTAGGAGGAAGGAAGGCGGGAGAAACCACGGGCACAAAGGAAGCCGTTCCAGCGGAGCACTCAGTGGGCGAGTGTGGAGTGGAGGGTAGACTGATCTGCTCGGGGTGCACGGTTTCGGGGGGCGGGGGCAGGAGGTCAGGAGACCAGACCATTAACAAGCAGCCCACGATTACGGCCAAAGCCCCGGCCTTGCACCGGGGTGCATACAGGGTGTGAAACTGCACGGGGGTGACAGGGCCCCGGGTGTCCCCTCACGTAGAAGGTGACGTGTGCGGGACTAGCGAAGAGGAAGGGACACGAGACGGTGACGAGCCGTGGACGGGGGTGTGACGGAGGAGGGCTCCTCAGGGCCCCGCTCCCTGATCCCCGACGGTGGGAGCGCTGGCCGAGGGCGTGTCGGGCGCGGCCCCCCGAGCCCGCACCGCGGTGCCGGCGTCGCACTGTGGGGGCGCGGCCAGAGGGGACTCCCCGACACTGAAAAGGCCCGTGCGCGCCCACAGCCGTGCGCTGTGTGGGCGCTGGCGGCACCGCGTGTGGTTTGTGCACCACAGGGCAGGGTTCCACACCGTGGTGCCGGGCTCCCAGGCCCGGGGCCGCGCCCGCCGCGGGCCGCCCAGCTGCCCGCCCCCCGCCCCCCGCGCTGTCTGTCCCGCTGGCAGCGGGCGCAGAGACGGGCAGAGGAGGGGCGTTCACGGTGGGAGAGGGGAGCGTGGGCGATAGTGGCTTAGAAACGCGTGTTGCGAGGCTGGGGGACGATCCCTGAGTCTGTCGGAGGGGCGGCGAGACTCCGGCACCCAGGAGGGGCTCTGGACCTGCTGGGAATCCACCAAGGGGGCCGGGGGGGGACACACTGGGCCTCTCCCGGCAACACGGCTGGCCCTCGGGACACTCCGCAGGGTCTCCTCTGAGGTTCCGCGGAAATCGGCGCACCGCCCACCCCGCCCTGTCGTCCCGGTCAGCTGTGGCTCAGGGGACGCCGCACACATCCCGGCAGCCCCTGGGGCCCCTGCTCCTCCCTCGCACGACAGCACGGTGAGCGCGGAGACGGAAACGGCACATTCACGCCCCCGGGACGTGTGGAGTGCGAGCAAGGCTGGTGAGACACGCGCCAACAGAACGCCGAAGAGCCCGTCACAAACCACCACTTGGGCCGGCAGGTGGCTGCTCGGCCACGTCATCGGGGCCCTGGGGGGCGGCCCCTCGAGCCCAGCGACCCCCGCCGTGGCCGACGCCCACCCGTCCCGGGAACCGGGGGAGGCGACCCCCGGAGGCACTCGGGAATCAGCAGGCACCACTTACCGCAGACTCTGCTCATTGCCAGGATCATGTCCTCGTACACTGGGGGAGAGAGCAGACGCAGCGTCACCGCACGCAGTCCCGTCGGAGAGCGGCTTGCGCACACGCCTAAACCGACGCAGGACGCGTGTCACTTCTCAGCGGCACGGGGAAGGTTCGGTTACCTTTGCCGGATATCTCCAGAATGGACACGTCTTGACCTCTGTCGTCCTTCAAGGTGGCCTTGTACTCGCCGTGGTCCTTCTTGGACAGCTGCAAAGGAAGCGTGTCTGTGCGTAGGTAAAACGTGGCACACGCTAACAACACACTTTCTCTGCAGACTGCAGGAATGCGGGGTGCCAACTGGGAGGCGACGCAGGCCTGACACGCCCTGTGCACGCCCCACCGGGTCCGGCCCCGGGGTCCGTGGGTGTGGCGTGGCATGGCGTGGCGTGGCATGGCGTGGCATGGCGTGGCGTACCTTGGGGATGAGCAGCTCGCAGACGCCCCTCTCCAGGTCCGGCAAGGTCTCGGTCTCATACAGAGCATCGTCCTTGAGCCACTTGAAAACCGTCTCCTTCTTGGTGTTTGCGACCTGGAAGTCAGAACCCGAAGGTTTGGTACGGGAACCACCCTGGCGCCTAAGAAGAAAAGTCTCTTCTGGTGTTAAAGCACAGCCCTGAAAAAGAACTGGCTTCTACTACAGACACACTCAGACAGAGGCTCCCGGAAAAGCCGTCGGGCGTAACGACGGCAAATGGTTTCCCAAGTCCCGGCGCCTAAAACAGCCCAGCTCGCACTCGCACACAAGGAAGGACTCCGCACGCTGCAGCCCACGGAATCGGGCGGGGCGTCTGGTTCCCGTGGGACGTCGGTAACAAAAACAAGTTGTGAGCAACTCAGGGGCCCGTGACAGGGCTAGGGGCTGCTCTTTGGGGCAGCATGACATCTCAGATGCGTCTACAAGGAAGGAAAGACGCCTTCTCCCGAGAGGAGCCCAGTGGGGCTGAGACCGTCCCTTCCTCTGGAATCTCTGACGTCAGCTTGGACTGGAACTTGAACCCCACAGAGCTCCAAAGGCACACGGCACCTCAGGTCCGGCACCCCGAGGCACACGCCCAGCGGCAGAGAGGAAATCCCGGTTCCGTCTGAGTGGACAGTGCTGACCTCACTGGACGCTGCGGGACTGAGGACCCTGCAGTCCCACCCACGCGGACTCCACACGGTGAGGGCCAAAGCGGGTGCAAACACCCGGCAGATTTCCGTGTGGCGCCGCCGTGCGTGCAGGCGGGGCCCCCAGACAGGCGTGATTCTGCGCGTCTTACACGTGTGCCCCGGGCGTGGCCGAGTGCCGGACGGAGGAGGGGAGGTAAGGCCCACAGTGTGTGGGAATCCGTGCAGGGACCTCCCCCACCGGCCTGGGAGTCGGGCGGGTCTTCCTTCCAACCTCAGAACGACGGTCGGTGATGGCTTGGTGAGAAACTGCAGGACGGGCTGTCGCCCAACAGTCCCAGCCGGCGGGGCCTGGAGCCCGACATTTCAAAACCCTCCCTCCCGTGTCCGTGTCACGGCCACCCAGCCCCCGCCTGTTCCGGGTCGTGACCTGGCACCACGTGGTCCCGGGCGCCAGGGAAACACCGTCCCAGCGGCCCACACGCCCGTTCTCTGAACCAGGTGTCCCCGACGGACGTGTCTGTCCTGTCGCTGGGGTCCTCGTGCCCCTGAACAAGGCACCTGTCGCCTGCCCCGGGAACCCAGACAGGACTGGGAGTCTGGGGACGAACCCATCCCCGGGCCCAGGAGTCCCTGCGTCCGCCCACACTGCACCCAACACCACGCCCCGCCCCCCGAGCCCCCCAGCCCCCCCACAGGGGTGCACGCACACAGTGCGAGCCCACCACGCCCTCCTCTCGCCTGCCCGCCGGCCTCTCACCTTGCACACCAGCCGGACCTCACACTCCTCCGTGACGTCCCAGTGCAGGTACTCGGCGAAGTGAGGGCCTGGGGGGGGTGGGGGGTGTGAAGAAGTGAGACGGAGCAGTGTGTGTTAGACATGTGGACACACGCATGTGTATGCTACATGCATATATGAATGTGGGCGCGTGTGTGCACATACATGCAGGGTATGACGTGTGCATGTGTGCCTGCATGTATATGTGCACATGCACATGTGTGGACTTGTGCGTGTTCCAGGCCAAAGGAAACCGCCACCCTGCGAGAACCGAGACAGCCGCTCCCAGGCTGAAACCGACACGCGTGCGGCCCTGACGCTGCCTGGGACCCGCGTCCCGGGTGCGGCCCACCGGCTGGTCCGCCTCTGCCGCGGCCCGCCTCTGTGCCCTTCAGGGGAGGGCCCTGCTTCTCCCCCCAAGGCTCGGCCGACCGGCACAGACCTCCCACGGGGACCAGCGAGGGGGCGGGGGGCAGGCCGAGAGGCCTGGCATGTGGGCAAACGAGTGACATCTTGAACCCGAATGCGGCTCTGACGCCCCAGCCGGGGCAGAGGCGGACCACGTGCTGGTGGCAGCGTCCTGAGCTCGCTCCCTGGACACAGAAGGACGAGGCGGATTTTAAAGTTCCTACTGATTTCTTTCACATGAATGTATCTATAACGTTGAGAAACTCATGATGTAGAAATGAGTGAAACAGAATATCTTTGACTAGAAACAAAAATAACTAAGAACAACAGAAGTAAGAAGAATGTCTTGAGGTTACAGTTTATAACCCCCATTTGAACCATTCCGAAGGCACGGAAATCCCATATTTAAAAAATTTCAGAAACATAAGCCCTTGGCTACTTTTTCAGGCTCTAGAATTGATCCTTTTTTTTGTATCTAGTGAGTGTGCATCTTAAAACACCGTGTATTTAAAGTGTATTGTCTGCAGCCAAACAGCTAAACTATTTAGAAGCTAACACAGTCCCAGGACGCTGAGTAAAACAGCCAGTTCCTGGCGACTGGAATAGCTCCTGTGGCCCTGTCCCCATCTCAAAGCCTGTCAGCGACCCCAACCACCCGCCGCTGTCCTCGCCCCTTTGTTGCCAAAGTGCTGGACCTGCCCGACCGAGCCCCGCCCTCCCCCCTGCCCTGTGGTAACGTGGGCTCCCCCCAAGTTCACGGGTAAGAACTGAGCTCCGCCTACGAGAGGTGCTCTACAGATGCTGCAAGAGGCCCACGCGCTTAAGGTCCAAACGGATGCAAGGGGAGCCAGAGGAGCTGGGGGCCATGGTGGCCGCGGGACCGCCCACTCCGAGCTGCGGTGGGGGGAGGGGGGGGAGGCTGGCCCTAAACGCAGGCCCAGGTCCCCAGTCTCGGCCTCGCGCGTCTGGGGGGCAGGCAAGTCTCACGCCTACCTTGCTTCCTGAGAAACTCTTTGCGCTGGAATTCGGCCTCTTCTAGGACGGCCTTGAAAGCTAAGTTCGACATGTAAGGGGGGAAAGACAAGAAGCACGTTTGCGTCTCTGGCCAGCAGAACCCGCCAGACGCCCCTCCGCGGGAGCACGCGCGGCCCCGCCCACCGGGGCCCCGCCCTCCGGCCCCGCCTACCGTCCCCGATGAGCACCAGCGAGGACTGGCTCTTGGCCTTGCCGTCCTGGATCTGCACCGTGTAGGTGCCCTCGTCGTCCACGGTGAACTTGTCCATCACCATCTCGATGACGCCCGTGGACTTGTCACACTTCATCCTGTGCACCTGGGGGCCGGGAGGGGGGGCGTCCCACAGTGAGGCCCCTGCGGCCGGCTCACCCCTCACCTGGAGCCCCCACGTCGCCTCGGGTCTTACGGGGGGGGGCGGGGAGGTGGGGTTCTGCGCACGGAGACCCAGGTGCGCATGCAGTCCCACCCCCAACCCTCCCAGGGGCCGGACACCAAACGGGACACTGATGTGCGCGTGGAGAGACGCCCGTGGGGTGTTTGCCCGCAGTGGGGGGGGGGGGCTGTGGCACCGGGGCTCCAGCAGAGAGACGCGCACCCCCGGACACACACCTAACACAACGAAACCCTGTGCACCCACAGCACCACAGCAACGCCGTCCCCAGCTCCCGAGGCCTCGGAGCGCCAGGGCCGTGCCGAGCGCCGCCGCTGACCCGGTGCAGAGGCCCCATGGAAGGGGGCGGATGTTTCTAGA
This sequence comes from Phyllostomus hastatus, assembly GCF_019186645.2. Lineage (NCBI taxonomy): Eukaryota > Metazoa > Chordata > Mammalia > Chiroptera > Phyllostomidae > Phyllostomus > Phyllostomus hastatus. The sequence goes on from NW_025334032.1 coordinate 45,562,824, forward strand.
AGGGGCTGGAGGCGGGGCTTGAGCGTTGCCACACCCAGTGTTTCGCGAGTCCCTGAGCCCCAGCCCAGGGCCCCCTGCCCGGCACCCGACGCCCGGCGGCTGCACCGGAACACCAGCCCCGTGCCCCCGGGTGAGCCCCAGGGGTCACTCCTGGGCTTGTCCTTGGACCTCGGTCCGGCACACGCCCCCCGGGGCCCCCGCAGCCCCCGCCCCCCCCACGGGACACCGGGTCCAGTTGTCGTCTTGCTTCCCGCCCATCTCGCCGGAGGGCGCGTCCCACGGAACTGGGACTGTGTCCCCCACACGGCACCCACGCAGGCCTGCCCACGGGCCGTCCAGGGCACCCGGCTGGCCGGGTCTCCGGAGTATACTGAGGAGTATACTGAGTGAGGCCGGCCGGTCCTCACCCCGCCTTCCCACCGAGCCCCCCCCCCACACACACAGCAGCGAACGCGGTGCCGGCCTTCTCACTGACGCAGCCTGCGGCCGCCGCCCACTCCTACAGCGTCCAGGCCGGGCGACTGGCCGCCAGCTCTGGGCGCCTGGAGACGGCGGGGTGCCCATGCCCCCATTCTCCCTCCTCGGACGCACTCCCCGAGCCGCCTCCCTTGAGATCCCTGCGAGCGGCGCCGCCGTCTCCAAATCTCAGCGCCCTCTGGGCTCAGACAGCGCGCTCTGCCCGCACTGACTCGGCGCCCTCCCTCAGTTCCTCCCGTTTCCCCGCGTCCTTCCCCGACTGAACCCGGGTCCCTTCACCTCAGAGACAATCCCCACGAGGCCGCGCTCACGTCTCCCTTCTCCGTCCAAGGGACAAGCAGCGCCGGGCGGCGGGAGAGAGGCTGACACCCACCCCCACCGGGAGAGGAAGACGGGGCTCCAAGTCCCCGGGGTATAGAGGGGGGGCCGACTGGGAGCCCCAGGGCCTGTGTCGTCCAAGACGGCTTCCAGGGTTTGGGGGCGTGGAGCCCCAGCCCCCGCCCTGCCTGGACCCCCGGCAAACACAGAAACGCCGCCTGCCCCGTCGGAGACGCCAGGGTCATTCCGCACGTGCCGAGCGCCGCCCCCTTAATTCACACTGCCGACCTTCCCCTGGCCCCCCGCCTTCCGCGGGTCGGACGGGGCCCAGAGCACACTGGGTGCTGAGGGCACGTGAGCGGCCGCCACAGCAAAGCCGGGGCCAGGCCCCAGGGAGCCGGGCGCCCTACCCCCACGCCCAGGAACGCACCTGACTGTCAGGGACCTCCTTGTCGTTGATGACGAATCGGTAGCTGGCGTCCGGGGACAGGTGCTCCGCCTGCAGCCAGAAGCGCACCTGGCCGTGCTCGAACACCTCGTAGGCTAACTCCGACTTCAGGGGGATGGCTGTGGGGCAGGGGGACACAGGTCAGCAGGTGGGAGCCCCGGGGGACAGACAGGACCGGGGCGCCGTGGGAAACATCCACGCTGGTTATTAGAGTTTTCCAGCAGGGGACCCCAGCACACTGAATCATAAACTCCCCCCAAAAAGATGAAGCCCAGCGGCCTGTCGCGTCTGCAGCCCGCGCTGGGGGAGCTGGGTGTGCGGCGCCCAGCTCTCCCCCTGGGCCCAGCGAGATTCTGCAGTGGGGGTCCCATCTGACAGGCAGCCACACGGACCCCCAAATCCAGATCACGCCCAGGCAACGAAGATGTCAGCAAGCCTGGGGGCCGGAGCGGGAACGGGCCCCTCCCCCGCTCGGGCGGCCCTGGAGCTCCGCACAGGGTCCGGCCCGCCGGCCCTGAGCCGTCCAGACGCCAGGCCCCGGCCCACTCACTGGGGTTTTTGATCTCGTTGCTTAGCGCCATCAGACGTTCAAGCTCTGAAAGGAACAAACACGTGTCCGCTGAGTTTCCCGGGCGCGCTCGGAAGCTCACGGACAGTCCCGCGGCCGCGGCGGGGGCTCACGTCTGCAGACGGCACTGCGGACGTGAGAGAAACCGCCCCAGGAGGGAGAGGGTGCGGGGCGACTCTGACCCGGGAGCACCGTCTCCGGTGGACCAGAGGTCCGCCCCTCACTCATGGGACCGTACAGGACGCGTTAGGGCAGAGGTCTTGGGTGGGGGGGTGGGGGGGTGGGCGGGTGGGCGGGTGGGGGGGCCCCCGGGAGGGGGGTCTGCCTCCAGATCCCCACACACCACCTCGGGGACTCTCTCCTCCAGGGACCCGGCTGAGGGCGGCCAGCAGCCTAGGGCTGCCGCCCCTTCCGGTCAGGACATCCTTCCTCCGCATCTCTGTCACACTCACACACACACACCCTCCCTGGTGTGTCACACCCCCCACTCTGGCGTGTCACGCCCCCCCCACCCCGGTGTGTCACCGTGGAGGGTCGGCTCGGAGGAAAACCAGCCCCACAGCAGGACGCGTTGCTCCCCAGACAGTCCCAAGAGCAGCCCAACACAACTGGAAGGTTCTCAGCTCTCCCTTCCTTCCTCCCTTCCTCCCCAGCACGAGAACCCAGAATTCAGACAGCGGTCACAGAGCCGTGTGTGACCACGTTTGTTTGAACCCAGAAGCAAAGCCAGGCTTTTCCTGACAGGACGTGCCTCCATCCAGGTGACAGTCGGGCGGCGGGCTCGGACACCCCCCCCCAGACCCGACGGCCGGAACGTCCCCAGACCCAGTGGGCTCCCGCCGCAGGCGCAGAGCGGTGCCCGAAGCACACCGAAGGTCCTCCAGGCCCACCTTCGACACGAACTACGCTGGAGACGTTCACCCTTCCCAACGAACGATTTAAAACCAAAGTGAAAACGTCATCGGCAGCCTTTACGACGGTGCAGAAGAGTGTGCCAATTTAAGCAACCGTTTCAGGGTGTTTGAGGGTAAAAAAGACTGTGTGGAGGCCACCCGTGAGGGTCAGAGGAGGCGGCGGGAGAGCAGGGTTCGGGGCCCGCCCCCCGGGACCTCCCGCCCCCTCTCCAGGCGGACGGCCCCCAGGGCCGACCGCGGAGAGCGCCGCGAGCCCCGGGAGGCCCGCCCGCACCGCACCACACGTCACCTTCCTCGTCCAGAACGAAGCTGGAGGACACGCCGTCCGTGTCGCTGACGGACACCGAGTAGGTCCCCACGTCGCCTTTCTCCGGGTTCTTGAGGTACAGCTTCGAGCTGCAGAGGGGGAGGGGGCGGACGGGGGGGGGGGTAACCCTTGGTGTCTGCGGGCGGCGTCTCCCAGCGGCCACGCCCTTGGCCCGCTGTCCAGTGTGACTCACTGCTCCCCGACGGTCTCCACCTCGAACCGCGGGTCGCCCGCGATGTCCTCGTAGGACTTGCACCAGGTGAACTGCGAGGCGTCCGTCACGTCGGGGCAGTCGAAGCTCAGGTAGATGTTGCCCTGCTCGTCCACGCCGGCGCTGACCTCCTTGGTGCCTGCGTCGCGGAGCGGGGCAGCAGTGAGCCCGGTGGCGGGCGGGGCGCCCGGATGCCCTCCTCCTGGAGGCGGGGGCACCAGCCCGCGGGCAGCCCCTCGAATCTCCAGCCCCCCCCCACCATGCCCCTCGGATGTTCCGGGACTCGTGGGGGAGCCGACGCCCCCCGCAGCCCCTGCAGCCCGCTGGGGGCAGAGGGGTCGGGCTCTGTTTAAGTCGCCGCGTCTCTGCGTCCCTGTCCCGCGTCCTCCTCTGCGCCAGGACGACGGGGGGACGCCTGGAGCCACCTCCCCTGGCCCTGACGCCCCTTCTCCCTCGGAGACCCACCCCCTCACTGCTCCCGGGGCCCGGCAGCCGCCACCACCCCCGTGGGTTTCACCAGCTCACCCCCGTCCCTGTGCCCCTTTGTTTTAGTGGGAAAGGGAGGGGTTTGTTACTTGTCGACCAGGTGGATCCACTCCCAGGAACCAGGGATTGGGGGCGACCCCTCAGCCTCCCCACGGAGTACCACCTGGGTCAGGCACCCCCAGACGCTGGCGGTCGCCGTGGAGATGCCGGGGCAGAACAGAACAAAACGCAGCAGGTGCCCAGCGGCCAGGGAACGAGAGGCGCCCGCGCTCTCTTGGCGTCTGGGAGCCCCACGCCGCCCACCCCACTGGTCCCGAGCGCCCCTCCACCCCCACCCCTAGGAGGACGCCCCTGTCGGCCAAAATGACGCCCGGGCCTTGAAGCTGCCTGCCCCAGGTCCGGCCGGGAGCTGGAAGGCCGCCAGCCCTGCGCTCGCTCCTCTGCTGCCCCCCGAGAAGACCCTGCCCCTGCCCCCGCCCGGGGACCCGCCCGGCCCTGTCCCATGAGGGGAGCCAGCGAGAGCCCCGGGCCCATGGCGACCTGCCGACCCAACCGCTCCGAGAACCCGACGGGCCGTTCACACCCCCGGCACCACGGCCGCCCCCCGCCCCGCCGCCCCGCTCACCCGGCCTGGTCTCCAGCAGCACCGGCTCAGACGCGTCCGATGGCGTGCCCACGCCGCTGGCGTTCACGGCCCGCACGCGGAAGACGTAGCTCTGCCCGTGGTGCAGGTTGCACACCTGCGGGCGGGGGAGGGGACGTCACGCGGATGCACGCGTGAAGGTGCCCGCTGTTTTCACGTCTGATGACGAACACGCGTCCTTCCTTCAAGAGAGAAGCGTCCCCTCCGGTCGGAGTCCTGTGAGTGCCGCGCTGGGACGGGCGCACCCAGGGCCGGACTGGGCGGAGCGAACAGATCCGCGGAGGCTCTGACACTCCCTCCGTCTGCTTGTCTTTTCTCTCTGCGCGCGGGAAGGCGGGACCGAAATGGCCCCATCTCTCTCGCTCCTGGCCTCGCGTGTGCAAGCACTGCGCACCCCTTCCACGGGGCCCCACACGGTCGTCTCGAGGTGAGTCCGGGCTGTGCAGGACGGCCCGTCATTGGGACACGTCGAGACTCCAGCGAGGTCCCCTCGGCCCCTGCACGGGCCGTGTTGCCGTGACCCGCGCTGACACCCACAGAGAACACACACATTGGACACACTCCTGACGCGTTTGTTTGGCTCGACCCTCAGCAGCAGGCTTATTACTCATCCAGAGAACACTGGTCTTGTTTCCCGGGAGGCGGCTGCCCACTCGCTGCCTGTCCCGGCTGCCAGGGGCCCGGCCGGACGTGGCCTGGCTCTGCAGGGGGTGGGCGCCGGTCCCCTCGGTCAGGGCCCAGAGGAGGTGGTTTCCGCAGGGCCACCAGCCAGGGAGACGGGCTCAGGACGGCGGGCGCAGCCGGCCCCAGGGACTGGTCAACTTCAGGGCCGAAGCAGAAATATTTGAGAGAGGACAGAGCACGTCCCTTTCCGGCTCTGTCAGCGGCAGGAACGCCGGACGTGCAGGTGTGCGCACGCCTGCTGCCAGGTGGCGACCCCTCGGACTCAGTGAGCGCAGCGAGGGGCCTGCACCGGGGAAGGCACTTGGAGACGCACCACCCTCGGGGGGTGGGGGGGGGGACGGGACACGCACGCAGGCCTGCGCCCGCCCGGCCGGCCCAGCGCGGTCCTGGACGGCCGACCGCGTGCTGGGGAGAAACCAGGCGAGTCGCCATGGCCCCTGGCCGCAGCTTCCTGAGGGCCCCCCAAGTCCCCTGACAAGTGCCCCCACGGGTCTGCGGTGGGGGTCAGCGCTCACCTTCAAGTAACGGTTGGCAGTGGCCGCCTCGTTGGCGGTGGTCCACTCCTCGGAGCCCTCCTCCCTGTAGTCCACGAAGTACCCGGACACGGGGCCGCTGCCCGCGTACACCGGGGCCTTCCAGAGCAGCACCAGCGACGTGTCTCTGACCTCGCAGAAGGTCAGGTCGTAGGCGGGGCCTGCAACGGGGCTCCCGTCAGCGCCCGGCACTCGGGGGCCGGGACGCTGCGCCTGGTCCGGGAGGGGCCGCTGAGCACAGCCCCGGGGGCGGGGCACAGTCCGGCCCGAGTCCTGCAGCCCCAGGGGCAGGCAGCCCAGCGCCCGTGGGGCTCCTCGGGGCAGCTCCCGTGTCCGCCGCACTCACCTGGAGCAGGTGCGCGTCAGAGAGAGAGAAGGAGCTCAGCAGAGGTGGGCTCTCTGCCCCCCACCCCTGGGCGGGTGCCTGTCTGTCCCTGCCGGCCAACCGCCCGCCCCACCTGGTCCGCCACCGTGGCCCCCTCAGCTCTGCCCAGAGCCTGGCCCAGCGGGCCTGCTGCCGACACTGTGGGGGGCTGCATGGATGCAGGGCAGTCCCCTCGGGGGGGAGGCGCCTGCACTGGGCCCCTCACCCGGTTCGGGCGCCGTCCAGGCCTGGCACTTGAAGAGCTCGCTGGGATCCGAGGGCTGCCCGACGCCCACCAAGTTGGTGGCGGCGATTTTGAACTCGTAGGCCGAGCCTTCGGTCAGGCCGTCCACCTGTGGGACCGCGTTTGACATGTGACGTGGGAGCTCCCGTCCCCCGGGGCAGAGGGTCTGCGGGTCTGCGGCCGGTTTGTGGAAGGACGGCCGCGGGGGGACCTCGTGGCTGAGTGACGCCTCCCGGGAGGAGGTCCCCGCCGGCCTGCCACGTGGCAGCCTCTCTGTGGACGCTCCGACAGGAAGGACGGGGTGTCCCCTGGCAGAGGGGCACACTGAGCCTGCAGGACACGCCCCCCGACAGACGCCCGTGCCTTGGGTGTCACGGGAGGGGACGCGAGACACCTGCTCCCCGCACACCGGCCGCAGGTCCCGAGGGGGACGAGGCTGCCCAGTGGCCACTCCCAGGCCCGCGCTGCCTGCCCGGCCCCACGGAAGACAAGGGCGGGGGGGCTTCACCGGATCCGCCAGCCCTGCCCCCCCCGCAGGAGCCAGAGGGCCCCCCCACCTGCACGGTGACGTTGACCCTCTGCTTTCCCTGCGCAGGGCCCACCCTCTCCCGGGGGTCCGCCTGCCGGGGGCAACGAGGCACTTTTCTCAGGACCGCGGGCCTGGGAGGGGAGGGCGGGCGCTGCCAGCGTCAGAGGTCGACAGAGGACAATCCCTCGTGCCACACTCGGCCTGAGTTCGGGCCACACGTCACACACACGTGTGAGGCGTGTGAACAACACAGATGTTACTTCCAAACAAACGCCAGAGTAAGCAGAGCCCCCTGCTGGCGGAGAGGAGACCCTGCGAGTGTCTCCCCCAGCGCGAGCAGCTCCCTGGGGGGCGGGGGGTGAGCCCAGGGCTGCACTCACAGCCTCCCCCCCACCCTATGTTTCTGCCACAGGAGGGGGGTGGGACCCTGGGGGCAGACAGCCCTCCTCCCCCACGGCTCACGGGGTGCGGAGGTTCTGGACTTGGTTCCGACCCTCCTCACCCCAAACCCGAGTTCCTTCTGCTCTCTCCACCTGGAGACGTCTCCACCGGGGACTCACCCGCAGGCCTGGACAACGAGCGTCTCTTGGTGGGGGGGGTGGCCACCGAGCAGCGGCCACACCTTCCTCACGAGACGCCCCCTGAGCACGGGGGCTCGGGCGGAAAGGCCCCGCCTGCCCGGCGCCCATGGCCACGGCCACGGCCACGGCCGGGCCACAGCAGCGCCACGCCCGCCCTCCTCTCTCCTGCTTCTCGGGGAGAAAAAAGCTGCTCGGTCCTGCGGCCCCGGGACCCCACGAGGCTGTGACTCCCTGAACCCCACTGTTGTTCCTGGGCCGAACCGTCTCCAGTGGCCGAGCCCCTGCCCACCGCGCGGGGTCACCCAGGGAGGAGCCCCGACACCCACCGTCAGGATGCGCTCCACAACCGGCGTGGCGTTGACCTCGTGCCAGCCCCGGTGCTGGGCCTCGCGCCGGTCCACGAAGTAGCCGAGGATGGGCGAGCCCCCGCTGAACCGCGGCACCTTCCAGCCCAGCGTCATGGAGTGGCCGTCGCAGTTGAGGAGCGTGATCCCGTAGGGGTGGGACGGGACGGCTGGGGGTGGGGGGACCCAGGAGTGGGTCCCAGTCTCCATCCCGCCCCCGGCCCACGGGGCAGCCCCGGGGTGCAGCAGCCGGAGCCCTGGGCCCTCGGCCTCTCCCTCCTGCCAACTGTCCACGTTTGCATGTCCGTTTTTAAGGAAGTTTGAAAAATTGTGTCTATTTACGGCTATTTCTAAGTACCGTATTTCCCCGGGTACAACACACTCCCGTGTATAATACACACCCACGTTTTGGGCCCTAACCTTCAGGGAAAAAATTTTTTTAGTTTTTCAGTTCAATGATTTATTTGTTTATATTTTGATACTTGTTTTATGAGTGATAGAAGAATTCTATAGTATTTTGTCTTATAAAAACCTAAGCCTCAGCCTCAATAAAAGAATTAAAAACATTCATATGGATATGGAATCAGTCCTACCCATGTATAATGCACACCCTTATATTTCCCTCGGAAATTTGGGCAAAAACACGTGTTGTACACGGCAACCCAGGGTGCCTCTCCCACGGCCTCAGTGACGCCTGAGCGGCCACTCCCCCCGCCGGCCCGCGCAGGCGTGTCCAGGACCAGGACCCACGGGCGAGAAGCTTCCACAGAACCACATGTCCTCCGTGGAATGGCTCACCCCTCCTCCTCCAATGCCCCCCACGGCCCCCCGAGGGTGTGTTCGTGCAGAGGGCACACGCCCGGGCCCAGGGCCGGTGCCGGGCGGGGGCGGCACTTACTGAGCGGGGCCTGGACCCTGATGACGTCGGACTCCTGCGAGTTCTCGCTGGTGCCCACGGCGTTCACGGCTTTCACTCGGAAGATGTACTGCTCGCCGGGCGTCAGGCCGTGCACCACGAACCTGGGGAGCAACGCAGGCGCCCGGCTACCAGGGGTGGCCTTGCCCCCAGCACAGCCCCAGGGGCGGCCTTGCCCCCCAGCACAGCCCCAGGGGCGGCCTTGCCCCCCCAGCACAGCCCCAGGGGCGGCCTTGCCCCCCAGCACAGCCCCAGGGGCGGCCTTGCCCCCCCAGCACAGCTGTGGAAGGGACTTGACTGCTCGGAGAGCCTCGCGTGCTCATCACGCACGTCCACGGCCCGTTCCCAGCGGACTCACCCCCGGAAGCAGTGCTCAGGGGCAGAAACCAGGAGGCCGAGCCCTGGCCACGCCCAGGGCCCTCGCTTGGGGTCAGAGTGGCCGCCCTGTGCCCCCTGCGTTCCCGCGTGTCCAGCGTCTGTCTGGACCAAGGGCTGGTCACAACCGCTGCCGCACTCCTCACCGAAGCGACCCCATGCGCGGCAAACTCAGAGAGAAGCCCTCAGGCGGGAGGGGCCACGGGCCCAGACGGTGAAGTCAGACCCGGCTCAGGCCTCGACGGCCGACAGACACCATGCCGGTCACCGACGTCGCCTCCGTAAAGGACCGTGTCCCCCTGGGACGGGGCTGCAGGGTTGTCCTCCCCCCCCCCTGCCCAGGCACACACCAGCACCACGCGGAGAGCTGAGTAAATGTTCTGCCCGTGGGGGGTGCTCCGTCACCACCCGAGTGAGAATTCAGGACCAGGACCGAGAACAAGGCCCTTGAGCTGCAGCAACGGGCCGAGTGCCCGGCCCTCAGCGGCCCTGCTGGGTGCCGGCCGGAGGGGGCCTGCATGACACCGACCCCCACTGCCCTCCATCACCCCTCGTCTTTCCCCAACGACTGTTTCTAGAAGAATCGGGTGTGCAGAGGAAGGAGTGGCGACCGAGGCGTGATGGACGACCTGTTCCCAGCGGGCAGCTGGTCCGGCAGCCGCCTCCCTGTCCCCTCCCCCCACCGTCCTCCGCGTCCCGGGGGGGTGGGGAGCCTCGCTCGCTCGCGGCCATGAGCCGCACGCTCAGCAGAAGGGGGAGAAGACCGGGGCCGGGAGCGGACGGGACTCTGCTCGGGCATCGGGGGGTGGGGGTGGGGGCAGGGGGACTGTCAGCCGGGCAGACGAGGCAACTGGAAAAGCTCAGAACGCCAACATGGAAAAATGCAGCACCTTGCGCAGCACGGTCACCATTCCAGCCTTCCATCCCGAGGTCGGTCCGGAACGCCGATTGGGCCGGAGAGCCAGAGATCCGGACCCCCCCCTCCCTCTGCGGAAAGCCCCCTCCACCAAGCACAGGGGAACTAGCTCACCGGCCCCAAAACCCCGCACCCCGGCGTGGGAGTGAGAAAACCGGCACTCGCGTGCACGCTTCCCAGGTGTGCGTCCACCGCGGCTCCCACTCCAGCTCCGCACCTGCCCTGCACCTGCCCTGCACCTGCCCGGACAGTGGTCTGGGGCCCGAGGGGCGGGGAGGGGGCCGCACCTGTTGTAGCCGATGGGCTTGTGGTTGCAGGGCTCCCAGAGGCCGGTCCCGGCCACGCAGCAGTCCACGTAGTAGCCCAGCAGGTCGTCCGCCTTCTTCGGCCGGTCCCACTCCACCACGACCGAGGTCTTCGTGTCCCGAGACACCAGGACCTGGCCCGGCGCAGACGGGGCGACTTCGGGGGGAGACACAATCACACGCACACACGGTCAGATGTCAGGGCTGGAGAGACGCCTGAAGGTCTTCAAGCCCCTTTACCCGCAGGGAGGGGCCGCCCAGCTCTGGGCCTCAAGACGGAGTTTGGACGAGGAGGAGGGGACGAGGGCGGATGGGCCACCACGGGGCCCGGGGGTGCTGGCCAGTCCTCGCTGGCTGCCCGAGGCCCCAGCGGACTGCGGAGAGAAGGAAGAGCCACCCGGAACCCCCCCGCACCAGGACCACTCAGAAAGATCCCCCCAGGGGCACGCCTGCAGGGCTGAGGGGCAGGAACCGTGTGGAGCAGAAAGTCGCCGACTGTAAGGAAACCGCATTTCCCTCACACTCGTCAGACTGCACGAGGGGTTCAAGGTCAGATCCTGGTGTGACCACGGGTCTCCTCACCCAGCCTGTGACGTGACGCCTCCAGAGCGGAGCCTCAGCCTCCCCGGGGAGAGACTCTGGCATCCGAGGGGGGCGTTGTTTTAAGTGCCCGCTGCCCGGGAATGTCTCTGACGCGGGGCTCCGTCTCATGAGAAGGAGACGGACCTCGGGGAGGGGGGATGCTGAGACACCTGACCAGCTGCTGGGCAGAGGGGCCGTCCGCTCCCGGCGGCGGCGGGATTTTGAGGCGCCCTGCGTGTCAGCCCCCGTGCGGCGGCCTCCGTGTCTCCATCGATGGACACGACGCACCGACTGCTCAGCGCCACCTTCCCTGTCCGGGGCCGTCCCGAGTCCCGCCCGCGTGCCGCGACGGCTCACCCAGGGTGTCCTGCGCCTGGACGGGGGCGGTGATTTCCGAGGGGTCGCTCAGCCCATGCTTGTTCGCAGACAGGACGCGGAACACGTAGGACTTGCCCTCCGCCAGGTCGAACACGGCGTAGCGGGGGGACCTCACGGCCGTCTGGGCGTTGACCCGCTGCCAGCTGCCGCTCCCCACCACGGACTGCGGAGAGAGGCGGGGCCTGAGAGCCCGCCCCCCCCCCCCCTGCGAGCCGGCAGGGGGAGCCCGTCTGGGCCTATGGAGTCGCACCGTGGGGGTCCGTCTGGCACCCCGAGCCCCGGGCCACCCGGGGGTCTCTTCCGAAGTCCATCAGAGGGGAGGCCCATCGGGAGAAAAGGGTAAGAAATCACTTAAAGTTGAAAACGCTTACTGATAAAGTTCTCTCTCGAAAGGGAATAATTAAACCATGGGAAAGGTAAAGGAACCGGCACGCAGGTGGCAGGTTTAGTGCAAGGCGGTGAACGGTAAGGAGGTGAGAGGCAACGCAGGAGCATGTTCACGAAACGCCATCGTGACCCAACTGCTCACGTCCGGGCTCGCAGCTGTCACTCTTCCGCAGCTGCGACGGTGGTAACACGTGGCAGCATCCATGTAACAGCGGCAGGGTAGGATGCAATTGTCACGCATTTAAAAATGTACCCTTTTATTATGTGAAGAGCCTTAATAGGATGACAATTGCATCATTCTGTTAAATGTAATAAAGGATGCAGATTGTATCCACGATAAATCACGTACATAAAAACCTACAAGACTGGAAAGCCCTGGCTGGCGTAGCTCAGTGGATTGGGCGCGGGCTGCGAACCAAAGCGTCTCAGGTTCGATTCCCAGTCAGGACACATGCCTGGGTTGCAGGCCACGGCCCCCAGCAACCGCACATTGATGTTCCTCTCTCTCTCTCTCTCTCTCTCTCTCTTCCCTCTCTAAAAATAAATAAAATCTAAAAAAAAACCTACAGAGGCAAAGATGATAAGTACATACCATTTCTTCTCAATAGTGACTATTTCATATGATGGTGGTTTCAGTTTTATTCTATGTGTGTCTGTATTTTTCAAATGTTCTATACTGCATGAGTGATTTCTGTCACTGATAATTACTTTTTTAAAAAATTTTATTTATTTATTTTTTAGAGAGGGAAGGGAGGGAGAAAGAGAGAGAGCGACATCAATGTGCGGTTGCTGGGGGCCATGGCCTGCAACCCAGGCATGTGCCCTGACTGGGAATCGAACCTGCGATGCTTTGGTTCTCAGCCCGCGCTCAATCCACTGAGCTACGCCAGCCAGGACCTGATAATTACTTTTAAAGTTTCAATTACATGTTTCTTTTTTCCCTATTGAAAAAAAAAATGTTTGAAAGTACCCCGGAGGCAGTTGAGGCCAGGTGGCCGCCACCGCCCTGCTGAGAAGCCTGTGGACACGTTTCCAGGGACCATCCAGGTTCCGGGGTCCGACTCGTGTCTGAGGGGGGGTTTCTCCCATTCGGCAGAAGCCCCCTCTTGGAGCCGGCAGGCGGCCCCTCGGCCCCCGGTGTGCGTTCTCTGTCTGGGGAGGGGGTGACGGCTGGCCGGGGGGGTCGGAGGACAGGCCCCTCTGTCAGGGGAGGGAGGGCAGGGAGTGAGGAGAAAACTGCACTTGGTGCCCGGACCCCAGGGACCCCAGGAGCCCAGGGAGGCTGGAGCCCAACCACGTCCCCAGCACGTGTCACCCACGCAGGGGCTGCAGGAGCGTGGGCGGGCAGGGTGGGGGGGGGTCTGCCCAGAGCACGGGACATCGGGACACCTGGGTGCCTGGGGCAGGGGACAGCGGGACACCTGGGTGCCCGGGGCAGGGGACAGCGGGACACCTGGGTGCCCGGGGCAGGGGACAGCGGGACACCTGGGTGCCCGGGGCACGGGACAGCGGGACACCTGGGTGCCCGGGGCACGGGACAGCGGGACACCTGGGTGCCCGGGGCACGGGACAGCGGGACACCTGGGTGCCCGGGGCAGGGGACAGCGGGACACCTGGGTGGGCGAAACGGGGCTGCACGTCCAGGGCCGCAACACACCAGGTGCTTCCTTGGCGTCCAGAACTAAGACGGTCCCACCCTCGGCTGCCCACAGCAGGGGCCCCTCCACGGGGCCGCCCCCCGGGGCCACACAGCTTGAGGACCCGAAGGTTAGCGTCACCCGAAGGTCGGCCCACCCCACCCCCACGTCCCACAGCCCTCAGGTCCGGAGCCCAGAGCAACTCGGGGGAGGGCCGGTGCGAGTCCCTCGGTGCAATGGGGACTCGGAGCCTGGAGGCGGGGCGTGGGCTCGCTCTCACGGGGGTGGGGCCGGGCGGCAGAGCCAGAGCCAGGACAGCTCCCGGATGCCAAGATGAGCTCATCCGGTCGTTCACCGGGCAGCCGGCGCCCGCAGCCTCCTTCCTGTGACCTCGGTGGTGAGGCGGCAGCCGGGATGGGGGTGCGGGAGCCGCTCCTCCGCAGGGGGCACCCGGGGACTGAGGGGACGCAGGCGGAGCCGTGGTCTGGGCGCCGCGAGCACTGTACCTTCTCGATGAAGTAGGACAGGGGCTCCCTGCCGCGCGGGGACGGGGGCTCCCAGCTGAGCACCACGTAGGTCCTGCTGAGCTCGGAGACGTGCACGTTGGTGGGGGGTCCCGGGATCTGCACGTCGCCTGCGGAGGGGCCAGCCGCGTGAGGCTGGGTGACGCCGGGCCAGCCCTCGGCTCCACCCACCCTGGCGCCCGGCGCTGGGCACCTGGAGGCCACTTGGTGAGAGGCAGCAGGGGGCCGGCCAGAGATCGCCCCGAGTGCCCAAGCATGACACAAGCTGCTCCCCAGGAAAGGGATCGCACCCCAGAGGGGGCTACAGCGGGAGCCAGGGGGAGCCGTCCACACCCATTGGGTCCGCGCTTCCGTCGGCCACTTAGGAGCTGGCCCCAGGTCGGCTTCCCCGGACCCTGGTCCCTCAACATTTCTCAGCACCCCCCGCCCTGGTTTCTGAGTCCTCCTGGGGTTCACCAGACCCTGTAATGGGCATAGCCGGGGGCGTTACCCGTACTTTCTTAGGCACCCGAGAAAAACCCTTACGGGGACAGCACGTGCGATTTGGGGGGCCGTCTGGGGGCCGACATGGGAAGCAGCCAATGAGCTTCTCCTGGTGTGGGGCTCTGGGGGGGGGGACTCTTGGGACTGAGAGGTTTGGAGGAGGTGCCCAGAGCGCTTCCTTGGGCGGCGGCCCCGAGCTAATTAACTCCTTCTATTTTTAAATTTCCACTCGCTCCCCTCGGTGAGCTCTAATCGTAAGTCCCCATAACACTCTTCGGACTTCTGACTAACAACGCCAGGTTCTCCCTCTGAACGAGTCGCTCTTTCTGGGTTTCTCTGGCAGGAATGGTAGGAAGTAGCCATGAAATCCGGCAGGGGCACTGTGTGGCAGGTGAGACTCGATCCATTTTTGCTTGAACGAGTCCCAAATCCTGCCCTCGGGACGGAATGTGTGGGAAAGGCGCCTGGCCCCGGCCGGCCTCCGGGTCTTGGCCTCGGTGCGGTTTCTGCTCTCTGGTCCCCAAAAGGACGCCCGAGCGGACCCCACGTGAAAACAGTGACGCCCACAGCGCGGCCGCACCGGGATTCCTGCCCCGCCCTCTCCTTCTGTCCTGCCTTTCTCCCCGAGCTGCAGAGACCCCGAGCTTGCCGCCTGACCCACGGTCCCCGTTTCCACCTGTAGAGGGCGCCCCTGTCCCGCGGGCCCCCTGCTCTCGCCGCCCGCCCCCACCCCCGCCCCCTGCCCCCCTGCATCTCCCAAACGCCTGGGGAGAAGGGCGCCTCACCTTCCAGGTCCTCATCATAGATCACGATTTCCTTGTCTCCCTCCAAGCGCACCGCTGCTGAGAGACAGGTGGACGCTGAACGTGGCCCAGTGGTGTCCCGAGAACAGCGCCCCCCACCCCCCACTGCGTGCGAGGTCTGCTTCGCTCCCTTGGCGGTGGACCCAGCGCAAACCCCACCCCCCGTCCCAAAGGCCTCGCCCGGCCGGACACCTCGGAAACGGTCCGGACGGTGCCCAGCGCTTCCCTGCAAGCGGGCACGCGGGGACAGAAAACAGTGTCCGCTGAGGACCACCACCAGCGGCCCAGCCCCACGGAGGAATCTGCGTGACGCGAGGCTGACACTCCAGCACAGACCGGCGGGGTCTCAGCGCCTCCCGGTTCCCATGAGGGGCTGGAATTACGTCACCGACGGACCAGGGAAAGTCCAATCTCGCACCAATTTACCTGGGTCTCAGCGAAGAGCCGCAGGAAGGTGTCAGTCTCCACCTGGGCCGCCCACCCCTGGGGGGGCGCGCTGATGGTGGGGCCACGCCCCAGGAGGTTCGGGCACCGTCCGGGGGGTAGAGGGGGAGGAACACGCCCCACGGCAGACCCCCGAGCCCCGGCCCAGCTGGAACGGGACACGTCCGCGACCCACCTTGTAACCTCCTGAGGTCGACGGGGTCCAGGGCGGCCACGGGCTCCGAGGCGCGGGACGGCCGGCTGACGCCCGCGCTGTTGACCGCCCGCACACGGAACTCGTAGGAGCGGCCCTCGAACAGCCCGGTCACGGGGTACGTGCAGATTTTCAGGGGCGAGTCGTTGCACTGCACCCAGTTGTCCGTCCCCACCTCGCACCTGGGGGCAGCGGGCCGGAGAGTGGCAGCGGCTCAGCCCAGTGCTCGCGGGGGGGGGGGGGGCACACACGCGTTTGTGCACACGTAGTGTGTAACAGCTATCATGGGAAGAGGGTGCAGCGGGCACACACATATTTGTGCACACAGTGGTGTGTAACCATGGTCACGGAAGAGGGTGCGGCCGGCACACACGCGTTTGTGCACACGTAGTGTGTAACAGCTATCATGGGAAGAGGGTGCAGCGGGCACACACATATTTGTGCACACGTAGTGTGTAACAACCGTTACAACGGGAGGTCTCGCACTGGTGAGACCAGCACCTTCGGAACGCTGACACAAACCACACGAACAAGCGGTGACAGGCAACTCTTGAGGAAACACGTGTATTCCTGAGCCTTGGCCATTTACAGGCTGAGATTAATCCCCGACTTCAGACCCATTTGGGGAAAACCTCCTGCACGAGCCGTTTCAGGGCCGTCCGTGGTCGTTATTTAACAGGCCACGTCGCAAAACCTCGGGACCCCGCAGCCGCCCGGGCTGGGAAGGGGGACCGCCCTTGGCTCTACGCCCAGGAGTGCACCCCGAGGTTCTGGCTCGCCGTCTACACCTGTAACGGTACGTTTCTTTCCGCGTGGTTCCCACGTTTCCGCGTGGTTCCCACGTGCAACCCGGAGTCTTTGAAAATGTTAAGTCCTGGCCGGAACTCTGGAAACGCACTCAAGTCTAACCTCCAGTTTCCAGAGGCCGAGATATTTAAAGACCACGCTTCCTGCCGGACTCCCAGGAGAGGAGAGCAAAGGGAGCACATCAGCCTTTCAGAGAGCTGCACGGCCGTCTCGAAAAGAATCCGTGTTCTCTTTTATCCTGATCGCCCCCAGTTGTTCGTGGAAGTCTCTGCCCCCCCCATCAGCCTGCTCCAGGCAGAGCTCCGTGTTTTCATCTTTCCCGGGGGGGTGGGCGGGGGGATTGTTAACCTAGGCGGTGCCTGACACCGTTCGGCCAGACGGCTGAAAAATCTCCAAATGCCGCGGGGAAATACAAATCAGCTTCTGCTTTTTGTTTTTTAATTCCAGGTAAACCCTGACAGACCCTGACTGACCACTCTGCGGCCTGACTCGAGCCTATCGAAATACTGCCTGGACGTGAGCAATTTAGCTAAACGGGGAGCTTTGTTGGGGCAAAAAGAACTTAACCGCCAGAATGCCAAAAAAGAAAAAAAAAAAGAGCTGCTTGACATTTTTTCTCAACCATCGCACGTCGCTGTGCCTCATACACGTACACTCTCCAGTCCCTGCACCGGCTCAGAGCCCACAGCGGGCCCCTCCGGCCTCACTCGAGAGTTCGTCCCCCGTGCCCGTCACTTCCGCGGTGGCGGGCAGGCACACGTCGCAGGCCTGGGAACTCCCACGTTCCAGTTTCCGTCTCAAAGAACCTTCCCAGCTCCTGCCGGTGTTCTCACTCGGAAGCCGGAAGAAACCCTCATCCAACAGGGCATCAGCGGGGCATCGGCGGGGCATCGGCGGGGCGCCGGGAACCGTGAGCCCAGGTTCCACCCCACCCGGCGCCCGGCCCTCCAGAGGGACTCTGCCCGGCCAGCCCGGCCCCAGCCCAGGCTGCACCCTCCCCCGGACGGGACTTGAGTGACACCAGGTGCTGCACAGGTGACCACGCAGACGACCACAGGGCCCCGCCTGTTCGGTGCCTCCCGCCGACCGTCAGGAGCCTCACCAACCGAACCGCGAGGACCTGGCGCCCGTCAAGACCCGAGTCGTGAACCTGGGCCTGGGGAGGTGCCCGAGCGCGCCGCCAGCCACGAGGACACGGGCCCCAGGGAGGCCCCCACCCCGTGAGGGAGGACGGATGCGGCGGGCTCTCACCGGTCGACGAAGTAGCCGAGGACGGGGCTCTCGGTGGTCGTGTTGGGCGGCTTCCAGCTGACGATGACGTAGTCGCGGTTGGCATCGCGGCACTGCACGTCCATGGGCGCGCCGGGGGCCCCCGTGACCAGCGGGTCGGCGTCTGCGGGGGAGGGGTGGGGAGGACACACGGCCCGGGTGAGGGTCCCCGGAGGGGAGCCCCCTCGGCCTCCCCGCCGCCCGCAGGGACCCCCGTCTGCTCCTCACGTCCGAGGACGCGGCTGTCCTTCGACTGTGACATGTCATCGGTGACGAGAAACGTAAACACTGCGTGGATCTTCTTCATGTCAACACCTCCCGCCCTCCGTGACCCGCGCCCTCGTCACCCCGGAACCCCGCGCCCCGCGCACCTCTGACGAAGAGGAAGGCGCTGTGCTCGCTGACGCCCCCTCGGGACACGACCCTCAGGGTGTAGAGCCCCTCGTCGTCCTTGCTCAGGCGGCTGAAGCACAGGCAGGCCTGGCCCTCCCCGAAGAACATCCTCGTCCACTTGGACTCCTTCAGCAGCACGTCTGGGGGACAGTGCGGGGGGTGGGGGGGGAGTGCAGCTCAGGCGCGGCCAGAGCGCGGCACGGGCCCGGTGTGCACACCCGGGCAGACGCCAGACCCGTCAGCTCCCCTCCGGGAGTCCCACGGCCGGTTCCCAGCTCCCCAGGGCACCCCGCCCACCCGTCCCCCGCCCCACCGTGTCTGCTGGCCCCAGCCGGGGGCTCCCAGCAGGCGAGGGCGGACTGCTGTGTTCTCGCCCCACGGGGGGCCGTGGGGTCCCGGGGCCCCGCCCCCCTCCCCCCGCCGTCTCCTCCTGAGGGCCGGCTCTCCCTCCCACGGTCCCCTGCACCGCAGCCTCCGGGCCGGCCCACGTTGCTGCCTCTACGGAGCACGCAGGGCCCACCCGCCCGTAGCTGACAGCCCTCCCGTCCACCACGGCTGCCCCCTCACCCCGACCTGCGCCCCGGGCCGACCCCGGCCGGTGCGCCTGGCAGCGCCTGTGTCTGGCCAAGCACCACGGCCGGTCCTGGTCGTCCCTCACGCTTTGAGCAGATGCCGGCCAGCCCGCCCCGCTGCCCCTTCTCCGGCCAAGACCCCGCACGTCTGGGCAGCGGGAGGAGCAGGTGCTGCTTGGCCGCACTCGCAGGGTGTGGGGTCCTGACCCCAGAACCCCAGCCGCCCGTGCAGGCGGAGCCCAGAGGCGGCGAGGGGGCACGTCTCCTGGCCCAGACGGGGGGAGGGGGGCCGGGGGGGACAGCGCAAGCCTGAGTGGGACCACCCCACCCTGGCAGGAGCCTGAGCAGGGGGCCCCCCGGCCCCCACCCATGGTGACGGGAGCTGACGCCACTGGTTCCTGCGCAGACTGAGCCGTCACACTCGGAACCAGCCGGGCCCGGCCCGAATCCCACAGACGCTGGCCCGCTGCTCTGCGTCGTTTTCCCCACACAGGGACCCTCTTTACGGAAATCCCCGGTGACTCACTAAGTTCTCCCCTGTGAGCCTCCCCACACTCCCGGGCAAAGTTCAAGGTCACAGGCAGGCCCCACATTCTCTCCTGGCTTTGTCCCCTGCAGCCCCCTCAGCAGGAAGAGAAAAGCCAAGTTAACACCTTTACAACTCATTCTGCCCAGAGTGACCAAGGTCAAGTTCACAGCTTGGGGGGGAGGTCTCCAGGGCAGGGGTGGGGGAGGGGCGGTACGGCCCCTGCACTCACCGTCCCGGTACCACTCAACCCGCGGCTGCACCCTCTTCAGGTCCGGCGTCACCAGCAGCGTGCACTTGAGCGTGACCGTCTCGCCCTCTCTCCTGAAGGTGACCCCGAACTTCTCCAAGAACTGGACGTCGAAGTGCATGTACGGCACGACGGAGGGCAGGGGCACTGCGCAGAGCGAGCGAGCGGGGCGGTCACAGGCCGGCCCCCTGCGCCGTCGGGTCAGAACCCGCCCGGGGCAGAGGGGCAACGTGGCGGGGAGTGGCGGCGGGAGGCGGAGACACGGGTGTGCCCACGAGGCAGCGCGCGGCCCGTGGCCGTGGGGCGGGCCTGGCGTCCACCCCGGGTCTGCGCGGCTGCTCCTTACGAGGGAGCGGCCCCTCAGGGGGAAGTAGGAGGCCTGTCCTTGCAACGGCCCACGTTCCGGTCAAGGGTTAGGGTTCACGGACTCCCCCCCACCAGAAATGGGAAGTGTGGTCACCGGCGTCTAAGGTCGCCACCTCGTCGACCCCGGCCGGGTGGCTCAGCCGGTCAGAGCCCGTCCGGACCCACCAAGGGTGCGGGTGAAGGAGAAAAGTGTTTAAACGTTTAAATGCCGCCTCGCCGAGGAATTGCACCCGGACAAACTGTCGGCAGACCGACTCTGGCCGGGGAAAACCAGGGGAGCCCTTTGGTCTTAAAAAAAAAAAGATTTGACCTTAAACAAATAACTTTTGTGATTACGTGCTACGCCACAACCCACTTCCCCGCCCCCGAAGGAAACAGTCGACTCACGTCCAATCGGGAGGCCCACGGAACGCAGCGGCTCCTCCTCCCCGCGGAACCCTGCGGGAGAGTGGGGTGAGCGCAGCCGGGAGAGCCCAGGGCCCCCGCTGGAACCCCCCCACCCCACGCCACCCCACCCCACCCCGGGCGCGAACTCACTCTTCACCACCACGGCCGCACTGGTGGACGCCTGCCCGTGCGCGTTCGTGGCCACCGCAGAGTAGGTCGCCGTGTCGTCGAAGTCTGCCCTTGGGGGGAGAAAGCGGACGAAGGTCCCGCACCTGCTATGGGGCTGCTCCGTGAGAGCCCGTGACCCGAACTTGGACATGAGCCTTCCTGAGCGCGGCCCCTGTGACCTGGGGCCTTGCTCAGGAGAGAGCAATGCCAGGTCTCCTCCTGACTGCGATTTTTTTTAATTTCTTTTAAAGATTCCATTTATTTATTTTTAGAGAGAGGGGAAGGGAAGGGAGGGAGAAAGAGGGGGAGAGAAACATCTGTGTGTGGTTGCCTCTCGCGCCCCCTACTGGGGACCTGGCCCGAAACCCAGGCACCTCCCCTGACCGGGAATCAAACCAGCGACCCTTTGGTTCCCAGGCCAGCACTCAGTCCACTGAGCCACAGCAGCCGGGCCCTGGCTGTGACTTTTCAGTAAGTGAGCAGCCTGCACTTGAAGCTGCTCAGCTGCACCCAGGGAGCCCCTACGCTTCCTTCGGGGCGGGGGGGGGGGGCGCGTGTGATTAGATAAAAGTCGCCTCGGAAAACGCTCTGGCACGCCACAGCGCTGCGTGGGGCCCGCCCAGTACAACACTCGCCCGCCGCACTCCCGGACAAAAAGCCCCTCCTCCTCCCGCACCGCCTTCACATCCCCCCGCAGAGCTTCCCGGGGAGAGCTGCGGGGACTGCGGCCCTGGCCCCCGAGGGGGCGGGGCCGAGGACAGTGGGCCAGCAGGAGCAGCAGGCTGCCTGGCCTGCCGTCCACCTGCCAAGGCCCGGGACAGCTAGCTCCTCCCAGGGGACTTGAACCTCACTTTGCACTTGACTCGCAAATTAGAGCTCATTAACATCCGGCGGAGCGGCCTCACACTTCAGCACTGGACCGCTCTCCAATTAGCACTTGGGGCTGCGCGGGCCAGAAGGCTGGAGGAGGGCCGTCCCCTGGGCTGGGGGGGTGTGTGTGCGCCCAGGAGAGGCTGGCCTCCGCTCCCCTCGGCCTTGGGAACCGGGCCGCAGCCCCCAGGTCTGCAGACCCCCTGACTGACAGCAGCCACCCCTGTCCCCGCGGCAGCACGGGGTGTGAGGGGAAGCTCCGCCTCCTGGGCGCGGTCCCTCTCAGCTCGCTGCATCTGCTTTTCTCCTCTGCACACACGTGTGCCGCACGGTGTGAGGTGCCCTGGCACGGGGCACGCACACAGGTGGTGACACACCTGCCTACGCACGCACACACGAGGGGGCCCCCACGCCTCGCCGCGTCCCTGCACGGCCTGTGCTCTCTCCCTCCCCGGGCCGCACGAGCCTCTGCTGCATCACCCCGTGACGAGGGGAAGAGGGTCCCCCTTCCTGTCCTGTGGGGACCCTAGAACAGGGAGGTGGCTGTTTACAGACCCCCCCCGCCCAGGGGGCACCCTCCTGCCCCGGAGTCGCCCCGGGAAGCGCCCCGGATCCGCCCCCCCGGGGCAAACCACTGACGACACCCTGCCCCTGTCCGAGGGCGCGGGCTCCTGTGCCTCCTGCCCTCCTCCCGGGGAGTCAGGCCCTGTGTCCTCAGGCTGGAAGCTGACCTTGGATTCAAAATCTCACTCTAGTTAGAATTTGAGTGCCGCAGTCTAAAAATAAAGTTCCAGAGGAGGGTTAGGCCGACAGGCCTTCGGTGAGGGCGGGGCCGGTGTGGCCGATAAAACTCGGGGCCATGGCCCTCCGCTCTCCCGGGGGCACTTGCGCCGCATTAACATTCCTCGGAGAAACCGGACGCCCCCCGCGAGTCCCCGAGGGCGTCTGTGAGCGCGCAGAACAGCCCGCACTTCGGCCGGAATTCTCGCGGCCCCGCGGGCCGGGCCCCGCGCTGCCCTCAGCACTTGAGAATCCGGGGACCCGGCCAGAGCACATTCCCAGAGACGCACGTCACCCCGTAACCGGAGGAGAGGCTCCTTCCCCCCCGCCACCCCGCCCCAGCAGCACGCCCCGCCCCCCGCGGAGCCACCGGGGTCCCATGACGGGGACTCAGCACACGGGGACCGACAGCTGGCGGCAGCCGCCGGCGCGGGCTCCCCCGGGGCCGCTCCCCAAAGGGTGGCCCCGGGTCCTCCGTTCAAAACGCCCCGGCACAGCCAGGGAACCGCAGGGCCGGAGGCAGACCCAGCCCCGACCCCGCGCCCAGGGCCCCAGGCTCCTCCCGTTCCACAGGCCGGCCCTGGCCGGCAGGCCGCGTCACCCCCACTTGGGCAGGGGAAACGGCCGTTCTCTGTAAAACTGAGACAGCTTGGGGACAGGTCCCTCGCTGACTGCAGCTGACCCAGCCGACCCCGACGGTCCCGGGCAGCCCGGGTCGGAGAACAGACTCTCCATAACGGGGGCGAGTGCCCCCCTGTGGGCAGCGGGGCTGTGACCGTGCCCACCCCCGTGGGAGCCAGAGGTCAGGGACTCGTGCTGGAAAGCGCAGCGAGGGGCCGCGGGGCGGGAGGAGACCCCCCAGCTGGGCCCCAGAGTTCAGCTGCCCCTGGCGTCCCCTGTCGCTCACAGCCCGAGTCCAACCCCCGACCGGTCCCCTCGGCCGTGCCCTCGGGTCTGTGCAGAGCCAGCCTCGCGGGGGCCCCCACCCCAGGCCTGGGCCTGAGCAGAGCCCCGGCTGCCCCCTGCCCGGCTGCCCCTGCCCGGCTGCCTGGCCCCAGGGGCCCTTCAGCGCCCAGCTCGGACCCGTCGCTCCCCGGCTCCGGGGTCTCCGCTTCACCCCCCAGCAGAAGCCGACGTCCACGCACAGCCCCAGGGCGTCTGTGGTCACCGCGGGCCTGGCCTAGGCCTCCGGCCTCCTGCCCTGGGACCCCTGCGGACCTCTGCAGCCCAAGGCCTGAGGCTGCTGCCGAGAGCCTCTGCCCAGACCTGACCCCCCCCGCCCAGAGCTGCCCCCCTGCAGGCCCCGCTCACAGGCAGGCCGACCGCCCGCTCCCTTCCACACCCGACCCGCTCTCCACCCCCTGCACCCAGCCTCTGGCTCCCTGGACAGTTCACTTTGTGGGGGGCTCCTGGTTCACCTCCGCCGGACATCAGACGCAAGACCCCCAAGTCGGGGTCTGGGTCAGGGCCCGGGGTCCCCACGGCCGGCACTCAGTAGGTTCTCTGCAGACGGTGCAGAGAACCCCACCTGTCAGCGCCCCTCCACGCCTGTGCCGACTGGCCTGCAGGTGGGCTTCTGGCTCTGGCTCTGGCTCTGGTTCTGGTTCTGGTTCTGGCGGGAACCCCACGGAGCCCCCATGAGGCTGCGTCTCTGGCTGAGGGGAGGCGAGGGCCACACTGCAGGAGGAGGGGCGGCGCCGGGGAGCAACGCCCCCCATGGGGGCATGGCCTGGGCTGCAGGCGAGGGGTGGGGGCACCCGGAGGCTGGGCCTCCCCCCGGGGGTGCAAACAGAGCTGGACAGTGACACGGTCACTGCCACCCACGCCCGTGGCCGTAACATCTCGAGGGTGTGAGACACGGCCAACTGCTGACCAGGTGTGAGCCAGCCGACCATCCTCCACGTTTCCCCACGGCCCGTTGGCACGCCCCTCACCTGTTGATCTCCAGCATGTGCACGTGGCCCTCACCTGCAGGTCTCCAGGTGCACACGGCCCTCACCTGCAGGTCTCCAGGTGCACGCGGCCCTCACCTGCAGGTCTCCAGGTGCACGCGGCCCTCACCTGCAGGTCTCCAGGTGCACGCGGCCCTCACCTGCAGGTCTCCAGGTGCACGCGGCCCTCACCTGCAGGTCTCCAGGTGCACGTGGCCCTCACCTGTTGATCTCCAGTGTGTGCACCCGGCCCTCACCTGTAGGTCTCCAGGTATGCACACGGCCCTCACCTGTTGATCTCCAGCGTGTGCACGCCGTACATGCCCTCGATCCTGTACTTGCCGGGGTCCGCCGCCTGGCAGATCAGGTTGCCGTCTTTGTACCTGAAGGAGGGGGCACCGGGGTCCGTGCAGGAAAGGCAGGGATGGTGGCCCAGCCACCCCGCCCCGCCCCCCAGGAGGCCACCGCCCTGCCCCCACACATGCCTCCTGCGTCTCAGACGGTGGGCGAGGGGCAGCGGGGACCCCAGCCCCACAGTCATCGGCCTGTGAGGGGAGAGCAGCTCTGGCTGAGCCCCAACTGTCAGTCACGCCCGGACCTGGGACAGCGAGCTCGGGACCCGCCCTCCACAGGAAACTCGATGGAGGAACCCAGGTCAGTTGGTCCGGGCCCAGCCACCCTGGGCCCAGCACTGCGGGGACGCACAAGGGGGCTCGAAGGTCCAGCCACCCTGATCCTGGCTGAGGGCAGCTGGCCACCCCGCCCCACCCGCCCAGGACAGCAGGCTGTGCCCCAGGACCACACCAGGGGCTCCGAGACGTGACCCTGCACTGCCCCGGGGCTTGGTGACGACGCTCGGCGGTCCCAGCGCCTGCACTGCAGGCCCCACCCGGGGGTCTCTGTGGGGCTGGGAGCAGCCGCCGGAGTGCGGGTCACTCAGAGCGAACGTCCTCTGGCCACCCGGCCAGCCCGCCCCCCTCCCCACCGAGGCCAAGGGCCTGGGTATGGTCACACTGGACCCTGCACGTTTGACTTATTTTTTATTTTTTCTCCCTTTTTCTCCCTGTGAGTGTTATGAACGCGTGCCCCCCGTGGTCCCGAGCTCGGCCGAGCTCGGAGTGGCTGTGGGACCCCGGAGGCCCTCTGCGCCTGGACGCCGTGCCCGCCCGGCCCACTCACCACTGCACCACG
Source organism: Phyllostomus hastatus (assembly GCF_019186645.2). Taxonomy (NCBI): domain Eukaryota; kingdom Metazoa; phylum Chordata; class Mammalia; order Chiroptera; family Phyllostomidae; genus Phyllostomus; species Phyllostomus hastatus. Next base: position 45,587,928 of record NW_025334032.1, read on the forward strand.
GGCGTGGGGAAGCCCTGCACGGTGAAGCAGAGCTTCACGGCCATCCGCTCCCAGACGGTGTGGGAGCGCAGCCGCACCAGGATCTCGGGGGCCCGCCGCGTCCGGTCCGCGAAGGTGTCCTGCTCCTTCAGCCAGGCCAGCTTCTCCTCCACCTGCCCCCGGACACAAGGCCGGTCCGTCAGGCGGACACACCGAGGGCCGGCGGCCGCCCCACCGACGGGCCCCGCGGGCCCCGCCTACCATCTGCTGGATGGAGAACTTGTCCAGCGTGCCCCGGGCCTGGGTGCGGGCCAGGCGCACGTCCTCCTCCAGGTCGGCCAGCTCGCCCAGGAAGCGCCGGCGCTTGGTCTCCGCGTACGAGGCCAGCAGGGACCGGTACCTGCGGGGACAGAGCAGCAGGGGCGCCGCCGCTGTGGCCCCGGGACGGGACGCAGTTGCCGGGGGCCAGAACCCCCCGCCTTGTCTCTGTCTCCCTTTGGAGGGTGCACCGGGCTGCGTGAGCACCGCCCACGGGTGCTGAGAGGGCGGGACGGGATTCAAAGACGAGGCAGACTCTCGATGATGACGCCCGGGCCCTGCCGGGACAGTCACCGTCACCGGGGGCCCTGCGCCCTGGACGGCAGCTGTGAGCGGCCACGTGGGCCCTCGGCCCCGCGCCTGGGGTGTTCGAGCAGGACACTCCCTCCACGCGGGGGCCACAGTGACGACCGGGCCCTGGCCTCGGTCCGCAGGGGGGCTCCCTAAACACGGGGCTGCTCTCGTCTGCCGGGCCTCCCTGCGCGGCAGCTGCTCAGAGCTGACCAGGCAGCCGAGAGCCCGTCTCGCAGCCCTGCCAGGTGCGGTTGCCCCCGGACGGCAGGGCACGACGGCGGTGGCTGCCTCGGGCCTGAGACTCGTTGGTCAGGCCCCGGGCTGGGCTGGCGTTGGTCAGTTCCGACGGGACAGTTTAGGACGGCCAGGCCCTGAGCCTCGCTCCACACGGCTGCACACAGAAGCCACGTGTGTCCCGGGCAGGCGGCCCCTCCGCAGTGAGTCCGAGGCTGAATTAGAGGCTTCCGAACCCACAGAGACAGAGGGGAGTCAGTCCGTACCCCAGAAGGATGCAAAGGTGAGGTAAGTGATGCAGCCAGACGCCTGCACGCCCCTCCTGACCTGTCCCCCCCGTGGGAGGCACTGTGACCCCTGACCCCCAGGGACATGCGCTGTGATCCCCTGACTCCTGACCCCCGTGGGATGTGCTGTGACAACCTGACCCTTGACCCACAGGGAGATGCGCCATGACCCCCTGACCCCCGACCCCCATGGGATGAACTCTGACCCCTGACCCCCCGGCAGGAGGAGGGCGGACAGCCGCGTACCTGCTCCTGTCCTCCTCCTCCTCGCTCTCCTCCTGGGCGGAGCTCACCCTCTTGGCGCACAGCCTGCAGACGGTGCCCCCCGAGGACAGCGAGGACGTCCGGCCGGCCGCCCTCTGGGCCGAGGCCACCTGCACCAGGGACTGCTGGGAGGAGGCCTGGGTGGAGGAGCGCCTGAGGGAGGGAGGGTCCGAACAGAACACGCAGCACCTCAGAGACCCTGGGGACGCCTCGTAGCAGACGCCCTCCACGCCTTCTGCACGCCACACCCACCCTTGTGGCACACACGTGTGCACGTACACACATGTGCAGACCCGTGTACACGATGCACTCACATGCAGCTCACATGTGTGCACGCTCACCTGTATAGTGCATGGAATCACACGTTCACACATGTGTGCATGCTCACGTGTACATGCACACACCCAGGTGGGCACACGCACACACGGGTGTGCATGGGCGCACACTCAGCCCACGTCCCTCCGCACCCTGGCGCCCCCTCTGCACAAGCCTGTCCGCAGGGGGCGCCTCCCCCCACCCTACCCCACCCCCACCCCCGTAGCAGCCTGCGCCGTCCACCGCTCTGGCGGGACGCCACGGGTATATATATCTCAAGGGCCGCCGGAGGGGCTGCGAATGTTTGGCTTCGTTTGCTACGGGGGTGGCAGCGGAACTCGAGGACCAGGGGCACCTCTAAATATAGAGACGCCGTGTCACCCGCTCCGAAGGCCGAGCTTGCCACCCAGCAGCGCCTCCACACCTCCACCCAGCCTCCTCATCGGGGCCCAGAACTGTGCACCCGCCGCCCCCCTGGGGTGAGAGCCGCAGGCCCCTGCAGAGAAACCGCAGCTCGGGAGAAAGTCCCGGAAGGAGGTGTGGCCCGACCCCGGGCTGAGACTCAGAGACAGGGCTCACTTCTCGCTGCACCTCCTGCGAGTGCAGCCAAGTCTCCCCTGAACCGGCTCCCACCCACCTTTCCCTGCCATCCCATAACGCCCGTCCCACCGACACCTCTCCCTTCCGCCCCTTCCCACCCCCCTGGCTCAGGGGCGACTTTCCAAACTCCGGCTCTGGGAGACAGACGTGTGGAGAGCAGTCAGGTGCACGGGCACTGAGCTGACCAAGAAGCCCCCACCCTCCTCTGCTCCGACCCAGGGCTCAGGGGCCTTCTCCCGGGGTCTGCCAGGGTCCCCGAGGGTCCCACAGGGCCCCCCATGGTGCTTTGCATCACCTCACGCACGGTGTGCTGTCCAGCGGGGCGGCCACAGGCCCCTCCGGGAGCAGAGCCCCCCCTGGACGCCCCAGAACAGGTCTCCAGGTCTCGGGCCGTGAAGGCCGGACACCCACGGTCGAAGCTCCGCGCCCCCGGCCGGCGGACGCCCACTCACTTTCTCGCTGCATACTCGCTGAGCAGGTAGCGCGCCTGCGTGTTCCGGTAGGACTGGTCGAAGTGCTTGTGCCGCTTCTGGTAGAAGGGCAGCGCCACCAGCGACATCGCGGGGCAGGCCTGCGGGGGGCGTGCTGAGGTCCTTCCGGGGCGCGGCCCGGGGTTCCTGCCCAACAGGGCGCAGCGGCGCCGCGGGGAGACCAGCTCCCGTCAGCAAGAGCCCCGGGCGGGGAGTGGCCGACCGCGGGCGTGGCGGTCACCGCAGACGAGGCGCCCCGGGGCCGGCTGGGCTCCCCGGGGCCGGTTCCGCTTTTTATTCGCTTCCACAGGATTCGACAGCCGGGCTCCTGCACGCTTCCCGCAGCCGAGAGCCCAGCACGTGTTTACAGAACGCCCGGTGCGTCCCAGGCGGGGCCGGGGCGAGGACAAAAGCAATCGGAGCACAGGTTAGCTACGTGAACACACACGTCGACCACGAGAGCGGAGGGGCAGAAGCACTCGGGGGACCGCGGAGGGTCCCCTGCGGACAGGCAGAGGAGGGGTGCAAGGTAGGGCACCCCCAAACACATGCAGGGGGCAGGGGCTCGGGGGGTCCAGGTGGCCTGAGGAGAGACCCCTCTGGAGAGGCCGACCACGCGCGACCACTCTCCATGTCCACCCCGAGAGCTCGGCGTTGCCCCTGCCCCCAAGGGGGCCTCGGGAAAGGGGCCGGCCACCTGCACCCCACTCGGTTGGGGTGGGCAGGGAGTGGGGGACAGGGGACGGGGTGGGGGGAGTGAGCAGGACTTGGTCAAAGTCTCCCCACAGGAGAGGGAGCCGGGCTCCGTCCAGGGCGGGGACCTCGGAGCTGAGAGCAGTGTGGGTGCTGGGTGCACTGCCTGCTGCTGCGCCCGCTCCCCCCAACTAAGCGAAGTGCCCGCCCACTGGGCCGTTGTGGGCCGTCTCCGAAAAGGGCACATTCCTACGTCTCTGAGAGTGCGACTTTCTCCAACGAAAAGCGAAAGGACGCCTCCAAATCTGCCCTCCGTCCTTGCCACCTGTGTTTCAGTTGCAATGACTTGCCCTAATTTACAGCAGGGGCCCTGCGACACCGCCCCGCGGGATGCGGCCCACCCCCGGGACAGGGCGGAGATGAGCAGCCAGCACTGCTCTGGGAGGGGCCGTCTCCCCCCTCCCGCCCCCCAGGGCACAGAACTCCGAGGTCAGAAAACCTCCCCAGACGCGCCTCAGGGTCAGTCTCCTCTGGGCTGAGAGGCCCCAGAGCCACAGGGTTGCAGAGCTCAGACAGGCCGTGGGGAGGGTCCGGGTCCCCGTGCCCAGGGCAGGGGCAGGGGCAGGGGCAGGGGCAGGATGGCTGGAGAGGGGAGGGCTGGGCCCCAGAAACCATCAGGCCTCTATTTCCTACCCCCCCACCCCCACCGCCCCTGGCTAGCTCATCTCGGTATTTCCTCCCAACAACCACCCGGCCGGCCACCACCCCCACCCCCACAGAGGGGCCCGGCGCATTCTGCACGGTGCTGGCGCAGAGCTGATTATAAATATAGCACGGAATACTGCATGCAACGGAACAGCCAGTGCCAAGGTCAAGGTCAAGAGCTTTGACATCTGATGGACCAGGACCAGCTGGCTGGGGCACTTCTCCTCCGCCTCCCTCTGACCCCCGTCGAGCCAGCACGTGCTCGGGGGCCCCTTGCTGCTCTGCGGTCGACTCTCCGAGCATCTGAAAAAGCACCTCTGCCGCTTTTTAGGGTCCCACCGGCCTGAGAGGGGATCCCAGGGCCTTCTCCAGGGACCGCGGGCACGCCACGCCCGCCCGGGACCGTCCACGCGGTGTGGGCAGAGCTCAGGGACCTGACGTCAGACCCCGGTGCGGGGGGACATGCTGCGCCCCTCCGGGCCGGTTTCGCGCCTGCGCTCGGGGGTGGGGGGGAGGAGCAGCCGCCGCAGAAATGCAGCACCTCCCGTGTCCCCGTGCGGATGCGTCCTCGACGCCACCGGCCTGCGCCAACTTCCAACCCCACACCCGGACCGGTCACTGCGGCAGGACGGGCAGCCGCGCGCCCTCTCCTAGGCCCCGCTCCTGGGAGGACCGCACGTGTCAGGGCTGCCGGCTGTCCCCAGCGCCCGGGAGGGGTGACGGACGAGCTCCCCGGGAAGCCCTGGGGTCGGAAGGCCACCAGGAGGGGCCACGGGGAGACCCGGCCGACTGGCTCAGCTCCGGACGACGCCGGAGAGAAGGGGAGCAACGGGCCAGCGGCAGCCGGAACCCTGACGTCCCCGGGACAGCCGCCCCCCAACGCATCTCCTCCCCCCGCACACACGCACGGCAGCACGAGGCGGGCAGCCTCCCCGCACCCGCCGCGCTGGGCGCCAGTCCCCCTGAGAACGGGGGGTGGGGTGGGGGGGTGGGGGGGAGGCAGCGGCCGGGTGGCTGTCCGTCCAGCTCCCAGGCCCCCACCCCCGCCCGCCCCACCGAGAACTGGGGCTCCCAGTGCGTCAGCTCCTGCAGCTGCGTGCGGGTCCCACCAAGCCTGTGGGAGACGTCGGAGGCGACACCCCACTGCCCCCAGGGGTGGGGGCCGGCTGCAGGCTGGTTTTGTTTGTTTCCGGCAAACGGCGCCCGAGTTCCCCGGATCTGACAGAGGACGAGCTCATTCCGTCCCGGCTGGAGGAACACCACCTGCCCGGTCGCCGGCGCGCCCCCCTCCCCCGGGCACCCACTCTGCTCACCCTGCCTCCTCCTCCTCCCTCTGCCCCTGGACACCTTGGGGTTTAGGGCAGCGGCGGGGGTTGGGGGGCAGGGGGGGTGGCCTGTCCTCACGTCCCGGCACCGAGTGCCTGCCACCACCGGCTCGGGCCTGATCCCTCCCGGGATGCAGGATGGGAGCCGTCTTCCTGGCACCGACAAGGGCGCCCATGCCCCTTGGCCACCGCACACTCGCTCCTACGCAACAAAGACACCGGAGCAGGTGCAGCCGCAGCCGAAGGTTTCTCAGTCCACACACCCGCCGAACCAAAGCTCCTCCAGGGGAACGGAAGGGTGAGCGGCCTGCAGGGGGCCGTCCCCGGGAGGCAGGCCCTGGCCCCCGGCCCCCGGCCCCAGGCTCCCCGGGGCTCACCTCACGGTGGGAACCGCCCGCCCCTGAGGATTCCCCAAACCCCTCAGCACCCCCCGAAAGACAAGGCCAGGAGCACAAGGTGGGACTTAAAAACCGTCACCCGTGCCAAGTCCGGGACAGCCTGCGGTCCGGTTTCTGGCGGCTCCCTCGTGAGCCCTCCCCCACCTCCTCCTCCTCCCCCACCCCCCACCCCCGTCACCCTCGGGGCCAGGCCAGGCCGGCAGCGGCCCAGGCTGTCCGGGCTCCAGCTCCGCGCGGCCAGAGCCGCCGCCTGGCTCCCGAGGGCCCCACTCGCTGAGGCTTAAGGGGATCAACCCAGACGAGGAAGGGGGGGCGGCGGCCTCCCAGACGGGAGAAGGTTCCAGCAACCAGCTGGCTTCCCCTACCGAGGGAATTAAGACCAGATCAACGGTCACAGCGGCAGTTCCTTCTCTAAGTTCCCCCGACACACACAACCACACACACACACACACACAACCACACACACGCAGCGTCTCCTGGTCTCTGCAGAAGCAGCCCCGGAGGCGGCAGCCCCCATTGGACCTCAGCTGCGGGGCGTCCCCTCGAAGGCAGCGCAGGCTTGGGGCCCGAAGGCCCCTGGGCCGCCCCTGCTCCTCGGTGCCCGGCTCCCGCCCAGCAGGAAGGAGCCCACGACCAGGGGAAGGGACGGGAAGCCGCCCCCGGCCCCGCCATCCGGGGTGGGGGACCCCACCTCGGGGGTGGGGGCCGGAGAGCTGGCGGTCGGGAGCCCGACTGGGCGTCTGCTGGGTCCGCGGGAAACAGCTGCAGGACCGACCTCCTGGGGGGCGGGGGGACCTGGACACATGGCCAGCAGCACCGTCCTCTCCCCTGTCCACCCCCCCCCCACTCCAGGGCTACCACAGGTGACCCCGGGCCTCACTCTCTCAGGAAAGTACCCGGCCTCGGCTCACGGCTTCGCACGCCTGCACGCCTGTCCGTCCAAGACTCACAGAGAGCTCAGGCGCCCGTCACAGACGGGGGGACCAGCGGGGAGCGCCCACCGTCGGGCTCCCCGGCCGCGCTGGCTACGAGGGAGGGGTGCGGGGCCAGCACGAGCGTGAAGCCCCCCCCCCCCCCGGTGATGGGGACCACGGACACGCAGACCTCAGGTCCGGTGACCCGGGTTTGTCCCGCGCAGGCTGGCTTCTTCAGGCTGAAACCGGTGCAGCCGGGGTGCAGCCGGCCCGTGTCCGGGGGGCCGGCCCTCCCCCCGGAGCCTCGAGTCAGCCAGGGGCCGAGAGAGGGACACTCACCGAGAGGACGGGACCACAGTGAAGGGAGGCAGTGCCCCGGCTCGCCCGGCTGCGGGAGGAAGGCAGAGCCCGGTCTCCGGCAGAGCCGCCCGCCCCATTTATGGCCGTGGGGCTGCTATATATAGACCGGTGGCTCTCGCCCAGGCGGACGCCCACACCGTGAATCCCAGCCCGTCTGGGCGGGGACCGGCCCCGCTGCTGCCGGGGAAAGTCACACGGAAAAGGGACAGTCACGGCCTGCTCCTCTCTCCCCCCAGGAGGCGGTGGCACCCCTGCGGGGACCCGGGGAGGGGGCCGGGCGAGGGCACGTACCCTCCCGCGAACGTGCGAACATGAGTTCTCGGACGCACCCCCCACCCACCCGCCCGGGCAGCAGGCCGCCACGCACCTGCAGGGACCCAGCCAGCGGTCTTCCGCGGCGGCGCCGAGGCGGCGCGGCACCGGGCTGGGGGCCTCCGGGGCTGGTTCTCCCGAGTTCGCTTCAGTCTCAGAAGTGACTCAGCTGGGGCTCGGCTTCACCCTGGGGTGGAGTCCTCGAGACGGGCCTGCCTAACAGGGGCCCCTGCCTCGTCGGCAAAGCACTTGTATCGTTGCGGCCACAGACTAACCCCCGGAGAACCCAGGGAGCCCTCTCCGCACACGGCACACGGCACACGGCACACGTCCACACACAAGCAAGGCTAGACCGGCAGGGCCCCGGGCTGGGAGCTGGTGCGTGCCGCCCAGAGGAGGGGCCGGGGGGACGCCCGATCTTCAGAGGCTTTGCACACCCAGCTCAGCGCCAGGAGGCCCGCAGGTCACCCTCCGCGGGCTGTGCTCCCTCACCTGTAAAACCTGTGCAACAGCACCTGTCCTGTGCGTCCCTCGCAGAAATCAGAGGAGGTAATCCACAGGGAGTTCCCGAGAGCCTAAAACGTCTCCTCTCTCGTCTACCGGAGACACGGCCGGAGACCAGCAAAGCAGGTCAGCGACCCAGCCCCTCGGGCACCCACGACGAAGGCGTCCTCGTTCCCCCTCCGAGTGCCGCCCCCCCCCCCAGCACTTCCCCGGGGGTGACAGGTTTCCATCCGGCACCAGCTCCCCCCGCCCACTCGGAGGGGCCGGCGCTGAACTTAGAGCCCCCAGTGGGCAGCAAACACACGCAGCAGTGGGCGTGTGGCTTCCGTTCGCCCGCGCCCCCCGCTCGGGGGCCCAGCCCCGCCCCCCCGAGGCCCCAGGACGCAGAGGGGACGAGGACGACACCTGTCTGCTGCCCAGTGGCGTCTCCGTCACCCGGGCCAGCTCCTGGCTTCTCGTGAGAACAGGACCCGCCTCCTGGGGAGGACAGTCTCCTGGGGGGACACACCGAGGGGACCACCAGCCCCTCACCCGCACTCGGGGTTCAGGCCCCGGACGCAGGGGCTGTTTCCTGGAACCCTGGGGCCTTGGACAGGCCACACGGCTCACGCAGCTGGGACCGAGCCGGCCCCCAGCAAGACCAGCGCCACCGTCGGGACACGGATTAGCGGGTGGACACGGCCCCAAGGTCTCTGGGTGCGGTGAGGCCGGCGGGCCCCACACACGAGGAGATCGTCCACCCCGAAGCCCAGGCCACAGGAACCCAGACCAGGTGTCGCCACCATCAGTCACTGCGAACCAGCGACTCGGGGGCACACTCCCGGGCAGGACGAGGAGAAAGTCACGTCGTGTCCAAGGGGGTAAGGACAAGCACGGCAGGAGACCTGTCATCAGAGATGCAGCACAGGGGCCCTGGCTGCTGTGGCTCGGTGGGCTGGAGCGGCGTCCTGTAAACCAAAAGGTCGCGGGTTCGATTCCCAGTCAGGGCACGTGCCTGGGTTTCGGGTTCAATCCCCGGTCGGGGTGCGTGGGGGAGGAAACCAGTAGATGTTTCTCTCCCACAAAGACGTTTCTCTCCCTGTCCCCCTCCCCGCCCCTTCCCCTCTCTCCAAAATCAGTAAGCATGTCCTCAGGTGAGGATTTAAAAAAAAAAAAAGAAAGAATGCAAACCACAAGCAGTATCCACAAAAGAAGATCCTATGACCACACAAAGAAACGTTCAGAAATGAAGGGGACACCCTCCCCGCAGCCAGGCGAAGGGGGGCAGGTGACAGTGACGCAGCAGTGGCCCAGCCCCCAGTGCCTCCCGGGCAGCCACAAGGGGCCCCGGGAGGCTGACGGGACGACCCACGGAGCTCGGTGCCACGGCAGAGAGCCCCCAGGTCCAGGCCACGAGCCGGCACCACTCCTTCCAAGGCCGACGCTGGACGGGGGGGCCTCTCCCAAGCCCACACGTCCCTTCAGCCCCGCGCACCCCCTGCCGACCCCACCGGGGCGCCCCGACAGCCCCAAGGCACCTGCTCCCTGCTCAAGATGACACCCGGCCTGCTCAACGCACTCCCCTCGTCTGTGTCCCCCGTACCCCAACGAGGTCACGCCCCATGGGGGGCCCATGGCGGGGGCGGGGGGCAGACGCCCGGGCCAAGCTGGGCTTTCTCTCCCGCCGCTGCAGCCCCCTGCTGAAGGGCAAGCAGCCGGTCAGACATGACGTCTGGGCTCTCCCTGCGGCTCCCCACCCGGTCTCTGCCCGCTGTCCCCCACGCCGTGATTGAGTGGCCACCTCCCTCGGGCCCCAGGGACCCTGACCCTTCCTCCTCCCGGACACCCACAACCCCGGCCTTCTCTGGGCGACTCCCAGTGCACGCGGGGACACCCCCCTCTCCTCTCCTCGGCACATCCTCTCCAAGTAAGTGCCACTCTGCTCGGTCGCCCCCACCCCTGAAGCCACTTACACTGTGAATGGAAGCCCAGCACACGGACTGTGGAAGCCCGTGTCCGGCCAGCAGCACGCAGCCCCCCCCCGGGGAGCGTCCGGTCCACCCGTCTCACGGACCAACCCCGGAGCCTCGCTGTTGGCCCCTCACGCAGCCCCGGGGGCGCAGGACGCCCGCCCGAGAGAGGCTCCCAGCAGCGCGAGCGCCCGGCAGGCACGCGGCCAACAGGTCAGCAGGTGGGGCTCCTGCAACGGGGGCTGGAAACTGGGCAGTGGCCACCCTGCGGTCCTCCCCGGACGCCAGGGTGACAAGGTGACTCGGGGCATCTGTGACAGAGCCCGGAGTTTTTCCGTGTTTTGAAAACCCCGGCCCGTCCTGGGAGGCCTGGCAGCCGCGGCCGCTCCGGGCCCTGCAGATGGCCGGTGCGTGCTTGGCACGACCTCCGCGGACTCACCGACGCGTGGGGGTGGGGAGCGACGTGCCGGGGCCACGGGGACAGGGGCTTACGCAGAAGTGGGGGGGCTCCTCTGGGCCAGGCAGGGGGCTGGCTCCGTCCTCGTTTCTGGGTGCAGATGTGGCCCCTCGTCACCTGACAGCCTGTCCCTGCGGCGTCACTAAGCAGCCTCGCCAAGGCCCCGGGAGCGCCCTCCCACCTGGGCCCGGGGCTGCGGTGCAGGGCGCTGGCAACGGCCCGTCTCACGTCTGTTAGGCTGGGGCGGCGTGACCCCGGCACGGCCCCCTCCGCCGGCCGCCCTGGGCCTGAGCGGCCCCACTTGTGAGGTGAGCGCTGGGTCAGAGGATCCTCGTCGGAGCCCCCACGCGCTACGATTTCCCCCTGGGAGGCCGGGCACCGGGAAGGGGCATTAACACTCCGGGTCAGAGCCAGGACGCAGGAACCAGAGCCCAGGCCGGCCGTGCCAACAGGATTCCGTTCTGACGGTGCTGAAAGCCCGAAGATTAGGGCCGAGGCCACGGGCGGTGTGCTCCCGAGAACAGTGAGCGGCTGGAATGAGACACAGATGGGGGGGGGGGGGGGCCGGGCGCAGGCAGCTGGCAGGGCACCCTGTCCCGGAGAGGGTGGGCGTGCTGGGGAGGCAGAGATAGGCCGAGGGCCAGCCCCCTGCAGGCCTCTCAGATCCGGCCGGGACACCGGCCCAGAGGACACCCGCCGACTGAGGCCCGAAGTGGGGAGCCGATCGGCCAGGGTGACACGGGTCCACGGTGCAGTGGGTTTGGGCCAACTCACCTTCAGAGTCTTTCCCACAGGCCTCCTGGTTTCCCCTCCAGAGGGGGCTGGTTTCCCCAGGGGGAGTTTGCAGCCTGGCCAAGGTCAAGGTGAGGGTGAAGGCTGGGATCCAGTCCAGCACGTGACTCAGCCCAAACCCCACTGGGGGTTGGGCAGCCGCAGCAGGGGGAGTCCCGGGCCGCGGTCCTTGGGCCCCGGTCTGCTGAGCGGCTGCTCCTGACCCGGCGCATCACGCAGGGCTCTGGGGCCACGCCCCCCTGCGCCCACCGGGGTCGGAAACAGGCTCCGGAATCCGTGGGGCCTCGCTGGAGAGTCTAGTCACAGGTGTGCGGCGCCCTCATTCCCGAGAGCAGGCAGGGTGGGGGGCAGGGCTCGGGCCAGACCTGGGACCAGGGACTCGCTCTGCCAGCGACGGGGGTCTGAGCAGCTGACGCGGCCCAGTTTCCCCGAGACACGGAGTGCACTGGCTCGCTCTCCCCGTCTTCCTGGCACGCCCGCCCATCACGCCGGGGACCGGGTCCCCCTCCCCCAAGTGCAGCCAGGAGCCAGGGCTCCTCAGCCAGCGACACGATGCAGAGGAAGGTGTGGAGGAAGGTGCAGGGTTAACCCGAGGCCAAGACAACGCTCACCCATCGCCGCAGGCAGGCGAGCTCTCCACACCCCCCTCGGGTTTGGAGGGGGGTCAGCCCACTCCCCAGTCCTTTCTCAGGCGCCTGGGCGCCTCCAAATCCGGTCTGCGCTGCGGGACTGGGCACCGAGAGCGCCCCCTCCCGGAGGTCCTGCAGCAACCCGCCCGCAGGGGCGCTGACCCGGCGTCCTGGCCCGCTGCCCGTCCCGAGTGCGCCTGCCGACCCTCGGGCAACCGGACTGGACCACGAGGCCCGGACGCCACGAAGCCGCGTGGACCCGCACAGGACTGAGAGGCAGGCCGCGCCCTCGAGGCCGCGGTCCGCCAGCTTGACGCCGAGCCTGGGGCACAGATCGGTTTCCATGCCAACGGACTCCTCGAGTCTCTGTCCCGTCGGCCCCTCCTCCATCCGTCCTGCGCCGGGAGCGGGTCCTGTTCCCACACGCGGTTTCCCGACCTCGCGCCCCGGCCCCTTGGGAAACGGCGGTCCCTGAGTCACACAGGCCTTCTGAGTGCCGCCCCACGACAGCAAGAGCACATGCGGTCGATACAGCCACCGACATCCTCAGTGATGAGGCCCATTTCGACCCCTAGACTCCCGGAGGTCCGTCAGAGGTCGCGGGGACACGACCCTGGAACCTCCACGGTTGACCTTCAGGCTTCAGGCTCTTCCCGAAGCGAGTGTTCAGCTTCTGTCCACTAGAGGGCGCACGGGACACGCAGAGCCGGCTTCCTCCCCCTAAAAGGGGGGAAAATCTTCTGTTAAAAACAGCTCGGAGAAGATACTCGAAAGCGTTTTACAGGAGGCAGTAAACACTACAATCAATCTTAACTAACTGCGCTACCAATAACCTTTTGCAATTCTGGAAAAAACTGCATCAATCCGAACTTGGCTCCAGCTCGGCCCAGTAAGAGTAACTGTATCGCCCCAGCCACAGGGTGAAAAGACCCACGTGGGGTGAAGGCAGTTTGGTTACTTGTAGCAACTCTGACGTCAACACCAGTTTTCAAAAGTCTGCAGGCGCGTGCCTCTGTGTGCGTGGGTGCACGTGTGTCTGCGTGTGTCTGCATGGGTGTGCACTGGTGTGGGGCGTGTGTGCCCAAAGGTTTGCTCACACACCCGTCCAGGTGTTCGTGTGCAGGTGCGTTCAGTGGGGGAGTGGCTGCGAACGGGCTCGGGGTTCTTTGGGGGGCGACGGAGGTTTCTAAGACTGCGTGGTGGGCGCACGGCCCTGTGAATGCACTGAAACCAGGGGGCTGCGGGCGTTCGGTAGGAGACCTGCATCATGTGTGAGCCATACCTCCACCGAGCTTCAACAGAATGCAAACCCCGTTAAAATGTGACATGGTAAAAGACAGTTCTGGCGATACCTGAGATGATACAAAACCACAGAAAGGATTTACCAAGATTTTAAAAGTAGCTAAGAGAGCTTCTAGAAACAAAAATTACATAAGCAAAGACAAAGACACAGCGGATAAATGTAGCTGCAGGCACAGCCGCAAGAACCGGAGTATGCGTCGGAATAGATCATCCGGAGACAGACACGCTACGCATCCAGAGAGGAAGTGTGAGGGCTGTGGAAGCAGCGTGAGACCGTCTAGCACACACTGTGTCAGAGAGCAGCAGCCAGAGGCGAAGCGTGAGGAGACGACGCAGCGCCCGCCCCAGAGCTGCTGAGGAATGGGGGTGCATGGGCTCCAGCTTGTGACCGGCGTCCAAGCCGGACAGAGGAGGGGTCCACCCTGAGGCGACCGGGGAGGAGCCGCAGGGACCAGACACCGAGGGAATCTGACCCCCTGCGGAGGCTGTGAAGGGGTTGCCCTCGGGGCCGAGAGTTTGAGGACCACAGAAGCTTCTAGAGCGAGCCCCACGCACGCCGCAGGGAAGCACCTGCCCGCCCGGAGCTCCAGAGAGCGTGTCCTGTAACAGAGCCGGCGAGACTGGGAGAGGCCCCGTGGGGAAGGCCGCCTCCAAAAACCACGGAGGACAGGAACGGGGCGCAGGAGGCCAGCCCCGTGCCCGTGCGTGCGTGCAGGCTCCGTGGGAACAGCGTTTAATCGGGCGACCTGAGAGGTTCTTGGCAGCTAGTGAGGTCCGCGCCCCCGCCCACGCGTGGGGACTCGCCTCCTGCGGGACGGGAGGGACTCGCCGCAGAGGACCGAGGGGGCCCGTCCAGTGCACACGGAGGAGCGAGCGTCCCGGGGCCCAGGCCCGCCCTGGAGACGGGCAGCGCTGACACTCTCCTGGGCTGTGAGCACGAAACAAAGCGGAAACAAAAGGCGTCGGTGAGCAGGAGCCATGGGGGCCTAACCCGCAGCGTTCGCTGCCCGGCCCTCCACACAGAGAGCCTGCGGGCCCGGCCGCGGGTGACCCAAACACAGGGGGCGGGGGCTCTCTGGCTTCTGGCGGAAGCGCAAAAAGTTTGCAGTTCCGGGAGCAGCCTGCTGTCCGCCGGCAGAGGACACGTGGGAGGAGTCTGGGGTGGGAGCCAACGTGGGCACGAACAGCCCAGGTCACGGTGAGGGGCACCTGGGCGGGCTCACCTGCTCCCTGGGCCCTGCCCCGCCTGAATAGCAGCGGCTGTCCAGTCCTGGGCTTCACTGTCTCCTGGCGCCTCCTGGCTCCTGCTTGGACAGTGCGGCTTTCCAACCCCAGGGCCCGCGGCGCCGGGACACGGGAGCTTGTCGTGTGAAGGAGCAGAGCTCAGAGGCCCCACAGCGATGCGTTCACTCCAGCCGGGTGTCCTGCTCCCCCGCCCCCAGCGCAGGGTGGCCTGGGAAGCCACGTGCGGTCTGCGGCCGTCCCCCCACGCACTGGGCCTCTCAAAATAATCTGTAAACCAACGAGGCCCCCATGGCAGAAAACAATGGGTAGGTATGAGTTCACACTTGCAAAGGGAAGTTTTTAGAGGAAAATGCTTCTACAACGTTTGAAACTGAGACAGGAAGTGCAGTACAAACTATACAGATGTATTTGCTCACATGTAACATTTGCTTACAAAGTTCCTGTACGTGTAGGTAATAGACAGACACAGCAACTCTGTAGCAAGTTGAGGAACAGCCTCGACATTTCCCGCAGGAAGTCAGGCCGCCGCGGAAATGCACCAGAGCACTCACTTCCTCACTTTTAACCCTGGTTGGAAACTTTTCAGAAAACGGTGCTGGCTCAGTGCAGACTGACAGAGTCAGCTGGGGAGTGGGGGCACTGGGCCCTCTGCTGGGAATTAGCCGTTTCTGGTAAAACTCTACCCGCATTCCTGACCGTGGGACTGCCGGGTGCAGGCGTGGCCGGGAAAGGAGCCCTGGGGGACGCACCGCAGGGACCGGGCGGAACCTGGCCCCGAGGCACCCGCCCTGTCACACACCCACGCCCTGGGGGCGCAGCTCCGGGCTGCAGCCGGTGCGCGTCCCCAGCACCAAGTCCGGCCCCGCTGGGTCCCAGGAACCGGGCTCCAAGGTCGTTCACAGGAGGGGCCACGGCGGGAGCCCCGAGCTGGCAGGGGGGAGGGGGGGAGTGGGACGGAGCAGGGCGGGGACACAGGGACCTGGGGGGGGGGGGGTGACGCTGCTCCCTCTCAGGCGGACCACTTCTAGGCTGCAAATGCCAGACGGGACTTCTCTCGCCGCCTTTCATCCCCGGGCCGGGCTGGGGTTTTCCAGGGGCTGAGCCCCCTGCCCTGGGTCACCGGAGCCACCCTGGTCGGCCGCCGGAGTGACCCAGAGCACAGGCCAGCGGGCTCTCGGGGACGGCGCCCGTCTGCGTGACCTCACGAGCACAGACCAGACGGTGTCACCCGGGGATGTGCCCCCGTCACGGCCCGCTGCACCACCCCCGAAAACACAAACGCGGGTCAGTTCTGTGAACGGCAGGCGCTTCCCGCGTGCACGCGCATCGAGAGTGAAGTTAAACGCAGAGAAAGGGTCTGAGTGCAACCTGCGGCCCCGATCGCCTCCCAGAGGCAGCAAAGTCCGGGGGACACGGTGGCTTTCCCCTCCTTCGGTCTCCGGGACGTGCAATGTGTCGTGTCCCCAGCAGGTGGCGGTATGGGGCACACACCGCACAGGCCGCACAGGCCGCACAGGGGGCCAGGATGGGTGTGTGCTTGGGGTCCCGGGGGGTCTGGGAGAGCAGAAGTCAGACCCCTGGCCCCACCTGGGCCATGGCTGGTCTCCGGGCCCAAAATGCAGGGGCTGCAGCGGGACTCGGGGGCGTCTGAACTTGACCTGAACGGGAGGGAACAAACGAAATTCCCCCAACACACTCGCTTGAAAAGTGGGTAGGCGCGCGGATGCACGGCCTCCCACGGAGCCTCCGTGTGGAGTTCACGAAGGGGAGCACCTGGCCTGCATCTCTCGGCCGAGCAGTTCCGGCCCGGGAGGGGCCGGTCCCTGCGCTCCCGCCGCCCGCAGGGCCTGCCTGCCTGGGCCCCCCGCCCGGCTCGGGGCTGCTCCGTCCTGCTCTGTGTATCCACCCCGGTGACGGGTGATTTTGTGACCTGCCCCCGGGGACCCAGACACAGCTCTGCGCCCGGGCCTCGGGGCCGCGCTCCTGGGCTGGCTCTGCCCCTCGCCGCCCCCCCCCCCCCCGCCCCCTAAACAGTCAGGAGTGGACACTTCTCAGACCGACACTCTCATGTCACCCCCCCATTCTCTCATGCGTGTACCCCAGGTGCAGGGGCATTCGAACCCTGCCGAAGGAACACCCAGTAAGGACACAGAGCGACAGAGGGGGAGGGAGGGCGTCCATTCCTGGGGCCCCGAGCCGGAGGGCGACTTGCGAGCTCGCGGAGAGCGCCCAGAGCCGCCCCGCTTCCCCAGGAGCTCCGTGAAGGGGCCCCTGTGACCCTGAGTCAGCAAGTGGGGAGTCAGGAAGGGCGCGTTCTCTCTGCGCTGCAACGCCCGCTCCGGGCGGCAGAGGGCGCTGTGCGCTGCCCGGCCCGGGCCCTGGACGCGCGCCCGGGGGAGCCAGGGCAACCGCGAGGAATGCAGCCCCGAGGCGCGAGGTCAGCGGGGAGAAAGGGCCTTTGTGCGTCCGGGCTCATTCCCACGGTCACTGTCAGACACGCAGGAGGACAACGGACACTTGTCCTCCTTTCTGTGCCTCCGCGTCTGCGGGGCCGGAGGGGAGGGAAGCGTCTTGGACGCAGAGCCCGGCCGGCAGCTCAGCGATTCGGTCTGTCCGAGTCCTGCCCGGGCGGGCGGAAGCGGGGACCGAACCGCGGGGAAGGGGGCCGGCCGCTGGGGAAACGCCGGGCGCCGTGAGCGGGGCCAGCGCCCCGCCCCCCCCACCCCACCCCCGGGGCTTGGGACCCCGTGAGAGCGCTCCCAGGGCGGGGCTGCCCCTCGGGGGAGGACCCCCGCCTCCCTCCCGGCCGCCCCCCACCCAGCCCCTGGCTCCTCCGCAGGCCCCTCCCCGCCGGGGGAAAGCACCCCCCCCCCCCGCCGTCGGGCTCCCAGACCACACGGGAAGCTGAGCTCAGGGCCGCAGAGGCGGCCCCGACCGTCTGGGGGTCAAACCAGTCCCCGCTGGACCCAGAGTCACATTTTTCAGAGTAAACACGTGCAAATAGCAACCGCTGTTAGGCAGGGACTCGGCTGAAAGAGGAACCTAACTCTTGACCCCGTAGTTCCCAGGGAAACGGCGTTTTCAACCTCAGGGCCCTGAGGCCAGGCTGCCCGCAGCCCCCTCCGGGCCGGACTCCGGGTGCGGTGCATACTCCGGGCCCGGTGGCGCCCAGGGGCCCGGTCGCCGCCAGCTGCTCCAGCTTTGGTTTCCAGGCTGTGCTGTGGCCGCAGAAGGAAGTGTGCTCCGGTGCACAGGGCAGATGCCCGTCCATTTGCACAAAAAAGTGGGGGGGGGGGTGTTGGATTTGAATCTCACTAGCAGGCGAGGCGGCAGCGTACCGGTTTACCTGGGCGGCAGGTCGCTGGGCGGGCCGGCGGCTCCGTCAGGTGGGAGGGGCGCTGCAGGCGCAGCCCCCCCCACACACACACAGCAGAGCTGTCCGCCCACAGCCCACAGACGGGGAACACAGACACCCCTCACGGGGCGGAGACAGTGAGAAGGGCAAACACCAGACACCCGACAGCTCCGCCCACCTGCGCCCCCCATGCGACACCCACGGACACGCGTCCTCCGCGTGAGCCAGCCCCGTGGGGACAGAGGGACAGACGGACGCACGGACAGACGGAGAGGGGGCAGTAGTCACCCGGGGCGTGCTGGGCCTCCGCCCCAGGAGGAGGTTGGCTGCAACCTCCGTCCCCGCGGTCTGTCACAAAGTCAGTCACGCTGACTCGTGAAACTAATTTAAATGTTAAATTCTGTGCAGAATATCACATGTGCACGTGTGTTGACGGGGCAGGTGGAGAATGGGGGGGACTTGGGCTCTCGGTGCCGGAGCAAAGGGCCTTGTGTCTGGTCTGCACCCCGGGGACATTCAGCCACCCCCCACAGCAGGCGCCCAGCCATGCTGCGTCCTCCCGCCCTGGCCCGAGTCCGGCTGCGCTTCTCAGGCCTCAGTGACCACCCTCCCGCCGCATCTCACACAGGAGCCACCACGGGAGAGGAGGCGGCTGGGAGGGCAGGCCGGAGGGTCAGGGCAGGGGGCCGCCCCCGTCCGCCCCCCCCACACTCAAGCCTCGGGGCTGCGGCACCTGCAGAGTGGGCTTCCTGCGGCCCGGAGGGGGGCTGGGCACGCGTTTGCGTGGGGACGCTGCCCGTGGGTGGCGACCGCCCAGCAGACGAGGAGCCTGGGCTGCTGAGTCGGTGCCCCTGGCCGCCGGCTCACGGCCCAGCCCAGGCCACCCGCCGTCAAATCGCCTCCTTCACGAGGTGTGGCCGACTTCCCGCCCCACCGAATCCACCGAACGAACTCAGGCCAGGTTTCTCTCCCCACGTACCGGGCACTTCCACGCTGGGCACCTCAAAACATGCAGCATTTCCCATCAGGCCCTGAGGGTTTGCACTTTGGAGAACAGTTAACGCTTTCCAGATTCACGGCTTGGAAACTTTCCACCCTTATGATTGTGTTTACGGTACAGTGCGATCACGTCTCTCTGCGGAATGGAAACCAAACCACTGCGCAGGAAATGCCGCGCGCACGGTGATCCTCCGGGCAGAGCGGGGTCTGCAAACACCGCCCGCCGTCCACAGAGCCGGTGCGAACGGACGGCCCGCTCCAGGGACCCGCCCAGTCCCGGCGAAGCGGGACCGTGAGGACGTCCCAGCGCAGGGGCGCCCCGAACCCTGACCGCGCGCCGGGGCGTGTCCGCCCTCCGCGCTCCTCGCCGACGCGCCTGCGCGGGGTCAGGTGCTGCAGCACGGCCGGCCTGTGACCCTGGGGGTGGTGGACACACGGGGTGAGGAGAGCGGGGACAGGGAAACGAAAGCCAGGAGCGAGAGTGCGAGAGGCAGCTGGGGTCGGGGCAAACTCTCTGCGAACAGCCAGGCCCGCGCCCCGGAGCAGGCGCTCCACCTGCTCCTGCACCCGTCCGCGTGTCCCGGGAGCGGGCGTTTGGGACGAACCCGAGGGCCGTGTGAGCGGCGGTGCCGCGGGCCGTCTGGAACCTTCTCCAGGACGGCGTTCCCTCCTCTCCCTCCGCTGGCGCCTCTCCGTCGATTCCGGCCGGGCCGTGGGGAGTCCCGCCCGCAAACCGCGTGGGCGCCTGTCCTGGCCCAGCCACAGGCCGGGAACCTGGGGATACGGGGGACGGGAGGAGGCCCGGATCTTCCCGGAGCTGGGTTTCTGGGGAGGACCACGGACACGGCGCACGAGCAGACAAAGACGTGCTCCCCGTGGACAAGGACAACGAAGCCACGGTGCGCAGGACACTGTTAATGCGGACGTGACCCGGCGGCAGAGTCACGAGAACCGCCGTGAAAAACCGAACGGGCCGCAGGAGCCGCAGGGCCCGGCCGGGGGCAGGCCGTCTGGACAGGGCCGAGGGGGTGGGCGGTGGGCCCTGGGCCGGAGCGCCGGGCGGAGGGTCACCGAGCGCAGGCTGGGGGACGGGTGCCCTCGTGAGGGTCAGCGGTGGCCGGAGTGGCTGGGAAAGCGCGCCCGCGGGATCGGTGGCCGGAGGCGGCGCGGAGGCCCGAG
This sequence comes from Phyllostomus hastatus, assembly GCF_019186645.2. Classification (NCBI taxonomy): domain Eukaryota; kingdom Metazoa; phylum Chordata; class Mammalia; order Chiroptera; family Phyllostomidae; genus Phyllostomus; species Phyllostomus hastatus. The sequence continues at coordinate 45,607,807 of NW_025334032.1, forward strand.
CGGGGCGGAGCCACAGAGCCCGCGGGCCAGCGGGGGAGTCTGGGCTTCCTGCTGCTAGGGACCCGCAACCGTGGTCGTAGTGGGCGCACCTGCCGATCCGCACTGAACGCCGGGACCGCTGTCGGCGTCCCCGTGCGCTGCAGCCCCGTCCCGGGGCCCTCGGCGGAGCGCGAAGATCTCTTTCCTGGGACCCGAGGCGCCCTGGACCTCGGGGGTCAGTGCCGGGGCGGCCCGGGCCACACCTGGGGGAGGAGAGCGGTCCGGGCGCCCCCTGGCGGTGCAGGGGGGGATTCCCCTCTGTCTGCGAGGGCCTCCTGGTGGTGGGGGGGGGGGGGGCGGTGCCCGGGGGGGCTGGGGTCAGTGAGTGGCCGCCTGGAGCCCAGAACAGAGCCCGGCACCGCGCAGGCGCTCAGCACCAGCCGGCCACCACCTAGAGGAGGTTTCGGGGCGCTGCGGGGGGGAGCTCTGTCCCCTGGGTCCACATGGAGCCCAGGCACTCATACCCGCACCGGAGTCGGGGAGGCTGCCGGGTGCGGGACAGGTTGTCCGGGCCAGGGGCCCAGCACGGGACACCCGCCACCAGCAACTCGGGGCGCGGAAGGGAGGGGGCCTCTAAACCATCGGGCACCGCGAACTCTTCCCCACAAACATCCGTGTGCCGGGAGAGTTCACACCGCAGCCCCCCCCGCCCCCCCCCCGTGCCGGCTGACAAGAACACCAGCGCAGGTGAGGCGCGCTCCTCCCGCTCCCCTCCGGGCCCCGACCCCCGCGGGAGACCCCTCCCTGGCTGGCCTCAGCAGCCCACGTGCTCTGCGCCCTGACAGCTGCGCCCGAGGGTCCGAGGCGGAGCCGCACTCCGACCGACCGTGGAAACCCCGATCTCAGCAGAGAGAAATGCTGAAGCTGCAGGAACGTTCAGACACTTAATCACACGTTTGCCAGGAAACGCCGCCGACGGAACTGTGGGAAGCAGCCAGTTCAGGTCGCTGAGCTCCTACCTCCACCTTGGCCTAGGAGTATTCTCTTCGCGACACCCCCTCCCCCACCCCACCCCACCCCTGCCGTGAATGAAGAAAGATGTCACGAGGAAAACAAATACGTTTGCGAAGAACCTTCATGACTTAACAGGAACCCCGGGGCCCCTGCTCTTGCTGAGTGCAACCTGGGACAAGGAATGTTTGGGTCAACACATCTCACGCCCCTCGTGGGTGGGAGGCTGAGCGTGGACACGCAGGGGCGCTGGGTGTCAGGGCCTGAAGGGCACCCTTGCAGGACACGGGGAAGGGGACAGGGAGGGGGCAGGCAGAAGCATGACCCTCTGCCCCTCAGAAGGACTCCAAGTCCCTGTGACTCAGCAGCTGTCACCGGAAGGACCCTCGGGCCTCGTCAATGTCCTCCTCACAGGTGGGCAGGTGGACCTTGGCTGGCAGCGCCGCCCCCCCACCCCACCCCACCCCCAGCCCACCTTTGAGTCTGTTTTCCGTAGCGCACGCCTCGCCCGGGGCGCTGCCTCGGGCCCAGGCAGGGACAAGCCATCCACACAGACTTCAGGAGCACTGGCATTTTCCAACGATTTATTCACCACGGGGGAAACGGACACACACGATTTACAGCCTGGGACGGGGGTCAGCACGTGGCCTGCGCAGGCAGCAGGGGCAGCCGGAGCGGGGCCCTGAACGGGCCGGTCAGTCTCCTACGCGGCCACACCGCACGGTGAGCGGGCCTCAGTGCGCAGCGCGCCTTCCGCTCGGCGTCCCTTCAAAGGAGTCCCTCGGCCGCAGGAAAGCGCCCGGTTGCCAGGGCGGCGCCGGGGGGCTGGGGTCGCGTGTGGTGCAGGCACCGCCTTGGGGTCGGGTGTGGAGAGGACGCAGCCCCCGACAGAAATTCAGACGCAGCAGACAGGCGTGCGCACGCAACCCCTTCTGAGCGCTGGTCCTCTCTCGAGCACAGCAATAATGCAGAGGGGAGGGGAGAGGAACATCCACTTTTCAATGCAAAAATAAAACGTTCCATAGTAAGCGAGGAAGGCACCTGAAATAAGACCGAACACCAAGGAGCGCTTCCGTGGACATTCCCCCGCGGAGGTGTTACCACAAAGAGGCTGGAAGGCTCCCGGCCCCAGGGAGAGGGGGCACCCAAAGAGCATTCCCTTTCAAACGCTCTCAGAGGAAGTCACCCAGGAGACCCGCCCGCAACCTGCCGCCCCCAGAACTACCAGCGCTGACAGCAAAGCGAGCGGGCAAAGGACCAGATGGTTGTTTTCTCAGGCATTTGTAACCAAGCTGATACAGGTGACCGTTGCAACTAAGTAGCCAAAGGATTTCCACAGCGTTGGTTCTCCTGAAGGAAAAGAAACTCAGAAGTAAAATCACCAAGTTCCAGACACAGCACGGGGGCCGTTCGACAGAAACTGAAGGCACTCCCGCCATCCCCTTGGGTTCCACGAGAACCTCGGTGGACCACAGAAGAGTCACCGCTGGTCCTCGGACCCAGAGACCAAGCCCTCCTGCGCCCCCGTGTCCCCTTGCCTGAGGGCTGGGGCAGCTGTCCTGAGTGCATCCGCTTCGCTCCACGGCGGATCCCAGGTGGAGACCGCTTTGCACCAACCGTGTCCCAGCGCAGTGTCCGGTGCGGACTGAGAGCACCACACAGAGCGTGGAACGTCCTTCCGCGGAACCGCGGTGCCCAGGCCCCTCCCCCACCCAGCCTGTCCAGTCTGCAGTCCTGCTCCGGCCGCTCTCCCGTCCGTGTAAATCGGTGCCAACCCCGTGGCTTCTCCCCGAGCTGGCCCGCAGAGCGGAACAAACTGGTCCCCGTGGCCTGCCGGGTCCTCCAGCGTTGGGTGTGACATCCTATGCAGACGTGTGACACAGAACATTCCACGTCCTGTCCCCGCCCCGCCAGGTGTCCGTGTGTGTCGAGACAGGTGTGGCCGCCCACACCCGACATCCAGCACTTTGTCCGAAATGGTAACCACCACGGGAACGATTCCCCAGGTGCAATCACAGTGACACCAGTTCACGCCTGACACTCAGGCAATGAAAAGGTCAGCCCGGTTCCGCGTCCTCTGAACACTTCGGCCCAGATCATAAGAGTCTGCAGACACGTGCACTGCGACACGGAACACACACTTACTTTAAAAGAACGTGATTTGTTTCCTTGGGCTCCGAGTCCTCCTCCCACCAGGACTCCCCCTCTCCTGCGACAGGAGGCCCGTTCCGTTCCTAAGACGAGGAGCCCATTTGCTGAGCCATCTCCTCCTCGGGTCACGAGCCAGCAGCATCCGAGTCCCCTGAACTCCCACCGAAACTGTGAGGGACTGCGTCCCTCCGGCCCGGGCATCAAGCTCGAGCTGGTCACTTGCAAACGTGAGTCACGGGGACTCTCAGGACCGCAGACGCCTTGTCCGGGGCACAGCCCGGTCCCCAGCTGCCCGCAGCCGCAGGGTCCCCCCTTCGCGGCACGGACCAGTGAGAGACACGAAGCTCCGTGTGACGCCGCCCGGTCTCGCCCCGGGAACTGCCACCGCGTGATGCCCAGTGCCAGCAGAACGTGACTGGGCACAGAATCCAGGTGAGCACGCATGTTGTCCTTGAACTCTGAATAGTCAGTAAGCCCCGTGGGTCCGCATTGGCAATGTACAGCGTTAGAACAAAGGGGTCGAGCTGGTTGTGGTTAGCCCTTGTGCCCGTCAAAGTAGTTCCGTGCTGACTCTGTGATGGCACTTCGGAACTCACAGCCGGGAACACACAGTGTTGACCGGACGAACCGCATCATGCATGCCTGCTCTGTCCCCTTAGATCCCCATGTCACTCTGCCACGTGCTCTTAGAAGGGTATTGTATAAGATCCGCTGCCCTCACCAGAATCCCACGATGCTTGCTGACCACAGCAGAGGTGGAGGGTTCACAGGGAGCTTGCCTTCAGCTCCGTCAGCAGCGGTGAGTTTAACCTTCCTTGGGGCGGGGGGAGTACTTCCCTCCTTGAGTCCGTTATAAAGTGTGCAAGTGATGAGCCTCTTCTCTGCCTGCCAACGGTTAAAACAGGCCAGCACCTTGGCTGCCGCCAGCGTTTCCTCGCCCAGATATGCTCTTGGGAAACATTCAGCCTCCAAAGATTTGCAATCCAAGTAACAGTCCGTCGTCACTCCACCACGGGGTGTAATTATTAACATGCCTTAACTCGAACACGTGACACCCGCCTGAGTCGACAGCGAGCTGGAGCCTTTTGGGGCGTGGGTGGGGCCGCCCCCACCTGCGACCAGCGGGCGGCAGAGAACGTGCGGCCGCTGCTTACTGGACGAGAGCTCGAGTCGGTCACCAAAGGTTTTTACCTCGAATGCGTGTGCATTTGGAGTTGAGCCAACCAAAGCCCGAGCCCGCGGTGGCAGGACCCTCCTCTTGCGGCGGTGGGAGGGCTCTGCTTCATGTCCACCCTCCAGCCAGAACATGCGCGGGTCCCCGTGGTCGCTGATGGGGCTCACCTAGGCCCCCTTGCCGCACCAGCTCCGCCCGGCCTGCTGACGGCCGGTGAGCTCCGCGGCCCCGCAGGGCTCCACCTGGCCGCCTGCCCACTCCACTCCACTCCTGGATGCACCGTGGGCCCGCCGGCCCGCCCTGAGGCTGCTTCTTTTGGTCACCCCTCCCCAGGGTACCTGTCCCCTTGCATCCCCCGTCTCACACCATCTACCCGACAAGCAAAGCGAAGCGAAAAGGAACACGCGAGGTCGAGAAGCGGTTCTTCCGCCAGCGCCGCGAACAGTCTGGGAGGCCCCGCCACGCGCTTCTCACCTCAAAGCCTCAAAGGACCCGGTGGCCCTCAGCCCGCCCCGCCCTCTCCCCTCCCCTCCACCGCTCCCTCCGCCCCTTCCCAGTCCGGACGCTCTGCACTCTGGTTTCTGCTCCCTGGCGTCCTCCCCGTCCTCCGCTCCCAGGAGGCCTTCCCCGTCCCGGGGCCGCCAGAGAAGACGCCCGGGGCACCCCGGCTCGCCCTAATCGGGGCCCTCCTCGCCTCTGTCTGGCTTCTCCGGCAGGTTGAGCACGAAGGGAAAGAGCGCGCCACGGACATCCAGGGGGGCGCCCAGCGCCTCGGCCTCGAAGCTGCCTCCCGCAGCCTCCTCCGCGCCGGGCTCGCGGTCCCGCGGAGGCACGAAGCGCCAGGTGCCGGCGCGGCTCACGCAGTAGATGCGGTCGCCCAGCGCCGCGCAGCGGAAGGGCTGCAGGCCTGACGGTGCGCCCGGGGGCCGCAGGTGCGAGGCGCAGCGGCTCCACTGCTTGGCCAGGCAGTGGTAGCGCAGCACGCTGACCCCGCCGGCTTGTCCCGCGGCCTGCGCGTCGCTGCGGCCCCCGCACAGGTCGAAGCGGTAGATGAAGCCGTCCAGCGCCACCATGTCCGCCGAGCGCTCGCGGCTGCTGCTGCACGGGCACTCCTGCCACTCGTCGCGCCGCGGGTCGTACTTGAGCAGGCGGTAGAAGAGCGAGCCCCCGGACACGTAGATCTCCCCGTTGCAGGTGGCGGCCTCGTGCGCCACGGCGAAGGCCCCCCGCGGCAGCGGGGCCACGGCGGCCCAGCGGTCGGCGCGCGGGTCGTAGCGCTCCACGCTGAGCAGGCACTCGCCGCCCACGGCGTACAGGTGGCCGTCCAGGGCCAGCAGCTGCAGCTGAGAGCGCGCCTGGCGCAGCGGCCGCACGGTGCTCCAGCGGTCCGTGGCCGGGTTGTAGCAGAAGACCTGGTCCGAGGGGCGCGCGCGGCCGTCGGGGCCCGCGGGCGCCACGCCGCCGGCCACGAAGAGGTAGTTGTAGAGCACGCACAGGCCGCAGCCCCGCGCGGGCGCGCCCTCCGGCAGCCGCGTCAGCTCGCGCCACTCGCCGGCCTCCTCCTGCCAGCAGTACACGGCGGCGTCCCCGCGGCCCTCCGCGTCCCCCGACGGGCTCTGCGGCCGGCTGCCGGCGCGCTCCCCGGCGGTCCCGAGCGCGGCAGCCAGCAGGTGGGCCCGGCCGGCGCGCAGGCGGCGGCGCAGCAGCAGGTCGCGCTCGGCCCCGGAGAGGCGCCCAAACACCGCGGGCTCGCGCAGCACCTCCAGGTAGTGGTCGCTCATGAAGCGGTAGGCGGCGTCGCGGAGCTCCGTCAGCCGCTGCCTCTTGGCCGCGCTCAGCACCTCCAGGCAGTTGGCGAGACTCAGCTGCGGCGCCACGGCCTCGGTCGCGCGCTGCGCGGCGCAGGGCAGCTGCAGGCGGCGCGCGCCCGCCACCACCTCGGCCACGTTGTCGGGGCGCACGCCCGCCATGCGCCCGCTGTACGCGTAGGCCAGCAGCAGCCGCAGCGCCGCCCAGCCCACGCCGGTCACCCGCAGCACGTCCCGCGACGCGCGCGCACGGAAGTAGTCGCTGCGCGCCGCCAGCACAGCCTTATGTGCCCGCAGCCGGCGGCCCGACACCTCGATGACCAGGTCCGGCTCCCCGTGCGCGGGCCCGACGCCGGGGGGCACGGGCGCGGGGTCCTCGGGCTCCTCCCAGGACGCGGGCTCCTCCGGGGACGCGGGCTCTTCCGGGAACGCGGTCTCCTCGGAGTCCTCGGGCGACAGGGCGCCGGAGCTGCTGACTTCCCACTGCCTCTCCACCACCCGCTGGCCACTGCGACAGGAGGGCGGGGAGGCCGCTGCGCCCTCCGGGGCGGAGGCGCGGGACTGCGGCGGGGACTCGTCCCCGGAGCTGAAGCACAGGGACGCGCTGAGGCTGCAGGGTGACTGCGCCGGGGACACAGCGCCCCCCCCCGCGGCTGCATCCGGCAGCTGCAGGCTGCCCTCTCCCGGAGCCTCGGGCGCGCCGCTGCCCCCAGCCTGGCCACACACCCCCTGGGCCAAGAGGCCCCGGGGCTCGGGGCCGCCGTCGCCCCCCGGGAAGAGGACACAGGGGGCCACCGGATTCTCCATGGCAGCGCCACCCTCCCCTCAGGAGCCCACCATGACTTCGGGCTGCTCAAGGTCGAAGGGTCCTCTGTGGCCTCGGGCCGTGGCAGGGGATCAGATTTTGCTTCTGGGTCCACTCTGGGTTCTGTTCACACGCCGCGCCCCTGGCGCCCTTCCCGCCTCCTCTCCCGAGAAGAGAGTGCGCCAGCCCCAGGTGCCTCTCCGAGAACCCAGGGAACCTGCCGGCGTCACCCTTGGCTAGCCACGTGCTGAGGTCGCAGTGCTTGGTCCCCAGGCCGGGTCGCGCTGCCTCGGTCGGCCCCCAGGGCAGCCCTGCAGCCGGCCCCGCTGGGCGTGTGGCGGCTGCCTCTCTGCAGAGCCGGGTTTCAGGAGCACGGGACACGCCAGGGCGCGCCCTCTCTCTACATGCCAGTCTGCACTCCGCCACCTGGGTGCCCCCGGCACCCGCAGATCGGAGACAGGGACCTCACACTTCAGGGCCTGCACTTTAGCTCCCTCTTCCGTGAAGAGCCACCCCCCGGGTGCTGTCCCTTTTCGTGACCCCCACTTGTCACTCAGGGTTATGAGGAGTCAGCAAGGGGCGTGTCCGTCGTGGGTCCCGCCGTCCGCGGCTCTGGCGATGCAGTGGGGCCGGCCGTTCACCTGTGCGAGTCTGCACCCCACTTGCCAGGTGCGTGCTGGAAAACCAGGGTCACTCAGTGGGGGGCCTCGCTCTGTCGCTTCCTCCGCCGGGCGGTCAGCAGCTCCCTTATCAGTGCGCGTCACTCGCCGCCGGTTCCTGTGGGTCAGGGAGAGAGAGGATGTTGAGCCTGCGTTCCCGGGGACCGTCTGTGCCGGTGGCTCTCGTCCCACTTCCCGCCGCAGGTCTCGGGTCACAGAGGTCAGCCCGGTGGGAGGGGCCTGGCGTTTCCTCTGGACGGTTCGGCGATCAGACCTGCCCGAGCAGCAGGAATCTAAAAACCGCCCCTCGCTGCCCCTCCCCGGGCGGTGGGGGTCTGTGGGGGGAGCTCAGTTCAGGGGGCCGGCCTTCGAGGCGCCGGGCTGGGCTGTGGGCCGCGACCCAGCGTGTGGGACAGAGCAGGCGACGGTCCGGTCTCCCAGTCTCACCCCGGTGAAGCGCACACAACAGGAAACGGAGCGTGCGTGCCTGAAGGGCACAGCCGGTCCCAGTCGCCTCACCGTTTTATGGCCCCGGGGCACGGCCCCCGGATTCTCCCCCAGCCCTTATCTCACCTCCGGCAGGACAAATATTTGGAGGCAGGTGAATTAGACCAGGAGACAGGTGCGGGCGGGGGGGGGGCGGTCCCTGCGGCTCCAAAGCCGCCCGGCCTGCTCATTTTTGGACTCATGGGAGTGGAGGGCCTCAGAGAGGCGACTCCCCGGAAAGTTCTCGTGCAGCAAAAGAAAAGCCAAACGACTCGGCCGAACGGCGGTGGAGACTCCGCAGCGGGGAGGGCTCGGCGGCCTCGGGCCCCACCGTCCCGGCTTTCCCAGGAAGGAGGAGGGGGAAGACCCAGGGCTCAGGCTCACGGGCCTCCCAGGGGATGCACTTGCCTCTCAAAGGAGACGGGATGTCCCTTACCCACCCGCAACGCCTGCCGATTCCCAGATCATCTCACTTCATGCTGTGACCTGACGCCTGAGCCGGGTGTGTGTGTGCCTGCGTGTGCCTGCGTGTGCCTGCGTGTGCATCTGCTTGCCCAGCCCTCCCTGCTACAGGGTCAGTGAAAACCTCTCTCTGATTATTCTCAGGCGTGAGATGTTCAGCACCCCCCCTGCCCCTCCCGACGCCTTGAACGATTTATCTCTGGGGCGCATCCACGACGGGGAGGCGCTGCCCGAGGACCCAGGGAAGCACCGTGAGAACTGCTGAGAGTGACCCCAGCCCTGGGCCCCTGGAGGTGGGGCGGGGGGGGGGGAGATGCTGAGCAGCTGCTGACAGGACGGGACGGGACGGGACGGGACAGGCTGTTTACTCAGCTGCCCCGCTGCCCCCGCTGCCCCCGCAGCTCCCCGGGGGCCGCGTCCCTGGAAGGGCAGAGAGCACAGGCCCCCGGCGCCGGAATGTGATGACAAGCCGGAAACCTGCGGGGGTTTTGCAAGCAAAGCCGCTGGCACTGTCCCAAGGGCTCGGCTGAGTCACCCTCGGGAGAGCCGGGCGCGAGCGAAGCCCCGCTCACCTGCCTCCCCGAGTGCGCACGGCCCCGCGCGTCTGAGACAAAACCGGGCAGCGGGCTGTCGCCCGGCTCTCCCCTCACGCTCCTGCACCACACGGAAGCCCTCGGGCCTCCGGAAATGTGGTGTTTGTCTTTCCCTCTGGCCGGGGCCAGGGGCCCAGAACTTCCCGTGCTCTCTCTGCTGTGACTCACTAGAAAGGGCGGGAGCCGTGGCGGGAGAGCCGTCGGCCGGGCGGCCCCCACAGGGGCGCAGGGGGCGACCAGCACCTTCCCGCCGTGGCCGCCACGCTCCCCCGGAGGATGGCGCTGCCGGGGAGAAGTGGCGCCACGCGGTGCTCACACCAGACCGTCCGCGCAGCACGCCCACACGCAGACGCACACGTGCACACGGACACACGCAGACGCACACGTGCACACTGACACACCCACACGCAGGTGCACACTGACACACCCACACGCAGACACACGCACATACACTGACACACCCACACGCAGACGCACGTGTGCGCATGGACACACCCACACGCAGACGCACACATGCACACGGACACACGCACACGTGCACACAGACACACCCACACGCAGACGCACACGTGCACACTGACACACCCACACGCAGGTGCACACTCACACCCACACGCACACACACACACGTACACGGACACACCCACACGCAGACGGACACATGCACACAGGCACACCCACACGCAGACGCACATGTGCACACAGACACACCCACACAGAGACGCACACGTGCACACGGACACACCCACATGCAGACGCACACGTGCGCATGGACACACCCACACGCAGACGCACACGTGCACACAGACACACGCAGGCGCACACATGCACACTGACACACCCACATGCAGACACACACGTGTGCATGGACACACCCACACGCAGACGCACGCGTGCACACGGACACACGCAGACACACACGTGCACACTGACACACCCACACGCAGACGCACATGTGCGCATGGACACACCCACACGCAGACGCACACGTGCACACGGACACACACACTCGTCCCCACCAGACGCCCGTCCACGTCTACGCCCCTCGGACTGCGCCGCACAGCCGCCGCCTCCGGCCCCCTCCCTTCACGTGCGTCTCGCGGCAGGAAGGGCGCCGTGTCCACCCTGCTGCCCCCGAGCGGCACCGGCCTGCGGAGGTGATGGGGGGGGGCACTGTGCAACAGAGAATGTTCGGGGCGCTGCATCCCGCGGCGAGCCGTGGCCCGTGTCACTGCCGGACTCCAGCCCGAGGCCCCCGGCTGAGGGGACGGGACGTGAGCCCCAGGCTGCGCGGTCGGCCGCGCCGGGGCTCCGACGGTCTCCCTGCCGCCTGCCCCCTCGGCCACCCCCGCCGCCAGCTGTTTGGGGGACTGGGAAGGGCGGCGGGGTTAAGGGCACGTCCAGCCGGACAGCCGGCCGTGAAAATCCGCCGAGATGGCTGTCAGGCCTCCTTCGCCGGACCTCGGACACTGTCCAGCTGGGTTCTGAGAGCCGTGTGGAGCTCTGTGGCTCGGACGTCTCTCGGTGGGTGACGTGACCACACGTGCGAGTAGGGGCCGGTGACAGCCGCTGCCGGCCGCCCAGGGAGGAGCGCTGTGCTCCCTGTGGGGACCTGTCTCCGGCCGGGCCGGCCAGCCTGGCCTCCCTTCCCCGGGCCACCTGCACGGTCCCAGCCTTCCCGGGGGCTCTGGCGACCTGTCCCCCAGTGACTGGACCAATGACAGAGACAGGAGCTGAACGAGGAACCCCGTGTTCACGGGGCAAAGGGGGAATAAAGGGACCAGGCCTCGCGGGGGCTGAAACCAAACTGTTCTCCTTCCCAGCCTCACAAGCGGGCAAACCAGACAGCTGCCCGGAGCCCAGGGGACAGCCATCGGGGGCACCGTCACACCTCGGGGCAAGGCCACACAGGAGGCTGGGCGAGGCTCTGCAGGGGGAGCCTGCCGGTGCTCGCAGAGAGCAGAGCCTGCGTCCCAGACGCAGACAGAACTCCTGTCCCCAGGTCCCCGGGCCAAGTGGGCGGGGCCGTTGTCCCCCCGGGGAAGGACCCCGGCAGGACCCACGGGAACCCCGGTGTGCAGACCCCCGGTGCGACAGCAGCAGCCTGCCAGCGGGGCCGGGCGCGGCAGATGTCCCGCGACAGGAAAGCAGGTGCCTGGGCCCCAGACCGCCCCGGGGGGCGGGGGCGAGGACGCAGAGAGCAGAGCCAAGAGCAGATGGCTCCCCGGATCAGAACCAGCGCTTTCCAGGCACCTCAGGGCCGCCTCGGCCACGCCCCGTGCTGGCCTGTCCCTGGTCGATCGGGGGGGGGGGGGGCGGGACGGGGGGACTGGCTGCTCCCCCGTGTCCCCTGGGCTGCAGGGACCTGGTCAAACGCCGGGCTCACGGGGACGGGGGGGCCTGTTTTACCGGAGAGTGACATGGAGTTGGAACAAAGCAAACGAGCCTGCAGGATTCGGGGGCACGGGTGGGGGGCCTCGTGGGTGGAAGAGGGACACAGTGGGTGGGTGGGCCCCCCCCAGGAGCAGGGACTCCGCCTGCAGACGCCTTGGGCCGCAGCTGCTGGGCCGGTCCTCCAGGGGGCGCCCTGCCAGTCACGGCCCTGGTAGTGTCCGGCTCGCCAGCTCCCATGGCTGCAGGAGCCGACCCTGCAGCGTGACCCCCTCCCTGTGCACGAACACCCACGTCCTCCCGGCTCTAACTTGTGGCTCCGTGGCAGCCGCCCCGCCCTGCCTGTCCCTACATGTGCTGGGTGGCTGGGCCGGGGCCATCCCTCCTCGGTGAACGGGTCTTCACTTCCAGGCCACTGAGCCCGGGGACGGATGCCCGCGAGTCACTCGCACCCAGACCCGATTCCAAAGACGAGACGCTGCACCTGGTGCAGGGACTCCGGCCACAGCAGGGGCGGGGAGCCCAGGGGCCCAGGCACAGGGCGTCAGAGCCCCCCAAGGCCACCAGGGCGTGTCCCCCTCAGCAGGACCTCCTCACCGTGATGGGGACACACGACAGTGCGACTTCTCAGGGGAGTTAGGGAGGAGGCACAGCCTCCCCCCACCCCCCAGTCCACAGCGCCTCAGCCGCCAGGCTCCCCAGGGAAGAGGCCTGGCCGCCCCGAGGCTGCTCCACTCACCCAGTGCAGGGACCCCAGGAGACAGAGACGCTCTCTGGGGGGGGGGGGCAGTGTCTAGGCCATCCAGCAGGGCCCTCAGACAAACCTCAGGCGACCCAGGGGCAGCGACAGGAGCTGCACACCCCCGGCCCGCCTCCCGGCCCCCTCAGGCTGCACACTAGCAGGCAGTCACATCACTATCCCCGCCACTCTGAGTGGTGCAGGCGGCCTCGCGCCGCGCACACGCTCATTTGCGTCTCAGCTCCGGAGCCTGGACGGCCGGCACCTGGGCGTCCGCAGAACCCGGGTCCGGTGAGGGGTCGCCGTGGCCGCCTGGGGGTGGGGGGGGCGGGGAGAGGGGTGTCTTTCGTGAGAGCGCCGGACGCACTGCAACACCGCTCGCCTCCACGGGGCGCCTCCGACACTGCACACAGGGGCTCAGCCTCCACACGCGTGTTTGGGACTGCAGACCTTCCGTCTGGGGTGCGGGGACTGTGGGACCGCTGGGGGCGGGACGGGCCAGGCTCTCGCTGCTGCCACGGTCTCGGGGCGGGGGGGGGCTCTGCCGTGTCGACGGGAGCCCTGGGCAGCCCGCTCCGACTCCAGTTCAGGACCCGATCGAGGGACAGCGGTGACACGAGAGCCGGCACAGGAGACAGCCCCAGCCCTGACAGCGCAGAGAGGGGGTGGGGCAAAGGCGGCAGGCTCGGGGCCATCCACTCAGAGGTGCCCCGCGGCTCGGAGCCTCGGGGGGACATGGTAACAACGGCGTCGGACAGTGGCACCGTGAGGGCCACCGGCTCCCGGGACAGCGAGCCTGCACCCCTCCGTGGGAAGAGGCCTCGGTTCTGCAAGATTGACCCACGTTCTGGGTAACCCTTCACACCCTGGCACCTGCCCCTGCACCAGAGAGAGCCACGGTAATTAGGGATAGAAACGAGGCCAAGTTAAAACTGTGCCCCTGCCCCAAGGGTGCTGCCTGGCCCCGGCCGGCTCTCCAGGGAGCCCGGTCCGCGCTCCGGGGCCTCTGCAGGTCTGTACCCCTCCTCCGCGTGCGTCCAGGCCCTCGGAGATTCGTCTCGGCTGGCGGCGACCTGGGCGTTCACTGGATCCCACGCCGACACCCTTCACCTGGTCGGAGTCGAAGCTGCAAGGGCTGGCTGGGGCTGGCTCTGTTTCACCGGGCACCCCGGCCCCTGGACTGTGTGCCCGGCCGTGGCAGTGGGCACTCGGCGAGTGTCTGTGACGGGAGGAGATGGACGTTCGGCCACCGGAACCACGTGGGCTTCGGTTCGTGTTTCTGTGGCCTCCTCTCCAGCAGAGGCCGGGCTGTTGGCAGAGAGGAGCTGCTCGCAGTCCCTGCTCTGGTCTCAGAGTTAATCCTCCTTGTCAACGCTTCTGCCGCAGCGCCGGGCGCCCGCACCAGGGCTGTGGCCTCACGGCAGTCCACGGAGGCCAGCGAGGAGACGGCGGTCCCTCCAGCTCCAGGGCAGGGTGGCCGCCCCCTCGGGCACCAGGGGCAGGTGTGCTGTCAGCAGGGCCAGGCTGGGTCCCGATGGGCCGCCCACTCCAGCCCACGGGCGGCCCGGCCTCGGAGCCGCGGGGCGTGGGCACCGCTGCCTGAGTCACGGCAGCTTCCCGCTCCGCCGCGAGCAGCTGCTGGCATTTAGCAAACAACGGAGGCGCGGAGGCGTCCGCAGTGCGCGGGGCCTCTGTTCCCATGTGGGGACAAAGACGCCCCGCGTGCTCTCCCAGCCGAACAACAGAACCTGCTTCTCACGCGGAAGCTGGGGGTGGAGGGGCAGGAGCCGCGGGGACGAGGGGGTGGGTGCTCGGGAGCGCAGCCAGGGCTCGGCCACCCCCTATCCAGATGCTTCCCTCCTCCCGGTGACAGGCCAGGTGCGGGGCGGCGGAGGCAGGACTCTCCCTGCGAACGCAGAGTGCGGGAAGGCGGTCGGGCCCCTGGCACCCCTGGAACACCTCCGACTCCAGCGGCTGCAGCCTGAAACGGATGGCCTTTAGCTCGGTTTTCCTCACCCCCCCGCCCCCCCCCGGGCCCCAGGCTGCCGTCTGCACCGCACTCGAACCCTGCAGCTGGCGCTCACTCAGCGCCGTCTCACGATCGCCGAGCCGTGAACGGCGGACGCTCAAAGGACTTCCCGCCTCCTGACGGGAATGCCAAGCACCACGGACGTGCCGCCTGGGCGGTCCCTGGCGCCGTCCACGGATCCTGCAGGGGGACTCTAGGATCAGGACACCGAGAGCTGGGGGGGAGGCGCGGGCCACGGGGCCCCCATCCCGGACCCCAATCAGAGGCCCAGTGATTGCCCCTGAGTGAGACACAGAGCACAGGCGACCCTTCCGCCCTCCGTGCTGGGGGGGGGGGGGACGGGAGAGGCAGGAATCCACAGTCCAAAGGTCACCTCCTGTAGTGCATGAGGCCCCCCACTACACTGGCTTGTTCTTCCCCCTCAGAACAGATTCGGGGGAGGGTGGACGCCCAGAGGATGGCTGTGCAGGAAGCTACGAGGTGATTAATTGTTTTATTATTGATTTGAGAAAGAGGGGGAGGAAGGGAGGGGGAGGAGCAGAGAGGGAGGCAGAACGTGGATTTGCTGCTCCGCTCATTGATGCGTCATGGGTTGACTCGCCTGCGTGCCCTGACCTGAGGCTGACCCCGCAAACCTGGGGTACCCGGAGGGTGCTCTACCTCACTGAGCCACCCGGCCAGGACCAAGAGATGGTTAATTTTTAAAACCTCCTTTATGTAATGTTCCAGACTCAGCGGTCACGCGTGAGTGAGGGACCCCAGGAAACCCCGCCCTGACCGCGGAGCAGGCACGCCCCCTCCTCGCCCCCACGTGGGGGCGGGGCGGGCTGAGGGGCAGCCGCAGAAATGCGTCTGAACTGCACCCCGGGGCCTGGCGCAGTGGCGCTGGGCTGGCCACTCGCGGGCTGTTCCGACGCTGCTCCTCTCGCCCCCCCACCTCCCCACCCCGTGCCACCGTGACGTCAGACACGTGCACACGCGCCATAGCATCGCCACGGGCCATCCACGCGGTTGGTGGGGCAAAGGCTCCCCGAAAACAAAGCTTTCAGTTTGCAGGAGCCCCGAGTAATCCGGGGCTCAGCTGGGGGAGCAGGGGCCGGGATCCCGCGGGCGAGGGCAGAGCGCCCCCGCGTTGCCCGCGGGCGCAGAGGTCGGCCTCCGCACGGACTCCGAGACGTCGCCCAGGACCGGGAGGGGCCTCTCACCCCCACTTCCGTGGCCCGGAGACGGACAACCGCAGTCCCGGCCCGGCATCGCGAGCAGAACGGGCACAACATCGGCCCGCCGGCCGCCGCCCCGGGAGCGCTCGGCCGGAGCGCGGGGCGGCTCCTCCGGGCTGCGCTCAGATAGGCCGGGCGCAGTGACGTGCGACCGGTGGTGGGACAGCGGGTGGCCGCGGCGGTGTCTTCGGAGGCGGTCGCCGCGGGGGCGCCCGCCCCCCCCCGCACGCCTGCAGGCTGGCTGTCCCCGAACCCCGCGGGAGCGCACTGCGGGACCTCGAGGTTGCCCAGAACCGAGGTCCGCGCACCCCCTGACCTCCCCCCACGCGCGCACCGCCACCCGCGCCGCCTCCTTGCCTGAGCGGCCCCCGCCCCCACCGGCGCTCCCTCACCCCACTACCGTCACCCCAACCCTCCCGCGCCCCCGCGCCCCTGTCCTCGGGTTCCGGGGCGTTTCGCCGCGGCCTCCCCCCGTGGCCACCCCTACCTCCTACCTCGCCGCCCGGCGTCTCGCCCGAGCAGGGGACAAGGCGCCTCACTGGGGTCTCCGTGCGCGTGCGCGTGCGCAGGCCTCCGCCCGGCACCTGTGCGAGCGCCCGCGGTCCGCGCACCTTCCCGGCGCCCCCAACGCCCTCGCCCCCGGAAAGCGACCGCAGCGGACCCCGCACTCACCCGCGCGCGCCAAGGCCCAGCCGCTGGGAGGAGCGCGAGGCTGCGCGGGGGGCGGCTCCGAGTGGAGCGCGCCGGCGCGGGCCGGGGGCGGGGGCTGGGTCCGGGCCGGGTGGGGTGGCCCCGCGGTTGACGCTGAGGCCCGGCGGGAAGGGGGCTCGAGGCGGGAGCGCGCCCGCCCGCGGCGCGTCACCCTGAACACCTGCTCCCCCGCGAACCGCGCGCGTGAGCCCCCACCCGCGGAGGGCAGGATGTCCCTGCCCACGGCTTCGCTCTTCTGCCCCCGCCCCCCGGCAGCCCACCCCCGCGCCCCAGGAAACGCAAAGTAAGGGAGCTCCCGGTTTACACAGGTTTGTAAAGCCAGGGACGGACGCTACGCTGTTGGCATCTTCCGTGACGAGAAACCTGTTGCCCACGTCCTCAGACTCCAGAATGAAGAAGAAAATGGACCACACATCGGAACTTGCTCCCGGTTCTGGAAACGCAGCCTCCACTCCGGCGGCCCCCGCGGGCGACCACGTCCCCGCGGACCCGGTGCCGGCAGGAGCAGGCCCCACACACCCGCGAGCCGCCAGAGACCCCCCGGGCTCCGGGCCGGGGCCCCCGGGTCCAGGTCTCAGGCTGGACCCCGGTGGTAAACGCGGTTCTTACACGTTGTGTCCGACACAGCAATCGGGTTCCCGCAGGCTCCTGGGGGCGGAGTCCTGACTTTCCCTCTTCTTAGGCTGTGCGTCTGACCCCCGGGGCCGGCCCCCCGTGTCCTGAGAGCGGCCGCACGGCCGTGTTTGCTCAGCTGCCCAGTGGGGCTCTTTGCCTCGAGTCTGGGTTCAAGGAGACAGAGAAACTGCCCAATTGTTGGGGTGCATGCAGGGGGGCCAGAGGGGGTCACAGCTGCGGGGGACGATCTTCTGAGTTGACAGACCTGCTGTAAGAGGCCTGACCTGCAAGTCCGTTCCACACGGACACCTGTGGGCCGCCTCTGCGCGCCTCGGCCTACATAGCGGTCAGCTCGCTCCAGCAGAAGCGCCCCCTCGGGGGCTGAGAGGTTGCCCTCGAGCTCCATGCTTTCTCCTCCCGAGTGTTTCACAGTCTCCTGGGGCCTTTTCAGAGTGTCTGCGGCCCCTCACCCGCGCCTGCCTGTGGCTCCGTCACCCACACCGGGGACTGCAAGGGTCTGGGTGGCGTTCGAAGCCATTTCCCAGCCACGCCTCCACCCCCGCCCCCACCCCCCAGTCCTTCTCCAGAGCACCTCTGGGTGGGTGGGCCCGCAGCTCCCGCTGCATCTGGGTCCCCCGCCCCGCTCTGCAGGTGAGCCTCCAAGGCCCCTCCGCTGTCCCCGGTCCTGGAGCCGTCCGGCCTGGCCCATCTTCTCCGCCCCTCTGCGACCCGTCACGGGGAATCGTCACAGTGAACTCTTCTTGCCACTGGGTTGGCGATGCTGGCCAGGCTCCAGGTTCTCGGCGAGCGTTCAAGGACGGAATGAGAAGATGCGTGGGGTCGCCTGGACCGCGGCTCCGCCCGGTAGGTGAGGCGAGCAGGACGCCCATCTGGTTTCGGACTCGGAGGTTCCGTTGGTGCGTGCGCTGTGTGCCGACGCGGGCCGCGGGAGCCGCAGGGGCCTGGAGTCCCGAGGGGCGGCCGTGCTGAGGAGGAGGGTCCAGCCCCAGTGTCCAGTGTGTCTGTCCAGTGACAGCTACGTCAACAACAGTCTTTCACAGTAACGATGTTTCACTGGTTCGATGCCCCGCCGACCGGAAGACTCATGCACACGCGCCGGCGTGCAAACCACACTGAGGCTCACAGGGTCGTCCTGGTGTGGCGGTGACCGCCCCCACGTGCGGCCGGCCCGCAGCCCGGCCCGGGTCCCGGGACTCTGAGCTCCACCTGGAGGCCGCAGGGGGGCGTGGAGGGTGCCCGCTCTGGACCTCGGCAGACGGGGCTTCAAAGACCAGTGTCGCCATTCGCAAGTCTGGTGCACTTCGGACCCCTAACCTCTCCGTGCCCGGCCACCCTCTTCTGTGAGTGGGGGCGGGGGGCGCCCTCCCCATGGGGCCGAGACGGTGCGGGCACCCCACTTCAAGCTGAGGACCCCAGGCCTGGGGCAGAGTGATGCGTGGGTCCCGTCCGGTCTCATCACTCACTGCCCCCCGAGGGAGGGGCCGCAGGCGTGGTCACCTCCGCACACGGACTTCAGATTTCACGTGCACGTCCCGGGCATGGACACCCGGGAGGGAGGTGGCTGGTCAGCCACCGTCCCTGGCTCTGAGCCTGGCGGGCCTCCCTGTGGGCCCAACACCGAGCACTGGGAAGTCTCCCCGAAGCTGCTGATAGTCCCTACGAGTTCCTGTGCCCTCCCCCCGCCTTCCAAAAAGCAGCAATTAAATCCAGTAGCTGTCAGGAACGGGTCCAATTGCTACAAAGTACTTCGAGTCTCTTGGCATGAAAAATTCATTAGCTGTCTGTGAGCTGGCGTCGGAACAGCATTCACTGTTGCACCGGGAACTTCGGCCCTTTCTGCGTGGAGGGAAGGCCGTCGTCCCTCTGGCTCGGCCCTCCATGGCCCCCGCCTCTGGCGCTGACGAACTCGGGGTGCCCCTGCCCCGTGTGAGCTGCTTCCTGAGTACCCTGGGCTCTTCCCTCGTGTCCGAGTCGTCCCAAACGTCTCAGGAGCCCTGGGCTGAGAGCCTCCTGCCGGGAGAGCGCTCTGCTCCTCCGAGACCTCGCGGCCACCCCGGGCAGCCCATGGGGGCAGGGAGGCCCCGCGGCCCTGGTCTGGGTAGGAGACCAGAGAGCCGCCTGCTGACCGGAAGCCCGGGCCCGTGTGGAGAGGCAGCACAGGCGTGCTCGGGGGTCGTGGGGTGAGGGGGCACACGGCAGTGGGGACCGTCTGCCCGCCCGCCTGTCTCCTGTCACCCCAGCCCGTGTCCTCCATGGACCAGCATCAGCCGCACACCTGACGGAGGCCACCAGGAGGCCACGCGTGCTTGTCATGTGAGCAAATGTGCGGCCACCGTGTGGCCATCAGGTTCCCTGGTGTCAATCCTGACGAACCTTCTTCGAAAAGAAATGAAAATAAAAAGTTAATAGTTGTCAGCCCTGGCTGGTGTGGCTCAGCAGATTAAGTGCCAACCTGAAAAGCAGAGTGTCACCGGTTTGATTCCCAGTCAGGGCACACGCCTGGGTTGTGGGTCAGGTTCCCAGCAGGGGGCGCACAAGTGGCACCCACACACTGATGTTTCTCTCCCTCTCTTTCTCCCTCCCTTTCCCTCTCTAAAAATAAATAAATAAAATCTTTTAAAATATATTTTTTAATTTTTTCAAAAAGCTAATAGTTTTTACACTAAAGTGGCACCTCAGCACTCATCGTGAATTCGTTCTGGAATGCGTGAGGAGTGGCGATGAAGCCTCGTCCCTGGCGGGACGGCGTGTGACTCACACGGGTCCCAGCGAGTGGGGCGAGGCCCCAGCAAGCGCCAGAGCCGAAACTCGCTTTCCCCGTCAAAACTCGAGGAGTCCGGGGTGGGACGAGGCCCGGCGCCATCGAGTCCCCGGCGGGACTGCGTTTTTCAAGGCGCTTCGACTCTCTTCGCAGCCGGGTCCAGACAGCAAACCCTCAAAGGGACACGCTAAGTGAGGGCCCCCGTCACCCTCACTGAGTGTGACCAGTGTCCTCGCAAGAAGGGGGAGTCGGGCAGACGCACGCGTGTGACCGTGGAGACAGGCTGCGGGGACGCGGCCACAAGCCAAGGACAGCGGAAGGGCGGAGGGGCGCGGCGGGCACCCGGAGCTCCGGCCCGGGCCCCGGGCTGAGAGAGAGAGAGGACTCGGCCCTGCTGTCTGAGGCACCGCCCCCCCCCCCACCCTGGGGCCCTTCGTCACCGCGGCCCCAGCACCCTGGTGTGAAGGCGGTGCGTCTTTTCCGCAGAGGCAGGGCCTTCACGCCGCCCGTTCCGACGCCCAGTCCACTGTTCTCGTCCTCGCAACCCCAGGAGTGCGTTGCTGCACAAATGAAACAACTTGTAAAATCCCAGGAACGACAAAGCTGTCTTCTCAGCGCCAGCCCGGCCCCTGCAGGCAGGCTGGCTGGCGGCACCGTGGCCCTGAGCCGACCACCGGCGTCCACAGGAGGGAGGCGGTTTTGGGTGGTCTCGGGGACCCGCCGGGGGCACTCCGCTTGGGGGAGACGGGCGGCGGGAAGCAGGGTCCACGGGTCACCGCGGCCCTGCGCGAACATGGCGGCCTGTCTGGCACACGCAAACACCGCCCCTGACGTTACTGTTTCCCCTCCGGCCACCCTGCGAGCTGGTCCCAACCGGCCCACTCCCAACCCACAGGGCGGGAGCGGAGGCTCAGCCACGGGCCCCGGGGGTCTTCGGGGCCGGGAGCGGCAGCCTTGCCGGACGGAGCCTGTCCCTGGGGGGGCTCACCGCGGGGCTCTGTGCGAGACTCCGGACGCCGGGTGTGCCCGTGCCCAGTGCGCCAGCAGAGGATGTGGCGCCGAGTCCTCCCTCCCGGCCGGGTGTGACCTCTCGTCTCCCGGGAGACGCACCGGGCGCTCTGGCCACAGCCCCGGCTCCCACCTGTGTTCCCGTTCCGTGACAGGCACACGGTGGTTTGTACTCAAACCAGAACGGCGGTGCGGCCACCGCACAGGCCCAGACGAAGAAGCCCAGGGCATCTGCGGCTGCGGGCACGCCGTGCTCACGCCGGGGAGGCACCAGCACGGGGCTTTTCTCGGGGTGCGGTGGAGGAGATGCACGAGCCCCCTCCCTGGGGACCAACGGTGCCCCTGCCCCGTGCGCTGCGGGGGGTGCGCGCCCGCATCCCGGACCCCACACTAGCAGCTCCCGGTACGCACAGCAGGGACGACCACACGTCCCCAGACATTGTAACTGCCCCTGGGGGGAGGGACACGGCCTGGGCAGACGGCGACGGAGCTAAAGGCAGACGGAGCAGGAGCCCATCTGTCAGCACCAAGAAAATGAAAAGAAGGAAAAGAGCAAGCTGTTATTTTTAGAGGAGTCCTCTCACTTACCCGCCCGCGCACGGCAGGTCCTCCCCGCCTGTCCGCGCAGGTGCCAGGCTGTCCCCTCGGCTCCGGGCAGCCCGGCTCTGCGCCCACCTGCACCGTCCTCCGCGGAGCCCGGGGCAGCGGGGGTCGGGGACGGAGCGGAGGCACCGAGTCTCTGACTCTAGTCGCCCTCCCGCCCTCCAGCACCGGCACCACCGCGGCCACCGAACTGCATGCCGGGACAGAAGGCGGCCCGCCCGCAGGGGTCTCCTCGCGGCAGGATGACGGGGTCCCCCAGACCTCACGGGTGGGCCGTCTGGCCTCCCATTTCCAGCCGGCAGACCACTGGGCTGCGAGCTCCGTGGTCCCTGAGATGTGGGTCGACCCCGCGGGAAAGCCCCGTCTCGCAGGACCCCCCGGTTCCTGGGAGCCCTTTCTGTGTGTCTGCCTCGGCCGCCGGCCGGGCTCCAGACCACTCGCTTACGCAACCCTGGCCGGGCCCCCAGTCCCAGCACGGGGTCCGCGTCTCAGCCCGTCCCCACCCCCCCAGGCCCGGCCTGTCCTCCGGATCCTGGCCGGTTCTGCCCATGAGTGTGGGCTGGCTCCAAGTCCTCGGGCTGGCACCGCCCGCACGGGCAACGCTCCTCGCAACGGCGCTCACCAGCGGCCACCCACCTGGGGCCACCGCTCCCAGCATCGCTGCTCCCTGGCAGAGTCACCGGGGACCTGACGCCCAGCCCGTGTCCCCGTGCGTGAAACGGGAGGGTGGGGCGGCGACCCCAGAGGGCGGAGGTCCCAGCAGAGCAGAGGGTGCGGACCCGTCTTCACCGTCCAACGGTGAGACAGACGGGGGACCGGCTGGGAGCGGGCGGGGCTGCCCGGGACACACAGCCACCCTCCCTCGGGTGCAGGTGACGGAGACCATGTGCCTGCCTCCTGCCCGCCCTGCAGGTTCCCAACAGGAGAACTTGGCAGTGCCCCCCCCGCACCTGGTTCGCCCTCTGACCTGCAGCTCAAGGGTTAACTCTCCCCCGCGTGTTGGCGCCGGGCCCGGGAGCCAAGGCAGCCAGGCCCGGGCCCTGCCAGCTGTCTCCTGCCGCTTCCGCCCGAATGAACACTGTCCACACGGCCTGCGGGGGGGGGGGGGGGGCAGGATGCCCGGAGCAGTGTGTGTGTGTGTGTGTGTGTGAGTGTGTGAGTGAGTGTGCATGTGAGTGCGCGTGAGCCTGGAAGAAGTGGCTTCTGAGCAGGAGCCAGAAGGGCTGTGGGCCCCGAACGGGCCCTCCCTCAGGCTCTCAGAGAGGGAGCAGGGCCGCCCACCCCCCACCCCGACCTCCACGTCGCTCCCCCCGCCCCCGGGAACCCGCCCCTCTGAGTGCCTGACGGGCGTTCGGCCTTGACAGGGCCCTCCCGCTTCTCAGCCCCGGATCCCGGGGAAACGATCCAGCCCCATGCAGCACGTCCAGGCCCCACCCGGAGGCGTGCCCCCCCCCCGGGAGGTCCCTGGGCTCCGATGAGGTGGGGAGCTGTGGTGACGGAGGGGCTGGAAGTCCAGACTGAGGCCAGCAGCCTGGGTGTCTGGGGAGGGCTCCCTGTGACCTCCCACGGTGGGAGGGTCCTGTACAAGGGACGTCGACCCCATTCAAAGAGGGGGGGGCTTCGCCTGCAGCACCTCACCCCCCGGGGCCCCGCCTCCTGGCCCCAGGGCCTTGGCCATCCGTCAGGGTGGCGCACAGGAAGCTGGGGCACACTCGGCCCACAGCACTGCCCCGGGCTCATCCGCGGCCGTGGCTTTGCCGTCACCTGTCCGGGCTGCTGCCGGGACGCTGGGTGCCGACCCCATCGGCTGCAGGGCACTCAGGCTTAGGGCGGTGGGAGGGGCCGGCGCCCACGTGGACCCTGCTCGGACCTGGGCCCTGCGAGTGCGAGAGCCCCCGAGCAGGACGGGGCCCAGCAACAGACACCAGCCCCGGGCTCCTCAATGGAAGGCGCACCCAGGGCCCGGAGCTCTCGCTGCCCCAGAGGAGCCCGGGCCGTGCAGGAGGAAGGCATGTGGCAGCCCAGAGGGCGCTGCTGCGGGCATGGGGCTCAGCAGGGCTTCCACACGCATGTGTGTGTGTATGTGTGAGACGCAGGGACAGTTGGCCGCTCCCAGGCCACAGGCCCTTTGGAGCACCGAGGTGCCCTCATGTGGGCAGGGATGGCTCCTGACTCTCAGGACTCCGTCACCTGAGAAATCGGTGAAGACCGGCACCTCCCCGCCCCACCTCGGGGGCTGCGGCTTCGCCCAGCAGAGAAGACGGATGTCACCGGCTTCTGTCTGAGGACCGGTCCGCGCGTCACGTCCAGCCGGCTCCCCCTACCCCCAGGCCCCAGGGACCGCGGGGCAGAGGGTGTGCGTCTCTGGAGCCCCCCAGCCCCGCTCCAAACCCCCGGGGCTGGCTGTGCCCCGAGCTCCCCTCCAGCCCAGCGACGGGGACGCCGGCCCTGAAAGGACCGGAGGCCGCCCCTCGCTCTCCAGGACGGAGCTGCCCCTTCGCGCCTCGTGGGAGGAAACGGCAACCCGGACACTGCGTTTTCAAGTAGAAAGGCTTTATTTGTGCAGGGAGGCAGCAGCGAACAGTCCGGGGAGGCCTGGGGCCCGGGTTCTGTCGCACGAACAACAGGTGCACCTTGAAAGTGTTTGGCGCAGTCACAGGGTTAGCGGGTTTAGTCGCCTGTAAAGTGCTCAGAAGAAACGCATTTCTGGCGCACAGACGCCGCGTCCGTGTTTCGGGCGTCCAGCGCGCAGCACGCGGATGGCTGCGCCCACGTGGAACAAGCTGCCCCTCGGACCGTCCGCCCCGAGACACCGCAGCCGGCCGCTCGGCGGCAGGGGGCCGGGCCCGCGCCCCACGGCCACCCCTGCAGAGCACACGGCGTTCCGGGCGCACAGGCGCCAGCGAGGGCTCCGCAGATCTGGCCACGACCGTCGGCACCTCGCCCACCGGACTGGGGGGACCCACGCCCGCCCGACGGGGGCACATCTGGGGTCGGCTCCGGAGCCTGAATGGGGGCAGGCACCGGGCGTTTTGGTTCAAAGCCAACATCATTTACAAAATATAATATGTTGACTAAAATATTATCTGTTAATTTCTAATAGAGAAAACGCAGTATAAAAATACTACTTTGTTAAAATACACAATGTGCGCACTGTGTCGCTTTGGGAAACCCAGCTCAGGTCAGAAACTGCGTAACATCCGCCAACGGGCCCCGTTACCCGGCTTCCTTCACCGTCGCAAACGCTGCTCTGGAACCGAGGGCGCACGGCACAAACACTATGCGCAGGGGGCCTGCGCCAGGAAGGTGTGTTCAGGACCGCTGACAGACCCTACAGCGCTGACCGTGCTCTGGTGCCCCACACGCCCGTGGCTGCGGACCCCTGAGCGCCGGGCCGGGGAGGGCTGCGGCGGCCAGGCCCTGGCAGCTCAGGCATCGCCGTCTCTGCCCCCTCGAGGAGCCTCGCCTGGCGCTCCGCACGGAGAGGAGGACGCACGGACAAAGGACGCCGTCATCGCGGCCCTGCACCCGTCTTCCCCGGAGCCCGTGCGGAGCGGTCCCTGGTCGGTGCAGCCGTGGCCGGCCGCCCGGCCTCACACGTGGAGCAGAGGGATCTGCCACACCATGAGGGAGGAGGCCAGCTCCTCCGGCCGCGGCTGTCGGGCCCTCCTGCCCACCCGCCGGTGGCCCTGGCCCCCGCACGCCACCAGCACCGAGCTGGCCCGCACCGTCCTGGCCCGCCGCCCGGGGCCCGGCCTGGCGCCGGGGTGCCGCAGGAGGTCACAGACACCGCCGTCCTCGGGCCTGGGCTCCAGGGACCCGGAGGACGAGCACGGCTCAGCGCCGTGCACCGCGCAGCCCGGCGAAGGCCCCAGCCACACGGCGTCCGGGCTGCCCGGGCTCAGGCAGGGCCTGGGCCCCTCGCTGGGGGCCGCTTCCTTCCGGTCCTCATCCTGGGGGTCCGTGCCGGGGGGCGGGCTGTCCCCGGGCCTGTCCTTGTCTGCCACAGCGGCGGCGGCGGCCGCGACCAGGAACTTGACGGGGCCGTTGTGCGCGTGGTAGGAGACCATGCCCCTCCCTGCGGGGGAAAGGCTCCGCGTTGCCGGGGGCAGCAGGCAGGGGCGGCCGGGCCCGCCCACCTGCCGCTCGCACAGCTGACAAGATCCAGCCGAGAGCCCCGACGACACTTGAGTGACAGTTAACACAGAAACCGCGGCCAGGCTGCGCTCTCGGGGGCGTTCAGTTAGCGCGCACAAAGCTTTCACGAGGGGGGTCTGAAACGGGACCGGCGGCCGCGCCTCTGCGCCCAGCCTGTGTCTGACCGCAGACCCCCACAGGTGACGGCAGAGGCGAGCGCGGCTCCCTGGCCACCCGCAGAGACGGGCGCCGAGGCAGAGGAGGGCTGGGGAACAAAGACGCTACGACACTACGACCCATGCAGTGAGACCCCTGCCTCTTCCGTTTCGCCGTAAGTTACAGTGTGTGTTCTGTGACACTGCCAAACGGGAAAAGGTGGCTCAAATTAACAGACGTAATCTTTACAGTAGACGAAAAACGTTACTGATTTAAATTGTTTAAGCAACTGCCCGGACAGCAACAGGGCCCAGGCCAAGGAGCTCAAAGAGGCCCAGGTGAGAGCCGGGAGGGGCCCCTTACCTGTCACCTTGGGGATGCCCTGCAGACGAGGGACGGGCAGGGCCACCACGAGCCCCAGGCTGGTGCCGACCATCAGCAAGCCGTGGCAGACGAGCAGGCTGGTCGCAGACAGCCGCTGGTGCCCTGCGGGGCAGACAGGCAGAGCCTGGGCCTGGGGCCAGGGGCCGGGGGCCGGGGACCGGCGTGCCGTCCGGAACCACGGCAGACCCGGCCCGAGAGCTCACGCCAACGGCAGCCTCCCAGGGAGCAGGGTCGCCGGCGCTCAGACCCCCCCCACCGGTGGCACTTCCGTCGGCTGGACGAGGAGGGCCAGGCCGAGGGGTGGGGGTGCGTCCTGGCACGGCCCCTCGGCGGACAGCAGACCGGGGGGCCGCCTGCTCTGCCCTGCTCAGCTCTGGGGCCCTGGGTGCACACACATATACACACGAGCACACACACGCAGACATGCATGGGAGCACATGTGCACACGTGAGCACAAACTCGTGTTTGCACATGTGCACATACCCACACATGTACAGAGACACACGTGTGTGCAGCTGCCGGTCCTGTGTCAGCAGGAGACACCTTCGCGGGTGCGGCAGAGCGCGGACGAGACCCGGCTGCTTCCGTTCAGAGCGTGTTCCAGAGGTGACCCTCCGTGCCTCGCACGTTTGCACCCACGGACGAACGGGGTCTGACTCCCTGTCCCGGCCCCGGCTCTGGGCTTTGCCGTCGGGGACACCCGTGCTGAGAGGCTGGGGAACCCTGCTCGCACCCTGAACGCACAGCGAAGGGAGCCGGCCGGCCAGGCTGCCGGTCACCTGGGTTATCAGCCCAGGAGGGCGCTGGGAGCCCAGGGGTCGTGCCCCCGAGTCTGGCTACTGCTCCCGGAGTCGTAAACCACCTCGAGTGCGGTTTAATCCACTCCCGGAAAAGGTTGAATCCACTCCCGGGAAAAGTTCCGCTGGTCTCTGAGAGACAGAGGTGTTGGCCGACCCACCCGGCCCCGCCTCCCCTGGAAGAGGGTGACGCAGAGCAGACGCCGAGGGGCTCCTCTAACTGGGGTCTCGGCCCGTCCCCCTTAAGGACCCTTCTCAGAACAACACCCCGAGGCAGGAAACAGCGGGGCCCAGACGCGGGTCCCCGGGGCTGTCTGCGGCTGGAGCGGCTCCTGCCCCTGGACCGGGCCCAGCCCTTGGGGACAGACGGGGCGGCTGACAGGCAAGCGCTGAGCCTGCTCTGGCTGCTGCGGTCCGGGCGGAAGGGCAGAGTCTTCCAGAACGAAACTCCGCAGGGAGGCGTGGCCCGCGCTCAGGGCAGTCTCGGGTCCCCCCTGCCCCACCCCACCCCCCATCTCGCGCCCAGGGCGGCCCCAGCTAGTGTGGAGTTTGCGGCTGGGGAGGCCGCCCTCTCGGGAGCTCCTGGGACCCGGCCCTCCGGCGAGAGGCCACATGCACACCCACCCGTGTGGGCGCCCTCCAGACACGCGGGGACCCGAGCGCCCGCCCCAGGGGGCCTCCTGGCCTGTCTCCAGCTGAATCCAGGGCCCTGCCCAGGGCCGGCCTGCCAGGGGAGACGCCGAGGGGCGCCCTGGGCCAGACCAGGGGATGGCGCTTCAGTGCGGGTCTGCACAGCCCACAGCCGCCGGGTAAACGCTGCGTCTGGGCCCGAGGACGCGGAGCAACCCAGCCCCCCAGCCCCACCCAAAGCCGAGAGACAGCCTGAGCCCCCCACCCCGGGCCCGGCCCCTCCCCCTGCCCCTGCAAGACCCTCCTGCCTGCCGGTTACCTGGCAACATGTGGTGAACGGGGGTGGCTATGTTGATGTCCTGCAGGTGCTCCAGGGTCTCCGTGTGAAACAGACGCAGCGTGGACCCTGAGGTGAAGGCGACCCAGATCCCCACGCCAGCGATGGCCATGTGCGAGACCACCATGCCCTCCTCCTGGTGAGCCTCCAGCTGACCCTGGGGGGTGGGGGGCAAGCAGAGGGGAGGGTGGGCACGGGGGGCACTGGACCATGGCGGCCGGCCAAGCCCTGCGCCCTCTGGCCCGCGTGGAGCCCGGGTCCTTCCTGCGACTCTCCTGCCTGCGAGCGTCTGGCGGGCACCCACACTGTCCACGCACCCCCAGGGGTCCCCACGGGGGCGCCCTCCCAACCCGGCACTCCAAGGAGACGGAAACACAACACCCATCTCATCTTTATCGCCCCCCCCGCCCCGCCCCGGGAGACCAGCAGCTGGAAAAGCGGCGCAGCAGCCGCACAAGAGGAGGGCCGCGGTCGCCCCGCGGGGCGACTAGGGCCGAGGACACGGTTCCCGGCTCCTGCCAGAGACCCGGAAGAAGGGCTCTTCCTGAACGTCGGCGTGCCTGCGGACTGCACCCGTGTTCCAACTCAGGCACTTTGTTTTTGAAGAAAGGCGCTGCACGAGCGCAGGGCAGACAGCCGTAAGTAGCTGGGAGAGAAAAAAGCAGCCCCCTCCCCTCCCCCCAAAACCCAGGGGCTTGAAGCTGTCATCATGAGACAACTCAGCATTTCCCTGTTTTCCGCCTGCACCTGCGGACCCGACAGGGGCGCGGGGAGGAGGAGCAGGCACCGGGAGTTTCACCCCTGCCCTCCGGCTCGAATGGCCCGCCGGACCCAGCACCTCCGGGTGGCGGGCCCAGGGCTGCGGGCCACACCAACGTCCCCACTGTGACGCACCACCTGCTGCTCAGGAACGAAGTCACGCCGACACCGTCAGGCTCTGAGCGGCTGCCTCCAGCAGTGCGGGCGCCTGGCCTCCCGCTCCGCCCGGGCTGCTCTGCCCCCACCCCACGAGGCGCATTCGGGGCATCCCCCTCGGCGCCCCCACCCCTGTGGGGACGCTGCGCCAGCCCCTGCACGGTGCCCCTCCTGCGCAACAGGGGGTCACCGAAAATCTCATGTTTTTAAGGAGCAGCTTTCTGCTCCTCCCTCTGTAAACGCGCTCGCTCGTTCCAGGACTACATCTGCACAGAGAGGAGACTCGTACTCAGAGCCAAGGCGACTCCTTCCGAGTCTTCAAGATTCACAACGTGGGAAGGCTCTGGGGCCCGAGGAAGTGCCCTCTGGGTTAGAGTAAGGCCACGGCGGAATGTTCCGTCCGCCGGGCAGCGCCCCGGTGCGAGGGGTGGGAACCGCCCTTCGGCCGTTTGGCGTGAATTGTGGGAAAACCAAGGCTCTGTTTTTGCAGAAACGTCTCAAAGACAGACCACTGTATCGCACTGTCTCCTCTGTGAAAGGAAACCCAACTGCAGGCTCACGCGCCATTTCTGGCTCTCGAGTGTTACACTTGCTCAAACGAGAATTCATTGCACTAATGAGTAGCAGCCACTGAAGGCTACGTTTCTGCTCGGTACTTCTGTAAATTTTCTTTTAATAATAAAGCACACGATGTAACTACAAACTTCCGAAGGACAGTGAAAACCGACGTTGCCGTCTGTCAGCCCCTGCTGAGAAGTGACAGCTTCAGACGGGCCCGCAAGCAGAGAGAGGGGGACGCCAGCCCTGGACGGCGATCCGGCCAGCGCCCCTCCGCCACTCACCTCCACGGCGTGCGTCTCCGCGCCCACGACGGAGACCTGGCCCCCGCACGCGGCCCACAGGGCGTCTTCTGTGGTCAGCAGGCTCCTGACCGGCAGCACGCCCAGCCTCACCACTTCCTGCGGCTCGGGCTCCCAGGACCCGTCTTCAAAGGAAACACCTCTTTCAGCTTCGTCCGCGGGCAGTCGCCCCGCCGCACGGGGACCGGGGAAGGACCGCAGACGACGGACCAGAGGGCCGCCCGCGGCTCTGACGCTCCGGTCCGGTCTGGTGTCCTGGGTTCCCCGGGAACCCAGCGACGGGGCACGCAGACCCCAGCCAGCAGCCCCGCCGACCCCCGCCCCGCGCTCAGAGCGCCCCGCACAGATCATTCACCCCAAGCCTGCGCTTCCTTCTCGGCGAAACGGGGACCAGGGTGCCGCGTGCCTCACAGGTGGCCGAGAGAACTCACAACGTGAGGACGCGATTAAAAGCCCAGCGGAGCCCCTGGCAGCCAGAGGGCGGTGAGCCCTGCTGTGCGCGGTGACAATGCCCAGAACAACCGAGTTGCCACTACGGGACTCGCACCCACAGTGACCGGGCAAGCCGTTCCATGTCCCCATCGCTGCCTGCACCTCACGGCGTCCCTGGATGTACACCGTGTGGCACGGGGAAAACGGGGCTTCGCTGACAGCCGCGAGCTTGCTGCTCCCCTAAGGCCCAGCGCACGGTGGGCGTCCTGGTGTGAGAGCATGTTCAGGGATCCGCCCCTGAGGTTTATCAGTTCGCACGTGGTGCGGCCAGCACGGCGCAACTCGGAGAGCAGTGCGGACCTAGTTAGACCGAGGTCAACACGCACCCTAACGGTGGCTGGTGTAATTACCCTGCGCATCATGAACGTCAACTCCTTAACTTCCCAACTAACCACTAACGAAGCAACTGCGCCTACAAGCTGACTGGCCGCTGACCCACCGGTGCCCCCGGCCCCTTCGGCCAGGAGAACAGGCCGGTCCCCGGGCAGGGCGTCCCTTCTCTGCTGGAGGCCTTCCACCCGACCCGGCTGGGGACAGCCAGGCAGACCTGGGCAGCCCCCGGGGGCGCAGGAGTGGGATTCCATCTGCGCGAGTGGGGTGGGGTGGGCGTTCCTGGCAGAGGAGGGAGGGGGTGGGACCTGCCCGGGAGGGTGTCAGGCACAGGAGGGGCACACCAGCAGGAGTGAGGAGGCCTCGTGGGTGCAAAGGCAGCCGCTGAGGTGAGGGGGACGGCTGGACGCAGCGGGCAGTGGGAGCACCGCGTGTCCAGCTTGTAAACGGCAGCACCGCAGTCCCACTCAGGGTCAGGTGGGGGCCCAGACAGACGGCTGGGTGAGAGGCGGAGCAGCAGGCCTGGCCGTGGCCACTCTGGGAGGGGGTCCCGGAGGCTACAGGTGCGCCCCAGATTCCTGCGTGGTGTGACAGGGGGCCCACCGGGGTCCCACAGGGGTCCCACACGAGGATGGGGGCCCTCGTGTGCACGGGAGGAGACCAAGCCCTTGCTGCCGCCGGGGGACGCAGGGAGAAGGCCGGCCTGCAGGCAGGATGCGGCCTGGCCAGACACCACGCCCGTGGCACCCACGCCCGTGGCACCCACACCTGGGACGCCCAGGTCCAGAGCTGTGACAGAGCGCGTCTGGGGTGGCAGCGCCCTGCCGTGTGCGCCCTCACCTGGTGCCTTGGCATAGGCGGCCACGGCCCCGTCGACCAGGCCGGCGTACAGGCGGCGCGGCGTGCAGGCCAGGCTCAGGACCGCGGCCTTGCCGGGGGCGAGGAAGTGCTGCAGCCGCACCTTCTTGGCTCCGGGGCTGCTCTTGTATATGGAGACGCTGCGGGAGAGGGGCGGGCTGTGCGCACGGCCACCGCGCGCGCGGGGAGAGCCGGTGCCTGCTGCCGGCACCGCACCGTCCCGGTCGGGGTGCCCGCCGGCCCTGCGTCCCACCCTGCACCGCACGCCCCGTCCTGGCACAAACTCGAGCTGCCCCTTGACCCCTTCCTTGCACTTTAAAGGGAAAACCCTGGGCTACGAAGCCGCGAGTCCTGCCTTCGGACAGGGAAAGTCGCGCCAGGAAAACAACGTCAGCTCCTCTAAGCCGCGTCCGTGGGGCTCGGTTCCGGCCAGGCTGCGACTGTCTGTCCCCAGACGCAGGAGCCACGCTCTTCGCCAGCACGAGGGGGACCCCGCCCCGTCCGTCCCCTGAGCCCACCCCTCAGGCGGAAGGGACCGCCGCCCTGCACTGGGCCAGCGCCGGGACTGGGACCCACCTTCCCTCCTCGGTCCCCAGGCAGACCGTGGGGACGCCCAGCGCGCTCCCGCTCCCGGCGGGGCTCCCCGGCTCCGCCGCGGGGCTGGGCTCCGGGCTCCGCGGCGCAGGGACGTGCACCATGCACAGGACGCGCGACTCCACGTTGAAGCACTCGGTGACTTTGGGGCTGGAACCGTGCAGCGAGACGATGGCGATCTGGCCCATCTGACCGGTGCAGCTTCCCACCTGGCGGGGGGCGGGGCCGGGGAGAGAGGCACGCAGGTGGGCCACGGCCCGAGGAAGCCCCGCACGGCCCGCCAGGCCCGGAGACGGCCGCCGCGCCAGAACCGAAGGGAGGCCCAAACAACCTGCTCAGAGCCCCCTTCTCCGCATTCTAATCAGGACATTTTTTCCCTTTAATTTTGATAAAAACAGAGTTTCAATTTTTTTAAAATCACGCATTACATGCTTTAAAAATCACACTCCTCGTCCCACACAAGGGCGCTCAGACACGAGGCAGAGTCTCACAGAGTGACTGGTGTCAGCGCTGGGTCCCTCCCCCTGGAGCACCCAGCGCTAGCGGCAGGAACACTGCTGCCCTTCCCCCCCATGGGCCTTGCCGCCCAGGGTGCATGACCCCGAGTCTCCTACTCCCTGGGTCACCGAGGCCATTAAACTCAGATGCAACCCTTTCTGCCAGGGGCGGAGTCAGATCTGGCCACAGAAAGGACTGTTTCTGGAAGGACAGCGCCCAGCTGGGGTGCAAGGGAGCAGCGGGTCAGGGTGTGGCTGTTTTGCAGAGTTTGTCCTGCGGGCCAGCCGGTTCCGAGAGTGTGGTGGCGCCCCCCTGACTCTCACCGCGTCTTCTCCCCATTACGTAAGCGTCCTGCCTTGAGGCCGGGCCGGGGAAGGGCGGGCACACTGTGCCCAGGGGACAGGGAGTGTGACCAGGAGGGGGAGGGGGCCCCAGTCACAGAGGCGATGCACGAAGACAGCATCCCTCTTGAAAGTCCCGAACCCTGAGGGCAGCGCGCCCACCCCCCCTTCTCGCTGGAAGGCAGCGGCCTCGGGGGACAGGTTACTCCTTCCTGCCCCCCCCCCCCGCTTCCGGCAGCCCTGACCCCGCAGGAGCTCTGCTGAAGGGCAGGACACGGGGGTCCTCGGGGAGGGGGTCCTCCGGGGGACCCCTAGGGGGCGCACGGGATACCGCAACACAAACCATGGGAGGAATCCCTTTGGTGGGCACCAACCAGAAATGCCCACTGGCAATGTGGCATAATTCAAGGGCAGTGTTTTATTTGGAGCAAATCCACTCCACGGCTAAGTTCCCAGCGTGAGAAGCCTGCAGGGCCTCGCGGGGGCGGGGGGACCCCGTGCAGCTGAGCCGCCCCAACCGAGGAAACACTGAAGTTACTGCTCTCCCGTTCGTTACACTGGCTGTCTCTGGGCCGAGTTTCTCCTGGCAAAGCTTCCAGTGGAAAGAGAAGAACTACACGCTAATTCCTGAGAACCCCACTTCCTCTCCAACAGCCACAGCTCCCCGCCAGGGCCTGTGACCTCGAGTTTAGACGTGTGGCCTGGGGCACGTCGGCCAGGGTGGCTGCCCCAGCACCAGGACTGGGCTCCCCGCGCCTGGGCAAGGGCCGACCCCCAAGGCCGCAGGGGGACCAGCGCGGGGCGTCTTACCCACAGGGAGCCCTGGGTGGCGGCTGTCGGGTCCGGCCGGGCCCCTCGGCCCGGGAGGGGCTCAGGGTTGTAGGCGGCGCATTCGATCTGCGGGAACAGGGAGGGACCGGCAGCGTCAGAGCCGGACGAGGACGCGCCCCAGACGCAACGTGTAAACCAACGACGACGTTCCCGCATTGGGGTCCCCACTGACCCAACATCAGCACGCAAAGGGCAAGGCGCGGGTCTCAGAAATCAGATTTTCAGGCACAAACGCCTGAGTGGGCTGCTTCCGCATTTAGTGTCTTCACCTCCAGACCGCAGAGCCCACAGGGACGGGCCCAGAGTGCGACCCGGGCTCGGTCCTGGAGGGAGGAGGGGGCGAGCCCCGGCCCTTGCCCCACCGACCACCCGCCCCTCCCTCGGGGAGGGGGCCCCTCTGCCCCCACCCCCCGGAGTGGGTGTCGCCACCGAGCAGAGGAAGAATTAACGCCTCTCCTCTCCTGCAGACACACTGCGCGCCCGAGCCCTCCCACGGGGGCATGCTGCAGACACACTGCGCGCCCGAGCCCTCCCACGGGGACGTGCTGCAGACACACTGTGCGCCCGAGCCCTCGCACGGGGAGGTGAAAGAAGCGCTGCCCTGGAGACAGCACCCACATCATGCAGCACGAGGCCTCCGACTGGGCCCCCGGATGCCAACTGGATGCTGCCCACCACTCACACGATAGGGCGCTGACGGCGTGACGTGTACTCTGCTTCACGCACACACCCCACACGCCCCGCTCCACACATGCTCCCACTTCACGCGTGGCCCCAGCACCGGCTGCAGCTGACCACCCAGAGCAGGAGGGCCCCGCCCCTCGCTGGTCACCCGCTTCCCCCGCTGGACCAGGACCTCCCGCCCGTCACCTTGAACTCCTGCTGCTTGGCCACCGTCACGGGCACGTGCCCCACGAGGAGGGGGTGTCTCTCCTTCTTGATCTGGTTCCCGTCGTCCTCCACGCAGAACCAGCCCATGTGGTTGTCCTCCTCTGGCCGCGTGCGGGGAGGGGAGCAGGGGCAGCCGTGACTGGCAGGTGGCACGGGGACCGGCCCCAGGTGGCGGGAGGTGGGAGGGCTGCTCTGCCCCATGAGCAGCGACAGCCCCCCCTCCAGGACAGGCCACGCACCGCGTGCACTGCCACCTGCTTGGGACAGCGCCGTGGCCGCTGGGAGTGACAGAGGCACCGACACCCAGGGCCCGGACCTCGCTGCGTGAACACCCAGGGCTACTTCTGTCCTTTTTGTTTTTTTTAAGTGACAGACACATTTACATTCAGAGCTGCTTTCTAACTCGGGATGAGATTTCGCCAGCAAAGCGAGTTCTCCCTCCCGGCCGCGGGCCTGGGACCCATGTAGGGAAAGGAGCTTATTTTCAGGCTCGACTGACCCCCCTCGGAGAGCGGCCGTGCCCCTGCTGGCTGGGCCGCCGGAGCCTGGCTGGTACCGCCCTGACCTGTCCCGGGGACGGAGGGGCGTGTGGCTGTCCCTCCCACTGGCCACGGCTCCCACGGCCCCTGCCTCTCCGGACTTTATTTTCCGTTAGTAGTTGACTGCCAGTGTGTGTGACCGCGGGCATCTGAGAGAACTCCGCACACGCACAGGCACACGCAGACACGCCCGGTGTCCCGAGCACTCAGGTCTGTGAGTACAAATCACAGAACTAACACGTCAACACACACCAGCTTGTTCCACGCACCTGCCCACACAAGGACAAGGCTAGTGGACGTGGGAGCAGGAACGTGATGGCGGAGCCACCCCCACTGCGGCTGGACCGGCCGGCCCCACCTGCCCCTCGGCTCACACACAGGTGAGGGGGCAGCAGAGGCCGGGACGAGCCCTGGCCCTCGGTGTGAGGACCTGACCTGCTGGGCCCAGGGCTCCGGGCTGTGCGCGGCCTCCGCTGGTGCGGACGTTCTGTCACAATACCAGGGCGGGCCTCGCTCTGCACCCCGTAAACCACCACACAAACCCCGGCCGATCCCGCGTGCTGGAGTCACTCTCCTTGCACCGCCCCCCACTCGGGCACACAGGCCGCCCCATGCGGAGCCCTGCAAGGGACCAGGACGCGCCCGTCCCCGCACAAACGCCCGCCCTCGGGGAGGCGGGGCTGCTCTCACCGAGGGCGAGCTTGGCCAGCTGCAGGCTGCTCAGCCACGACTCCTTGGCGGCCGGCGTGAAGGTGCTGAACACGGCGGTGAAGAAGGTGGGCCTCCCAGACCTGCGGACAGGGACACAGCGCGTGTCACAGGGGGACGCTCCCCTCCGCGGGCCCCACCTGCCACGTGAGGCCGGCGGCCGCGCCCACGTGGGCAAGCGCCTCCCGCGGGCCACGCGGCCGCTCTGAGCCGGGCGCTCACTTGTCCTGCTTGCCCGGCAGCTGCAGCTGCAGGCGGCAGCAGTCGGCCGCGCGGATCTCCTCCTCCTTCTGCAGGACGAGCCGCTGCAGCCCGGCTGTCCAGTCGTGCACCACGGCCTGGTTCAGGTTCTGCGGAGGGAACAGGGAGCGCGTGGGGGCGGGGGCGGCGCTGTCGCGTGGAAGCCCCGTGTCCGAGGACGAGGAAGCCGCCCCCCGGGGGAAGGGCCGCACGGTGCGCGCCCAGCCAGGTCTGCGCGAGGGCGGGAGGTCCCCCGAGATGTCGTCCCGCGACCTCCAGCGCAGGAAACACAGCGGGATCGGTGCCGGCGCGCACGGGAGCTGACCGTGAGCCAGAGGCAGCGGGAGCCCGCGGGGCCCAGGGGCTGGGCGGCGGCCACCCACCTGGTAGTGCCCCTTGAGGTCCCCGACGAGCTGCGCGATCTGGCCGACCACGTTGAGGTCGTGCAGCAGGTTCTGCAGGTCCTGGTACAGCTGCCCCGGCCCCACGTGGACCTTGTCTGCGAGCAAGCAAACCGGGGCGCCGCGCTCAGGCCCGCGCGCCGGCCGCCGGCAGTGGGCAGGGGGCCCGGGGGCCTGGGGAGGAACTCCGGGGAGTCTCGAGTTCTTAAGAAGTAGGTGTTTTCGAGCATTTGGAGTTTTTTGGTAACTTTTTATTCTAAAGTAACTGTAGACACACAGAAAAGCTGCAGAAACAGCAGCAGTCCTCTCCAGTGCCCGGCCCCCACCCCCCCACCCCCGAAAGGCGGACCTCTGCGCTCCACCAGGAAGAGACAGGCCACCCCCCGAAGGTGCCGACAAGCCTGGGTGCTGGGGCAGCCGGAGGGCCTTCTCTGCCCAGCCCCAGCTCAGGAGGTCGGTGGAACATTTCAAATCGCTCCAGAAGACCCACGACATTTTGCAGCACAACCGCAAGGGTCTGGAAGCTTAACTGACCCCCTGCAACGCCACAGGACCAGCAGACAACCGCGGACCGAGTCCTCCAGGCCTGCTGAGGAAAGCGCTGCCCCCAGCCCCGACTCTGCCCTCTTCTTCCCGCACAGACGGGTCACAGGCCTCGCGATGTGTGTGTTTTCCTCCTGCAGCCCCGCCCTCGTCCCCTCGGCGTGGACCGCAGGGGTCACCGAGGTGGGGGAGGGGGGCCTCCGGACAGGAAGTCCAACGCAGACGCTCAAATGCTCCCGTCCCTCCCTGAAGAGCGAGGCCGCCGGCCAGAGCAGAGCCGGGCCCCCCCACCCCAGCCCAACGCGACCCGGGGGGAGAAAGAAGCCCCTCGGTGTCGGTTACGTTCCTGCGGACGGGACTGGACCCCACGGACAATCCGGAGGGACCGCGGCTCTGAAGGTGCCCGTCACCCCTCCCACCCCCTCCCCACACCAAGCCCTGGACACCCCGCTGCCCCTCTGCTCCGGGCCAGGTGGACCCCAGACTCGGCCGGGCTTCCGCGAGTCCCGGTGAGTGCGCCACCGAGGGGGCGAGGTGACGGTCTGCACGGCGCCGTCTGAACACGCCAAACCCAAGCCCCCGGAAGGTCGCCGAACACGCTGTTGCCAGTGTGTAACGCCCCGCGGGGAGCTCCTGCCCACGGCATCTCAGGGGCCGCAGGGGCAGAGGCCCCCGGGAATGACACCCCCCGGCCTGGTTCGGTTTGGGTCGCAGGGAGAAAGGCGGAGAAAGGGGGGCGATGCGCACGGCACCAGGTGCGGTCTGCAGCCCATTTAGAGCCGTGCGCACGGGGCGACTGTGGAAGCACCTCCGAGTCCCCTGACACCCGTCCCTCCCGTCACCTCGTCAGGGACACGGGCACCGCCGCCGCCACCGGGCGAGGGAGAGAAGGCGTCGGGCGGCCCAGGCCTCGCCCTGCACCGTCAGTGCCCACGCGGGACGAGGACCTGGCTCCTGACTGCTCGCGCGGGACCTCAGGGCAGAACCAGAACTGGGGGAGTGGGACCGGCCCAGGTGCAGGGGCACTGCACCCAGGGGTGCCCACTGCCCTCCACCCCTCCCCCCGGCCCGTGACAAGGCCAGCAGACGGTGACGACTGGGCCGCCCGCAGCTCCCCCCTTTCACGGGGTCTGCGTACAGCGTTAGAGGCTCCTTCTGCCCCAGGTCACCACGGGGGCGGGGGGCATCGGTGGCATCACTTACGTGGCTTCGCGGTGGCCACCACAGCCAGGCTCTCGGGCGGGTGCTCGGCCGGGCCCTCGGGGCTGCCGTACTCCACGACCGCCGCGTGTCCCAGGGGCACGCTCCACTTCAGCAGGTGCCTCTGGCCGGCCGAGAGGAGGGCGTGGCCGTCGTGCGAGGCGCTGCAACAGACAACCACGGGCGACGGCGTGAGGACACAGGACTCCCCGACCTTCGACCTCCCGTGGGAACCCGGGAGCTGTCCAATCCTCACGCCTCTCCCTTTCCCCAGGACACGGGCGTGCCACCTGCCCACGGGGAGGCCCCCAGTTAGAGGAGCTGGGGGGGCGCTGTCCACCGTCCGTGCCGGAGAACGCAGGAGACGCGCTGGCCGGACCCGCCCCCCCCAGAGCTCGAGGGGCACCCGCCAGCCACTGCCTGGTGGCTGTCTGAGTGGACGCCAAGCGCCCCAGCCAGTTCTGCTAATGGGGACTCCCCAGCCTGGCTACAGTGGGTCTCAGGTTGCTTCCCACGGGTTAACTCTGAAGTCCCCTCTTCAGTCCCGGGCACAGTGCAGCCCTTACGATAAAACCAAACCCACAGTAGTGGCTAAAGTACGCATCGAGAGCGTAGAAATTAAGTGAAAAAAGTCCCACGGCCCACACAGGTCATTTTCTCCCGTGGCACCCGGAGCCTGCAAGCGGAGAAACATGAGCCTTGCTGGCCGGCCAGGTGGGGCCGGCCAGGCGGGCGAGAGACACCTCCACTCCTTCTCCGTGTGACGACAACACCCGATTTTTCCTCAAGGTGTGTGTGTTTTAATGAAAACGTGCAGAGAAAGGCATCATGCTGGGTGCTGCGCACCGGAACCCCTGACTTGCTGGGAGCCTCGGGCACCAGCCACCACCCCCCCAAGAGTGCAGGGCTCAGCTTCCAGGGCCACTTCCAGTCCACGGGAGGGGCCACTCAGACACGGAGCCCAGGTCGCACGGGCTGCGTGTGAGCGTGCGTGTTTATTCCGACACGGAGCTGCCCACAGACACGGCTCTCCTCCCGCATGAACAGGGGCCTGTCTGGGGCCTGGGGGGCTCCGGGGGCTCCACTCCTCCCAGGCTGGACGACCGTTTTTACAGAGTCGCGGGAAGGGGGCACTGGGATTGAACTCTCAGAAGATCGGGGTGACCGGCCGCCATCATGGCTGGACACCGCCCCTGGGTCCTGCCGGCCGGGGCGGACGGGGTGGCCCAGGCTGGGCCCCTGGAAAGAAGCCCGGTCGGTTCGGGCGTCTGCACACGGGTGGGGGTGGGCCCCCCTCCCCCCCCCAGCCTCCAGACCGCTCGAGGACAGGGCCGCCGCGCCCTCACCGGGCTCCGGCCGTGACGCACACCAGCGCGTCGTTCAGCATGAGCAGCCGGCGCTCCTTGGTCTTGGTGACCTCCCCTCGGTCGTTGTACACGGTCTCGATCACGTCGTCCGAGCGGATGAGGTACCGGCTCCCGCTGCTGAGGAGCTGCAGGGCGCACACCGTCACCACCGTGAGTTTATCGGAAGCGCGAGAGGACCAGCGCAGTCCCGGTGACCCCCGCCCGCCGTGGCGGGGCCTGGCAGGCAGGCGTGTTCCCGTAACACGACCCACAGGCCACGCAAGCACTCGAGAGCTGGGAAGGCGGCTTTTTGTAACAGGAAGCTGACGGACGGGGCTCGGTGACTCCAGGCGGGCGGGACCTAACCCTGCGAGCACACTCGGGAGGCCGAGCCGACCCGACCCCCCAGACGAGGGATCTCCCTGCTCTCCATCCCCGGAACGTGGGCAGCACTCGAAGGACACTCGCCCTTCCTCCCGCTGGCCCGCGGCCGAGGCCCACCCGCTCCTGCAACACGTTCCGGAGCGAAAGCGCTCTCTTCCCCGCCGACGGCATGGCGAGGCAAGCCCCGGGGCCCGGACCCGTGAGCTGCTTTCCTTCCCGGAGCCCCCACACACCCTGGGCTCTCTGGGGAGGTCTCCGCGCTCACCGGTTCAACGGCATACCGCGGAGGGGCCGACTGTGGCCCCCCAGGGAGTCCAGACCCTCACTCGGGGCAGAACCTCCCGTTCTCACCCTGCAGGGCCCCGAGCCCCTGTGCTGCGAGCCTCTCTCAGCCGCACGGCCTCCTGACGCCCCAGGACCGCAGGGCGGCGCGAGGCTGCACCCACACTGCCGCTGGATGTGAGCGTCCGCTCGTAAAAACTCCTGCAGAAATCACCTCTCGCTTCGGACGTATTAAAGCTCTCACATTACCGAGCGTCACTGCATGGTAGGAAATGAACCCCAGTGACAAAAAAAAGGGAGACTCGGCAATAAGGGATATTCTGTGCAACTACTTAGCACAGCTCAGATAAACCAGCCTCTCCCCGCGGCCCAGGGAACAGCAGGGGGAAGCGGCACCGAGTCGGACCGCTGCCGCGGACAAGCGGCTCTGCGAGCAGGAGGCTGGCGCCCAGCTTCGCCCCCAGCGTCCGCCCTGCGCTCTGCCCGGCCTCACGTGGCCAGTCCACTCACCCCACGCACCGACAGGTACCAATAAAAAGTGTGAAACATGCAGGATGCGTTACTAGTGAGCATCTAAAAGGGGGCCCTGCGTTTGAATGCACAGCTTGGCTGAAAGAGTTGCTCTTAACTCTTCTGGGGGTCCTGGGTCCGTCTGAGGAGCTGACGAACCCGTGACCCCCTCTTCCGGGGAACGCACAGACTCTGGAGCTGAAGCCGTGTCCGGTGCCGGGACCTGCCTGCGGCCCCAGCGGCTCCGGGGGCCCTGGGCGGAGGGCCCTGGGCCGGGGGAGCCGCCCCCACCGCCGCCACCCTCGGAGGCTGGCCGTCAGCGGCCTGTGAGCAGGAGCAGGAGTAGCCCCAGCCCCAGCCCCAGCCCCAGCCCCAGCCCCAGCCCGGAGACGGACGCCCAGCAACCTGGTTCAGGTATCTCTCGTTGACGGCCTTCGCGATCTGCTTGACCTCGCAGCGCTGGTCCGCCTCCCTCTTCCTCTCGTTCAGCTTCTCCGCCAACGTCTCCAGCTCCGTCAGCGCCATCTGCAGAGGCAGCCGGTCCGGGTGCCCCGGGCAGGTGTTCTTCAGCATGTCCTTCGGGAGAAAGAGGCAGCGGTGACCGCCCATGGGGGGCCACAGCCGTCTTCCCTGCAGACCCCCGGCCCCACCAGCCTCCTTGGCGAGGCCAAGGAGGGGGCAATGACTCAGCTGCTTCTGGGAAGGACAGACACACTCGGGGAGCACACACGCTGGACCAAACGCGACGTGGCTGAACCCTTCGACAGCTCCCTCCGCAGCACAAAGCCCCCTCACACCGCAGGGCACTGCCAACGATGAAGAGTCCTCGGACAGCGGGGCACCGAGCCCCGGCTGGCACAGTGGGTCAGCCAGGCCCGGGGCGGGGCCTCCCACCTGGCTCTGCGCCAGGACGGAGGGAGGGGACAGCCTTGTGCCCGGTCCCCCGTGCAGACAGCTCCCGGGGCCCCGAGCTGCCGTCCTGTAAAAACCACCCTTGGCTTCCCCCAGGGCAGCTCTAGGCAGAGACCCTGACCCCCTGGGGTTTCTCAGCAATGGGGGGAAGGGCCCCTTCCAACCACAACCAAGTTTATGCCGATGCGGGCGACTCTGAAAGGGCCCTAGGTGGCTTCAGGGTGGGGAGACCGCAGTGGGGAACTGAAGTGACCAGCGATGGCCAGTGACCTATGTCTCACTCACACGCCTCCACAGGGCAGCCCCCCCGACCAGGAAGGGTCTGGCGAGTCCAGGGTTGGGGTCCATACAGGTGCTGGCAGCCGCAGGCCCTGCCCGCTCCCCGCCCACACAGCCGGTGGCCCCGAGTGGCAGCCTCTGTACCAAGCCAGTGAAGGTCGGTGCCTTCCCGGGTTCTGGGAGCCCTTCCAGCCTGAGGAGGGGCGCGGGGGCCCCAGCGTGGTGGCCACGCCGGACAGAACTGGCCGACCTGGGACCTGCCACTGCGTCCGGCATCTGAGGTGGGACAGGCCCTGGGCCCCCGGGCGCCGGCGTCAGAGCTGAGGCACCGGGCGGACGCAGGCAGGGGCCGGGCCGGGGCCGCAGTACCTGGAGCAGCAGGATGAACTGCGGGAACCTCTGGATGGGCCTCGTCATCAGGCTGTAGAGCGTGACGCGGTCCGGGCTGGACTCCTGGGCCTGCTGCGGGGAGAGGCGTCCACGCTCACCTCCGGGCAGCGGAGCGGGACGCCCCGGCCGGGGACGCCCACACACGGGCCTCCGGGAGGGGGTCGGTGCTGCTCAGGGACCTGCACCTGCGCCTGGGGGCCCTCGCCCCACCGCTGCACACAGGTCTCCACCCCCCACCCCGTGCCCTCAGGCACACGTCACGCCACCCGGGCCACCCGGGCCACGGGGGCCCTGGCTGCTGTGCCGGGGCGTCGGACGGCTGGCTTTGTGAGTTAGTCTCGGTCCTCTCAGGACTGAGTTCCTTTCTGAGAGTCAATAGCCAAAGGAAAAGCGCAGTGACGAGGAGAAGGGAAGGGGAGGGGAGGAGAGGAGGGGAGGGGAGGGTGTTAGGGGAGGGAAAACGATGCGCAGAACCCCAGGTCGGGGCTGCAGGCCTGGACGGCAGCCGAGCACCGGAACCCCAAGGGCTACTTCTGCTGCCCCGGCATTTCGCTTGAGGTCCGACCTTCACTCTGTGACCGTCCAGCCAGCTGGCCACCCATTTTACGGGTGTGACAATAAAGGGTATTCCTAAAGGCCACCTGCAGCGTCCACCCGACACCGAGAGCACCGCCGGGACGGAGATCCTCGTAAGGAGCGAGGTTCCACACAGAGACGTCAGGTGCGCAGAACTTCGTCGTCGTCGAGTGGCGCGACGTGGAACCTGCCGTCGGACACTACTGAACCCCAAATGGGGGGGGGGGCTGCTTGCCTTCAGAAACTCCAGGAAGGCGGGCTTCGCGGCGCAGGTCTTCTTGAGGACGGCCACGGCGGCACTGAAGTTGTTCACGTACTCGCTGTAGGCGTCCAGCACCATGGACTTGGAGAACTGGAACGTTGGGGGCGGGGGGCCGAGACGAGTCAGCGCCCGCAGCCCAGGCAGGCCCTGCCCGACCCAGCCGGCCTCCGTCGCCATGACCGTGACCCTGACGGTCCCGAGACAAACTTCGTCTGGCTGCGTGCGACGGCCGAAGCCAGCCTGTGAGGTGCTACATGGCTAGGGACCGCACTCCGCTGACCCCAGCGCCCCCGGGCACCCTGGTTCCGAACCGCGGCAGGCTGCGTGCAGAGACGGCCGCTGCAACGCCCCTCCTCAAATCCCGCCCCAATCCCGACCCATGCTCCCTGGGCACCCCCCCCTCCCCGCTCCCGGGGCAGCACAGAGGGGCCCCGACTCCCTGGAGACACTCAGACAGTGGCGGGGGGGGCGGGCAACTCCCTCACTGAAGCAACGAAGACGTCGCCGATGGTCTCCACGGCGTCCCACTCGGCCACGCGGCTGGCCAGCGCCATCTGGAACAGGCGGTGGCACTGCAGCACCTCCCTGAGGCGGTGGAACACCACCTTCAGCTTGCGGTCGCTCAGCATCCGCGGCTCCATCTCGGCCAGCGGCCGCTCGTACTGCTGGCGGGGCAGGGGGCAGAGACGGAGGTGGAGGCACCCGCGGGCGAGGTGCAGTCGCTCACGCGTCCCCTGGCTGACGTTT
The DNA here is from genome assembly GCF_019186645.2 of Phyllostomus hastatus. Lineage (NCBI taxonomy): Eukaryota > Metazoa > Chordata > Mammalia > Chiroptera > Phyllostomidae > Phyllostomus > Phyllostomus hastatus. Next base: position 45,651,403 of record NW_025334032.1, read on the forward strand.
CGGGTCGGGCATGCGGGTCAGAGCGTGCCTGCGAGGGGAACCACTTCAACAGCCTTACGTGTTTCGTTCTTCAGAACGTTTTTTCAGTCAATGTGTCGGATTTGAAGGGGAAAACAAGAGAGCCATTGGAAACCAAGGGTTCCCTGCAAGGGACAGTCGGGTTCCCCCCCCCCCCGGTTTGGACTGGCAAGGACACGGACTGGGGAGAACAGACACTCCACACTCGAGTCTTTCTAGAAGCGCCCGGCCGCCGCGGCCCTGGGGGAGCAGCCCCTTCCCGGAAGAAGTGACACAGATGTGTGCAACACGCTCATGACCCCAGTGTCCTGTGCCCGAACGTCTCCTGTGAACTTTCCATTGGTATCACTTGACCTTTGACATCAGTATACAGCACAGGCGGCACACACCAGGCCCGCGGGCCGAACCCGGCCTCCCCCTCGTTGTGTCCGGCCGGGCACCTGGTTTCCACCCAGCGGCAGCGCCCAGCTCCGTGCCCCTCGTTAAGGAGCAGTTACACTCGTACAGTCTTAAGGTTGCATTCGGCCCTTAGAAGGCGACCGCGAGGCTGATGTGGTGGCCCTTGGGGAAAGTGAGTCTGACACCCCTGGTATACAGGCACAATTTGAGATTCTTCTGAGAATCCTGCAAATTCGAGCACTCCATGATTCCTGCATGTAACTGCACGTGTGTGGCAGACACACGGAGGGAGGGAAGGCTGACCGGACACGCAGGGGGCCCTGCAGGTACCTCCAGGATCCTGGTGAGGGCGTCCACGTAGCTCTTCTCGCTGTCGACGATGGAGCCCAGGATGCATCTCCTCACCACCTGTCGGGCGGGAAAACTCAACGGGCGGGAAGCTCACCCAGGTCCGTTTCACTCCTGTCGGACGCTTGCTGATCAAGTGTTTCGGGTTTGTTTTCAGGACAGCAGGTGAGTGGACTCTCCAAAGGCTTACGTAGCCAGCGTTACAGGCCCAACCGTACGTCTCCAGCTGCTACAGCGACGCAATCTTCAACCTCAAATTATAAACTGCAACACCAGCAAGACACGTACGGCCACAGCAGCCCTAAGGGGTTCGTTCACTAGTGCAACGGTAACGAGCTGAACTCACTAATTGTCACGTAGGTGCCCAACGCTGAACTCACAGTTTGTGTGTAAATAAGATTAAAAACTGCTCGTCTTGAGCTGTGCTGTTGGAAACAACTTGTCCAGTAAAACCGCTGCGCCAAAACCGCAAGAAAACAGGACTTTTGGGAGGTGGGGTGGGGGGACACTCTTGCGATGACCTCTGACCTCACAAACACCCCCCCGCAGAGAACTGGGTGAGTGAGTTGCTGACGTCATTTCCAGGCCCGGAGCTATGGCCTTTGAAATGCTGACCCCACTTTGGGCTCCGGTTTCCCTGCCGAAGGTCGCCCGTCTCCGGCTGCACAGTGCCGGTTAGAGCCCGTGGTGACACCTGGCACTGCCGTCACTGCTGAGCAGTGTGGCGAGCTCCTTGTGCCAGTGAATGGAAAATGGATCAAGTCACAACCTGGCTGGTGCTAAACCACACGCACGGGCACAGGCACAGGCGAGCATGCAGGTGCGCACACACCCACGCCCCAGCGCAGCCACCCCGGGGGTGCCTGCCCCTCGCGGTGGCCCAGCGCCACCTAGTGGCAGGGGCAGCACCTCGCACGAAGAACTATTGACAAGGCAGAGGGGTTTTTCTTTACTCCAGTCACAAAGTGGAGGGAAAAGCAACCTCCTGGACACTGAGGGAAGAAACTGGCGTCCTTCAGACAGGGCGGCTGCATCTGGGGTTGGAAGTCATGCACATAACTCACGCCCCACAGCCCCACCCCGCATCACCCCGCTGGGTCTTGGGCAGAGACGGGTCCCCAGAACGGAGTCGCTCCCCACACACGGACAGAGGGTCAAATCTAGGCCAGCCCTCCCCCCAAATCCAGGTCCCAGACTAACTACCTCCAGTCTGGGGTGAGACCCTTGGGGGTCTGATCTAGGAGTCACATTTATTTTTTAAAGTCCTGGGACAGTGCTAACACATCGGGTCAAAGGACCTGAAACTGGTGTAAGACCGTTTAACAAAAACACAAAAACAAAGCCCAAGAAATCCGGCACACACACGCTCTCCTTGTAAAGCACCCCCCATGGTGTAATTAACCTCCCCCAGCACCTAAGTCCCACACACGCTCATGCAGAGTTACTCGGGGCGCGGCCCCCAAAACACTGAAGAGTCCCGCACGGATCGGGGTGCCCGAGGCCCCTGCCGGGTTAACCCCACACCCGCCAGGCAGCACTGGCAGGGGGAGGAGCCCAGGGGAAGGGGCGGGGGAGTGGGAGTCGGGGCAGCAGGGGGCGCTCAGGCCCCGCGCATGCGTCCCACCTGCTGCTGGGACAGGCCATCGGGCATCGGGGTCAGCACGGCGTCCGGGTGCCGGCAGTCCACGTCGATGAACAGGCTCTGCTCGTCCTCCCAGCCGGGGCTGCGGTCTGCGCGACAGGCGGGCGGGCGCCGGTCCGACTTGGAGGCGAGGTGCCCCGACGCCGCCCCGCGCCCTCATCGCAGGAGCCGCGGGTTTCTGCGCTTCCTCCCGCTGGCAGCGGCCGATGGGCAGCTTCCGGAGGCCCGGGAAAACGCCCCCCCACCCACCCCCCGCCCGAGAGGCGCTGGCCAGTGTTGAAGTTTCCCAAGTCTGACTTCAAAGGGCCCAGGTGCCACGCGAACGTCTGGATGGTCACGCGGGGACCACCGCTTCCGTTCACGGAACCTCACTCCCACAGCCAGGAACCAGGAGAAGCTCCGCAGGACGGCGGAGAGCCGCCCGGCCCCCCGGGTCAGGGACCCCCAGGGACCTCCTGCATCTCGCGACCCGTCCCACCACGAGTCTGACGAAGCACAGGCCCCCGAAATCACAAAGTCTAGACAAAGACTCATCAACTACCGGTTCCACAGAATGGCAGGATGCGGGGCCCCACATCCCAGCCCCTGCGCCGCGGCCCAGCAGGGAGCAGGCTCCCAAGGGCGCAAGTGCAGCAGCCACCCCCCCTCGGGGCCCCCCCACCCCCGGCTGCGTGGGGGCCGGGCAGCCGCCGCCGACCTTGAGAGATGAAGGACTTGGTCCTGATGAAGGAGCGGCCCCTCTTCACGGCGGCCTTGGTCCTCTCCAGCCCGTCCCTGGTGCCCTCCTTCGCGGCCTGCACCAGCTTCTGCATCTGCGGGGGGCGGGGGGGGGCGTCTCTGCACCACCAGCCTGAGCCCTCTTCCCTCCCCTCCATCCGGACGGGCCCGGGCGAGGGGTGCGGCCTGAAAGGGCCCCCGGCACTGGCTGTTGGGTCGGGGGCCTCCGTGGCTGCATGTGTGTGCATTGCAGCCGGTTGGTTGGTTTTTAAAGGGGGGGGACCTGGAACTACAGAGCCCGCCTTCGACTCGGTTACAGAAGCCCCTGCTCCGCTACAGCTCAGCCCTTGGCTTTACCGGGGCTCTGACAAACAGACCTGCGGGGCGGAGACGGAGCCCCCAGGTGACATCGGCACCTACCAGGAAAGGGAGGGCCCTGCAGACACCTGCCAGGCCCACCCCTCCCCCCAACCCCGGGGCCTGAGTCGCGGAGTGCCAGCACCCACTGCAGTAAGGAGACACAGCTCAGTGGCCGCAGACAGACAGAGGGACAGTGGCGGGGTGCCGGCCAGGCAGACCGCCCCCCCGGGGGAGGGGCCTCTGCGTCACGAAGCCCACGCCCCACTGCTGTGGAGTTTGCCGAGTGCGCTTCCCGTGAGCCTGAGTCCCCGACCGGGGATGGTCCTGGGGGCGGAAGACAGCTGAGGGCCTGGGAGAAGCGAGCGGAACTCTGAGCGGTCGCACTGGCCACCACACACACACACACACCCACACACACACTTGATCGTGCTGGAGGCTCGTGAAACCAGTTTCTGGGATAGGGTGGAGCTGAGCAACCCACGACAGCCTAACCGGGCAGACACCGGGAGGCCGCCCCGCCAGTCCGCGGGTCTGGTCCCTGAGTGCGCCCAGGGTGGAGTTCACGCGCGGATTCGGCCGCGACGGCGAGGCCTTAGGTCACGGGCTGCATCTACCGCGACCGGGCCGGCCCGCCCGGCTGCCCGTGGCTGCCTCCCACCCTGCACGAAGGGCCGAGCACGGCGACACCCCTGCAGCCCCCGCAGCTGCCGAGGCCCACCGTGACGGCATGGGGGGCACAGCCAGTGCCCGCAGAGGGCCCGGGGCCTCACGCAGACGCCAGCCTCGGGGACGGGCACCGCCCCGTTCAGAGCTCACGCTCAGCCTCTGCGCCCCTCGCCAGCCTGCAGCTCGGGGTGCCCCCTCCCGGCCCCTCGAAGGGCAGCTCGGGGCGTCCGCCCTTCCCAGCACTTGTAACGTGTTCTGTTCCACACCTCATTGCACGTGCCGGAAACCCTGAGCCCCAGGCACCCCCGGCGTGGGTGCACCCCCCGGGGGACCGTGGCGGCATCACACCGGGTCGTGGGCGGACCGGCACGGGTCCGTCGGCGTGCGAAGTGGGGTCCGCGTACTACACAGCACGCACACGCACTCCGAGAAGAGCTGTTGACCGTATTTTTCAGACTAGAAGATGCACTTCCCGCCCCAAATTTGGGAGGAAACGCAGCAGCAACCCTGCTCCTGCCTCCTGTAACCCCGCTCTACCGCCGGCCCCACCCCCACGGCCAGCCAGGTAAGCTACACTCGGACTGTAAGATGCATCCCCTCCTTCCCTCCCGAATTTGGGGGCAAAGTACGTCTTACAGTCCGAAAATTACGCTACTTTGTTAAAACACCGAGGATGGCTGCTTCCTTAGGGCTCCCCAGCGACTCGGCCGGCGACAGCAGAACCGCCCTGCCCTGCCGCGGCCACTCACTCTCCGAAACGGGCACCCTCCCTCCGCGGCATCTGCAGCCTCCCTCGGGCCGCACGCCCCGCCACGCCGCGGGAAACACTTCTTTAGACGCCACGGGCAGCAATGCCCCCCGGGCGGGCGGCCCCGTCCTGCGCCCGCAGCCGACGGCGCACTCACCTGCCTCCGGCGGCTGCTGCGCAGAAAGGACCCGGGGACCCCGTTCCTGCACTCGGGGTCGCTCTGCTCCTCGTAGCTCTCGAACTCGCTGGAGCTCCAGCCGCGCTCCAGGGAGCTGTCCCCGCCTTCGTCCCCATTCTCCACGTCGTCGTAGATCAGCTCACCTGGGGCGCGAAGGCCACAGCGCGGTGAGCGGTGAGCAGGCCACTCGCCACCGTTCACACCCGCCTGTCACTTCCCACACGGGCGGGAGGGGCGTGCAGGCGTGACAGCAAAGCAGAGGGAGCGGCGGAGCAGCCTCAGGCCGCCCCCCCCCCCCGGAGGGCAGGGCGTCGGGGGGGCCTGCCAGCTTGGCCCAGTGTCTGGGAGCTCTGAGGGCCCCGCCCCCGTCTGCACCCCGGGCCCGGGTGCTCCCCAGAAGCCACAGCCGTGCCAAACGCCCTGCCGGCCACCGAGGGCTTCCCACAGCGGGCGACGTGTGTTCAGACGAACGGACAGGTGGACGGACAGGTGGACAGATTCGACTATGAACAGAGAGGCTCACTGCAGACCAACTGCAAACTCTGCTTTTGTGCAAACAAACACACAAACAAACAAGCAAAAGGGCCCATGGATACTCGTGGGCGACCTATGACCGCACCGAAACGGCTGCTTCGCACCAGTCGCCCCAGAACTGGTGACGAACACGCCAGGCCCGGTGACAAAGGCCTCCCCACGGAGGGGTCCCTCCTTGGTGTCCTGGCCTCGGGGGCCCCAGCCGCCCCCTCTGCGGGCAGAGGCCGCCCTGGCCGGTTGCCGGCCTCGGTCACGCCCACACCGCGTGGGCAGTGTGGAGGTGGGCGGCCGCCGGGGGCGCGCTGACCCGCGAGCACCAGAGAGTTCTGTTGGTGACGAGGCCCACGGGTGGGTGTCTGTCCTCCCGGGGTGGGGGGGGCACGCAGCCGCGTCCACAGGCCCCAGGGGACCAGTACTGGGTGGGCACAAGCTTCTGTCGGGACGTCTGCGGCAGGTTTCAGGGCCGTGACCTCTCCCCGGCTGTTCCCTCTCGCGCTCCCGACGCCGAGTGGCCCCTGACCTGCGGGGGACTCTGAGAGGAGGCCACGGGTCCCTGCCGGCAGCCGGCTCCCGGGGGCGCTCCAGGGGCAGCGGACAGTGCCTGCCGGTGGGGGCAGGGGGACCCCAGTACGCAGAGGGCTCTCCGGGCTGGCGTGGGGACCGCTGGCCCAGACTTCCTGGCATTGTCTGGGGAATTCGGCACCAGGCTTCCGGCGGCGGCGGGGTTGTAAGTGTAGGCTGACATCCTGACTCGGGGGGGCTGGCGTCCCCTTCCTGCCACAGGGGCCGGTGTCACAGAGGGGCCGCCCCCACCCAGCAGGCTGTGGTCTTGGGGGGGGCACATGCGGGTCTGGGAGGGCCGGCTGCTGGCTGATGGGCCGAGCGGTGGACTCGACACCTGGAGTCGTTAGGAAGCGTCTAATCTGCTAAGTGTTTCAGTTCATCCACAAAAAGTCTATAGAATCCTCTCTCCTGGTTTCCCTCCACTCCTCCCACAGCTACCCCCTCCTGGCCGACCCCTCCCTGACCCCCTCGGCCCCCCAACGCCCTGCGGGGCCCCCTTGGCTCTACTCTGCACCCTCCTGGGAGCCACTCCTGCCACTGCTGGTGGCCCCCCGGCTCCGCCTCCCGGCTTGGGGCCGGGTCTCCCTGACTCCCTCCCTACGCACTCCCCCTGGGCTCCTCTTCCGGGGGGGGGGGGGCCCGAGTCGGAGTCCGAGCTCCTGGTTTTCCACCTCCTCTTCTGAGCAGCTGCCGCGACCTCTCTGGCTCCTTACCCGCCGAGATCCAGCCGTGAGATTTTACGCAATGTTTTCGTGATCATTCGAGTCGAAACGCTCTCCGGTTCCTGCTCTGGCGTCACCCTCGGCCGTGAGTGGTGTCGGGGCTGACTTCTCATCTTCTAATATTTGGGGCTGAGTTTTACAGACCGGGTGTCCCCCGGGGAGTGAGGCCTGAGCACCGAGTGAGTCTTCGGCACCTGTCGGCACTTGCGCCGGGACCCACGCCACGCAGGCCAGGGTTAGAAGCGCCCTGTGCGCTTGGAAAAATGTGCGTCCGGAACTGCCAGCTGCAGGGCTCCGCCTGCGCCCTGTACGTCGGCCGCCTGCCGTGTCCGTCTGAAGTTTACTGACCTTATACCCCTGGGGCCCCGTCTCCGGGCCCACCGACTTTCCATCACGGACCCACCGACATCCGACGCCGTCTGTCCTGTGCAGCTCATGTGCTCTAGGCCGTGTCGGCAGGTGCACGCGAGTCCAGGCTGTGACACGCCCCAGCGAAGGGCTCTGGCGGCGTCTGGTGCACAACACAGCACAGCCTCACCGGCGGCACCGCGGGCAGGACTGGCCCACGCTCCTCGTGCACAAACGCCCCGTGTGCTCACGCAGCCTCCGCAGCACACGCCTGGCTCTGCCACGCCGTCCGACCTGAGGACTCCGTGTGCCGGCGCCTGGGGTCCGTCCATGGCTACCGTGAGGGCCGACGCCTCTGGGCTAACTCTGCCGCCTTTCCCCCACACAGTGCGCCCTGCTTTCTTACTGCATGTTCTCTCTCCGTCTGCCCCTGGGCTTTGCTCGGCCAGCTCACAAGTTTACCTATTTCCACTCTCTCAGTGCTGACCCGCGACACGCACACCTGCACCACCGCGTACAAAATCAGCCCTACGCCCTGCCCCTGAAGGACGCCCACCCGAGGACCCAGGGGCAGCCACCACGCCCGCCGTCACCCACCTAAGTCCGGCCCTTGCCGCTGGGTGCTCAGCGCCGGGCCGGCGCCGGGTCCCACCGACCCACAGACCCACCAGCTCATGCGCCCGCTGTTCTGCACCGCCTCCCGGTGCTGCTCGTCTTTCCAAATCCTGGTCCCTCCGAGGGCAACCTGCTCCCTGCCTCGTGGCCTTTCAGGGCTCCCCGTGGGGGCGGAGCCGGGAGCACCCAGCGCACGAGCCCCGGGATAGGCTGACGGATGCTCAGCCCCCTTCAGAGCTGCACTCAGTGTCTCCACAACCTGGGGACTTCCGTCTTCAACTCCAGGGAACCTCAGTGATCCCTTCTCCTGTTTCCTCACTGGTCAGACGTACGCTGGTCCTTCCCGGAATCCACGGTTCCACCTTCTCGGTCACACCTCCCGTACCTTCAAGTCCTTCTGCCTCTTTGGGGGACTAAGGCAACGACCCTCGAAGGGGTGTTGTGACACGGACACGCACATGTGCGCACACAGCACACGGTAGCACCGAGACGCAATAACGCACGCAGCACACGCCCGCAGCACACAGGTGTGTCCATGTGCCCAGGGGGAGCCGCTGCGAGGCCGCGGCCCCCACGCTCGCCCCGGGCAAAGCGCACCTGGCTCCGAGTCGGAGGTCTCCCGCGGCACGTCGTCGTAGACGGCTTCCTCCGGGTCTGGAACGAGAGGAGGGAGACTTCCACCACCGGGCAGGGGCAGCCCAGCACGCGTCACCCGCCCCAGGGCCGCCGCCCATCCCCCACCGCGCCACGGTCGCCCGACGGTCGGCCTGCGGGGCAGCCACGGGGGCCTCCCCAAAGTGCGGCGCCCTGCCCGGCCCAGGGCGTCCCCCTGGGACCGAAGGAAACCGCCTGCAGGGGCCGCCCCGAAACGTCTGCAACAACAGGGAGCTGCACGGCGTCCAGGGCGACCGGCGCCATCGCGGGAGGGTCGACTGCCCCTCTCCGTGTGGTTCTTTCAAGACCCTCACGTTCCCGACATTAGCGTGTCCTGACCTAGAAAACGCGGAGTGTTGGACCCCCGGGGCAGCCCCGCGCGGCCATGTGACGGGGAGACATCCCACAGACCGGGGACCGGCCGCGAGGCCCTGTGCCCAGGCCCAGGAGGCAGCCACGCGGACGTACGGGAACGCTGAGCTCTCGGGACAAGACTTCCCCAACTGCGTTACGTGGGGCGCTGGTTCGCTCAAATAAACGCGGGACCTCCCCCCTACCCGCAGCCGGCGGAGGGTGCTGGGTGGGGACGCCTGGGTTGGGACACCCGGGTGGGTGCGGAGTTGTGGTGAACACACGCGCACAGGAGCACTGAGCCCCGACTCCGGGCACCAGGCTCCTCGAGGACCGTGACGCCGCGGCCCCCCGGGCTGGCTGCTTACTCTCCATCCACGCGGTGTTGGCCGGGTCCGCCACCCAGCGGGCGAGGGCGCTGTCCTCGGCGTGGGCCCGGTCCTCGCTGCGGGAAAGCAAACCGTCAGTCACCACCTGGCGACCCACCCCCTCGCCGGGCTGCTGCGTGTCCCCAGAGGACACGGATGCTCCCCCACCCGCCGGCTGAGGGTCCCAGGTGAGCCCCGGCTCAGGCAGAGTTAAAAACGTGCTTCCGGTGGAAGGGCTCTGAGCGTCTCCCCACGGGAGTCCAGGGGGGCCACGCGCCCGTCCCTCGTTCCCACGCGGGGTCACGCCCGCCGGTGTCTCCCCGAGTCCCGGCGCTGGGAGGGGGGGGCCCTGGGGACTGGGCGAGGGGGCGAGTGTCGGGCGCACAGGGAGGCGAGGGCCGCCAGGGGCCCAGGGCAGCGCCGCGCCCGGCCTCCAGAGAAACCCTCGGGCGCTCGGAAGGCCCCCGTTGAGGCAGCAGGCACCTGTTCGCGGGGTCCTCCGAGCTCAGGGGACGGAACTGGCCGTCGTCTGCCACTTCGGGGGCTTCTGCCAGGAGAAAAAAAAGTGTGTGCCACTCGATGCCTACGAGAACGCTCGTCATCAGGTTGATTTTCCTCTTTAAGACGATTCGCGTTTTGTTTTCCATCCACCATAAGCTTATCCTAGCAAGGAGACGGCGAGGTGCCGGCATCCAGGTTTTTCCGCTTCCCGATGAAGTGTGTTCCCGAGGGGATCGCAGGACAGACCGACATCCACGGTGCTCATGGAGCCCCCCCAGCGAACAGAGACAGAAGCGTCGGAGGGAAACAGCGCCCCCTGCTGACCCGCTTGTGCAGTTCTCCCGGGAAAGGGCGACGGCGACTGGTTTCAAAGTGGGTCTGCTGGGGAGCTCAGCAGAGCTCCAGGGAGAGATGCCCACGTTTGTGATGTCTGACAACCGGACCTTTCCCTGCTCTCCCGTGGGCACGCACACGCAGGCACACGCGTTCCCGCCTGCGCACACGCCCGTGCACACGCGCAGTCCCTCTCACGTCCGGTGACGGCGGCAGCTCGGGACAAAGGCCGCGGGGCTCACCCACCGGCGGCCACAGCAGGGAGCGCTGTCCCACGGCCTCTCAGAAGGAACCTGCTCGGTGCCAGGAGCCATTCCCGGCCGCTCTGGGCCCGCTCCGCAGGGGACCTGGGTCCAGGAGAGCTTGGAGGGCACAGCCGCGGGGACGCCCCCGCACCCAGTGAGGGGGTCACCCGTCCCCGGCAGCAGGGGTCTGCCAGGCGGCCCATGGGGAAGCTTAGGGCGTTAACTCGATGGTTCTCGAGGCCCCTGAGTGCTCCGGCGTCTCCCCAGGGAGCACAGGTCTGTCCGAAGAAAGGCCCCGGGGGAGACCCAGCCTTCTGGTCTCTGCAGTCCCGGGAACGGAGACCCCAGCCCCGCAGACCGGCCCTGGCAGGCAGACTCCCGGTCAGGGGCCGGTATGGGAGCGTGTGCGTGTGTGAGGACTCTTTACAATAAAAGGAAATAAATTCGCCCACGAACACAGGCTTGGGGACCCTGGGTAAGGGACAAGGAGGCCGGGCGGGGGGAGTCCCACGTCAGACTCTGCCTCAGGGTTTCCCGCACAACGGGCTCCGAGACCCCCCTGCACGGTGATCCTGGCCCAGAAGGAAACGGCCGGGGCCCAGCGGCCACCTTCGTAAGGACAGGACGGGCGCAGGTCGCAGGGGTCGCAGGGGTCGCAGGGGTCGCAGGGGTCGGGGGCCTACCTTCCTCGTCCGGGGACGCGGCGCGCACGACCACGGGGCTGGAGTAGGCAGGCAGGAGGGCGGGCAGGCTGGAGGGCACGGCATAGCCGCAGGGCACGGGCACCGAGTACCCGCTGGGCACCGGCGGGCTGGCGCCCTCCTCCTGGGCCTCGGGGGAGGGGGGCGGGGGCTGCTCCTCCTGGAAGGGCGTGATGTCGATGACGGAGTAGGGGTTGACTCTCGCGGGGACCCCCAGCTTGGTCGGCTCCACCAGCAGGGCCCCGTCGGCTCCTGTTCCGGCTTCCCCTCCTGGAGGCAAACACGGCATCAGGCCCCCCGGCTCCTGCAGCGCTGACCCCCGACCCCAGCGGGTCCCAGGTCTCTGGGCGTGGACGGAGCACCCGACTCTGGGGAGGGCACACGCCAGGGCAGGTGGGCATCGGGCCTGGCAGCTCCCGGAATGCCCACCCACAGACACGAGCGCGTCAGAGCTGCCGGACGGCGGGACCGCTGGCTCCCGAGGGCCCGCTGCACACACAGCGCTGCAACTCCGCCCGCCCACCCACGGGCCGTGAGTACGCCCGCCGGGCCCCCCTCCCAACACCGAAGCAGGACTGAACCGCGGCACTGAACTCCTCTCCAACCGCGTCAGTCTGACACTATCTCGGGGGCCACCGGGGGGCGCTGCTGAGGCCGCCTTTGGGACAGGCCAGGCACACCTGTTCCCTCCAAACAGAAAACAAGGTACGAAATCCTGGACACGGCACGAGTCGGAGAAGCTCCGCCAAGGTACACGGAGTCACCTCCGCTCCGGCCACGGCACCGAACCGTCACAGCCCTCCCGGGGGACACCCCCTCCCCAGTGGGGCTCCACCCGCCCGGAGATGGGGGTGTGGCCGGGTCCCCGGGACTCACCTGAGCTGGCGGTGGCGGCCGTCCCCGCAGGACTGGCCACAGGGGCGCCCGGCGCACACCTGTCTGCCTCTGGAGCCTCGTCTCCGCTGTCGAAATCGAACTGCTCTCCCTCCTCCTCCTCCTCCTCCTCGTTCTTGCTGGCGTCGAACTTGGCTTCACCCTCTACAGTTGAAAGAAAGAAACGACGCGTTCACACTCGTCACCAGCAAACCCGATTTCACACTCCTGAGAGAACGCCCGCCCGCGCGAGGTGACCGAGCCGCCCCACCGCGCCCCTCCGGAAGCCACGTTTTGCAGCTGAACTTGAACAATTACGTCAATACGCCTCAAAGCGATTCTTACGAAACGAGTTTTTTAAAAAAGCAAGGCCGAGGGGCGCGGAGGGTGGACGGCCAGCACCGGCGCGGGAGGGCGGAGCGGCGGTGCACGCCCTCGCTGCGGGGGCTTTCGGTGGACCTGCGACCCTGCGGTCACTTGGCCAGCGGGTTTTCTGCGAGGTTTGCTCCCAAATCACGCGTGTGACACACGCTGACGTGGCTGAGCCAGCACGGGACAGGCGAAGCCCTCGCTGACCCCGGGGCTGCGCCAGGAGGAGGCAGGGACGGACTGACCGGGAAGCCTCCAGCTGCCCACGGGCCCTGCGGCGGCACGGCCTGCTCCCCTCTGTCCCCCCGGGAACGACCTTCCTCTGGAGGCCAGAAACTTCGCTCCCCTGACCACCCCCTGGACTCGGCAGCCCCAGCACCGGGCATCAGCTGGTCACCGGTCCTTCTGCTTCTGATGCCCAGAGAGTCCCCCACCTCGGGCGCCTGGCGGCTTGTGACGTCCACAGCAACCACCCAGCCCTGTCCCTGCCTCCTGGTGTGGCTCCCAGGTTCCCAGGTGCAGGACCCGGCCGCGCTCCGTGGGTCGGCCCGGACTCCAGACCTCAATGCTGCCAGTCCTTGCACGGGCCCTCAGAGCTGGAACCAGGGGCCCCCTTCCCGGCCCCACACCTGCAGGCCCCGTTCTCTCCCCACCTCAGGCTGCGGTCCCTGCCGCTCCCCCCGCCCAAACACGCCAGCTGCACCCTGACCTCGTGCACCCAGGGACGCGGGTGCCACCCTCCCTCACACCCTTAACCCTGAAGACAGTGCAGCCAGAGCCCACGGGCACCCACTCTGCTGCCTTCGAGCTGGCGTGCCCGGCACAGTGCCCAAGGAAAGGAAGTCAGGTGGCCTATTTCAGTGACAGCGGTTTCCCCTCTCACTGAAAGTCACACAAGTCACAGGGCGACGTCTCGCACCCGGTTGGACGCGAGTCTGTGAGGAGTCCAGGCTGCCAGAGCAGAGGGAGCAGGGCGGGGGGTGAGCCCCCGTCCTCTGCCCTGAGCCCGTCCTGACCGCCCGCAGCCCCCAGCCCGCCCAAGTGACCCGGGCCTGCCCCCGCACGGGGGAGCTGGCTGCGGGGCTCGGACACACACCGCCCCGGGGACTGCCCCAACCGGGAACAGCCTCCAGAGACGTGCCGCCGGCGAGCACCGTGAGAAGAGACCGACAGAACGTCCACTGCTGAGGCCAGAGACAGGAGACGCGCGTTCTGTTCCGGGGCCCTGGGAAGCAGTGGTTACAATGTGAGCGCTTCATCTGGGACAGGGCGTTTGTTTCTCTTCTCTCCCGTGCAGGCTACTATTTGTTTCTCGTCTAGTTTCTCGTCTCTTGTTGTTTGAAAGCAAAGACGATGAGAAGAGAAAGTGTTTCAGAGGCGGCAGCTGCCACCCCTCCCCCGACAAGGGGCTGCTCACAAGTCCCTCCTGGCCTCCCCCTGGTTCTGGGTGTCACCGGAGTGGCCTCGGCCTGTGCTGGACAGTGACGTCCCCTAGAACAAAGGCACCCCCTCCGAGGCCACCTCCCTCTGTCCCCGTCACCTGTGTCTCTGAGGCTCCCGGGTGAGGTGCCAGCGTCCCCTGCGTGTGGTCCTGGCACAGACAGAGGCACACGGGCCGAGGGGACAGGACCAGAGCCGGGGACGCACGGCTCGGACACGGCCCCTCGGACGAGGAGCGGCCAGCCCAGCCCCACAGCCCGCTGACCGAGGGCAGGGAGTCCCCAGAGAGAAGCCATCGTCGTGTCATCTCCCGTCACAGCCACTGCCCCCTCGCCATCACCACACTGTCACTGGCAGGGCCTCCGCTGGCGGGCCTCCTGCACGGTGCAGTCCTTACCTTGGGGCGCAGGGGCGGGCGGCTCCGGCGGGTCCATGCCGTGGCTCTGAAGCCTGGGGCTGGGGCAGGCCTGCGGGAGGAGACAGGCAGTCAGAGCAGGTCGGGGAGCTGCCCAAGGCCGGCAGGGCACCCCAGGGATGGCCCAGGGTTGGGGGGGACGCTGGCTCCGGGTCAGGGCTCCGCCTGCGGGTCACGAGGACTAGGAACCTCCCGGAAATAACCTGGGGGCGAAACCCGGCAGAGTCCCGCCGGCCAGTCTTCAGCGAACTGGCCTTCACCGGGCATGGGAGCCAGGGCCTGCTTCTGCCCCTGGGGTCACGGCCGGACCGGCCCCGCCCACCCCCCCCCCCCAGTCTCCTGGGCACTGGTGTCCTCTTCCTCCTCCGACCGAAATCGTGGGTTCTGAACGAGGACTGGTCAGGCCGACGCGGACCCCTCTCCTAGACCACCCTCTGCGCGTCCGCCTCTGCCTCTCTTCTCCGCACGTCGTTGTCCCCCGCATGCCGGCGGGACACCCGTCTGTCTGCGCGTCCGTGCGGCGCCAGCTGCGTCGGCAGGAGGTGGGCCCTCGCCCCCGGCTGCCCTCTCGGAGACAGGCAGCGCCCTGCTCCTGGGGCTGCACCGTTGCACCGGCCCAGCTCCCCGAGGGGGCTGGCACGGTCTGCTCCCGAAGCCTTGCCCCCAGAGGCCGCCTTCCCGGACCTCCAGGGACCCCGACGGCACAGCAGCGGGCGGGGAAAAAGCACAGAGGGCCGGGGGGGGGGGGCACTGACCCCACCCCCCACCTGCCACCGGCCTGCCTGCGCCCTCAGCCCCCACCTGCACGCTGCCCCGCGCACCGGTGGGGCCAGGCTCTGGAGTCCTGGGCGGCCCGCCTGGGTCTGGGCGCCCACCAGCCCAGCGAGCTGCTGCCACCTGATGAACCAACGGGAGGCTGAACTCCGCCTGCCGCACGCCACTCACCTGGCCCGTCACCTGGCAGCTGCCTGGGCTGGCTGGGGGCCAGGCTCAGACCTGCACACCGCGTGCCTTCCGCCAGAGTGCAACACCTGGACGCCAAGGTGCTCTGGCCTCTGAGCTGCGCTCGTCTTGCGGCGCTGGGCTGAGGCGACCCACGGACCCCACGGCAACCCTGTCCTGGCTGCTCTGCTCAGCAGGTGCCCCGCACTCCCAGGCTGAAGGCCATCAGCCCCAGCCAAGCAGCCCCATGTGCTCAGCCCCAACTGCAGCTTCCGGAGACCCAGGCCCGTCAGGTCCGGGCCGCACACGGGTGTGAGGACCACTCTACTGTCAACCCTCTCACTCCAAACACGCCCACGAGCTCCAACAGTCAGAGCCCCGGCAGAGGCTGCAGCCCTTTCCCCACCAGAGAACAAGGCAAACGAGGCACGCAGCAGCTGTGCAGAGCACACGCTCACCAAGTGCAGCCCTGGCCTCTCCTGTCCACTCGGCTCTTCCTCCGTGCCACTGAGGGGCACAGGAGCCCAGCGCGCATGCGCGTACAGGGCTCTGGAGGTCGAATGTGCGCACTGCTTTCCTTACAAACAACAGTGACGGCCCATGTGAGGGTCTGGTCCCCACAGCAGACGCCACGCGCCCGGCCCGGGTCGGGAGCACGGCCTGGGCCCGGGAGACCCCGGGGCCTCGCTGCCCGGCCATCAGGGTGGAGAGGACTCGTTCCTTTGCTTCCCCAGGGACTCACGGAGTCGAGATCCTGGGGCCTCGACTGCACCCCGAGTAGGCAGCCCCATGGGAAGCCGGTGCCCGGCTGCTCCCCCAGAAACACAGCGCACCCCGCCGACCTCGGACCCTGAACGTGCAGCCTTGTCCACGCCCCCTCGCACCAGGGCAGTGCTCGGCCGTGACAGCTGGGACAGTATAGTCCACTTTAAAAGTCACTTCTAGTATCACAAGACGGTTCACGGAAGAGAAAAGTTTTAAACCTTAAAAAAACTCCTTTTACTATGTTAAAGTCTTTAAACACTGTTTAATGAAAACAGAAAACATCGGCAGCCCACAGAGAGCCCTCTCTGCTGGCAGGTGTGCACACCTGCCAGGATCCAAAGACGGGCAGGAGGCAGAAGAATGGCCGGCGCCCCTGGGACCGGTCACCTCCACGAAACGACTGCTCATTTTGAAAACTCACACACAAAAGCAAACCAAGAAGCAAACGCGACCTGCTAGGCCTGGCAGCTCTGGAAAGGCTGACCTGGGTCAGGAAGAACAGGCAAGGGGGGGCCCCAGGAGAAGGCCCTTTGCCAGCTCTGCACCTCACCTGCTCTCAGGCGGGGCCCACGCACGACACAGGACGCCTGAGCCTGCACCTGAGACTCAGGACAGGCAGGGCCACCCTCTGGGCCTGGGCCTGGCCCCGAGCCACACCCCCTGCTGAGCGAAACCGCGGCCTCCTCTCTGGGACCTCGCCCGGTTTCCCTGGACCCGGAATTCCCCTCGCCCGCGAAGCTCCCCGAACACCGTCCCCTCGTTCCCCCGAAACCACACTTCCAGGAGCCGCACCGGGGGCGGCGATCCGCCTCGTGAATGTTTAACGCCCGCGTCCCCCGTCTGCCCTGCGCCACTCCACCGCCTTCCCACCTGCGCCAGCGCTGCACAGGTGCGCGGTCTGCACGTTTCGCTGCCGCACGTCTAGGATCCCTGTGCAGCAAGAGAAGAGCGTCCCGCACAACAGGGCTCCTAAGTTTCTAGGACGACGTTTTCACGGAGTGGCACCACCATTAAACCACCGCCTTGTTCTCTCTCTCGCTCTCACTCAGGCCGAGCATTTCCCAATGGAAGAGCCTTTTCGTGCATCGACCTCCCGGCCGCCCCGAGAGCGACCAACCCGAGGTGACAGGGGGCTCCGCCCAGGCCGCCTCCATCCTGAATTCCCGAGGAGCTTTCCTCTAACCTCCCCCCAACCCCCCCCAAAAAAAGAGAAAATGTGCATCCCCAAATATCAAGATGACGAGTTTGGTAAAACTGCAAAGTCAGGCTCAGCTTTTACAAGACAGAAAGCTCCTTTGAGCACGTGCACCGCACCTCTGGCCTGACTGTCTGAACTCCGAAGGAGGCACTCGTCAGTCACAAAACGGGAGCTGGGCGACTTCTCTCGCCGCCCAGAAGCCAGGCATAGAGGTCTGTGTCTGACTCCAAGGCCACGGGGTCCGGAACCGCAGATAATGGCCGCCCGGCCGTGACCCAGGGCCAAGCAAATACATGCCGTCAGGGCTCAGGGGGCAAATTATACTTTAAAGTACACAAACAGTTAACCGCAGCACTCTGGTCCAGTACGAGTCACTTCCCACAAAAGAGATATTTAAGCTATATTTTAAGCCTTCCGTGAACCGAGGAAACGTTATCTCCTGCAGCGGCCCCGCTGGAGGGACACTCAGGAACTCCGCGCGAACCGCAGCGACTCCACTCGCCCTGCGGCGCACCCGGAGGGCGGGACGGAAGCCCACCGCACCGGCGAGCGGAGCGCGTTTCGCCTCCTGCACAGGTCGCTGCTGCACGGAACACGGCTGCTGCTCTCGCAGGGCACTGACAGCCTACGAAAAGCCGAGGCGCCCACTCGGGTTTCTAGGTCCCACACCTGGGGTCCCCCAGAGGGCGCGGGGCCCGGGCGGAGCGCCAGGGCGCCTGCCGGCCAGCGGCTGCACCCCTTCGGCTGCAGCGGCAGGTACCTGGGAGGGGACGCCTGGCGCACAGGAGTTCCAGCAACTACCTCCGTCTCGAGCGGGCCGCGGACTGCGCCCTCACGGGCCACTTCCAGGGACGGCCCCCACCCAAACGCCTCTGCTCATCCCCACGCCGCGCCAGTGGGGTCGCGCTTTCCCCCGCCTCCAGCGCCGGGGTCCCGACTGCACGTTCCCCACTGTCCTTGGAGTCTCGGGCCCATCACCGTGGTCCCCGGGGGACTCGGACACCCCGCGAAAAACGGGGGGCTGCTCCCAGGGCCTGGCCCATTACCTGCACTGTGCCCGGAAGACAGGGGCCGCCAGCTGAAGTTGGGGGGCTGCTCGCGGCCCCGTTACCTGCACCGTCATTGGTGGGAACAGGGGGCACCCCACTAAAGTTGGGGGGGCCGAGCCCGCGACCAACCGACGGAGACTCCCGCTCTCCCTCCCTCCCGGCCCGCACTCACCCCGCCCGGACCCCCAGCGCCGTACCTCCGAGCGCCCCTCTCCCCGCCCCGCGTCCACCGCCCCGGGATGCGCTCCGGCCCCGCCCAGAGGGAGGCGGCTCCACCCCCACGTCGTGATTGGCCTGACCTGACGATACCAGGAGCCCATTGGCTGAAGTGCCTGCCCGTTCCTCGGCCTCGCCCCGCCCCCGCGCCCGCGCATTCCTGAGAGGCCACGTGGCCGCCCGAGCCCCCCCCCCCAACCCCGCGGCCCAACGCCCCGCCCGGCCGCGCACGCGTGGGCGGGGGGCGCGGGATCGATCACCCCCAGGGTGCCGCCCCTTCCCTCCTCGACCCGCCTGGCCGACTGAGACGTCCTGGCTCCTGGGAGGGTCCCCTGCCCTCGTCCCGCCAAGTCCTGGGCCTTAGGGAAAGCACTGATTCCCTACATTCCGAGGCGATTTTTAAAGCTTGCTGTAGCCGGAAGCTCCTTCCCCCCCCCCCCCCGCCCCGGGTAACTCCCCAGGGAACATCCGTTGTGGCCTTCCGTGGCTTGGCAGGGCCGGAAGGTGCTGTCGCGGGAGGCACAGCCTCACCTTCCAGCTCCCCATCCCCCCCCGCCGCGCGTCCCCCAGCCCCACAGTGCACAGCACCCAGCCCAGCCAAGGTGGGCCACAGGGTGACGGGTGAGTGGATCCAAACAGAAGCCCAGGGCCAGGGCCAGGGCCAGGGCCAGGATGCTCGAGAAGCCGCCCTTCCGTGCCCAGAACTCTTTATTTACTTTATAATTACAAAGGAAACAAAGTATCGCTACCGTTGCTGCCGAAGGGAGAGAAGTCAGACAGAGCATCTTCAACACCAAGAACAACACAAAGAAACCCAAAGGACAGCTCAGGAGCCTGACCTGTTCCCTGGCCAGCCAAGCAGATGTGTCAAAGAGGCTACACACGTCCCTCAATCTCAGTCTGCAAGTAACGCGAAGTCAGAACTGCGTACATACAAAATAGCCAAATGTCACAAGACTAACTTCATGACACAGGAGCGCCCTTAAAACCCTATGCTCAAGAGTTCTTTCCTGCACGTATTGACTAATACAAATATACAAATCGTAGCTCACTCGCAAAGGCTACAAAGGTCAGCAAATAAATAACATTAAGTGCATAAACGAGGCAACATTTCAGCAGTGTTTATTATTAGCATTTGCTTGTTTTATGGAAACTGACTAAGCTACTTTTACATGTTATGTCAGACCTATCGTGCAGCGCACCGCAGAGATACTAGAGCGTGAATCGGTCAGGAAAGATCTTCCCTCTCAGGGACTTGCATATCAGAGAAATCATTCTAGCCCCTGTTCTGAGTGTTCTTTGACTGTTTTGTTCTAAGGTCTTCTGCCCAGTCATCATAGTGGTCCTGACTGACAGGCAGAGAGGTGAGTGACATTTGCTGTAGCGTGCCACGCAAGAACACGCTGATAATTGTGACGTTTTCTGGCCAAGCAGCAGAAATGAGAAGGAAATACACGGAGTACCATGTGTGGGCCCAGCAAGGGATTTGGACTCAGTTCGGACATCCTGTTTTGGTTTCTGAGACGTGTAAAACCTGTGTGACTCATGCAGGCCCCTGAGCTTCCACCTAACCACCTAGAAAATGTGACTAGTGACCGGGGTACCCAACCTGCGGGCCCCCATGCAGCCCAGGATGACTAGGAATGTGGCCAGACACAAAATCATACATTTACAGACATTACTAAGTTTTATTACTTAGACATGTACATTTTCTATAATCAGTAATGACAAACTTGGGTCCTACTCAACAAGTTTAAAAGATTATCGAAAGGGCCGCTGCGTAATTAGGGTTATTACATGAGCACTTTTTTGGCGTATCTGCAGTGATGGATCTCGTGAAAACTACGCACAGACCTTTTTCTTGCTCATCAGTTTCCATTAGTGTTTGTGCCTTTAACACAAGGCCCAGACAACCCTGCTTCTTCCGGCGTGGCCCAGCGACGCCGAGAGGTTGCACACCTCTGCTAGGTCCTGGGTGACTTGGAAAGGGAGAACTGTGCAAACACCGTCACGGTGCCCGGGAAGGGCGTGTGTGCTCAGGAAGCCAAATAATAACTTGGGTCCATCTTTTTTTTTTCTTTTCAGAAGAAAGAAAATAGATTGAGCCCATGTTTCTCATAGATGGTTCATGAGTTTGTTTTCAAACACTTATGGTCAAGAATCTGCTCTTGTGTAATTTCTTTTTACCAAGAAATCGTGTTGTTTTGGGGCCCGTGGGGACAAGGCGGAAACCCCATCACACGGAGCAGCAGAGTGCAGCTCCCACATTTCCCAGCGGCCAAGCGGCCCGTCAGCTCGGGGCCCCCAGGAAGGACAGCGGGGCCCCCGAGGCCACACCCTGGGCGGGAGACTCAGACCCACCCGGGTCATTCAAGTCTCTCAGGGAAAGGGGTCGCCACTTTCTGTCCGCCTGGCTGCGGGAAAACTCGAATTTCCACGGTCTTCCCTCCCCGACCCGTGAGACACTTGGGAAAGTTAGGTTTGACCTCCCAGCATCCAGGGCCTTCCTGGTTTTCTTTTTACTACGTACGACGGCAGCTTTGCCCTGGGCACGCCTCCCGCATTTCAGAGCTGCGAGTCAGCCCGCACACCCCAAAGGCCAGTCCCTTGCCACAAATCTCAGCACCTCCTGGTGACTGCACATCTCCCGGCCCCTGGCCGGCGGCCACACCACAGACCTGTCACCAGAGTTGAGGCAACACCAGCAGAGAGAGAGGGAGGCTCACAGATGCGCCGACTCAATAGGTGGCATTGTCCGCTGGCAAACACAGCGACCACAGGCTTGGGAACTTGACCTCTGGGTTTATCTGCCGGCCGCCTAGCCAGGCCACACTTAGTCTCCCGTGTGGACAGGGTCTAGGACTGTCCCAGCACAGGCGCCGGGCGTAAGGGGGGGCCTTGACGAGGGCACCGCCCTGCCCGGCACTGCGCCCAGAGCAGCAGGGGAAGTGTCTGCAGACAGTTGTGACCGCGGCCGAGTGGCCGTGCACACGGGCGATGGCGGGCTGGTCAGCAGTGTGCCCCTCATCCCGTGCCCCTCACCCCGTGCCCCTCGTCACGGTCCCAAGTGAAGCGAGGGGATGGCAGCCGCTGCTCCGAGGAGTCCCGGGGACAGGCAGGGGACAGGCCTGCTGTCGAGAACGCTGGGCACTTGCTCTGATGCCCTGGCTGCAGTCACAGGGCTCCGAGACCAGGGGGCCACCCCTGCAGCCCTCCCGTGTCTGCGGGCCCCTCCCCAGGTGCTCTCAGAAAGCGCCAGCCCCTTCTGACACCAAATGCAGGGCTGTGCAGAGGAGTGCCTGGGGGTAGACGTGACCTAGCACGCCCTCCACGGCCAGGCCCCATTCAGCTTTCCTCCCGCACCCGGGCCCTGCCCGCTGCTGGGCTGTGCGCCTGCCGCCCACATTTGCCCCACTCCCCAGGGGACAGGCCTGGGGACAGGAGGGGGCTGCAGACAGACTGTGGACAGCCACCCTGCGGAGCACATCCGCCGCCTGAGGACAGAGCTCCAGACACACCCCAAGGCGACTGCTCGGCTGGCACTCACAGTTCACCGGGTGGCGGGGTCCTTTCCACCCAGCCGATGTGCGTGCATCTTCATGAAGGCCTACAATAAAACAAAAACAGCTCCATTAGCGGGCACGCCCTTCAGACTCCTGTAGGACTGGCTGCCGGAAGACGGGTGGGTGGTCCCGAGTGGGGGAGGGATATGCGGGCTGCGTGCCTGCGGTGGCCGTGGCCGTGCAGACTGAGGGTGTCAGGGCTGTGCCTTTCAGTCCGCGCAGGTGCCCCAGGGACGGCTGCACCGCGGCAAAGCCGTTCCTGCTAAATCACTGAGGACCACCCAGCAGCCGGCCTGTGGCGGGCGCCTGCCCGAGCCCACCAGAGCTGTCCGGTCTCACGCACCATGCCAGGCCGGGTTCCTTCGGTTTCCATGGCTCTGTGCGTGGGGGCCCTGGCCTGTGTGCCCACAGGTGAGGCGGAGCCGGGCATCCAGACCCAAGAGCCTCCCACAGGTGCGATCGTGCGGGGACCCTGGTCAGCAGTGCAGGCGGGCACAGACGCTGGGCGTGGGGAAGCTGCCCAGGGGGCGGGCCCTGCAGCTCTGGGCTTCAGGAGCTGACTCACAGTTGCCCTGCCTTCAGGCACGTTTGCCAGACTTCCAGCCGGAGGGAACAGTGGGGAGGCATCTCCCGGAAGAGGGGCGCGAAAGTTGGGGAAGCGGCGAGGCAGGCGAAACACGCCACCACCCCCTGGGCCAGCTTGCCCCCCACCCCTTACCAGCACCCGGTGGTCCAGGCCCTGCCAGGGCTCCTGGCCGACTCCCAGCCCCCGCCCCAGCACCCCACGGTGGTGTGGGTGGCCAGGGTGCCTCTACTTTATTCCCCAGACACCAGCGAGTCCGTCTGGACAGGAACCACCCGTGGAGGCGCCCACCAGCCCGGGGCCGGCCGAACTAGAAGAGGGTCACCAGGACGCAGCGGACGGTGGACGGTAGATGGTGGACAGGGACAGGCACTCAGGCCAAGTCCCGGGCACAGAAGCTGCCTTCTCAGCCCCTTCCTCCACCTGCCCACGCCCCTGGGGTGGACGAGGGAGAGCAGGCCGAAGGGACGAGTTCAGGGACAGAGGAGGGGAAGCCGAAGCGCTAGGAGGGGCGGGGAAGGCACGGGGCCTGGGCCCGCAGGGAGCCCGAGCCCGTGGGGCTGGGGAGCCGCAGGGGCTGGGGGAGGAGGCATTGTCCCTGCCCCACAGAGGGGCCCTTTGTTCCCGTGCACTCCCGACAATGGGCCTGTTTTCTTGCTTTGCTCCTCCTCCAGTGGGCGGAGGTTGGGGGGGGTCTCAGAAAGGAAGGCGGGCCCCCCCCAGTGAGGGACCGGCACAGGGCAGGCAGGAGCGGGGTGCAAGAAAGGCCTGAGCAGAAATGAGGGGTGTGTGGGCCCCCTGGGGCCCCGCAGGCTGAGTGAGGAGGGGGAGGGTGACCAGAAGGGGCTTGTCTGTCCCCCACCTCCCTCCCCTGTCAGCCCCCCCACTGCCTCTCCTCCCCAGAGCCCAGAGCCCTCTGGAAGCACAGAGTCTCGGGGGGGGGGAGGGGGGGCTGTCCATGGGACGGAGGGTCAGGGCTCCCGTGGGTGTTCCAGAAGGTTCTTTCCTGCTCCTGCCACAACCAGCTCCACCTCCCCGCACCTCGGAGCACGACAGACAGGACGGTGCCGTGGTGCCAGGGACACGGACCTGTGGGTGGGCGCATCTGGGGTCCCCGTCGGAGAGCAGGGCAGCTGGGGCCCGGGCTACGAAGAGCCGGCACCCCTAAGGGCCAGCAGCGGACCGCGGCTGCGTTGTCCTCTGAGGACGCTCGGGGAGGGCCCCGGGGGTGGGGGAGGGAGAGGATGGACGGATGGACGCGGGCACAGAGGGAGGGTGCTGCGCAGGAGGGGACGCAGGCCGAGGCCACGGTGGCTGCGGTGAGCTGCCAAGCCACCAGTGGGAGCGTGTTTCCTCTGACCCACTTCTGCCCCCTCAGTGGCTGCTGCAACCTTGACCCAGGCCCCTGGGCTGACCGTGAACTTCCCTCTCCTCCCAGCGTGAGGCTGCCTCCCTCCAGTGTTATCTGTCAATGCCGAGCCCCGGGGTGGCCCCGCCGCCCACCCGGCCCACACCCACCCAGGGCACGAGAACACCTGTCCCCCACTCCTGTCTTGGGGACTCAGGAGTTCCGGCTCCTGGCGCCCCTGTGAGGCCGGGCGCAGGACTTCTGTTCTGTGGTCTGTCCTTGGTGCCACAAACCTGCGAGGCCAGCGCTGCACTGCAGGGCCCTGGAGCCCGGCGGGGACGCGCAGGCCAGCCCCCAGCGCGCAGCCTGCCCCCGGGCCTTCACGGGAATGGACCCCAGGGCGGGTGTCCGCACACCCAGGTGGAGGGGCTGCGGTCCCGTCCCCGCCTCCCGGTGGCCCTGTGCCTTTCCAGCCCTCTGTTACACGTGGGACCTCGTGCGCAGCTGGGCCCTGACACACGGCTCCGGAACCCCGGGACTCCCTGGGGGACAGGCACGTCTGTCCTGATGAGGGGACTCTGGGTGGCTGCAGGGCAGGGCGTGGCCACCAGAAGGGGCTGGGGAGGGAGGCAACCACGGATCGTGAGGAAGCCCCAAGAAATCCAGTAGCAGCACCCAGGAGGGAGGGCGCCTCCCCTGGGAGGCGACAAAGCCCACCTCCATCCAGGGGGCAGAAGCGGCTGGTGGGCCACTCTGGGCCCCGCCCTGGGCACCTCCTCACCTGAGGCGGCGGCTCACCTGTGCCCTTCAGCACGGCCTCTCATACACCAGTGAGCACAGGTGTTTCCCTGAGCTCCGAGTCGCCGCAGCGCATCAGCCAAACCCAGGCAGGGGCTGGGGGCCTGTGACCTGCAGCTGGGGGCGTGGGGGAGGGGGTGCGCAGGTGACCCGTGGGGCCCACTCTCCCCCACTGCACACAACGTTTCTGATAAAGAGGGGCCCGTCGGCTCCCGCATTTTCATTTTTTTTGTCAAAGCAGGAAGTAAATACTTTAGAACTGGTAAATACATAAGTAAGAGGAATAAAGTTTAGTGCTCTGCATGGTAAAAAATGTTTTAATTAAATTTAATTAAACACAAACACCACCCACTTCCACCTTCCCTGAAACGGTGGCTTCACCGTGATCAAGGGAGTGGGAACCATTAGACCGAAGTCTTCATCAGGCGGCACGTGTGCTGGGGCACGTTTAGGCACCCGGCAGAGGTTTCCACGTCCGGCCTCGAACCAGGAGCTGAAAGTGCGAAAGTGCTGACGCCACCTCGCTTCTCCCCGCGCAGTGCAGCGCGAGCTGCCGAAGCCCCGTCGGACCTGACGTGGTCCCGCGCCTCGGAGTCCCCGGCGCTGCGGTCGCCGCCGTCCTCCCTGCAGAGCTGCCCGGGCTCAGGAGCTGGTCCTCCGGGGCCAGGAGAGGCCAGCTCCGCAGGGTCCAAGCGGGGTGTCCGTCCCGGGCCTTGCACGCATCCGAGATCGTGGCCGGGTCCCCGCTGCGCGGGGCCTGGAATTCCGTTTGTACCGGGGACCCTCCTAGGTCGGCCCCCAGTGACAGGGACTCGCGGGGTCCCCTGACTCCCAGGGCGGCCACCGACGCACAGCGTCGGGCCTCGGGCCGGGCTTCCGGCTGCTCCCCAGCTCGGCATCCCGGCCGCGCCGGGGAAACTCGGGCTGCTCGCGGCGGTCCTTCCCCCCCGCCCCCCGGCCCGAGTCGGCTGAAACAGTGCCCGGACCGCTGTGCGGGGCCGCGCGGGGCACTGAGCGGCGTCTCGGCGCCGAGCTCTCGCGGGACGGGCCGAGCCACCTTCCCGGATCCCTAAGGACGCCAGGGGGTCGCCAGGGCGAGGCCGGACGGGCCCCTCGGCACCTCCCCCGCCAGCCCAGCCCCCGGCGGGCTCCGCCTCCGCTCCGCAGGCCCTCGGCTCCGCCCGTCCGCCCTCGGGTCTTTCCGTCCGCGCCGCTCGGCCCTGCCCGCCACCGCCCGGCCCTGCTCGTCAGTGCTCGGCGCTGAGCGCGCCTCGGCCCCTCCGCGCGCAGTCGGAGCTCCCCGGGTCCTCTCGCCCTCTCGCCAGCGCTGGGCAGGGAGGGGGACGCGCCCCAGCGGCCGGCCTCACGCGTGGTTTCCGTCGCGCCGGGGCCGCACGCAGGGCCTGTCACGCACAGCAGGGCGACTAAAATGAACGACACTTTATCACATACTTGAAAGTTGGCCAGAGTAGATCCTAAAAGTCCTCATCACAAGAAAAAATGTGTGTCTACGCGCGGTGACCGACGTCAACCAACTCCGTGGGTGATGGACGCGCAAGTCGTGTCCATATCGAGTCGTCACGCGGCTCACCTGCAACGAGCACGGTGGGGTGGGGTGGGGGCGTCCCTACCGACCTGTATCAGGACCGAGCGGGGGGGGGCGGGGGAAGTTCGGGGGCCGGGAGGCGTGTGTGTCCCGCGCCCCAGGAGAGCCGGGCAGGGTCCACTGCCGCCGGGGGCTGAACCCCCAGCGTCGTTTCCCCGGCGCTCCAGCCCTTCCCGACCGCCCGCTGGTGGTTTGCGAGGCTCACCGCGGTCCCGCCTCCCGCGGGTGCTGCAGCCCGCGTGCGGCGCGCGGGCCTGGGGCAGGCCGCTGGGACATCAGCCCGCAAGTGCCCTGTGCCGCCGACCACCTGCACCTGCACCCGGCTGACCAGCGCCCCTCGCGGCCCACCCAGGGCGGTCACCGGCTCTCACCCCGCTCTGCAGCCGCCCCTCCGCCCAGGGCTGCTCCTTTCTCCAAACCCTGCGGGTCGCGGGGGCTCACTCAGGGGCGCTTCAGTGCCCCAGGGTGGGGGGTGGGGGGTGGGGTGCCGGGTGCAGCGGCTCCGCAGGTCCGCCCACCTCGCCGGGGACTCTGCGGCCAGGGCGAGCGACCTCTCAGCCGGGGTCCCGCCCGCCACGCCCAGGGCCGCAGCCTCCGGGCCTAGCGCCATCGCGGTGACTTTGGAGCGTGGCCGACTTGCGAAAAGGCGACTCCGTCTCGCAGCTACAACAGCCTGCTCAGAACCGCGCACTCGTTCGTGCCAGAGACGCGCCTCGGGCCCAGGGCGTCCCCAACCCTGCATGGAGGCCCCAGGGCCAGCGTGCAGAACGGCCGGGGCAAAGCAGAAGCTCCACACAGCCTGGTCTTTAAGACCCGAAGTCCGCGGTTTTTCGGCCTGTGACTGCCGTGGTTTTAAACTCGCCCATTTTTGACATGCAAATAGTCATTAGTTGGTGGAAAGGCTGGCCGCTAGGCACGCTGGGGCGCGCCAGGGTGCTCCAGCCTGACCCGGGGCATGCCCGGTGGCCGCTCCCCACCAGGTCCGTTCACGGAACGACCCCGCACACGGCGTCGTCACGGTATTCGGAAACAGCAGAGAGCATAACAAGGTGCTCCCGAAACAGTCGTCCAGGGAAATCGCACTGTGCTGTGGTTCCCTTTGCCGTGGCGTCTTACTGTGACGTGCAGTGCACCGGCAGGAGGAGCCGCGCACCCTGACTCCCACGGCTGCGCGGCCGGAGCCAAGGTGAGGACACGTGAGGGCCCTGCTCTGACCCCAAACCCCTTCTCCCCCAGCGGGACCACCGAGACCGAGTTCGACTTTGTCTGCAAGCCAACCCACAGACTTACCTCGTATTCCAAGAACATCCCAGGGCTCGACAGGACTGACCCACTGTCTTTATGGGACATTCTTTGCAGCCCCGGTCCGAAACACTCTTCATTTCTGAGATGCCTGTTCCCAGTTCTTGTCTGGACTTCATATGACCAGAATTTCCCTCATGAGCCCGTTCTTCCAACTCCCAAGAGATCAGGTTTTTAAAAATGATTTTATTTATTTTTAGAGTGAGGGGAAGGGAGGGAGAAAGAGAGGGAGAGACACATCAGTGTGTGGTTGCCTCCCATACGTCCCCTACGGGGGACCTGGCCCAAAACCCAGGCACCTGCCCTGACTGGGAATTGAACCAGCGACCCTCTGGCTTGCAGACTGGCGCTCAGTCCGCTGAGCCACACCAGCCAGAGCAGAGGTCATATGTTATTGGAAGACGGGGCGTGTATGAAACGTCAAACGCTGGAGCCGAGAAGTCGGCTTTGTCAACAACAGGGAGTAAGGCAGGAGCAGGAGGCTCTGGGAGCTGTGGTTACATGCGGAGACTGGACACCGGTTCACTCCCACTCCTTCCTGGAACCGCCTGAAACGCCGCGTTCAAACGGCGCAGAGAGGACACACCTGCAGAACAAAGACACGAGGAGCAGGAGGCCACAGCCCAGCCTGGGCGCTGGGGCCTGCAGGTGGGCAGGTGGGGAGGCAACCAGCGGAGGGTGATGGACAGACACAGGGGCGGGGCCAGGAGGGGCCCTGGGCAGGTCCCTCCACAGGCAGGACAGCAGGCCACGCCCCCACCCCAGGGACCGCGAGGACCCTCCGTCGGGCGACATGAGGCAATGAATGGAGACTGACCCAGCGGAGGGGAGCCGAGTCCACCCCTGGGGACCCGGGGGCCACAGAACTCACAGAGACCGTCCTTCAGGCCCAGCAGGGGGCAAGTGTCAGGAGGAAGGGCAGGGAGCTGTGGCATGGTCCAGGGGCGTGGCCCCAGCAGGCAGCAGGCCCTGGCTTTCCTGCGGAGCCCACGGGTCGCGGGACTGTTGGAGGTCACGGCCGGCCGGCGCCTTGGGCAGAAAGGCGAGGTTAGGTGAGCGGGAAGCAAGGGAGCAGGCCCCGCACTGAGGCAGAGGAACCGCGTGGAGGAGCAGCCTCGGTGTTCCAGGGACGCGTACGCCTGAGGGCTCAGACCCGCGCGGGGCTCCGCCCACGGCACGCCGCCCAGGGCGTTTGCCTCGCGGCATCGCACCAGCAGACGGCATGCCTGGTGACGGGAGGGTTCTCTGCCGGCCCGGAGCCAGCCTCCGCGGGACGGAGCAGACGTTACCTGGCTGCAGTGGCCGGGCGTCCCAGTTGGGAAACCTACGCGGGGCACAAGGTGGCCTTCCGGAACAGTGCTGGATGCAGGAGGCCACCTCCGCTGCCCGGACGCCGGTTCTCTGCGGTGGCTGTGGTCTGGTGGTGCCCGGTCAGGCGGACTCACCCACGCCGCACGGTGTCATGCCGTTTCTGTGGGCGGCATGGGGCTGGGCTGGGGGACCTGGGCGTGGGCCCTGCTCGGGCCTCAGGGGCTGGCTGTTTGGTGGGAGGACCCGTTTCCAGCCGGGGCAGCAGCCGTGAGCGGTCGGAGCTCTGGCGGATGGTCCGGGGCCCACTCACCATGCTCCAGAAGCCCCTCGAGGCCAGCACGCTCCTCCTGAGTCTCGGCATGACGTGACGTGACGTGACGTGGCGTGACACCCCCCTGGGACGGGCACCGGACGCTCCACCATGAAAAGCCACTGGGGCTGTTACAGAACACACGAGGGGGGGCCCGGGACGATGCACTATGACTGAAAGAAGCCCCCGGGTCCGTTATGTCCGCCGCCCTAGGAAAGACGTCTCTCAATGCCAGAGATTCGTGCAAAGGAAAGGAAATGTTTATTTAATGCTTTACAAATTTAAAGTAGTGACCTAATGTCTTTATCAAAAATCCCAAAGTCCCTTAAAACACCCACAGACACAGTCCTTCCTTCCTTCCCCCTTTGCCCAGTCCAGAGTACCGTATCTCAGGAAAGGAAATAGAAGTCCATGGCTCAGGCAGTCCCTGGTTCTTCCCAGTTAGTCCTCCATCTCGACTGGGAGACCTCCCTGGGCTCCCGGCACCCTCAGCCGAGTCGCCGGGATCTCTGCTAAAACCAGGTGGTGGTTCCCCTTCTAAAGCTGCGGGGGTCCCCACTCTGGCAAAGGCACGTGGTCCTCTCTCCCTGGGCCACGGGAGTCCCCACTCTGCCAGAGCTGCGTGCTTCTCCCCCTGCGCAATGGCTGCAAGGGGGGGGTCTCCACTCTGCCAAAGCCGCATGGTGAGTCTCTCTCTCAGGGCTGCGGGAGTCTCCACTCTGTTAAAGACGCATGGTTCTCTCCCTCGATGGCTGCCGTGTTTGGGTTTAAATCCCCGCGCCAATCTTCCTCTGCAGCTCCATTTCCGACTCCTCCCACACTCGGCCTCACATGCCAGAACTCATACCCTTCCAGCTTTCCTGGGCTGCCATCGTGGGTCTGGGCAGGTGTGGCCCCATGTCATGGAGCCAATCATCTCCAAGCTCCCATGCAGGCGCTGTAACTCGGGGGACCTGCCCCCCAGTTACACCTTGGTGGGGTAGTTACTTCCATTCCCCTGGCTCAGAGCTGGTCACAGCTATTTAACATATCTAAGCGACCAGCCAAAGGCTATAGATATGTTAAATGACCACGCCAGAAGTTAGCTGCAAGGCTGTTGCTATGCAAAACAGCTCTCAATGGCCCTGCTCCATGTGTCCCTTCCCCCACCCACACCTGGGGAATGGGGGTGAAGACATCTTAAAATCTCCTGGATACCTTAAGTTCTGGACCCCATTTCAAATGCCCATTTGGGGTCCCCCCTCTTGGCTGCACCCTGTCACAAGGCCAGACTCGCTGGGCATCCCGTCGGCCCTGGCGTGGGACACAGGCGACAGTTACAGGAAGTAGTTTGAGTTCCCCAGCTGCTTGGTTTTCCTTCCAGGCTGAGCGGAGGAGGGGCGGGAGGCCAGGCACCACCGGATACCAGCCCTGCCTGCCCGGAGTCTGGCCACGGCCGTCGTCTCCTGGGGGTGCTGGCACCCACGCAGGGCGGGCACAGGGGCGTCTGGCGACAGCCAGGCCTCTCCTGCCACGGGAAGGGGCGCAGACCTGCCGTAAGGAGGCAGCCGGTGGCGGGGACGGAGCCGGTCACCAGGCCTGGCCGCTGGCCCACCCGGGGGAGTGAGGCTGCCGCCTCCATCCACAGCAGGAGGCCCCGCAGATGGAAGGGGCTGCATCTGGGCAGTGCGGTCACCTGCCGTGGGCTGGCCTGCCTGAGGTCGGACCTACCTGTGACTCTCCAGCCGCCTCATCAGTGGGTCTTGCACGGATGACACGAGCTGAGTCCTGTCTGCTGTTCCTGCTGTCTGTCTGTCTGTCTGTCTGTGCTCGCGGAGGGCTGGAGGCTGTGGGGCCCCCAGAAGGCGCAGGCCCGGCCGGCAAGGGGAGGGCGGAGGTCCAGGGCGGCTGCCGGGGCCACGTGCCCCCCGGGGCCGTCTGTGGCTCGGGGAACCCAGTGCCATCTTTGTCCCCAAGTCCCCTGCCGCAGGCCGCAGGGTTGTTCTTGCTGGAGGTGCGCCCTCCGCTCCCTGCCAGTGCGGTCTCAGAGCTGCTGGTGTCACGCTGAGACATATGTGCCCACGGTGCAGGGAAAGCGGGGTGACTCTCACACCGTGACACAGCCGGAGTGGCATGTGAGGGGGAGACGGGCCCGCCTCCAGCCGACCACGCAGAAGGACACAACTCAGACAGGACCGCTCTCCCCAGGGGCTGCCCTCAGGACCTGCTTCAGGGGCCGCCTCTCCCGAACGCCTGCTGGTCGTGCGGGAAGAGCAGCAGTGCCCTGAGCACGGGGTCCCTGGACTTTCCTCCAGACCCCGGAGGGAGAAGGGTCCGGAGGGCCGGATGCCCTTGGGGTGGCCAGCCCAGCCTGCAGACAGGAGGAGGGCCGGGTCCCCCGGGGTCCTGGAGGGACAGAGGCCCTGGGGCCTGTGGGGCAGAGGGCAGTGTGGCCGTCTCCTCACTGGCCCGCAGGTGAGGCCCCGGCTCCGCCTTGCAGACAGGGCGGTGGGCGCCGGGGGCCAGGTGGGCTGTGGCTGCGTCAGTGGGAGCCCACGGAGCCCACGCCAGGGCAGCCGAGCCAACTCCCGTCCTTCAAAGGGGGCGGCCGCCTGTGCGGGCAGCAGGTCTCTGGGGGCGAGACCGGCCCCCTGGGAGTCGGCTGCGGGGTCCTCGGAGCAGGACTGGGAGTCGGGGACACGCCGCCCTCCGGTCCGAAGGGTCCGCCTCGCCCAGGCGGAACTTGGACCGGGCTCCTCGAAACGCCCGACCAACCGGGCCCCGGCTCTCGGGTCCGGGCTGCCCGTCCACTGTTCAGACCGAGCAAAGCCCTCGCTGCACCACCGCAGCCGGAGTCCCCGCCGGCCACCCGCCGTCCAGTCGTGCCCCCGCAGCCCAGGCGAGGTCTGCTGCCCTGCTATCCACCCTCGGCAGGGGCCCTCGAGGCCGGTTCAGCAGGAGCCCTGCTATGGTCTGTCTGTGCCGGGCCAAAGTCATCCTAACTCCTGACCCCAAGGTGCCAGGCCAGCACCCCCTCCGCGTGCTGCCCTGGGGCCCACCTGCGGCTGGAGGCTCTTCCAACCCTCACGGCCCAAGCAGGAGGCTGAAAGCCAGATGGGAACCTCGTGGGACAAGAGTGAGGTGGAGCTGTGGCCTCCAGCCCACGGCACACCCAAGCAGGGCCGAGTGAGAGGACCAGCAGTCCTGGCAGTCCCACCGCGGAAGGTGAGACAGAGCAGGACGTCCCTGCGCCAGGGGCCTGGGCCGGCCCGGCTCCGCCCCCTCGGCAGGTGAGCCCGGAGAACACAGGTCAGCACAGGTCAGCGGGCGGCACAGCAAGGGCACCAGCCGGGACCTCGAGCCCAGCTCTGCCACAGGGTCTGTGCTGCACGGCCGTGCCGGCGTCTCCCGTCCTCTGTGGCCCCTCCCCGCGCCCAGTGGGCCTGGTCACCTGGGCCAGGCGGGAGTGTGCAGTGCGGTGCGCAGGGGCCCCCCCCCCCGGACAGCAGTGCGGTCAGGATGGGGCCCAGCCACAGGAAGGCGGAGTCAGCTCGCCTGCTGCGGGTCTGCTGTCCTGCCGCCCGACCCTCGCTGGGACGTGGGCGGGGTGGCCGCAGTCCTCGAGAGGTGGGGTCGGATGCAGGTCTAGCTGTGCAATCAGACCTGCCCTGAGCTGCGCATGCGCGGACCGGCCACCGTGCCCCCGCGTCCAGACCGAGAACACTCACAGCAGCGAGCGGCCCGAGAGGCAGGAGCGGACATCGTCTCGGGTGCTGTGAACATCAGCCACTTTATTGTCCTTCGTTTCCTGTCTGTCCCCCAGACAGACGGCCTATCCCCCGCCCCCGGACCCCGGGTCAGAAAGCACAGGCCACAGGGCGGTGGCTCCGGTCAGCGGTCTCCGAAGCGGCCGGCTTCGCTGGGGAAGACGCAGGTGCTTCTCCAGGTGTGGTACGCAGGGGTCACGTGATCAGCGCAGCCCAGCCAAGGGGTGACGAGGGGGCGGTGATCTCGGGGCCCCTGCTGGCCACAGGCCCAGGCCCGCTGTTTCACCACCAACAGGTGTCGCCAGAAACACTTCAAAGGCGCTTTTGATAAAAATAAACTCTCGATTTTAACTGCACACTCGTGGCAAGGACAGTGCTTGCACACCTGTCAGTCAGGGTGCTGGGTGGGCGTGCAAAGCCCACCGGGGCTCGCCACCAGGCAGCCAAGGAAAGGGGGGGGCGGTGGTGCTGAAGGTGCAGGAGCTCAGGGCCGCAGCCTGGCGGGGGGACACTGCTCACCACCCCCCTGCAGCCCCCCGCGTCCTGAGAGCCACAGAGAAAACCAGCTGCGGAGCCGGGGCCTGCGTGGGCCCTGCCAGCAG
Organism: Phyllostomus hastatus; assembly: GCF_019186645.2. Classification (NCBI taxonomy): domain Eukaryota; kingdom Metazoa; phylum Chordata; class Mammalia; order Chiroptera; family Phyllostomidae; genus Phyllostomus; species Phyllostomus hastatus. The sequence goes on from NW_025334032.1 coordinate 45,684,851, forward strand.
CTCCGGCAGACGGAAATGGCTCCGAAATGCAGACTCTCCGGATTAGCGAGTATCTTCCTCACTGTGTTAGCTGAGCGATGCGATCTGAACAGAAATTCCTGTTCTGTGGCCGCCTCCTTGATGAAAAGTCTGACAGGACTTCCTGTCTCCTCCCCTCGTTCCCAAAGGCAGACAGGTGACTTCTGGGCTGGCTGCTCCCCAGGAGCTCCTCCCGCCAGGACAAGAGCCACTGGACCCGCCCACCTGGCAAGGGAGCAGTTTCCGCCTCAGGGCAATTCTTCCCAACCGTGAGGCTGTTGGACAGGACGCAGCAGCTGAAGGTGTGGCTGGGAAGGATCCAGCTGGCTTGCCCACTTCCGCAGGTGGCATTCCTGGGTGCAGCCGCCCGGTCCAGGCCCACCCCGCAGGCCCGGCAGGGCAGGCTGGGTCCCAGGCCGCAGCAGCAGGCAGGGGCTGCAGGACAGCTCGCCTCTCGGCCGGGCCCTTCCGGACGAGCAGCAGGCCACCGTGGGTGAGCGCCAGGGCAGACAGCGGCATCAGCACGGCGGGACGCTGCTCCGCCGGCACAGCAGGGCCTGAAGGCCTTCAGGGCACCTGGGAGACCCACACCAGTGAGACAGCGAGTCAGTCTGCAGGCCCTCGGACCCACTGCCGGGCACACGGCCCCCTCGCCAGGACGCCGCCCCGCGGGGCGGAGGGGGGCCCGAGCGGCTACTGCCCCTTCTTCTGGGGCCCGTGGCCGTTGGTTCTGGGGAGCGCACTGCCGCCCCCGGGCCGCGGCGCCGCGAAGTTCCAGTCCACGGGGTGCAGGAGCTGCTGCGTCTTCTTGTGGGTCCAGTACGGGTTGAGCACGAGCGTCAGCAGGCCCATCCCGCACAGGAAGAGCGCCAGGTGCGGCGGGTGCAGGCTGCGGCGCAGGCCGTCCCAGTGCCGCAGGCACACCCACCACATGTGGTAGGACAGCACCATGCGGCAGTGGAACATGTGGATCATCAGCCACTGGTTCGCCCTCCAGAGCAGCGAGTCCGACCAGCCGGCCTGCGGGGACACGACAGGGCACAGCGCGGCGTCAGCGCGGCGGCCGCGGGCACTGGCAGCCCCGCCCCCTCCCCGCCCGGCCTGCCGCTCAGCGCCCGCTCCGTCCCTGGGCACTGAGCGCGCCCCCCGGGCGAGGCGGCCGGGCTGGCGGCCCCCGCTCCTGCGGGCAGACGCGCAGGGTGGAGGCATCTCCTGCTGCTGTGCTTTTCGGCGCTGGGACCCCGGCGGCCCTAGCACAGGCCACAACGAACCTGCCTTGCAGTCACTCTCTCTACGTTTATGTGAAGTTGGTACACGTCCCCCCCTGACCACCGGGCACTTTCCCTGGACGCCAGTGCTGAGTTTGGCTGGCACAGGTCACAATAAAACATGACAGGCCCACCCCGGCTGGTGTGGCTCAGTGGGCTGAGCACCAGCCTGCGAACCAAAGGGCCACAGGTTTGATTCCCAGTCAGGACACACACCTGGGCTGCAGCCCAGGTCCCCAGTAGGGGGCGCACGAGAGGCAACCACACACTGAAAAAAAACAACAACACAACAGGCCTGTCCTGGGCTCCAGCCCTGGGTGGGTGGGCACCGCAGGCCTCCCGGGGGCCCTGCACCACTGAGGTGTGACTCAAACCCCCACACAGCACAGCACCTGCTTGAAGGGGACAGGCGTGGACGGAGGGCAAGCTGACTGTGACAGTGGGAACAGTGGGAACACACCCAGCTGCTGCTGTCACTCGTTCCATCCCACACCTGGCACGTCCCCCCGCCCAGCAGAGGTGCCAGTCTGAGGGAGACAGCAGGCCACTCTGCCCACGGGCCCCCACCAGGCCCCAGAGCGGCCGGGAGGGCGCTGGGTTCCGGCCCGCATGCGGCATTGGCCGGTGAGGCCCAGACCCAGGGGGCGCCGCACCACGGTGTCTCCATACCGCGGTGTTCCCGCTGCGTCGGGGCTCTGAGGCCCGGTGCAGGTGCCCCCGCCCACAGCAGCGTTCTGCAAGCAGCCAGAGCGGCGAGCAGGCTCCCGGGGGGCTGTGGGGCCCAGCCCGGAGGTGCCACCAGCCCCGGGGACGTGGGAGCCGGCAGCCGGTGCCGATGGCCCAATGGCCCGGCAGCCGGGGACGACGGGACTTTCTCGGGACTCTTTCTGGATGGAGCGCGGCCCTCCACGGCTGTGTCTGCACCGCGTTCCTGAGGGCTGGTGGAGAGGGGTCACAGCCACAAGGAGGATGCTCCTCGACACGTGTGGGGACACTCCCCGACACACCTGGCGCGAGCTGAGAATGCAGGCGGCACGCCTCACCTGCCGAGCGGCACAGCCTCTCCTCGCTCGCCCTAAACATGCCGGGGACACGGCGTCCCACCCAGGGTGCGCCGTGCAGTCGGGGCGTCCGCGCTGCTGATGGGGCTGCCCAGGGGCACGCAGAGGGTCAGGCCGCAGCGCTCGCCAGGGAACCGCCGCTGGTCCGGACCTGAGGTCCGGTCTCTGCCGGGCGCCTGCCACTGTCCTGCCCATGTGAAGGCCGCACCACGGGCGTCCATGTCGAGAACCATCCCCACGGCGAGTCCAGGGCACGCCCGTCACCACGCACGGCCACCACGCTTCTGCTGGACTTGAAGGTCAGGGTCTGCACCCCCTTCTGCTCCCCTGAAACGGGCCCCGGGCTCAGGGCGGGCTCAGAGAGAGCCGACCTCACTTCCTGCCCTTGCCTGCATGTTTCCCGCGGTCCCCAGGTCTCTGTGAGCTAATTCCGGCCACCGCCACGGGACCGGGACTTCCGTCCTTCAGGTGTGGCACAGAAGTGCCGTGACGTGGGCGGGCTGGGTCTCTGGCCGGACGCGGTGCCTGCGTCACGCAGGAGCCGGTCCCCCCGACCGGACGGGGGACGTGGGCCTGAGACGCCAACAGGACCCAGTGCCCAAACGCGTCCCCCGGGCACCGAAGAGCGGAGTGGCCCCCGGTCGTGCTCCGGCTCACAGAAAGGAAGGCCAGTCCTCTGCGCTGAACCCCCTCCGACAGGGGCCAGAGGGCGCTTCCCAAAGACCTCCCGCATTCGAGTGACGGGCGAAACAGGTCGGCGTTTCCACCGTCCAACGATGGGGAGGGAAGGTCGGTCTTGGGGTACGCGCCTCACGCGGCTCCAGGTCCGACCTTTTCGGTCAGGAGGCGAGGGCATGGAGCAAACTTGTGTTGACCCCGTGTGACACTTCGGCCGGATTTATTACTAAGTCACACGTTTGTCGTGCTCTGCTCTCAGCTGAGGATACTTCTCACTGTTGACTGTTCTGTTCCTGACCCCAGGACGTTCTCTCTCTCGTGGCTTCCAGAGGGAGAGGGAGAAGCAGCGGAGGGAGAAACAGGGAGCTGGTGGGGAGACGCATCGTCTGGCTGTCTCCCGTGAGCGCCGGACAGGGGCCGGACATGCAGCCCGGGCTGTGCCCGGCCCCGGGCTCAAACCTCGACCTTCCGGCGCTCAGGGTGGCAGCTGAGCCCCCGGCCGGGGAAAGTCGTTGTTTTGCAGCAGGTTTTCACGTCTGAGTGCAGACATTGTTGGAAAGCAAGTCCCTTGAAAAGGCCATTGTTCTCACCACCACAAAGAACACCCAGATGGAATTCAGCTGACCGGGAATGTCCCCCAGGGTGGACACCAGTGAGCTGGACGCAGGCCGTCCACGCGGCACGGCCTGCTCGGGCCGGGGCTGTGCGGTGGGCACTGGGCTTCTGCCGGGCGCTGCCCCGCACGCTGAGTGTCCCGTCAGTAGCTCTGGGGAGGAAGGCAAGTCTCCCGTCCCCCGACACGTGGTGTGAACCCTCACTTCTACTGCGACTGTCCCCCCGCGTCAGTGACAGCCTACCTTTCCGTGTGGACGGTGTTTCAATTCTAGAAGTAACTGCAGTTCATAGTAAGCACGGCTCACAAGTTACAAAAGCCACTGGGGCCAGGATCCTGGAGAGCGACCAGGCCCCACGGACGGGGGAGGGGCAGAGAGGGTGCAGGGTGCACGCCCCACGGAGCACTGCCCAGCTGCAGGAGGGAGACACCGCGACTCGGCCAACCTGGGCCAACCTTCAGGACACGGGGCTGGGGCTGGGGCAGAGCGCGGCCACGGAGGGCAGGGCTGCGCGCCGGCGCTCACCAGGCGCCTGCAGCGGCCACGGTCCCAGCCAGGCCCAGCAGTTCCCCGGGTCCCGGCGGGGGCGGGGGCCGGTGGTGGTGAGCCGCCAGCTGGAGCGGGGGGGGCACAGAGCCCCACGCAGAGCGGGGGCCTGAGGTCTGGACGCGGCTGCCGTCCCCCGTGCCGCCCTGCGCGCTGCGGGGTGGCCGCCAGGGCGGGCCGCAGGTTTCACACGCAGCCCGGAACACGGCACCTGTCACAGACGTGTGTGTAGGCAGAGGTGCCGCCTCGGTCTGTTAGAAAAGCATGTCAAAGAAAGGGAAAATCGAGCCTTCTGGGGCCCACACACACTGTCCGTGGGGTCGTGGGGTCCCGGGGTCGCCGAGTGTCCTCCGGTTCCGAGGCCGGAAGCCTGAACAGCTCGTCTGCCACGAGTCGGGTGGGGCTCCCACCGCGGGGCTGTCCCTGGTGCCGGGGCCGCCCCTCAGCCTGCGGACGCCGCCTCCTTCCAGTCATCTGTCTAATCCGCACCCAAGCGTGCGGTTGCTGGTTTCAGAGACGGGTGGGGGGAGGGAAAAACGTCCACAGGTCGCCTCCCATACACGCCCTGACTGGGCACCGGACTTGCCCTGACGGGGGAGGGGAGAGCGGTCCTCTGGGGCACGGGATGAGGCTCCCATGGAGGGAGCCGCCGGCCAGGGCCATCTGCGGACGCCCGTGGGCCCGCGAGGAGCTGCCCGGGGCACAGCGCACACTCACCTTCAGGAGCATCCAGGACACGCAGGTGAAGGGGGTGCTCATCTCCAGAAGCAGGGTGGCCATGGCCAGGTAGTGGCCGGCCTGGAGGTTGACCAGCAGCCCCAGGAACCCCAGGAAGGCGAAGAGGTGGTGCAGGGCCAGGAAGGGGTCGAAGGTGCGGAAGCGCGCGTTGGAGAGGTGCAGGGCTGTGTTCTCAAAGAAGAAGAAGCCGGTGGCTGTGGTGATGTGGAACCAGGACCAGCCTTGCTGGGCCCACACTTTGTCAGCGTGCAGCACGGGGTCCCCCAGCAGTGCCCACAGGCCCGCCGCCGTGCTCTGCACCCCGAAGACGGCCCGGGTGGCCGCCAGGTTCCAGAAGACCTTCTCCTTGGCCACCAGGGAGCGGTAGGTGGCGTTCAGGGAGGAGGACAGCTGGTGGCACACGACGAAGACGCCCAGGTAGAAGGCAAAGCCGGCCACCGCCAGCGTCGAGCGGACCTTCCACGAGGCGTAGTCCAGGTCGAAGACGCTCCCGGACGCCCCTCGGTCACCCTCGGGGCCCATCATCTCCCAGCCTCTGTCGCAGCCGACCCGGGGCTGGGCGCCCCCGCTGCGTCTCGTCCGAGGGAACGGCGCCCGCGCAGCGCTCTGGGGCCCTCACGCATCCGCCTCCGACCTGCAGGGGAGCGGGAGGACGGCTCACTGTCGGGCGCTGCGGCCCCAGCCCCGGCCCACCCCAGTCACGGACAGCTCTGGCTGGTCGCCGTCCCCACGCACGGTCACAGACGCGCACACACGGCAGGGAGACACGCCCTGGCCACGCACAAGACAGGAAAGCACGAGCGTGTGGCGTGGCCACGAGCGGGGCAGGCACGCGGTTCCGACCCCGGGCACCCGAGCCCGCGGGACCACCACGCCGGAACGCGAGCCCTTGCGGCCAGAACCCAGGGCGAGAGCCCTGCAGGCCGGCACCCCAGTCTGTGTGGCCGAGCTGCTGAGGAACGGGACCAGGGCCCCCTCGGGCCAAGACGTGGGTGGCCAGGATGCGGGTGGCAAGCCTGGGGGGGCGTGGGTCCTGCGGCCGCCAGCCCCACCCTCGTCCCCACACAGCTCCCCCCATCCCGGCCGCGTCCTTGCCAGGGACCCCCGCCCCTCCCCGGACCCAGTAACTCGATGGCCGTCTCTGCCGCTCCTTCTAACCACGAGACCGGCCCCTAAACTAAGCACACAGACGAGGGCCCGGCCCAGGGCCCCGAGGACAGTGTACGGACCGTCTCAGAGTCTCTCCCACGCCCGGTGGCCGCCCGCCGGCCAGGGAGTCCCGGGGGCGCGTTTGCCCACTCACGAAGTCGGCTCAGCTGAGTGAGTCCGGAGCCTTCCTCGGGGCCGACAACGCGAACACCGGAGCCCGCGGCCTCACCGCCCTCGCGCTGGCTCTGCCGGCCCACCCCGCGCACCGGGGGAAGCCCGAGGAGGCCGCTGCCCGAGGTCTGAGAGACGGGGACGCGGGTGTCACGGGTTCCTTCCGGAACACCCAGGGCGCCGCCGGCTCCAGGTGAGGCCGTCCCAGCAGCCCCCCTGCCTTCCCGGGGAACCCCAGGAACGGCCCTGGCCCGTCTCCCTCACTCCGCCCCCCCCGCCTGCGCTCCCCCACGTGGTCCCCTGGGGCCGTGGGCTGTGGCCCCCAGAGTGCGACACGCGGTGTCCGCCTGCGGCTGCCCCTGAGGTCCCCCTCACAGGCGAACACACGGCCCCCTGCCTGTGCCCCCCGCCCCGCCCAGGCCCGGGAGGGGAGACAGCCTCCCAGGGCCGTGCGCAAAGGACGCCTCACCCTCGAGAGCCGGACAGCGAGCGACCCCGAAGGGCTGCCCCGCACAGGACCGCGCACCGAGCTGAGAGGCCGCTCCTCCGACCCCTCTTCCTGTGCTCCTCCACAAGCCGGCCACGAGAGCGGCTAGTTCCCGTTTTGTCCCAGTTGCATCAACAGCTCTCGGCCGAGCCAGCGAGCGTCCGTGGAGCCTCTGCCTACCCCGGGAGAGTCCTGCTCCGCACGGGGCTGGGGGGCTGGAGCGCCGGCTGCACTCCAGGAGGCTGCAGGCTCCATCCTGGTCCGGACACAGGCCGGCGCCGGCTCGACCGCCGGCCGGGTGCGTCCTCGCAGGCAGCCCATCCATGTTTCTCTCCCTCTCTTCTCCTTCCCCTCTCTCCAGAATCCATAATATCCTCAAATGAGGCTCAAAAAACACGCTTTAAAAAGATAACATAAAATAAAATAAAATAAAACAACGGGAGCGTCCCGGGACTCTGAAAAGCAGACTGAAGAAGCCTCGACGCCAGCCCTGCCGGGGCAGCTCCGAGCACCGGGCTGTGTCAGGGCGGCCGGTTGCGGCGGGAGGGGCTGCCGGGCACGGGGGGCCGAGAACCAAGGGCGGTCCAGCCCTGTGAATTCCAGCTCTTGGTTCTGCCACTCAGGAGCTAAGAAACCAGGTTTCTCCGTGCGCTGGCCCCCCGGTCTGCCCACGGGAATGAAAACCGGGCACGCACAGCGGGGCCCGGGACCCCGGTGCTGACGGGACACGCCAGCTGTGTGCCCGGCACGCTCGCCCAGGCCGTTCTGTCTCCACCCACACGCGGTGCTCTGCTTCTCGTTCGCCTGGAGAGCTGAGGCTTGGTTATCTGCCCCAAATCGCAAAGCCCCTTCCAGGGGGCCTGCGTAGCAAGGAGCTCTGCCCCAGGGCGTCCACCTCCCTGCAGAGCTGCTGCTGTCTCCCCACCGCTCCCACACCTGTGGGAAGAGCCCACGCGGGGCCACCTCCAGGGCCTCTGCCCTCACTGTCCCAGAGCGGGGTGGCGGCCGGGCTCAGGTCCTTCTGAGTGCCCAGGCGCTCAGGTGGGCACGAAACTGCTGCACTGGCATGACCTCCAGGTGCCCCTGGATCTTAAACCTTGTGACTCCGAGGGGGTGGTTCGGCCCCTCCCTCCCTCCCCCAGGCTAGCCTAGCTGCCCCACAGCGCCCCGGGTCTTCCCCAGAACTTCACCTGTCAGCCCGATGGCACCGCCAGCCACGCCCCCGGTTACCCTGGAGGGGCCGTGAGAGCAGGCCTCCCTGGGCCTCCTCTCTCCGCCCAGCAGCACAAGGCCGTGGGGCGCTGGGGGGCGCGGGCAAGGGCTGGGAGGGGCGGCCGAGTGGACCACCTGGGGGAGGGGGCGGAAGAGCCGACCCACACGACGGGTGACGGGGAACACTGACTGACCGCCCGCCCGCCCAGGCTCCCGAGGACGCGGGGAGGGGTGGAACAGGGACCCTGTGTCTGGGCCTGTTTGCTTCTGAACCAGGATTGAGTGCCCGGCGGCCAGACGCCCCAGACAGGGCGGGAGGGACAGGGCACAGCGGTGAGGCCCGGGAAGGACCGGCGGCAGACGGTGCCAGCACTCCCGGTGGTTCACAGAACCGGCTCTGAGCCTCAGAAACCCAGGAAAAACTCGTCCTTCCAAAGGCATGTGGCTGAGAAAAAGCCAAGGGGGGCTTCCCGGTCCTCCGGCCTTCCAGGTCACCTTGTTGAAGATAGCGGCCTATCTCCACCACTGCAGGCCTGGGCGGGCCAGATGCTGACGCAGATACAGGCCAGCCGCCACCGCCCCAACGGAGAAGGGCCCACCCTCGGGGCAGGCCGTGGGGGCCGAGCGGGCAGACGGAGAAACTCTCTCCAAAACTCAGCACTTGTCACCCCTGTGAGCCCGTAACCGCTACCCCGCTCTGGTCCTTGCCCAAACCCCCTCCCTGCCTGGGTCCCGCACAGCCCCACGCACGCACTTCCGGGAGAGCTGGTGCTGTCACTGCGGGTCCCTTGGGTCTGGCGGGCGCCCCCACCAGGGAGGCCGGAGCCCTGGGGCCGGGAGCCAGGGCCGCAGGGGCAGCCCCTGAGCTGCGGGGCCCACGTCTCTGGCCCGCGCCCCTGGAGGCCGCGGCCATCCTGGAGAGGCAGAGCCCCAGTTCCTCCTCCCGCGCTGGGCGGTCACCTGACCACATCCCTCTCAGGCAGGCGGGTCACAGGGACATGGGTCACCGCCTCGAGGGCCTTGTCCCGAGACCCGGACTTAACAGCTTCTTCCTGTTAGGCTCCTCACCCTAAAGGGTGATGCGCAGCTGCCACTGTCCCCTCCCCGGGAACCCACAGGCCCAGCAGCAGGGGCTCATCCCGCCCCTTCCCTGGGCAGGCTTCAAGCCCAGGGCCCGGCCCCTTCTTCACCTCAGCGGGGGGACGTGCAGGCGGGCGGAGGTCCCGACCCGGCTCTCCGCGGGCCGTCATCTCCTCTGGGAAAAGTCTGCTCCAGGCCACATGTCCTCTTCGGTGAGGCCTGGTGGTTTAGGCTGCCGGCTGCCCTGCACACGGCGCTGCCACAACCAGGGAGAGCATTAGCTCCAGAGCAGCAGTGTGACCCGGGCCTCCACCTCCGGGGGGGTGGGGGGGGCTCAGACCCCGGACCCCTCCACCTCGCCCTGACACACACGTGTGAGCTCACCAGGGCCTCAACTGCTGTGGATGCCGGCGTCTTAGGTAACATAACCGGCCCCAAACTGGGGAATGAAGTGAAACCCAGGAAGAAGGGACGTGTGCTCTAAGTGCCCCTAGAGCACTGCTCAGCACCCCCAGGATCACCTGGCTTGCTGGGGAAAATCACCCACCACGCGACTGACCAGGGAGGGGGCCCAGCCATCTCGGTCTGCGCCTGCGCGGTCAGGGGCTCGCAAAGTGCGACTGTTTGCCCTCCGCCCAGGAGGAGAGGCCCGCAGGCCCCCAGCAGCCTCATCTCAGCATCCCCTGCCCCCTCTGTCCACCTGCTCTGGCCTCCTGCTGGGCGCTTCCCCGACGACCCACCCGCACCCGACAGGAGCTCGCGGCCGGCCTAGGAGCTCTGTTTCTGGCATTCTGGGAGTCGGCTCGGGCAGCAAGTGACAATCTATCTTCCCAAGCCAAAGAAACACATGCGCAGTGAACAACATTCAGGAAACAAAAGCAAGCCTAGAAACAGAAACGTAGAAACCTGTGGTCCCGCCCAGCTCTATGAACTTCTACTATACCTTGGCGCCTGCAGGGTCTCCTAAATGGAAACTGTAACTTTTTTCAGGCGAAGGGGTCCGCGAACACTTGACGAACACTTGCCGCCTTGACGGCATCCCCTACGAGGCGGCCCCAAGCAGCCTCCGCTCCAGCGACCCCTGGGGCATGACCCGGGAGGCGGCGCCGGCCCATGCCCAGGTGCGTCCCCGGCGTCCCCGCATACCGACACCCTGCGGTTTCAGCTGCAACGGCGCAGGAGACCTCCCCCAGGGAGCACTGTTTCTCCGCGGAGGCACCCGGCCGGCCGGGCTGCGGCCTTTCCAGGTCCCACCCACCCCGGGATCGCGGATCCCTCGCCCCAGCCCTGGCTCCGATCGTCCAGCGCGGAACTACGGACCCGAACCTGCAGGAACCCGGGCCCACCGAAACCCCGCGGAACCCCTCGACCCCGCTTCGGCCCCCAGACCCGGACCCCCCGGGCGCTCGGGCCCCGGGCCCCACGCGCGTGCAGTGCCGACAGCGCCGCCCCCGCCGCGCGGCTCAGGCGGGCGGGGGTCCGCGGGGTCGTAGGGCGGGAGGCGGCGCCCGGCCGGCCCCGGGCGCGAGCCACTCACAGCCCTGCCCACCCCGCGCGCCCGCGGCCGGCCCATCGCAAACTTGCCTTTCGCCCTTACCTGCGCGCGCCTCGCACCACAGACACCGAACGCGCGACCACGGTCCCCGACAGGCAGCTGTCACCCGCCCCCGGCCCCGCCTCTGCCTGTCCCTCGCCGACCACGGCCATCGCGACCCGGCCGCAAACGCGGGCGCGCATGCGCACCACCGGCGGGCGGGGCCTGCGCGCGGCGGCCGGGCGCGCCCATCCGCGCGGTGCGGGGGAGCGGCGACTCCGCGGGCGGAACCACGGGCTTCGGGCGGGGGGAGACCGCGGCTCCGCGGGCGGAGCCACGGGCGCGGGTGATCCGGGGCCCCCCTGGGAGCGCACTCCGCCCCCAAACCCCTGCTCCTCGTCCGGGTCCCCAGCAGGGCCGGAGCCGACCCCGCCGGGACCCCCAGTGGCATCTCGCTGAGCCCCCTGGAGCCCGCTGAGACCCGGTGAAGACCGCGGCTCAGCTGCACGCGGGGCTGCCCTGGCCCCAAGGGGACCTCAGCGACTCGGCCTGCAGCTCGGGTAAACCCTGGACGCTGGCGGCGACGCAAACCCTGGAGGCGCCTGAATATTCGAGCAGGAGTTTCACTTCCCGGGTGACCCCGTGAGCTCAGGCAGATGACCCAAGAGCTTTGAACCCCAGTTTCTGTTCCGCGGTCGGAGGAAAGCCTGCCGTCCCCCGAGGCTGAGTACACGAAACTCCCTGAAAAAGCACTGAGCGGGGCAACCGAGGGGGTGCCTCCCCTCTCCAGCTGGACCCCGGGGAACGCGGTGACACGGGCTGGTGCCTGCCTGAGGCTCGGGCGGGCCGGTCCCTGGCCTCCTCCGGCGCGCAGATGTGCTGCAGCAGCCGGCTCCTCGCAGCTGGCGCCCCGATATGCTGCAGCCACCAGGGGGCAGTGTGTCCCCGATGTGCCGCAGTCACCATGGGGCCGCGCGGGAACCCCACCTGAGTTCTGAGTGGGGGCGGGGGGGGGCACGTGCACTGAGTTGGAGGACACGGTGCGCACTCCGCGCACTGCCCAGAGAATCCCATGGTGTGATGTGGACAGCAGTTCGCATTCAGTGCACATTACTTAACAAAAAATAATAATTGCGACATAAGGTCGTGAACCAGCTTTATAAACTGTGCGCGAGGTTTGCAAGGTCAGCCGCCCTGCCCACCACCCCCTGAGGAAAGCTCTGGAGTGGGAGTAGGTGGTGCCCCCCTCCCATCAACCCTCCTGTCGAGCCGGCCCCCGGAGCTGGGGATGATGACCCAGCGGCCTGGCCCCGGGGCTTTGATTTCCCCGGCCTTGGAGAGCCAGGAGCCTGAGCCCCTGGCAGAAAAAGCCTGGTTTTGGAGTCAGACCTCGCTCTGCCTCCCAGCTAGGACCCCCCTGGAGACCCCCCACAGCCACACCTGGAGGGGTGTTCGGACCTCTGGGCCTTCCCGTTGGGGTGCAGACGTGCAGCTGGCCTGGGGCTGGGGACTGCTCCTGAGTCACAGGGCTTCAGGAGCCTCACCCCGAGGCTCCTCTCTCCTCCAGGCAGTCAGCACCCCGGGTTGTGGAGTTTTAGGTCTTCGTTTTGGCTATTTGTTTGCTTCTAACTAGAATGTGAGCTGCAAGAGGGTGGGACTTGGCCTCGTCCAGTCCTCCACGCCCAGCACTCGGAAAAGCACCTGGCACACAGCTGGTGACACAGCTGGGAGATCCCGGGTGAGGAGCGTTTGGACTGAAGTGATCTTCTTCCACCCTGCCTGCACCCACCCCCGGGCCACCCCGAGGCCTCCGTCGGTTCTGTGAATTGAGTCAAACATCTGACACACCTGAGACGCCGGCTCGCCTTTGCTGGGACGTGGTGGCAGACAGCCGCCGCCTCTCCCACGTCTCAGGGGACAGGATGAGGGGCCTCCGTGCTGAACGGCCATTGAAAATAAAGGGTCCTAAAATGACTCTGTCCGGCCAGCACGCTGGGAGGGGCTTCCACTCCTGTGGCAGACCAGCTGTTTCTCCAGTGAAGGTCGCGCCCTGCCCTGAGTATTGCGTGAACTTGAGGCGGAATGGTACGAAGTTCGGAGAATTCCTTGGCAAGTGCAATGGGGAAGCTGAGACAGCTGGACAGACCGGCCGAGGAATTTACGGCCACATGCAGGTCACCAGGGTAAAAGCCCCAGATGCCTGGCAACAGGCGAAACAGGGGCCAGAACCCGTCCCCGGGGTCACCTCTCCTCCCCTGGCAGATCACTGGTCACGCGGTGTCGGCCCCTGACCTTTCGCATGGCTGGTCATGCAGTTCGGATCCTCCCCTGACCTTTACCCCCTAGAGGTGAAGCCCAGGGCTCAGCTGTGTTTCAGCGCCAGGCCCCGAAGAGCAGCAGAGCCAGGCAGTTGTCCCCAGGACCAGCCGCAAGGACCAGCGACCTTCTGCCCCGACGCTGACCAGTCAATGGAGCCCAGGACCCCGAAGGGACGCAGCTGGAGAGCTGATGCGCAGCCCGTTGAGACGTCCCCTGGGACCTCCCCCGGGGCCTCAGCCAGCGCCCCCCTGCAGGGAGCGTGCCCAGGCCTCTCCCCGCTCCCTCTTCCCCCACCAGCCCACGTCTCCTAAACCCTGAGGGCCCTACGAGACTGGCCACCGAGACGGCCGTCCCCAGGGCCCTCTTTTCTCCATCTCTCCCGGGAGCTGACGGCGGCCAGCGCGGCTCAGTTCTTTCTCTCGGTTTCCAGGGAGCCAAAGCAGCCCCCACCCAGGCTCCCTCCTGTCGGTTCTTCTTTCCGAGCCCTTCCTCGTCTCACCACCCCCGCTCTAATGAGTGGACCCCCACGGTCACAGTCACCTGGGCCCGAGGTGTGACACCCTTCCCGCACGGAGTCGAGAGCCCACAGACCCCAGGCCAGGCCCCCTTCGTGGCACCAAACACCCCAGAACGCCGCCGCCACTGTGTGCAGGCCCGGTGCCGGCGGCGGCCCTGGGTGCCCTCACTGCGCCCTCTGTGCTGGGGGCAGGTGGGGGTGAGGGGGGTGCTGTGTTCTGCCGCACAAACGAGGGGCTGAGCTGGGCCAAGCAGCTAAGTGCTGGTTCGCTCAGGGAGCCGGTGACTTCCACGGCCCGGGTGCAGAGAGTCAGGGCTGCGTCTCTGCCCTCTGCCACCGTGAGAGGACAGTAATAAACAGCACCCCGTAAAAAGGCGTCGGGGTGATGAACACCCACGTGGCCAGAGACGCCTGACTCCTGCTCACCTGCCCAGCCAGGCATCAGGTGTCCCCTGGCCTCTCACCCCCTCCCTCCTCCAGAGGGGACCAGCACCTTCCGGTTGCTCGGGCACCTCCGGGCGCTGGGGCACTGGGCCCACCTTCTGTAGGTAAGAAGCCAGCTCCCTGCCCCACGGAAGGAGAAGCTGAGCTGCAGCCAGACCCGCGAGGGCTTCCAAGACAACCGAGGCAGCCCGTGCAGAGGAGGTGGGGCGGGGCAGTTGTGCCACTGCATTTTCCGTGATCCCATCAGTAACGCACGTTCACTGTTCGCTGAACCGAGAAAAAGACCGACATTTAAAAGACATCGGCAGAAGGGGGTGACAGTCCTCCTCTGCCCGGTTCAGGTGCGGGGCGGGGGGGACGCTGGGCAGGGAGCAGGCCTCCCTTGGGGGGGTGTTCCTCAGGCTGCGCATCCAGAAGCAGCCTCAGCAGGGGCCGAGTTCAGGCTCAGCCCACAGAGGACCACAAACAGGAAGCTCCCTGCAACTCGGCCCTGACCCAACTCCAGCCGGCCCCTCTCAGCCCCAGGCCGATCTGGGGCCTGCCCTTGCGCGGTGAGCCCCCACTCGGAGGTGGGACCAGACCCGAATCCTGCCGAGTTTGTCTGGCAGGCCGGCCCTGGGCCCTGACGCCTCCTCCCGGTCGGTCGTTATCCGCCCACCCCTCCCACGCACTCGCTCCTGCGCTGCGAGTCCCCCCGGTTCCCGCTGCGCCTGCCGCACACCCACTGCGAGGTCCCCGGCCCCGCCTGCAGCCCCCTGGTAAAGTCTGCCTTAGGGTTCTCCAACAAGTGTCCGGAATAATGTTCCCTGTAACAACGGCGGCAAGACGAGGGCCTTTTAGGAAGAAAACAATTTGTCAGAAGAACGCATCTTCTAAGCATGATTCTTGCTTGTACGAGTGTTCATTGCTCCGCTTCTCTTTTCGGAGAGCCCGCTTTGAACCACGACACGCGGCGCCTCCTGGTGGGACCCCAGGCCCTCGGAGGGCGTGGGGAGCTCTGAAGCCTCGGCACTCTTTCCCCCGTGGGCGCACGGGGCCTGGCTACCGGCTGCGGTCCATGCAGGGTCTATGACTCCCTCTGAGCCACGGGGTAAACAGACGCCGTGGGCCACCAAAGTCTCTCGGGCCTCACCCTCTCCGACCCCCGCGGCTGGGTGGCCAAGGGAGTGTCGGCCCAGAGCCGGGGACCTGATGGCTGCCATGCTCTGGGAATGCAAGGAATCCTTAGGTCACGGTGGCTCAACGTCAGCACGACAATCGGGTTTTAAAAGATGCCTCGATTAGATTAGATTAGGTCAGCCCGAGGGCTGCCAGACCACACAGGGCCTACACCAGCCACTCCTGCTGGGGGTGGGGGGTGGCGTTTGTCCAAGACCGGTTTCCGCAGCTGGCGGGGGGGGGGGGGGAGGGGGCAGGGTGGGAGATGGCACCCCAGGTCTCAGACGCCGGTCCCGCCGCCCACAACAAAGAGAAGGGAGTCCTGCGAGGGCTGGGAAGCCTCCGCAGTCACGGCCTACAGCTCACGCCCAGACAGGCCTGTCCGGTTCCGTCCCTACCCCCGGAATGCAGCAAATGGCATCAGGAGACCTGAAGCGCAGCTCCAGCGACCCCGGATTCCTTTCTGTGGCGGCAGCGGCGGCAGCAGGGGCGGTGGTGCCCCTTGCTGGGTCCCTCAGCCCCCGAGGCCCTGTTCCCGGGAGCCACTCCACAGGCTCCCGGCCTGCCCCGCCCCCGGCGCAAAGCAGACCCGGCTCCCAAACCAAACACAGGGCGCCACGAGACCTGGGAGGAAAGCGTCGCGAAGGGTCAAGGGGGGCAGGTCCAAAAGCAACAGGAGAAGTGCCGGTTTGGGAAACTGCCAGTGAACATTTACCTCCGGAGAGTGTTCTTTCCAGCTTTCCTCCTGGGCAACCGCAGGGGCCTCGACGGGGAGACCAGGATGTGAAACCCCAGGTCAGCTGACGAGGAACCTCAGGCGACGGCCAGGAAGCCCCCGGCCCTCCCTGTCCGGCCCCTTGAAGGGGCTCCTCGGAGACAGTCCCCAGTCCTGGGCCCGGCCACCGGCCAGGATGAGCAGGACACGGGCCACCAGGCCTCCCCGTCGGCTCCCGAGGGACGAGTCCGGGCGCCGGGGCTGAGCTGATCCCAATAATCACTTGGCCGGCAGACCAGGTCTGAGTCACGCACCACGAGGAGGGCGTGACCCCGTCCCACAGGGCGCCCGCGGGCTCCGATGTCCACATCACGCCTGGTGTGAGGGCCTGGAATGGGGCCCTGCTGACGCGCGGGGGCGAGCCTGTCACCGTGCAGACGGCTGAGACCCCCCAGCGGGAGGACACCGCAGGGTCCCCACGGGGGAAAGGCCGGCACCCTGTGGGGCGCACCCTCGCGCCGCCTGTTGGTTAAGAGCCCCGCTGGGGGCCCCCTGCACTCGGGCACTGCGGCTCCGTGCTCACCTCGCCGGCACACGCTGAACGTGCCCCGTCACGATCGCTATGACGGGAGGATCCGTCAGCTTCCGACCTCCGGGCAGCGAGGGGCCTGGTTCTTGCTTCCGCACAACTTGCTGACAGCAGACAAAACAGTCGGCGCTTGTGTTTACAAACAGCAGGGAAAGAGGCCGAGGTGAACCTTGGGGTGGTTGCTACATACTGTAGAAAACATTCCCGTGTACGCAAAGGTTTCGTTGTACGTAGTGTGGTGTCTTTAAGATTTTATTTATCTATTTTTAGAGAGGGGAAGGGAAGGAGAGAGAGAAACAACCGTGTGTGGTTGCCTCTCACACGCTCCCTACTGGGGACCTGGCCCACAGCCCAGGCCTGTGCCCTGACCGGGAATCGAAACTGCGACCCTTTGGCTCGCCGGCCAGCGCTCAGTCCACTGAGCTCCACCAGCCGGGGCTGCCTGGTGCGTCTCCTAAGTGCATCAAAGGACAGTGACGTCATCAGACCCGGCCCCCGGGGCGTTACGAAGAAGCTGCAGGGTCGCCGCCTCCTGAGAGGCACGGCCTCCTGCCCACAGTCCCCTGCTGTGTGGCTGGGAGACTCGGGAGGACCTGGCACCCTCACCGGGTGGTCCTGCGCCCCGATCACCTGCCAGGCCTTGGTCCTCCCCCAGGAGGCGGAGGAGCCCCAGAGAGTGGGGCCGGGTGGGCGACCGCGTCCTGCTCCCGGCCCACATGGCCGTCCTCGCCAGGGGACGGCCCTCCAGTGTCTCGGCAGCTTCTGCTCTGGCCGTCTGGGAGGGGAGAGGCCCAGAGGAGGCCCCCCGCCACGGGGACTGGAGTGGACCCGACTCACCCACCACGTCTCTCCACGGTGTGTGCCCTGGTGACCGGAGGGCTCTGGGCGGTGACCGTGGCCCCACACCACGACGTTTGTCCCAGCAGAAGCCGCAGACCCAGAGCCCGTGTGGGCCCAGCCGCAGGAATGCACTGAGCAGTTCATTGTTGGGGCGGGGGCTCCCCAGGTTTCGGGCAGAAAGCACCTCGTGGGAAGTCACAGCAAAAGGGATGTGGGTCCTCGCACAACCCCCGTGGCCTCGGGCACGGTCGGGTCTGCGCGGTGCTTTCCCACACCGCCGCCTCCGCCACCTCCTTCTCGGCAGTTTCTCCCCACTGGGGCGGGGGGCGGGGAGCAGCAGCTCAGCTGGGCGGAATGGAGAAGGAGAAGAGAAAGCCCGCACTGGGGGGGCGAGTGTTTCCAGGAACGCGGCCTCAGAGCCCGGGGTCTGCCGCCGCTGGGGCTCCGGGCGGAGGGCGCCCGTCCCCAGGGCCGGCGCCGGTCCGGCCGCCACTGCCGCGCCGGGGGTTCTGGGCCCCCGGCCGGCGCACCCGGCCTAGTTTCGGCCCTCCGGGGGTCAGGCTCGCCGGCTTCCTCTCCGTTCGGCGGGAAGCCGGAGGTTGGCGGTGGGGCCTGGTCACGGTCTTCCGTGACAGACCCGGGCCCTGTGCAGAGTGCAGAAGTGAGAAGGCTCCAGTGTGACCAGGGCGGCACGCACGTCGCCGACACCACCGCCTGAGTTCTCGGAAGGTGCGAGGAGAGCGGACCTGAGAAGTCACCCAGACGAGAAGAACACTGTAGCCTCCTGTGGTGACGGCAACGGTCAGCCGGACTGCGGAGGGGTCGCTGGGCAGCGCACGCAGGCCCTCGTGTGCTGCACCAAAACCAAGGCGTTTATTCGTCCTCTGCCGACTGTGTCTCGTGAGAAGAGGCCCAGGAGAGGGTGCACCTCGCCACCCTCCTCATTTCCCCCATCTGGCTAGGGTCAGCGGCTGACTCGGCCCCCACGGTGTCAGGGCTGGGGCTCCGCATCAGGGCTGAACCTGGGCCCCGCGCCCCGGCTGGGGCTCCGTGGGAGACCCTTCCCGCCCTGGAGCAAGGGAGCGGGCGGGCTCCAGGCCCTCAGTCACCGAGCCCTCCCTCCGAGGTGGGCCGGGGCTTCTCGGGGGCACGCTGGATGCCACAGGGACCTGCCGGCTGTTCCCGAGGTCCCTCTGCACTCCCCACGGGCGCCGGGCCCTCGGGAGAGGCGGGGACGAGGACACATGACCACGTGGCTGCGCCTGGACGCCAAGGGGGCTCCCACGCCGGCCACTGCCCACGGGACCCTGACGAGGGGTCCCCGAGCCCTGCTCCCCCTCCTGCACGCGCTCCGGGGGTCTCCCTGCGTACATGCCGGGGGCCTCTGCTCACGGCTGACCTTCACCCGTGGGCCTCTGCTCATGCTGCTGCCTCTCCCGAGGCCCCTGCTGGTCACCGAGACCCAGCCGCAGGGCCGCCCTTGTCCTGCGTCACCCTGGGTGTCCCAGTCCCGCCCAGCACGGCTCCCTCGGGGTCCGCCCTGCCCTTTCAGGTCACTGCCCCCACCCTGACCACAGCTCGTGTCACTCTCATGAAAATGACTCAGCTGCCTTCACCGCCCCCCTGGGCCCCCCCACCCTAGTGACTGCCTGCGTCCCCCCAGTGGGGCTGGGCCGGCGTCTCTCCCAGTCCCCTCCCCCGGTCCCCTGGGAGGGGAGGGCAAAGGGCAGAAAATGTGGGAGCAGAAGCCAGACAGCCGCCGATTTCGACAGACTCCGTTGTTAGAACACTAATGAGAGACCTGAAGCCCCCCTCCTCTGAGGGCCAGCCCCCCTCCCCCCGCAAGCCCTGCCCCCGCCCCGCGCCCATGGCTGCTGAGGTTCAGGCCCAGAGAGAAGCCGAGGGCAGAGGGCAGAGGAGCGGGCCCGCAGCAGGTGCCGGCGGGAGGCCGGAACCTGGGCGTCCCGGAGCCCGCGCCGCACACAAACCGTTGTGGACACCCCCAAGGCCCGCACACAGCTGGGCCTGACCTACCCGCGTGGCCGGCACCGCCCCACACGCAGCCTCGTCCCGGGGGCCACTGCGCTGCGCACCCCTCGCTGTCCCGGGACAGCAGTGAGGGGAGGCTCGCGGAGAGGGTCAGAGGGTGCGGACGCCCCTCCGCCCACCGTCCGGGGCCGGCCGGCGGTCATTTGGCCGTCACGAGAAGCGGCTGGTTAGAGGCATGTTCGTGGTTTTTTTATTTTAAACTAAGGTTTAAAAAGAACAGATTTGTCACTTCCTAGGCTGGGCGTCCTGTTATTAACGCGGCATAGACGTTGCTTTCTGAGTCACTTCCTGCTGGTCCAGAGGAGGGTCTCTCATTACGCAATCGAACTGTTTCCCGTCGAGCAGAGCAACTGTAACCTTGTGACGGCTCGGCTCGCATCCATGGGCTCCCGAGGTTTTCCCAGCCCCTGCTTAACCAACCTTCCCTGAACAGAAACGCCGGAGACCCACAGTCTTTGGTGCTGGCGGGCTGCCCCCTGGTGGGCAGTCTGGGTGCTGCGATGCCCTTCCCCACCCTTCCCCTGGGGGGTGGGGGGTGGGATCTGATTTCATTTGCCTGAAGCCAATCATCTCCCCAGGCAACTAGGAGCTGTGTTTCCCTTAGAAACAAGCGGTTTCTGAAGTCCCTGGGCCCCTCGTTCACGCAAAAACTGGCGGGGTGCCTGCCAATTTCATCGTCTGGGGGCTCCCCGTCCACCTGCATGCTGCTGCAGGTGGCAGCGGGTGGCCGTCCCGAGGGGCCGGGGGTGTGGGCACTGCTGAGCCCCCAGCTCTCAGCCCTGCGGGCGCTGCACCCCAGAGTCCGGCTGCGTCAGCCCCAGACCCTGGCTGGCCTGGGCCGTCGTGCAGAACCACCTCCTCCGAGTGCAGAGGAGCTAAGACCTGGACACCCTGCGCAGAGTCCGACAAAACCTCGGGCTGGATTCCCCGCGTGAAGGCAGGTCCCTCTCCAAGGCCGGGCCTGGGGAAGGTGGGGAGCTCTGAGGGGGGGCCCCCGTGTTCGTGAGAAGTCGCCTGCCCATGGCCGCAGCCCCAGGCAGGGAGCCCTGTGTGTCCCGTGGGAGCGGCCAGGCCCACCCCCCACAGCGGGCCCTCGAGGGTGTCCGGCCTCCCCCCACTCACCGCGGGGCCCAGGTCGCTGTGGCCCACAGACTGGGCACAGCCGTGACCTCTGCCGGGGCAGCGCGGGCTCGGGAAGGACGGAGCAGGGCGTGGGGGGGGGTCTAGGACAAACCTCGGACGCTCCGGAGCAGCAGGGGCACCGGGGTCTCCACAGCTTCGGGGCAGAAACTCACCTGCTGCCGGAAGGACGTCCCGGTGCCCGGCGGGCGGTCCCCTCCCCCCTTCTGTCCCTGCGGGTGCGGCTGGGACACAGCGCACGGCCGCCTGGCCTCCCGGCCTCCCGGCCCTGCGGCTGTCAGAGACCTGGAGGGGCTGGAAGCGTCTCCCCGGGACCCACCGTGGCCCCGGCTCAGGGTTCCTCACTGTGTCGGGTGCCAGGGCCCCCGCACCTGCCCGTAGTCTCGCACGGGCCCCTGGAGTCAGGGGTTTCCTGCGCATGGCGGCCCCATCTCTGACCGGTGTCCACTCAACACAGCGGCCTAGCTTTAGACCTCGCAGGAGTGGAAAACAAAGGACAGACAAAAAGGACGTGACCTGTCCCCCCATGTCCCTCCCCGAGGGTCCCAGCACGGTGTCCGGGACGCAGAGGCTGAGTCAGCGAATGGCCAGGAGACGCACTGGGCCCACCCATCCCCCCACTGGCCGCCAGCGTGCCTGTGAGGACACGGGCAGGTGTCTCAGCGTCCCCGGCCTTCTCCGGAGCCAGAGACGGAAACGGGAACGCAACATATTTCTCGTGCCCCAAAAGCTCACGATCTGGCCCCAAACCAGTGGGCAGATAAATACCTTGCACCCCGTGTGAGGTGTGGCGGTAGCTTCAAGGTCGGGCATCTCTGTGGGAGCAGAAAGGAGGCCGTGCCCAGGGCACTGGGGAAGGCCAGGGGTCCCTCTGGGGCGACGGTGACTGGGGGATGCCCACGGCGGCCAGGCCACGTGACGCCTCCGTCAGAGTGTGCGTTCCGGCCGCCGAGTACGCTGACCGGTGTGTGCGTGCGGGCACCGCGGGCCACCGCCTTGGGCCGGGGGACGTCGGCGGCACAGTTGGCAGCAGCAGCAGCGGGAAGACACGCAGCTGGAGGTGGCCGTGGGCTCGGGTGACGAGGGCGAGCCTTGGGAGCAGCCGGGCGGGGCCTGACCGTGGAGGTGGCACGCCAGAGGCCGCAGCAGGGGCAGCGGGGGGGGTGGGGGGTTGATGCTGCGTAGGACCGAGGAGACCTCGAGAGAGAAGGCTGTGGCAGCCAGGTCCCCGAGGGCTTCTCGGCACAGGGGTGCCCGTCACCCAGGCCGAGGGGAGGCCGCCGGGCTGGGGCCACATGCAGAGGGCGTGCGTGGTCCGAATCCCTGCTTTGCAAAGGTTTGTCAGTAGGCAACGAGACACTTCACACTCCGAACTGAGGGCGATCAGAGTGGGGCCTCGGGGTCCTCAGGAAGTGGGTTCCCATCGGCTCCACCTGCACTCGCGCAGGAGGACCCACCTGGTCGGCTAAACCTGCAGCAAACGTGCTCAGGGCCTCCCTCCAGGCGGGCGCTGCTGCGCGGACGGAGGGGCGCCGGGCGCCAGGCTGGGCTCCGGGCTCTGCCTCTGAGAGCGTGCCGTGACTTGCTCTGCGCCTCCACGAAGAAGCAGGTGACAGTTCTCTGCGTGTCCCCGGTGCCGCTCACCCACACGCACCCACAGGAACAGGAGCCGAAACTCCTGACATCCAGACTCGAAAAAGGGGCTCATTTACCAGTCGAACCGCGGGAGCAAGCTGCCCGAGCCCGAGTCGCTGCTTCTGCTTCTGAGCGTGGCTTCTCGTTGGGGTGTGGCCACCGCGTCCCGTGTGCAGCCTGTTGTGGGGGGGGGGTGTTGTGGTTTCCAGGCGGAGTGGAGGCCGGGACGGCGTTCTCACGTCACGGGTTGGTCGCCCGAGACAAGCATCATCTGTCTGCGGACTTGAGCTGACCCCCGGGTGGAAGTATGCAGTTTTCAGGGAAGTGCCAAGTAATTTAAAACTCTCACGGAAGGATTATAGGCTCCAAAAAAGAGAGAAAAATTTGCAAAGCCTTCTTCCTGCCAGCGTTAAGCGTGTTATAGGAGGAGGTGGGGTCAGTGGAAGATTAAGGATTACAGCTCGGGCCGTATATTCCCGGCCTCCCAGCCGCGGCCGTGGCCTCCCCTGACCCAGCACCGCACAGGTCGCTGCCGCTGGTGCAGGTGAGGTGGAGGGAAGGGACCCGGCCCGCCCAGCAGCCCTGCACGGTGTTGTGGGTGAACTCGGTGGGAATTCCCGGCTCACTGTGGGGAGTGAGAAAACAGACCCTGACTGGAGACTTCTCCTCCGCCTCCCGCTTCCTCCACACCCCTCACGCCCTCACAGGGACACGGGGGCACGGGGAGAAAAGCGCAGGGAGCTCGCCCCGCTGGCCCCCGGCCCTGGTGTCCCTGCGTCCTGGCGACCACGGCAGGGCCGTGACGTCACAGTGCGCTTCCTGAAGCCCTCCGTTCACGCCTCCCCAGGGGCTGGAGGGGGAACTGGAAAGGGGGCCGCTGGCGGTGACAGCTGCAGGGCAGGCAGGAAGGAGGCCGTGGAGGCCGAGAGAAAGTGGACGTTCCGGCGGAGGCGGCCGGGCTGGTGGCGACGGTGAGAGCAGGTGCACTCACGGGGGGGGGACACGGGCCCAGCCGGGGCGGTGAGCGGCGGCCGGGCCCACCCCCAGGACCGGCCACCTGACAGGTGTCTCTTCTCGCTGCAGCCCAAGGGAGCCTGGGGCAGCCGTGAGCCAAGTGCCGGAGTGTTTGTCAGACTCGTCTTCAGTCTCTGCCGCGTTCGCATGCCTAGGACATGGGAGCCTTGGTAAGCGTCCGTTTCTTCTCAGCAGGTAGAGAAATCGGGGATTTTCAACAATGAAATGTACAGGGTGCTGTGATCTTCCGGATAAAATTTTCCGGACTCTTCGGTCTGTATAGTTTTTCTGAGTTTAACATAAATAACGAGAATTCATTCCACTAGAAAGTAAACATTAACTTTCTCAAAACCTCTCACCACGGGACGACGCACAGGAGCGGGCGAGAGCCGCACGGAACCCCGGAGTGACCCGGGCAGAGTTCACGTCCTCGGCCGGGGGGGAGAGACCCCGTGGGGGACGAGGGGCTCGAGCCAGGCCGCCCGGAGACGGCTCCGAGGTGCCACGGAGCAGGGGCCCGGTGGCAGGACGCGGCACGCTCGGCGCAGGCACCCGGCCCGCTGCGCGCCAGAGGCGTCCAGAGAACCGCGCAGCAGGCCGGGAGAGGAGGGTGGGGCCTGGCCCGGCTTCGCGAGGATGGGGGGGTCTGGCACTCGGTCCTCCCTCTTCGTTGGTGCGATTTCACACGCATGTACATTCACATGAGCATTTAAGTGGGTTTTTAAAACGTTAACGAAACAGCCAGTTTCCTGGTCCTCGCTGTCCTTGAAGTCTGGAGACGGCGTCCCCGTGGGTCCTCGGGCCACACCGGGGTGTTTGGGCGGGTGACCGGGAGGGGTCTGCATTGGTCCCCGCAGAAAGGCCGGGAGGACAGTGGCTCAGCCTCAGGAACTCCAAGGTCAAGGGCACCCCAGGACCCGTGGCTTGGGAGGGGCAGCCTTTCCAGACGCAGCCAACCAGCTGCCAAGTCGACCCCTTTGAAAGTGAAACGACCCTAACACTGAACCCACTGGGGCTGGGTCGTGGTGGCGAGTTGGGGTGAGAACGGCTGGTGGCGTCGTCACTGCACGGTGGCAGCGGCGGCCTGGCTGCCCCCGTCTTGGGCGGCGTCCCACCAACAGGGACGGCGGTCGCTGCAGGGGGCCTGGGCACCGGGGCCTCCCTGCACAGGAGCCCGGCGCGGCCTTTTCCTCCACTGTTTGCCCCTCCAGCCCGGAGGTGGGAGCTGGGCTCCTGGACACTGGGTTCGGAATAAGCACCCGTGATGGGGAGTCACGGAAAACCCAAGAGAGTAGGGCGGGATCCCCTGCGCCTCTGGGTGAGTGGGTACACAATCTGTTAAAAAGCAGCGTTCGGGGAGGGCTAGGGTCAGGGCTGCGCCAGCCAGGGTGCGGGAGGTGGCCGGCGTTCCCTCTGCGGAGCAGTCCTCTGCCGGGGGTCGGGACGGAGACTCAACATACGTCCCCTCCGCGCGGGGCAGGCACGCCGGGGTTGGGACAGCGGTGGGCACCGTGGGTGGCGTTGGCCCGTGTCTCGCCCCCATGGAACCTCGCGCTCTGCAGCGGGACGCGCCGTGGCCGAGGGCTGGAGAGAGGCCGGATCTCGTGGCCCGCAGCGCGTCTTGTCAGCCGCACCCAGCTTTCCGCTTCAGGCCGCCTCTCCTCCGCCCGCCAGCGTCCAGCTGCACACCCCTCGTTTCCACTCCGACGCTGCTGAGCTCACGTGCAGTGGAAGCATCGCCTAATTCCTGTTGGCACCTGCCTCTCGCTCACGGAAGCAGCTAGAAACATGTGAGATCTCAGCCAGAAGGCACCGAGGGGCGGCCCGAGGGTGCCTCTCCACCCCCATGCCCTCAAGCCCCTGGTCCGCCGTGGGCTGGGGCTGAGACCCCACTCTGCAGAGGGACCCCGAGCCTGCTGGCCCTAACTCCGAGGGGTTGTGGCCTGAGTTGACCTTGCACCCCACACCCGTGGGAGGGCGGCACTTGAGAAGGGGACCCGGGCACCTCGAGGAGCCACCTGCTCCCCAGGTGCACAGAGGACTTGGGAGTTGGGCGTTGCTGATCTGCACGCTCTGTGGCCAGAACCGGGGACAGGGGCGCCATGCCTCGGGGTTCTGTGGCTGACTGACCTGCAACCGGACACCCTGTGGTCTGACGGCCGGCTGGGCTGGGGAGTTCTGGGCACCCCGTGGTGCACCCCCAGACCGTTCTGCGGCCACCGTGCTGCCGGGCGTTCCGCCCGCGGTGGGAAAGGCCGCCGTGCGAGCCCCAGCCTATCGTCGGGTCTCCATGGCCGCAAAGTATGGCAACTGCCGACGCCCTCCTGCCGTGGAGGTGCAGGGGCACAGGCAGACGCGACCCCCGGCACGGAGACGGAGGCATCCAGGGATGGAGCACCGGGCGCTGAGTGCTCATCCCCGGCCCCACCCCCGGGGCTGAGCCGCTCGCTGGCCGGCAGCCAGCCACTCACCTGAGGCCTTCTGCCTCATGGTCACGGTTTGGAACCATTTTCCACCAAAACTTTCAATCCGGTGTGAACAAAGGTGCCGGTAAAAACAAAGAGCCCTCGGCAACTTCCGAGGGGTGTGTGTGGCACAGGCCCGACCCGACCAGCGGGCTGAACTTCGGTGAAGAGGGAGTTAGGAAGGGGCCTTGAGGACAGAGGAGGCAGGAAGGCGCATGCACTCGGGGGACACGCGGAACGGACCGTTCAGGCCTGCTCCTGGGGCCTGACACCGCACCCCTTGGCTGGGGTGCCCCGGCGATGCGCTCCCATCCGTGGGGACCAGTCATGCTGCCCCTCTGTGAGCTGCCCCCGGGGCCTGGGGACCCACGGGCGCCGGAGACCCCAGATGCGGCACTCGGAGATTCCGAGAACCTGGCAGAGCTCCGGACCAGGCTGCTGGCGGCGTCTCCCTGGGGTGCCCCTGGTCCTCCATGTCCCTGGCCCCAGGCCGGTCTGACGGAGTGAGTCACAGCCAGTGGGAACGGACATCCTCCTCCCTCTGCCCCCTCCCTACTCGCCCCCCCCCCCAGGTGTGCCCAAACCAGCACGCTAGGGCGGCTCCGTGGTCGCTCTGACAGGAGTCCCAGCAGAAGTCCACCCCGGGGGGCGGGGCGGCAGGGCCCCCAGGGCCAGCAAACACGGGCCACCTGGGTGGACACCTGATGACGAAGGTGGTGGGGGGGGGGCAGTGGCGGCTGCGCACGGCCGGGAAAGGCAGGAACCAGAGCTGCAGTCAGTCGCGCTGTCTGTGGCACGGGACCTTGGCCGCGGCCCCGGAGCCTGCCCCGAGGTTCCCTCTGCATTTCGGGTCCCCACCCTCGGGGCCATTTTTTCTAAAAGCGGGAAGTTCAAGGAGATCTGTTTACTTTTCCTAAGAATAGATGGTTCTGTTTAATGCTGCAAGTCTTTAGCATCGGTCTTGAGGTGAAAACATTAATCACACTTTCTTCTAAACACAAGTGTGATTTTCTTTTTTTTTTGGTATTATGTGAGCCTTAGATTTGTGATTGCGGTTCTGGGACCGGCACACGAGCCTGCTGAGGAAAACAAGGCGGGAACATGACAACGAGAGAAACTCCCTCCCGTTCAACACGGGACACCCAACGCGCCGGCGGGAGACGCATCACACCGTAACCAGCGCCGGCCGCCTCGCCCGGCTTGGCCAGCCTTCGGGTCCGGTTCCTGCGCTCGCGCGACCCCTTACGCGGGCCCGGCTGCCGCGGTGCCGGAGGGACCGCCCTCCAGCCCAGAACCCTGCGCCTGCTAGAAATGAATGCGCTGCGCTGGCTACCACGAGTATTCTAAACGGTTTTATTTGTCTTTACATATAAATATGTAAACATGGCTTATCTCTGCATCGGGGGTGGAAGGTCGCGGCGCGGGAACGGGGTCCGTTGCGCGGGGTCATGTCGCGCGCGCGCAGGTCACGTTCTTTCGGGTCCGGCGTCCGCTCCGCCGGCCGCGACCTCCCCTGGGACTCGGCGGGCCTAGCGCGTCCCTCCACCTTCCCCACCTCCAGTCCGTGGCTGCTGTCATGGAGCTGAGGGGGTGGGTGAGGCCAAGACTGCGGGGGCGGTGGTTTAGGATAAAAATGACTGTGCAAAACATTAAAAAAAGTGAATCCCAATCCAGCGAATACTTTCCTTCAAGTCGGGATGAGAGAGTCTGGGATCCAAGATAAATAATTATTGTCTAATTTTATAATTTGTTGTTGCGTTTGTGCACAGGAGGAAGGACAGGGGAGAAGACCTGGGGGGCCCGCGTGGGAGCCGGCGGGCACGGCGGGGTTCTCACTCCTCTGCCGGGAACCCACGTCGCGGGGCTCTCCGTGGGTGGCCCCCCGAGGGCCGGTCGTCGCGAAGAGTCCGTCTTTGAAGTCTGCAATGCCAGTACTCGCACACACACGTGTTTGTGACATACTGTAGTGAGCACAGGGAGAAGCATCGCATGGGACGCTACCCGGGATTCAGGTATTTATTTAGGTAGAAAAAAATGCTTTGAACACTCTGGGGAAATAGGGTTCGTTATAGAAGAATATTTCAGGGAAACTTTTTTTTTTTGCATTTTTCAAGGATATACATTCGTACTGATTTTTGCTTCCAAATATATTTTAAGGCTGTTTGGTAAAATATATACTGGGTATGAGGTTCCGTGTACAGGGTGTTGTTCTTACAGGGAATTCGTGACTACTCGGCTTTAAAAAAGTAAAACTTTGAAGCTAGACATGCTTTAGCGTCCGCTGTGCCCCGGACGAGCCCCATGCGCGGTGGGATGGAGGGGGGAGGACCCGCGGGCTTGCCGAGGGCCGGCCGCCGCCTCGCCGCGCCGCTCCGCCGGGCGGCCGGTGCAGAGAGAGCTGGGCGCCGCTTAAAGTGCAAGTCTCGGGTGGGGGGCGGGGGACAAAGTGCTACAGAAGGGGCCGGGGCGCGGCTCTGCGGGCGGGCCCTGCGCGGAGCAGCGGCGGGGCGGGCGGAAGACAGGGCCGCTTGCGCCTCGAGTGACGGGGCGGGCTCTGGGTGCGGGGCCAGACCGACACGCTGACGGGCTCTGCCTCGGGAGCCGTGACTCGACTGCGCACACGAAGCCTTTGGTTTCGTCCTCCCCGCCGTGCCCTGGTGCCAACCGGAGCCACGGAGACCCACGTGGCCGAGCCCGCGGCGGGGCAGGGCGCCCTCCTCGCGGGCGCCGTCCGAAGCAGCGGGAACCGACGCGGGGCGCGCGCCCGGACTGCGGCTCCGCCCCGCTCAGACCCGGGCAGACGCCCCGCCCACACTCAAGTTCTCAAACTTTCCCCGACACCGCGGCTGTCCTCTGGACAGGCAAACTTTCTGTTGTTTTGTGTTTTTAAGGGTACCCTGAAAAGTCAACTGATAGAGCCGTTTGAGAATATATACACACATCTATAAAAAAAACCACACGGTGGGACCGAAGGACGGACTGTGGGGGGGCTCTGGAGTCACGAGGAAAGGGACCCACGGCGACCCCTCCCCGGAGTCAGGACGGCGGTGGCGGTCCGCACGCAGGCCCCCGAGGTGCCGGCTTCCCCCAAGACCCCGCCTGGCTCGTCGCCCCTCGGTGGCTCGTGGGGAGGGACGCCTCACTTACGTTTTGATGGTGCGGGCGTTCCCCAGGGGTCAGGCCTGGGCCCCTGAGTGACGCAGAAGCAGGTGGTGGGGAGCTCGGCGGCTGGACAGACGACTTCTCCTTACCGTGAACTTGGCCCACAGAACCTAGTGATGGGTCAGCTGGGTTGGGGGGAGCAGCCCCAGGCCGGCGTGGAGGGTGGGGGGGTCCATCGCCCCTGCCCTTCAAGCTGCAGTGTCTGCGGCGCCTGTGCGTGTGTGTGGGGGGGCTAACGCTCTAGGGAGTGGGGGATGCACCCGTTTGTACTCGTTTGCTATTCTCGCCTCTAATTATCTCACAGTTTATAAAAAATAGAAATAACAAAAGGTGAGCCGGCTCCCACCCCCAGAGGCGAGCCCCGCTCTCCGGAGAGGGGAGCGGCCAGCCCGCCCCCACGGCCGGCTGTGAGTCAGACATCCGCTGAGTAAAAAAGACGTCCTTCTGGCGGCGGGCGCGGCGGGCCCCGGAGACCAGCAGCACCCAGGACGGATGGCGAGGGCGGGCAGACGGCACAGGATGGGGGGAGGGGGCCACCTGCACAGGCGTGGGTGGGGAGGGCCGCGGGGGAGGGCGGGGGCGGTGCGGCGGCCCTAGAGCCGGGTCTGCGCCTCCGGGATGTAGATCTCGATGCTGTCCGCGTGCTCGCCGGCCGAGTTCTGGCGGAAGGACGCAGCGCGCTTGGCGGCCAGCAGGCGTCGGCGGGCCTCCTGCCGCTGCCTGTCGGGCAGGTCCAGGGACTTCTCTCGCGTGACCGGAAGTCTCCCTTTGGGGGGCTTCTTTGGTATTGGCGGGGGGGCCTTCCGTTCCTCCTGGAAAGCATCACAAGTGGCACCCAGTTTGGGGGCGTCCACAAGGTCGCCCAGGCCAGGGGCTGGGCACTCAAACCGGCCCTGCTACCCAACCCAGGGAGGCCTCTGCTCCGCCTCGCGCAGGCGGGCGGGGGGATGCCCTTGCCACTTCCCTGCAACGCCTCCGGAGGCGGAGGGGGGCGCTGGGCACAGCGCCTGCAGGTGAAGAAGCGAGTTCTGCGCGTTCGCAGTTCCATCTCCCCTGGCTTACACCCACCCGGACGTGGCCCTGCCAGGCCCACTCACCTGGGCGCACACCCACCCTCCCCAGGTCTCCAGGGCCCAGTGTTTCGGAAGGTGCCGGGCACCCTGCCGCGGGTCACCCCCTTTGGACCGGACTCCGGTGCTAAGGGGTTCACGAAAACGCTCCTTCCCGGGGGTCCCGAGAAAGCACCGAGCTTCTCACTCACACTCACTGCTCACGCCCCCTCACTTCGGAGTGACCGGGGGGGTCACCTGGGGGCTCCGATGTGCGTTCCTGGCTTATGGCGGACCCACACCCTGTGCTGCCCGCTGGGGAGGACTGGCTAGGAGGCCCCTGTGCACCCAGCCTGGCTCTGCGCGGGCCGGCGGCGCCCCCCTCTGGGGGCGGGAGCCGGGGACAGCCGCAGGCTCCTGCCGACCGCCTGGGTGCGCGCCCTCGGCGGAGAGTTACACCCTGCCGCCCTGGAGTTTGCGGGGCTGGTCGTCCGCATCCTTCTGCCCTGACGATGTCTGCCGGGAAACCCCGTGAGGGCTGCTCTCGGCTTCTCTACAGGACGTTGGGAAGCCACTGCATGTGCTGCTAATACACCCCTCTCTCTCTGGGGCCCTACTGACCATGACACCCCAAGGGGGGAAAGTAGAAGCACAGGGTTCACGCTTCACGGGGAGTTTCAGCCCTTTTAGGGCTGGCGCGACGGATGGCGGGAGGGTCCGGAATCGAACCGCTGGGCGCAGTTCGGAGGGTCTCGTCCTCCAGGCAGACACCCAGGTGGAAGGTCTGTCTGAGCAGGAGGGGGGCGGCGGCCCTGGGACTCCGCGGGAACCTTGGGACGACCCGGGGAGCCCGCGGACAGTGACTCCGAGGACGGACCCCGCCGCGTAACGAAACTACGCGTGACGTGGGTCGCGTCTTCCCCAGATCGTCCGCGCCCCAGAGACGCGGCCGGAAAGAGTATTGCCCGTGACTTGAACCGCGCCCCAGTTTACATGTGCCCACGTGTACAAGGACACGTTCGCACGTGTGCACGCACACGCACACACGAACACGTGCACACGCCGCGCTGCCTGGGAGGGGGGAGCCTGCAGAGCCCCGCGGGGGGAGGCGGCCCGCGGGGCGCGGTTACCTTCCTGTCCGGAGACTCTGCCACCTTCCAGTCGTTGAGCTTCAGCTGGTGCAGCTCGTCGAACTTCATGCTGACGTCCTCCACCGAGAGCTGCAGCATGTCCCAGTAGCCGGCCAGGTCCTGGGAGGTGGGTCTGGGCATGGCGCTGGGGTCCTGCGGACCGACACACGGCGGGGTGGCGGGTAAGGACCGGGCCACGGCGTGGGCGGGGGCGGGGCTCAGGGCCTGGCCACGGCGGGGGCGGGGCGGGGGCGGGGCTCGGAGACCGGCGAAGGTGGGGGCGGGGCGGGGCGTCTTTTCAGGATTGGGTCAGGAAGGAGCTGAATTCCAATTCAGATAAATATTCCCAAGGGCCCGCAGGATCCGTAGCAGTTTTAACAAGTATTTGCTGACGGTTTTAAACAGGAAAAGGCCACACGCTGTGTGATTCTAACTCTGGGACGTCCCGGAGAAGGCGAGACTGTGGGGACAGGGACAGGTCAGGGGTTCTCGTGGGGGTGGGGGGAGGGGTGCACAGGGGAGCCCAGAGGGTCTGGGGCAGGGAGTCTGCTCTGTGAGACGCTGTGATGGTGGACACGTGTCATCGTGCACTTGTCCGAACCCACAGAATGTGCAGCACGCAGGGTGCCCTGATGTCACTTGCGGACTCTGGGGGACACTGACGTGTCAGCGCGGGTTCATCCCGTCTGGTAGGGGTGCTGCTGGTGGGGAGCCTGTGGGGGGAGGGCAGGGGTGTGAGAAACCTCTGCACGCCCCCTCCACTTGGCTGTGAACCTACGGCTGCTCTAAAAAATGAAGCCTACTAAACGTAGACACACGCCGTGCTTGTTCATGGCTTCGTTCTGAAAATGCCCTCGTAGGACCCGGGCACGGCGGCAAACAGGAAAGCTTCCCCACGCTCGACACTTCCTAGAAGCCACGGGCCCGTGGTTTGGCCCGATGGGCGCAGTGCGGGCCCTCTTGCGGTCCGTGGCGTGGCCGTGACGGTGGGCCAGCTCTGCGCCTCAGCTCCACGGTGATGGCAGCGATGCCCGTGCGGAGAGAGGACCGGTGGCTCATGACGAAGGCACCGGCGATCTCTCGGACTGCTGCCGGGCACTCCGAGGGGCCGGGTGATGCTGCAGAGCCGCCGGCCGGCAGCCCGTGGGCTGTGCGTGGCCCGAGGACATGTCTCGTCCTCCACCCACAGCCTGACGGATGCCGTTCAGCTGGCTGAGTGCCACGGCCCCAGGCCGCCTCGAGGGCCCCACGGCCTCGGGCCACTTCGCTGTGGCTCCTGACCTATTCGAAGGTGCGTGCGTTTGCAGCCTGGGCTGAGGGGCTCGGACCCGTGGCTCCGTGGTGCGGTGAGGGTCCCTCTCACTGAACAGGAATGTCTCGTGGGCAAGTGCTTATCTGAATCGGCTCACAATGTGCGATTTTCAGCTCACTCATAAGCCGCTCACGCTGAGCACAACAGGGACTTCAGCTGGCTTTGGTTTCAGCTTCCGACAACCTGTGCTTTGTCAGCGGGGGTGGCAGGGGCAGGCCCAGGGCAGACGGCCCAGCAAGCCCAGACAGGGCCCCTGCCAGCCTGGGGCCGGCGGGTTCTGGCTCTGGGGGTTTCTCTTCCCGGTGCACAGACGATGTCCCCCACTGTCTGTTCCCCCAGGCGGGGGGGGGCTCTGTGGGGTGCGTCACCCCATCACTGGGCTCCACCCACATGACCTGGTGACCCCCTAAGGGCCCCCCCCGACTCCATGTCCGGATTTCAGCACGGGAATCTGGGGACACAGACATTCAGATTCTAGGAGCCTAGCTTCGCATCCACGTGGAAAGGATCGCCGTTGAGCCCCAACCCCTCCTTCGCAGGGCGTCCAGGAGCGGGGGACTAGCGTTTCTGTGCCTGAGGCTGTTCCCAAGATCAGCCACCAGAGGGCGCCCGCGGCCCGTCGCAGCCGGAGCCGCAGGCTCTCTTCTCCCTCCAGTGAGTCTGCTCCGCGGCCCTCGCCGGTCCCCGCGGTCCTTGGAAGGTCACGGACGAGGGCAGGCTGCATCCCAGTCTGAGCCTTGGGGCACCTGGCCGTGTGCTCCTCTGAAAGACGCCCAGTGTGCAAGGACGGGCTGCTTTTTATCAGTTTGGGTGTGACCTTGCCGTGGGCTGCTGCTGGCGAGTCCCAGACATGGACAGCTGGGCATCAGAGTGTCTGCGTCCAGGTGCATGTCCCCTGCGGGCAGACGTCTGTCACTCCGCCAGGCTGACGAGACCGTTGCCCCCAGGGCTCCCTGGAGCAGAGGCGGCGTTGTGTTTCGTAGCCAGGCACAGCCTGGACCTGGGAGGTGGCCCGTCGGCCCTACCAGGCATCCAGGTTCCCTGCGCGTCAAGGCCTCTGGCCACGGCCCTGCCCCAGCACAGCCGGGCGGCATCAGAGTCCTCGTCTGGCCCCCGGGACCCGGCCAGAGAGGACTCTGGTTTCTCCGAGAGCCGGAAGCGTGCTGAGGGCTGGGAGGCCTGCCCGGCCCCCACGGATCAGCTGCCTCCGCGGAGTGAGGCCCAGCAGGTGTGCTCGCAGTTCCGGTTCCTGCCACGGCCCCCCGGGGGGCCCTGCGCCTCGGCCGCAGAGGCACACGTGTGCCCCCGTGCTCTGGGGCAGACGCCCCCCAGGGTCGTCCCGAGATGAGTTCCCCACACGCCTTCCCGTGAAGAGTGCGCACTCCATTCAGGGCGCTGGAACTCTCAGGCTGGTGGGGGGCGTTTTTCTAGGGTCATTTATCTGACTTAACACTAGTTACCCACCTACAGCTCCCAGCCACCAGCAAGGCGGCGGCGGAGGCCGTGGCAGTGTGGTTGGAAGAGGCGGTGGCCACCCGCAGTTTGAGCGCTTCTCCCGCCAGACGGCCTGAGCCCCCTACCCCCGCCCACCCCGCCAAGCTCCCCAACAATTGATTCTGGGTGGTTTGGGGGGTCTAATTCTCGACAGACACCAAGGGAAGGGAAGCCGCCACGGCAGATGCTCCGAACCCAGAGGGTTTCTGCAGGTCAACGTGAGGTGAGAGCTGACGTGGGCACGAGGCACTGAAGGCTCCAGGAGGGGATCGTTAGGTCCGACGTCAGCCGCTCTGGCGGAGAGAACAGGGGCCGTTCGTAGCAATGTCCCCCTGCTGCGGGAGGCAGCTTCAGAACCGAGCCCTTGTGGCCGGGGTAGCGGGGCACAGGCCGACCCCTTCAGAGATGGCGACTATGGGGACACGCCCGGGGGACACGAGAGCGTGACCTTCCTCCAGGGGCCGTTCCTGTCCGGGAATTCCGAGCTCCACTTCCCCCTTCGACACACTGATTGTGACCTCACGCCAGAGCCGGGTGCTGGTCATGGGGCAGGTGTCCTGGTGCACTTGCACAGGGCGAGCTGGGAAATGTCGGAGAGAGCGTCCTTCTACGCGGTCCTGACGCAAAGGGGCGGATCGCCGACTCGGAGGTGCGGGCCTCCCCTGACGTGTACGATCACCCGGTAAATGCGCTGTCTCCTTGCAAACGAAAGACCCAGAGCCAACCGCGGTCGAATCACGGAGCAGAGGGCGCCCGAGGCCTGGCAGGGAGCTATTTGCATTTTAATGGAAATGTCCGGCTGGCATGGGTTGCACAATGGCCTGGACGGCAACGTCAGTGCCGTCCAGTTATTTCCCCAGACACCAGTCGGCGCATGCTTTTCTTCAGTCGGGCAAGGAGATGCACAGACACTCAGACTCGTGCCAGTAAGTGAGCACACGCAGACGTGAATCTGTGTGTGTGCATGTGGAAATGTACGGTTTTCCCCTCCTGCTCATTGCCAGGGGGATCAGAACCACGTTCAAGGCCAACCGTATTAACTGATCCAGTTCAACGGTACACTGTTGGGGACCACTCTGCGGTTTTGGGGACTGCAGCCCCACGGGAGCAAGCCCTGAAAGGGGCTGGTAAGTGTCCCTGGAAAACCAAGTAGAAGCACGGTGGCAGGCACCACCGGTCACCAACACGGAGGGTTCCCGTGGGAATCGGGCCCGATAAATACATTGTATCCTGTGAGGCTTGCTCTGCCCTGGTGATATAAACCAGGTGTTTAGATTCAAGGCCCAAGGAGTAAACTCCTTACCTCACACGTCTTACAGACCCCCTGGTGTCAGCGTGACTAACAGACCCTGACCTATGACAAACCTCTGTGTTCCCTCCACTGTTTTCCGTAGGTAATACCTGTTTTTGTATGACTGTAGCCTTTTGACGCTGACTGATGAGCTATGCACGTATGCACCCACACACACCACTCCCAGGAAAAGCCGTTTGGGAGAAGGGCTCGGGGCGCTCTCCACTGGAGGGACTCTCCGCCCCTTCCCCGCGGGGACAGCAAGACCGGGTCCGGCACGACGTATTTCCCGTCCTCGGCGGAGGGGGAGCTCTGCGGGCCAGAGTTCCTCCCACAGTGCACGCATTTCGCTGCTGTCACCTAGAAAGCCCCCGTTACTCCTAGAACCTCCTTAAATGTGTTCCTTGTGCATTTTCTTTCAAGCCACCTCATATCGTTGTCTTCACGTGTGACGTTCGCCACGACAGCAGTTTACTCTAGTTGGTTCCGCGCAGCCAGTCCCGCTGCGACGGCAGCAGCTCCAGCGGAGGCCTTCAGGCGCCGAGCTCCTGCAGGCCCCGCGCTCCTGCAGGCCCCGCCCCTGCAGGCCCCGCCCCTGCAGGCCCCGCCCCCTCCACCACCGCCCTTTCCTGCCGCCTCTGGGGCTCCGAGCCGTCCACAGCTGGGGCTGGGCGTATCCTGTCCTCCTGCGACTATCTGCAATCAGGCATCTTTTTTTTTTTTTAAGTTTTTTTTTAAGTTTATTTTTAGAGAGGGGAAAGGAGGGAGAAAGAGATGGAGGGAGACATCAGTGTGTCTTTGTCTCTCGCGTGCCCCCTACTGGGGACCTGGCTTGCAGCCCAGGCATGCGCCCTGACTGGGAGTTGAACCCGCGACCCTGTGGTGGTGTGGGCAGGCGCCAACCCCGCTGAGCCCCAGCGGCGGGGGCCTGGCGGCAGAGAGCGTGTCAGGAGGGAGCGCTGAGCCTGGCACAGGCCGGGGCGGCGGCGCTCACTCACCATGTTCTGTTGGCACAGCCAGTAAAACTGCTGGAACTTCTGTGACATCAGGAGCTGCGCGCTGCCCACGGCGCTCCGGATTTTGCCGAGAACTGTTCGGGAGAGACAAACGAGCGGGTGGAGAGGCCGTCACGGAAAAGGAAAAGCAAAAGCTGGAGCACCACGCGCGGTGAGGGGGCGCAGGGCACGGAGACGGACGCCCCAAATGTACTGCCCGCGAAACAAGTGCTTCTCAGTCCCGGCTCAGGAGGGACGTGGGAGACGAGCCCGCGCCCCCCTGGGTGCGGGGAACCCCCACCCTCGGGAAGCCGGTCTCTGCGGCAGCGGGTTCTCCTGGGCGCACACACGGCTTCGGTGCGGGTGGTGGGAGGGGCTCGAGGGCCGCGGGGGGCGCGGAGGAGACCCAGGGCCTCTCTCACTCCTGTCCCCACCCCCCGGAGTCCGCTCCCTCCGTGCGGAGGCGGAGGCCCAGGAGACCCTCTTCGTATGTTATTTCAGTTGATGCCATTGGATGGCGTCCGGCCGCCCTGGGCAAGGACGGCCCGGTGGGGCGGCGCGAGGTTTCGCAGGCGCAGGCGGGGATGCGGACACGAGGCAGGTTGCACGCGAGGCCCTGCCGCGGGGACCGCACTGGCCCTCGAGTTTCCCCACGTCGCCCCCTCCCCGCGCCGCGTCACCCGCCACCGCAGCGCGCCCACTCCGCCGGGGCTCGCACGGCGCTCACCAGACGCGGGGCGCGCGCTGTGGCTCAGCGAACCCACGGGTGGCGTCGGAGTCGTGTGATCCCCGCTAATCAGGGGGGACTTTTCGTAAAAGTGAACAACAGCGGGGCGAACCGAACAGCCCACAGTGCGGCAGATGTGACCACTTTGGGTTTACCTGGCAAGTCAAGTGCTGGTGCATGAGAGGCGGGGGACAGCCCCCGCCGCCCCCTCCAAGCGCCCCGCCGCCCCCATGCGTCCCTGCTGCTCACACGTCGGGCCCCTGGCCAGCCGGGAGTGTCCTCGGCAGTTCAGAAAGGGCAGCTCTGGTCGACCCCAACCCTCAGGACCCTGCAAAGCAGGCGGGACCTGGGAGGCAGGTTTCCCGCCGCTGTGCCCTGGCCCCGTCTCCGCGGAAGGTCTCGTTTGTCACGACTCAGCCTTCCCCTGTGCTGTCTCGGGACGCAGGCGCCTGCCGACCACAGCAGAGCCCCTGAGGCTCGGCGGGTCCCTCGGGGGTCACGGGAAATGGCCGGGCGGCGAGGGGAAGGGGGGGGTGCCCATCACGAGAGCAGAGAGCGCATCATCACCCGCGGGCTGCTCACGAACTTGGGGATTCACCAGCTGTGGACTCGGGGCTCCGTCCAGAGAGGACGGCGGTTCGAGCTCAGACACCTGACCCGGAGCCTGAGTGGCAGGCGTTGGGCTAGGGGAGGCAGACAGTGACTCAGCGGCCCTGAGGCTGGGCGGTTCCACCAGCTCCCAGGGACGCCCACTGGCCCGCGGGGCCACCGACCATCCGAGTCTGAGAGCCCGTCCGGCGGGGTGGAGACTGAGGTCCGGAGAGTAAAGCTCACATCCGCTCCCTTCCCTCCGTGTCCCCAAACACGAGAGACCTGAACAGGGCGCCTGCAGACCACCTATTTGTGGGGCTCCTCCGACGTGCGTTAGACAGAGGCCGTCCCTTGTCCCGGGCCGTGCTGGGGGGCGGGAGCCAGAGGGGCACAGGGGCCTGGACTCGTGCTCGGGGGCAGGTCCTGGGGGCCCAGATGTGAGCCGGCTGCGGGGACGCGCCCAGACCAGCGGGCGGGCAGGCGGGTGTGAGAGCACCCACCGTGCACAGCAGTGGGTGCCACCCACTCTCCGGCAAGCGAGGGTCTGGCCGACCACGTCACCTGCTCTTAGCAGCAGCTTTCTCCTGCGTGAGGGGAACTTCAGGCGGTTCGTCTGTCACCTGGAGCGCCGCTCTCCAGGGCTGTGACACGAGAACCTCACACGTGTAGAAAACTGGAAGGTGCGTGTGTGCGGTGCCTCGGACTCTGCCACGCGAGCAAACCTGCCTTTGGGGTCTCTCTCAGCCTGTCCCAGCCCAGCCCCTGTCCCCGTGGGCACAGCCGGGACGTCACCGCCACCCCTGAGAATAATAAGCTCATCCCCCGACACCTTGTAAACCTGGATCGCTTCCCAGATGCCGAGAGTTTAAAATGGAACCCTCAGCCCCGGCTGGGCAGCTCAGCGGGTTGGGGCATCGTCCTGTGCACCAGGAGGTTGCAGGTTTGATTCCTGGATGGGGTGCGCATGGGAGGCAACCGATTTATGTTTCTCCCTCCCTCTCTTTCTTCCCACCCCTCTAAAACCAACACACGTATCCTCGGGTGAGCATTAAGAAAATGTAACTTTCAATAAAAGCGAGCGAATTGTGTGATGCTTTGGCAGGCTTTGCGGCGCAGAAAAGGAGCTCACAAGGGGACCCCGCGCACCTTGCTCCCTGGGCCCTCCTGTCCTCTCCAGGGCCCCCCCAGGGGGCTCGCCGCCCTGAGCCATCCGCCGCCTCCCTGCTGGGCAGCCGACAGGAAAGGGTGGTGCAGATCCCCAATGGCGGGACGGGGTGCAGGAAGACCGGGGGCCTGGTCAGGGGAAGCGCTGCCCCGTCCTCAGTTCCCGGCTTAGCCCCCAGCGGACGGGTGTCTGCAGCTCCGGTCTCCCCGCTGCCGAGTGCGGGGATCAGCCTTGGTGTGACACACGGGGGCTCCCTCTGGGAGCCCCTGCAACCGGCGCGGCGGGCGCGGACACTCGGAGGGACCGGGTTCAACCGAGGAGCTGCCGCGGGGACACGGAGCAGCAGCCAACAGCCACCCTTCGCCCTGCCCGGCGCAGGCTCCCGCCCGCGGCGCCCGAGCGCCGGGTCTGGTGTCGCCGAGAGTCTCCGTCCCTCCGACTCGCACTCCTCCTGAACGGGGTTCAGCGGCAGCGCCGACACAGCGCGCCTCTGTGCATCATCTCCAGCACGACGGGGGCAGACGGGCAGCGTCTGGGCGCAGGTTTGCTGGGTGCAGCCCCTCGCACAGGGCACAGCCTGTGGTCGCTGGGAGAGAACGCCCCAAAGAGGGCGAGGGCGGCTGTGGCGGGGGGTGGACGGCTGTGCCGCTCGGCGAGGGGGCACAGCTCTCTGGCACCTGCCACGCGAAGGGCTCCTGTCGCTGCCACGAACTGGAAGTGCAGGTGAAACTCGCCCTTTTCCGCTGGACGCCCGGGCCCTGTCACCGTGGAGCCACGGGTGCCTCCCGGAGCCGCAGACGAGGACGAAGGCTCCTCGGCATGGGTGCACCACTGCCCAGGGCAGCCCCCCGCCCGGCCCGGCGCGCAGGGACTCAGGTGGACCTGCTCGCCCCTTGGGCTCATCTCCGCCCCCCACAGCCCCCAGTTCTCCGGAGTGTGCTTCGGCGTTGCAGGAGGACGCTCACACCGTTCCTTCCTTTCAGGTGCTGCAGAGGACTTTTGTAGAGTTTGCAGACGGTTTGACATGGGCATCTGAACCCCGATGACCGGATCTCCCTTCGCTTCTCCCAAGCTCCAGCCCCCCCGAGGCCTCGGGTGGTGAGACGCCCGTCCTCGCCGGAAGTCCGGGGCAGCAGCTGTCCACCAGGCGGAGCTCGGTCCCGGGTGGGCGGCCGCCGCGGTGCACACGGCATCAGGCCTGGTCACAGCTGTCGCCAGAGCTCCTGACTCTTCTCGGTCAGCCGCTCCGTTGCTCAGGGACGTGGGGCAAACCGCAGACACAGGCCCGTGTCCCGCTGGCCCCCCACCCCCGCGCTGAGGACGGGCCGTGTGTGTCACTCGGAGCCGCGTGCTCTCGCTCTCGCTCTCCCCTGGGCTGACAGCACTGCCGGTGAGCTGGCCCTGCCCTCACCCCGAGCTCACGGCCGGGAGTGGGGGAGGAGACCCGACTGTGTGAACAGGGCTCGTGACCCTGGGGCCCTCGCTCACTCCCCCAGAGGAGGCTGACACGAAAGCCCCCGGCTCCCCCCGTCTGTGGCTCAGGACTCTGGCCAGTGATCTTCAGATCGTCACTATGTGGGGCAGAGGTGTCTGGGGGCAGAGGACGCCCCAGACCTCCGGAAAGACCCCGCCACGGAGCTCCTCGCACGAGGGTACCTCCGTGGTCACTGCCGCTGTGGAGCGATTTCTCCTCGTTTGGAGAACACCCTGCTTTGGGGGGGTTCACCTCGTTCCACTTGTCTGTTTGGTTTAACATAATTAACGCGGAAATCCCAGAGTGGCGGCGCAGGGAGGGCTGGCAGCCGCCCTGGGGTGCGCCCACCTTTGCGGCGACCCGGGATCCCATGGTGCCACTGTCACCCCAGCCGGCGTTCATCCGGACCCCAGATGGTTTCGCCGCCACCGAGGCCGGAATGAACCTAGACCCACTGGAGCAGTTCCAGTGAACTGTGATTATGAAATTACAGTTTGGGAAAAACATTACCCCTGGGATGCAAATTTCAACGTTCAGAGCTGAGAGCTTTGGTTTAACAAGCCACTTAATTTAATCTGTGCTCTCCAAAAGCGCCTTCACCCATTACCCTGTATCTGCTCTTAAAATTGGGAGGAGGATCAGAGGTTATCTTACATTGTGAGACTGCAGGGGAACGTCTAAGCACGATGGCCGCGGCGCTAGCTTTATGCGCAGAGCCCACGGGAGGAGCACGTCAAGAGTGGGATGCCACATTTGCTCACGAGAAGGCGGAGACAGCGGGCAACCGAAGACGTGGGGAAACTCCCCACGGGTGTCGAGGGGCGGTCTTGCCTGTCCTTTGCGTCCGACGCAGGCTCACGCAGCTGTCAGACTGCAGTGGGGACGACGCCCGGAGGATGATCACACCCTCTCGGCAGGTGTCCAAACACCCCAGCACTCGGGCTGCACCCACTTTCACTCGCCCGCCCCGCCCCCTCCCGACTCCCCGTGGCCGGCAGGGACCTCGGGCCGCACCCGGTCCCGGCACTGCTGGTGGGCGATAACCTGTCAAAGGGATGGCTTCGTTCAGGCAGCCGAGGACCTCGAGTGACAGCAGAGGGCAGAGCTCCAGGGGCACACAGGCCGCCCTGTCCTTTGGGAAGCGTGCGTCCCCAGGATTGGGCCCAGCAGCCAGTGCCCAGCCTCCGCCCACAGGCAGGGGCGGGTGCACATCTCCGTGACGTCCGTCCTCTCAGAGAGCAGGGGCCCCGGGCTCTGGCCCCGTCTGTCCCTCGGGGCCCCCTCTGGGGTGCAGCGCTGAGCCGCCTCCGCCACGGGGCCTCGTCGGAATCTCGTGCCGCCAGCCTCTCTCGCACGTCCGCGATGTTCCGGCACTTTCTGCAGCCATCCTGCTACACTTAGCCGCTCCCACTCCCTGCGGACGGCTCTGCCCTGGGAAGTGATGTGAAGGCAAGTGTGGCCTTGAGTCCAACACTCGAGGAGCGACGCGCCGACCTCCTGCACGTCCGGGGGAGCCTGGAGCTTTCGGGGTGAGAGGACGGCTGAGCCCCCGACGTTTCACCGGGGGGTCCGGGGTGGGGCCTGCCAATGCACCTGCCGCCGCGGGTCAAGCACCTCTGCCTCCTCCCAGGCAGCTCACGGAGGAGCCTCGGGCCGCGGTCTCGGACGCGTGCCTGCAGCGGACTGGTCTATTCCAGTTTCCGGGGAACACAGGCCACTGTTTTTCGTGTTTTATCTCTGTGACGAAGATCATCCATCCTGTTACAGTCAGATGATTCCGCCAGGTTGAGGGGCACGCTGACAGGTGAGACAACGCGGCGGCAGGGAGACGAGTGGTTCTGAGACATTAGGACGTGAGCCCCGCACAGACGGTGCACGCGGACCAGTGGGGCAGGGCTCCTGAGGCCTGGCCCGTGGGCTCCTGCGGTGCAGCCACCTGGGGGGACGGCGCTTCCCCGGGGTCGGGTCAAGGGTCACTCAGGCCTACAGGTGGGGGCAGCTGACCGGGAGGGAGCCTGGGAGAGCCGCCCGGGGCGCTCTGCCTGGACGGACTCCGCAGGGCCCACAACAAAACACCGGCACAGCGGCGATCGTTCCCGGGCGTCAGAGCCCGCCCTGTGCTCTCCGGGCGTCATCTGCCATCGCCTCGTGGGGGCGCTCCCCCGTCTGGGGTTCCCACACGCTCCACAGCGGCGGCCACTGAGAGGTGTGAGGCCAGGGCTAGGTCCCCAAGGACTCCAGCTGCGCTTCTGAGCTGCGGCCATGTCCAGGGACGGAGCGTGGAGGAAGGAACTCACAGGAAAGGACAAGGACACACGGACGGCGCGATGGCCGGGGGAAGACTTTCGGAAACGCCTTCCAGAAAGTGCGTTTCATTAAGGACCCTGTCTGCAAACAGACCGCAGGTGCGTGCAGACCTCACCCGCGGTCCACAGAGGGGCGCTGCGGGGACGCGGGAGGCGGAGCGGCGGCGCTGTCCCCGCGTGCACAGAGGTCGGGTCCCCCCCGGAGGGGGTCACACAGAAGCCCCCTCATCCCGAGGCTGGACGGCCAAGGGCACGGCATCACCGCTCGGACCGCAAGCTGCGGGCTCGTCTTCTCGCCTCCCACTTTTGCCCCGCGTGAAGCCAAACGCGAGCCAGACGCGATGCCGGAAAACGGGGGAAAGGCTCCCAGCCAAGCTGCTGCCGGACCGAGAGCTGGCACGTGGCCTCTGAGACCAGGGACCCGACCGGGAACACCGCCGGCGCCGCTGACCAGCCGCCCCCCCCCCGCCCCCCCGTGCACCCGACGGGACCACGCACGGGCCCAGCGCGTGCGCGGCCGCCGCCCTCCGCGCGTCTACTTCTGCAGCGCGGCCGAGACGGAGCGGGCAGTACCTGCCCCGCGCGCACTGGCGCCCGGAACCCCGCGCGCACCGGTGCGGGCTGTACGCCGCGGAGACCTCCGCGGCTGCGCGCGCCCCGCCCCGCCCCGCTCTTACTTTCCTCCGCGAGGTCGTTGTCCTCCGCCTCCCGCTCCATCTCCTTGCACCAGCCCTCCATCCTCTGCGTCTCCGTGTGCAGCAGCTTCAGGAACCAGGAGCCGTCCCTGCGGCAGGGCGACACCCGCCCGCCGTCCCCCGCGTCCACGGCCGGCTCCAGCCAGGGCTCGGGCGCCGGCAGGGTCGTCGTGTCGGCCGGCGCCCGGTAGTCCTCCCGGTAGCTGAAGAGGCCCTGCGTGCGCACCGTGCGCACTGCGCCGTACTGCGTCGGGGTGCTGGGCTCCGAGTGCCGCTGGAAGGACGAGCCGAACTGCAGGCCCTTGTCCTCCGTGGGGACGTGCCCCGGGAAGCCCTCCAGCTCCAGGTCCGCCTGCACGCCCGCCGTCACGCTGTTGGAGCGCTTGAACCGCCCGCGCCTGTGCAAGAGGGGAGGAGACAGGGAGGCCTTGTGAGACGGGGCACCCCCAGCCCGCGCCCCACCGGCGGCGTGCCGGCACCCAGAGTCCGCCCACTCGAGGGCAAGGTCAGTGCGCTTCCCGGCCACTAGCGTCTGGTGTTCCCTCTGCGGGGGAGCGGTGGTGGGCTTTGCGAATGCGTAACCTCGCACGTCTGCCCCAGCCTCAGTGCCGCGCCCAGGCCCAGGGACGCGCGTTTCCCCGGCGGCACCCCCGCCCTCTGGGCACGAGGCTGCACTGCAGCCTGCTGAGCCTCGGCCACTTCACACCCCGTTTCAGGGCGCGAGGGTCTTCGCGTCTCCCACCCGAACCACTAAGCGTCTTCCCGCCCAGCCCGCTCTGCACAACCAGGAGTGTGGACTCGGGACTCGGACTTCACCGGGGCGGCACCGGTGCAGAGCCCGTCAGCCGGGGGGGGGGCAGCACGGAGCGCAGACGCCGAGGGGGAGGGTCTGTGCGTCTGCACTTCCAGCGGCGCCGCGGCTGCCGGCCGTCAACCCCCCGGGGAAGGGAAACTTGCATGGGGGGCAAAGGGCCTGGGCACACCCGGCCGGCGGGGCAGGAAGCTCAGGCTGGTGGGCCCCCGGGGGGCAGAGGACCTCGGCTCCAAGAGCTCTGCTGGGGACCTGCACCATCAGCTCACAGTCTGGACTCCCTGTGGCCCAAGCCTTCCCAGGCTGGACCCGGAAACCCTGCCCCGCCGGCCACGCGGCCCAGGGCCTGGCTGGCGAGACGGGGCGGGAGGTCCAGCGGCGTCCAGGGGCAAGGGGGACTAAAACGGGTCTTCCTAAAACGTACCAGATGCACTATTCTAAACGTGAAACCGAGCAACGCCCCTGTGCTTGTCATGAAAGTAACACCAGGGGCACGGCGCCCCTGGGTCCTGCGGCTGGAGGGTGTGCTCTCGCGGGAGCCAGCGCAGCACGGCCGGGTCGCCTGCCTCCCTCAGCCCGCCGCTGTGGTTCCCTTTTCCTCTGCCCTCGCTCGGGGAGAAAGCAGGTGTATGCTGCCCCTCAGCCTGCTCCCCCTCGGCTGAGGGACGAGACCCGGGCTGCCAGCCTGTCTGTCCCCAAGGCTGAATTGC
Source organism: Phyllostomus hastatus (assembly GCF_019186645.2). NCBI lineage: Eukaryota > Metazoa > Chordata > Mammalia > Chiroptera > Phyllostomidae > Phyllostomus > Phyllostomus hastatus. The sequence goes on from NW_025334032.1 coordinate 45,729,204, forward strand.
TTCACCAAGTGTCCCTCCCCTGCCTCTGGCCGGAACGGGACCCGGCGGGTGTTAACTCGCCCCCGAATGCGGGACTGGGGGGTGCACACACAGGGTCCGGCAGAAGCAAGGCCCCCCTGAGTGGGGTTGGCAGGGCCACAGTACGGGCCCAATAATGTACAACTTTGCTCTGAACACCTCACCTAAAACGTCACAGAGCGTGCTTGAGTGTGAGACCGTTGTGACAGAACCACACACTCAGGAGTTCCTGGTAGAGGGCTTTGTAATAAGAGAGGGGCGTTGTTTGTGCTGGGCCCTGCACACCGATGCCGCAGACGGCATGGGTCGCCGAGGGTCAGCCCGCGCTGCAGCTGGTGGCCGGGCTGCGGCCACCTGCCCGCTCCTGGCGGGAAGCAGCGCACGGCGCGTGGGGGGGTGGGGCAGGGGCAGGCGGGGGGGAGTTACCGCTTCTCGTCTTCCACCTGCACGCCGACGGAGTGGTACTCCCGCAGGCCCCGGCTCTCCGTGTCGGAGTCGGTCGCGGTTTCCACCTGGTTCGACACAGAACATCCCGTGTTAGGGCCGAGACTCGCGACCTGGGCACGGGATTGTCTGTGCGTGTGCGTGTTCACTTGCTGCGATTAGCTGCGCGTTTGTTTAACTGACGCAGAGACGTGCCGGCCCCGGGGGCAGGGAGCGCAGAGGCAGGCGTCCGTCTGTCCTGCACGTGGCCGCGTCCCGTCGCCGGAGGGCCCTGCCCGGCAGGGGGACGCAGACCAGGGCGGAGACCGCGCGCCGGCACAGAACCCTCCCTGCAGCCGCACTGGCCAGCGCATCTCCCCACTGGGACGCCGTCTTCCTTGAGCCGTGGCAGAAATCCACCACGGCCCGAGGCCACGCCCCGGCCTTCCGGGAGGGCGCACTCCCTCGTGGCCCATGTGAGTGGGGACCCTGAGGACTGGTGTTCATTTCGTGCCAGCCACACGCCAGGAGCTGTGTGAGCAGCACGGTACACACGCAGTCCACATGACAGCCTGCTGTGTGGTTCCTGGTCGCACTGACCAGCGGAGGGGTCAGAACAGGGGAGGAGGACTGGCTCGGGGAGTGCAGCATGGCGGGGGCGGGGCCTGGACTTCCGCCCCGACCTCTCTGGCCCGAGACCAGAGCTGTGGGGGAGGGCCGGGTGCACCCCACGTTTGTTGGCGTAGCTCCAAAAGCGGCAGGGAGGTCACACCTGGTCTGCAGCATGCCCGCGGCTGGCACAGGAAGGACGCCCCGGGGGGAAACCCTCACCCGCTGTCAGTGCCCGTTCCTCTTTTCAGTTTTAGGCGGACCGTGGCTTTAAAGAGCATTATTTCTTCCCCACACGGGGTGTGGCGGTTGCTGTTCACATCACTTTACACAGGGGACTGCGGTCAAGTCCCAGGGGCCCGGGGTGGTGCCCAGGCCAGCGTGAGTGGAGCTGTTGCTGCGGCTGCACTGCGTGCGGCTCCAGCTCACGGGAAGGGCCCGACTGAGTCCACGGCTGCCGTGGAGGGGTGACCGGGCCACTGCTGGCCTCCTGCCACCACGCTGCCGCGGCGGGGACACGCTTGCGTGCATGCTCAGCTCCCCGAGCACATCCCTGCCTTGGGCTACCGCTCTGTGCTTTGGGTGGGTGCCCGACGTCCATCACGCCGGACGGACTCAGGACACGGGCGGGTCGGCCAGAGCGCTGACCGTTGGAGAGGTGCTGGCGGTGGGGAGGGCACTGATGTTTACTCTGGGGGCTCAGGGCACCTGCCTCACTGATGGAGCCGTTAGGGTCCTAGTCTCCAGAGATGGCCACGGATTCGGACCCACGGGAGAGGCTTCCACTGCAGGGCTATCCCGATGCTATCTTTGTTTTTACGAGACCCACCGCGTTCCGGACGCAGGGAAGAGAGGAGGGCCGGCAAACCCACTGCCTCTGCAGGTGCTGCCCCCGGGGCCCTGTGAGGGACACTGCCTCGCCCAGCATGCTGGCCGCAGCACGGGTGCTCTGAGCCCAGTGCACCTCACGCTCCGCCGTCACAAGTGCGTGTGCAGCCAGGCAGGTGGGACACAGAGGTCCCCACCTCCTCAGGGACCTGCTCTGTGTCCCAGCCCAGCTGCCGTGAGGGGCTCACGGCTCCGCCCACTGGGGGGGGCTGTGACACTGGGGGCAGGCTTGGCTCCGGCCGGATTCTTGGGTAAACTGACATTCTGGAAGAGAGCGACGACACAGCTTTCCTAGGCCGCCACCACGCACCCCTGTACCCTACGGGAGCGCAGAGTGGGGCCACTCCCGTTGTGATGACGGGGACCGAGGCACACGGCCCTGAAGGACTCCTGGACATTATTAGACCCAAGGCTTCCCCCCCCACACACACACACGCACACACACACACATGTAGCAGCTCTGCAAAAACAAACCACACACGACAACGAAGTCCAACACAAAGAAAGCAGTGAGCGTCACGACGGGCGTGAGGAAGGGCAGGCAGGCAGGCAGGGGGTTGGGAGGACGACCGGCTCTGGCTGCCACTCGTTAGAAAGGGCCCAGCAGCCAAGACCCTCGGACCCGGAGCCGGAGGAGGGCCCCACGGTACACGGACACCCCGGGCGTCAGGCCCCGCACGCTGAAGGGCCTGCGAACAGCGGTGTGAGCCGCAGCCCACGGTGGGAGGGGTGCTGACTGCCCCAGCCCGGCGCGGCCGTGCCCTGGGGGCTGCGTCTGGGGAGGGGCGGGGAGCTTGCCTGCCTGGCCAAGCACGTCGAATGCCGGCAGAACCTCTCCACCAGCCGCAAGGCTGAGCGACGTCCCGGGGACGGGCACGCAGGACCCCGCACCGCCCTGCCTCCACTTCCCGTCCTCGGGCCGCGGGGTTCCACCTGCCCGGCTGCCATCCTGGCCTGGACGCCGCGAGCGTGGAGGCGAGCCACTTACCCCTGACCTCAGTTTCCCCGTGATGACGCCCGGCACGTGGGGTTACGGGAGGAGTGGGCGTGGCGGGGGTGGGCACAGCGGCGTGTCACCGCCTGCCGTCTGCTCACTGCTGTCATCGGGACGCGGACTTGGGGCTGATGGTGCTGACGCCCCCCCGCCCCTGCCACCTTCTCCGCCCCACGGCAGCCTTTTTCGGCGGCTGCGCTGCCTTTCCCTCCGGCTCCGCCCTCTGCTCTCTGAGTGGCTCCCACGCCCCCTGCTCTTTGGCCTGGGCCCTCTCCTCGTCCCAACGTGACAGCGTTCACACTCGCCTGTGCAGTGCGCTGGAGTCTGCCCACCGCTGCCTTACACGCTCACACGGGACCGCGCGCTCTTCCTGCTGCTGCAAAGGACAGTCCCGTCCACCACACACGTGCACGCCCGTCGGCACACTCCTCCCTGCCTTCACCAACCCCTCAGCGTCCACTCGGCATCCACTCGGCGTCCACTCACACGCCCAACATTGACAGAGCACCTGCTGCGTGCCAGGCACTGTGCTGGGGCTGGTTGCCCAGGGACACGCGTCTGGGGGCACAGCGTCCAGACCGGCCTCTGGGGAGAGTGGACGTGTGAACTGTGTGTGAGCGGGGAAGCAGGGGCGGGGGGCTCCGGGCAAGGAGAGGCGTCAGGGGCTCCAGGTGACATGGGGGCGGGGCGGCAGCCGGGTGACCTGAGGTCATGGGTTTCTGAGACGTGTGCCCGAGACTTCCAGATAAAACAGGAACTCCGTGTTCGGAAGCTGACACTACCCTTCTTGGTGGGTGGTGGACAGTGGGAGACAGCGGGCAGGGTGGCTGGTGGGAAGAGCCAGGGTGCAGGAGCGCCCAGGGATGGGACGCCACCTGGTGAATTTGGGGACCTCATGAGTCTTCTCTGGAGACGTGACTCAGAGTGGGCAGGCCCCTGGCGCTCCCGCTGGCCTCGCCGTGGCTGCAGCACGTGACTGGGCTGGGTGAGCCTGTCTGTCCTCGTGAACGGGCCGAGGACACATGGGGGGGCAGGGCTCCCTGCACGAACGAGGCTCCCAGCACAGTGCCTGGCATCTAGCGTCCGGACAGAGAGGGGGCAGGAGCGGCTGTGTGGGGTCCAGACAAGGGGTGGAGAGATAAAAGCCACGGGAGCGGGGCCGTGAGCGTTGGTACTTACATCTGACCTTGGGTAGGGCGGGCGCTCTGGGAACTCAGAGTCCTAAACAAAACAACGAACCACAGTGTGGGGCCCGGCTCGCGGCACCGGGCAGCTCGCTCCCCGTCCCCGGTGCCAGCGTGTCCCTGGGTCCCTGGGGCCACAGCTCCGCGCCCTCCTCCTCCCCAGCGGCAGCAAGGCCCCAGCTGTAAAAATCTCTGCTGCACACAGGCTGATTGGGGAGTGAAGGGGACCCTGTCTGTCTGCAAAGGGCTCGATGCCATCGCTGCTCCCCACGGCTCAGGTGTGGTAGGGGACAGTCCCCGAGAGAGAGCAGGCGGTTTTGTCAGGGCGAGCGTCCTATGCACCCCAAAGGACGCACAGGGGGAGCTGCCAGGTCTGGTGTCCCTGGCAGGCGTTAGGCGTCCTGGGTCTGCAAGAGGCATCCTGGGTGGCCTGCGTGTGGATGGCTGTCGCACTGGCCTGGGTGGAAACCGGAGGCGCCGTGTCCTCTCTGCCTGTGTGTCCCCAGAGCCCCCCTCCCCCCATGCAGCTGTGGGGCCGAAAAAACTGAGAGGCTTTGAAAAATCACTTCAACAAAAAATTCCTCCTTGTGCATCAGAATAACCTAATTCCTTGCGCTCTAAGCAGTCTGTGGTCCCTAGACAATGCCCTGGGTGGGGGAGGGGAGCCAGGGGAGGGGGTCTCCAGGCAGCAGGGCAGGTGAGGGACAGGGCGGAGTCACCCTGCACTGGCAGGACGCCCAGGGGGCGGGGACAGGGGTGGGGACACGCCCTCCTCCAGCTCCGCCTTGAACCAGGCGCGGTGTCTGCGTGGACGCTATGCGCGCTCCCGCGGCAGAGGGAAGCTACCTGGATCCCGATGGAAGCGCGCCGGCTCCGGAGGAAGTCCTCCGCCTTGTCGCTGGCCCGCCCCAGGCCGTCGGCGAGGCGCTGGGCGGCAGCCGTCTCCAGGGCCAGGTTCATGGCCTTGTTGCTGTCCAGACTGTCCGTGGAGTTGTAGAGGCCCCGGCCGTCCTGGGGCCACGGGGACACCCTCTGGGCGCGGCCGTCCTGGTAGGCGTCCTGCGTGGACTCCGTGCTGCTCTGCGCGGTCACCGAGATCAGGGGCTTGGAGGTGGTCCGAGGGGGCACGGGCGGCGGTGTTTTCTTGTAGTTCGTGTACGAGACAGCTGCAAGAGACACGCAAGTGCCGCATCAGTACAAACACGCTCCCCCGCCTCCCCCCGCGTGGAGGTCGGTGGACAGCGCCTGCGGCCCAGCGTCCGGCCTGAGAACAGGACGCAAGACGGGGCGGTGCTGTGTCCTCGCGGCTGTTTCTCGGCAGCGAAACGTTGTGCATACGCCCAGAAACCCAGCAGCGGCCACGGCGTTAAGGTGGCTTCTGAGTCAGCACAAGGTGACCACGTCGTCATTTTCACGCACGTCACAGCCTCACGGGGAGACGCTCGTTTTATGACATCAGGACAAGCAGGACATACTAAACTATTCTGAACCAGTGCAGAATCCGTTGCTGAAGAACCTTAGAGGCGCCCAAACCCGCCCACCACGGTCACTGCAGTGGGACAACGTGACCGGCTGTTTTCAACTCCTTGGTGTCGCCCAAAAATGCTTAATGAGTATGTGTTTTTACGATGGAGAACACGTGCGACATCAGAGCCTCCTTGCTCCCCAATGGGTATGAATGTAGAGTCCACCGAGGAGGGGCACGGGGTCCCCAACCTATCCCGCCCACGTGTCTGGGCTTTCATGCCCATAGGTACACACGCTCCCCCTAGCCCCGCCCCCGGCAGCCCCGCTCCTAGCCCCGCCCCCAGCAGCCCCGCCCCCGGCCCCGCCCCAATCAGCCCCGCTCCTAGCCCCGCCCCTGGCAGCCACGCTCCTAGCCCCGCCCCCACAAGCCACACCCCTAGCACCGCCCCCCGGCAGCCTGGCTCCTAGCACCGCCCCCAGCAGGCACGCCCCTAGCCCCGCCCCGCGCACGTCTCTCCTGGCCACCTGTGCAGTGGATCCGCCAGAACAGATACTTTGGGAGATGAGATCGCATCACAATCCCTTAGCAGCTCCCGGGATTCACTGGAACCGCTTGCCGGGCTCGGGCTGTTTCCTGCTGCTACCGCGAGGAGGCACCGCCCCCAGAACTCCGTGTCACTCCCCGGAGCGGCTGGAGGTTCCCTGCTCCCGGGGAGGGAGAGCAGCGCGCGCACGTGCTCCTGGGGGGGCCCCGGTCCCCGCGCAGAGCGGACGCGCGTGCGCACCAGCCCGCCTGAGTCGGTCTCCGGTCTCCGTCTCGCCACCGCGCGGGCGCAGCCGTCACGCCGCCTTCTGCCCGCGGGAACTTGACCTGCCCCGGGGCCTGCGGTCGTTCTCTAACCCGCGAGAGTGCACGTCTCTAGTGGAAATTCAGACGAGCTTCGGCGAACAAACAGAGTGAGGCCGTCCCGTCCGGACAGGACGCCCTGAGCTGAAGGCAGGAGAAGGGCCCGGGAAGACGGACGCAGGGGCCCCGACGGGTAGGAACCGGGAGCAGGCCGGGCACGGGCGCAGGGGACCCGGAGAGCGGCCTGCTGCCTGAAAACACTTTCTCCCCGGATGCGAGTCGGCGATTCGCCCTCGACGGGGAAACGGCTGGGTGCGGCCTGCATTCGGGCGTTATTGCGGAGGGTCGGAGACGCAGGGGTGGCTCTCGTCCCTCTCGGCCCAAGAGGGTGGCGTGTCCCCGCCATCCCGCTCAGCAGGCCGTCCGGCCTCCTGGACAGAAGGGGGCGAGGAAGCGGCCGCGGAGTTGGGGCGGCGGAGACGGGGCGCAGCCTGGAGCAGACCCGTGAAGTCTCCTCCGGTGCTCGGCGTGAAGGGCAGTGATTCTTGAACGAATGCGAGGAGTATCCTTTTTCCTACAGGGTCTTCTTGGAGACCGCTCACGTGGACCAGCGCCCTCCCAGCGCCCGCCACGGTGTTATTTTTACACGGTCGACTCCCCACCGCCCCAGAAGCCGTGGCCTGTCCCGTCACCGTGATGAGCACCGTGTTTCCCTGCGCGTGGGCGGTGGAGGGGGCGCCTCTCCCAGCCCTCGTCTTCTCAAAGACGTTTAGGGTGTTTAGCAGCGAGCCCTGGGGACCGTCTCCCACCACAGCACCCAGGTCGCCAACCTCTTGGGGCTGGAATAGGCGCCCTGGAGGGACCTTTTCAGGTCCCTGAGAATTCCCATCGCTTGTCCCTGTGGTTCCGCCTGTAAGGGCCCAGGCACGAGCGAACACGGGGTTTAACACAAACAGATGGCCGACACCCCACGCCAGAGCGCGATGCACTTCAAACAAGTTACAGGAACGGGTCTAGAGACGCACAGCACTTCCGGGCGCCCGGCGCCAGGCCTGCCCTTGCCCGTGGCGTGTGACCCGAGCAGGGGCTCGTCTCGGGGGGTGCAAGGCGGGCGTGTTGCACGGTTTGCCTGCTCCCGTGACGCTCACTCAGGGCCTGACGTGCGTGGGACACGGTCCCGCATGTGCTCTCAGCGGGCCTGCCGTGGCACCGAGACACGTGGGTCTCATTTTCCTGGCGAAGTGAACGTCTCCGGTTTCCTAATTTGAAAATTAAGTCTCCGGTGTCCCCCCTGAGCAAGCAGCAATCGCAGCACCTGGAACATCTGGGGGGACGCCACAGGGAGGCAAGGCCCTTTAGAAGCCGAAGCGCCGCGTGGTGGCCGGCGCCCCCCGAGCCCCCTGCACGGCTCACCCGGGGAGGGTTAGAAGCCAGGAAAGTAGTGCAAAAGGGATTTAAAATTATCTTTGATCACGTTAATTTGCTGCCATGGATTAAGATACACAATTTTTAAGAATCATTTTACCCATTCACGAAAAACGTTCCATCATCCAGTTGAACAGTCTGGGCAAAAACAATTGCCTTTCTTCTGTGTCTGTGAGCACACAGCTTGGAAATAAACTCATCCGCACTAAGCTTATCAGTTACAGGCTGTGGCACACCATTTTCTACACGGGTGACGGGCACACATGAGATGCAAACAGAAAATCTAAATTTAATTTAGTGATGGGATTCTACTGGCGTGTGTACATCCTCCACAAGCAGACGAATCAATAGAGAGATTGCTAAACATCACATTAAATGATTACTTAGTTATCTTCAGGCAGCTAAGGTCCTGACTACTCTATTTTTATTTTTATTATTTTTATCTCTGAGTCCAGGTGTGAATACCACCTACCACTGGTTTCTTCTCTGTGACACGATGAAGACCCCTGTGGCTCCCCGGCAGCACCCCACTTCCCGGGAGGGAGGAGAAAACCCACCTGTGTTTGCAAACACAGTTGCTGAGTGAGCTGGGGGGGGGGGGGCTTTCGTCTCTGACCAGACAACCGGAGGGAGCCGCCGATGGGCGGGAGCCACTCAGAAAGTGCCCCCTCCCTCAGGCAAACCCGCACCAGCTCAGACTTTTGCGGTGGCCTGGTCCCTTCCACTGTCTAACACGGACGGGGCCGCATGCACAGCACATGTCAGGGAGGTTTCTGCACAAACTGTGTGGAACTGGACATCAAGGTGCTGCAAGCATGTTCGAGCAGCTGAGTTAGTTCTTCCCTGTGAGAGCAGCGGGGCCTGGGCGAGGTGGGCCTCCCATGCACCCAGGACTTCCTGTGTGTCTGGCACCTTCCCTGTGGATCTGGGGCCTTCCCCGTGCACCTGGGACATTCTCTGTGTATCTGGGATCAAGTTGAAATCACTGGGGCCCTTCTGGAGGGAACAGCTCAGAGCCCCTAATCAAAGGTGCTGACGGGCAGGCAAGTGGGAAGAGGCTGCAGCTGCAGCTGTGTGTGTGTGTGTGGGGACACTGCCCAAACTCACCGATCTGTCCCCTTCACCAGCACAAGGCCCCAAGCGAGACTGCACCGCCCAACAGCACAGCCACCAGCCACATTTCAACGACCCAGACTTCCCCAATAGCCACGTAGCTAAACTGCAATTAAAACCCAGTTTCTCTGCTTGAAGTTGCTGCAGCTGACGTGACCGTAGGGACGGGCAGCTCGTCAGCATTCCAGACCTTGTGCGACCCCTGTATCTGTCCCCCCCCCCCGCCCTTCTGACCCTGTCATGATGGGAAAGCCACTGAGCTGGCCAGCAGACTTGCCTCGGTCTGCAGGGGGCTGGGTCAGCAAATCTCCTGAGACAGATTTTGGAGAAACACACTTTCCTCATTGTGACCAGCTAATGTGACTGAGGCGCATAAACCGCTGCCCCACCCACACTTGTAGGGGACTCGAAGTGATCTCAACTGTGAATGATACTTTAAACACAGGCCTGGTTACCCGCCGACACCTGTGAGGCTGGACAGCATTTCTGAATTCAGTCCTCGGAAGTCATTTGCAGCCAGAAAGGAAATTTAAAAATTAGCCTTCCACCATATAAAGCACAAATATGTAATCAAGACAAAATATATCTCGAGCGGCAGGCATCAAGTTCTATTTGAATGTAACAGCGACACTTAAATCCATTGCACTCTTGTAATTAGGACTTCAAAGATAACTGCACAAAAGGAATTACAGCAATCAAGCGCGAGAACGTCCACCCGAGAGCCTGGGCAAGGGGGAACCCCAACTTTGAAGGCAAGAGGTGCAGCGTGAACGATGAAAGCTATTTCGACACCTTAATTAATGTCAGGCTCAGAACACAAGCGTGAATGAAACAGGACACAGAAATCGTATCCCCTGGGTGAGCGCACGGCGATTTCCCTGAAGTCACAAGAAATGACGTGGGCCACCCAAGCCCTGGGGCCGCGTTGACGGACGAGCAGCGAAGACATCGATTCCAAGTGTGTTAATTAGCAGGGAACGCAGCGCGGCCGGCACTTAACATCTTGTAGACAGAGCGAGGCGACGGGACGCGACGGCAGCTGCTTCGCTGCTCGGGACGGCGCCTGCCTTGGTTCCACACGTTGAGGAAACCGCGTCACACACTCGGGGCCCAGACGCTCTGCAGGAAACTGAGAGCGAAGCAACTCTCCGCGGTGTGAAGAGTCCTGAGGGTCCCTGGGTGGGGGCGTTCCGAGGCCCGGGCGGTAAGTAGGGGTGACGCCCCCTGAGGGCCACAATAATGAGGTGACAGCCGCTCGGGGACGGGGACGGGACGCCAGGCGGTGTGGCTCCCCCCAAGCCTGCTGCTCCCAGGACAGGGTTTCGTCCCCAGTCTCAGCACGTGGGGAGGTTTAAACTTAGACCAAAGACATCTTTGACAAGAAGACTTTTCTCCAGTGGGAATGTGGACGAGTGACAGTGACACGCCGGGGTGGCAACTGGGCCACCGTGACTACTCTGTCCTTGGAGAAGCTGGCAACCGCACGGGCGATGGCACTTGTCACCTGAACACACAGCGATGTGTGTGTGCGGTTTCCTTGGAGCCGCCCGACGGTGCACGAAGTCTGTTGCAGTCGAGTGGGAATCACAGTTTCTCGGCCACAGTTCGGGGAGGGGCGGTCACTCTCCAGTGGTGCACTGTCAGGTGATGGAATCATCCAGTTGCACACCTGCGCATGGCAGACAGCAGGTGGGTGGCTGTCCGCGGAGTTAATACTCGGAGAGGTGCTACCGTCTCTCTGTCCGAGGAAGAGGAAAATGACCTCTCGTGGAAAGGTTAGTAAAATAACCCAGCAAAGGCTATTGGCAAAGGGCGCGAACCCCACGTAACTTCTGACTCATTCCCTCTCGCAGATGCCCAGTGAGCCCGCCGACATCTTGTCTGTGTCCCCCATACAGGTTGGATGGCCCCCAACCTGTGACATGGACGGCACGGTCATGCTCTCAGGTGACTGTAACAGGAAGGAAGATGCAGTCCTCGGTTCCCCGAAACAAGGGCCGGGCACACAGACCTGCCTCCACTCTGGTGCGTGAGCCCCAGCCTGGCACGCTTGGGGCTGACATTGGCTGAGCCCGGACACCCAGAGCCTGCGGGACCCACACACCCCTTCGGCCCTGGGCAGCACCTCGCCTGGTGCGGCCACGCGGGCAGGGAGGTGGGCAGGGACAGCCTCACCTGGACGCGGGGAGACCACTGTGGCTGCACCCTGAGGAGGCACGGGGCCTCAGGAGCCCGGCAACCCTCTGCAGAAGGGGTCTGGTCTCTGCTTCCCCACGACACTCGGACCCAGCTCGAGGAAGGGAGGGTCTGCAAACACGAGGCCACCGGAATCCCCTGCTGTGTCCTTGTCATCGATCGGCGTCCGCTCCAGATCCCCGTGGGGAACGCCGCCAGCAGCCCTCAGCACCTCCAGGCCACCTCGTCCCGAATCAAAGGGAGGCTGGCAAATCTCCGTGACTCACCCCGCAGCACGGCCTTGGGCTGAGACCCGGGGGAGACGGCTTGAGTCCAAAGCAGCAATTACTGTCCTCTTCAGAAACGGCTCACGCACCGGGGTGCCAGCCGACACCCACTCGGTGTTAAAAATACCCTGCGCCCGCGGGCTGGAGAGTGCCTGCTGCCAACTCCCAGAAACCGTAGAAGCCACCCCGGGGGGCCGGTTCCGGAGTTCCCGCGCCCCTGGGGGCTCTCTGTCCCCCGCAGCTCACGGAGTGGGGGTCGGCCACTGCTGACGCAACGGGAAACGCTCTGTCCTCTCCTCTCCACGCCGAGAAACCATCCCAGAAGGACAGCCATCTGCACGCTGCCGGGCGCTTGGAGGGAGACCTGTTTGCACTCATTCATTCATTCGTGGGTTGATTGTTTTCACTAAAAACTCAGCAAGTCCTTACTGAACGTGCACTACCTGCCAGGCCCCGCTCGCGGCAGGTTCTGGAGCTCCCGCTCTGGGGGTACGGGGGGGGCAAGGATGGGACAGGAGGAGGCGGCAGGGCCCCATCAGCACCAAGTGCCCCCCAGGCTGGAAGAGGACAGACACACCGGGCTCCAGGCAGACCCCAAGTGCGGCTCCGCTCAAGCGCTCCGAGACCACCGCGCAGCCCGCTCCTCTGCCGGAGCCTCGGGTCGAGGGTGACAGGCTGTTGGCCCAGTCAGGGAAACCACTTTAACCCCTCCCCCCCCAAGCGCGTCAGGATCCCGCCTGCTGATGCGTGGAGGGCCGGGGAGAGAGCCAGTTCTCGGGAGGAAGGAGGCGGCACGATCAGGCAAACAGGGCTGGCGGCTATGGGGCTGCGGCCTCCCGGGGGCAGCCCCTCCGGGAACGCTTCTGATGCGGCCGGTGTGCAGAGGATACCTCATCTGCCTAGAGGGGCCGGGGCACCTCGCCCAGGGGGGCCTTCCTCTTCTTCCTGACCTCTCAGACTCGCTTTTGTCGAGCCCTGCGCCCGGACGTCCCCGCACAGGGCGCGGTCGGAGGCGGCACCTCCCGGCCCAGGTCTGTCCAGCGAGCGGTGGGTGAGGGCTGAGCCGAGCGTGCGGCCCAGGCTCCTGGGCAGCGGTGGGAGTGGCCAGGGGCCACTTTCGGGAGGGATGGACGTCCCGCCTGCCGAGGGCTGGGGCCCTGCGGCCACGCTGCAGCCGTCTCTCTGAGGACCAGGAGGAGGCCGGGCAGGCAGATGGTGGGTGCGGGAGGTGGTGTCCACGGCACCTCGTCTCTTTGGAAGCATTGGCGCACTCACCCGCCCTTGGAGCCCGCCTGCCTTCATGTCCTTCCGTGACCGTCGGCTGCTCCGGTTGCAGGAGATAAGTGGCCGATCGGACGGTCTGTGTGTTCTAAGTCAGACAGCTGTTTCCTGGGGTAGCTGATCCCAGCCGCCGTGTTCAATGGCGACGCCGCAGACTCTCCTGCTCGGGTCCCCGAGGAGGTCCCCGTCCCCACCCCCCGCACTCCCGTTCCGGGTGAGAAGCCGCTGCAGGACTGGCTGCGAGGGCTGGGAGCCCCGGGCTGTGTGTCAGGAATCGGACACTTTCCCGCCCACTTTTTGGCCCACACGAGGTGTCCACCTGGACCAGGTCAGCTGCCCAACCGCAGAGACACTGGAAACCCTGGGGCTGGGGTGTGTGGGCGGGCACGTCCGGCCAAGGGAACAGGTGCTTTTGGAGGAGAAGGCAGGCTGCCCACTCGGGGAAGCTCTCTGAGTGTACCTGTCCCTGCCGGAGCCGCTCCAGCTGCACGGGGGGGGGGGGGGAGTCCTCCCACGGACGCAGCTCCCTCGGTCCTAGAGCCCCCGAGGGCGTGTCCTTCGCCCCACGTTTCAGCCTTGGAAACCGCTCCCGGAAGCTGGCGACTCCTCTCCCTTCTTCACAGCGCGGTCCAGCGTCTGCTGCCCCAGGCCCCACACTGCCCCCATCGGCTCTCAGGGCCCCCGCCGCCAGCGTCCCCCCTCTCGCTCGGGCAGCTTCCTGTGCGGTTCCTCTCAGGGGTCCCGATGGCCGACACCCAGGGTCTGGGGGAGCGGACACAGCAGTGGCTGATTCCTCGATTGTAGTTGAAGGAAATAACAGGCAACCAAAGTGACACAGGCTACGTTTCACGTTCTCCACACGGAGGCTGCATGTCTGACTCGGTCTAAAATGCAAGCCCATGTGCGCCGGAGAACCGCCAGGTCAGAGGTCGTCTGGGAAACTGTCCTCGGAACCTCAGACTCGGGGCTGGAGGCCTTTGGACGCCACGGCCCCGCTCCTCTGAGGACAGGGGGCTTCTCAGGGGTCCTCAGTGTCTTCTGAGGAGTCCCGGGCGGGCCTGGCAAGCGCAGGGACAGCGTGAACGGCCAGGACATCCCCCAGACATTGTGGGCAGATGGAGGCATGAGGTTTTCATTTTCTGGCTCCTCGAATCACAGCGCAGACCAGGCCGGGGACCCTGGCAGGGAGCGTGATGCTGGACGGAAACCCCGCCCCTGGCCTCGGGGCTCTGGCCGGGCCCCACAGGTGTTGGGGGCTTCTCAGGAGACGCCTGAATCGGGTCTCCTGTCCTCGGCACGAACTTGACTTTGTTACAAGGGCTGGCCCCGAGCGTGCTAGGCCAGCGATGGGCCCCCAGGCCTCTGTCTGTCTGAGGCTGCGTCAGCGCTGGACGGCGTCCTCTGTCCTTCCGTCCCTGCACCCGCGGGGCACTCACTGAACTGCGGCTACAGCAGACTCCGCGGTGCCCCGCCCCATCTCCGCGCCCGAATCCCTGGTGCCTGTGACTCTGCCGCCTTCCGCGGCAGAAGGCCACTTGCAGACGTGAGCGAAGGTCAGGACCTTTATGTGGGAAAGTCGCTGGGAGCCACGTGGGGGTCCCCAGGGTGTCGCCAGGGTCCTGAGCAAAGAGGGCGGGGCAGGGGGGCAGGTTGGAGTCAACACCCGGATTCGGGTTACCCTGGAAACCGGGAATGATGACGCGCCCTCGACAGGCAAGTCGCTGGGACAGGAAATGACAAGGTGGAGACAAGCCACAGCTTCTGTGGTGCCCCCCTTGGGCCCTGCGGGGGGGTTTTCCTCGGTTTTAATGACTTCTGCTCAGAAAGTTGCTGACCCAGAGAAAAATCATTACAATCTAATTTTCCAGTGGTTTCCTCCGAGGTGTAAATGACGCCCCCTCCCTCGAAGAACCGGGTGGCGCTCGCATTCAGACAAGTGACTCCGATGGATAAATCATTCCCCGGACGAGAAGGAGCCCACGTGTGAAATGAGAGTGAGATGTTTTCAAAGCTTCTTCATTTAAAGACAGGACACTGATCAATACGCAGCGTTTTTCGTGATGGAAGGGGCAGCGGGGTGCCGGCCAGGCAGCTGCGCCGTGACCCCAGGCCCCAGGCCCGGCCGAGTCCCCGCAGGCTCGCAGCGGAGTCCCCGTGGACTCGGGGAGAAGAGGCCGGGGCTGCCGAGTCCCCGCGGGCTTCAGGGGCTGGGCGGCAGCGTCGGCCCGTGGGCGTTCCAAATACGCGCTTGAAGCACATTTCTTAACACCCCGCCCACGCGTGTGTTTTTATATCTGACGACTGCTGGATGAATATTAAAATCACGAATTTGCATTTTGGGCAAGGCGCGGCGACCTAGCAACACTGACTTGGGTCTCAAGCGTGCAGACACAAGGAAAGAAATCCCATTTTTCAAAACAATCACTGGGGATGTTTTTTTTTTTTTTTGGACAACTTTTTTGGAATTATTTCCAGGAGATGGTTTTAGAACCGCAAAGGAGCTCGACCCGTCAGGTCGGCCTTCCTCTCCCCGGGTGCGCGCACGGACTGACCTCTGAGTACCCGACCTCCGACCTCCGGAGCCTTTGGACGCAGCAGGACTGAGCTCCCGCCCACCCCGGCGGCGGGAGGCTCTGCGTCCAATCGGAAGCTCGGCCCCACTGACTGACAGGCGGCGGCGGCGGCACTGTGCAGGTGCAGCGGTCTTCCCCGTCCTGCTGTGTGCCTGCTCTTCCAGAGGGGGCGCTGTCCCTTCTTCGGTGCTTCTCACACACCTGCGGCCCAGACCCCACGGAGCAGGAGGAGGAGGGGGTGCTGCGAACACTCGCTCCACGGGGACGCGGCAGGGCTGCTGCGCGGCTCCCCCCGCCCCCCCCCGCGCCCCCGCGGCTCCCATTCCTCCTCTCCCCCCACTCCGGGGCCGCCCCCCGACCGTCCGGAGGGAATCTGGACCCCAGGACGAGCCCGAGGCCCGCTGGAACCTCGGAGAGAGGCGTCTTCTGCGATGTGCTGGGCGCACACGTTTAGGGACCACGGAAGGACCCGGGGCAGAGCGGGCGTTCGTGGGTCAGGGAGTCAGTCTCCGACCCGCACCGATGCTCGCGGCGCCTCCACGAGGTCTGTTTCAGTCCGACTCCACCGGGACGGCAGCTCCAAAACGGCCCGGCCGCGTCCCGCGGGGTTACTGTCGCCCCGGCGCAGGTCTGGGGGCCACGCAGCGCTGAACCGTCCCTTGCTCCTCGCAGACACGCAACCACGTCGGCGGGCATGTCGGTAACGACCCCGTGACGGGTGTTTGTAACCCAGCGGTCGAAAAGCGCCACTCCCCCGGGTTTCTGATCCGCTCACTCTGCACCTCTCCTTCCCACGAAGGGCAGAGGAGGGGTCCAGGCCTCCGCCAAGGGGGGAGGCAGGAGGAAGGGGGCAGCTCAGAGGCCAGCAGAGGCCAGCGCCCTCGATGGCGCCGGGACAGTGTCCGCAGCCCTGCAGACGTCACCGGGCGGGAGGGCCGGCCCTCCGCCCCTCCCATCCCCTCCCCTCCCCCCGCGGTGCTGCAGAGCAGGGCTCCCTGCGACCACGGCCCTGCAGCTCCACGCAGGGATCTCGCAGCCTCCGCCGCTGGAGCCGAGAACAGAGAACAGGCACCCGGGACCCGGGCCTCTCTGGAAGCCAGCCGTTAGTCCTGCCTGCGGAGCAGGCTCAGCTCCCCCTTCCGCGGGGCGCCCCAGAGACGGGAACAGGCCAGGCCCTGGACGGAGGCGCGGGGCTGTCCGGCTGCTCCTGCTCTGCGCTGCCCCCCGGGCACTTACTCTTGAAGCGCCGGCCAGAGTGGGCTTTCCCAGCGGCGCCGGTCCTGCGGCTGGTGATTACAGGCGCCCCCCCCCCCCGCCCCCGCCCCGGTCCTTGCTAACCCTTCGGTGGGCGCACAACACGCCGGGTCCTGCCGCGGGGCCACACCCTGCGGGACCGTGCTGCGTCCTGCCCCCCACTGGGGGTCCTGATGCCCGGAACCGCAGGCCGCACCCTGCCCTGGGCTGCTCAGGATGGCCCTCAGTTCCTCTGACCCGGCCCCGCGGCGCCCTCCCCAGTGCGGCCGGCTCCTAGCGGCTGGGCCACGTGTTACCGCCTGCCCGGCGCTCTGCTGTACGCGCGTCCCCGGCCGGGTACGTCCGCGAGCCGCACACGGGAGAGCAGAACAGGGCAGAGAGGTGCCGGGCAGCGCCATTCAGTGGAGGCGGTAAATCTCCAGGGGGTGGATGCGGCTTCCACAAACGCCGAAGGAAACGGTGACACTGGATCCGCCGCCCAAGACGCGCCGAGGATTTATGCCCACCACCGGCTGCCGGCAGCAGCAGTGAATCACCTTTATGGGTCCGTGTCCCGAGCGCGCGGACGCAGCCGCATGCTGCCTGGGCGGCGCCGCGGCGTCTCTGCCTGTCGGCTGCCTCGCCGCGGCCTATCCCACTCCGACGGTTAGAAGGCAATCCCCTTCCCAACACCACTACCTGCATCTTTCCCCGCACAGAACCTGACAAGTCAGATGACTGTTCCAAAAACCAGGCCATTATGGGTTTCGCTGTAAGAGAAAGAAAGGTCGCCTGTGAAAGAATGTTTCTAAATGCCACTGCCGGCGTGACGACACGACGAGACAGCGTGACAAGTGCGATTGGGGAAAGTCACCAAACACCTGGGGTGCGCGGTTCACCTGCGGGGAAGGCCCGCGGCTCCCTCCGGGAGAGGGTCGGGGCGCAGGCACCTGCGCGGTTCCACCAGCAGCCGGCCGGGGGCGCTCTCACCTGCCGCGGGCCTGACGGTGGAGGTGGCGGGGCAGGGCGTCAGCGCAGGGAGGCACTCGTCGTCCTGGGAGTAGCCGGCCTGGATGGCCCGGAGGTAGCTGTGGCTCCGCGTGCGGAAGCAGCCGGGCAGGTCCAGGGCGTCCATGGCCTGAGACTCGACCTCCCCGAAGACGGACTCGCACACCGACTCGAACTGCCCGTTGACCTC
The DNA here is from genome assembly GCF_019186645.2 of Phyllostomus hastatus. Classification (NCBI taxonomy): domain Eukaryota; kingdom Metazoa; phylum Chordata; class Mammalia; order Chiroptera; family Phyllostomidae; genus Phyllostomus; species Phyllostomus hastatus. The sequence continues at coordinate 45,746,919 of NW_025334032.1, forward strand.
GGCCTCGCTCATCTGCAACAGAGGAGAGGTCGGCCGGCTCTCCCACCGCCCACCGCAGGACCCAGCGCTCCAGACGGACCACCCCCGGCTCCCGCGGCCAGCAGCGCGGGCACCCGCTGAGCCCGGGACGCAGCTCGCGGGGGATTCCTGACAGGCCAGCAACGGCCAGTTCCAACACGCCCCTGCCGTTCCAAGGGCCCTGACCCCCACGACTGCGTTTGGAAGTCTGGCCCCGCGCCTGGTGCAAAGGGCCTGTTCAAAGTGTGAGGGACTTCGGCCGCCGCTCCCTGTCACCGTGGAAACCAACTCCATTTGTTCATAAGCTCGTCCTGGTCCCCAGGACAGCTGGGTGCGTGTCTGTCTGCACCCGACCAGCGGCCTCACCTAATTCTTTTCTTTCTCGTCTTCAGCCTGGGATTTCAGCATACTCACCGTATTCGGTAGTTTTCCAGGTAAAGTAATTATGTTCAAGTCTGTGGTTTAATTTCCGGGTATGGAGTCACTTGGGAACCTAAAAGTTCCCGAGGTGTTTTAAGCAAGGACCCCGCTGGGACTGCGGAGGGACCCCGCACGCAGAGGGGCTGGCCCCTGCGGTCGGGTGTGGCCTGCTGGGGGTGGATGCCCCGGGCGGGGGCACACCTCTCCCGGGAGCTCTAGCTAGCAGTGCTCGTGTGTCCCCCGAGTGCCGAGTCGGGGGGGTTTGGCCTGGAAACCCAGCACAGCGAACTGTGGGACTGCACAAGGTGGACGCGTGTGTGGTGGGAGAAAGGACAAGGGTGTAAGGGTGGAGAGTGGACCCTGGGCCGTGACTCGCAGCCGCTCACAGGCCTGAGGCCGAGGGGCGGGGGGCTCTGACCCCATCTGCCACGGGACAGGCGGTGGCTCCGAGCCCCATCGTGGGGCCCAGTCCCAGCGCAGCCGGGGAGGGAAGGCACTGGGGGTGGTGACTGACAGGCCCCGCCCGGGGCCTGGCCTCAGCCTCTGGGGAAGCGTTCCGTGTAAGCCCGAAAGACCCATGAGCTCAAGCGCTAGTTTTTAAAGACAGTTAAAGTCGTTAAGCACTGTGTTTAATTAAAAACGTGGAAATCCACTTTTCTGCATCCTGTGGCATATGGAGCTGACAACGCCCAGGTCCTGATTCTTCTCAGCGGGCTCCTCCCCTGGGTCTGCCCTGCCCGCCCCCCCCCAGGGCCCGCCTAGCGCTCGGTCTTTCCCAGGGGCCCTGGGTGACACCCTGGGAGCGACACCGAGCACCACGGCCTGTTTGTGACTCTTCACGAGGAAGGCAGTGCGAGCCGACCAGTCGGCGGGGGAGCTGGGGACGGGCAGCGCGTCAGAGGACGTCGACGGGAGGGCCGCAGTCAGGGACGCCGGGACCACGGAATGCCGCAGGCTCCCAGGTGTGTCGTCAGTGAGAGGCCGCTGCACGTCTGCCTCGCCCCGCCCCCGGACCTGAAGCCTCCAACTGCGGCCCCCGCCCCACCCGCAGGACAACTTCTGGAGTGACACGGCTCTACCCTCTCAACCCAGGGGACAAGGGAGCAGAGGCGCCCCCACCTGGCTCACGCAGCTGGCCTGGCTCAGCGTGCTGACCGCTCTCATGTAGCTCTGGTTCCGCGAGCGGAACTTCGGGGAGCTGTAGTTGGCGGCGGGGTCCAGGCTGTGGCTGGCAGGCCCGTCGCTGGCCGCCTGCAAGTAGCTCTGGCTGCAGAGACAGAAAGGAGAGAGACGCCCCATGAGCGGCACCGGAGGGGCGGGGGCTCGGTGATCCGCGTGTGAGCCGACGCCGAGAGGCCGCGGTGAGATTTCCAGCCCTGGTCTGTCTGCCGACAGACTCTTTGCCTCCTGTAACTGGTCCCCGAGTTCACATTCACAAATGCGAATTTCATCGAAAGTAACAGGGGAGTCCGTGTGCGGAACTGCTTCGGGTCCTGATGTTTCATGGGCCGGCCGGGCACCAGGATCACCTCCTCGCTTCTAGGAAAGTGCCGAGAAAGGACCGGGCCCCCGAGCCGAAGCCAGAAACCTGTGGACGTCTCATAAAAGGCGGGTGAGCTTTTGGCAACTCCGCCTGCTCGGAAAACAACAGGATGAGTCCGAGGCCTCTGGTCCTAACCGAGGTGGGAGTCGTCCAGTCGGGCAACGCGGGTGGACGAGGGGCAGCCGGGGAGTTAGAGACACGTTACCCTCAGCAGGCATCACTGCTCCCTCCCCACCCCCCTCCGAAGGGTTTGCTCTGGCTCCCCTTCCTGGGATTCAGCCGCGGAAGCACAGGGTGTTTCCCGGAAACTCAGATTTACGTAAGGAAGCAGGGGCCTGCTGGGCCGCAGCAGAGGTTACCTGCCAGGAGATGTACCTGCCGGGAGGAGACTTGGAACCGCAGACACATCCAACCCCCGACCCTGTCCCCTCAGAAACGCAGTGGACATCTCACGTGGGCCGGAGGAAGGAGAGACAGGAGACACTATTCTTACACTAAGTGTGGAATTCCTTCCACACTCGGGGGCGTCTCTCCACTTTCACCAAGGAGACCCGACGTGAACAGCGGGCTGGGCGTCACTGCGTTCCACGGAGGTGGGATATTCTACCTGGTGTGGGGTGCACGCGTGTGGGCAGGTGTGGGCACGTGTGGGCCGTGTTCCTCCGCCCACATGGGGATTACGCTACTATTGTCTCCCGCAGGCATTGCACGTAAACTGGAATCCACTGCCTGGTCTGACACGGCGCCTCAGACCACAAGCGTCCTCCCAGCCATGAGTTCGGAGACGCGGGCCTGCCTTTCCCCGTCACATGCTCCCGTGGAAGCCAGTCAGCCTCTGGCTGTGGTGGGGACGCGGCCTGGTGGGTGCACCGCGTCCCTTCGAGGCCTGTCCCTGAGGCCACAACAGAGGCTCCCGGGGCCACGCCGCCACTGCGTCGGCCTCCCGGTGCTCTCTCCGAGTGTCCCTGCAACGCCCGCAGCCACCGCGGGTCCTCAGGGAACCTGCTGGCGGTGGCTGTGTGGCCCCAGAGTGTGTGCAGGGTGGAGTGGGGGCCTGAACCGGCGGGGACTGGGGCCGGAGCCTTGGAACTAGCGACCAGGCTGAAGAAAGCCAGGGCCCAGGCTCCGGCACAGCCGAGACGCACACACGGGTGTCTCCCTGCAGAGCCTGTGTTCGTGTTTGTCACCAGAGGGCCCCAGGTGCCTGTCCTCCCCAGGACAGAGGGGCCACGGAGTCGGCCGGGGCTGCGTCGGCAGGGAGCCGGGCCACTGGAGTGAGCAGGGCCCAGAGGCCTTGACCTGCTGGCGGGAACGGTCCCGCCCTGCGGAGGCGTCTGAGGCAAACCCGGGCGGGAGAGGAGGCACTGAGCGAATGTGGCAGACGCCCCGGTCCCCCCGCTGGCGTGGGAGATGGGGGCGGTAGGGCTGTGACAGAGGACACCCCCGGCGCCCGGGTGGCCGGCTCGGGTCCCGTCTCACTGACACGAGAGACGCTGAGGAGCCGGGAGACTGGATCGGCTTCACCACATCTTGTCAATGGACGGTCTCACTTTTGGAACCCTTAAACGTGGTCACGTCGTGGGTGCCCTTCACGGCCCTTCACCCATCAGGGCGGTCATCAGGGTGGTCGGCTGTTACCCCCGACACGCGCGAGGCTCCCGGGACGTGAGTTCTACTCCCTTGTTCAGTGTGTCGGCGGCACGGGTGACCCACTGCACCGGGACGATGCCGGGCGAGGACGGAGGAGGTGTCTCCCGGCCTCAGTGCGAACAGGCCCCGGGGAGGAGACCTCGCTGGAGGGCAGGAGCGGGCGGCGCGGGGCTGGAGGGGGGACACGGCTGCGCGGCCCGGGAGGCCTCTGCGGGTCTGCGGTGACCGGCTTTCACCGGGCGCGGGACAAACCACCGCTCTCTGAGCACAGCTGGCCCACGGGCCCTTCCGCACCTCGAGGTCAGGACTCCGAGTCCGAGGAACTGCAGCTCCCGGAGAAACGAGCTGAGCCTCTGTGACGGCGTCTAAAGTGCCAGCGAGTGAAACCACGTGGAAACCTCTGACACTCTCAGCAACAGCAGGGTGCGCTAAGAGGCCGTGACCACCACTTAACTGGCCAGTGGCACGACTGCCTTTGTAACGGAAACTTCGGCACTAGTCTCAGGAAGGGCTCTGCAAGTTAGCAGAGTTCAATGGGTGGGAGTCAGCACCTGCCCCCACCTGCTGGCTGGCTGGCTGGCTGCAACAATAACTCATGGAATAGACGGAAAAACGGACCCGACCGCTGGACGGCTGTGCAGGCCCAGTGGGGAGTGGTGTGGGGTGGCGGCGTGTGGGGAGGTGATAAGGGTGTGGGAGTGGGGAGAGGCCAGGGGCCGAGCTGCCACAGAGCTGAGGTCAGGGCTGTGGAGGCCGGGTCTGGCTCCTCCCCGCAGGGCCCCTGTGCGTGGGCGCTGCGTCCGGGGGTCAGGAACCACGTGCAACGCGCCCGGCCTGATCGCCACGCCCGCAGATGAAGAGCTGCGTCTGCACCCAGACTCTGCGGCCGCGGCCTCGGCCTTGTCGTCAGTCTGTGGGTTGGAGGGCCTTCTCCCGCTCTCCGCAGACTTCAGTAAATCTGAACCCTGTCCGCGTAGGCGCCGGGGGTGGGAGCCTGGGCGTCCCTGAGACGCGGCACGGGCCGGTCTCTCCCTCGGAGGAAGGAGGTGAGTGCACCCCTGCAGGTGAGGAGCGCAGGGCCGGCAGAGGGTGCGTGGGCGAGCCTGGGCGTCGGCAGGCGCGGCAGGACAACAAGGATCTCAGCGCCCACCCCTGGCTCACGGCTGACCACCGCCTGCTTTCTCTCTGTCGCCGCTTACAGCCCCGCCGCAGCCCCGCGGTCGCTGCTCCCGGCGGTCTCAAGGCTCACACGCGCCTCCGCGGGGGGTGCGCGTCCGCGGGGCGGGGCCTCGGCTCTGCGCCCCGCCCTCCCTGCCCCGCCGACAGTGGAGAGCGATGGGGTGTCGGCCTCCCCGCCCCCGCTGCACAGTTGCTGGGGGACTTAACGGAACTCGGTGAGGACGTGGTTCGGCCCTGGCTGCTGTAGCTCAGTGGATTGGGCGCGGGCTGCGAACCAAAGCATCTCAGGTTCGATTCCCAGCCAGGGCACACGCCTGGGTTGAGGGCCAGGTCCCCAGTGGGGGCCACGTGAGAGGCAACCACACATGGATGTTTCTCTCTCTCTTTCTCCCTCCCTCCCCCTATCTAATAAATAAATACATAAAAATCTTTTCAAAAGAGACCTGGCTCACGCCTGGGAACTTCACAACTTTGACTGCGGCTGCGACTCCACATTTTCAGTCTCCCTCCCGGGAGCTGATGCGACGATGACGGTGGGAGTCACCCCGACGTTTTGCTCGTCCCTCTGTGCCCCCGGCCCCGGAGGGGGCGCCCCCAGAACAAGACCCGGCTGGGAGCTCCACCGCCTCCCGCACGGGCGACGAGCCAAGGTCTGGGGCCGCGGCGGCACAGCACCGGCGGGCCGGCTCACCCTGCCGCTGGCCTCCACGCAGGACAGCTGACCGCCCACCCGGGACCCGTGCAGGGCTCCCCACGTGCCCCCGAACCCAGCTGCCGGCCCCCGGTGCCCCCCCCCACCAGCGTGACGCGAGAGCGAGGACGGCCGACCCACGGAATGGCTTTCTCTGTTTTGGAGCCTTACCCATAACACGGTGGCGGGTGCTACCACATTCGCAGAGGGGTCCGTCTCCCGCCCTCACCCTGCGAGAGAAGGGGCTGCCTCCAAACACACTTGCGAAGTGACAGCAAAAGCGCCCCGTGACGAGGAGTCTCGCACACTCACGCACACTCACACTCACACACTCGCCCACCCACAGACGTGCTCCCAACGAACACGCTGGAATGACCTGGGGGGCCACTGGGGGACCACCCTGGCCAGGATGACCACTCTCCAGTGACCCCTGGACGTGGCGGCCGCCCCCGTCCAGTCCCCCCATGGCCGTGGGGTCGGTCAGTGGGTCAGTCGGTCACCCAGGCCCGGCTCTTTCTGGAGGCCTGCGCTCCCTGAGGGCCACGCAGTCCGGCGTTGTCAGCTCGGAGACCGGCTTCGGTGGGGGCCCGCGGCCGGCTGCTGGGGGCGGGGGTCTGAGGCGGGAGGCGCGTCCGGACCGGCGGGGGCGGGGTGGGGGGCCTTACGTGTGCAGCCCCGCCAGCGAGGTGAGCAGGGGCTCCGGCCGCAGGGCCACCGTCGGGGACGTCTTGGGGCTGGAGTCCGACTCCCCGCTCTCCTCGTCGCCCATGGCTTTGATGTAGCTGCCACTGCGCATCCTCCGGCAGGGGATCCCGTCCTTGCCGCCCGCCGGATACCCGGCCCACTCGTCCTGCGGCACCTGGGGGGAAGAGACACACCGCGTCACCCGTCGGTCCCCGGGGCGGCGGGTCCTCCGCGGTCCTCAGAGACGCAGCGCGTCCCGGCCGACGATCCTCGTGTGAACGCAGACGCCCGGGTCGGCGCTGCTGCGGGCTGTTCTGCCGCGGAAACCCCAAACGGCCGTCAGCGCAGGGGGAGCGAGAACCTGCCGGGACAGCGAAGTGAGGGAACCCCCGTCACTGCAGCCCCCGGGAGAACCAGGACGTCCCTCCAGCAGCGTGGGACTGCGGCCGGGAGAGGACGGGGGGGGGGGCGAAAGGGTCGCCCCGCGTGGAGGACGAGGAAGAGGGGGAGCAAGCCCGAGGCGAAGGAGGTGCCCCCCCCAGTGTGGTGAGGGTGCCCGGCGGGGGCAGAGGGAGGTTTGAAAACCGACGCCTGGTGGTCCCCGCGCCAGGTCCCTGCACTGCGGAGGGGGCAGCTCGGCGTGGGGGGCGTCCCAGGGAGGGGGCAGGGACAGACAGACGGCAGCAGGCCCTGCCGCAGAGGGACCCCTGCTGGGCGCTTGCAGGACGTCTGTGAACCCAACACACAGGTTTCCCCGAGAGACGGCGCACACACTGCTGACCAGCAGCCCGAGAGGGAAGCCAGCCTGGGCCCCCCCGTGTCTGACTCTCGGGGCCAGTGCCGCATTGTCCACAGAAGCGGCTTCGGCGCAGGAGTGTCAACCAGAGCCGGGCTCGGGCCACGAAGGCGATTCCACAGTGTATGTGGGGACTGTCACTGGGACAAGGAGTGGCCCCCAGGGGCCTCGGTGACACCCGGTGGCCGGCTGGCCGGCAGTGCGTGGGCGAACCCCGGCAGCGCCTGGGAGCAGCGAACCTGCTGCGTCCCGAGATAAGGAACGACCCTCGTCGCCCCCAACAGAGTGAAGGGGACAGGGGGACAGCCACTGCTTCTGAGCCGCCGTCTTCCTGGGGTCGACAGAGTGCACCGCTGGCGTCTCTGCATCTGGCTCCAAGGACACCTCAGGTCCGCGCATGAAATGTCTCGCTCTCAGGCAGTGGTGTGTGTGTGTTGGTGGGGGGGCGAGTTTTGTAACAATATTCTCTCCGGGGGGTTCAAACCACGGGAGGAAACGCCGTCAGATGCTGTGGTCCCCGGGGTAGGGTCTTCCTCACGCATTCCACACGCTGTGTCCCGTGCACCGCCCGTGGGCTGCCCCCGTCCCCGGGGACCCCTGCAGGGCCAGGCGCCGGCTTCCGAGTCGCCCCGTTTCACAGTGAGTGACGGTGTGCTGGTGGCGGTGCCGTGGGGCAGGTGCAACGCAGCAGCCCCGGAGGTGCCCTGGCCCGGACTCAAGCCGGAGGCTCCCCCGTGTCGGCGACGCCCAACCCCTGGGCCGCGCCGGCTGGGCCTCGCTCGCTCGCTCGTCTCGGTGCTCGCCAGCCTCCAGCCCAGCAGACGATCCCCCGGGTCACACCGGTCACCCAGCGACAAGGTGTTCGGGCCCGAATCTCGCTGGGGACACAGACCGGGGACAGCGGAGCTGACCGGAGCACAGGTGGCAAGCCCGAGGCCCTCCACCTCGTGTCCAGCCCAGCGGCAGCGCCCAGCTCCGTGCCCCTTATGCCCATGCTGTCCTAAAACTGCGCCCCGCCCTTTGAGGGCAGCCGCGAGGCTGCTGTGGCCCCGGTGACCGTGAGTTTGACAGCCCTGGGCGAGAGCCTGCAGTGGAGGTCAAGGGGGTCGGCCTGAGAAGGTCCCGGGGAGGGAACATCAGGACGGCACGGGAGGTCGGGAGTCCCGGGCCCTCAGGCCCCTGGTCTCCGGGCTGAAGTCCCGCTTTGGTGCCTGCACAGGGAAGGGCCTGGCTGGGGCCGCGTCTCCTGAGCGCCCCCTGGAGGCTTCTCGTGGGAACAGAGTGGGAAGCTGGCCTCTGGGTGAGAGGGGGGTGTTTTCTGAACCCCTGACACAGAGCTGCCGTGTTGGGTGGGGAGCCTGGCAGGGCTGAGGTGCGTGTCTGCACGCAGGGGACGCTGGGCTCTTGGGGGGGCTGCTGCCCCGCCTCCCCGAGTCCAGCCCAGAGTCCCGGTCAGCGAGTGGCTGTCACCCCAGCTGTGACCAGCGCTCCGCTCTGGCCCCACAGAGCTTCAGCGGGTGACGTTCTCACCGTTCTGACCACCTGTCGCCCTCCCCCCATTTCCTCTGAAGTTCCCAAACATCCGAGTGGAAGCACTTCCCACGCAAACTGCAGTGTGGACGGAACCCGCCAGGGGACAAATCCGTGGAAGTCTCCTGTGCCTGTGGAGCACAGGACGCCGAGGAAGGCAGGAGCGAGAAAGCGTGGGAAACAGGAGGTGCTGGGGGACGGGGAGAAGTGGGGGGACGGGGTGCTGGTCGGGCCGGGCACGGCAGGGTGGGTCTCCACAGGGATCCCACGTCCCGTGCCACCGGAGGCTCTGGCTGGAGGGTGCAGTCCACCGGCCACCGCGCGCCGGGGCCAGACCCGCGTGGCACTTTCTGCCGTGACCGTGTGCAGAGCGAGGGCCCTGGCGTCGGAGGATGTGCCACGTAGGGTGGCAGCTCAGCCAGCCCTCGCCCACCCCCGGGGGCCTGTCCCTGTCCCGGACCCTCCCAAGGAAGAGCGGGGGAGGGGCGGCACGGTCTCGCAGCCTGTCGGGGACGGGCATCGGCGACGTGAGTGACAGAGTGACCTCACAGCGGACACGGAGAAACCCAGGGCATGGGGGGCCCCAGGGCAGGTGACACCACGGGGCACCAGCGTAGGCGGCACCAGATGCAGGGGGGTGTCAGCAGAGGGCCGGCTCCTGAGCCCCCCAGGGCCCTGAGAGGCATGAGGACGCGCAGTGGAGGGACCGGCAGAGAGGGACCAGCAGGTCTCCCAGAGCAGCACCCGCCCGGCGCCCTGGGCTCTGACCGGCTGGTGAAGAGGGGTGTGAGCAGCAGCAGGGGGACTCGAGCCCGGGCCGCAGGTCCGCGGCCGTCAGGGCCGGCGTCCTGTCCAGGGTCTGGCGATGGGGCTGCGGCTACGGCCCCAGAGGACGGGCCCTTCCCTCCCGGGGCGGCTCCCCACGGGGCACAGGATACTCACCGGACCTCACGGGCCTGCTCGGGCCGGCGCGCGCGTCCGAGGGGACAGGCTCTGAAGCTGCGTGACCAGCGTGTGGGGCTCGTCAGCTGGCCGCCTCACCTTTTCACAGGTGAGCCTTTTCCGTGATGAAAACGTTGGGGAGGGTGCCCACACACAGGGCGGACAGAGAGGCTTCGGCCGGGAGAGGCGGGGGGGGGGGGCACGCCAGGCTGTGGCGTCACCTCGCACGTCCAGGGGACACGGCATCGGACACTCGCAGGGACGGGCAGGGACCCAGGGTGTAGCTCCTCTGACAGTGGCCAGGGGGAGCCTCGGGCCACGGGCCATGGCCTCCCTTCCGACACGTGAGGTGGCCCTTACGTTTGCGTGTTGTCAGCGGCACACAGCACTGACCTGTCCCCCTGCTACAAAAACAACGTTCTACCTAAGCACACACCTGACTCCCAGTAACCCCGCCTTTGGGAGCGAGCTGGTCAGCGCCGCCTCGTAACGCAGAACCGCCAGCTGTGGGGCCAGGGCCAGCGCGGCAGCGGCAGCTGCTGGGACGGCTTGCGGTCCCAGCTCCTGAAGCCATTGCTCTGCCCCGACGCCGGACCCCGGGGACTGGGCCAGTGCCTGCCTGTTGCTGATCCTCCCGCGAGGGCCCCTGTCGCCCGCGCCGCAGCCTGCAGCCGCTGCGGTCGGGTGCGGGCGTGAGTGTGAGTGACGGGGTGCAGGTGACCCACTTGCCAAAGACGAATGCCAGACTCCCCGGCTGTGCTCGTGGCAGACGGAACTATGGCAGAAGCACCCACGGGGGCCTCCCTGGGCCGCCGCCGCCCCGCACGCTCTGTGGCAAAGGAGGCAGCGCGAGGGGAAGTCGTGAGGAACACAGAGTTCCGCAGTCTGCCACCCCTGGCCACCGCGGTCTCTCACCTGTTCTCGCCTCTGGTGAGTGCGTTCACTGTGGTGCACCCAGAGGAGTGGGGGGGAGGGGGCTTGCCCAAAATCGCACCTACGGTGTTATCGTCGAGGGGGCGAGTGAACGCACCCAAGCAGCAGGCCCGCTCCCCGCCCCCACCCCGGCCAAACCGGCCACCTCTGGAGCGGAAAACACAGCTGTGGGCCACCTTCCCGCTGCTGCCAGGGAACTCGGCAGCCCGAGAGGCATGAAGGGAAGGGCCCCCCGTGTGTGCTCAAGGGGCGTCTCTCCCGGAGCAGCGAGCCGAGGCCCCCGAGAGGCACCACGAAGACCTCAAGATGCGCGGCCGCGGCCCTCGGGCCCCCTTACCTGGAGGTAATGGCACGGCCTCAAGGGCGCCTTGATCTCCTGGTGCGCCAGGGGCTTGTCCAGGTTCAGGGAGCTCTTGCGGTAGGCCTCCTTGGCCTGGCTCACGGTCAGCGTGGACCAGGAGCTGCGCTTCATGTACTTGGTGTCGGGCGTCAGGGCCAGGCCCTCGCAGGCGGAGCACTTGACGTCGTTGTTACTCCGGGACGTCTTCAGGGAGAGGTCCCCGAAGGGGCCGGGCAGCGGCTCCGGGTAGCAGTGGGACGCGTGGTCCGCCAGGTGCCGGTGCACCACGCTGGAGGCCCGGCAGGTGCTGTCGCTGTCCAGGTTGTCATCAGAGCTCCACCAGCTGCTCAGGCCTGACCTGTGCTTGCCCTCGGGCTTGCGGTCCTTGCTTTTGCTCCGCTTGCTGTGCTTGGAGTGGTGGCCGTGGTGGTCCTCGCCCCGGCCGTCGCCCTTGGCCCCGTTGGCGTTGCCCTTGGAGGAGCCCTCCAGGGAGTGGGACTTGGTGAAGAGCTTCTGCACCGAGTGCACCAGGTGCCGGATGCGCCCCGGGCTCTCTCCGCGCGGCTCGTTGGCCGAGGAAGTCCTCTGGTACTGCAGCGTGTGGAAGCCGTCCCTGTGCAGCGGGAGCTGCTTCTCGAACTGGTCCAAGAGGTTGGCAGGGATCCGGTTGGCCTTGGCGCTGGCGTGGGGCCCAGCGCAGTCGTCCCTGGTGTCGTAGTGGGAGCTGTAGTGCATCCTGGGGAAGGTGCTGCTGGACACGTGGTCGGCCAGCACCAGGGGCAGCATCACGCACTCGGAGTGCACGGAGCTGCGCGGCGAGCAGCGGCGGTGCTCCAGCGGGCAGCCGTCCCCGGGGCTCAGCAGGTAGGGCTGCCGCGCGTCCGGCCCCAGCAGCAGGTCCTCGGGGGGCGCGAGCCCGCAGGTGTGGCCCGAGCACAGCGGGGGTGCGTTCCGGCTCCCCGACAGCCCCTTCATGGTCCTGGGGGCTGGGGAGTACCTGTCCTCATTGAAGTGCTGGGCGGGCGACCACGAGTACTGCTGGTCTGTGGAGAGAACACAGGGGTGCCGGTGAGCCTCGCGCGCAGGGGGACGGGCCCCGCCCGGGAGCTGCTCTCTCCGGGGGCCAGCGGTCCCTCGGTCTGGGCATCTGTGGGCAGTGCGTTTTTGTGCCACGACCAACACTGCCGAGGGCAAGGGTCTCGGGGAGAGTGAGCCGCCATGACCCATGACTGCACAGGGACAAGCCTCTGGTGTCCCTGCTTGTGTCAGGCCCCTCGACGGCAAGACTTCGGGGTGTCACACAAACTGGGGGGGAATGAGTTGTACTCAGTGAGGTTGGAGTGTTATGTGCCTATATACATGGTGGTAGCATGAATACAGGGGAGATCCTCAGACTCTACCACACAGCACGTGCATGTAATGCACATCGGTGGTCTGAGTGTACGAGGTCTGTCTGCAGAAAGTCAGGCATTGGTAACACAGTGAGCACAGGGACGTGGCCTGGCAGCCAAGGGCAGTGGACCGGAGTGCGCGTGTGTGAACGACCACCCCACTGTACCAGTCGGTGGGGGCAGCGGGCGCTGTTGAGTGCGCAGGTGTGGCCGATTCCTGCTGCCCTGCTTCCCAGCAGCCAGATTGTAACCAGAGCTGTTCAGTATCCGAGGAGAAGACGCTGCGGATGACATTATCGTGTGATGCAATTAAAAGCACGTTTTCCAAGGAACTGCAGCATTCCCCCGACACAGGGCAAGAGCACGTGCTGTAATCTGGACTTCACAGCCGCGTGGCGTGGTCGTCCCTCAGCTTCTGCTTCATTTCCCCATTCACAAGCGATTTAACGGGGTCCCAGTCTTCCTCCCTGCGAGGCAGCCCGTCACTGTCCTCCGCTACGGCTGCCCGGTGTCTGGCCCAGGGGCTCTGTCATGACTGTGGCCGGGAAAGGCGCTGAATTTGCACTGCAATGAGTGCAATCTGTTCATGCGACTTGCTGGTAACACAGGCTCTTTGCTGCCGCAATGGAGCGACCCCTGGGGGGAGCGCAGGGCCCGGCGGCAGCTCCTGAGGCAATGGCGGTCGCAGCGCGCGCAGTGCCGGTGTGCTGGGGGCGCACGCAGCAGCGAGGGTGGGCGCTAAGGGTTTCCCCAGGAAGGGCTGGGACAAACCAGGACGACGCAGGGGCTGGCAGCGTCTCCTTGTGAGACGGATGATAGACATCCGCGTGAAGGCATCTCGATTCCTAATTCCCAGCTTTCCACGACGCCATTTTTGTTATTGAGCGACAGAAAACAGCGGTTACCGTCGTTCTTCATCCACCGCCACCTTGGATTTAAGCTGCCAGGGAAAGGCATGTTTCCCGTCGGGTTTCCCGCGGGGTTTCCCACGGCTGGGGCCAACTAGTCCCGGAGGTGTGTTTTGAGTGCGGGAGTGAAAACTTACAACCAGCTGGCGTGCACGGCCTCCTGCGCCCCTCGCAGCCCGGGCGGGGGAGGCAGGGGTCCCCTCCGCCGGCTCGGAAAACCAACGCTAGAGGGCGCAGGCTGGTGAGGGTGCTGAGGTCCTGCACTCGGGGACGTCACATGCCCGCGTACGCACCCATGCGCGCACGCGCACGCGCACGCACGGCATTATAGCTGCACCAGAACCCAGGCACCCAGCTCCAGGTGGCTGCATCCTGTCCCGGGCTGCTGATGAATGTGGGGGGCCCCTGGTGCCCTTTCCAGCAAAGGCCGCTGGGGGTTCCACCCCAGCACTAGCCTGAGCCCCCTGGGCTGGGTGAACCCCGGACCCCGTGGAGCCGTGCCCCCACCCACTTCCGGGTGTGCGGTGCCGACCCCCTGGGGGTCCCGCCCTGCTGAGGACTCCAGCCTCGCCTCCTTCTGCCTGAAGCCCCCGTAACCCCTGTTACCAACCTGCCTGCGTTTCATCTGATTTATCTGGGTCCGCCCCGGGGGGGGGGCGGGGGCGGTGACAGACCCTCCACTTGTGCTGTTTGGCCTTGTCACCCTCCTTAGAACATTCTCTGCAGAAGCCTGCTTTTGCGTCGGCTGATCCACACGGACCAGCGGTCCAGCCAGAGCAGCCGGGCAAGGAGAGGAATAAAAGGCTCCCAGGAAGAGAGGCAGGTGTGCCTGTCTCAGCTTGGAGACGTGCGTTCCTCTGCAGAGAAAAGTCCTCTGAACCCACGAAGAAGCTACTCAGGCTGATCTCAAGTTCAGCAGAGCTTCAGGCCGCAGAGCGAAACTCAGGAATCAGTTGTGCTTTCACACGTCGACAGGGAACCATCCCAAAGTGAAACTCGGAAGCCGCCACAATCGCAGTAACCTTGGAGAGACTGGCACGCCCGGGCTGCATCAGCAAAGCAGGCGAGAGAGCTGCGCCTGGACACCCGGAAAGCAGGGACACAGGAAATTAAAGACCCAAGTGAACGGGAAGATGTCTTGTGTTCCTGGGCTGGAAGGCTTGAATCCTTTTAAGATTTCTATGCTCCCCAAAATAGCCTGGGAAGTCAACACACCCCCATCAAAATCCAGCTGGCTTTTTGCAGAAGTGGACAAGCCAGTCCTCAAGTGCATCTGGAAAAGAAACGGGCCCCGAAGAGCCAAGGTCACATGCACAAGGAGGACAGAGCTGGGAGGCTCACGTCCCGACTCCGAAACTTGCTGCAAACTACAGTCATCCGAAGAGGCTGGTGCTGGCATGGGGGGCAGCCGGAGACCAAGGGCGCAGAGCTGAGAGTCCAGAAACGGAAGCGTACGTGTACGGCCCACGCGGCTCTGCGAAGGGCGGCGAGACCATGAAATGGGGAGCGATGCTCTCTTCCACAGGCAGCGCCGAGACAGCCGATGTCCACGTGCCAAAGAGTCAAGCTGCACCCCCTGCCTGTCACTACCTGCGAACAGGCACTCAAGGTGGGCTATAGAACCGAAGACGGACATGAAAGAAGAAAACCCTTCGGAGAAAACAAGCATCTTCCTCCGTGAATGTGGTGGATCAGGTGATGTTTTCTTAGATGATGTCATCAACGGCACAGGAAAGAAAAAAAAGAAAAATGGACTCCCTGAAACTAAGAACTTGTGTGCTTTGCAGCCTTTCCTCAGGAAAGTGGAAAGATAACCCATAGGACGGGGAACATTTCTTGTAAACCATATATCTGATGAAGACACCGCGTCTGGAACGTATAAAACAACCGATATAACTCAATTATAAAAAGGCAAATACGTCCAATAAAAGTGGGCAGAGGAGCTGAGCAGACATTTCTCCAAAGAGATTTTTTAAAAAGCCAATAAGCCCACGAGAAGCTGCTCAGTCAGCAGCCCCCAGGGTGTGAGGCAGCGCTCCCCCCACCCCCCGGGATGGCGGTGGGAAGAGACAGATGGCGGCTCGTGCTGGCGAGGACGCAGAGGAAGCGGGACCCCCTCGCTGCTGGGGGTGTACGATGGGGCGCTCGCTGGGAAAACCACCGTGCTGGCAGCTCCTCAGAGACGCAACAGAGTGAGCGCACGGCCCAGGACTCCCGCTCCTGGCGTGCACCCCGGAGAGAGGGAAGCACACGCCACGCAGCAACCTGTACGTGAGCAGCGTTCACAGCGGCACCCTTGGGGCCAGCGCCGGGCAGCACACAGCCCAGACACCCACCAGCTGGTGAGTGGACTGGCCGCAGGGGTCACCCCCACTCAGTGGACTCTCGCTGGGCAGTAGAAGCCCGCTAGGTATGGAAACGTGCCATGGCGTGGGCGAACCTTTGGGTCACCAGCTGCGTGAAAGAACCTGCTGTACATATGTGTACACGTATGTGAAGAGCGTGGAATGGGCAAGGCCGCAGACGCAGAGCACACCACGGTCTGCAGGGGTCTGGGGCGGGGCGGGACAGGGATGACTGCCGAGGGGGCGGGGGGATGAAAACGTTCGAGACTGGGGGCGGGGATGGCCGCACACATCCGTCCGTGTGCCAGGACCACGGCCCGTCCGGCCGGTGAACCAGAGCCCCAGGAAGCGCTGAGAAAGGGACAGAGACGCCCCAGGGACGAGCACAGGAGGACACAGGCTGTGAATCGCCCGTCTCCGCGCCCGGCAGGGCTCAGCGAGAGAGAGGCTGCGCGGCCCAGTTCGGTCCTCCGTGTCCACGTGCCCGCAGGCGGCCCTGGGGCCCAGGCAGGTCCCAGCGCCCCTGCAGGGCCCTCACGACATCACCGGTGTCTCCGCTCCTATTTACCTTTCCCGGATCGTGACTCAGACCTTCGTGCCATCAGCTGGTTTTACGTGTTTCTGTCCGTTGCTGTCTTACATTCTCATTAAAGAAAACAAAGTATAATTGAGTAAACGCGTGAACTTCCACCAGCCAGTCTGACGACGTGAGTGCAGTTCTGCGGCGAAGGGCTGAGAGCTGGTCGGTCGTCTGCCTGGACGACTGCTGAGCACGGTGTTCAGGCCGCTCCCGGGTGCGGGGGCGGGACCTCCCCCCCCACCTGGGTTAGGACTTCCCACCGAGACCCGGTCACCCAGGACCTGGCCCCGAGCGGCTCGCTGGTGTCCCGTGATTCCTCTCTCGCCTTCGTGTCCCTGGTAGTTCACAGCCTTCGGACCTGGGCGCACGCATGTCAAGGACGACCCCCGGCATTCCCCAGACGCAGTGGACTGGTCGTCCCTCTGTAAATGCCAGCGGCTCCCGCGGGTCACGTCCCGAGTGCCGTCCTCGGCCGACTCCTGTGGCACCGAGTCCCCCACCAGCTCTCTGATCTCTGAGAGTCACGTCGGCACTCAGCAGACGTCCTTGAAGCAGACCCTGAGTGCCCCTGCCTGGCGAGCGAGCCACTCCACGTGGGTCTGGTTCAGCACAGAGGACGGGAGCCCTGGCTGCTGGTCGGGGTCGGGGGTGGGGGCGCACGCACACCCCCGACCAGACTCCAGGGCAGGAGTTGCTCAGAGCGGTGAATGGCTCCTGTCGCCGAGGTTCCTGAGCCCTTTGAAGAGCAGCCTCTGTCAGGGACCCCTCGCCACTTCTGAGCGGTGAGCGAGGAGTTGAGTTCAGCTCACAGGGCCCTGCTGTGCTTTTAGTCGCTTCTGTCTGCTCTTTCCCTCCGGTGGCTTGTTAAGTTCCGTCACGAGGCTGTGGCCTCGGAGTCCCCGCGGGGTCACGGCCCTGGCAGAGGCACTGCTGTGCGTCCACAGCGGGTTCTGACGTCCCCGAAGCCCTCGGGGGCGGCCGAGGGGCCCGTCCCTCGGGGTCACGGACTCACAGCCACGCACGGGCAGCGGTGACAGCCCCTGGCGGGTGTCCAGACAGTGGCTCACGGGCCCCTCCTCTCCCCACTGACGGTGAGTTTGGCTGTTCGCTCAGGATGCAGGCAGCTGCGGCCGGGCGTGAGGCCAGCGAGGGCAGGAGCGTGGTGGCAACAGGCAGCTGGGAGGCAGGCAGGTGTGGTCTGGGGCTCCCCCAGAGGTATCCGGGAGGGGCTCCAGGCAGAGCGAGTTCCGGGACCCCGAGGTGGGGGCCTTGGGTCAGGAGCAGCAGTTCCTGCTGCCGAGCTGGAGCCGTGGCCACCACGGCGGCGGAACCAGCAAGGGGGGACCCGCCTCGGGGAGCCGGCACAGAGCGGCAGGGCCTTCGGTGGGGGAATGAATCGCATCCTCTTCCTCGGGTCCCCGGCCCCCAGGCACCCCGGGGGAGACGGCTCTGCCACAGTGAAGTGGGGGCCAGCTCGGCGGCCACGCAGGATGCCCGGGTCCGGGCGGGGTGGCGGCCGCCGCCTCCTCGGGGCCCCAGCTGCCCGTCACCACTGGACACGGCAGGGGCTCAGGCCCGTCAGCAGCAGCAGCAGCAGCAGCAGCAGCAGCAGGGGCTGTCAGGGGCTGTCAGGGTGCTGTCCCCGAGGCCCTCCCGCGCCTCACCTTTGGAACGGCACAGCGACCCCCGTTCCAGACCCCCTGGGGCCCAGGCTTCCCCCAGAGTGGAGACCAGAGGGCCCCCCCGTGCGGTCCTGCCCCCGACGCCTCCTCTCCGTGCTGCCAGTGCTGACCGCTGACTCTCCGTCCCCGCCAATGCGGGAGGAGGTGGGCCACCCACTTCCCTCTCAGCCAACCCCGCAGGTTCCCCCCTCGGCTCCCTCCCACCTCCCTGCCCCGCCACCCCGGGTCCAGGGACACCCCTTGTGTCCCTTCGATTCATTGTGAACGCTTATGATTTGTCTCATGCTGTGTCACACATACTGCTAATTCCACACACATGCACACACGCTCACACACGCTCTCTCACGCACACACATCAGTAAATACGGTTATTGGTTTCAGAGAAGAAGGAAGGGAGAGGAAGAGGGAAACATGGGTGTGAGAGAGAAACACCCATCGGCCGCCTCCTGCACGTACCTGACCAGGAATCGAACCCACCGCCTTCTGCTGCACGGGGTGACGTTCCAACCACCCGAGCCCCCTGGCCGGGGCGGTGGGAACCAGCCTCATCACCCCCACCCCCCACCCGCTTCCTTTAATGAACCAGGCATCCGAGGCTCGTGGGAATCAAGCTGGGTGGGCCCAGGCAGGCAGGGCCCACGCACGCCCGGCCTCATCCCCGTCGTCCAGGCCCCGTGGGGGCCACCTGCCCAGTCCGGCCTCCGTGCCTGCCGCGTCCTGAGTCTGCGGGTCACACAGCACGGCGAGCACTCTACACGGGAGCCTAACACACGCTCACGTGTGGACACACACGCACACACAGCACCCATTCTCACGTGGGATGTACTTCGATGTTTTCTATTCTGTAAAGTCCACACATTCCTGTCCCGTGTTGTTTTTTATTAAAAAAATTTCTGGTAGTGACTCAGTAACGTGAATTCACAGCCCATTGAGCTGCAGCCTGCAGTTTCGAAATCTGCGTCGTGTAAATATAAACTATCAGTCTGTTCTTTTGTGTCAGAGCGGCAGAAAGTCACGTGACGTCTCGTCTCTGGCATGCACCCCTGACACGAACACAATAACGCGTGTCACCTGCCGTGGAAAAATAGAAACGGTTTACATGTGGGAAAAGTTAATACAATGAAATGCATGACGTATCTTCCTGGATGAGAAGGTGGGTTAAGCGAACTGCACTATTATTAAACATGCCCCCGCCTTCCTCACTCCCCCGGCCCCGGCCTGTTTCCGCCCGAGACCCCTCCGGTGTGACGACCGTCACTCACGCGTCTTAGGTGTCGTCAGCCTCCCTCACTGTCGTAGCTAAAGTGTCACTTCAAGGGGACGGCTTTGAAGGAGAGAGCGAGACTTCACAGGCGGCTGTTCCCGTCTGCGTGTGCGCGTGTCTGTGTGTCTACAAATACACCCGGAAATACCTCGATCCCCTCCCACGAGCCCCTTGCCCGCCTCCGTGGGGACACAGCCAGAGCCGCCTCCAGGAGCCGGGAGGGGGCCTCGCGGAACCTGACCTTGGCCTCGGCCTTGTTCCCAGCCTCCGGATGGCGAGGACTCGACTGTGTAAACGCCGCCCAGGCCAGGGCACGGGCGAGGGGCAAGCCTGCGAGCGCAGAGGCTGGAGGGAGCCCCAGCCGCCACCTCCGTGTCCGAGGCCGGAGCCCCGCCGCCGGGGGGCAGGCCCTGGAGCTGGTTCCTCCGGCAGCCAGCAAGGTCGGCGACTGCGCGCCCGTTAGAGGCCGACAGCCAGAGGGAGGGCAAGGGCGTGCGTTCCAGGATTCAAACCAAAAATCCCAGGACCCGCATGCAGTAGCTTGAAGGCTGGCTTTCATTGGTCTGTGTGGACATAAGCTTTTAACCCGAGGTTGTCGAGATGGAGTCCCCCTTTCTGAACGGTCCCTCGAACAACTGGCATCTCACCTTCCCACCCGTTTCTGTGGCGGGGCGGTCAGTCCGCCTGCCGCGTCCAGGGCAGGACTCCGAGGTGAAGGGGGAGGGGGTGGGGGAGGGGGGTCGGCTCCGCTAAGGGCGCCGTGAACGAACAGTGTCACTCCCCAGCCCTGCGGCCCCCGTTTCCCGAGACTTCCAGAAATCGACCTCCAGGAAATACTCGCGAATTCCTGTCTGACTGGACCATACACCGTCCTTCCTCTAAAATTGTTCCTGTTGTCCTCATTTCAAACGGAAAAGCGAACTTTTTTGGTTTCTCATTTTCTTTAAAAGGAATCACAGCTTCACACAAGTGGACTCCTTCAATTTTCAATATTATTCTTTTAAGTCAATCCCACGGGCAACAGATGGATGGGCGAAAAGACTCAAATGTGAACAGGAGTCAACCTGTGCGATGCAGCCCCGAGTGTCCGATGGCCGAGGCCGTCCATGGCACAGGTGCCAGGTGGGCACACAGAGCCCAGGGCCACCGCACAGTGACTTTTCTCACTTTCCGTCTGAGGTTGAGTTCACTCAACACCTGATTTTCTAACAGATTCTCGCCTTTCCATGCAGACACGACTCCAGGTCAGAGGACAAGGGCCCACTACGGCCCCAGCTTTCCTGTGTCTGTGCGGTGAAAACCCACAATGTCCGAGCGGCTTTCTCCAGCGCCAGACACACACAGCACGGCAGGGCTGGGGCTCCCTGGGAGACGGGGGCTCCCTGGGAGACAGGGCCCCGGGGAGTCGGCCTCCACCCCACAGCGCCCGCTGGGTCTGGGGTTTGCCCAGAGAAGTCAGCTCTTCGACGTCAAGGGGCCGAGCCACTGGCAACAAGGCAAAGAAAGGGCTTTCACGCCCCGGGGTTCACGCGGAGCAAGGCTCAGGCTCGAAGGAGACAGGAGGGAGTGGCGTCACACTGGCAGACCTGTGTCGGTGAGGCGAGGGACCTGCCTTCCTGACCGGCAGGAAGGTCATCGTCCGCCTTGAAAGTGAACCCACGGTGACCGGGGGGAACCATGTTCCCCCCCAGAATGCCGCGATGCCTATGAACTGCCGTGCTTTGGGACGTCACACTCAGTCTCCCTGGGACACTCTGCAGTCAGGCACATACATACATGCTGGGACGTGTGGGCAGAAGGGGTCACGGTTGCAGCCGGGCAGAGGCCGCGCCCCAGAGCCTGCGACGACCACCATGCATGACCGGGGCTGGTCCCGGAGCCCTACCTAGGTCCTCCTCCGCCGGCCCCGGGAAGCTGATGCCCGGCTGGACCAGGTCCCCGCCCTCTTCCTCTGCAAAGAGAGAAACAAAGTCACTGGTTAGTGTGTGTCCGCTGTGGCCCGAGTCACACAGCACCTCTTCGCCATGCCTTGCCCCGGACGCCCAAACCCGAGAGACACCCTGCGCAGAGCTGCGTCTGGTGCAGGAGCCCCAGGCAGACCCCCCGCCTCTCCCGAGGGCACTGCACCGCGGCTGCCATGCAGGGGCCAGTCGGGCCAGGGCGTCCCACCTTCACTCTGCCCCGCACCCGCCTTCTCTGACTTGGTCGGTGTCGGAACAGAGCTCTGTGGATGGCCTGTCGGCCCCGGGGTAGCCTCACCCCCTGTGCTGAGGGGTCTCCTCCCCAGGCCCTCCTCCCCAGCCCCTCCCCCCGGCATTGCCTCCTGTCTGGGTGAGGACGCTCGGTTCCCCTCGATGACCTGCCTGAAGGACAGAGGCAGCAGTGGAGGGTGGCGTCAAGTGGCAGCTTTTACCTGTGAAAATGTGCCCCCCGGTGTCACTGCGGCAGGCAACTGCCCCTCGTGGACACCAAGGGCACGGGCCAAGGAGCCAGTGGGGTCCCTGCGGGGGGGGGGGCAGCGGGGAGGGTGGACAGCAGGCCCTTGCGGGACCTGCACAAGGGACTCGCGGTGGACCCGGGTTCTGAAAGCCCGGGCGCTCCGACCGCTCGCCCGGCCTCCAGACCCTTCCCCTGCTCTCAAAGTTCCCTCCCACAGAAGGCACGCGCCAGCCCGCATGGCAGCGCCCCCCTGATGACAGCATCCGAGGCGGCTCCAATTAAGGGCTCGTTCGGCTCCGCGGGGACAAAGGCTCTGATTAGCCCGCGCCTCGCTTCCGCCCCACCCAGGCCGCAGCTGTGCCTCCGCCGCCCTGGCGAGGGCTGCTGATGGCCCTCCTTTGACGGCTACAGAAACGCGCCTGATTCCGTTTTGGAACGCCGCTCCAGCCTCCGCAGAAGCTGCCCCTAAGTCTGCAGAATTTTCACTGACACTGAAATGTCACCGGAGTCAGTCAGAGAGGGAAACTCAGAGCCGCTGATGAGGTGGCTCCGCTCCAACGGGGGAGGCAGAGGGCTCTCGGGGCAGGTGGCCGCGACGCCGCAGGGGGCGGGCGTGGCGTTCGCTCACGCGGGCTGCGGCCGGTGGGTCGCCCCCCATCGCCTGGTCCAGGCTTCGGGGACCCCGTCTCGCGAACCGTCGACGAATGCGCGTTCCAACGAGTCACAAAACCACCGTCCAAGGGACTCCAGTTCCGGCTGAGAGCCACGCACACACAATGTCAGATCTCTCTGGACTCAGAAAAGACGAAAACGCTGGAGCGAAAAGCAGGCTGTTTCTGATTTAAATATCTGAGAGCTTCACGACGAAACTGTGTCTGTCTGCTGTTAAACTTGAACAGGCTTCACTTCAGAAGTGACATTAATTATATTTTACATAAGATGTTTTGAATCTAAATTCCAAATGAGGGCAGCGTTCACTCTGTCGCCATGCCATCTGCATTTAATAAGGTTTTGCACTGATTTCGCTGAAGATGCACCCATCGTGTTCCAACCGGAAGCGCTATTTTTAAGGCGGAGGGACGGGCTCTTTGCAAAGCTCAGACACACCTGGCTTCATGCTAGGGGGTGCCACTGCCACAGCTGCGCTCCGGCCACACCTCAGCGGCCAGATCTCCCGGCACGGAAACCAGCCCGGTCCTGTCTCTGACCGACGACGGCTCTCACACTGGCCACCCTCGAAGCCCCGCAAGGCTGCTGCTAACACGCCGCACACCATCAGACCTGCCACTCAGGGGCACAGAGGATGACTTCCGGTGTGTTGTGTCCCACGCAATTTCCGCAGTTTATCTGAGATTCGGTTACAAGGACGGTTCCCGCACGCAGGAAGCCCGGCTCCGTGCGGGACCTGCTGTGTCCCCCCCAAGGCTGAGATTCCCCAGTCCCGCCCCCTGCGGAGTGAACAGAAGCCCCTGACTAAAGCCCCCGGTCCCCTCTGTCCTCTGGCTAAAAGCAGGAGCCATGGCCGCCCACCACCCAGGGATGGGGGGCAGGCGGGGCGGGGAGGGGGGCCGGTGCTCTCAGGATCATCGGCTTCGAGTGCACAGCAGCAGGGGCGTCCCCGCCCCCTTTTCCACCTGCTTCCCAGACAGGTGCTCGGGGTATGTTCACCCCAGACGCACACGCATGCTCAGTGCCAACTGTAAACGCTCTTAAACCCTTTATTCCGCACGCGGTCTTCATTTCCTGCTCTTGGTGGGTCTCTGTCGCCTGGCCCGCCCCCTCACCCCCCACAGGACCGCCGCCTCCCGTGTGACCTGTGGTTGGTCGTCCGGGACCCCGGACCCCTGCACACCCACGGCCTGTCCCGTTCTGCCGTGACAACGAGTTCTGATCCGCGTCCCCGGGCCTCGCCGTGACTCACGACGGCCACGGTGGGTGTCGACAGACGTGCTATTTAAACATTTGTCACAGACAACAGGTAAGCCTGGCTCACTGTTGCTCCCCAGCAAGTCCCGCCGCCACCGGCGTCAGCTGCCCCGTGACCCCGGTGCACCCCGAGCTCGCTCGCGGGGACAGGTTCCAGCAGCACCGGGTCACCGTCCCTTTTCCAGGCCCTGGGAGTCCAGTCTCCTTGCTGTGAGGAGTCACGCGGTCCTGGGTCTGAAGCCGGGCTGGGAAATGGCTGTGCTGCCGCTGCGCCAGCCCAGTGGCCCCGATATTGTCTCAGTCCACCCAGACGGCTGGTCTGGGTCACCCTGCCACCCTGGGGCGCAAAGCCCGACGCTCGAGCTGGGACGTCCCAGTTTTCCCATCATACATGGGCCATGAGGTCAGCAGCCGCACAAGTGCCGGGCGAACGGCACGCTGGTGGCACAACGTGGGGTTCTGACAGGCAGGGCCCATGAGTGACAGCCCTCTAACGGGAAGGCCACCTCACCCGGTCAGACACCTCTGAGGTGTCACCTGCAGAGGGAGAGCAGGGACAGGTGCCCTGACTCTGAGGCCATTGCGCCTCCCAGACCCCGCCGTCCCCTCCTGGTCGGGGAGGGTGCTGAGCAGACTGCCTCCCAGAGAGGGGCCTTCCGTCGCCAAGGCAACCACCCTCAGAACCCCTTGGGATGACGCCTCCCTCCACGGCAAGTCCTCTCAGGGCCCCAGAGACCGGGGAGCAGCCCCTGGGGGTGGGGGGCTGAGGTTGCCGCCTCCCCCGAGTGACCCAGGCCCCCCACGCCGCTTCCCTTTGCCCGAGGGTGACAACGCACAGCTGCTCTCGGGAACACGGGCTACACGCTGGGCCAGGACATGCGCGTCACAGCTTGGGTCTGACTCAGGGAAGTCCCCAAGGGGAAGACGGATGTCTCGGGTGTCCCTGTGGTGAGACCACCACTGCGTTCCTGGGGGAGGAGCTCCAGCGAGTGTGAGCACGAGCCCCAGCGGGTCTCAGCAGGACTCAGCCTGACTCAGCCGGAAACACGCCCGCTGCGCCTGAGCGAGGCCCTAGAGAGTCAGAGGGCACACGGGAGGGACCCCACAGGTCCCCGGGGCCCCGCCCGAGGCAGGAAAGGACAGCAGGAGCATCCCAGGAGCAGGTTCAGTCTGTGACACGGCCGGCCCGGGACCTGCTGGAGGGCGGCACTGGGCCTGGGCTGTCTTCCTCGCGCAGGCGCCTGGAGCCGGGGCCGCAGGGGGGCTCGGGGGACCGTCTGGGCGCCTCCTCGCAGGGTCACTGATGCCCAGCAGCGGCGTTCTGCGTTCCAGCCACACGCAGGTGGGCGGGGCTTCCCCGGAGCATCTTTACCCCTGACGTAGTTAGTGAGCATTGCCCTGGGCCTCGGTTTCACACAGTGGGGGGCCTTGCTGTTGGGTGTTTGTGCCCCCTTTGTGGCCCAGCAGGGTGGGGACAGCCCCACGGGAAGGCGGCTCTGGGCCCCAGGATTTCCTTGCTCTGCAGGAGCACCGGCCAGCTCTCCCTTCCGCTCGGTCCAACTCTGGCAGAGGGACCCCGGAAAACAGTTTTCTTCTTATTGAAGAAAAGGCACTGCTGAGATTTTCTAGAGAGAAAAATAAAGGAACCTGAAAATTGGATTTTCCCATGTGGTTAGCAAGAGAAAAAGACCTACAGACCAAACTCTAGAAACATCACCCAATAGTTGGTGACAGCGAATCCTGTTAACGAACATCTCCTTGACTTCCGGTTCCTGCCCAGTGACCCCCCGGGGCATCGGGCACTGGGGACGGTCAGTGCTGCTGTGAAGGGCCAGGGTGGGTGGTGACAGGGCAGAGTGGGGGTGATTAATCCTGCCCCTCATCCCTCCTCCCCAACATCCAGCAACAAATGAAAGGGCTCCTCCAGACCACGCTGCTGGGGACCACGCTGTCCTCTGATGGACCCAGGGCCACCGCAATCGGCGCTGCTGCGTAAGCTAGGGACACGGATGGAGACAGCGACCGCTCTGTGTCACCTCTCCACAGAGGCACGGGAATGACAGCCGAAACCTGCCTCCTCCTTCAAAGATCCCACCCACCGTGAAGCACCACTGACACAGACCGGGTGAGGATGAGGAAGGAGGGCTGGCAGGCAGCCTTGCCCGACTGCTGCCGCAAGATCAGAGACCACACCGAGGGCTAAGTCACAGCTGGGGGGCTGGAAAGGCTGCCAAGAAGGAAAAGAAGAAATCACAGGCCCCCGAGGGAGCAGGGCTGACTGGCTCCACCCACCGACACAAGTTCCGACCAAACTCACGGCATGAATGAGGTGATCGGGACTTTGTTCAGATGCAGGCGTGATCTCATCGGCATAACGGGGTGCCAGTGCTGCAGGAAAGACTTCCCCCGACTGCCTGCCTCGGACACAGGCTTGGTCCCCAAGGCACTGCCCAGAGCACACCTCACAACTGTGCCTGGTGACCTGTTACTGTTCAATCCTGCGGTCTGTGCCCAGAGTTACTTCTGAAAGAACAGCACAGAGTAGGTCAGGACGTAATGGGACAGGAGGGGACGGGACAGGGCAGCCAGGACAGGTCACGAGAGGAAAGATCAGAACCTGTCTCCAGGGTTGAGTACTGTTGTGATGGTGACGCTCTCCCTGTTTAAGCACACAGGTGTGGCTGCACCTGTGTGTGTTGTGTGTGCTTGTGTTCGCGTTCCAGGTAAAAAGCATTTCTTACAATGGGCTGCAGCCAAAATGGCTTAAAACTGCCGGTCCTGGTGGTTAACTGGGCTCAAATTGAAACAGAACAAAACAGAAACAGAGCCTAGCAGCCATCTTTGCCCAGGTACCTCTCGCACAAACTACACCTTGGGGAGCAGCCTGCCCTGAACTGCCCATCTGCACTGTGTCGCTCTGCTGAGCAGCCCTTATATAGGAGCTCTGAGAATCATACTTCAACCAATAGGACTGAGGCTTTCCCCATCCAATCGTAGCTGCACAGCTTTGCCCAATCAGAGTGGCTCCATTCTGGCCAATTAGAACAGGGCCTTTTGGACAACCCAACTGCAAGGACTTGGAGTCCTCATTTACATGAGAATAGACCAATCAGCAACCATGGGCGGAGACTTCTGTCCATATAAACCAGCTCGCGGGTGGGGTGGGCTGGGGGGTCACGTTCTGTTTGCAGTGAGGTCTGAATTTCCTTGGCTGGAGCTGCCCAGCTGGACGGGGGTCTCACAGGGGAGGTGTGTCAGCACTGAGCTGTTTGCACTGCATGCAGTTTTTCTCTGTACTGCACCCCACACTGGGGGCTCGTGTTGGTGTGAAACTGGCAATAACAACCATGCACTGATTTGTGAGATAAGATGAAAAAGTCCTAGCAAATGTTTGAATGACTTTAAGCAATTTAAAAAATCAAAACTATTAATGCTTTTTGATTATTTTACAGCTAGACAGAAATGAGACATAGTTCAATTGTAAGCCACTTGGATGGGGGTGATTGGCATGGTGTGCTTAAGTGGTCGTAAACATAAAATAACTTAGAATTAACACGGAATCTTTCAGCCCATGCTGGTTCCTGGTTCGAAGGAAAAAGGATGGGGGGGGGCAGACACCCTGAACTTAGGCACTGTTCCAGGTAAGGTGTCACAATGGTGCGTGTTCTTGCCCCTGGGGCAGTTGCTATCCGAGTCACCCCACCGATACCAGAACGTGAAAGTGATTATTAGGTCCCCCTGGCGGACGCACACTGGTCGCAGCGCCCCCTGCTCCCGCGGAGGAACCACGGAGCCTGAAATGCCCGGAGAGGCGCTGCGTGCCAGGCACGTACGGGCGGTGACGGGCGCTCCTATTTCCTGTGTCGAGGCCATCAGTCAACTTTACAAACAGCACGTGCTTGGCGCTGTGGCTAATTAATTGGAGGAAGAAATGAGTCCCAGCTCGTTGGAAGTTTCCCTGGCGGTGATAAACAAGCCTACTTGAGCGGAACATCTTCCTAGGATTCCTCCGCTGCAGTATTAATTGTGGGTAATGAAGATCGTGACTTCAGACGGGAACAAGACACAGGTGACAAGCGACAACCCCGCGGCACCTAGAACGTCAGACGCTGGGAAGAACTCGGCGCCCTCGTGCGCCCTCGTGCGACCGCTGTCTGCACCGCGGGTGGCTGCTCTCGCCCAGCACAGGTGCTGGGATGGCTGGGACCCTGAACACACCGCACCGCACAGGGTCGAGAGCTCTAGAAAACGGGGCAGGCCCGCCCCACTTGACCCGGAGTTGCCCCCAGCGCCCTCCCCATGGGTGTTCTGTGCACCTCTGGGTGCTGGACACATCTCATGTCCCCTCGGCCCACACCACCGCCGCCTCCCAGCCTCAGCAAAGACTCCGCCTTCCCAGGGCAGCAGCTGTGAGCTCAGGTGCATGCGGCCCGAGAGTCAGAGGTCCCTAACGGGCTGATAGAAAGTCACACACCCACTCACTCCGTCTAGCAGAGATTTCTGGGGCTTTGTTAGCCACTATCCACAGGCCCGCTAACACTCTCATCTCAATACACGGAGGGAGTGGCAGGAAACTGGCATTTATGAAGGTCGAAAACACTGAGATACTGGTCTGCTCATCAGACTCAATGTAACAAAAGGGAAGCTGTGTTAGAGCAACTCCACAAAAATCCCAGTAACACAGGAAGTACCGTATTTATCCCGACTGCAGGGAAACAGCACATCAACCTACGCCAAACGACCAAGTTACTGAAAACACAGAAACGCTGTGTGTCTCCAAACGCAGCAGGAGCAGACTCGGGACTTGGGAGGACGAGAGAGCCGGTCCCCCGCCCCCACCACCCCGGCAGGGGTCAGTTACCACTGCCCTGCACCACCGGTGAGAAGGCTACTGCCACCCCTACTGCCGCCCCTACTGCCACCCCTGCCGCCACCAGTGCCTCCTCACTGTCGCCACGATGGACTTGGGAGCGGGAAGGACCGCTCAGGATGCACCGGGGTTGGGGGAGTGAGGGGTGTGGGCCTCGCTGCCCGGCTCTCCCCCCAGGAAGCTACGCTGTGTGCCACGGGGAAGGGAAATACCGCAGGCGACCGAGAACGGAGAGCGAGCAGCTGCCAGGAGGATGCCGTTTCCGGCAAAGATCAGATGCGGCGTCTTCAAGAGGAAGCCGGATGGAACCATGTTTGCAAGGAGCCTTCTGTCCTCCCAGAGCTGGAGTTTGGCTCTGGTTTCACCAGCCCGTCCCCGTGGCGTTCCAAGTGGATCTGAGCCGCTCGTTACGGGAGCACGCCTATGTTTCTGGTGGCAGGCTACAGACAGACAGGCTGGCGCGCTTCCCCTCACACTTCTGCTTCTCGGTGGTCTTCCTGCCCCCCCGCACTGTCCCCCCCCGCCACGAGGAGTCCCAGCTCCTCTTTGGAACAAGAACAGCGGAGACGACACCCAACCCTGGCGTCTCCCCAAGACTATTTCTGTGTTTGCCCACCAAGGGCCGTTTTTATGCAGTGAGACTACAACTCCGGCGACGCTGGGAAAGTGTAACTACGCAAAAGAATGAGGAGCGAAGGCAAACACACAGAAATGCCCCTCTAACATATTTAATCTGCTCAAACCTGCAGAAAAACGTCACGCCTGAGGCTGGGAGAGCAAAGACCCCATTGACGTGATGTCTGACCGGTGGCCTTGCGGGGGAGGACTGCGCCCGGGGCTCTCAGAGGTGGGAGGCCGGGTGCCGCCCCGTGCCGGGCACCTGCTGCGTGTCAGCTGGCTCCTCGGGTCCGACCGCAGACGCCGGACCCATCGGCTCTCCGCAGAGATCCCCTTGAAAGCGGTTCTCTAATGCGCAGACTGCTCAGCTCCATTACGGAGGCACGATCTGGCAATTAATAAACGCAGAAGCCTTCCAGACAGCCATCGACAACCTTCCACTATTTTTCTTTAATGAATGCAGCTTGTGTTTCTTTGATGGCACTTTTTTTTTTTTTAAATTAAGAAGCACAGCCTGCTGTGAACAGGTGATGCTTCCGGTAGTAACTTTTACAAACCAGCTTTCCTTTGCAAGCTGGCCACTTCAGAGCCACACTGTAACCACCCTAAGAGCCCCTTAGTCCCCAGCAACCGGACAGAGGCAGAGCCCCGTGGGAACAGCCGTGTGGCTGCCTGTGAACACCGAGCTGGCAGCTCGAGGAGGCCGCATTGCCATCCACGCTGAGAAGACCCATCCTCCGGGCCGGGTGGTGCCCTGCCCTGCAACGGCGTTTCACCGGCAGACCGGGACACTTCCCACCTGCAGAGGCCGGCGGATCGACAGCTCTGTCAGGAACGCGGTGCTTCCCGAGGCCGACGGCTCGCTGCCGCACGAAACGCAGGTGGGCGGCAGAGGGGACTGTGTCCCGCGAAAACAGCACGTCAGCCAACAGCAGGCTCCGCCGGAGAGACCTCGGGTGAGCCCAGGGTGACCGTCCGCCCAGCAAGTCCCCCCAGTGCACCAGCTGGGGACGGGGCGAGCGGGACACGGAGTCCCGACTGGACGTCTCAGCCCCTGCACTGACCGACCTCGGGCCACGCAGGGTGGGAGGGGAAGGAGACAGACCCGCACCCGCCCGCCAGGGCCTGTGCGGAACAGAGCGGACCAGCAGGGGGAGTCCCCGAAGGACAGCACGGTGTGGTTTGCACACCGACTCGGCCCGCGGTTAGCTTAGGGTCAGGGTCAAAGTCAGGACGTGCTTCCCTGAAGTGACATTTAATACAGAAGGACCGGTCTCTGTGTCCCAGGGGGATCGGGTGGCTCACAGGAGGCCCTGGGGGACCAGGCGTGGGGCCAAAGGAGGCACTGTGCCCAGCAGTGGCCCCGGGCAGAGGGTGGAGGTGCAGCGAGCGTCTCTGTCTCGGAGGATCTGAGAGGGAGAGCCCCAGCCTCTGTCCCCCAACCCAAGGGAGACTGGCACCAGGGCATCGGGGCATTCCTCCCACACGCTTGCTCATCCCTCGTGCTGAGCCCCGCCCCCAGCATTCAGCCCCGCCCCCAGCGTTCAGCCCCGCCCCCTGAGCCTGGTCTCGCGGAGGAGGACCCCTTGGCGCCCTGTGAAGACATCGCTGGGCCTTCACCTGCGGCACCTCTGTCACCTGCGTGTCTGGGCCTGGCACAGGCTGCTGCAACCAGCCCTCTGCTCCCCGGGCCCAGCAGCAGCCAGGTCACTGAAATCGGTCCCAGCAGGACCCAAAACGGCCATCTGCTCAGACAGGCCGGGCGCCAGGCAGAGCCTGGGGTGTGAGGACAGGGGCCGGGGCAGGGCCTGGTGGCCAGGCGCAGACAGACGTGCCCCGGCCGCACCTCCGTGGACTCCGGACCAGAGGCTGGGGCGCACGCGCGCGCACACACACACACACACACACACACTCTCTCTCTCTCCCCCCCCCCAACTCCGGGCCAGGACGTGCTAGAATTGTCTCTTTTTATGAAGTTTCTGTGGCTTCATCGGTCCTCGCTTTCACCTTTGACCCCGCCCGTCCACAGCGCCACCTGGCGCTGAGGTTTGGACCTGCGTCGGCGCCGGGCGAGAGACCCCTCCCGCGGGTCTCGCAGGCGGGCGCTGCGTCTGGCTCTGTCTGTGCGCGTCCAAACTCCAAGACGTGCAGAACTCCAAAGACGAGAATATCTCACCCTCTGAGTATCCAGTTTCCATGGAGACCGAAATCAAAGGGAACTGTCTATTGAGAGAGTTTTTTCCCCTATGATTGTGCCTGACGCTTCCCAGTTTGGGGGTGCGTGAGGTGCCGCTGCGAGTGGTCTTTGTCCCAGGCACCTGGTGCTCAGAGGAGCGCTGTGGCCGCCTGCTCCTGGTCGCGGCCGGGCTGCGACCCTCACGGCCGCGCTGGCCACACGGCCCTGGCTCTGGGGGCACTCACTCCCTCTTGGCCTGGAGATGGTGTCACCCCAGGCCGACGCGGGCCCCCGGCACAGGCTCCGTGATCCCCCCTCCTTTCGAGAGACCCCAGGAGGCGTTTCGCACGACGTCACCAGACTCCACATTCGGTTTGGAGGGACCGTCCCAGAGCAGCCCGCTGCGTTTCTGCGTCTCTCCTTCCGGGCACACAGCAACTTGCACGACAGCCACACGCGCGGGCACCTATGCAGTTCGGCCGCTCGCCACACGGGACGGGGGACTCGGATCACCCTGACGACGGCCCGGTCAGGAGGCTCGCTGCCGAGGTGGCCTTCCCTTTAACTCGCCGGGGGCGATTTCAGTGGCCCCACGACCGCCGGGAGGACAGTGTCCCGACCGGCCTCTGAGGGAAGGGGAGACGGACCCCAGGGTGCGGGACGCCTGCAGCCTGAGCGTGATGCCACCTCTCACGGGGTCCTTGGGTGTCTGGCCTGGTTTGTCCTGCAGCCTGTCTGGTCACCTCTCAGCGGCCCTGTCGCCAGAGACCGGCGGTTTGCTGGGAGGTTCCCGTGACGTCCTCGGGGTGGCTCCGAGGAGGCCCCCGTCTCCCGGAGGGGAACCCCCCGAGGGGAATGCGGCCTGCCTGCTGAGGGATCCGGCCGGTCCTCTGGCGGCAGAGACCACCCGACGCTCTGCTCAGAGCGGCCGGCCCCCCACCCCCGCCCCCGGGACAGACTCCCGAACAGGTGCTGCTCCCAGGGATGCCTAGAAGCTGCTGGCCCCGGGGGGGTGGCAGGGGGCCCCGGCCATGCTGTGTCCTTCCCTCTGCAGCGACGCTCACAGAGGGGCCTGGCCGGTGCTCTCAGGGTGGAGTTCCTCCCTCGGCGCCTGAGGGCTCGGCGTCCCCACGGACCCGGAGAACACGAGCCACCCCAGACCACTGTGCCAGTGGGGACCCGCACAGCAGATGCACAGGTGCTGGCAGACTTTGGTAAAATCAGTCGGCTCCTGCCGACACCCCACCCGGGTCACCGTCACCCCGAGATGCGTAGTAGCCCCAGCTCGGAAGTGGGGGTGCTCATCCACTCTCACTCCCGGCTCCAGCCCGGTTCGCGGCACCTCTGGGGGCCTCACCGGTCCGTGTTCGTGGACACAAACACTCCCCACCAGTGGGTCCGTTGCCATAGTGATTTCGACGGAGCTGCCAACACGTCCTCGGGCTGGAGGAGTTTCCTGGGCCGGTGCACGAGATGGGTGCGACTCGTCCACCCAGCAACCCAGCAACCCAGCCGCCGCGCAGCCCGGACGACCCCGCAGCCCCGCCACGAGCTGCGGGGAAGACTCGCTTCCACCACGTGGCCTCGGGCTGGGCCCCGGCGTTGGAGGTGCCCCCCGCCCCCCGCCCACAGGGCCCATGTGCTCTGCGATGCTCTGCTGCTCCCCAAGGGGACAGCCGGCTGGCTGGGCGGGAGGAGATGCAGACGCACAGCGAAGACTTGGGGTGCTCGGGTCTTCGACGGTCCGCTCTCAGGGTGAGCCCCTTCCCGAGCTCTCGGAGACGCAAGCCTGCGTCTCACTCAGCTCTCTGCACGCCGGCGGCCGCCATCCGCAGCGTCGCTGTGGAGCCAGGCCCCCCCCCCACAGGCCCCCCAGGTGCGCTGCGAGGGGCCGTGGGCTAAGACCTGCCTGAGGCAGGGAGCAGCAGCGGCTCTGGGGTCATCGCCAGGGTCAGGCGAGGCTGGGACAGGGCCCGCCCGCGCCCCCGGGAACCTGCCGTGAGTTCCCACCCCCGAGCCCCCCGCCCCCGGTCACGGAGAGGAGCCCGGGGCAGGGCTGAGCCTGGACGGGTGGACGGACGCCGAGGATGGGCCCGCAGGGGCCCGCGAGCAGACCGCGGCCTCTGCTGAGACGCCGTGTGGGAAGGAGGGACTCGGGAACGGCTGGCCGGCCGAGCTCAAGGTCCCGTTGGTGGCCCAGCCGGAGAGCAGTGAGCCCTCCCCCCGGACGCTCTAGCCCCCAGGGGGACGCCGCTGCGGACCGGTCACCTCTGCTGCGCACGGACAGGCAGCCGGCGTCAGACGAGCACTTCACGGCCCTGAGTGTCCAAGTGGGCGGGCCAGGGTCCCTGGGGTGGGCGGCAGGTGGGGTGGGAGCCGCAGGGAGCCGGGGTCTGCTCATACTCTGCGGGTCTCTCCTGACTTTCTGCGTGGCCACCCAGGGCACACACTCGCCCTCTGACGGGAACCTGGTGGCGCGGGGACGCCGTGCCCCTGGGGGCGGGCCACCTCGGGGATGGGAGCCGGGTGTCCAGCAGACTGGCCCTGGGCAGGGGGCAGGGCTCGGAGGGAGCAGGGACAGCGCAGGGCGAGGACCGTCACCCCGCACGACCTCCTCTGCCCACCGGGGCGGCGCCTGTGCCCGGCGGGGGCTGCGGGATCCCGGGGCCTGGGGTCCCCCCCCTCGTGTGCAGCGGGACACCCCCTCTGCAGGCGGAGTCCTGGGCGGCGTCCCTGTGTCACCAGAGCCAGGAGCGCGGCCCAAGCCGATTCTTCCTGCCCCTCAACCACCAGCCGACTCCACACGCAGAGAAATCACTGTCCCATAAAGGAACCTGGTTCGTGCGGAAGCCACGTTTCTCTCCTGTTTGCATGAGACTGAAGGTTACGTGCGTTACAGCTGCTGGGGGGGACAGAACGCCCACAAATGCCGCCTGCCCCGAGGAACGTGCCCGGGGACGCGGGCAAATGGGTTTCTCTTGAGCGCGAGACGGGCGTGCGCGGAGCAGCCCATCTCACCGGCGCACGGATTCTGCCTGCCAGGCCGGCGTCCGTCCGCGCGCTGGGGGCTCGCCGCCTCCCCCGGGCCTGAGGCGGCAGGTCTCGCCGCGGCCGCCTCGCTGGTTTCAACATCCAAGTTCCAATGGTCAATGCAGCCGGGACGGCAGCGCGCTCTCGCAGGGCAGGGCCCGCCCGTGGCAGTGGGCGGCGGGGGGGGAGGGGGTGCTGCTCGCGGTCGGGTCCCTGGGGCGGAGCGTCCGGCGCCGACCTCGCCGGAGCGCAGGGCCACACCGGCCCCCCTCCAGCCGCCCTCTCACCGTCCGTTCCGCAGAGACGGGGCCGCCTGCTGGCGGTTCCTGCTGGAGAACACCGCTCCCCCCCGGTGTGACCCCAGACACCCCACCGGGGGACCCGGGGACCCGCCGAGCACACAGGGCGCCCGGACGGGGAGGCCAGCCCTGGGCACACGTGCCGTGGGCACGCAGCACAGCCGAGCGCGCCAGGCGCACCGGGCCGGCCGGGAGGGCACAGCTGGTGCTGTTTCCCAAGGACAACGCGCTGCAGCACTGGGGCCCGACCCGTTCCTTCCCGTCTCAGCGAGTCGAGTCCTCGGTCACCCGGGGGGGGGGGGCTTTCTTCCCGCACAGCTGGCTGCCAGGAGCTGCAGCGACCAGGAGCCGCAAACACGGGGCCTTAACTCACAGCCACGGGGATCCCCCAGAGGCATCCTTGTGCCGACCCCCCCCCACCCCGTCCCCCACAAATGACTTGCATTTGCAGCTTCCGTGATTCAGCAGCCTGGGCCCACCCTGACCAGGGGTGGGGGGGCTCTCGGTGTGATGGGGAGATGGAGACCCCGCCCCACCCCCCGGGACTCCTGTGCCCGAGGAGTTACTGCTCAGACCACGGAGACTGCAGAGTCCAGTACGCGAAGTGTGGTGCTTTCCTGCACTTCATTGCTGAGGAAAACCGTGCGTTTTTTAACCAGATTACTTGGCAGTTTATGACCTGTACATCTTCTGACAAGAATTGAGGCAGCTTATCACATAAAAATGCTTAAAACAGGAGCGCTGCCGTTTGAAAATGCAGGTAACACCAGAAGCAGCTCTCAAGGAGGGGAGGCGCTCTTATCTGTGACCTGGGGTGAAACCGCTGCTCCAGTTTGGGTTCTGAAGCACTTCTCCCAATCTCTCTCGGTTTTAACAGCCGGGCGGAATCGGGGTTTCTGTCATCGCGGGTCCAGACCACGGGTGGGAGCACAGAGCAGGTTCACCTGCAGCAGGAGACGGAGCCGGCAGACCGTGTCCTCTCGGAGACACAGGGTCCGCGTCGTCGGGGCGTCTCCGAAACCGTCTCCTGCCTCCTCGTCCGCGGGGACGAGGCACTTCCTGGGTTCCTCCGTCCGAATGTGGGTCCTGCCCCCTCCCCCCGGCCCTGTCACCTGCTCTTGCACGAGTGTCTGACCTGAACTGGAGCCACCCCACTGCCCCAGACTGCGGAGGGGAGGGCGGTGCTGATCCCGGGCAGGTGAGCTCACACCTGTGTGGCTCACGACAGCAGCAGAGAGCCCCGGGCCAGGGCTGAAGACCAGGCCGTGGCCAGGAGGTTCCCGGGTCACTCAGGGCCGGCGAGAGCCAGCGAGCCGGCCTGAGCCCGCCCCTCGGTGCCAGCAGCCGCCGGGCCCACCGCCAGCCCTGCCCTCCCCTCCCCTCCCCCACCCCCTCTGCCAAACCAGCAAACAGGCACGCCCCAGATGCTCCCCCTAAATCTCCGAGAAACCGCAGAGGGGAAGCCACATCGATTCCCACCTCACAGGGAAGAAAAATCGATGCTCAGCTTTGGCTCCATCCCGAAACCCGCGGGGACCCGCCGACCCTCACGAGCGGTAAAAGACACAATCCATTTCGCGTCCGGGGAAGATGTGTTGCCAGAGAGCGAGACGCCGAGACCCGGGGGCGGGCTGGGGCGGCGGGGAGACTGACGGCTGCGCAGGAAACGAGGAAGACTCCCGCAGGGCCGCTCCCCTCGGTCCTGGTGCCCAAAACGCGTGTGCATGTGGGTGGGTGACTCCGAGCCAGGTCAGAAGTCAGGGGAGCCGGCGCGGGGCCCCACGGGCCGTGTCTCCTGCGGCCAGCTGCGCGGCCTGACGGGCGGTCGCCGCGCGTGACGGACACGTGCGGGTGAGACGGGGCCGCAGACGAAGACCTCGCCGAGCGGAACCTGACACCACACCCGCTACCCGAGACGCACCGCAGTCTCGTGTCGGGTTTAATCGGCCACGTTGTCGTAGCTCCTTAATCGTTTTACGAACAACATGGTAGCCACTCAGCACGCGATGCCGGAAGAAACGGGCGAGAGGGCCGCATGGTTTGTGTCTGATCAAAGCGAACGTATTTTGAGCCGCCCCGATTGAGCAAACGGTGTCCTCCGCAGTTGACGAAACCCGGAGACTCCGAGACTCTTTGTGCCTGTGTGTACAATCGCTGAATCATGAATTACGGATCTTGAGAAACATTGCCTTTCTCGACGGCCGAGTTCGACCAGGCAGCCACGTGGGCTGCCAGCCCCCCACCAGGCGCTGCCCCGGCTGCCGCCCCGGCTGGCGTCCGTGTGATGAGCTCATTCATTCATGTGTCAGCCCAGGCAGGAGTCGAGCTCAGCACCCTGGGTTTAGTCACGTCGAATAAAGCGATTAGGAAAATCTCGCTGCTGTTCACGGACCAGAAATAAAGAAATCTGTTAAAACAATGAAACTGATTACGATTTTAAGACGCTTCAAGTAATTGTAAAAAAAAAGATTTCTTGAAACCCTTGCGTCAGTTTGCTGGGAGTCGCCGGGACAAACACCCCGCCCGGGAGGCTGGCCCAGGAGGAAGGAGCCATCCGCTCTCCCGGACTCTGGGAGCGGGGGTCAGCGGGTCGGCTCCGGCTCCAGGGCGGGGGGCCGTGCGGGGGCTGCTGTCCCAGCCCCATCCCAGCCTCGGGCGGCAGCCGCTGCAGCCCAGCCCGCGTGCCTGCCTCACCCGCACGGCTGCTCTCCCTGTGTGGGTCCCCGTTTCCCCTGTTCCTGGGGACCCCGGTCCTGTAGGGTCCGGGCCACCCTGATCCCGGGGGACCTCATCCCCAGCTACATCCGCAGCGACCTCTCCACATGCGGTCCCTTTCCGAGGGCCCTGTCGGAAGGCCTGGGGGTCGGCCTTCAACCTGGGGGTTTGCAGGGCAAAAAAAATCCAACCACAACCGCACTCCTCAGAGATGCCGTGTGATCTCACCTGGTGGTCTGACCACAGTGCACCTGGACCCCTTCAAACGCCTGGATGCAGAATGGTCCCCGGAGCCCCTCGCTGGGCGGGGCGCTGCAGGTGCGTGGGCTCCGTGGACCTGGCGTTTCCTCTGCTGGTCCGTCCGGACGCCCGGCTTGTTTCCCGACACCACGAATAAGCAACGCTAGCTCTCACCGCCGTGCACTTCCACTTGCTGGGATATCTCCTCCACGACAGCTTCGCATTACTGCCCACCCTGCTTCCTGTCATCTGGACAGCTTCCTTTAGCTTTTAAAAAAAACATTTTAGAGCAAGTCTAGCATCCAACTCCCTCCGTTTTCTTGTTCTGCGAGAATGTCTTAATTTCCCCTTCGTATTTGAAGGACGGGTTCAGCGGGCACAGAGTTCTCCCGCGACTGTTTTCTCCGGGCGTTTGGCACACGGCCCCTCCCCCTGCCGCCCCCGCGGTTTCCGGCGGGAAGTGCTCTGCAGGCGACGAGCCGCGTCTCTCGGTCTCTCGCGCTTTCTGAGACGGATCCTGCTTCCATCAGGGGCTCGGTTATGATGTGCCCACGGGGGGCCTCTCTGTGTCTCCTCCTTGGGGGGCATAAATCTTGCATGTGTGGACTTGTGCTTTTCTTAGTATTTCTGGAGGACTTCGCCATTACTCCTCCAAACAGTCGTTCTGCTCCTTCCCCGGTCGTCAGTCACCTCTGCTTGGGGCCGGCCGCCGGCCGCGTCCACCTGGTGCCCACGTTCCCCGGACCCTGCCACGCCCACGTTTGTGGGTCCCCTTTTTCTTTTTGTTCCTCGGACCGTGATTTCCGTTTCCCTGCACTGATCCTTGTGGGTCCTTCAGTCCCGGGCACCTGGGGCCGTGGCCACTCGCAGAGGTGGACGAGGGCTTGGCCGGCCGGGCCGCCCCCACCCTGGCTGCAGCCCCGAGAGCCTGGGGTGGGGGGCGGGAGGCTCGGCCTCCGGGAGAACCTGCCGAGAGCCGCGCCGGAAGCCGTTTGTGGCGTCTGAAGGACGAGGAGCTGTGCCAAGGCCGTGAGGACACGGACACCGGTCAGCCGGCCGCCCGCTGCTGTCGGGAGAGCAGCTCCGCGTCTGCGCTGGTTCTGGGACCCCAGACCGCGGTCTGCCCGCGGCGCCCCGGCCACTCCCAGCCCAGCCACGCGGAGTCTGTCTCTGCGCCTCCCGCCGGCTCGGGCCGGGGGGCCGCGGCTGGGGAGGGCCCGGCGGTGCAGCGGGAAGACCTTCCTGCCAAGGATGTTCCGACAGAAAAACGCCGCAGAGGCCGCGACCATTTGTTACCCGTGACTCGCCGAGGAGACGGACCCACCGGGGTAGAGGCACGTGGGCGACAATCACCATTAGTAACGGGACGCTTCCGCCAGGACGCCTCTCGCCGTCACCCGCCCGCCCGCCCGTCACTCAGGGAGACGAGCGCTGCCTGCCCTGCCGCCCACGCTCACGGAGGGGACCCCGGCCGGGCGGTCCAGACAGGCCGGCGCTGCGGCCCTGGGGTCCCGCCGCCTGCGCTGTGAGAGCCGTGACGGGGCGGCCCTCCCCACATGTCCTCTGGGGGGCCCGGGCACTCTGGCTGGGCTGGGAGCTCCCGCCCCCGGGCTGGGGATGTCTGACTCCTCTCCACACCAAAGAGTTGCTGGTTCGATTCCCAGTCAGGGCACAGGCCTGGGTTGCAGCCAGGTCCCCAGTAGGGGGCTTGCGAGAGGCAATCACACATTGACGTTTCTACCCCTCTCCTTCTCTCCCCCTTCCTGGCTCTAAAAATAGACAAATAAAATCTTAGAGAAAAAGGAAAGTTCTTGCTTCCACAGTGGGGACTGCGAAGACAAACGCCAGGCACCCTCCTCACGCCCAACTTCTCTGCTCGCCCCTTTCCCCCACGTCCGAAGGAGCCCCCCTGGGTCACCAGGGGGACCCGTGGCCGGCCGGCCCGGCCTGGCGTTCGGCGACAGCTCCTCCGTCTCGCCCATCTCCCACACAGGCCCCCACAGGCAGCCGGCAGCCCCCACCGAGCTACAAGGAAACAGGCGGGATTTCACCACGCCTGACACTCGGCGCTGGCGCTGAAATTCCTTGGTGACCGGGAAAATATGTATTTATTCCGTGAGCAAGTCAATGAGGCACAACGGCTCTGGTGCCAGACGAACGTCTGAACCTCCGCTGTCGGACAGTCTCGGGAAACAGAGGTCTGCAAACTGGGGTTCGCGTGTGCGTTTCCCACCACCCCGCGTAACTCTGGCTGCGTCTCAGTGGGGGGGGGGGGCGATGTGCGCCCCGTTCCCGGCTGCACCCTGCTCTGCCCTGCCAGTGGGAGCGGCCCCACCTCTGAGGCCGCGTGCAGGGGACAGACGCACCTCTTTGCGGGGTCGGCCCACGCGCCAGGTGCTCAGCTCCATGCGCCTGCGTGGAGAGGGCCCGGCCGGGAGGTGCAGAGGGCGCACGGCACGGGAGCACGGCGGTGAAGACAGCGTCCCTCTCTTCCTCCTCCCGCGGAAGCCGCGTGAGACCCGAGGGCCAGCACCCTCCGACACGGGCACGCAGCAGTCTGAGGGGCTTGCCGTGGGCGTGGGGCCGCATCTGCCCCCGGGCCCAGCCCCCCTCTGGACCCGAGCCCCACCCCAGTGCGCTCCCACTCCCACCCCAGAAGGCGGTTTCTCACGCCCACAATGATGACGCTGGCCACTGTGAGGTCCACAGGACGGCTGGCTGGAGTGGATTTCTGCTTCCTCTCAAAGTCAGCCGAGTTCCTCAGTTCCCGGGGAGAACTCATCTTCCTTCATAAATGCCTGTGACAGCCCACTAACCACCCAGACAGCGGCCAGAAAAGACGATTTTCATCCAAAGCGTACAATTAGAAAGGTGCCATCTCAAAACGAGGGGAAATCTGCTGTATTGGAAAAGGTGACCCCCTCCCCAAGTCTCCAGGGGCAGAGCCGGAAGGCGGGGGCGGCGGGGGGGGAGGCTTGTTTCTGAGCCACAGCCGCTCGGTTCCCCAAAAGCAACCTTGCCGAGTCTCCCAGCCGAGGACAGAGGCCTCCCGAGCTCAGGATGGCTCACACTCACGACACCGCACAGGGAGTGTGGAAATTTCCCATTGTTTGGAGACATCCGTGGGGAGAGCCTTCCGCGTTTGTATTTAAAAATCAAGAACACAATGTTACGAAACGCAGGAGAAACATCTCCGCTTCCTCCCCGGAGAGCCCTTGTTGCCATTCGCAGTAAAACGCCAGCCTCCGTCCAGGACGCCCAGAGCGGGCGCACGGCTGGTGTTTCCGAACGACCCCAGTTAAGAAACTGAAGCACATTTAGAAAGGAAATCTCTTCCCGTAAAGTGTTATTTTTAATTCTGCCTTGGACTCTTGCACTGGGATTTCCACGAGGAACATTTTCCAAGGAGCCCGGCCCAGACCCGTGTCTCCACAAATGGCCTGCCGTGTCGGAAGCTCAAGTCCTCAGGCCTCTTTCACGGGGAAATCTTTCCTGCTAAAATCCACCCTAATATATCCCTTTGTGCCAAATGTGCATCTTAATGGGTGCTTTTATTTCTTACTTTTAATTTGCTTAAATAAGGCAGATCTGAGACATTCTCCTTACATTGTCGTGGATTGAAAATAAGTTCTCCTCACCCTGCCAGAGGTCATCATCCACCACGCCCCCCCCCCCCCGCCCCACACCAGAGAACCGGCCAGGAGGGTCGATCAGACCGCAGACAGGTCAGCAGGCACATGAACCCGGGAACCCAGGCCGGTGGCCCCGCCCGACTCCAGTCTGCCCCAAGGCCGCGGCACACAGCAGGGGCACAGCAGGGGCACTGCGGGCCTGTCCGCACGGCTCCATGCGGATCACAGCCTCGTACGTTGTTTTCCCACATGAAACCACTGGGTTCCATCAGCGAGACCTTCAGCGGTGATTGCCCTGGCGAGATAAAAGGACAAGCTGTCTTGCTGCCACAAAGTATCCAGTTACTGCCAGGAACCTAGGAGTAACAGGAAGCAGCGGGGAAAATGGCACAACTCCACACAGGCCTGCTATTACGTTACAGTAGCAAGTTGTTTGAACAAATGGGATTGTTCTTAGTGAGTTTCACACGTTTTTCTTTCCTGGAGCTGGTCCAGCGAGACTCCGCCAGCCAGGCTCTCTCTGTGCCTTCGCCTTCGGGGAGTGAGTCTGATCAGCTCCGTCTCCCCCGCCTCCCTCTGCCTCTTTCAAAACCCAGAGCCGAGCTGTCTGTGTACTCTGAATAGGGAGAAAGACGTGACAAATGTAACAATGTCGCATTAAACAATGCGCCTGGCGAAGCAGCCGTCCAAACTGCGGGAACCGTGCCACGTGCAAAGTGCAGACACTCTGCGTTTGCAAACCGCGCTCTGCACTGTGCACACAGCTAACAATTCGAGTTCGCCGGCCAGCGGGCCGCACCGTTCACAGGGACCCACGGCGGCTGGATCCGAGGTCCCTGGCACCCCACGAACCGCGTTCCTCAGCTCGCTGCTTGGCAGCCGTCACAGACGCTAATTACCCATCTGCACCAGCACCAGCTCTCGGCTCTCGCCCAGAGCCAGTCGTTAAAATGCAGATAGGTGTTTGTTTCCTCCTCCCGGGCTCCCGGGTTCAGCAGCGAGAGGCTGCGAACGGCTCCTCACAAGAGCCAGCAGCTCTGTGTGCCCACAGAGACACCGCAACCCCCGGGGTGTGCGGACACCCCGCGCCCCGGCCCCGGCGCTGACCCCCTCCCGGAACGGCGCGGATGAGTGAACGGGCAGGGGCTGCCGGGAGCCCGCGAGCCCAGCGGCTGGTTTCAGATTCCGCTCACCGCGCCCAGCCAGCGCTCACTTAGACTAATTACTTAAATGATTTGGAAGTGGATGAATATTCATGCCTCGCGCTTTTCACCAAGTGCCGCACAGCTGAGGCCCTGCCACCCGCCTCCCTTCCTCTGGTCTGGAGCAATGCCACCCGCGTAGCTGAACCGTGGAGCCGGCTGCAGAGGAGGAGGGTCACGGCAGAGACCAGGGCGGCGAGGTCCCGCCGGGGTCACCCGCCCCGGCCGGCGAGGACCCAGCCCCGGGGACCCTCTGCCCAGCGACGAGGTGGAGTCCATTCCTCCCCACTCTAAATGTTTACTCTGCCCCGGACGGTCACGGCCGAGCTTCCTCCTTGCTCCCCTGGCCCCCGCACACCTTTGGGGCAGGTGGACAGCACTCGGGGGTCACACCAGAGCCAGCTGCCCGGGGAGCAGCAGCCCTGAGACCGTCCAGGGCAGGCAGCCCGGCCTGTTGT
This sequence comes from Phyllostomus hastatus, assembly GCF_019186645.2. Taxonomy (NCBI): domain Eukaryota; kingdom Metazoa; phylum Chordata; class Mammalia; order Chiroptera; family Phyllostomidae; genus Phyllostomus; species Phyllostomus hastatus. Next base: position 45,789,420 of record NW_025334032.1, read on the forward strand.
CCCCACCGGTGGGGCCCTGGGCCGAGACCCTCGGGTGGGAGGACCCCCCAGTGGCAAAGGCCACGTGACCATCCAGGTCAGCCCACGGCCACTGGGTCGGCCCCGCTACCGTGACGACCTCAGAAACCAGCCCGCACCCTCAGGGAGCGCCGACCCCAGCAACGCACCAGCCCTGACTCCACCTCGCCGTCCCCTCACAGCCTGAGCCACGCTCGTTCTCGGACCCCACCTGCTGTGACAACAAGTCCCCGAGACCCAGACCGCACACGCACCACGCCCAGAACACGTCTGCAAACAGAAACAAGCAGACGGAAACCACTACACGGACCGGCCACCTTGTCACTAGTGACACGGCGCTGGGGACTTAGCAGAGGCTGCGAGTGCGAGGGTGAGAGTGTGTGTGACTGTGGGTGAGGGTGTCAGTGTGTGACTGTGGGTGTGAGGGTGTGTGACGGCCTGTGAGTGTGAAGTGTGCAGGGGGATGACAAGGAGAACCCAGGGGCAGGCAGGGCAGGACGCGCCGGTTCCTCGTGTGGCTGTGGCCGGGACAGTGGAAAGGTGTGACGATGAACAGGAACAGGGTCCCAGGGGTGCGGTGGACGCCGCGCAGTCGGAGAACTCGACCCGTCGCCACGCCCCCTTTGACCCTGGAAACGCCGGGGGCCCTCTGCTTTTCGCACTTTGACCCACAGCGAAGCCGAAGCCTTGACAGGCAAGGTGACGACTTGACCGTGGCCGCGCCTGCCTTCTGCAAACGACCTTGAAGGAAGGTGAGAGCTCCCACCGGCCGCCGTGAGCCGCGCCGCGGGCGGACAGCCTGTCGGGAGGAACTCCCAAATAAATTAACCGCATGTCCAGCGGGCTCCGGCCGCACCTCTCACCGTGGTCCACAGGGCGGGCGGCCGGGGCGGCCCCTGGCTCCCGAGGCTGACCAGTCTCCCGGCCAGCTTGCCTCCTCCTTTGTTCCCTGCCACCAGTCACTGCAGGCAGGACCCCGACCGGCTCCGCCATCCGGGACGTGTCAGCACGTAACGCGTTAACGCCCGGGCGCCCCGCTCGCACGGCGCTGCTGACCAGCAGAGGTTCCGCTGGGTTCTAATCCTGACCCACGGTCAGCGGCGGCAGCGGCCACGCCCGAGCTCCAGGCTGACCCGCGCGGCCTCTGCGCGGATGACAGGGCCGGTCTGCAAGGTCACCTCGCCCGAGCAAGGCTCGCCGGACCCCCGCTGACGTCCTCACGGCCAGGACACGTGTGTGTGTGTGTGTGTGTGCGTGTGTGTGCGTGCGAAACCAGCCAGCCCTCCTGGCACCACACGAGAGCAGCCACGCTCTGCCCCAGCACACTGCCCACCCTCCATCACGCCCCACGCGTGTGCGCCGCCCCGGGCCCCGCGCCCCCCCCGAGGGTCAGGCCCACACTCACCTTCCGGCTCCCCGCACAGTGTGCACTGCGACTCTGTGGAGAGAGGCAGAGAGAGGCGTTACTCGGGCGCCTGTCCGGCTCGTGCGTCCACAGCCCCCGCGCACGCAGCTCAGAGGGGGCTCGAGACTCGGCCAGGAAGCCGGTTCCCACCTCGCACCCGAGCTGAGTTACAAACACCCCCCGGGCAAACGTTTTTGACGTTACGCTTTCTTAGAATAACGATCTCTGTCTGTCAGATCATGTGCACACAGCACGGGGAGGAGACCCCCCAAAAATGGGGTCATCTCCCGGAGGGCGGGCCCCTGTAGGACAGGCTGCCCCGCTGGGTGGGTGTTCTAGGGACCCACCTGGATCAGTGCGCCAGCTGGTGTTGTTGTGAGAGGCTGCACTCTGCCCAGTGAATGTTTTTTAAGACTCAGCGCGTTCGCCTGTTTCACGTCGGGTGATTTACGAGCACACCTGCCCACACCGCGCTGAGTGGTCAGCAGTTTCTGGGCAAAAATGGCCGGACCCCCAACCCCACCTTCCTAGTCACCTGATCTCATCCGGAGAGGGCTGTTTTGTTTCCTCTGATGACAACAGTCCTCAGAGGGAAACGTTCTGCTGATGTGTCAGAGGTAAAACAAAAAGCGGCAGAACCACTAAAAGGCATAAAAATCTGCAAGGTCAAAAACTGTTCTGATCAGTGGAAAAAGTGTCTTGATGGGTGTACCGCATCAGATGAGAGTACTTTGAAGGCGCCTGAAGTTTAAACATGTAAAAGTAAATACAGAGCTTTTATAAATAAGTTCTGGGATTTTGGGGTCCCCCCTCATAAATACATTATCATACCCGTGTATGGCTCAACACACAAACTTCTTTGCTGAAACCAAAGTGGTCTATTATATCAAGTTCAACGTGCAAACCTTCCTTTGAAGACAAGTTTGCTATGTCTCCTTTCAAGCACAAACGATAGCAAGCAAAAGTGTAACTTCACGTTTCAGGAAAGACACAAAAACCAGCTGCGTCGCCCGAGTCCTCGATCAGCGGCCAGCCTGGCACCAGGCCCTGCCGAGTGGACGGGGCCGATTTGGGGTCATGGCACCACGCTCACGCGAGAAACGGCGCCACACTCACACCAGAGTCACACGCGCAGGGCGCTATGGCCCGCGCCCTCCCTGGGCAGGACTCAGACTCGCCGGGGGGAGACTCGGTCGGCCACTCCTCCCTCCCTGAGTAACCTCGGGGGCACGTGGCCCACCCCCCCCGGGCTCCGCAGAGGGGACAAGGACGTCGGCATGTGGGGAGGGCAGGGGGACTCGGGCCGTGGAGAAGGAGAAGCCAGGTCGGAGCCGCCGGCCCTCTGCACCGCCTCTGAAGCTGCGAGCACACACTTCCGCCCGTGGCAGCTGAGGGCTCGCGGGAGACAGGGCCCCTGGGCGCAGTCTCGGTGGACGGCAGGTTCTCACAGAAGCACCGGGGCGAAGACACTCGTCCGTCCGAGGCAGGGTGGACCACAGGCCGGCGAGGGGGCATGCCAGGTGGGGTGGGGAGTTACCCTGGGGGCACCTCGGGGAAACCGACCTCTGTGGCAGCAGCTGAGATTGGGGGGATCTTATTCGGGGCCCACGCTGGTGTCTGCGGAGCAGCCGGTGTCGGCCATCCCTCCGGCAGGGGGTCTCGTGGTGGGTGGGGAGAGGCCAGGGCTGAGGGACCGGAAATTTGCAGCCCGCCCGCAGGTCTGTGGCGGTGGGGTGGGCCCCACTCTGGGGGGGTTGGAAGGGTCCCGCCTGTCACCTCCACTGAAGGTAAAGCCCCCACCCCCCGCCCGTCCGCTGCGTCTGGCTGCAGGGGGCACACGGATGTGCCTGTGGGAGGGGCCCCAGCCCAGAAGACACAAGTGTGGGATCTGGCCCTGCACGCCTGCCCCGGGGGTGGGGGAGGGGCGGAACCCGGGACCCGCCCAGGGAACAGCAGGGTCTGTCGGGCTGCAGCCGCCTGCGTGGACGGTGGAGGCCGAAACCCCAGAGCAGACGGCGCTCCGAGGCCACCAGACCTTTTCTACCAGAGACTGCAGGCTCTCCCTGGCCCCAGGGCAGCTGCCGGCCAGACTCCCAGCGAGAAGCCACCGTCCCGAAACCAGAGGTGGCTGAACGGAGACGGCCGAGCCCTGGACGGAGCCCGCCTGCCGGAGGGAGGGAGCGTCTTACAAGGAGCAGCCGAGGTCGGAGCACAGCTACCGCCTGTCTTACAGACGCGCTCTACCGCCCAGGGACCCGGGTCTCGGTGTCTTCTCTTCTGCTCCGGCTCCTCTCTAGGTCCCAGGGGGCCCAGGTGGCTCTGCGGCCCCTAACCGCCCCCTCCCTGCCCCATCACCTCCACTGTCGGGAGTCCGTGGGAACAGCCCCTCCCTCGGAACCCCACGCCCGCCAACTCGCCCACATGCCCGGCCCCGGCTCAGTCCCCCCGGACCCCGAGCTCCGCCAGCCAACTGGATGAACTAATTAGTGCTTCCGCGTTAATTAATTTCTGTTGTTTGTGTAAGCTAGGGGATTTCTGTTCTTGCGATGGTCCCTTTAGGTGAGCTTATCTGCAAACAAATTAAATCCCGTTTTACCAAATTATGCTGAAACGTCAGTCAAAGCGAGGCCTAGCAGCCCATCTCTCCCGGCAGACCCCGGCCCCGAGGTCAGCCCACCACGAGGAAATCTGTGAAGTGGAGATAGAGCCCCTACTGGACGCGGGTTGTCCTGCCGCAGCCACGGGAGGGCCGGCTGGAGCGGCCGTGGGAGCGGCAGGCGGGACAGCTGGGCTGTCTGTGTACGCTGGGGAGCGAGGGTCCCCCCCATCCCCGGTTTCGGCGGCGCCAGACTGGGAGGTGGGGTGGGGTGGGGACCTGGCCTCTGGGAGTGCCTCCAGAATCCATCCCTTTCCCTGCATTGACATGGTTTTTGTGCAGGTTGAAATCAAACGCGCTTCCTGTCTGAAAAGTTGCCACGGCACGAACTCTTCCTGTGCGAGGCCGTGGCGACCGTCCCGCCTGCCTCGGGTCCTGCGCGTGTCTCGGGGGCGGGGGCAGCGCGTCGGTTTCCGAGGAGAGAGATGGCCGGGACTCGGCCGGGGCTGCTGGTTTGTCGCCCCCGCGGTCTCCCCGGGGATGCCGCCATCGCGCCCGCAGACACGGGGCGAGCCCCTTGCACCCCGTGTTCTCGCGGTTCCTGCCACGGAATTGGACGGTTTTCAGAGTGCGCATGTCTGTGTGTCCCCGGTGACCTGTTTCATTGCTGGGTTGCTCACTGGCCGGTAGTTAAACGCAACCCGTTTCTGTCTATTGGTTTTATGTCCCTCGGCCTCGCAGAGCTCAGTCATTCTTCCCAAGCGCCTTAGTGGGCTCCTTAGGGCTTCCCAGACGGCTGCGGGTCGCCTGGAAACAGGCGCCGTCTGGCTCTGTCTTCCTGCCCGAGGGCCCAGCTGGAACTCCCGTCAGGGTGGAGTCCATGAAGGGCGAGCGGCGGCCAGGGCAACCCCCCCCCCCCCACGGAGCCGTCCCCGAGTCCTGTTAGCAGGTCGAGGGTCTGTGCCCCTCCCTCCCCCCCGCCTACTGTGTTGGGTGTTCTCACTGAGACGGCATTGAACTTGGTCGTGTCCTTTCTCTGCCCCCGCGGAGCTGCTCCTGCCGTTTCCGCCCTTTTGTTCCACTGGGGGGTGCGCTGCCTGGGTCGGCCGTCCGAGGTCAGGCCGGCCTCGAGTTCCTGGAGGGGCCCCAGCTGACCTGGCCGAGGGACCCAGCCCCCTCGTGCAGGTGGAGGGGCTCTGGGGCCGCCTTCCCAAGGGACCCCGGTCCGCAGCCTGTCTTCCTGCGACGCCAGGGCCACGGGGCTGAGACCGGAGCAGCGCTGGGTCAGCGAGGGCGGGCGGCCCCCTCCCCCTCCGACCTCGGGAGAATGGGTGTGTGAGGGGCTGGCGTCCACTCTTCTCCAGGGTTTGGGGGAGCTCACCCGGGAGCTGCCGGCCCAGGGTGGCTTTGTGGGTCGTTCCTCCTTCCCGTCGGTATACCCTCGCTCCTCCTCACACACCCGCTCAGAGCTCCTGCGTCTTGAGTCGGCGTCAGCAGGCTTGTCCGTCCGGGCGCTTGTCCGTCAGGTAAGCTGCCTAACGTGCTGGCTCACGCTGCCCCCGCAGGCCCTTAACCTGCTTCCCAATCGAGGTCAAGTCCGCACAGTGGAGAAGAAGCCGTTTTAAGTGCAGACCAAGAGGCCCCGAACACACTCACAGTGCTGTGCAGCCGCCACCGCCGTCTGGTTCCGGAACATTCTGTCCCGCCCAGAGCAAACCCCTGCTGCTGGGATGCTGCCCCCCCACATCCCCCCGGCCTGTCCCCTTCGTCACGGGAACCTCCTTGTGTGCACGGACTTCCCGGTGCGGGAAACGCCGTGTAGGTGGCGCCGCACAAGGGGCCGACTTCCGTGCCCGGCGTTGTCACTCAGCAGCAAACATCCCTTCCTCGTCCGCGTCACGGCTGCAGACAGTCCCTCGCACGCGTGCGGCAGAGCGCGTTTGTCCGTGTGTCCGGCCGTGAACCTCTGGGCCGTTCGTCCCTTTCATTCTTACGGGTTCAGACGCAGGAGTGGAATTTCTGGTTCAGACGCTAATTTGATTGTGTGTGTGTGTGGACAAAGTGTTTCCCATCACGACGAAGCCGTCTGGCGTTGCCAACGGCGATGCAGGAGGATTTCAATTTGTCCCCGTCCGTAGCAACACCCGCCAGTCCCCAGCTGTCCAGTCCCTGGTCTTTAAACGCAGTCGCCCCGGACGGGGGGTGGGGGCGGCGTGCCAGCTCTCAGGGTCTGGCCTTGCATTTCCCAGGCGTCCCGTGACAGCGAACGCCTCCCCAGGTGCTCGCCGGGCGTCTGTGCATCTTTGGGAAGGTGTCTACTGAAGCCCTGTGTCCACCTTTAAATAAGTTGTGATTCCTGTTGTTGAACCGGAAGAGTCCCTCATGCAACCTCAGAGTGCCAAGTGCAGTTCTCCTTACGGCTCTGAGATCAGAAGTCCAGTCCCTCCTTTCCTTCTGAAGTTCAGTAAGTGGATTCCTCCCTGTTCTTTCCTTTAGCGGCGAGCTAAAGGCTTGACAATCTGGTTGATTTTTTTTTTAAATCAGGTTTTGGTTTCATGGATACTTTTATTTTCTGTATTCCCTATTTCATTCATTTCTGCTCTAAGCATGCACAGAGTTGTTTCGAGGGTAAAATGGGAAATAAAACCCGGAACGGGGAAGGCCTTTGAAAACGAACCTGCGTGTGAGTAGCTGCTAATTCAGTCGCTGTTCGTCGGCTCGTGTCTGCCTGCCGCTGGCTCCGCTCTGGGTGGTGGGCTCGGCCGGGAAGCGTGGCTCGTGGCCGTGGCCGTGGCCCTTGCACACACGAGCGGGGCTGAGGGACCTCGTGGGGCGGACAGTGCCCTGCTCACCTTCCCGCTGCGCCTTCCTGCCCCATCGTAAGGGTGCCGCTGCGGGTGCCAGGTCAGTGCAGGGGAAGAGGCACGAGTTTTTATTACCCGTCGTTTTGTGCGCGGATTCCCTGGGGCTGTGAGCGTCCTCATCACCCTGCCGGTCACCCCCCGCCCCCGCTGGTCCCTGCACCACCGGCCCCGGAAGCACCACTGGGGTGACTGGTCGGCTCAGACCGGCCTGCCTGGCGGTTCGTGTTTAGGGGACACAGACAAAAGGAGCCGCCGGGGCTGAGGACGAGGCCGCGGGGTTGAGGAGACGGCCTGCGTGTTCCTGTCGGCAAGGACGGCCCCTGCGGCTGCTCGTCTGTCCGACGCCCGCGCTGCGCACCGGAGCGCGCACCCTGCAGCTGGGGCCCCAGGAGACGTTCCCCTCCTTCGGTCCCTGTTCCTCCTGGACTTCTGGGGGCAAGCTCCCTGTCCTTGCTCCCCTGGGGAGTCTGGGGAGTCCGGCAGACGGGCTGCTACCGCCGCCGTCCCGGCTGGAGCCCCGCACGGGTTTCACCGAATCGCACTTGTGAACGCCGTCAGCCTGCCAGGGAGACCGTCTGCGAACACTGTTTTAGGTTGGATTTCTCCCCCCCCCCGCCCCCCGCGAGGCTGGCACACAGGAGGAAGCAAAGCCCAGCAGCAGTTCCGGCCACTTTTGCTCAGGCAGCCCCTCCCGCGCGATGCCTCTTCCATCGACAGCTCCAAGTTCGTCGTCTTGCAGAGGAAGGAGGAGCGTCGCCCTCCCCAAGCGCTCGAGTCCTTGTCTCCGCCATCACCCCCCCGCACACCCTGAGGGCGGAGCTGCTGGTTGGACGCGGGCAGCCTCTCCTCCTGTCTCAGCGGGAAGCCGTGCTCGGAGCCTGTGCCGGCAGGGCCCCTGCTCACCCCGGGGGCCGTTTGCTTCAGCGGGGACAGTACAACGGGGAAGTCGCCCCAGTTATGTCCCTACTGTGTGCTCCGCACCGTCCACTTTACACCCGATTCAGGGCAGTGCGAGCTTGGTGGGGGGGAGATGGGATGGTTTGGTCCAATCGTGAGTGGGGACCATCGGGTGACGAGGTGCCACTTAGGGAGGAGTTTATTTTTTAACGTATCGGTGGCTCCACAACAATCGGAACGGAAGCCCAATTCACACGACGCGTCTCTCTGGAGGCAGAGACATGGCGGCTCGCGGCCCCTGCGCGGCATCTGGGGACCCGGACGTCTTCCCGGAACACCTGCACCCTCGTCCAGCGTGGCTGTGCCCACGCCAGCCCCCCCCCCAAGACGCCACAGACCACGCACGCCCTTTAGAGAGAGCAGAGCGGAGGGGACGCCTCGCACAAGACACGGAGGCGGGCCTGCGGGACGAAGCCACGCCGCAGGCAGCCAGGCCGCTGCCACCGGGAGCAGGTCCCCCGGGCGCAGGCACGCGGGCTGCTCACAGGGTCCTGCCCGTCTCTGTCCTCCCGCCAGGGACTGCGCCTCTCAGGGCGGTTCCTCGGACGTGAACTCCCTGCCACCCACAGACTCTCCATCCTCATTCCCAGGAGACGGTGTGGTTTTCCTTCCCCTTCCCGCACCGAGGGAACGAGTGGCTCCCCCCCTCCCCCGCCCGCCCGTGTGTTGCCGGAGCCTCAGGTCCTTCCCGGGCGGCGGTGGCGGGGGTGGCGGCGGCTGCAGGTTTCACTCCGCTTTGCTCTTCCTGACGACGTCCGCGAGCCTGAGCGACAAGTGGGCAGCAGCAACAGCAGCAGATGGTTTGCGGTTCGCGAGAGAATATTATTTGTAATCCAAGGCTAATTAGGAAGTCTCGATAGCAGCAAGAGCAGCGACTGCGTTCCCTCGGCCTCGTGGGCTCGTGGCGCGCCGCCTGTGCGGGTGCCGACGTGCTCCCGGGCGCCAGACACCCGCCGTGCCGTCGTTCCCGAGCTCCCCTCGCCGGCGGGTGAGGGGTCCAGGGAAAAGTGTCTCCGTCCTGAGAGCAACAACGACGCACCAACAAGCAGCACACCTCACAGGAAACGGTTACCATCTCGACGAGGAACACTCAGACTTCACGCTGTTTCAGGTAAGGGGTTCCGTGGATTAACAGACGTGAGAACTCTGGGAGAAAAGAGTCGATACCACGCGTGTGGTCATTCTTCCCGAATGTTGCAATTTTAAGAGCCTTAAACCAATCGAATCCCCTGCTACAGGATGAAGGTAAGTCTTGACAAAATGATGCGGGAAAAATAAGGGTGTAAGAAAGTTTCTTAAGGCAAATGCCATCAGGTAGGTCACCAGCTGCAGCCAACTGTCCTTGGAAACCCAGATCTAAGTCACCACCTCCAGGCAGCCCTCCCTGATGGCACACTTTTGCCTAACTCAGGCCATAGTGTGTTTATACGTGGGTGAGGACGGCAGGTGAGGACGGCGGGTGCGTCGAGTTCTGTCTTCGGAGCCGAAGCGGCGCGTCCAGGCGCTCTCCCCGCCCAGAGCTGGTGCAGCCGGAGTCCCGTCCCTTCCTCCCCTGACAGGGTGACGGTGCCCGGAGGAGAGTGGCCCCCGACTTCCACGAGACTCGTCACTGAGACAAAGCTCCGGCGAGTCTGCGTGTTCTTGTAGCCGTTGGACACACAGTCCACCCCGTCTCATTTGTGAGAAAACGGCCGGACCGCCCGGGGTCACTTGGGGTCACTCGTGGGGCTGTCACGCGGGGCCCCGGAGCCTTGAGACTGCGGGCGGTCGCCGCAACACGGCCCCTGCGATGTCTAACATGCAACATGCATGTTCACTGCGCTGCAGGCTTCTGCGTGGCTTTGGGCCGACTCAGATACGAGTCAACGCCCTGGCTGGAGGGCCGCCTGTCGGGCAGGAGGAAGAGGAGCGCCCTGTGTCACCCGGCCCGTCCTCCCAACGCCGCTCCTCTGAGGCCAGCCTGGGGCCTGAGTCCGCAGGAAGGGAGGAGCTCAGCAACGCTCGCTCTCAACAGACCCAAGTTCTGCGCCTCAGCGCAGAGAGCGCCGGGGGCCCTTCGGCGACACTGGGTGACACATCAGGAGGGGGAGGGCGGGAGGTGCCTCTCCCCCTGCTCTTCACTACGGGACAGACCAGGCCCCCTGAGGGCCAGCCCGGAGCCCGGCCACTCACGGGGCCCGGTGCCCAGGAATCGGGCGGCTGGGCAGCCCCGGCTCCCAGGGACGCAGCGCCGAGAACCAGAAACGCATCGCACACCCTGGGCTGGGAGGGCGTGGACCGGCAGGGACCTCACCACGCACGCCCCGCTGGTGGGACGCAGCCGGGCAGCCGCCCGGGGACGGTCTGGGGTCTCTCACGGAACTGGCCCTGCTCTGGGCCTCGATCAGCACCCACACTGTCGGACGCGACTCCAGGGAGTCGGGGAGCCCGGAAACCCACACGGGTGTGCGCAGCAGCTGCACCCGGAGCGGTCGCAGCTCGGACACAACCAGACGTCCGTCAGTGGGTGCCGGACAGACAAACCGCGGTCCCTCCAGACAGCGGGACGGTGTCGGCACTGAGAACAGGGCAGCTCTGGAGCCGGGGAGAGACGTGGGGGAACCTGACACGCGTGTGACCGAGTGAAGGAGCCGGTCTGGAAAGGCCACACGCTTTCAGTGTGAGCCCAGCCCCGGGACGTCCCGGAGAAGGCGAGACTGTGGGGACGGGGACAGATCGGGGGTTCTCATGGGGGTGGGGGGAGGGGTGCACAGGGGAGCCCAGAGGGTCTGGGGCAGCGAGTCTGCTCTGTGAGACGCTGTGATGGTGGACACATGTCCTTGTGCATTTGCCCAAACCCACAGAATGTGCAGCACCCAGGGTGACCGGATGTCACCCAAGGACGCTGGTGACGCTGACGTGTCAGTGCAGGTTCGTCAGTTGTGACAACTGTCCCACCAGGTGGGGACACTGATGCGGGGGAGGCTGTGCCTGGGGGGGGGGGCATATGTGGGAAATCTCTGTGCGTTCCCCTCAGTTTTGCGGTGAATCCAACGCTGCTGTAAACATAAAGTCTTCCCTTGAAAAGTGCACCAACTGTCTAAGACCAGGAGACACGTCAGAAACCATCTCCTCCACCCCTCCTCCGGAGCCCCGTGGGGGGACATGCCCCCCCACAGGTGGAGCTGGGACTCTGACCCCCCCTCCGAGGAGGCTGAGGGGGCCGGCAGAGCAGGGCCCTGGGGGGTGGGGGGAGGGAGGAAGGCCTTCCGGGGTGCGGGGGCCGGCGTGCGCACTCGGAGAAGCAGCTGTGGCCGCTGCCGGTCCTCGCAGGCCCCACGCCCGAGGCGGAGGGCGCCCAGGCTCTCACTCGCCGTCCCTGCTCGCTGGGGAGGGGAGGCCGGGAAGGGGTCTGCGGGGGAGCATCTATTCGCTGCTGGAGCCCACAGCCGATCGCCCTTCGAGGGCCAGAAAAAGCAGCGCGAGCAGGAAACAAATCAGCAGCAGCAGGTCCGGGCCGCCCGAAGCCCCGTCCCGCACAGCCTGGAGACGGGTCACAGAAATAGCCGCTGCGCCCATCAGCCTGCCCAGCTCCCGAGTTCCCGTGTCTCAGAGAGGACGCAGGTCCCAAGGTCAAGGATTGTTCCGGGCGCTCACGGCCGCGGGAGGGGGTGGCTGAAGGCCGCGGCAGGGCGGACCGAGGACGAGCCGACCGTCCCAGCCACGCGGTCCCCACGGGAGCGGCGGCCGGCGGAGGGGTGGTGATGAACGAGCGTCCGCCCGGTGGGGACGGAGACGCCATGAATCACCGCGAGCAGCTGCGAGTGACGAGTGACCGTCCTTGAGCGAGGAGGCGCTGAGGGGCCCCACAAGCTCCGAGCGGGGGCTCCGAGGGGCGGCCCGCGGCTGGGGCCGCTGATGGCAGGAGGACAAACAGGACTCTGCACCGAGACCCCCAGGCTGGGCAGGTCACCCAGGAGGGCCCCCCAGCGCACCCACGGGCCACCGACGGCCCCGGGTGCTCGCTCGTCCCACAGCCCGGCCCCCGTGGGCCCCTCCAGCGACGCCCACTCACCAGGCCACGGTCTCTGACCCCTGCACCCCCCCACGGCATTTCCGTGGAGCGGTTACGTGTGCACTCGCGACCACAGAAGTGCCCCGGTCACGGAACTTCCGAAGCCTCCCTGTCTCCTCCGCGCCCGTCCAAATCCAGCAAAATCTCACGTTTCCACGGGTCTCCGCCCCCGGGAGAGTCTGCACCAGGGGCCCGACCTGCCGGGCAGCGGTTACAGAGCCAGGGAACCCAGGGTGGCGGGGGGGACCCGGGGGGCCTCGGAACACAGCTCTGCCTCGCTAGTGACAGGACCCCGCTCAGGCCCCGAAACCAGTTCTGAATCCGGGAACGGGGTGGCCCGACGCCGCGGGCCGCCTGCACGGGAGGGAGACCGTCTCACTGAGCCACGGGGAGTCGGGGGCCGCAGGCGACGGAGGTGATGCGTCCTCTCACACGCCTGCCCAGAACGGCGAGGTCGGACGTGGCGGTCGCCGCTGCGCCCCCTGCTGGGGACAGGCAGGGCATGCGGGTGTGCCCCGGACCCCAGCAGAGGCTGCGAGTGTGGACGCGGCGGCTCACTCGCCGCCGCTCCTCGCACACCCAGAGCCCGCGGCAGCCGCCCTCTAGAGCCGGAGGTGCACCCACCTGCCCGGGGGCGACCCTCGGCCGCGCCGGGAGGAAACGACACCTAGCTGCTCATGTGTGACTGCTCACATAACTGCTCCCACATAGCTGCTCATGTGTGACCGCTCATGTGTGACCGCTCCCACATAGCTGATCATGTATGACCGCTCACATAGCTGCTCATGTGTGACCACTCCCACACAGCTGCTCGTGTATGACCACTCACATGACCGCTCCCACACAGCTGCCCATGTATGACCGCTCACATAACCGCTCCCACACAGCTGCTTGTGTATGTTGGATGCTTTTTGTTGTACTCTTGCAGCCGCTGGGAACACCCTGAAAGGTGTGTTACAGACACCAAGTAGTTTTACTGTGGAGTAAAAAAACTACACTACTTTCATAAAAGCATTTCAAATCTGTGCAAGTACCTACCAACACAGGAATTGGAACTGGACCCGTGTTTTAAAAACACGACGGCCCCTTGGCCGGGCGGCTTCTCGGGATGGGGCGCCGCCCCACGCACGCAAAGGTGGCAGGTTGGACCCCCGCCCGGGGCGCCCGCAGGAGCCGCCCAGCCGACTGTCTCTCTTCCCCTCTCCCCTGCTTCCTCCCCCTCCAAAGTCGGCGAACATCCCCGCGTGAGGACGTTGAAAACTGTGGTCGCAGGACACAGACACACGGGCTTGTTCAGAACCAGGAGGTCGATCTGGTTCTGCAGGACCATGTCTACTGCACCCTCCTGGACCCAAAAGGGAGCTGATGTGTGGATTCTCAGCTCTGACGACACCACGTGAACGCAGAGGAAGTCAGCGGCCGGGGGGGTTCCGCCAGGCCTCCCGCCCGTCACACACACAGCAGCAGTGTCACCTCAAGGACCCGCCGGCGCCTGGATTTCAGGGACCGAGACCGGCCGTCCGTCCGGGTGGGTGAGGGCCGGAGGGAGCCATGCAGGTGTGCCGCTGCCAAGGCCGCACCTGGGCCAGGGAGCTGCCTCCAATTCTCAGCAGCTTACGAGCTGGCGTTGAGCACAGCCAGTCCCCAAAACTGAATTTTGTAAATGCACAACAAATGAGTCACATTAAGAACAAGGGTGCCCGACACTCGAGTTCACCACCAACACGCTTACGTTCACGTCTGCCCGAGCCCCGGAGGGTGCTGGCTGAGCCCCCTGCCACGCTGACGTGGCTCGGGGGCCGTGGTGCCGGCTCTCCAGGCCTGAGCGCTCCGTGGCTGTGGGCCACGTAGGGAAACCGGCCAAGTCCAGCCGTCCCCCATGGGGCCACCACGGCCTGTCCCGCGGGCCCTGGTCTGTGCGTCTCTGAAGGGCAGGGAACACAGCGGACACCAGGACACTCCTGAGTGGGAAGCAGGGCATCATGTGCCGCTGCTCCAGCCGGGAAATTAATCCCCAGCCGGACGTCCTGCTGGCCGCCCCCGGGGCCCCGTGGGGTTTGGGGACAGAGCCAGCTGCCTCCCGGCTGTCGGGCCGGGTCTGTGCCGGCTGCCGCATCTGCCGCAGATGCTGCCACCGGCCGCCCCGCACCGCGGTTGCCTAGCAACCTGCCCACACTGCGCCCGCGATCGCTGCCTTCAGTGCCCTCCTGCCACGGAAGCTTCTTGGAAAGCTCTGCCGCCCGAGTTCGGGAGGAATGTCCCGAGGCCGCTGAGAGACCACGGGCGCTGGGAGGCGGCCCCTCCCTCGCCGTCTGCCCCTGGGGGAGCCCGGCCGCCCCTGGGACCCGACGCCCTGAGCCTCCCAGAGCCAGCGAGGTGGGACCTCCAGGAGATGCCCAGGGCCGGGAACAAACGGGGCTGGAGGGGGACGGGGCGTGCACACGCTCACGCACACACAGGTCATACACACGCATGCTCACGCGCACACACACACGCACACACACACGGGCAGCTGTCTGGGACCCGTCTGACAGGCCAGCGGGTGCCAGCTGGGCAGGGGACACACTGGCCCCCGGGGACTCTGCGGGGCAGGCTCGGGGAGGCCCCCCAGGTGTCAGACCGGAGCTGAGGTGCCCTGCCCAGGGGGCATGGGGCCCTGAGGGCGGAGAGACTGGGGGTCATGCCAAGGACCCAAATCTCCCCCAAGACTAGGAGAGGCCGTCGACGAGCTTACAGCCAAGGGCCCCCGGGGGCGGCGTCTCGAGGACACTCCGCTGCTGTCCTTCCTCCCTCATACTGGACGCCACTTGGACGGCTGAGGGAGGTCGGCGAGTTTGCCCTGAACACACCGAGGATGCCTGCCCTGCCCGTCCCTGCTGCACGACACAGAGACCGAGCCGCAGGCCTTCCAAGCTCGTGGGATGGGGGAGACCAGTTTCCGGAGCAACGTGGCATGGGGGGCTCTCGGGGGACGGACAGACGGACAGACAGAGGAAGACCCCGGTCTCCTCCACAGAGACGCCTCCAGACGGAGAACAGCACAGGCGCCACAGGGGTAGGTGCTGCGGTCACAGGTGTTCAGCCCACCCTGCTCCCCGGCTCACACCCGGGGTGCTGCGTGGTGTGCCCCCTGCCCCCGCCCCAGGCCCCGCCCCCCACCCCCTGGGGCAGACCAGCCCCACCGGGTCTCCAGGGTTGGCTCTCCCTGTGGGAGAGCACACAGCCCTTTGGGGGGGGCGTCACCCCCTGGAAGCCTCAGGGAATGAAGCAAATGGAGAGAAAACTGACAGGAGGTGAAGGGAGGACTGTGCCAGGGAGGCAGGGATTCAGGGCGAACTCCCGGCGAGAGCCTGTGACGCGCTGGCCCGGGGGTGTCACCCGGCTCTGCACCGAGGGCCCCCGGGGCTCTGACGGGATCAGCAGCAGAGCACAGCGGGAACTCCGGATCAGCCCTGAGGCCGACCGGACGCGGGCGGTGGTGGTGGACACGGCCCTGACGGCGAGGCGGGCGGTCATCCCGGCCTCCCCGCGGCCGACCGGTGCCCAAGGCGGGCAGGACGAGCGATCGGGCCGGTGCCTCCGGCGCCGCCGGGTCCACGGACCCACGTCACCCACCACCCGCCACGGACTTGCTCACACAGCGGCCCGCATCCAAACCTGAAACACCAAGGTCGCAGCGCCAGGACTGAAGGTCGGGCTTCCGCTCAGCCAGACATTTCCGAACAACGGCAACGACGGGTGCGATTCCACGGCGCGGGGTCCCCGAGGCCGAAGCACGACGGGCCGTTCCCACTGAAGAAAGAAAGGGAATCGGTTCTGAAGACGGCAGAAGGGACCCCGCCCCCCACTGCGCGCCAGGCAGCACACGCAGGTGCGTCCGTCTGTCTGTCCATCCGGGGCCGCAGGACGGGGGCCTGCACCCGCACGGGGTCGGCACAGCCCGGAGTCCAGGGTTGGGGCCCGGAAATCGCAGAAACTCACGCCCAGTGTGAAAGGCACGGCCAAGGGAACGGCGGCAGAGGGCTCAGCCTGCAGCCGCCGTCCTCATCGGGGACACAGCCCACCAACCCCCCCCGCCCCCCCCCGCCCCCAGGCAGCGCGAGCGACACCCGCCAGAGGCACGTTTGCCCACGACAGAGCTCCGGGGCGTCGTCATTTGTTCTCACGTCCTTACACTCCAACCGATCAAAGTGGCAGGTGTGACTCACTTTGAATGCAAGTCACTTGCATGTAAAACGGCTCTTGTTCCACAGGAAAGCAAAGAAAGTTCATCAGAAAAAGAAACTGACTAAAATACTCCATTAGCCACGTTTTTTTTTTAATTTCTCGTTGTTGCTCCCTGGCTGGTTTCTTTCCTTTTTCCTTTCTTCTGCTTCCTTGGCATCTTTAAAAACTGGAACCTAGGACGAGGGGCGCCCCAGGGCCGCTGTGCCGAGGGAGACGCCAGAGGCTCTCACGAGCGACCGTGCGGCCGATGCCGGTGAGGACGGACCCGCGGTGGCCACTGCCCGACGTGAGTGGGTCAGGTCAGCGCCAGGCACCCTGCACGCCACACCCTGCCCCGCGTCAGCCCCGCCCCCTCGGGGCCGGGGAGAACGGAGGGTGGACCCCAGCGCCCACTGGACACACGCCGGCGGGATCCACGTTTCCCGGGGACCCTGAGTCACCGAGATGGGTCTGAACCACACCGCGCTGTTCCTGGACAAGGGTGGCCGCAGACGGGCACCCCGAGCAGAGCGGCCGGTGCCGAGACCACGCGATCAGCCCGGCAGCTCCAGGCTGGCCCTCGAGGGGACGGACGGGTCCTCGTTCGACCACGCTACAGGACGCCCGGCTCCCGGCTTGCACCCACTGTCGCCCGGTCGGTTCACGCTGAAGCAGGAAAGGAGAAGAAAACCAGGTGGGCGAGTTCCACGGGAAGGAGGTCCGTCAGCCGTCACGACAGCCTTCGGGACCCTGAGGCGGAGGGAGGGTCTGGGTCGCAGTCCACGCCCGTGAGAGCGGCAGTGGCCAGCACCCGGGCTGACAGTCCGTGATGGGGAGGACACCGGCACCTGCCTGTCCACAGCGCGACCAAGCGGTGCTCACCACTCCGGGGACGGACGGGCTCTGACTGGGACGCAGCCGCACCAGAAGCCTCCTTCTCCCTCCGTAGGGAGGTGGCGATTCCCTGGACGTGCTGTGAGTCAGGACTGACCACCGACCGTCTGCCTGCCTGCCTGTCCGCGAGGGGCCTGAGCGCGGGGGCCCCTCCCCGCAGACGCCGGGGCAGCGGCGTGGGGACAACCTGGAGGGAGAAGGCGTTTCCCACACACGACGCCGTCCACAGCAAACCACCCCCTTTCTGTAAAAGCAGCTTAATAATGAGTCAAGGAGGCGCGTCTCACTCTAAGTTCCCTTAAACGGCTCGAGTGTTTGTAAAAGCCGAATGCACGGCCAAGGAGAGCGTCTGAGTGGGCAGGCTGCCACGGCTGGAAAGGGGCTGACCCGCTGGAGATGTCGTTTCAAAAGCAAGCGGAGAGCGGGGGCTGGCCGTCTCGGGGGACGCAGCCGGAGCCGCCGTGGCCTGGGCTTGCTCCGCCGGGCTCGGGGCAGCCCCGGGCACGAGCACCCCGGGCACGTGCACCCCTGGGGGGGACGCTGCTCTGTCCTGCGTGGCAGGCGTCCACCCTCCCCGCTCCGGGGGCCCCCGCAGGCTCTGTTTGATTGGCCACCACCTCACTCACTGCTCTGCATCCCACACGTCACTGAAACGGCGGTGTCCGGGGGAAGGACGCAGGAGACGCTGCCCCGTGTGTGAGCAGACGTTCAGACTCTCCGACTCTCGCCCACCCCCGCCCCAGACGTGCCACTCTGGCCCGGGAAACGGCGGAGAGAGCACTCCCCGGCCCCCACCCCCGCCTGAGACAGGGCTCCCAAGGGAAGCTGCGGTCCCCCCCCACACCAGCCAGGGGAGGGGCCGGACGTCGGCCCAGCCCAGCCTGGCCACACACAACTCACAGGCGTTGGAAACAGCTCCTACAGAAGAAAAAGACCCAAGTCCAACTGGAAACAGACCTCGAGAACACCAGAAACGGCAGTGTCGATACCAGACGAAGACTCCTTAAGAAATAAAGTCACGAGCGCTCCCGTGGCAGAGTGAACGCAGGTCTGCACATAGAATGCTCGGAAGAAGCGGAAACGGCCAGCAAACGTCGGAACACACACGGCGCCCCCCCTGCCCCCTCCCCGAAACAACGGGCTGCAGGCAGGCGGACACGAGACGCCCACGTGAGCCTTCGATTCGGGGAAGATCAGAAATGAACGGTGACCCATCATGATCCCGGAAACTTCGTAACATCTGACTTATAATTTTACCTCTGCTCATTTATTCTAACGAAATGCCCAGAAATGAAGACAAAGGTTTGTGTAAAAAGAGGCTTACAGCCACTGCAGTAACAGTAGGTTTTAAAAACTAGAGCAGCCTGCCCTGGCCGGGTGGCCCGGTGGGTTGGGCATCGTCCCGCAAACGGAAAGGTCGTGGGTTCGATTCCCGATCGGGGCATGAGCCCAGGTGGCGGACTCGGTTCCTGGTTGGGGCGCGTGTGGGAGACAACCAGCTGGTGTCCCTTTCTCTCTGTTCCTCCCCCTTTGTCTCTAAAAAGCAATAAAACAAAAACAATAAAAACTAGAACCTAAGCGTTGGATCGTGCAGATACAGTTTAAATAAACAAAAACCCATCCATCGTGCGAGACAAGCCGGTCTGCTCCTGCGATGAGTCCAGAAACAGCAGAGAGACGCGGAGCGTTAGCCGCGGGGTGTCGGGTGCAGGAAGCAGGGCACAGGCCGGAGGGAGGACGTGCCACCTGCCGCAGGCGTGCGTGTGTGCACGTGTGTGCGTTACACACGCGCGTGCAAACATCGAGGAAACCAGGAGGAATCATGTCAGGTTGACAGATGATTACCTCAGAAAGTAACGTTACCCATTTCGGGGGGTTTATTTCATCTCTACTGTCGGTTTTACGTTTCCTTTCAGTCCCCTTACCTACGGTGTCATGTGTGTGTCATTTTTAAGCTGCGAAAACCGTGGCGCCCGCAGCACCCTCCCAGTAACACGCTGTACCCCGTCCGAGTCGACCACGACCCCCCACTCCCCACCCGACCCCCCTCCCTCCGCTTCTGCGGACGCTGCACGTTGGCAGCTCCACCGCCCTCCCCCTGACAGCCAGGCCCCTGGCCCCGGCCGTGCACCCGCCTGGGGTCTCCGGACAGGGAGGCGAGCCCCAGCCTCCTCCTGGGCTGAGGGCACAGCCCTCCCCGGGCAGAGCTTCTCCAGCCCCCCTCCCCCGCACAGGGCCGCGCAGAGGCGTCAGGGGCAACGGGGCGAACCTGAGACGACCGGACATCAGGGGGCGCCCCAGGCAGGGAGGCGGAAGGGGAAAGCCAGCAGCCCACCAGCCCCTGCCCTGAGAGAACATTCTGGAAGAGGAAGAGGGAGACGTGGTGTTCCCAGGCAAACAGAACGTGAGGCAGCAGCGTGCAGCCCCCACAGCCGCACGCAGGAGCCAGAGCCCCCGAACCCGGCACGTCTCCGGGGAGGAGGGGGGCTCCCAGACAGACGCAGGACGAGGAGCGGGGAGGGGAGGGGAGCACACGGGGTGGGGGGTGGATGCGAGTTACCAGCTGCGGCAACAATGGGGGGCTGGTGGGGGGGGACCGCCGTCCCGGGCTCACGGACACGGGCAGGACTTGAAGCCGTGACACGGGCTCACGTGAGCAGGAGGCGAGTGAGAGGTCGTCACGTGTTCTGCAAACACCGAACGAATACTCCGTCCCGTCGGCGGCTGTGAGGGTCCTGACGGAAGCTGCAGGAGCTGCCACAGGTCTGCGGGAGTTGGGAGGAGGGGACGGAGAACCAAAATGAACCGCGGCTCCCACAGCAGAAGGCAAGGAGGAGGAGGACAGACAGGACGGGGGGGCGGCGGCCGAGCCGACCTGCCTGCACCGGCGGACGACCTCCCACAGAGGCAGCCCGGCCGGGACAGACGCCGCAGCACGCGTGTGCGGGCGCGGCCGCAGACCAGAGCGGCGAAGGCGGCCGTGAGCGGTGCGAGGAGACCCGCTCTGCTGCACGCACTCGGAGAGGGCTGGCAGATGCGCGGGCAGACAGTGCGGACTGTGGGGCCGCAAATCCCGGGGGCGGGGGTTCCTGACGACGAAGGGATGCGTTTTCCAGGAACGCGGAAGGAGCTGAATTTACACGCCACTGTGTTACTTCAGAGTTTAGGAGGCACAAACTGACAAGCCGCTCAGAGACGATGAGGAAATCTAGATCGATTTGACAGAGCCATCAGAAAACGACAGCAAGCGTTTGAAGGACAAGGAGGAGAGGACCCGCGGCCTCGAGCTGCCGGTGGTGCAGAGCCCAGAACCCGAGAGGCCCCCAATGGCTGAGGACATCAGAGGGAGCCCCCACCCCCTGACACGACGGCGCGGAACCTGTGCTCAGGAACCAAACAGGTAACTAGGAAATGGCCGAGTAACTCACAGTTCAGGAACACACTACTTCCAAGAATCCCTTGTCAGGGGAGAAGTGGAATGAAAACAAGGAGGCACCTTGCAAAGGAAGTTCAGGGAAGGGTTGCCAAGACGAGACCTAGGAAACACCTGCAGCCTATGGGCGTCAGAGACCACCGATGAGGGACGTACGGCCACGTCACAGGAAGTCAGAGCGAAACAGAATGTAGAAACCAAGTGGAGAATAATCGAGGTAAAAGCAGAAAGTAGTTCAACAGAAAAAAAAAAAACGGTGTTGAGAAAAATCAACCACCAAAAAATTGGTTTTCTTTGAAGACTAATAACATTCATAAGCCCCTATTAACGTTGATTAAGAAGTGAAACTGAGCAGCTCTCAGAGCAGTCGGAAATGGAAAAAGAAAATTCGTCAGAGTCCACAGGCGTCAGAAGTTTTTAAAGGGCTGGGTGAACAGCAGCTTCACGTCACAGACTCCTCAGTTAATCGAAATGCAAAAATTCCCTCGACAAACACAACGTATAACTGCTACAAGAAGAAATAAAAATGATCAACAATCCTACATCTAGGAAAGAAACCAAATCTGGAATTGTAGATCTTTTCATAAAAGAATCACCAGAGGCAGATGGCTTCCTCAGAATCACTTCCAATGTTTTAGAGACTAAATAATACTAATTACATGAACTCTTTAGAGCAGAGAAAAAAAGAACACTCCTCAATTTGTTTTGAGGTTGGATTAACGTTAATTCCAAACCAAAGAGATTTTAAAAAGAGATTAGGCAATCTGTCGTAAGCGTACATGCAAAAGTACTAAGCCAAGTATCAGCCAACACCAGGCAACATTTCCAACGGATAAACAGCCCAAAACACCCTGTTTGCTTCATGGGTGTAGGTGCGGTTCATCGCTCAAACATGAACATGCACCAGGCAAAAAGGATACAGGAAAGTCACGTGACCCTTTTTGTGGGAAATGCATTTGATAAAGTTCAGCTTGTGGAGCACGTTGGAAGCCGATGAGAAGAGGAAAGGAAGCTGCTTGACCTGGGGGGGGGGGGCGCGCACATGGAGTCACGTTCACGTGGCGTGTTGCTCGCACAGAACATCTCTCCCCTCGGTGCGTGTCCAGCACACGCCACGGCATCGCTGGCTCCAGCCCACGCTGCACGTCCGACCCCCGGAGTCGTCTGTCTCTCAGCTGCAAAGCTGCCCCTTGACGGGCATCTCCGCGTTCCCCGGCCCCGGCCCCCGGTGAGCACGCGCGGCCGTCTGCCCCTGGGCGCCCAGGGGCTGTCCCAGGCCCCACGTGTCAGTGAGGGCGAGGCCGTCCCCTCCCTCTGCCCCACGCCTCTCCCTCAGCAGGCCCCGGGTCCCCTCGCGCCGTGACAGGCGGCCAGATGCCACTCCTCTCGTTGCGGCCCAGCAGCGCCCCGCTGTGCGTCTCCTCCGCCCGCCCACACTCTCACTCTGTGCGGCCAGCAGCCAGACGAAAGCTGTAAAGGGAACCCAAGAGAGCTCTCCGCGCGGAGGCACGGGAACCCTGGGGAGGGGACACTTCAACGGCTGCGCTGGGGAAAACGGCAGGTCTCCATCGAATCAAAGTGAACAGCGATGGAGCCGTTTCGCCGGGAGGCTCTTTGGCCGTAAGGGTCACAATCAAAGTTTTTAATGAAACAGAGTCTTTCCCGTCAGCGGATCCAAACCCTGCTTCCGACTGCTTGCCCTGAACCGCCCCGCTCTCCGCGGTGCGGCTGACGCAGGCGCCACTTTCCGACACCGGGACGCCGGCCGGAGGAGAGTCTGACGCGGGGACAGCAGCGGCTGCCCGGCGGTCACACACACGCCGCGGGTCTCAGGGCCGGGGGGCCGCACGCAGCCCCTTCCCCACCCACGGCCCCCCGCGGGCCGGGCGGGACGGGCTCGGTCCACAGCCGGGGTCTGACCGACCTGGACCCAGCGCCGCTCCGGGTAAGCGTGCTCCACTCAAGCGCACTCCAGGAGCTGAGGGCGCATTAGGTGCCACTCAACATCCCGTTCAAGAGTTTAAAAAAAAAAGGATTTGGGAGTTACATGTGAACACACGTTTCTCTCCGTCACTTCCACCAACAACACGCAGGGAGTCGTGGCCGCCTAGTTCAGCTCCCTGCTTTTGCAGGAACTCATCTTCATGTCGTCCAAGAACATGGTTCTGCCAGAAACGAGCGTGTTGCCAAGGAGGACCACCTCGTCAGCACTGACGGCCGAAGACCCTCATTTACTTGTCTGGGCGGCAGTGACCCCGACCTCTGACCCGAAGCACAGCACAGCCGAGTGTCTGGGCCGGGGGTTCCTGTTCTCCGTCCAACGTGGCTCATTCTGTGCCCGTCCGTCCGTCCGTCCGTCCGCACCCCAGCCGAGGGGACCCAGCGTTGAGACCGCCGCAGAGCAGCTGGACATTCCTCGTGCCTTTGTTCCCGAGGGGGCTTCCAAGCTGCGAACGGAAAAACACGCACTCCCAGGAGCGCCTGGGAGGGCTCACAGCAGTTCCTACGAATTCCAAAGGGAAAGGTCAGACCCAGCAGACACTCCCAGGCACGTGGGAAGAGCGTTAGACGGCTCAGTGCCAGGACGTGAGCGGCACGGAGAGTCTGGGTTACTTCTTCCTTTTCGCCTTCGAAGAAAGGGTCTCTCCCAAATGTCACAACAACAGTAGTTTCTGAAATGCACGTCAGCCCCTGCGGGGCTGGCCAGGAAACACCTGTCCCAGGTGGACACGCCTCTGGCGTGCTGACCTGGCCGCCTGGGCCGAGGCACAGGCGAGGGGCACCCACAGGCAGGGCCGGGCCGGCACCCGGCTCTCCTCGAGGTGCACGCACACCACCGCTCCGCGGCCACCGCGCCCGGTCGCACACGCTCAGACAAGGCAGCGAGGCCACGTCACGCGCACGAGACGCCCCCTGAACTAAGCTGGTGCCGCGCGCGCGGGCCGAGCGCAGAGCTCAGGCAGGCGGCCACGCTCCGGGGAGGCGGCAGCGTCCAGAACGCTCCCCGGAGACCAGGACCCCCAGCCGGGGAGAGGGAAGAAGCACACAGGCCGGGGCCGAGGCGCCAGGCCAGCACGGAAGGGACGTGGTGGCCGACGCCAGCGGGGGTCCCGGTCCGGTCCGCAGACCCCCAGCACGGCATCCCTGGGGTGGGCGCCTGGCGCTCAGAGCCCACCGCTCCGCGGCGTCTGCGGCTGGACTCCGCTCCTCCTGCCTCCTGAGTCAGCCCGTCCCCCCAGAGGGCCACACGGAAACCCACGCGAAGCAGCGACGGAAACCGGGAGACACGCTCAGCGCCGGGCGGACCGGACCGGACCGGACCACGCCAGGCCGCCGGAGCTCACCACGCACTGGGGGGGGCGGGGAGGGCGCACAGAACGCCGCGCATTCGGACGAACCCGGTGGAGCTGCCACGGCGAGGAGCCAGAGGCCGCAGCTGCCGCTCACTGGAGTCGCCATGGAAACAAGACACCGCGGAAGACGGGATGCTGTGACGGACTGAGGAATTCAAGCCTCAGCAGAAAAACAGACAAACTCACTTGAAGGATTTTTTTACCCAGAACAAAACAAAATGATCTTTCTCTCCGCGACGGCAGCACTCGGTCTTGCCACCCACACTGCCCTGTCCGTGCCGGGTTCCCGCGGACGGCCCAACAGCCAGCGCCGCTCTGCCGGCGGGCGGGGAGGAGCCGTCCTGGGGCGGGAAGTTGCAGTGCCCGCCGTCGCTCCCTCGGCCTTCAGCTGCGCGGGCTCAGCTCCCGCAGGACAAGCTCGCCACCCCTGGCCGAGGTCCTGCTGCTCGAGCTGCTGGGCCGCAGCCCACCGGCCCCTGGCCATCAGGGTCGCCCACCCCAGGGTTCCCCCGGCCCCTCTCCTCCCCCTCGTTAGACCACGTTCTCCGGCGTTAACGAGAGCAGCACTCCCTGGCCTGGAAACCAGTACAAATCTCTCACTTCCCAGCACATCTGCAAAGTACCCGCTCCCACCCCACACAGCTAGCAAGGCCCTGCTGCTCCTGGCCATGCAGCAGGAGGACGGTGCAGGTGCAGCTGCCAGCATCCCGGGAGGAGGCTGCTGGGGTGAATGCCAGGCGCCCGCAGAAAAGTGCTGACGTCCTCACAGCCGCTGGGCAGGGCAGGGCCGCGCCAACCCCGTCAGCACAGGGCACCGGGGGCGTCCATTCTCACAACAAGACCCGCCTGGTGGACGAGCCTGCAGTGGGGCCACTGACCTGCGTGCACAGAGGGCCAGCCACGGTCTGCTTCGGGAACCTGGGGTCTCCCACTCAGCCTGCGGGAAGGAGGGCCGGGGCGGCCCGGACGGGTGACACTGACCCCCGAGACCAGGGAGAGGCCGGGATGGCGGAACCCTGCGGTCCCAGCGGTGCCCCCGGTGAGCACGGTCAGCCCTGCACCCGCTGCTCAGGTGGAGAACGGAGCTGCAGTGACTCCACCTCCCGCTGCACCTGGACGTCCACTGCGGGGGGCGGCCACGGGGAGGGGGGGACGTAAATGAGGAGGAGGAAGCCCACTTCCAGACCGGGGTTAGAAGGTCCCCGTGGCCCGGCCACGCCCAAGCGCCACCCCAGACCCCGCCCACCAGGCGGCAGAGTGGCGGGTGCGGAGCAGGCCTCTGCTATGGGGCCTGAGGACAGCAGTGAAGCGCAGGGGGTCAGGGCAGTGCTCGGTGACTGCCGGCTGCGGGTGGGCCCCGGGCGGCACAGCCAGTTCAGACTGGCTCCCACGGGTCCCCAGGGTGGCAGGACCCTGGGCCCCGTGGGGAGCGGCCCTCCACGCCAGAGCAGAGGAGGCACCAGCCAGCACACTGGGTTCTGTCCAGGTGGGGCCGCCAGGCCGTGGGCGGACGGAGGCGCGAGGAGACAGCGCAGGGGGTGGAGGGTGCTGGCGGCGGGTCGGGGGGCTGCCGGTGAAGGTGCAGGTCTGTGTGACAAGGGACAGACCGTCGGGCGGAAGGTTCAGGAGACCGTGGGCCGAGGCTCCGCCCTGGGGACTGAGCTTGTGGAGGGGACAGCGGGAAAACGGCGCAGCGGGTGCACAGAGGAGGGACACTGCCTGCACTTCGAATAAAGGCAGGAGGAGGCGCCCCCTGGTGGAGAAGAGCGGGGGGGGGGGGGGGCGAGTCCGAGATGCGCCCGGGGCCTGGGGCAGCGAGCAGGAGGGACAGACGGACACCCAGCTCGGTTCACTGACCACTGAGGCCGCCGTCCAGGCCTCGCTCAGACAGGCTCCTTTAAAATGTCCCTGCTCACGGACGGCGCCCCGGCCACGCCCGAGTTCGGGGGAGGACCACCGAGGGGTGACACTGGTCCCCACGTCCGCCAGCACCGCGGCCTCTCCGCGGCCCACGGGTCCAGGAGCAATTTCACCCCCCAGGTCTTGCCATTCAAGAAATGCGTCCTGTGAGGCCGTGGCTGCCACAGTGGGCGACTCCTGAGACGGGTCTGGGCCGGGGGCACGGAAAACCTTCTGGAAGGGACTCAGCACTTCAGACACCGCCAAGAACACTCGAGATTCGTGGGAGCAGGTCACAACATCCACGTGAATGGGAGTTTGGGAGAAGCTGAGCCCGCCGACCGGGGACGACCAAGGAGCCGAGGGGAGGAAGGAGGAGCGGACGTGGTGGGAACAGCAGGGCTGAGGGTGGGGCTGAGCGGCCCGGCCCCAAGGGGGAGCAGCAGGTGGCTTCCCGAGTGGGAGCCCTGAGTGGGGCCCCGGAGTGGGGCCCCAGAGTGGGAGCCCTGAGTGGGGCCCCGGAGTGGGGCCCCAGAGGGGGGCCTGGCGCAGAAGCCGAGGAGAAGAAGTGACCGTGGGGCTGAAACATCACGTGGACGCAGCTGGCAGAGCCGGCGAGGACCAGCCGCTCTGGCGGGAAGCCCTGCGGGTAAGATGCTGTCACACGGCACCGCCCGGTCCCGGCGAGCGGCCGGGAAGAGTGGATCGATGCGGCCAGTTTTACCGCCGTCTCCCCCAAAACAACTGCGGCAGCCGCCAACCCCCGGGCCCCACGCTCCGCGGGCAAAGGACGACTCGCCGAGGGTGCAGAGGACAGTCAGCACTTTGCAGCGGTGGCGGGTGTTTAACGAAGGCACATGCCTTGTTTTCTTAGGTGCCGTCTGCAGCCCACTCGGCACACAGCACTGGAGTGTGACGCCACCTTCACGTGTGCGGGGGGGGGGGGGAGGACACTGCCGTGACCCACTGGACTGCAGGGCTTGTGAGCCACCCTGGGTGGTCGGAGCCGGCGGCCCCCCCAGGTGTGTGTGCGGGGCGTGGGGGGGGGGTCCTACATTGGTCGCACGGGCGGCGAGACCACGTGTGACACGCGGGAGACCACAGGGTTTTCTCGCCTCCCTCCTGGCCCAGACAGGCCTCTGTGGGTGGGAGCGGGAGGCCCCGCCGAGAGCCACAGTCAGGCTGGAAACGCGGGGGGACTCGGATGTCGTGACTCGGCATTTCCCAGGAGCTTGGCCCCGAAGACCCATGAGTCACTTTCTCTGTCTGGGGAAAATCCACTGTGGGGCAGAGACAAGGCTTTCTTCTTCTTCTTCTTCTTCTTCTTTGTCATCAAGGCGCATTCATAACTCTTGTTTCTGACCGTGCAGACCCGGTGTGACGGCTGAGTCGTGGGCCGGGCGTGCTCACGACATCCGTGCTCTCAGATTCTCTCCAACCAGCCACCGCCCCAACGCCCAGGCAAACCACTGCAGACACCACACATCACCCGGCCGGTTCGCCATTCACTCCCGGTGCCCAGACGTTCGCCGAGTCGGGCCGTGCGACCGCGAGGGAGACGGCCATTCCGGGCGAAAGTGTTTTTGGGGCGCTGAGGGGCAGGCAGTGGGCGGGACACGCTCAGCTCCAAACAGGGCGTAGGTTCGGGGCACGAGGTCGGAGCAAACTCAAACTTCACGGAAGAGCTGAACCGACCTCGAGCTTCCCGCAACAACGGGCGTTCTGGGAGGTCGAGCAGAGGCGGACGGACTAGAGGCAGAGGGGGCGGCGGCCGTCCCTGAGGAGGGGCTCAGGGCAGCGGGGCTCGGGGGCAGGTGCAGAGGGCAGTGCCCTGCTGGAGACCGGGGGCTCCTGTCCCAGTGCCTCTACCTGCCTCCCTGCGGGGGAGTTCCTTTAAAAAGGCGGCCTGCTCCGCCAGGCATGGGGGCTCCTTCTGAGGAGGACACCCTCCCACAGTGGCCACCTCTCGCTGCCTTGACTAGTAAAGAGTGAACCTGCAGTTAGATCTCGTGTCTGAGTGGTTGATGGTGGTCGACAGATATTCTCCCCAACAATGTTGACGTATGTTCTGACCTCCCAGCGTAAGTCAGGGTAAGTCTACGGCAGACCCCTCCCAAAAGAAGGGTTTTATGGAACCTGCGTTTTAGATGAATGAAAGAAGGAGACAAATGCTACCCCGTCCTCGTTGCAAACGGTTCCAGGAATAGCCTATCTCCAATTCTGTTTTTCCCAAATCAAATTAGTCACCACCGATTACCTCCACAAAGAGGCATTTTGTTCCTTCCAGGTTTTTTAATCCAGGTAAAGCTGCATACAAAGGAACTGGGGGCACATGCCCCCCTGCGGGGCACGCCGCCCGGGCATCCCCCCGCCCGCAGACGGGCGCAGCGTGGGGCCGCCCGGTGCCCCGCCCGCGGCTGCCAAGTGCCGGCTCTCTGGCAGGCGCGCTCTGGAGGCAGGTGCGTCTCCTTCCGAGGCTAATCGTCCGCCAGGATGCCATCAGTCCCCCCGTGGGGACGCCGTGTCGCTCGACGGTGGCCTAATTTGTCCTCCATGGGGGTCACACACTCATGCGCCCGCCCTCGCCAGAGCCAGACCGTACGGCGGCCCCCGCAAAGCACATGTTTCTAAAACAGAGAGAATGCAGGAATGGCAAGGCCGGGAAGAGCCAAAGGAGAAAAGAAAATGAGGTCTGAAAACATGTTTTCCCTCGTTTCTGCCAGAAGTCCAGGGCAGGGTGTCTGCACTGTGAACACAGCAGATGCTGAGGGGTCCCCGCCTGCTGGGGGTCCTGCCCTCACCCAGGAGGAGGAGGGGGTCCCCATGTCTCCCTTTCTTCGGGGCATCCTCACCTGAATCAACCTGGGGGTCACGGGCACGGTCCCGCCCCCCCCCCCATCAGGGCTTGAAGCTGCGGGTGCGTTCGCAGCTGCAGGAGGCAGAACACTCTTGCTCAGCGTTCTCTCTCGCTGACGCTGCGGACGACGCCGAGTTCAGAGCCTGCGGTGATTTTCCCGTCTACGAACGGCCCGGTGCAGCGGGCGATCTGAGGGTCGCCCTGGACATGCCACGGGAGAACGGAGCAGAGCCGGTGGGAGAAGCAGCCCCGCGGGTGCTCTCCTCTGAGAACACTCGCTGTTCGCTCTGCTCCTCGCCAGAAACCAGAGACACGGTCGCAGTGGCTGGGGACGGCCACGGAGCCTCTTCTGCACGAGGGGACCTCTGGGGGAGGCACACGGGCTTGTGTTTTCGGGCACCCGGGGCCTTACGGGGCAGACGTATCGTCGCTCTCGTTATTGTTATTATTTCAGGATCTAGCACCCATCAGAGAAATGCAGCCGGCTCGAACCTTATTATTCCAACTGGAAGAAAGCAGACCTACACATCAATGCGAACTTAATTAGATTTTGTAGTCATCCCCTCAGCAAAGCCTTATTTTAAATTTTAATGTGTCGAACCTAACACCTGCGCATGCAAATGAAGGAACGTGCGTATATAACCCCCTACCGGTAAAGCGCCGAGATGTCCACGGCCTCCCCGTCGCCCAAAGCCGGCCAGCTCAGGACTTTGGAATTCCGGGAGGCACACCGCTCCCCCCGGCAGCGTTCGGCACAGGAAGTGTCCAGCACAATGCACCGGACAGCCCTCCCGAGTGCCGTGCCAGTGAATCGGACCCAGCATAAATTCCCCACCGGAGGGCCGTTTTTCAAAGTTGGTGACATTAGCCTCTGCGATTCGCGCGGAACTGAGCAAACTGGGGGTCCCACGTGCACGCCGAGCTGCAGGACCGGCCCCCTCACGTTCAGCACCACGGACAGAGCCCCCGCGGCCCCCTACACGTTCAGCACCAAGGACAGAGCCCCCGCGCCCCCCTACACGTTCAGCACCAAGGACAGGGCCCGCGTCCCCCGCACGTTCAGCACCACGGACAGAGCCCCCCCGCCCGCGGCGCCCAGCGGTCTTGCCCTTCTCTCGCCCAGATGGGATTCCACCTCCCCCCTACTGACCTGGCTCCGGGGCAGAGGGTGGCTCCCAGGCGGGACCGAGGGGGGAGCCCGAGCGTGCGCCTCTCACAGCCCGGCAGCAAGCTCCGCGCCGCGCGGAAGGCAGAGCCGCAGGAAGCTCCAGAGTGCCCCACGCCCAGGCCCTTCACCACGCGCTCCCCTCCAACCACACGCCCCCAGCCCACCCCCTCCCACGGCGCCCACTCGTCCCCGCACAGACCCGGAGCAACGAGGACACCGCGGCGTCGACGGCACCGAGCACACAGACGGACGTGTGGGGCCCGAGGGGGCGCAGGTCCGAGCCCTGGTCACTCAGCCACCTCCCGGCCCTTCAGGACACGGAGCGGCGCAGGGCGCGTTCCCCACTGGCTGCACGGACACGGCTCCTTCCAGGTCAGCCATGAGGGCGCCAGCTGCACCTCCCAGCCCCCGATCAAAAGCGACTCCCTCTGCGAAACTGCCTCCGGTCCTTCCGACCCAAGCTAGCTGACTTCACGTCCTGTGCGTCCCGGCTGCAGGGGAAGGCGCTCTCGCCGGCCGTGGGTTCCCGCTGTGACGAACCTGCCCCTCTCCCCAGCCGCACCTGCAGCACCCAGGAGGGTCCCTGTGCGCCGTTCACGGCCCACAGACAGTCGTGAGATAAACGCACGCGTGTCGGGATGCACGGCCCTGCCGGGGAGCCCAGCCCCGAGGGTCACACCGCACGCCGCAGCACAAGCAGCGAGTAACAGCCGGAGGAGTGCCTCGGCTCACCGCCTGCTGCTCCCTCCGCAGGCGAGCGAGAGCCGCTGCTCACCGGATTCTAAACTCTTCCCAAACGCAGCTTCGACACAACCACCCAGCAGCAAGTGCTACTTACCCGTAGTTACGGATTTATATTAAAGTCGTGCTTAAGAGAATAAACAGAAAAACAAGTCACAGCCCAAGGGAAAAATACTTGCAGACGCCAATCTGGGATCCAAAAAACCCTGCTCACCGTCAAGGGACAGTCACCCCAACGTGAGAACCTGCGGAAGCTCTGAGTGCGTGCCGGTGGCACGGGAGCACATACAAAGACGCCGAGATCGTCCACCCGGCCCCTGGGGAAGGCTCCCGGCAAAGCCGACGGTATTCTGATCTCGGGGCCCAGGTCACAGCCCTTGGCATTCACCCAAGCGAGCTCAAAGCCGGCGTCCTCGGAAGACAGCCCCATGCACGGTGGGCAGGACTCAGAAACGGCCAAGACGCCCGTCGGCAGGTGGGGGGTGAGCAAGCTGCGGTCCCTGCACACAGCGGGAAGTTGTTCAGCTAACAAGCAGCACCCTCCGAGCCGGGAAGAGCCGTGGGGGAACCTGACACGCGTGTGGCCGAGTGAAGGAGCCGGTCTGGGAAGGCCACACGCTTTCAGTGTGAGCCCAGCCCCGGGACGTCCCGGAGAAGGCGAGACTGTGGGGACAGGGGCAGATCGGGGGTTGCAGGGGGTGGGGGAGGGATGCACAGGGGAGCCCGGGGGGCTCTATTCCACGTGACACGTGAGGCTAGGGACGGGACACTAGGCACTCGCCCAGACCCACAGGACACACAGCACAGAGCCTGGGCCTGACCTGGTGGCCCCAGGGACCATCACCACGGAGACGTGACTCACGTTAAAAGCAGAGGCCCTGCCAGCACCACCACCCCCTGCCCCCAAAACCACATGGTGACACGTGGCTGTGACCCAGGGCTGGTGATTGCTGAGTGTCCCCCAAATTCACAGGCCGGGTCCTAACCACCAGGACCTCCAGACAGGACCGTGTTTGAAGTCAGGCCCCTGGGGTCAGGTGGCGGGTTCAGACGAGGTCACAGTGCAGCAGGGTGGCCCGAATCCCGCGAGGTGGCTTGTCAAAGGGGGGCTTTGGACGCAGACCCAGAGAGGAGGAGGCCTGTGTGGAGAGGAAGGCAGGGACGGGCGGTGCCGCCGCCTGCTGAGGGGTCTCCAGGGCGCAGGAGCTGGGTGGGGCCTGGACACAGCCTCCCTCAGCCCCCCGAGAAGGCCCCCGGGCTGCTCTGGGACTCCCGCCCTCCAGGGCCGGCGGCCCTTGTGCCGAGGGGGCGCTACGATCTCCCCCAAACCCACACACGCTGCTGGGAGGGAGGCAGCGAGCATCTGACGCCCTCCACGGCCCCGGCCAAGGCCTGTCCGGCTCTGGGTCACACGCCCCCCCACCCTGCCCACTGCCAACGGGCACCGCGCCTGGCGGCACACCCAGCAAGGTCCCGGCCCAGACGGTCCAGCCCCTGCTGGCCTGGGAAGGACCCACTGTGGGTGCTCGGGGGGACCCTGGATCGGATGTCCCCTCTGTCCTTCGCTGTTTGCGGGGTCACGTTTTCTCCGTGGAGGGGGCGCCTCAGATGCGGCGTCCTCAGACCACCCTGCCTTCGGCCATGCCCGGCCGTAACCCCGGTGGGGACCCTCGGGCCCGGCTCCTTCAGCGGGGACGCCGTTCCCCACACAAGGGCGGGACGCAGGTGCTGCGGGGTCGGGGCCGGGCCTCGTCCCCACGGCCCCTGGGCCCCTCCGGGTGCGCCCGGAGCAGAGAGAAGCACGGGAGGTCGGTGCAGAGACGGCAAAGGCTCCAGCCTGCTCTCCCGCCACCCACCTGCGAGGTCTGCCCGCCCCGCTGGGGGGATGGGAAGGTAACTCCCACTGGGTCAGGGGTGGGGGGAAGCCAGGGGCCGGCCGAGGGGCCACGTGCGCCTCGCTGGAGAGCAAGCAGGTCTGGAGCGCGGTCCGCAGCGCCCCCCCCCCCGCCCCCGGCAGAGGGGCTTGGGGCCAGTGCAGAGCCGCTGGCCTCCTGCCCAGACACCCACGGGCCCAGCCCCCACGACACTCAACAGGACGGACGGACGGCCCCTGCTCTGCGAGGCCACCTGGCCGCTGAGCAGGCAGAAAGTCCCCTGAAGCCCCGCACGGCCCCCCTCGCCCGGAAAGGAACTTTCCACTTTGCCCAGATGGAGCCATCTCTGGCTATTTAAAAAAAAAAAAAACTGGGGAAGGGAGAATGGGAGAGGGGAGGGGGAGGGGAGGAGGAAGGCCGGAGGGGCGGGGGCGGGGGCGGGGGAGTCACACGTCACTCCCTGGAGCCTTTCAAGGCCCTGGTCTGCTGGCCCTGCCCAGCTGCGGGCCTGGCCTTTCCGGAGACTGGAAACCGGCCCCCGCTCTCCTGCCCTCGTCCTCCTCCTGGGCTGAGTGGGGAGCAGCCTTCACCTGACTCAGCCGCTTGGGGGCACTGGGCTCTGCGGTCACCGCTGCCCGGCTGCAGCGTCACACTCTCAGTGACCGAGCAGGGCCCTGCCCTCTGAGCCCACACAAGGCCCTGCTGGTGAGCAGCAGCGGCCCACAGGGGCCCCGAGGCCGGGCTCACCAGGTTCACATGGTCCCCGAGAGGAAACCGAGGCCTTCACCATCTGTTTACAGGATGGACAGACAGACGGCGGGGCGGGGGGGGGGGGGCGGGACAGACGGGGGTGGGGCAGCCCTCACCCCGAGCTCACCGGCAGGCCACCCGCTGCCGCCCACAGGGCCCGCCCGGCTGCCTGGTGGGACCGGGACGGCAGACAGACTGAGTGGGCCAGGCCTGCCCCCCACAGAAGGGCGTCCCCCCTCCTCCCGAGGCCCACCAGAGGGGCCGACGGTGAACACACCGCCCTGAGCCGCCGTGAGCCTTTCCTCCCAGGGAGCTGAGGACCTGACCCTGGCGGCCAGCCTCGCCCCCAGGGTCAACGTGCCAGAAAGCAGGAGCTGGATCCGCCGGACCGGGCCCTGCATGGGGCAGGAAAAAGGTCCCCAGGTGACAGGACGGAGCCTCAGGGTCACGAACTTCCCAGCCGGAGCTGCCACCCCGCTGATGCGCCTTCCCGCTGCCCCCCACCCGGTGTCCCCCAGTGCATCGGGCCCAGCGTGCCACCCCCCCCCCCCCGCAAGGACCCCGCACACGAGGCAGCTTCCCTGGGCGCGGACGGGGGGTGGGGTGGGGCGTGTGGGGTCGGCTCGCTCCGGGTCCGCTTGTCGACCCGCCAGACCCCGACCACAGGGGCTGCCCTGCACGGGGCTCCGAGCTGCACACCCCGTCCGTCCGCATTTTCAACGCCGGCACAGACACTGTGACCAACGCAGGCGTTTCTGCAGACGATGGTCCTGGGAGGGGCTGTTTCCACCCAGCTCCTGCACGGGGCCTCAGCCCCGAGGCTCAGCAGATAAGCCGTGCGGCTGTTCGTTTCGTCCGTCAGAGCTCGGAGTCCCCATAAATAACCGGGGGAGACACCACGGCGAAGGCAGAGAGCAAACGCCCTCAGACGTTCTCCGTTCTCCGGGGGCTTCTCTCTGGGGAGCGTCTGGACGCGGCAAATCCCGCCACATCGGGCGGGAACCCGGCTCCGTGTCCGGCTCTGACCAGGGGTGTCCTCCTCTTCGGGTCAAGGGCGCCTCTCCAGGGCATCTGGACGACGCAGTAGGGAGGCGGGGACGACCGTGACCCGCACACGCCGCCCAGCAGCGCCCCGAACGCGTTAGCCCGAGGGCACCCCTTCCCGGGTCTCCAGCGGCGCAGTCCAGTCGGCAGAGAACCTCGATGGCGTGCCGTCCGCCGCCCCGCCCGGGCCCGTGTGCTGCTCCCACACTGAGACACGCTTCCTCACGCCTGGCACGCTCCAGTGCTGGTCCCCGGACGGCGCGACATCGGAAACCGCAGCAGCTCTGTTCCGGGCGGAGCTGGCCGGGCAGGCGGGGTGTGGGCTGTGGGGTGTTTTCAACGAGGATCCTGCCCCCCCCGCCCCGAGGCAGCGGGTGGGGGGGGGGGTGTCGGCTCCGTGTCGCCTGCTCCCAAGAGGAAAGCTGGGCAGGTCCCCGGCTGTCCCCGCCCCCCCCCCGACGCAGCCCCTCACAGCAGGGACTCAGCCGAGGGACCCCACGTGCCGAGGGACCCCACGTGCCGAGGACAGTGCCGAGGACGCCGAAGTCCGAGTTTCCAAGAACGTCTGACATTTGAGGACTCGGACCCCGGTGAGTCGAGCGGGCACCCGGACAGACGCGCTAGGCCCTCGGGGCGATGGACGAAGGGCCCGTGGAAGGGAAGCTGCGTCCTCCTCACACAGACGGTGCCGGAACCTCCCGGGGTCCTGGGGACAGCGGCGGGGGGGGTGGCCTCCCTTCTGAACACCCCGCCTTTTCCGGAGCTGAGGCTGGGCTGTGCGGGCTGCCTCTCCGCACCGACGGCGCCGTGGGACATGCGGGGCCTCTCGACAGCGCCCGGCAGCGCCGACGGACCAGCTCCCGCACCCAGGACAAGCCCACGGCCGGAACCCGTTCCCGCTGGGGGACCGGCCACGCTCACGGCTTCTCGGGCAGCATCGGAAAGCTCGGTGCTTCCGCGAGTGGGCGGGTCGGGTGGTCAGCGTGTGGCCAGAGTCTCGGGGGCAGGGGCAGAGGCAGGTTCACAGTCCCTCGTGCGGAGAGTGGTGCGATTGGCGATAAATAGCACAGACTCACTCTGCGTTCTGTGGACTCACCCCTGCAAACCCCCTTTTACCCCGGAGATGGTCGCGGTTCACGTGTACATGGACGGCACACCACAGACTGAGTGTAGGGGGTAAATCTAACTTCCACACGCGCCTGGCACAGGGCGGGGAGCAGACCCAGGTCCCTGGGCGACGTGGCCTCGCACGCACCTGTGCGGTCCTGGACGGGGGCCCGGCCCTCCCAGGGCCTCTGGGAGGTGCCACACTGCCCACCCCCCGGGCCACGCAGCTGCCCGCCCTCTGCGGTTCCCGGGAGCCCGGCAAGGCGCTCCGGCGGACGGCCCCGAGAAGCCCTGCGGGGGCTCGGACGGCCGCAGCTCTGTCCCCGAACAACCGCGTCCGGGAGCGAGAGCAGAGGCAGCCGGGGCGCACAGCCGAGCAGTCGGCCCCGGGAGGGGGGCCCCCCCGCGTGCCGGGAGAGCGAGCGCCTGGCTGCATGGACTATCTGGGTCCCGGGCTAACCGGGGGCGCCCTCCCACCGGAGACCCCGGCCGGGAGCCCGGCTCCCAGCCGTCCTCGGCAGCAGAGCAGAGCACTGCGTGTGCGGTGCGCTCAGCGCAGGAACGGAAGGTCCCGGCCCCGCACTGCGGCCTCCAGCCCCTCCTGGACGCGGCGCGGCGTCGACAGCGACGCGCGGACAGGAAAGCGGAGTCACAGCAACCGCTCTCGAAATAGAACGGCTGCGACGTCCTCCGTGATGGGAAAAATGCTGGTTGTACTCCCAGTTATTATCTCGGAGCGACCGCGAGTAACACCCTGACCCGGGGATCCGGGCTCTGGCGGCGGCCCTGTCTTGGGCAGTGACTCCCTGAGTCAGTCCCGGCACGGCCTCCCTGCCCACGGGTTCCTGTGTGCGGACGCCGCCGGGACCAGCTGCGTGTTGGGGACGGAGCGGGTGCTCCAAGGCAGTCGCCGTGAGCGTGTGGAGGTGTGTTTGCTCAGACACCCCGGCACGTGGTGTCCTCCGGGTGGGAAACACACGCCCAGCACACGGAACAGGCACTGGACCTGGGGCACGTCCCCCCGGAGCCGGCGCCCCCCCAGACCGGGACAGGGCTGCCCCACGGCCACGCTGCCGGGAGCCTGCAGAGGCGGGCTCTCTGAGCGAGGAGCGAGATGGGGCGGGGGGGTGTGTGCGTGTGTGTGTGTGCACGCGTGCAGGACGAGGCAGCGTGTGCGTGTGCCTGTGTGTGCACCCGTGTGCTGGAGTGCGTGCCTCTGTGCACGGCCACACTTCCTTCCTAAGGAGCGAGTGGGCCACGGCAGCGGACACGGGCTGTGAAGACGGAAAACCCCCCACCCAGTTCCGCACCCAGCCGGCCGGCTCGGCCCCGCTGCGCTGAGTCTGGGGGGCGCCCGTGCGGCCCCTGCTGACGCTGCGTTTTCACAGAAAGCGTCTCCGTCTCACGGAGACCTGCTCGTCTGGCGGACGGGAGGCACCGTGGTGAGCCGTGCGTGGACAGCAGCGTGGCCCCGCCAGGGAGCACTGTCCCGGGAGGCGGTCCGTGGCTCGGGCCGGTCAGAGGGCAGCCACCGTGCTGCCCCCACGCTGCCACGGCTCCAGCGGTCACTGTCACGTCCACGAGACTGTGCGCGCCTGCTGTGACCACGTCCCCCCCAAGGACGCGGCCACTACCCCTCGCTTATGTTCAGGCTCTGCGCTGGCTAACCGCCAGTAAACAGGAGCGAACTCAAAGACGCGCAGTGCTCGCCACGCGGACGCGGGGTGCGGATGGGGGCGAGAACAGCTCCATCACGTCACAGCTCTGCCCGCTGCCGGGGGGCGCCTGCTGGTGCCCAGGGCCCACTGCTGGGGGCCGTCTGCGTGAACCCCCAGGCGGTGGAATCGCCCGCCACCCCGTCCCCGGGCAAGGTCCATCCGTGAAGGGCATCGGAGGTGCGGGCCGCCGTGAGCACTTGTTGCTGAGCGGTAACCGGGTCCACGCGGCCGGAAGTGCCACGGAATGTCCACGGACAGCAGCCTCCCCGCAGCTGCGCCGCGGGGACGGAATCATGAATGGAACGGCCGTGCCCACTGAACATGGACACGCCGCGGGCCCTGCTCGCCACACACGCTCGGTGCCGGTGCCGCACAGAGGCCGCGCACGGGGGGGCTGGGTCCTCCGAGAGGGGAACTTTCAAAGCCAGCGCTCGCCTGGACGCCTGGACCCCTGACCGGTGCCTCTGCTGACACCCCCTTCATCAGGGGAGCGCAGCCAGGAGAGGAGATGCCCCCAGAGAACCAGCCTCAGCCCGGCCTCCTCCTCCCTCCCGTCCACGCCAGCCCCTCG
The DNA here is from genome assembly GCF_019186645.2 of Phyllostomus hastatus. Classification (NCBI taxonomy): domain Eukaryota; kingdom Metazoa; phylum Chordata; class Mammalia; order Chiroptera; family Phyllostomidae; genus Phyllostomus; species Phyllostomus hastatus. The sequence continues at coordinate 45,826,929 of NW_025334032.1, forward strand.
CTGCCGCCAAGGTCCCTGTGGACAAAGCCCGGAGGGCCAGACCCCACCCCCCACCAGGGCCCGGGACCCTCATCAAAGCCTGTGGGCCCGGAGCAGGCTCACCTTGGGACCCTCAGCAGCCCTGCCCCACCTCACCCACGGTCCCCCCCCCCCTGAGGACCGGAGGGCAGCTGCTGGGGGCGGGGGGGGGTCCCCCCGAGAATCAGAGCCTCCCGCTTCCGAGGAGGCTTTTGGTTTCCACGGCACGAAAGCACAGCCGCACTTCCCGGCACCTCACAGGCGGGCTTCCCCTCCCTTTCATCCGGCTCCCGCGGCGGCGGAGGCCCTGACCTCGGCGGCACCGGCTCTACCCAGGCAGCTGCCCCGGCCTGGCGGCCTGGCCGCGGGTCGCGGAGGAAACGCGGGCTTCACAGCCGCGGCGCCCGCTCGCCCGCTCCCTCCCCGGGGACAGTGCCCGGCGCCCAGCCCTGCGTCTGGGCAGCGGCCGCGGAGCCCTCAGGCCCCGCTGGAAGACGCGCTCCCTGCAGAGCGAACCCGTCTCCCCGGGATCTCCGCGGAGCCGTCCCGGGCCGCCGTGCAGGACCCCCGCCCCCAAACCCTCCCTGGCAACCGAGAGGCCCCCGGAGGCCGGTCATCCCGCCCCCCCCCACTCCCGGGGCGGCTGCTAGGACGTCTGCGGGGGGCCGAGCACGTCCCGGCGAAGCCTGCCCCGGCTCCGGCTCCGGGGAGGGCGGCGGGGACCGCGGCGCCAAGTCCAGGGAGCGCCGCCCGCCCACTGCCTACCTGCTGCCGGGGTCCGGGTCCCGGCGCGCCCGCGGAGGGCGCGGGCGTGAGTCATCGCACTTACCCAGGCGGCGCGCCCGCCGCGCGGCTCGCCGCAGCCCCTCGCCCGGGCAGCCCGGCGTCTCGGCGCCCCGGGCGCCGCGGGGACGCTGCGGAGTCGGGGCAGGCGGCGGCGGCGCGGGGCCGCGTGCACGCGGGAGCAGGTCAGCCGGCGCGGACGCCTGGGCGCGGGGCTCTGCCGCCGCCGCCGCCGGGGGACTGCAGCGCGCGCGGCGCCGGCTGGCGGGGCAGGTGCCCGGGACCCCGGCGCCAGGGAAAACGCGGATCCGGAGCGCGGTCTGGGTGGACGCGGGGCCGCCGCGGAGCGGGGCTCGGCCCTGCGCCGGGGACCCGCCGGGGAGCAGGGAGGGGCGGCCGCGCCGGCCCGACGCCAGTCGCGGGAGCAGCCGCGGCGCCCGAGTCCCCGAGGAACGTCCGAAACCTCATTCCACAGACGACCCCGCGCCGGCAGCGGCCTCCTGCTGTGATGATATCACTCGCTCCGGCGCCATAAATGGGCAACTTCCTGGGCAGCGCCACCGCGCGGCCGACGCGGGTCTGCGCGGGGCCGCGGGGCTCGCGCGCAGGCCGCCCGCCCGCCGGTCCGCCGCCGCCGCGCCCCCTGGGCGCCCGGGCTCCCCACGTCTGGAAAGTTGCAGCCGCAGAGGAACGCTCTCTGCCACGCGGGGCCTTGTGCGCCCCGCAGGGCCCCTCCGGGGCAGCCGGCAGGCCGCACCTGTCCCGGGACCCTGCACCTGCCCCCCCCCCCCCGCCCCGAGAGCGCCAGGGACCTGCTATCTGCCAGCGTGACCTCGGCCTTGTGGGCCTGCGACCCCGGCCCTCTCCAGCCACCCACCGCGCTCCCCAAACCGTGTGGTCGGAGGGAGGGTCCCCAGCAGCACAGGCGGCCGGCTGGCGTGTGAGGGAGGCTCCGACCCTCCGGATCGGGGCACGCACGTGCACACCCTGGACTTCGTGGAGGGCACATTGGGGAGCACCAAGGACCCCAGGTCTGTGTCCAGACCCAGTTCAGCATCATCTGTGCCCCGAGTGGAGTCTCCACGGGGGGGGGGCGGGAAGGGGGCTCGAACAGGTTTTCCTGAGGCCATGTCCCAGTGCCGCCCCCCCAGGTCACACAGCTCTTCCACCTGCAGGGCCGGGGCGGACCCGTCCACCCTCCGGGAGCTGGCTGGTGGACACGCGGTCACTGCTGCTTCTAGTCCATCCTGGGGGGAACGCCCTGGGCCAACCCTGGACGCCCTGCAGCCCGGCCCTCCCAGTCACTGCAGCGGGTGGATGTCCCCACCCAGACGGCACGGCCGGCCTCCAGGGCCCGTGCTCACTCAGCGACACGCCGGGCGCTGTGAGTTTCACGGCATGACTGCATCTACCGTGTTTTGACGTGTGTCGTGCATGCCCACATTTTTGTGCTCATTATACACAGGATTATCATACAAATGGTGTGTAATCCTTACACCCGTGTATAATGTGCACCCTTACTTTCCCCTCAAAAACTTGGGCAAGAAAAAGTGCGAGTCACACACGGCAAAATACGGCACGCACCGCAGTCGATCTGAAGCCGTGGCCGGGTTTCCCATCCACCACTAAGGGGATGGGGGCCGTCAAAGTGGGGTCGCCTCCGGAGCTGCCGCTGGGCGGGTCAAATTCAGGTCCCGCCTGTCGGACTCCAAAGATGAGGCCGCCTGCCGCCCCCTACTGAGAGGGCTGAGCCTTCAGTCCATGCTTAGCCGGAGTCCACTGCTGCCCCTGGACCTGGCGCCTGGGGTCCCGCTCACCACACGTGTGTCGGGGCCCCGGGATGGGGTTCCACTGGCTGGGGGGACAGCGCGAGCTCCCCACTGGCTCCGTGGCACACAAGAGCAAAGACAACTCCCTTACCAGATGTCCAAAAGGCTGAAAAAGCCTACAACTAAAACCAAACGATACACTAGAAAAACACGTGAGACTGGGGGGGGGGGGCTGAGGTGCACAGAATGGAGGGACTTGTGAGCCCTGGGACCAGCCCTGCCCCCCCCGGGCACAGGACGCTGGGAAAGAGAAAACCGGATGCAGACGGACAGGGGACCCCAACACGCGGGGCAGACAGCGTGGGGTGACCAGGCGGACGACCCGTGTGGCCAGGCTTCATGCACTGTCGTTCAACCCAAAGCCCCGATCAGAAACAGTGTGGGCAGGTCTTCCTGAAACACGAGCATGATTTTAAGACGCTCTGATGTGGCGCCCCAGCCGCCTTGGGGGCCGCACGCCCGGGAGTCGTCTGCAGCCGCAGGCTTGGTCCTGACTCCTACCTGGGAGACAGAGACACGGCGTCTCCAAGCCCCACTGCTGCTGCAGCAGGACACGCCACGACCCAGTCCCCCGACGCGGAGACCACCCTGTGACCCAGCCCCCCAACGCCGAGACCACCCTGTGACCCAGCCCTCCAACGCCGAGACCGCCCCGCGGGCTGTCTTCCTGCCCACTGCTCCCTCTGCTCAGGCAGGCGGTGTTGCCCTTCCTACTAAGTTACCAGACGATAAGGGTGGACGGTTACGCCCCAGTCCTTGGAGCAGAAAGACTGTGAGACTGGGGACACCCCCGTGAGGAGCGGCCTGAGGTCTGAGGCACCTGCAGGTGCAGCAGCGGGATGGTGGCCCCTGCGGGGGGAGGGGGAAGGGGGGAGCAGCCCTGGGCAGTGGTGTCTGGTGTCCAGTGTCGGGTGTCCCAGGAGGAACTTGGCATTGAGAGAGGGAGGCACCGGTGTCGGTTTCCCGCTGCTGGCTAGAAGCCCTTTCCAGCTTCCCTGGCCTCGGGGCTCAGTGGGTCAGAGCTCCACCCCGAAACCAAAAGGTGGTGGGTCTGACGCCCGGTTGGGCGCGGGCCTAGGTTGTGGGTTCCTTCTCTGGTCGGGGCGCGTAGGGGAGAGGCAGCCCATCAATGTCCCCCCCGTCTCTCTCTCCCTCTAAATTCAGTAAAAGCACGCCCTCGGGGGAGGGGGAAGAGCCGCAGAACCAGCAGCTACAACTGCTGAGGAGGCCCGTGCAGAGCGAGGAGGGTGACACTCTGTGGTCAGCGAGGACCAGGGAGCGGCCCCACCCTCTTCACCGCGCCCTGCAGGTCCCCCTGCAGCGAGTCAACGCCCAGGACCCCGGGGAGCCGCCTGCGAGGCCCACGCCGTGAGCTCACGTGACGGCGACTCGGAGTGACCCCCCACCCCCTCACCGCCAGACCCCAGCGAGCCCGTCGGCGCTGCAGACTGAGACCCCCAGGCTGCGGCGCCAAACAGTCTCCAGCCGGAACTCTAGCCCAGGCGGGCCCGGACCCCGGACCCCGGACGCGCACAGCTCTCCGAAACAACGTGGAGCCCGCCAGCCCACGCCCCGCACTGTTCCGCCACGTCCAAGCACCTGGAGAGACTGACTGGCACCCCCTCACTCAGGTACGACCTGAGGGACAAATCTGTGGGATGCAGTGGCCAGTCCAGAAATACACCTTTGACTGTGAATTTCAACGAGGTGCCGAGGCAGGCCAGTGGGGAGACGCCGGCCTGGTACACAAACAGCGCCGGACCCACCGCATTCCAGGGGCAGAGAAATGAAACACACACAACAGACTGAGGCTGGGTCCCCCCTCCCTCACGCCGTATCTAGACGCGGGCCCTGAACCGGCTGCGGCCGGAGCTGTCAGAGCTGCAGCCACCAGACACACGGAGTGTGCAGCTGTGGGCACTGCTGGGTGGCCGCGGAGCCAGCGACAGCTCCTCAGAGGTGGCGTGGCCGGTGTCACAACTGCCACAGGCAGGCGACAAAGGACAAATGTGGGTAAACTGGACGTCACCAAAGTCCAAAGCTCTCGTGCAGCAGACGTGTTGTGAGGAAACTCAGGAGGCGGCCCGCCTAATCGGGACAGAGGGTCTGCAGGAAACGGACCGACCGGGAGGGTGCGTCCGGACGCAACCACCCTGACCGCTCGAGGACAGGGCAAAAGTGGCCCAGTTTTCAAAGCAGACCAGGGAGCTGGACAGACGTCCCACCAAAGGACATACGGGATGGCCAACAGGCCTGTGGGCACGTGGTCGCACGACACCGTCCCCGAGGAGATGCAGGTGGACACGGCACCCACACTGACGGGAACTGGGCGATAAGACCGGCATAGGGACCGGTGTTGGCACCGCTGCCGAGAGACCAGAACCGCGGCCGGCCACCGCCGGGGAGACGCGGGCTCGCCGTGAGTCAGCCCCCGAACACCCGCAGTCCCTCCCGGCTTCCTGCCCGGGGGAACGGAAACCCTCTGTCCACAGCCACACTGTCCGCAGCGCGTCACCCAGAGCAGCAGGACATGGGCACCGGCACCGCTGTCCGTCGTCAGCGAAGGGACACAGGAAGCATGCCGTGCCCATGGAACAGACCACCAGCCGGCGAGAGACAGTCCGGACACGCCCTGCCTGCCGGGAGGAGCCGCCCGAGCGCTGTGCGTGCGGTCTGCCGTCTCTCGCGTGAGAGGCCCCGAGCGCTGGCTCCTGGGCGCGGGGAGCGGCGGGGGTGGCCCGGGACGGGAGCGGCGGCTCGCACACTACATATGCCTGCTTTTGCGGGTGACGGGAACGTCCTGGAATCAGAGAGAGGGCGATGGCGGCCGAGTCTGGGGACACGAGGAAGCCCACGGGACTAACTGCGTGTTCAGAGTGAGGGACTTCCGGCGTGGGAGCGAAACCCCGCGCGGCTCTCTCAAACCTGCTCGTCGCTCTGGGGAAGCCGAGAGGCCGGTCACCCGGGGCCTCTCGACCTGCCCGCCCGCGCCTTCTGAGCTCGAGCCGCAGACCGGCCGCCGCGTGGACGGCCGGGCCTGGTGGACGCTAGCGGGGCTTCAGGGGAACTACAAACGCAGCAAGAAACTGAACCAGCCTCGCGGCCCACACCCACAGCAGCACGGGCGTCCACGGAGGGGAGGGGAGGGAGTGTGGCACCCACTGCGTCTGAGAGCCGCTGCAGGCTGCGCAGGTGTGTGTGGGGGGTGCCATGGGTGCAGCATGAGCCCTGGAAGGGCCGTAGCTGTGGCGGGTGGGCTCCGGGCTCCTGAGGAGCCGCAGGCACCCGAGTGATCTCAGGGGCCCTCCCAGCGTGTGCACGCCGGTGCTCAGAGATGCCAAGTGCACACGACCACGGCTGCTGCGTCCCGTGGGCGCCGTGGCCTGGGGACCAGGCGGGGAACTCAGGTCAGGTCAGGTCCAGGGAAGGAAGGCTCCCAGCCTGTGGGTGGGGTGGACGGCACCGTCGGGAACCGCGCTCTGACACCGGCACCCAGCGAGGTGGACGTCTGTGGTGCTCCGACCCCGTCGTCCTCCCCCCTCGAGGCCGCGCGGGAGGCAGAGCGAAGGACATCGGTGGGGGGACGAGGGGTCAAACCCACGCGGAGGGCGGAGCCTGAGAGCCCAGGTTTCTGCGGGTCAGGGCCCGGCTCCGTTCCGCCACACGAGTTTGCCGGTAACGGGACAGCTTTCACATTGCCGGCCACTTTTCATTGCTTCGAATAGAAAAGTCACCAATAACAGTGAGCGTAGCAAACTTCCCACATTCTCTTGCCCACTCGGGGCCTCCCTCGTCCCCCTCACCGGAGACACTAACGGGGACCCAGCTGCCCCCCTCCCCTTGCAGACGGGGCCCAGGAGGCAGGTGGGAGGGACCGTCCCACCCTCCACAGACGGGGCCCCCACACCCCTCCTGCCAGCAAACGCTTCCCACGGGCACGGAGAAGGGAACCAGACAGAGAAGACACTCAGGTGGGGGAGCACCCGACAAAACCGTGTTTCGCGCTCGGTGGGTGACGAGGAGAGATCCGTGTCAGGGCTGGGCCGGGACACACGGCGTGTCCTGGGCCGGCACTCAGGGACCCGGAGGGACGCGGGGCAGGAGAGGCGGCTGCGGACGGGGCCTGTGCCCCCGCCACCGGGGCGTCCCAAGGAACCCGGGGCGTCCTGAGCCCCTCGGCCTGACCTGGGTCCACCTGGCAAATGTCCCGTGATCCCCTGGCTGTGCCCTCTGCCGTTCCCTGCACAACAAACAGGATCCCTCTAGGTTCGCCTTTGCGGGACAGTGAGCGATTCCACGGGGACCGACCCAGGGCCAGAGGTGCACCCTGAGCCGTCCCGAGTCCTGGGGAGTCTCCCCAAACACGTGAGGGGCCCGACAGACACGACTCTCGGTCGGAGGCAGTTTGGGTTTCCTGCACCCAGCCTCTTCGCCATCCAGAGGGACTCTGCGGTCCAGGACGCCCTGCTGGGGACCAGGGCCAGAACCCCCCATGCCTCCGGCCAGAGGAGCGGCCCGGCCAGGTGGTCACACTGGAATGGGAAAGAGGCTCCCCCAGGAAAGGGGAGGGGACCGGCTGGTCTGTGTGGGGGACACGGGGCTCCCCACAGCAAGTCAGCCTAGGCGTGCGGTGGCTGGCCTGCCGTCTCGCTGTGTCCAGGCCAGTACCCCAGGCCACAGAAACCACTTGCCACTCTGGGCCCACAGGCTCTGCCGGGAGGTGGACAGCTCCACCTAGGGGCCGCCCAGGCGCTGCAGCGGCTCGGCAGGCACGGCAGACAATCCTCCAGAGAACAGCGGCTTCCTCACTCCCCTGCGGCCGCACCTGCAGCAAAGACCCCCTCCCCCGACCCCAGGAGCACGAGCCCGGGGGTGGGTGCAGGTGTGGGGGGGGGCAGGAACACGGGAGCGCGGTCCTCGCCCCCGAGCTCCGAGCGGCAGAGCGCAGGGCTGAGTGGGGCAGGACCTGCTGCCCAGGAGGAGGAGGACGAGGGGGCTGCTGACGGGAGGGGCCCGAGGGCGGGAGGACACACGCCCCGCCCCCCCTGGAAACGCCGGGGCCGCAGAGGGCCCACACTGACCCTGCTTCACGCCCCCGAGTGGGAAGGAGCCTTCCGTGACGCGCCGCGTTTCAGCTTTGCTGAAAGGCCACGACCTCAAGGGGCGGGGCAGGCACCCCCCCCCCCCCGAGAGACAGGAGGCCAGTCCGGAGCCGTCCCCAGGTCCGGAGACGTCACCGACACAGAGGTTCAGTATGTTACTCGTGAGAACGCCCTGCAGCCTTGGGCCGCCCTGCCTGTCGGCCGGAGGATGCCGGCCCGTCACGGAACGAGGATTCTTCGCCCCGGGAAGAAAAGCCGGCCCTGAAACCCTGGAACCAGGGACCAATGCCGCATCGTCATCAGGGCCGACCGGGGCTGGGCTCCGGCGGGCGCCACGTTCCACAGCCACAGGGACGCCCCCAGATCCGCCCCAGGCTCCCCAACCGATCCGACCGGCCTTCCCGAGCGCACCACCGCCTCCTGGGGCCCCACCCAGACCGAGCCCTGCCGGCGTCTGTGCACGCAGGCGCTGCTGTTTCTGTTCCATAAACAAGAAAATTGGGACTGAAACCGGGTTTCTGAAACATCCCAGACTGCTCCCAGGCCAGGGCCCTTCGAGGCGTCAGACCTGGGCGTCAGCAGGAGAGAAACACGTCCCACCTGGAGGGACGGCGCCTGAGGAACCTGCAGGAGCGTGACACCGTGCAACGCGGGAAATCGGGGAGTTCCCCTGCCACGGTCGGGGTCTCTGGCCGAGGAGACCCCCGCGGCCCCACGGAGCAGGAGCACCGTCCCCTCCCCCCCCAGCTCTGCTCGCTCTTCCGAGGCCCCGGCGCCACACGCGCCTTCGGAAACAGAACCCCAGGGAGGGACGCCGCGAGATTCCGCCGCTAACCAGAGAGGGCTTTTAATTTTTCCAAATTAGCAAACCCCTAACAGGGTTACTGCTGGAGGATTACTGCCGCCTCGGTGTTTATTTATTGCCCATAAAGCGGTGTTTGAGAGTTCTCTCATCCTGCCGCTCGATTTCCAATTGGGCGTCTCGCGGAGGCTGCGGAACCGGGAACAGGAGAATATCTCGGAGGCGGCAGGCGTTCCCCGGTTTCGGCTCCTCGGCGCAGGGACCGGCCAGTGGTGGCATCTGGTGCTGCCTGGCCCGGCCAGGGGCACTCCGGGGCCCAGGGGCCCTGCCGAACAGAACTCCCCGGAAGTGGGCCCAAGAGCACTTAGGGGGAAAAATTTATCCAGCATCACTGTCTATAATCCCGCCCACCAGCGTCTGTCGAAGGCCCCCCAGCCGCACGGCTTCCACGCTCACTGCTCTGGGCCCACCCAACACGAAGGTGCACACATGACACACTCAACAGCACACACAGCGCTCAAGTGTGCAAACAACCAGAGCTCAGGCTGCTCCCTGGGCCGCCCGGCCCAAGGCCACGTGCCCCGTGACCCCATGGAGCCTGAGACAAGTCCCCCCAGCCCTGACCACGATCACTGAACCAGCAGCAGAGGTGGCACCGCGACCCCCGACACCCTCCCGAGGAACTCGGTCAGCACCAGCAGCCACAGACACCCGGCCACGGTGAGGTCGCCGTGAAAACAGGCGCCGTTTGGAGCCGAGTCATGTGCCATTTTTAGGCCCAAACGAGGGTTCACACCATCACCTCCCACGCCCAGCTCCTGCGGAGCCCAAGACCACCCACCGAGACTCCCGGCGCGTCACGCCGGCCCTGCGGGGTCCGAACCACAGACGTCCTCCATGGGGCCTGGGGGAAGACTGAGATTTGTACGAACTCCAGAGAAATACAGGCAGACGGCTTGCCCAACGCATAAACCCCTGCAACTCCTAGAGCGTCAGCACTGTTTTGGAAACTGCGGCTAAACCAGAACGGTGGCAGATTCCTCCCAGGGGTGCCCACGCACCTTCGAAGGCCGGGGCGCATCCAGGAAAAGGCACGTGCAGGGCTGTGCCTGGAAGCTCCACTCAGGGTTCGACTCCAAGAAGCTTCACGGCGTCGTGCCCGCGAGGAGCTCAGTCTTTCAGGGAGCGTCTCGAGACTCAGCGTTATTAGAAGTCACTGCAGGGAGGGTCAGCTCAGAATTGCCGCCCAAACACCTGCCAGCATCGGCTGGGGACCCGCTGGCTCCGAGGTGATGTCCAGTCCAGGACGCTGGTCTCCTGCGACCCGCCCACTGTGCCCGTGCCGGGCGCCACTCTGCGTCGGTGGGAGAGGCAGGCAGGGCGGCCCTTACTGGCCGCACGACGTCCACTGCAGCAGCGCGTCCCGGGAGGGCGGCGGCACCAGATGGGCCGGGCGTCGGAGCTGGGGGTCTGGGCCGTGGGACCTCACAGCCAACCGCAGGGGCTGGTCAGCTGTGGCGCCAGGGGAGCCCTTGGCCAAAGGAAACACGGAAAGGGGCCGGCCAGCTGCCTGACCCGGCGTCCGGCGCCCACGTTCAGAGAACCGCCGCCTTGGCTGCGGCTGCCTGAAACTACAAACATCCTGAGGGGCGGACGAGGGCGCGGTCACAGCCCCGAGGAGCGGGTGTGCGGGACTCCCACCAGGAAGGTGGTTAACAGAGGGAAGAGCACGGGGCTCAGTGGGTTGGAGCGCCCTCCCTACGCCCAGAGGTTGCAGGTTTGATCCCCGTGGGGGGCGGGCATGGGAAGCAACCAATCAGTGTGTGTGTGTGTGTGTGCGTGTGTGTGTCTCTCTCTCTCCCTCCCCCTTCCTCTCTCTCAAACCAAAAACACACCCTCCGGTGAGGACTGAAGTAAAAAATCTTCCGGTGACGACCACCGCAATGACTGGGGGCAGGGTGTGAACAGAGGGCCCTGTGGCCGGCAGCAGGACGCCCACCGGCGCAGAGGAGGCAAGCGGGCACCATGCAGAGGTGGGACCCACAGGGCAGTGGGTGTTCAGAAGCTCAGAGACACACAAGCTCCAGAGGTGGCTCCAGGGGACCAGCCTGGGGGACCCAGGGGAGGGGCGGTGACATCAGTGCCCTGGGAAAGCTGTGCCCTCCCGTGGGTCCCTGGGAGCCCAGCCGTCCAGCCCAGCACCCAGGAGGGTGGGGCTGGCGCTAGGTCCACCCACCAGGCCCCCTGCACTGGTGAGGGCTCAAGTGAGGAGGGCGGAGCCTGAGGGTCCATGGAGGGGGAGTGGGCGTGGCCCCCGGAGGGCGGCGCGAGGCCTCGTGCAGAGCGCTGCAGAGCATGGAGCCCAGTCGGGGCTGAAAACCGACCCATCTGCAAGGAAGTCCTTTGTTTCACCGAATTTATTGGGGTGACACTGGTTAACAAAATCATCCCGGGTTCAGGCGCACCATCCTGTAATGCATCACCGGTACATCCTACTGCGCGTTCACCGCCCCAGTGCAAGGGGTTTCTCGGCGATCTACTGCATTGGCAAAGAAATCTTAAATTAAGGAGAAATCACATTTCTTGTCCTTTGCGTAAAACGAATAGCGGAGGAAACTAAGTTAGGCAGGTAATAAAAGCATTTCAGGCTGAGCGCTGGCCAAAGCTTCGGAGGAAAGAATGAGAAATCGCGCTCCGCCAGCAGACTCGTACGGATGCTTTCAGGTCTCGCAGCGCCCCTGAAGCTGAAACCTGTAATATTTTCAAATACACACAGCTGTAAAAGTTTACTATGCATCTGAGGGTGATTTGGTACCTACTTGTTAGTCTGAATACCAAAGGGCACAAGCAGGCGAGAACACCGAGGAACAGAAAACATTCCTTTGTAGAAAAGTGAGCTCCCGCCGGTGAGGAGCCCCGCGAGGGGCAGTGCGCCCCCTGCTGGACAGAGCAGCCCCGGACCTCCGGAGGTTCTCGCTCTCGCCGGCAGGGGGCGCGCCGCCCACGTGTGAAAGCTGTGGTTCCAGCAGCCGCGTAGACCGCGGCGCTCCGATGGCGTTCGAGGTGGCGTGGCCCGGCGTCAACTCCTCTGACGCGCACTGCGTGCACGGCGCACAGAACTCGTAGAACCGCAGGCGAGTGGGGCTCTAGCGCCTCAGACTTGGCGAAGACCACTTACCCTTCCCTTACCAGATCCCGGAAACCAGCGCACAGAGTCACCACCGTGAAACTGAAGGGATCAGCAGCGGAGTTGTTTGCAGATGGAACCCCAGCTTGTGGGGCGCACGGCCAACTTCCAAGGCCGAGCAGAGACGCCGAGGGTCACCTGCTGAGGACCGAGCATGGGCCAAACACCTGGATGGACCGGGCTTCGTCCTGGCTGTCTGCTGGCTGCGTTTCCAAGGCAACAGCACATGCCAACCTTTGGGCAAGACGCTGCAGAGTGGTCAGCACGAGGCGGCCAGGGTGGCCAGCGGGCGGGCAGCAGGGCTGCTGTTTGCTGCGTGGTCACCAAGATTTCACACCTCGGGGCACGAGCAGGGCAGGTGGTGGGGATGCACCTCCCCCACGAGGCTTGCAGGTCTGCAGACCCTCCTCCCGGCCCCTCGGAAAACACACAGGGAACCCGGGGCGTCTCCCCGTGCCCAGCCTGCCGACACCGTGGGAGGCACGCCCCCCCCAGCCAGGAGGGAGGCAGAGAGGATCTGGAAGAACAGGAACGGCCCCAGAAAGGCCATAAAAACATGTCGATGGGAACAGGGAAACGAACTCTGGATGTTACCAGTTTCTCCAGGTATTGGCTCACAACGTTCTAACGCCTCCTTCCGAGCACAGGCGACGCCCGTTCGTAAAGTGACTGTGTGTCTGAGAGTGGGCTGTGGCACGCCTGTGACTCTCGGGCCCTGGACGCCGGGGCTGCTGGGGTGGAGACTTCCCTCCGTCCTGGGCGTTTGGGGGCGGGTTGCAGCTGTGATTTCTCCTCCAGGTGAAGAGTCCCATTTGCTGCCACATTTAAGGTGACATCCAGGGAACCCCCGGCACTCAGGGACTGAACAGCCAACGTGAAACCCAGTTCATGCGACTGTGAGCCAGAGGACTGGGGTCTCTGGCCTGGTGCACCCATTCCACCCTGCGGTGCCCACCTGGGGGGTGCCCTGGACACCCCGAGGCCCAGCCAGCCCTCCGCCCAGCTGCATGGCCCCAAACAGCATCTTCTCCACATGTTTCCACTCCACCAAGAGCATCGTTTGAGGGGAAAACCCTCGGAGAGTCTGCTCAAAGCACCAAGACACGGGGAGCATCTGTTGGGGGCCCGAGGAACAAGCTTGGGGCCAAACACACCCTGTCCCTCAGCCCCACAAAGCCCAGCTCACAAGGCCCAACTGGCCACAAACAGACAGCGAACCCCAGTGAGAAGGCAGAACAAAACACACACACGCCCCAAAACTCCACAAAGAATGAAAAAAAATCAGACAGCCAAACGGAATCATCGGAACTACCTCTCCCAGACAAATCACCAACCCCCAGGGCCACGGACCAGTCTCTGCCTTTGAAGGATGTTTTGTTCCCAGATCTACACGGGACTGTATTACAATTTCATTCTAGAAAATGTCATTTAAAATCCGGTGTAAATGTAACGGGTCTCCTCTCCCTCACAACAAGACGACTGCTGTCTGCAGGCTTCTTTGGTAATGCTGGACGGGTGAGTGGGGAACCTCTGGGCACCGAGAGGCCTGAAATCATCAACCAAGATTTGGAGACGGGAGCGGGGTGTGGGGGGAACCGCTCGGGGTCACCAGCCACAGGCTCTCCTGTCTGATTACAGCTTCTTCTGGAAAGTTCCAGCCAAGATGACAGAAGCAGCCCCTGTGTGCAGTGTGTTAAGGGCAGTCCCGACCTGGACAGTGGAGAGCCCTGTCACCCACCTGCGTGGGAGTTCCGCACACGCACACACACACGCACGCGCGCACACACACGCGCACACGCACACACAAGCTACGGCGAAGCCCACGTGCGAGGGAAGCCGGCGTGAGGAGGGGAGTCCGGCCGACGGCTCCCCGGCTCTCCCTCCTGGCCCACGCGGCCGGCCCGAGACGCCGCGCTGCCGGAGCCTCTCACGGAACCCTGTGAGCTCTTCAACGGAACCGCCTGCGCCGCTCGCTTCTGCAAGAGTTCGTTCTCCGAGTGACCCCCCACCTCCTGAGAACCTGGCTCCCACGCTGTGTTGTGTTTGGCAGGTTTAGGAGGCAACCCCACTCCCTCTCCTCCGGCACCTCTGCCCCCCTGGCTGCTGGCTGGGCCGGTGGCAATGCTGCCTCCCAGCCCGCATCCGCTGTCCCCTCCACCTAGCAACAATGTTGCCACCCGCAATGCAACACTTTCAACCCTTGGGCTAACCCCTCGGGATCAGGAACAAAATAGCCTATGAAAAGGCTGTCTGCAGATTATCAGCTCGTGAGCTGCCGGGTTGGGGGGGGTGTGGGGAGGTGGGGGGGGCTGAAATACCGGCAGTTTGGGGACCGCTGTCTCTGGGTTAAACGGAGAGACCGGGTCGGCACTCACATTCAGGTTCCCGCCATTCCGACCACACGCGTCTCTGGCCGCCACGGCTTCACGCCACCGCAGGGGGGAGGTTCTGGAGAAGACGCAGCCCGTGGACACGACCACCCATCACGACGGCCGAGGAGCCAAGTTTCTCCACTGAGTCCCACCGGTTTCCACGACAATTTAGTTGCCGGGGGACTCTGCCCTCTCCGCCACCAGGGTAAACAAAAACATTTGGATGAACAAGTATCTGTAATCACAAGGCCGGGGTGTTGAGGTGAATTTCTTCATTTCTTCTTTCAAATTTCCCATAAGGTCGAGGCCGTTTAAGGTGCACGCGTCTACAAGAATGTGGGCACGCCACGTGCACGCAGTGCAGGAGGTGCCATGGGCAGTGGGGGCGCCCTGCCACCCGGGGTCCCTGAAGACCACTGGTGCTGGTTGGGACGAGGTTCTTGAGGGCAGTAAACATCCAAAGTGCCAGACGAGTGCTTACACTCTGACACAGAAAGGTACTACCTGCCCACGACTTGTCCCAAAGGCAGTGACACCCTCCCTGGGGAAGGGAGACTCAGGGGACCCAGGGTGGCTGGAGCAGCAGCCCCCCCCCCCAAACCCCCCGCCCCAGGTACAGAGCCTCCCGCTGCTCTGCCACTCACGTCCACCAGGTGGCGCTGCTGCTCAGCGCCGCCTGCAGAACTGCCTCTGCTGTCAGGGACAGAGCCTCCTGAGTGACCCGCCTGTGGCCACTGGGAAAGGGGCTCAGACCCACGTGCAGCTGCCACCACCGGGAACCTCACATCGCCTCTGCGTGCTGTGACTTCCCCGCCAGGACAAGCCCAGCCATGCCTGGGGAGGCCTCCGACATGCAAGGGAACCACTGATGGGCAGGGGGGCCGTCCCGGGCCTTTGGGGGGCCCACAACAGTGCACTGACCTGCCCTTGTGGCCTTGGCGAGTCCCTGTGCACCTAGCTGTCCCCGCACTCGGCCCTGCCCCGCTCTGCAGCGCTGGGGACATGTGACGGAGTCTGGGGGCACTCTGAGGGCCGGGACACAGAGGGGGCAGGGAGCCGGTGCAGCTGAGCACCCGCAGAGCGCAGGGCGGCCAGCGGCCCAGGGGACCCTGCCCCACACTGACAGACGTCGCCCCGGAACCACCAGTCCCTCCTCTCCCCGACCGGAGGGTAAACCCCACAGCACTCCCTCCCAGGCCACTGAGGAAGCCACACGCAGCATGGCACGGCCATTCCTGAACACGTGCCCTGAGACTGTGTGCCTCTGTCTCACCCAGACTGAGTTCATGGCTCAGGGGCCGGCGGGCGAGCCGGGGGTTGGCACAGAGTTGCCACGGCCTCCGCCTGCCACCAGCACAGCAGCGCCACGGCGCACGCAGGGGCCGCCCCTCCCCCCACTGTTGCCATCTCTAAATTCGTTTTCAGCAGAGAAACAAAACAGAAAGAAGTCCCACACGGCCGTGCGCCGTCCTGCACACTGTGAGAGCACAGAGCTGGGTGTGCCGACCTGCGGACTTGCTCCCGCAAGGCCGGGAAACGCGTCAGGAGGCCCCGCACCTGCAGCGAACGTCACAGGCTCGGCCAGAAGGGGGCGCCGGTGGGCCTTTCCTGTGGGTGCTCCGCACTGACCCCGGGTCCGTGAGGGCTGCGCCAGGAGTGAGCACCTGAGCCCGCCAGGCAGCCGCCGCGGGAGGGCCGGCCCTGACATCTCTGTGTCCAGCTCGGCTGCACTGGCTCCCGGGGGACCACCGGCAAGGACCCACGGGGGGGGGGGGCCGGTCAGCGGGGAGGGGGCCCGGTCAGCCGGCCGGCTCGCGCCTGTTTCCAGGGAAAGGACCCATTTCCCTGTTTGCTCAGTGGTGCCGTCTGGGCGCGGCGGGCGGCCCGTCTGCTGGCCCTGCCCGGCGCCCCGGCGGGGGACGCCCAGTGGGGACAGCTCCGCCCACGCCTGGCGCCGACGCCTCCCCCTCCCCAGGAATGCTGACCCCTGGACGAGCCCCGAGGCTCCATGCAATGCCCCGTCCAGGCCCGTTCAGAAGCCCCCCTCACCCCGACCAACGACCCGGCCGACGCCCGGCAGCCCACGCGCCGGAGTCCCCAGGGCAGCGTGTCCGCCGAGGCCTCCGTCGGGGTTGGCCGGGGACAGCAGCGGAGCCGGGTGGGGCTGAATCTAGTGGATCAATGCTGGGTGGGTCGGGAAGCATCGCCGCAGAGAAGCTTCTAGAACGTTTGGCCGTGAGCCACAGAACTGCTGCGAGGCCCGTTCAACTGGCAGGAAGCCATGAACCTCAGCAAGCGGGCGTCCCCTCCCCCACCCCCAGCAGAAGCCACTCTCCCCAGCGGGGCCCGTCCCACCGGGGGTCACGTGCTCTCACTTGGCACAGGGGCCACTCAGGCCGGAGGTGGCCCCGCGGTCACGAATGGGCCACAGGGGATTGCGCGGTTTCAGCCTTCAAACTATTGATCCGGAACCTCCCGCCCGGGCAGTAATTTCCTGGCAGTAATTGCACAGCACGACTGTTTCCTCATGAGGCCCGCGCAGGAGGCGGCGGTGGTTCCTCTCTCTCCGCCGACAGCGCGGAGAGGGCGGCCGGGGCCGAGCGTGCGGCCTGCTCACCCCGGCGGCCCTGACCGCCCGCCCGGGCGGCTGAGATCCGGGGCGCGGACCAGGCACGGCGGGGGCTCAAGGCTTTGCTCCCCCTGCCCCTTCCACCCGGCGCCGCCTCTGTGTTCTCAGGGCATCAGTCCTGACATACGGCAAACTGTCTGCACGACCTGGACGCTTTGGGAAAGAAAGAAAAGGAAATCATAAGTAATTTCTGCATCTGGGTAAGACAGACCGCCTCGAAGAACCTGGGTCCCTCGCAGAATGGACACCTCGCTGGCACCGCGGCGCGCTAACGTGCGGCGCACCTGGCGCTGTGCGCGTGTCTGCCAGGTAACCGAACACCTTGGCAGCCGCACACCCATGCGGCACCCTCGCCCACGCTTGCCCGGCAGCCCCGGCGCCCCCTGCGGTCTGTCCCGCGGGGATTCCGAGTCCCCGCCGCGCCGCGCGGCCCCGTGTCTGCCGGGAAGGCACGCCCGCACAGCCGGGGGCCGGAGGGGGGTCGCTCGCCCGCGTGCGCGGCCTCGCGGGGAAACCTGCCCTGAGGCGCGTTGCAGTGTTCAGCCGCCGCCTGCCGCGACCTCAGCGTCCGCCTCCTCCGCTGCCCCGCAGCGCGGCTCCGGGCGGCCGAGTCCACACGGACACACCGCGGGCCAGTCGCTCACCGCCGGAGCTTAAACTGACACCCGGTGACGCCGCCGCGTCTGCCGAGTCCCAGGCAAGGTCGGTGTGAAATCGGGGAAGGGGCTTCACCTCCCCGCGCGCCCCCACGGCCGCACCTCACTGCCGGCTCCTGGGGGCCGTTTCTCCTCTGGGCGGCTCCGTGGCAAGGAGCGCGACCGTCCTCACCGACTCCCCTGTGCTCGCTCCTCGAGAAGTGAAAAGCTCGGAAGGGACTTGGGGCCGGCACTGCCCTGCGCGGCCGCCCCGCTCCCTCCGCGCCGGTCCCTCGGCCGTTTGGAACTCAGCGCGGGAGCCGCCCCCGCACATCCCTCCGCCCGCGGAGCTGTCACTGCGCCACCCGCTGCTCTAACCCCCTGCAGGGCCCCAACCCTTATTCCCCGCGGCCACACACGGCAGAGGCATTCGCCGGACCTCGGCGGGTGCTCCAAGCCGAGCACCCGCTGCAAACACTCCATTCGAACCCTGTACAGGGAACTGCATGATGAGCGCATGCGACTGACCTGAAAACGACCTGCCGCCATGGAGACGACCCAGACCACGGCCCGGCCCCCAAAGTGAACGCCACCGACGTGCGGGAGGGAACCGTGTCCCGCGGTCCAGCTCACAGCTGCGCGATGTGGCCGGTGGTGGGCCCGAGTCACGCGCAGCCACCCCACAGCGGCCCTCGGCCGCCGCTGTCCCCAGGCTCAGGGAGCCTCTGTCACGGCCGGAACCCAAGAGAGAGTCAGAAGTTCACGGGCACGCAGCGACTGTCTCGTGTTGTGTTTGCAAACACGCGGACACGAGCCCCATGGGATACGGGGGAAACACTTAAAATCTTCCCACCCTCGTTTTCATGCGCAAATCACTTCACAGTTGCTCCGCTCTCACCGTCGAGGGGAGATAGAGCCCATCTGAAAAACTCAAACAGCCCCGCACGCCCCACCCGCTGGCGGGCTCGTTGTTTCGTGGCCCCCGCAGTTTGCACAGCTGCGCCTGTCCCGCTGCGTCGCTCCTGCAGAACCAGCTCCTTCCTGGGAAGTCCAACCACCCTGAGCGGCCGAGTGGCTGCTTCCCGACGGACGGAGACAGATGCTGGGAGGAGGCCAGCGCAGACGCGGAACCCCGGCCGGGGCGCAGCCCACGTGAGGGGGTTCATGAGGCTCGCTTGCCTCAGCCTCCTTCCCCCAAACGAGACCTTTCCGAGGGACGCCACCGATAGCCGGGACTGGCCGGCGGGTGGCCGGGGCCGAGCGGCTCCAGCTTCCCCGAGGCTCACCTCACCTCCCGTCCTCGGGAAGTGACAGCCGTGCCTGCGTCGTGTTCACGGGAGGGCGTCTCTGGCGTGCTGGCAGCCCTGGCGACGCAGGAGCGCACTCGGGTCTCGAGACACGTCGCTTGTGCTCGTGGCGCTCCGTACCCACGACTCCAGGTCCCCGCCCACCGACTTCGCAGAGGAAAACCACCGACGAGATCTCTGTGGCCTAGAGAGAAACACCACCCAAACAACCTGACAGCTAACGTTAGTCCAGAAAAGAGCCAGCCGCGATGACGTGTTTGCGGAGAAGGCCCCGGCCCTAAAAATGTGTCTAAACCATGCGGCACGAGGCCCGTTCAGGGCTGCAGGTGCCCAGCGTCCGGCGTCCCCACCTGGACTGGCCGCAGCCGGTTCAGATGCCACGGAGCCAGTTTCCATGGAGACCAGGTGCCCTGGCCTGTCAAGGAACCTCTCAGGGGTGGGTGTGGAGCAGGAGGGACTGGGGTGTCACCTCAGCAGCCATCCCAGGAGGTGGTACTGGGTTCGCCAGAGACCCCGACGCCCGTCCCCAAGTCCCCGCCTCAAGCCCTCCTGCACGGGGCCCCCACGTCCCCGCTCACCCACCTGCGGCTCCCCAGCGGCCCCCCAGGGAGGGGGCAGCCAGAGGCACGTGCAGGCTCCACCTCCAAGCACAGGGGGAGCTCGGGGTCGAGGCTGAGTGTCTCGGAGCTGAGAGGCGTGTGCACGTGTGTGCGCGTGTGTGCACGCAAGTTTGTGCCATGTCTGCGTGGACGGCTCCCGGGCCGTGTTCCTCCACGGCAGACATGCGTCACCTGCCCAGCTCAGGGCTTTCCTGGGAGAACAGAAGCACCACGGCAGCACCACGGCAGCACCACGGCAACCCGCAGCGTCGCCCCGCAGTGCACCCCGCTCTGCGTGCGCTCCCCCGGAGTCCTCGCCCTCCCCAGCGGTGGAGAGAGCAAGGAAAGGGCCGCCACCGCGCTGGCCGTGGGGAAGCGGCCCCATCTGACCCCCAGGCCGCGTCTGACGCCACGCCCCTCGCCGCGTCTGCCCCGTGCGTTCACCCCGGTGACGACGACGACGACGACGACCCCCGGGACCGGGTCCTTCCCCAGAGGAGCAGCTGCGCGCCGAGTGCCGCGGGTAAAACATCGGAAATCGAATGAGCAACCGAACGAAAGCCACGATTTGCCCCGAGCCCAAGCTGATTTTTTGAAATTGTGGTGAAACGCGCACAACGTGCGGTCCCCGCAACACCAGCGAGGTGAAACCAGACGCCCCTCACGCCCACCAGGCCCGCCAGCCCCCAAACGCGGGAGCCACACCCACCGCGGCAGCGTCTGGAGAAACTGCCCCTCGTGCCCCAGGGGACCGGGCGGCCCTGGGCGCGTCAGACGACCTTGTGTGGTAGAATCTGGAAGTCCCAAATCTCTCCTTTCTGGACGAACTTGTGTACTCTTCACAGCTGCAATCCAGCCCAACCTTCTCTCCGCACATTTGACTCAATTTCTTCCCCTTTCTGTCCCTCATGTCTCAGCCTCGCTCCCCCAGCTGACGTCAGGTGAGACACCCCAAACGTGAAGCGTGTTTGGGGACACCGCCCACACACGCCCTCGGCGGGCACGTCTCGGCGGAGGCGGCGCGCCCGGTCCCAGAAGGTGAGCGCCTGCATCCTTGTGAACAGCAAATAAAGCATCTCCATTTGTCAATATTTCCCCTGTTAACTTGAAACTCCCTGCAAAAGAAACTGCCTAAAAATAGAGAGGAACTCATTTCAATATTTAAACTCCACTTAGGTTCCCAGAGAACAGCACGTAACGTCTAATTAACCGTGTCATTACTTCTGGCGCTCCGCAGCCTCGGCGCGGTGACTCAGCCGAAAGGCTGGGAGGCTCGCTCTCCCTCCTGGCGCCGACGGGCGCCGTCCGAGAGGTCTTTGTTTATTTGCCTGTGTGCTGTTCGTTTCTTTCCGCCACCGACCGAAACTTTCGGAAAATAGGAAGAGGCTCAGAAACAGGAGCCAGCTCTGAGCACACTTCCCGGCCAGCAGCGCATGCGCTGACAGTCACACGGAGAAATAACCGGGCGAAGGAACCGTTCCACGGACTTTCTGAAACAGTGATGTCAGGATGTCCTCCGTCCACGTTCGTGAGTTAGAAACACGGAGGACATTACCTCCCGCAAACCTCCGTGCCTCGTGGCGGAAGGCAAAGCACAAACCGCCACCATGGCAGCCGGGCCCGGGGCGAAGGCGCCGACGGGGAAGGTGGAGAAAGCCCCAACCAGCCCCTTCCCACGGTCACGGAGGAGCCCATGACGCCTCAGCTCCTGACGGCCGGGGGCACCGTGAGAAGCTAGCCCCTCCGTCTGACCCCACCGGGGGGTCCTGGTGCCCAGACCCCCGGTTCTCGGAGTGACCGCTGCAGAAAGAGACACACACTCCAGCTCTCCCTGGGACTCACTGTTTCTCGGGTGGAAACGCACTAAATCAGAAACCCCATCCGGGAGGGGAGTGAAGACGCCGACCCACAGGCACCAGGCGCCAGACTGGTTCCCCTTAAGACAAAGTTCCCTGTTTCTCCATTTTGGTTTTTTACTTTTACTCCTCCACCGAGTCCCCTTGAACGCAACAGAAACTGCAGCACATCCCTGACAGCCTCCGGCCGCACGCGGTGACCTGCGGTGACAGGCGACGCCGGCCCGGTCCCCACCTCAGGACGCTGCCAAGTCTCACTGAGATCCTGAGGGTTTGCGATGAGACATCGGCGTCCCTGTCCTGACTGCAGGGGAGCCTGGGGGGGGGGGGCCACAGACACCCAGTGCGTTCCGGGCTGGCCAGTGAAGGCCCTTTCCCCTAATAAATCAGGATAATCGACCACGACAGAAAAACAGCTTCGAAACGAAGGTATTTGACCTCGTGAGACGGTCACTTTCCCTCTAAATAAACCTAGGCCGACAACCACGCGAACCAGTGGCCTTTGCCCGATGAACTCGGGTCTCCGAGCTCAGCCCACACTCGCTGTCGAATGGACCAGCCCGCGCGCTGGCCCCCCCGGGAGCGTGCGGCCGGCACACGACCAGCGCCAGACGACCCGGCCGCCCGCGCCACGCCCCGCAGGGCCCGCTCTCGCAGGACGCGGGGGAGGGGCGGCGTGCTCACCTGTGTTCCTGTCGGGGGAGAGGCAGCAGTGCTTCTGCAGGATGCCGGGCAGGACCTGCGCCAACACAAAACACAGGTGGTTACGCCCGGGCCCCGACGCGCACCCCGCCGTCTGCACGTCCGCGAGCCGACCCGCGGCAGCCCCAGCGCGAACCGAAGACCCTGCGGACGTGCGTCTCCCAGCGGCGGTCGGCCAGGGGCATGGCCGATGGCACCTGAGCGCTGCCCTGGTCCCCCGGGAGCCTCGTGGGCCAGCACGGCGGGGACGCACCCCCCCCCCCCGGCAAACGGGCCCACAGGTGGCTGTGACGGCCTCAGGAGACAGAGCGCGGCGACCGTGGGCCCGGGCTGGGAGTGCGCGAGGCACGGTGGGTGTGCTTCTGTCCTCGTCACTAACCAACCGCCGCCTCCTCCACTGGGGCAACCCTGAGCCCGTGTTCCCCCGGCCCTGGGTCGGAGGCCACCACCCAGCTGCACGCTGACCAGCTGCACGCTGACCAGCACGGCCTCTGACCGACCCCCACTCCCTCCAGAACCGGAGAGCTAGCCTCCACCCGCCCCGCCCCACCCCCCAAGCCGGAGCAGGTCCTCGTCTGTGAGAAACTCACACGACTGAGAGAAAACCTCGCCCCCCAGAGGCCTCCCCACTCAGCCCCGTGGGGCGGACCCCCGCGCCGAGCCCCCACTGGTTCGCTGCAGACACTGTCTACGTGTTTCCAATGTCACGCGTGTAGTGGAGACTCCCCGCTGGGGACGGCCGCAGTCAGAGGGGCCCCACGTGGGCAGACACCCAGGCCGACAGGCGGGAGGACAAGAGGAGAAGAAACGGACACCCGGCAGGAAAGGAAAACGTTCTGGAATGATGACACTATTTCAGAAAGAGCCGGTATTTCACCCATAGCTCAGGAAGAGGATGTTTTGGTTATAAAAAGAAAACTGATAAAGTAGAAAGCTTTGGGAAATCACAAACAGAAGAACAAAACTTAAAAGAACAAAGAGTTGAAAATGAATTCAAGGCAATATCCCAGGAAGCAGATGAAAACCACAGAGTTGGGGGGGGCAGGGGGGGACTTAGCATTCCGTCGCCACCCCGGGGTATTCTGGGAGACCGGTTGGGGGGGTCCGAGGAAAACACCCACAGACCAAAGGGCACACGGTGCCACACAAACAGGGAGTCCCGCGTCCGAGGGGCGGGACCTCTGCTCCCGCTGGCCCTGGGCAGCCAGCACCACCCGGACCCGACGACCGGCCGCCACGCGCTCCCGTGGAAATCCGGGCTCCAGCAGGGTTTCCCACGTGACCACAGGACGGGGTGCTGAGCTGAGAAGTCGGGGAGCCATGCTGCGGGCGCTCTGAGAGCAAATGCGGCCCCGGGCGCCAGCCACCAGGGAGAGGAAACTCCCTCAGACACTGCGGAGCAGAGCCCCCACCTCCGGGAGGGCCCGCCCCCTTCCCGGTGCTGTCGCGGAGACGGGCGGTGTCCCCGAGAAGACACCCCGAGGCTGCAGTAGGGGGCCTTCTGGGGCGGGGGGGGCGGCGGTGCTCAGACCGGCTGGCAGGGTCCCAGCCCGGCGCCTGGGCTGCCGGCCAGTGGGCACAGGGTGGGCCGCCGGGGGAGGGCCGCGTCCCCAGAGCGGAGGGCCCGGGGCCGACCGTCTGGAGCAGAGGCAGGACGGTGGCGAAGACGCCGGGACTGATCCGGGCTGGCGTTCCGAGGAAGCAGTTGACGGCTAGTGACACGTGTGTGACAGGAGAGAGGCCGGGGCCGTGAGCTCCCTGTGGTGCGTCCGTCCCGTCGGCTGCCAACTGGTCCCACCTCTGGGTGCGGCCGAGCTGAGCGTGCGGGGGCCGGGGTGCTGGGGGGCCGAGGGGACGGGGGGGCACTGGGGGGGCAGGCCGAGGACGGCAGACGGGGCCTCTGGGCAGCAGGGCGGGCAGGGGGCCGGGGGCTGACCCTGCCGTCTGCCGAAGACTCTTCGAGCCACTCCCCTTTTCCGAGTGCAGACGTGAGCGGATCACACGTGTGCAGATCACACGTGTACGGATCACACGGAATGGAAACTGACTCATGCGACAATGTATGGCACGTCAGCACGATCAGTTTTACAACCATGAGGAGGCAGAACTAAACTGTGCCAAGAATATTTAAAAGGAGCAAGACAGCCGTTTGGAAGGAAAGCGTCTCCCCTCGATGTCTCTGCAGCTTCCTCATCCCAGCGCAGACGTGTCTGGGGACTCACGGTCTGGACCCCCTACTCAGAAGGCCACCCCGGGAGCAGCAGCTCTGGGCAGGGAGCTGGAACGCCCCCCCCCCCGCCCCCCGCTCCGGTCACAGAGGGCCACAGCACCAGCAGGTGTGGGTGAGGCAGAGGCACCGATTTAAACCCCAGCCACGGAGCCCGGGTACAGCAGGACAGCCAGACAGATCGGCGAGCAGACTGGGGACCCCGGACACGCACCCACATACATGCGGTCCACGGTCACTGGCCACGGAGCAAAGGCAGCCGCTTCAACACTAGGTGCTGGGACCTCGTGCAAAAACTCGAATCGCACACTCAGGTCTTACACTCTGCACAAAACTGACTCACAGTGGATCACAGACCTCAGGGAAAAACACAAAATACTGTATCACCCTGTCAGGTGACACAGGAGAAACCCACACGGCCTTGGTGCGGCGATGACGTCTCAGGTACACGACCAAACACATGACCCACGAAAGACATCTGTCGGCCGGACTCCGTCAGAATTGAAACTCTCAACTCCACAAACAGCGCCATCAAGAGAAGGGGAAGACAAGACAAGGAAGGGATTATTTACAAAAGACACATCTGATGAAGGACTCTCAAACCTCAACAAAAAAGAAAAAGCAACTAGTTTCACTTAAAAACTGAGCCAAAGACGGTGCCAGACGCTTCACCAAAGAGGAAGGGAGCACCTGAAGGTGTCCAGCCTCACGTGTCACCAGGGAAACGCAAACGAAAACCACAGCGAGGCCACAACACCCCCGTCGGGACGACCGACAGCCGGCACTGACCACACCCTGGGAGGGAGGACGCGGGGCGGCAGGACTCGCACTCGGTCCCGGCGGGAGCGCAGACAGGCAGCCGGCTGGGAGGACTGCTGGCGGTTCCCACAAGCTAACCCTCATCTCACCGTAGGGCCCAGCAGTGAGGCTTTGCAGCGAAATGAGGGGAGAACCACGTCCCCACAGAGACCCGCACACGGGTGTGCACGGCAGCTGCACCCGGAGCGACCACAGCTCGGACACAACCAGACGCCCGTCAGTGGGTGCCGGACAGACAAACCGCGGTCCCCCCAGACAGCGGGACGGTGTCGGCACTGAGAACAGGGCAGCTCTCGAGCCGGGGAGAGCCGTGGGGGAACCTGACACGCGTGTGACCCAGTGAAGGAGCCGGTCTGGGAAGGCCACACGCCGTGTGAGCCCAGCCCCAGGACGTCCTGGAGAAGGTGAGACTGTGGGGACGGGGACAGGTCGGGGGTTGTCACGGGGCCGGGGGGAAACGGACAGCCCACAGCATGGAGCATGGGGCTCGCCACGTCACAGCAACGCTGCTGGTCTGACGCTGCGACGGTGGTGGGTGGGGGGCACGTGTCGCTGTGCACTGGCCCCAGCCCACAGCGCGCACAGCGGCCGGCGTGGCCCCGACGTCCCCTGGGGGCTCTGGTGACGCTGACATGGGGGGGGCGCTCGTCGGGGAGCCTGACCTGCGACTCTTCCAGGTGCCCCGGAGGAGCCGTGCGCCCCGGGTCCGAGTGTGGACTGGGAGCCCCACACGCCCGCCGGCTGCACGAGGACGGCTCCCACGGGACGGGCCAGCGCAGACCCGAGGTCCCAGACGCCATCCCATCACAAACGGGTCACGGCCGGGAAGAGTGACCAACGCTCCCGCTCCAGCAGAAGGACCCTTAACTCAGCTTCACGGAAGGTGGGCCGGAGCGGGACAGCAGCAAACCCTGCCCGGCCCCCGGAGCCTGCAGGCCGGCCGGGCACGGACACCCGCTCTCCGGCTCGTCCACGCCGCTGGGGCCGGGCGGCCTGCTCTGCGTCCAGGCTGCGGGAGAGCTCCGGCCCCGCCTGACCAGACGCCGGACTTGTCGGATGCTTTCCCGCAACTGTGGGAAGGGATGGTCTCAGCCGCTCCTCTGGAGCCTTCTTCCTTCTTCTCTGGCTGCTGACGGCACGGATGCGTTAGCTGACTTTCAAGGGCTGAAAACTAATTTTCGAAGCCCGTCCTCATGTTCCTGGATGAAACCTCAGCCACCAGCCACCGTGTCCTCGCTCCGTGGCTCCCTTTCCGTCCCCACACACACGCACGCGGAGCCTGGCCTTCCTCCCCGGCCCCCGGAGCTCCCCCGCGACCCCCGAGGCGCTCAGCCGACAGACACCGTGCGACCCTCCCTGACGAGCGGCTGAGACCGTCCTCGCGGCCCCTCACTGTGCCGCACGCACCCTGCCCCCGGCCGCCCGGGCCAGCCCCCGGCCACGCACATCCGGCAAACTCCTCCGGAGTCCGGGCCAGGCCGCAGCGCGGCATCTGGCGCTGGGCATGCAGGACACGCACTCGGCGGGGAAGCCCGCCCCGGGGAGCAGAGGCCTCACGGGGAAGAAGAGAGACACGTGGCCGGGCCCTGTGGGCTGGAGGCGCCCCTGCCGTTGACGTCCAAACCTACAACCCCGGAGCTCGCGACCTTGTCTGGAGACTCGGCCTTCACAGACATGAAACCGTATGGGGTGGGCTCTGCCAGTGCTGGCGGCCGTCCCAGTAGAAAGGGGGGTGGGCCTGGGCGCAGACAGGTGGGTGCAGGGGCCGAGAGACATCAGGGACTGAGCAAAGACGGCCCGTACAAGGGGGGGCCGGAGCCCACCCCGCTGGCGCCTCCACCTGGGCTGTCCGGCCTCCAGAGCCGTGGGGCGGGCAGCGAGTCTGGGGGAATGACAGGCGACCAGCGCGCCGGACACACGTCTCAGCCACCCGGTCCGAGAAGTGCTGTGCGGTGAGCTCCCAGTCTTGCCGGGAGGCCCTGGGAGGGAAGACCCCCCCGGCGTGGGCGGGCAGCAGCTGCACCCCCGACACGTGACGTCTGCCCGTGCCCCCGCCAAGAGGGATTCTGGATGCTCCTCCCTCACGGGCGGGCCCGGGACCCTGTGCCGCTGACACACAGGACACGAGAGCGAATCCAGCACACGGATCACGGGCGGGAGTGGACAGAGGCCACGGACGGCTGCGGGCGATCGGCTGCGTCCCGCCACGAAGTTAACTCGCGCCTCGGCCGGGCCTCCGAGAGGGTTCTCCGGGGGCGCTCCCCATGCCCGGGGGGCGCTGGCAGCGTGGATTTACGGCCCCCGAGGAGGGACAAGGGTTCGGGAAGGACGATAAGCCCGAGTCCCGGACACGTGCGCTGACAGCCCGGCAGGGTCGGGGGTTATAAGTGCAACACGGTGCAAAACAGAAAGTCCCGCCTGGAACACGGTTAAAAGCTTCCTCGCGCATCTTCCTCCACGTGCCGACAGGCGCTGCCCAGACAGACAAAGCAACACCGCTTTCTCAAAGGAGAGAGGAAGTCACACAAAGTGTCTTCAGAAGGATACAACTGAAATGCCAAGAAAAATATAACTAGGTGACTACTTGTTACTGATTTTCACACATAGAAACAACAGGCAGGTGGGAAGATTTTGTTGCTTCTGGGAAGCACTAATCTGTTCAGAAAGTGAGATTATGTTTTTTAGGTTATCTTCAAAAGCAAAAAAGTGACCGGAAGTCTGGGTGCAACAAGCAGACCCCAAGGAAGCCGGACCCCGAGGGCCACTTGCACTCAGCAGTCCAGCAGGTGGCAACTGTCACAAGAAGGTTTGTTCCAAAATGACGGAGTGGCCAAATCTCCGAAAAGAAGAGCCAGTCCCGTCTCCTAGGAGACGAGCCTCTAAACGGCCGTCCTGTTTACCAAGGACGATTTAAGGGAACAGGCACACAGAGCAGGTCGGTGTGCCACAGACACGCAGGGCACACAAACCTGTCCCTGAGAGAACGCCCCACTCCTGGACTCTCCAGGATTCTGGAACCGCATGAAAACAGGGGCTTGAGGCTCCGGCCACACAAAACCCAGAGCCCAGCTCTCCAGAAGGGACCGGCCAAGCGGCGGTGGTTCCCGTCTGAACCGCAGGGTTGACGGAAGCGGCCCGACGGGACCAGGCACCGACCCCCAGTCCCGAGGGGCACGCACCGTCCCTGAAATCCGAATGCTGGAAAGGTCGCAGAAGTGAACACTCCAGAGTCGTGACAACGTACAAAACTGGAGAACGTAGAGGAAGAAAGAGATGACGGTGCGGGGGCGGGGGGGGGAGGGGGCGGACGTCGGTTTACAGTTGTCCGTAGGGGAGGTAACACAGCGATTCGTGAGTAATCAGTAAGGCAAGAACACACTCTGTTGCACAAGCTCACCCCGGTAAGCCCCCTTCATTCTTTACGTGTGTCGTTAAACGCGTAGCGTTTCACGACGTCTCACGACAGCGGGGTGTTACCAGGGCCGTGACCACTGCGGTGTTCTTGCCTGTGTCTGTCAGTAACCTCAGACCTCAGAGCCTAAGAAAATCCGCTGTGTGAAAACAGGGAATTAAATTAAATGCCCGAACACTCTTCAGTCGGTATGTAAGTGGTTAGGGAACCTTTGGTCACGAAACCCACGATGCAGAAATTAGCCGTGCAGACGGCGTGCACGTGTGTGAGGAAGGTTCGCTGCTAGAGGCTCCGAGGAAGATGATTTATTCCACGGAGACACGGCCTCCGTCCAGGGTGAGCAGAAGATGGACCGAGGGAACGCCCCCCCCACCCCCCGCCACCGCAGACAAAACGAGGACCCGCGAGGCACCGTGAGGCCCTGCTTCCCGACCCGCCGTCGGCACCCGCATGTGAGTCCTGGGTTCGAGCGCCGAGGAGCCAGCACGGGCCCAAGGGGACGTCTCAAAGTGGGGCTCCCGGGAGTGGGGGTGAGGGGGGTGCTGGTCTCCCCAGGACTGGTGCACAGCCCCCGGCCCCCCCAGGAGTGGTGCGGGAGATGCCTTTCCAGGGGGGTCTGGAGGGTGGACGCGTCCGGCTGGAGCTCAGGGGAGGGGCCGTCCAGACCCGCTCCGCCGTGTGTTTCTGCCACGCTCTGTCCCACTTGGAACTCTAACGTCCAGGCGCTGACTCTGTTACGAGGCAGACCGGGGCGGGCGACGGGGTACCGGCCGAGGACACGGGCCAGCCTGTGGGGCGCCCCCACCTGCACACGGGGGCACACTCAGCGCAGGTCCCGCATGGGAGCCCTTTGAGGGGCGCGGTGAGACCCCCAGAGTGCCGTCGGGGCGCTCGCCCGGGACGTTGGGTCCATTCGGTCCCCCAGCCTGGGCAGCGGCCACCACCTGGGACACTGACCCCCAGGTTCCCGAGGTCCCAGTCCACAGCCCAAGCCACAACCACCAACAGGTGACCCCTCCACCCACAGAAGCCACCCCAAGTGCTCGCTGCCATGCTTCACCCTGCGGCCACCGGCTCCCCCGGCACAGTGACCACTGGACCACAGAAGGGAGGAGGAGAAGACAGCCTACCTGAGCAGTCCCCATGCTGGCTGAGGGCGCGGGCCGAGGGCGGTCACTGGCGGCCACTGGGACGTGGGCAGCTACGGCCGAGCCTCAGACCAGGGAAAGGCCTAGGACAGGGAACAAACAGAAATGGGGAAAAGATTATTTTATTTTTTAAAAGATTGTATTCATTTATTTTTAAAGAGAAGGGGAGGGAAGGAGAAAGAGAGGGAGAGACACGTCAATGTGTGGCTGCCTCTCACAGGCCCCTGCTGGGGACCTGGCCCACAACCCAGGCGTGTGCCCTGACTGGGAATCGAATGAGTAACCGTTTGGTTTGCAGGCCGGCACTCAATCCACTGAGCCACAGCAGCCGGGGCAGGAACAGGTGATCTTTAAAAAGGGTCAGCAACCTCCCTCAGGGGAAGACACAAATGTGCACAGAAAACATGGCCCTGGGCGACAGTTAAATCCGTCGAGGGCGGCGATGGGCCTCGGGGTCTGGACCTGGCAGGTAACACCACGCACGCCGGGGAAAACACCTCAGAACAGGGGCCCCTACCTCACAGTGTGCAGCCCGATAGAAACAATGAAACACCCTGACTCGAGGCCAGGACCCCTCGTGGAACCCGGCGGACGCCCTGTGTGTGACCAGAGGCCAGCTCTGCAGAGGACCGACCGGGCAGAGGGCCGGGACGCGGGAGGGCAGTTGGAGGAGCTCACGACCGGTCGGTCGAGGCTGCACCTGGAGAAAACCGACTGTGGCTTTAAAAAAAAACAGAGGCCGTAGTCGGACCCTTCGATAAACCAGGAAATCCACTGCCCCTTTTGGCCGCCGCGTGCGAGTGCCAGACATCCCCGCCGCCCCCCGCCCCAGGACGAGGGGGGTGAGCGGGACACGGGGTTTGGACAGACTCGTCTGCAGCATCGCGCTGGGAGCTGCCCCCCCACCCCCCCCACCCCGCCGTGTCCCTGAGCCTCGGCGGCAGCAGCGTGCCCCGTGCGTGGCCCTCCGGAGCTCCGGCCGGGCTACACTACGCGGATGCTCCCCGAGGTGGGAAGGGCGGCGTGCTGCGCCCCCCGCCGTCCCCAAGTCTTGCCTTGCCGCCACAGTCTCTGCCCGCGCGCCGGGGTGACCCCCGTCACTCAGCGCCACCTGCGCACGTTCCCGCCGCTTCCTGAGAAGTTTGTCCGGTTCTCGTTCGCACGAGCGAGCGCGGTGGGCAAACGCGGGTTCTGACGTGACCCACGGGCTGGAAAGCAGGCGTGGTTTCCAGCGACCGGAAGCACACGGCTGTGCGGCCGTCCCTCCAAACGGGGTGTTTGCGGCACGGCCAGACAGGCAGACGGCTCCTCGGGCTCCGGCACGGCCCACAGCCAGACCTCCCCCCTCGGCCGGACGGAACTCCGTCCCGAACACCCACCGTGGGCCTGCAGCCCCCGCCGCCTGGCACTTGGGTTCCCCCCGTTTCCCGGGGGCCCCGCGGGCAGGCTCTAAGGCTGGGGCGACTGGGCCACGGGACGCGCACACCCGCGGCCCCAACGGCCGCCCCAAAGGTTTTGCCGATTTGCACATCACACATTACCAACTCTCGGGTTTGCCTCTGCTGGAAAAGGTTCCTCCCTGTGCTCATGGAGCTGAACCGGCTTTTGACGGGACGACTCCCAGTGGGTGCGTCTGCTCGGCTGCCCGTCCGTCCCAGCGTTTGGCCGGCCCCTCCGGGGATGAGCTCCAAAGCCCCCACTGGGGCCTGTGCCTCGGCTCCAGGCCTCCGCTCCCCAGGGTCTGAACCTCCTCTCCCTCTGTCGCCGCCTGCCGCCTTCGCCGTGGCCGTTGGCACGAGTGCCGCGGGCTCCACGCAGGGCACGGGCCCCGGTCGTGCTCTCGTTCCCGGCTCCCGTGAGCGCCGCTCGTGCGACCGCGAGCCCTGGGTTCAGGCGGTGACCCCGCCCGGCACAGCCTCCATGCGTGCCCGTGTCTGCCGGCGCACGGTGAGGCTCCCGCGCCGCGTCTCAAGCAGCAGCTCCCCCACGGGCGAGAAGCCCCTTCGCCGTTGCGCCCTCGTTGGGTTCTCCCAGCCCCCAGGGCCGGCGGTCCCGCCCTCGGCCTGGCTTCCCCGGGGAGGGGTTCGTGGGTTCACGCATGTGCTCCGACGGACCAGCCGCCGCCCGTCTTCGCCGACTCCGGAGTCTCACGGCCCCTCCGCAGCCCCGGGCGCCAGGGTGCGGGGTGGATTCGTCCGGCTCCTTTTCGACCCCTGCCCCGTGACCGCCACCTCCTGTGCAGCCGCCACAGACTCCACAGAGATGTCACGTCACGGGCGTCCCGTCCTCCGCCACAGAAACCAGCGGCCGAACTGCCCTCCCCAACGCACTGCCCGTCCCTCCTGCCCTGGACGGTCCCTCCACCGCTCAGCTACCCTCTCCAGAGCCGGCGATGGCGGCGTGATCCGAGGGCCAGGCCGGAGCGAGGTGGGGGAGGGGGGTCGCGCCCACCGTCCTTCACAGGCGGCCGTCCACGTTCGAGACTCTCACAGGACAGGTGCACAACACACCGCCAGGCGGCCCTCACGGCGGAGAGCCCACGGCTCGCATCCTGTGCGGCCTCCAGCCGGGCGGCCTCTCGGCAGGGCTCACACTTGCAGCCGTGCTGGTGAGCCAGCCCCGCACAGCCCGGCCTCTGGCTCCGGCGATGCCGACGCAGGTGTGGACGCGCACCCCGAGGGCGGTTTCCTCGCGGAACCGTGACTGACGCCGGGTGGGGGGGGGTCTGGTGGCACCGCGAGCCGGCGTTCTCTCGGAACGCGACCCCTCGGCCACTTGGAGTTTGGCGGCGGCCATGAATGAACCAGCTCGGACTCGCCGAGGGGTGAAGGGACCCCGGCCGGCTCGGGTGTGAGCCAGAGCCTCCGGCCGGCTGGACGCCGCGGCTCTGTGGTGCCGGGCACCTGGCTGAGCCCCACCTCCACCTGTGCCCTGTGACCTCGGTGCCCCCAAGCCGACTGCACCTCACGGGGGCAGGAGGGCTGCCTGAGTCAGGTCCCCGCGTGGCAGGAACACGAAGCCGCGGCCCTCAGTGGCGCTGGCTGCCCGCGGCATCCCCGGGCGGCCCAGGACGGGGGGCGGGAGGTGGAGGCGCCGTGCACACTGCGACCACATCAGCGTCCTCCCCCACAGAGTGGGGGCCTGAGTGTGGGCGGCAGCCCCCCACTGCCCTTCGGCCGCCGTCCAAGCCCAGGGCTCCAGCCCGCCCCGCCCCGTGTGCTCACGTGTGGGAGAGGGCGGCCCGTCCGGCGGCCCCGTCCAGACGCCGCTGTGGACCGAAGGTCCCCGTCAGGGTTCGCTCTTACGTCTAAACACGTGTCGCTAAGTAACACGCCTGCATCCCGGGGCCCTGGAGACGTCCCGCGGGAGTGAGCGGGGCCCCGTTCACACGGTGAGACGGCCTGCGGCCGGCGCTGCTCAGAAGCCGCCCGTGGCCACGCCCTCAGTGTCAGAGGTCATCGGGAAGCGAACTGAACCAGGAAAGTCACGACACCGTTTCAGAGCGGACCGTCCTGTGGAAAACAGGAACAAATCGGCTTCGAGAACAAAGGTTTTGGAAAGCTGTGGTGTGGCACGCGACGCAAGAAAGATCGCAGAGAAACAATGGACAGCATCAGGAGGCTTCACGCGCAGGACGCGCCTGGAGACCCGCAGGACACTCCTGGACACCCGCAGGTGGGGCAACGGGTGAAACCCGGGTGCCGACAGCCTCGTGTCCGAGCTTTCCCGCTCGCCGCAGCGCCCAGAGCCTGCAGCCGGCGACGGCGTGCCCCCGTAAGCTGCTCTGCGTTGGGCTCAGCACCGTAACTAGCGGCTGAGAAGACCATAAACAGCACTTTGGTAGAGCGTGCACTCTGAGCAATATGGGACCGTCGAGCGTGGTGAGAGTCACTGACGCCGGGGGACGCGAGGGACAGTCTCAGGTCACAGACACAGGCGCCCAGGTCGGCATGGGCGGGCGGCTGCGCGAGGGCTCCTGCCCACAGCCCACCACCCGCCCAGCGAACGGAGCGGGGACCCACCACCCCCCTGGCGAGTCGGGCGGGCAGCAGAACAGCCCCGCCCACGGCGTCGGCCACAGAGTGGAACACGGCCCATGCGTGTGCGGGCACCACGGTGCTTCCACCCTCTGCCGGGGTGCCGGCTGTCGACGGACGGCCACACGGTCTCTCCACCCGGAGCGGAGGCTCACGTGAAAACAGCTCGATGTTTTGCTGATTCCAGTCAAGTCACACATGTGGTGAGACGTGTCCTAACTCACACCAGGAAGAAGGAACTTTGTCCAGGACCCTACACCTTCTCCCCAGCGTGACGGCACCAAGTAACCACTTTCAAGCCGACGGGCTCCGGCTGCGGGAGAAGGGAACCGGAAGGGCCGGACGTGCAGGGAGGGCCACAGACACGCACACAGACATACACACACAGACACGTGCAGACACACAGACACAGACACACAGACAGACACGTGCAGGCACACACAGACGTGCAGGCACACAGACACACAGACACGTGCAGACACACGGACAGACACATGAAGACACAGACAGACATGTGCAGACACGCAGACACACACAGACACATGAAGACACACACAGACATGTGCAGACACACAGACAGGCACGTGCAGACACGCAGAGACACACGCACAGACACGCACAGGCACGCACCCTGCACAGCCCTGCGAGACACAACCTGCACTCTCACTCTCAGCGCAGCGGCCGACCGGAAGGAGGGCGTGAAACCCAGTCCGAAGGTCAGCGGGCACAGGTTCGAGCGGGGAGAGAGCGCCTCTCGTGAACACGGTCGAGTGTGAGCCGCTCTGTGCACTTTGATTACAGGTGTTTCCATAGTAACCGGTGGCCGAGGGCCACGTGGTGTGGTCGGCGCTGCTCACGAAACAGAAGTAGAAGCCCTAATTGGATGTGAAGGGCCCCACACGGCTCCGCACTGGGTGCAGATGTCATTATTGGGTAAATGAGTGACTTCTCTCCAAGAGGCGTCGTCACCGCGCTGTGCAAGGCGGAGGGCTGGCCGAGTGTCTAGAGCACAGGGCAGGGCGGGTCCCCAGCGGGCAGGCCACTGCACACGGCCAGGGGAGGCCCCCGCCCCGTCCTCCACGGACACGCCCGGATCCACGCTGGGCGAGCCCCCTGGGCAGCCCCTGAGGCTCTCGGTGGGGTGGAAGGGGCCCCGTCCCCAGACCCACTGGCTGCCACAGTCCCCTTCCCAGGTGAAGGCCCACCCCGGCCCCAATGCCGGCGGCCCCCACCTTCACAAGGGCCAGTGTCAGCGTGTCCTCTGGTGAGGAGCTCCTTGGAGAAGGCGGGAGTCTAACAGGACATGAAAATGCAGTGTCAGCAGCTGAGGAAGAGAAAGCATGGCAGCTGCAATGACATGTCCCCAGCAAAGACTGTGACCTAGCTTTGTGAGTGCCGGTCCACACAGCTCCCCGGAGCCAGGGCCACCCCCCACCGAGTGTGGGGGGACAGGAGGGGAGACAGGGAGGCCAGCCGTCCTTCCTCGCGTCCCCGTGACTGAGACACAGCCAGGACAGGCTCAGGGGAGGTGTCACGAAGGGAGAAGACAACTTGTGACAACGGCGTTTCCTGGGGGGCACAGCCTCGCACTGTGAAGCCGGCAGCAGCCAGAGTGGGGGGGGGGGGCGAGCGGCGACCTGCGCTCCCGCCTGACGAGCTGCGTCCTTCCCGAGGGCGTGAGCTGCCTCACAGTGACAACGTGACTCCAAAGTGTCCGGCATCTTCAGGGATGAGAACATAAGCAACGCGACGCCTTCACACGGCCTCGGGGTGGCGCCCTCCGGGCAGAGTGGGGCTCCTGCCCCATGTTCACGTCCCCAGGGGACCACAGCCGGGGAGTCGCAGGACACAGGACACCCCCCGCACACCCGCCCTTCCCTCTGCCACCTGCCTCCTCGCTGACGAGACGCGGAGCAGAGTGACACTGGCGGACCAGTCACCGAGGGAGACTTCCCGCGCAGGGTCCACGGGGAGCTCGGGCCGGCGGGACCTCCTCTGCCGCGTCTGTGCCGCTGCCGGAGCTCACTGAGTATCTCTTGTCTGTCCCTCCCGCTGCAGGGAGTGGTTCTCAGCAGCAGTGCACCGGAGAAGGAGGTGGCACTGGGGGTGTGACTGCTGTGACTGGGGAGGTCCAGGCGGCGTCTGCAGACGCGGGGACGGCTCCGGGGACACGTGGACACAGGGCCCTGACCGTGTCCTGGGCGAACGAGCAGGGCTTTGAGGTCGGGCCGGGCTAGGAGGGAAGCGCAGAGGCTACGGGGCCTCCAGGGCAGGGAGGGTCCCGGGGGCAGAGGACAGGGGGCAGACCACAGGGAGGCGGGACCAGGTGTGCTCCCGGGCACAGCTGCAGGATGGGGTGGGGGCCGGGAGTCTCCACGCCCCCTCTGCAGGGGCGAGGGTTTTCCCTAGGCAGCAGCGCTGGGCCAGGCCTGACCTCGGCCGGCCGGTGAGTTAGGGAAGCCCCCGTGCCTCCGCCCTCCCCAAGCCGGGTCAGCGCCTGAAAGGCTTCTGAGAGAGCAGCGCAGGAGGACCGGAAAGAGACCAATCGGTCGCACAGAGACGCTCAGGGTTCCCCCCCCCGCCCCGAGAGGCAGAGGTCAGCGGAGGCCGAGGGGCGGGGCGATCAACAGTCCCCACCCCCCGCCCCCCCAGACCCGGGCCACGCCCAGGAACGCTGGAGCTGGGAAGTGGGCAGAGCGCGGCGGGTCCTCCGTGTCGGGGCATGGGAGCGCCCACCTGCAGCGGAGACCCCCCCTCAGTTCGCGCGTCAGAGCCGTGTGCGGAGTGGTACACGCCTGACCCAGCACGCAGGTCCCCCGCTGGGCCGCCCGGTTCAGCTCCACACGGCGAAGCAGCGTCTTTCCACGTCCTGTTCTCGCAGTTTGCGCACGTGCGAGCCGTGGTCGGCGACTTCGACGTTTGGGAGGGCCCGGTACCGGTACCGGCCGCGCTCCTCCGGCCAGTGAGGTGCCCGAGCGCGGCTGGGCCCGGAGGCAGCTGCAGTGCGGCCATCCGGCGCTCAGCGGCCCTGAACCCTTCGCGCGCGTCAAACGAGGGGGTTTTCGCACGCGCACACGGAGTGAGGCTGTGCACTGATCGACTGATGGAGACGCAACCAGCGTCTCCCGGGACCCTCACCCTGGGGTCCCCGGGAGAGTGGCCCACTCCCCACCAGTGACGAGAACACTCTCATCCAACGGTGAATTGGAGCATGAGCTCAGGATTTGCCCCCCAAACTAAACCACCGGCCCCCCAGGTGGGGGCAGCCCAGGGTCCCATCAGCAAACGGCACCCACGACGGACGCAGCGAGCGCCCCCTCCCGGGCGGCTGGCGGCGCACCCCCGATGCCGCCGATTTACAGTCACTTCAACCACCAGGGACCGATCCCGGTCAGTAGGAACCACACCCCCGTCCAGCCGAGATCACTCAGAGACCGACAGGCGACCAGAAGTCCTCCGGCCCTGGAGGAAGTCACGCTCCACCAGCGTGACAGACGCTGCCAGGTCACCCCAGGTGGTCCCAGCAAGCACCCTGCCTGCCGCCCTCACTCTGGTGCCAAGGGGCTGCCCGGCAGCGTTGGGGGCTCCGTGCACACTGCGGAGGGAGCAGGGCCCCGCTGGGAGGAGGCAAGGAGCCGCCAGACCGAGGGGCTCTGTGGGAGGACCACACGCGAGGCAGGGATTCGGCAAACGGGACCTCCGGGGACAGGCAGGGGCCTGGTGGCTTTCTGACGGGACTCTGAGAAGGAAAGGCAGAGGGAATCGAGGGAGGAAGACAGAACGAACAGAAGGAAACCCCCCAAATTAAAGGGAAAAAAGCAATGTGAGCTCGGCGGCGGCCTGGGAGGGCCAAGGGGTGTCAGTGAGAGAAGCCAGCCCCCCGCCCACCCTGAGTCACGGGCCGGGGAGGACGAGCAGATCCCCGACGGCACGGCATGGCACGGCACGGCCGTCAGCCGGGCACGAGACTCTCCATCGTCTGCACCGGGCGGTTCTGCGGGGAAGTGACGGGGAGCCGAGGCTCCAGCGCCCGCTCGGTAAAATTAGATCGTATGTGGGAATGTTCGTATTTTTAGTCACCCGAGGAGTCTGAAAGCTTTCCCACTCGCAGCTGTTAACAAAGACACTCCTTGGAAGACAGGCGCCGCGAGAGGAGAACGAGGCAGGGCGCAGGAGCCCCGGGGAGCCGGTGGCAGGTACAAGGGGGGGTGGTGAGCGGAGTGGGGGCCGGTCCCTGTGGACCCAGGATGGCAGTGATCGCCGTCTGGGGCCGGAGGTCGGGACGCCTCCACACGGCAGGACGGCAGCGCCGGGTCCCGTGTGGAAGGTGATTCTGGGGGGAGCGTGAACCACGGGAGTGGAGCACACGCCACGGAGTCGACGGGAACGCAAACGTCCCCGACACATTGTTAGCGGACCGAATCCCGCGGCGGACGAGCACAGCGCGAAACTCTGAACTGAAAAACGGTCCGTGTCAGCATACCTATTATTTTGTCCACAAGGTTTTAAGGAATGAGGAGAAACTTATTCACATAGGTGCTAGATAAGTACTTAGTCGCTGTCAACACCATTCCTGACGTTTTTAGATTCAAGGGAAATTTGTCTCATTTATAGAATTTTATTTGCCTTGGGTCCGCAGCAAAGGATCACGCTGTGATTGGCCGTTTTTATTCGAGTCAAAAATAAAACAAGGAGGGGACGGGGGAGATGGGGGACATCGGTAGTAGTGTCGACAGTAAAAAATCGTTTAAATAAAATAAAATACCAGTGTAATACAATGCCAAAAAAAGAAAACAAAACAGGACATTCATGATATTTCAGTACTTGACACCACGCTAGTGATCCTAAGCCATGCAACTAGACAAAAATAGGAAAGGAAAAGTAACATCGGCTCTGCCCGACAAGTTCTCTGCTTGGAAAGTCCAGGGGCGCCCACTGACTGCCTTTTGGGGTTCCTTTGCTACGAAAAGGACTGGAAAAGCACAAGTTTAAAAATGGGAAAATAACACAAAAGGGTGATTTCAGAACTAATACCTCATCAGCAGGTAAGCACCGGTATTCAATAAAATGGCGTAAGCATGTTCAACCTCAAGGTCATCTTGGATTCCAACGGAAACATGGAAACATGAAAAACTGCAGCCGTCTGAGTCCGAACACGTGGCATCTGTCGGAGACACACGCGTGTCCATGGGTCCGGCAGCTCCTCGCGGCCAGCGGCTGCTCCCACTCAGATGGACGGCCCGCTGGGCTCGCTGTTGCGACGGTGGTTTTTGTGGGGAAGACAAAACCGTCTGTGTCCACCGACGGGGAGGGCTGAGCCGTGCGACGCGTCCACACAAGAATATGTCTCGGGAGTAAAAGCGTGAAGCGAGGGGCCTCGCCGGACCCCGAACCGCTGCCGCCCACGAAAGGGAAGAACCGCGAGAAAGACACTCTGGGTCCACTGAGCGGGGACCCCCGGAACCCGGGCGGGGAACGCATCGCAGCGGTGTCAGGCCGCAGGTGGTGCCTGCGCCGTGGCTGGGAAGTGCGTGCCCACCGTCTTGGGGGGAACACTGGAGAACGCCGAGGAAAAGGGGGGCGAGCTGTGCCGCTCAGAGCCTCACGCAGCTCGCGAGAAGTGAGCCGAGTGCGGACAGAGAGGGCGCGCAGGGGGGACGGGGGGGGGGGGGGCCGGGCAGGACAAGGCCTTGAGGGCGAACCTGGGTGCTCTGGCCGCTCTGCTTCTCTTAAAGTGTGCTGACTCTGAAATGATTTCCAAATACAAATGTTGTGTTAAAAAGGAATAAAAGTAGATTTTTATGAAGTGCATTAAAATAGCTCTTTTTGGCAAGCACGTGGAAACACTAGCTGGAGAACACCACGTCCCGCCTGCCCTTGTCGAAGTCAGAGATCTGCGACGGGCCGCCCGTACGCACACCCGGTTTGCACGCGTGTATCCATCCATGTAAGTGCACGGAAGCACCGGGGTCCCAGCGGCATCTCGGGAGGCCGAGGACTCAGAGGTCTGGAAATTCTGCACTCAGCCACGAAGCAGCGGGTCTTTTCCAAACCCTCCCTGGGACCGGACTGCTTTCAGTCGATGCTGCTGCTGGGGGTGGAGGCGAGGGGCAGACCCTGGGGGGAGACCAGGGACCATCTCGATGCCCCTGGCTTCACAGCACCCCCAGGAATGAGCAGTGGGAGTGGCCACCTCTGGGCGGGGGATGGGACCCGCCAGGGGCCCCTCCCGGTGAGAGGGCCGGTGGGCCAGCCCCCCTCCCTCTCACCTCCCAGCGCTCTCCACGTCTCCTGCACGGTGGCCGTGCCACTTTAAAGATGGAAAAGCTGTCAACGTAAACGGTGCAACGACAAGTCCCGTGTCGTCACCAACAAAGAATGGCTCAAAACTGGGTTGAATGAAGGCAAAGCCACGGGGACGAAATGTGACGCTGGGCGCCAGTCCCCGTCTCTCCAGCGGCCCCCCTGCCCCAGGTGTGGCCGTCCAGGCAGGCGCCCGGCGTCCTGCTCCTGTTTGGAGTGCCCTCCGCCAGTGAAACTGTGGGGAACGGGAGGGCCAGAGTGGGGACACATCCAAGTGGCTCATGTCCCCCCATTTGTCACTCTGACTCAATCCTCCTCCCTCCCCCCCGGGTCACACACCTGCAGTTTCCCAGCCTCCAGGGCACCCTTCCGGACCTGACCCCACCCGGGAAGTTACCTGATCTTCACCTGGGTCCTCACGAGGCAGCTGACACCTCCCCGTTCTCCACATGAGAAAATAGCAGCTCCAGGGTGGGCCCAGGAGGCTGGCCTCCGGCCCGAGGTTTGCGATCACGATACAAACTCAGGGGGACACCAGCCATTCAGAGGGACACCCGGGACCCTCTCCATGGCCACTCCTGCAGGCCGGCCCGGGTCCCACTCACCACCACACCCAGCACAACGCCCCCCAGACGCTGCAACTCACACTAGAGTCACGCGGAACGTCTGCCGACCAAGGTGACACGGCCCCCTTCGGGGGACATCTAAAGTCCCGAATGGAACGTCTCCGAGGAAAGAATGAGCATGAGCTCAGATGCCGACGCCTGCCTGCCCCTGAGGCCGGCTTCCGCAAGGGCGGCCATGGGGGGAGCGAAGGGCAGACCGCAGACGGGGGTGCATTTGCAATCCCTTGTCCGTCAAGGCTTTATTCGCCCGGAATCCATAAAGAACTCTCCAGACTCAGCGGGAGACAGCAGACAAGCTGAGACAGAAGGATGGCGAGATGTCCCCTCGCCAGAGGGTGACTGGAGGCAGGAGGGTCCACCCACCCGGCCAGGGTGGCAGATGCAGCCCTTCCGGGGGGCAGGAGTGACCCACAGGTCACCTGAGGCCCAAAGGCACCTGGCAGGGAAGGCCTCGCTGAAGACACAGCACACACCTGGCAGGGAAAGTCTCCAAGACAAACGAACCTTTGGAGCAGGTAGGATAGAGCCTGCCGCTGCGGGGCGCCAAGACGTGACTTCCAGCGCATTTCTTCCTTACCAGCGTTCAGCTACACTTAAGAAAAATTCCGACTGAAACGCCGCCTGCCTCCTGCCCTTGCTCGGCGTCCAGCTCTGCCCTGACTGCCCTGCACCGCATGGGTCCTCCTCGGGAGAAACTGCGGCCGACACGGGACACCGGCTTCATCACGGCTGCGGGGGTCTGTGACCGGCCTCGCCTGCTGCACGCGACGGAAACGTCAGCGGGAGCCGCCTGCGGCTCCCGGACGGCCCAGACCACCCAAGGCCCAGCTGCCGGTGGCCAGGCCACTCGAAGACCGACCCCCAGCACCTCCGGAACCCCATTTCTCTGCAGACAAACAGCAAAGAGCTGTCGCAGGGAAAGCACAGGGCTCGACTCAAGATGTGGGGGATGCCAAAGCTTCCCCGTCGGCCCCGCGTGGAAGACTGCCTTTCACGCCCAGGAGGAGGGAAGCAGGTGGGCGGGACCCAGTCCCGTTCCCGGCCAGCCTCGCGGAGACCGCATTAAAGAAACTGACATGAGTTTTATGATCTTTCAAAACCATTCAATTTTTTCAAAGTTCAAGTCATGCGCCATCATCCCCTCAAAATCAGCTGATGACAGGAGGGCTGCCCGCCCTGCTCTCGGGCCCTGACGCTGGAGGCCTCCTGACGCCCCGGCTCAGGGCTCGCTGCAGGCCTGTGCGCCGCACACACCAGATTCTGAGAACTGTCCAGTGTGTCTCTGTCCCTGCTCGGTCGGTGCCCACGTGGGGGATCAGCCCGTTTGACCACCTTCGCATGGACGTGGGTACAAGAAAAAGCTTCGGAAACTGCCACGGTTTCTAAATCCTATGCTAACTCTCCCTTCCTGGCCATTCTGTCCAGACTCGATGAACACTGACACAGAACAATACAGGCGTGGCTGCACCACACAAGGGACGTGGCTCGGAGGGCGTGGGTCAGATCCACGGCGTCTGCCGAGTCTGCTGTGTCGACACTCGGGCTCATTTCACGAGACTGACCTGAAACCACAAACGTCGACGTGGGGGGACGCCTGCCTGCCCCTGGGCTCCTGTGAGGACACCCCAGGTGACCATGTTCCCGCAGGGAGACGCTGTGGGAACGAGATACAGACTCGAGTGCCCAGCAGGGCGGCTGCAGGTCCTGACACAGCGCCTCCCAGACAGGTCAGCTCTGAGTTGGGGAAGGAGGCGGGTGGGCTGGGCCTGGCTGGTGTTGGTGGAGCCCTCTTTCCCGAGGACCGAGGAGGGCTGGCTGGCAGCAAGAGGCCCCCCCCTTCCTGCTCCTTCGTCCGGGGTGCACACCGTCCTTGCTGGCCCGGGAGGACAGCGCTCATTTTTGTCCTTAAACTCTCATTTCCATTCCTCTCTCCTCCACAGAATCATAACCCACCGTCAACAGGTGCAGGTTTAGAAGACCTCCTCTCTCCGCATCTGCACATTCATACATGTGCACGCATGCATGTGTTTGCAATCGAAAATGTATTTTTTTAATTTTCTGTGACATACAGATTCTAAACGATAAAATATTTCCACTTGACTCAAATATCATTGCTCTTAGAGATGCATAATTGACTCTTAAATATTAATGCATTATATTTCTGGATGAATGAGTTTTAAATATAAACATTAAAATTTAATTGGAAATGTATCTCTTAATGAGATAGAGATTTTTTCCTATTCATTAACGTACTGCTGGATAAATATTGCTTTTCGGTGGGGAAAACCGTTCAGCCGCCTCGCCTTGTTTAATAGCCCTCACTACCGGGAAGCCAGATCCCATTAGCAAGACGGTGAAGACCCAACGCTTTGCACAGCAATGACCCCCGGTTCCTGGAAGCCCTTCAGAAATCGCTGAGGATGTACCAATCAAAAGGCACTTTATTGATTGGATGTGAACTCCATTATATCATCTTCCATCTGTGCTGGAAGCAGGAAACTGGGAACCAAAAATTACTTGTATCTGCTCACTGCCATTATCACGCCGGCCCACGGGGGCAGCAGCTGGGCTGTACTGCCCCCCGACACCCCATTCTCGCCGGGCAATGTGCCAGGCTCACAGAGCTGGGGAGGGGCGAGTGTGAGAACAGGAGAGAAAAAAGATGTAGGAGCATAGCTCAAACACCTTCGCAGAACAATCTACTTTGAAAAAACACATAAGAAACTTAATATGAGAAAATGAACTTCATTAAAACTCTCTCCTCTTGTGCTCCCCATGCAAACCTGTGATGCACGTCAGAACTGGCATCTCGGTTCCGTGAACACGAACGAGTAAGGACCCTCAATCCTGGTGTTGGCATCCGGACTTGGGCGGCCTGCAGGGGGCGCTCTCGGCCCCAGTGCGCAGTGTCCATCACTATGAATGGGAGGTGTGGCCGCTGCCCGGCCCTCTGGAGGATGGAAGTTTATCCCCTAGCGCAGCAACAAGCCCAGCCAATGGACATACTGCAGCTCAGCCAATGACAAGTCGCCGTCACCGCACTCTTACTTTCCTCCAATGAGGGTTCATCTCTCCGTTTCTCTGATTTCCTGTCCCCCTTGTTTCCTATAAAAGCCTTCCTCCCTGCTATACCCTGGGAGCACGTCCGCTGGCGGGAAGGGGGGCTACGCGAGTCCTTTAATAAAGTCAATTAGCGCTTCTTCGAATTTACTGTTAAATTCTGCTTGCTAACAACTTAAAAACGGCTGTGATAAGATAAAGTAATAAAACACGCTCCCTTTCATATTCAAAATGTCAAGAAACTCTCTGGCACCCAGCTTTCTAAACTCAGAAAAGTCTTCAGTGGTATTAAATATTTTCCCACGTTTACAATA
The DNA here is from genome assembly GCF_019186645.2 of Phyllostomus hastatus. Classification (NCBI taxonomy): domain Eukaryota; kingdom Metazoa; phylum Chordata; class Mammalia; order Chiroptera; family Phyllostomidae; genus Phyllostomus; species Phyllostomus hastatus. The sequence continues at coordinate 45,870,696 of NW_025334032.1, forward strand.
TCACAGGGTTATTTTGAAATTACGAAAACAAAAGGCTGAACCAGGACAAATGAAAGCAACGTTAGCATGCATTTCGGTTCCCCAGACAGGGGCTGGCTCTGGCCCGACAGGGTGGGGGCGGGGAGCAAGCCACAGCCGGCAGCGAGTGCCGCCACCGGCGAGTGCCGCCACCAGCGAGTGCCGAGTGCCGCCACCAGCAGCTGGTTTCTCGGTGAGAATCCCCAGCAGCAGGGGCCCCGTTACCAATAAAACAATAATTTAAGTCAGATTTGTTTCTCGGCTATTTTGTCAAGAGTTTAAATACCGTATTCAACATTAAAATAAAGTGGTGCAGAGAGACTGACTAATAGTTGAGGATGGTTAACCTGAAAATATTTATTCACATGAAATATCTTAATATTACAACATGTTAGGCATTTGTGAATGAGTGACAGTCTGGTGACACAGAGTAGTTATTATTTGTCATCAATCCCAGACACAGTCTGGAGCCTCGCGTGGTTTAAAAGAACAGTTTGAGCTAGAAGCCTGCCGGGCTACCACCAGCTCTTGGGAGCTGATGCGGCGTCTGGAGGAGCTGAAGCCGGTGCGCTTCCATCTTTGGAAGGAGAGGAGCGTTATCTCCGGAATGGATTCAACTTTTTGTTTTAAACAAGAAAACGAAATTATAGCACAAATATCGGGTTAAATAAGTTTTGCTGCAGAAAATTCTAACAAACGTATGTCAAGAAATGTGATTGTGGTTCCCATAGCAACAGCGACAGGGGCCTTTCAACCAATGCTGCCCGCGTGTTTTGTGTGGCTCCACCGAGTAACTCGATTTCTAACCTGTTGTTTCAGCGCTCAGTGGACAGGGCGCCTCACATGGGCGCCTTCCCCGGCCCTCCCACTCCTCTCCGAGCCCCATCACCGCCGTAGTCTGCCGCCCTTCTTACCCCGATCCCCGTGCTTCTGGGACACTTCAGTTAAGAGGGCCAGGAGCCCTGCGGAATTAATTGCATTACTTAATCGCAGTTGAAGGGTGTCTGGAACGCTTTCACATCTTCACACAGGGTTTGCATTTGTAAGCTCTTTAATGCAGAAAAGGTCGGGTAATGTCAATTGTTTTCTTGGATGTGCTTTACACTTCTGTAGGTATTTCTGGAAATCAAACTTCTTTATTAACCAGAGTCAAAATATAACAAAAAAAATGTTAAGAGCATTTAAACAGTGTTCTTAACCACTGTGCTTTCTGCAAAGTATAATTTCTGAAGCAGAATCCGCTCAAGAGTGAAATGCTGCGTCCCGTGCTGGGCGAGGGCCGCCGGCTGCTGACGGGCTCACACAGCACGCATGTCACAGGACTTCCCCCCAGACCCGTGTCTGCCCGCCACACGTCCCGCCCCGGGAAGGACGTCCATGTGGACGAGGGTGTGGCGTCCACTCTCCACCGCTGACACTGGAGTGGCCACGCACTCGGGAGTGCTTCCCGAGCCCCTGCAGCTCAGCCCTCCGAGCGGGTGAGCTGCAGGAGTCGGCAGGGTAGGATGAGCCCGTGACCCTGGAAACTCGGCCCACGGGCGGCACACGCCCAAGTCTCACGTGCAGCTCCCACGAGGAAGGGAGCCCGCGCTCACCTGTCAGGGAGTCTTGAGTCACAAGCTGACTCGACTCGAGCCTGTGGCGGAGTGAACGGTGGTGGAACGGCTCTCGGTGAGGAGGCAGAGAACACGACCCAGAGCCCGCTGCCACCGCCAACCTTGTCCCCTGCCGTCCGGGGCAGCAACGCCCGGGCGCTCACTGTCAAGGTCAGGGCCTCGCAGCCCAGCATCGACTCAGTGCCTCCAGGCAGACGTGTGACGACCCTGTGCTGTGCAAACCGGAGCGTACAGTGTGTGGATTAAAATAACGCACGGAAGGTCCCGGAGGTACTGGTGGAAAAACGGTCCATGAATGTAAGATCCTGTTACTACCATTATTCCTGTTCACTCCCTCAATGGCTTACTCTTCCGACCGCAGAGAAAGCTGTCCCCAGGCAGAGCCGCACTAATGACTCAGGGATGGGCAGGCACAGCCCCCTGCCGGTTCAGCCGGGTGCCCGCTATGGGGCCTTCACGGTGTCCCCTGAGTTTCCTGGAACGCACAGAGGACACTGCCGGTGGACCCCGCGGATGCACGGAGTCCAGTTCTGACAACAGAAGGCCAGGCCTGGAAGGGCGTGGGGACGAGCCTCTGGCTCTGGGGTCTGGCAACCCCACCCACAGAACTGAGGTGTGAGCTCCATCCAGATCACTCAGACTCCGTTTCCCCTGAATGTCCCTCCCTCATTGAAGTTTTGATGACTGTTAACCCAGATTTACTCAGCTCCTTCCTCAACTTCGTGGAAGTTTCCTTATAAGCTAAAATAATACAGAGCTGAGACCAACAGATGAAGGCTTACAGCAGTGAGCTGTCACTCACTGAAAAAAACTGTCACCTTTCTGCTGTGTTCGAGGTCACCGGGCCAGATTTCCCCAAGTGGGGGTCCTGATCTGTGGCGGTTGACACAGCGGATCCACGGCAAGGTGGGAGTTTTACTGCAGCTCCACAAGGAAGCTGTAGAGGGCGCTGCTGCCGTTGCTGAGGCCCGGCCCCACTGGGCTCCACAGCCTGCACCCCCTGGAGCCCTCCCTTTTGAAGCCTCCAAGTGAGTTCCGGGCACTTTCTGTTTATCATTATTCATTTGCCCTAAAAGGCTGTGGCACTGATGTCCTTTCCCAGGGGGTCCAGCCGATAGAGCAGCCAGTCACTAATATTTACTGACTGCTCACAACGCATGGACAGCCACCCCTCACCGTCCACGCACATGTCCCTTTGCTGACCAGCACCATCCCTCAGCTTCACCCGACATCACACACAGGGGAGCGCCACCTGAGAGGGGTCGAGTGACACGCGCCAGGCGGGCGTCCCCGTCCGGCCCGGCCTCACCGAGGCCAGCGTCCTTGGGCCCCACGCAGACGGACCCCCGCACCCCAGACACAGCTCAGCGAAAGAACGCCGGCGTAAGGTGCGCCCCGACTCTGCACGGCGAAGGCTCCCCCGTCGAAGTCTGGAGGGTTCGGACACGCCGCGCCCCGCGCCAGGTGGCACTGGCCCTCGCAGGGAATGTGGGCGCGGCGGCCCTGGCCTGGCTCCATCACGAGCACAGCAAACCCGCAAGGAGAAGCAGACACGTCGAAAATGACTCACGCTCAGGACGGCGGCCCCTTCCCTGGGTGAGGACTAGAGGCTACGTCCACGGTGCGTGGTAAGGCGTCACGCCAGGTGGCGCGGGGCAGGGCGGGGGGACAGGGCAGAGCTCCACGCGGAGTTCGGGGCTATTGTCGAGCAGAGGGCGGGTGGGGGGCACAGGGTTTTATCAGAGAATCTGCGTGACGTGTTCTTCCATAAAAGGTGCAAGTCTCCTTAAGGAAAAGTAACCTCCCCCCTTCGCCCTCCCGGGAAACCCAGACAGGGGCCCGGGGACCCTGCTTGACAGAGGCAGAACCGAGCCTTGCGGCGACTTCACCGCTGCCTGAGCAGAGCTGCACCCGCCGAGCCCCGTGCGGGCAGGAGACCTTCGGGTCCGAGGGGGGCGGCGAGGTTGGCGGCAGGGTGCTGAGCCCCGTCTCCGGTGAGTGCGACCCTGGCTGCTCACTCAGCTTTGGGAGCAGAGACAAGTGTGGGCAGCCAGGGCGGCCAGGGCGGCCCCTGGGCTCAGTGACCACTGGGCTCTGAGTGACAGCGAGGCCACGGGAGCCACGCAGAGGCTGTGCCACCTTGACACCCTCCCCCCGACCCCGGGCTGCAGGAAAGCCCCTCCGAGGCCAGCGTGCAGGCACCGCGCCCTGCAGTTGCTCTCTCATGCTCCTTCCGTGGCTCCCAAGCAAATTTAGGAAAATCTACAGCATAGAAACCAGAGGGAGGTAACGGACCGAGATTAATTCCAAGAACTAATTATGACCCAAATTTTAGACAGAGCTTGCCAGCACAAAAGATGAATCTCGGGACCACCCGGTAAAACCCAGCAAAAGGGTCATTTACTGCAAGGCCACCGGGCCCCTCTCCAGCGAGGACCACTGTGTGGCCGAGCCCCGGTGGCCATGGGACGCAGAACTGCGGGGGACCCCACACCGGTGGGAAGGGAACCTGCTGCGGCTACTCACCAGTCCCGCCCCGAGGATTCCATGGCGGTGACGGACAGCCGCGGTCCGGACACTCTGTCGGCCACGGTCCCCGGGCAGGGAGGTGTCTCTGGGGGGAGGCCGGGTGCCCTCCGGTCAGCTGGCAGTCCTGGGACGGGGCCGGGGAACAGGCCCCCCGAGGGCGGCGCCGTGGAGCCGAGCAGGAGAAGCCCGAGAGGCAGCCGCTCCCAGTGACTCAGCCCAGCGATGCTCCCTTCCCGCGAGGGGACCACAAATATAGAAAATGAAAGGGCGGCGGCAGATGGAAGGAAGTGGACGGGAGCGGAGTGCGGGGCGGCGGCCGTGGGTGCTCCGGGGCTGGGCCGTCGCCACAGCAACCTGGGCCCGGGCCGGGAAGCAGGACGCGGTGCAGCTCCGCAGCCAGAGGGCCGCGGCGTGGGAGAAACGCCGTGTCCGCGTCAGAACTCGCACCACCCCAGAGCTGACGGTCGGGGTGAGCGCGAAGACTTCCGGGGCACACGTGCTGCCTGTCCTGTGACCCCTGACCCAGGGCAGGGGTGCGGGGTCAAACCAGGCCTGTCAGGGGGCGCTGCTCCCCGGTCCCCCCGGGGAAAGGCTCCACGGAAACCCCAGGATCGACCGACTTCCGGGCGCCACGTCTGTCTTACATACTCATGCAGGTTTCGCCTTGTACCCCCAAGCACTTGAAGACTAGCCTTAATTAAGAAGGGTTATGTGGTGTGTTGTGTGTGTGTGTTCATAACTCAGCTTGAATTTCTAATGTGAGAGCGACAGAGAATCACGCAAGCCCGGCCGCCGCGGAGAACCGAGATGCCCACCCGGTCACTGGGGCGGGAGGGCACAGGGAAGGAACCGCACGAAAGGCCCAGAGCACTCACTCAGCAGGCGTTCCCAGAACCCCACACGGCCCCACCCCACTCGGCCTCTGAGCCCGGCACCGCCGTCAAATCCCAGCAGTCTTCCTCTCACGGCCCACACTGACGGGCTCTGATGAAGACCCGTCTCGGGGACCTGAAGGTTCCCCGAGGCCAGGCCCGCTGTCTGCCCAGCACCCTGGGGCACTCCGCCCACAGACAGAGGGCTGCCGGAATGAGCGGAACGGGTGACCCCGCACCGAAGCGATGTCGCAGGGATAAAACAGATTTTTCATCAAAAAAGTAAAAAGAAGGGCAAATTGGTCCCGCAGAGAAATCTCAGAAGACCAGGGCTGTTAAAACGGAGACAGAGCACAAGGAGGACTTGGAAATGAAAACTGAAACGGTGGTGACTAGAGTTTCAGGGGAAGTGCTGGAAATCACACTGAGAAAACTTGCGGGAAGGCCGGGAGAGCACAGTGTGGAGGAGACGCCCGACCCCAGACAGAGGGAGTTTCAGGGACAGAGGGAGAGGGAAGGGGGAGGGGCCACAGGGGAAACCGGCAGAGGGAGGGCCAAAGGGACGCGGCGGGGCCGGGGGTGCACCTGTGACAGAGGAGGTCCCACAGCGCAGACGCAGGAGCCTGCGGGTCCCTGTCCCTGCGGCCGCGTCACGAGGTGGAGCTGGAACGTGGTGGCATTGGGGAGCCAGTTGTGCAGGAGGAGGTCAAAGGTCGAAAACGGAGAGGACACGGAAGCGTGCGTTTTCTAGAGTTCCCGGGAAACCTGGACACGGGGACTTCAATTGGGTGCGAGGGCAAGCTGTTTGGGTACCTCTAACTTAACATGGCTAATTTTTTTAATCAGTGCAAATTCAGGAACAAGAATCTGTATGTGTCTCATACAGATTGCTGGATTTAAACAAAGAACAGTTGGAAAAGTGATTTAAACTGTTTTGCCATAAAAATGGATGCATACCAGTACCCTGTAAACACAGTTCTTTCTGTGGTAAAAAGAATGTTTACATCCCACGTGCAAATGAAACTCACGGAGAAGCTGTGTGCTGGGGCAGAGCAGGTTTCAGGGGACGGGAGGGCACGTGGGTCCCTGGCTCCCGCGGGCCGGCCAGAACCGCTGCCCGGCATTGCGTCCCTTCAGGCCTCACTGACGCCCAGTCGTTCCGATCCTCACACACGCGGGGAGGTGATGCATCACTGTCACCCCCCACGCAGAGGCAAGTGCAGCTCAGAGAGAGCAAACGTCACGGTCAAGTGCACTCCGCCCGCGCCTGTCCTGGAACGCCCGCCATCGCTGGGCAGAGGCACCAACCACTGGGAGGCGGGAGCCGCAGGGGAGACCCAGCTGGGGAAGCCTGGGAAACACACACAGCCCAGCCCGGCATTGGTCCTGGGGACGTCCAGGCCCAGCACCGGGACCACGGACCGCCTCCCACCGACTTCCACACCATCTAGATTCTGCTAAAGCCCTGAATCTGAAACAGGAAAATCAGAGACACACCGTCTGAAATCAAAGCCGTCTGGTCTTCAGTACGGACTTCTGACTCCGACCCCACCCGGCCCAGGGGCCACTGCGCCTGGGACCAGCTCCGTCTGCAACCCACGGGTCCCACAGAGCGATGACGCCGCTCCGAGGCGCCTGTGGCGTTCCTACCAGCCTCTAAGAACAACTCTGCTCTCAGTACAACACGCCTAAACCCTGGTGCGGAATCAACCAGTCTCCCTGGGTCAGGGCAGACAGACGGTTTCTTCGAGGGTGCCCGTCACGGGGTACACCCTCGTACGTTTTCACAAATCTACCTAATCATTATATAAGGACGCGTCAGCTGGATTCAGATCTCTTATGTAAGATGCCTTCTGAACCTTGTACGCCGGGTAACTAACTAGTTGCTAAAGGGATCGTCAGAGCTGGGGAGGGGGTGTTTCCGGGAGCTGGTTCCGGCAGGAGAGGGGCTTCTGAGTCAGACGGAAGAGCGGAATGGACACAGGCCTAGACACAGGTGGGTGAAGCATGTTCCAGGTGGGCGGCCTGGCGCAGGCAAAGGCCCGGTGGCGTGTGCGGTGGGCCGAGCTGGGATTTCCGCGCTCGGGGCCGAGGCTGCAGCCGGCTCGGGCAGGCGAGCGGACATTTCGCAGCGCAGCTTGGAGAGCCAGCGCGGAGGGATCGGACTCGACAAAAGGCAGCACGGAGCACAGCCTGCAGGGAAGTGACATGAGAGGGAGACTCTCCCAGCAGCTGTGCGTGGGAAGGTTTCAAGCCAAGAGACTGGAGGCGGGAGACCCAGCGAAGCGCTTGTTCTTCTAATTCGAGCGCCGCGCGGAGGGTGTGGCCGGGGCTGGGCGCACGCGCATGCGCTGCGAGTCCCGGCTGTGACCTGTGAGGCCGGACCAGACTGGACTCGTCGGTTTCTGTCTTCAGAGACACGTGACTGAGGGTGAGCTCTCTGGGCTGGGCGTGGACCCGGATTCAGGGAGGAGAAAAACCGCGACCCCACCCTCGTGCGGGAGCCACAGGCCTGGTTTGGCAAATGACAGTTCACGCGGTTTTTTATCGTGTCTTTAAATTCTCTTCCATACAAAGCCTCGCACCCATGCTAGCTCAACCGAGACCAGGAGATGCACCCAAATAGCGGGTGATCGATTTCCAACCGAGAGAGGCCCCAGACGCTCCCACATCCCATTGCTGGGCACGGAGGCCGCCGCCCGCCCTACACCCAGCTCCAACCCGCTTCCGCCCGGACCTCAGTGCGCAGTGCGCCAGCTGCCCCCGCGCACAGGCCGCCCTCCTCACGCGGAGAACCCGTGTGTCTTTACTGCCCTCATCCCCGCCAAATTATGATGACTGTGTTAACATTTCACCAACAACTGCTCGTGCACTGATCTAACACGAAGCTCCCGGCACGGACCCGCTGCAGCTCGAAGAGTGCTGGAGGGCGCAGGGCGCGGCCCCACGGGCACTCACGCATGAGCACGTCCAGTGAACGAATCCCCCATCGGCAACCGACGGGAAAGCTACGTCCTCTTTTGTATCCATCGGACATGCACCAGAAATTGGTATTCCAAAGGACCACGTGGTCAGCAAGTTCCTAGAAATTCGGCCAAAGTTACCCAGACTCATACAAGTCGCTGAGACAATTTGCCAGGCAGGTTGGAGGTGAACGTCCTGGTGAGGTCTGGGCGGTTAAGCCGCATCTGGGCCCGGGCGCGTGACCCAGTGACCTCTGAGAACGGGATGCAGGAAGTTGGCCCCGCCGTCCGTGTCTCTCACCAAGGTCACTCGCCTCCAGTGAAGGCCTCACATCCAGGAGGTGGGACGGAGCCCCCAGGCACCCAAGCTCAGGGTCTGTGCAGCTCAGGGGCCTTTCCCGACCGGACGGATGCCCCTGACTTTTACCTGGAAGCCTGTCCCTGTGCTTACAGTGCAGTGATTGGTGGAATGGGACCTCAGTGAAATCACAAGGGCTGTGTGGGCGAAGCTACCACCAGGCTGGGAGGCAGCCGCCCCGTGGGGCAAGGCAGGGGGCCCTGGGCAGGTTGGAAGCGTCGCTCAGATGCTCTGCAGGGCTGGCTCAGAAATCCCCGTGGGGCACACCCACCCTTTCCGGAAGTCTCTTGTGCCCTTGCCAGGGACCCTTCACCCCTCATGCAGGCTCCCCTCCCCACAGTCTCTGAATCCCGGGTGCCAACGCCCTTCTTGTCGTAGCTAACCTGTGACACGTGGAAACACCCTGCTTTCTCTGTTCCTGCAAGACAATGATGGTCATTTATGTCACCTCGACATCTTGGGTCGCCTTGAAGAAGGGCACACACGCCTGTTCAAGAAGCAGACCAGGCTCCGTCTGACATGCTGGCCAATTCCTTATCCTGAGGGCAGTGAACGAGAGCAAAGCACCCGGTGCCGACTGACCCAGACGGTCCCTCGCTCCTCACTGGGACCCCTCCCCGCCAGCACCCCCGGCCCCCGCTCTGTCCACTCGCACAGGAGGCCAGAGCTGCAGCTCCTCCACTGCAGAGCCCCCGAGTCCTCACGCCTGGAAGGGGGCGTCTGCTGAGCCCCGTCAGTCACCACTTCGGTGCCCGTCGCGTCCCTGCGGATTGGCGTCCCCCTCCCTGCAGACGGAGCTCGGGCGTGGGAAAGTCCACGCCAGCCCAGGAAGACACTGAAGACGCTGAGACGCCCCGACGGGCCTCGTAGCGCGGGTGGGGTCCCCTGAAGACACCCGGTGACGTCCGTGTCCCAGGACCCAGGGCAGCACGACCTCACGGGGGCCCGGCTGGCCTGGCACAGCGGCGACCCCGGGCTGGTCCCCCTAGTCGGGGCCCCCGAGTGTCCTAGGCCTGCGCGCCACATCTGCGAGACGGAGGGGCTCACACCTGACCCCGGCTCCTCACTGGCGCCATCGCGTGCCTGGTGCCCAGTGGAGGGGCCCAGAGCAGGAATCCAGGAAGGCGGACGGGAGGCTGCCCTCTCCGACACCACAGGCCGCAGGTCGAGGAACCCCCAGACACATGCGGACACTGGGCCCCACTCTCAGCCGGCACCGCTGGGCACTCCGGACCCTGCCCGCCTTTCTGCTTGTCCCGAACCCCTGTGTCTGGGCTTGTCGGCAGCCAGTGAACCTCCTGGGGAGGCCAAGGGTAGCATCTCGCCCGCTGTCCTGACCGCCAGCCAGGGCCTGATGTGGACAAACCGGTCCCCGGGCACAGAGAGTGGAGTGTGGAGACCGGCCCCTGGCCCACCAGCCACTTGGCTGCAGCGGCCCCTCTGCCACCTACCAGGGCCGCACCTGGAAGGGTGAGCCCACGCTGACCTCCCCCGAGCGTGACCAGACAACAAAGTGACGGTGGCGGTGCCAGCGCTGTCGGTGGGGGGCGGGGGCCCTGGCGCCCTCCCCTCCGCGAGCAGGGGAGCCGGAAGCCGGTGGGAGGGCCCCTGGGCTCGCCGCACGGGATCGGGAAAGTGAACGGGTGGGCGTCCCGAGTCAACGGTCACACTCCGCCTTTAGGAGAAAACAGTAAACTTGAAAAAATGTCAGATGCAGCAGATTTGTGAAAATTAGGAAAGGCACAGGAAAACCAGAAAAAGGCTTCCATTTTTAGCCCCATGAGTCATCTTTTCTACCGTCTTCAAAGGGAAAACAATGAGGACTGACAGGGGGCCCGGGAGGTGGCCGCGCTGAAGAACGCAGGGGCGGGGGTGACAGCTGAGCAGAGGCACGCCACCGCGCGGCACCTGGGAGCCGGGCGTGGGCACGGCGGCAGCGGACCCCACCGGGGACAGGTGGCCGTGAGCCCCGCGTGGCCGCCGCCACCGTTTGCTGACGAAGAACTCGCGGACCTCGTGGTCGGGCGGTGCGCCCTCTCGGGTGGGAAGGCCCCGGGGGGACAGAGCGAGTCTATGTCCAGACAGGACCGTCTTCAGAGACTACAGGTAGCCAGCTCGAATCCCTTCCCGAAAACGCGACCCCACTAAACCTGTTGAAACAGGAAATCTGCATTTCATCGTGAACTCGGAACCGTGCTCCAGGATCGGCCGAGACCCGCGGGGGAAGGCGGCTGCCGGCTCGGTGTGTCCGGCAGAAACGCCACCTCGGGGAGCTGGGGGCGGCGGCGGGAGGCAGACCAGGGCACTCGCGCTCCAGCTGCCTGGAAAATCAGACGCTGAGCAGGGGTGGTCCTGAGTCATTTTTAGAATAACAGCTCATTCAGGAGGTTTTTTGAAGGGATTTGTCATTGGCTTTTGTTTCCGTTCATGACTGAGCCTGGCCACGCTCAGGGGCCCGCTGATCCCGATCCGGCCTCCGGCGTCATTTCCTGTTTGCCGCGTGGGCCACTGCCTCGTGCTCGTGGAGAACCCCTGTGTGCAAAGCGAATCACCACCGAGGGGCATGTGGCCGGCTACGCGTCCCTCCTGTTGGCCCGAGAGGCCCAGGAGGCCTTCCGTGGGGTCCGTCACACCTGCCGGCCTGCCCTTGGCCGCTTTCTGTTCCAGTCCCTGTGGCTCTGCCCCCATCACTGCCCCGTCCCCGGAACCTGCAGAGGACGTGCCCACGGCCCACCCGGGTCGGGATGCCTCCAAAGGCCACTGGGAGCCATTTCGAGAGAATCTTCTCCCCACTGCCGTGACCGCAGGGTACGACCCCACAGACCCCTGGAGCTGCAGGTGTGAGCTTGTTCGGGAACGAGCTCTTTGCAGACGTGATTAAATTAAGAATCGTGAGAGCACAGGGGACCCTGGGTCATCTGGGTGGGTCCCAGATCCAAGGACAAGACTCCTCGGAAGAGACAGGTTCAAGGGCGAGAGGACACAGACCCCGGAGAAGCCCCAGGAAGATGGGGGCAGCGCCGAGCACCAGGAGAGGCACGAGGCAGGAAGGCTCCTCCCAGGACCCCCGGGTCCGGGACGCCTCGATTTTGACTTGCGGCCCCAGAACTGGGAGAGGACCCGTTTCTGTTTGTGCTAGTTTGTTTCAGCGGCCCAAATAAACCCACCACACCTGTCAGTCCAAGGATTCTGTTTGCAGGAATTCACTAGAGAAAGTTACACGGATTTTTTAAAATAGAGGAGAGGATATTAATCACAGAATGATGGCCGAAGATGCTGGTGAGAAACTTGGACGCTGAGCGACAGTGCCCCTCTGCCGCATCGGAGCACCGGAGAAGAGCGCTCGGAAAACATGGGCACTTTCTCAGACAAAAGATATAAACCAAAAGAAAGCAGGCGCATTCCCGATTTTGGTTTAAAAAATAAGAATAATATGGAAAAGCAGCCTGTAAGACACGGATGGGATCACTTCCAGGTCGTGAAAGTACTGGTGACTCCAAGTCAGCGGTTGGTGCTTCTCCGTGACGTCCGAACCGTCAGCAGGCCGGGTCTCCAGGGGAAACCACCGCTCCCGAGGAAGCCCGACCAGCCCCCACCGCCCCCCCGCGACGGCAGAGGACGCGCTGTAACCCGGGAGACAAGAGTCTCGAGAAGAGTGACGGCTGTGGCAACAGGTGGCAGCGAGAAGACGTCTGGGAGCCACGGAAACGGGTTGCCGAGCTCGGTGATGAGACAGCAGCCTCGGGGTTTGCGCTCGCCCATCCCCGGGAAAGCACTGAACGCTCTCGGGAGACGGTCGACAGCCGTGATGGTGAACGGTGTCCAAGGCGTGGGACTGGGGCCCCAGGCCAAGCCGAGAACGGCGGGCGCTGCTGACGGAGACGGTCAGTAACTCCACTCTCAGTTCACAGGCTGCGGCTGCGTGCTGCGCCTGCCTGAGCACCTCCTCCGGAGATGCGGCACCCACCTCTCCGCAGCTTGGACCCAGCACCTCACCTGGGGGAGGCCAGGTGAGGTTTGGGAGAAGACGGGAGGTTTGCAGTGAGGGTCCCAGGGCCCAGTCACCCCCGTCCAGGCGCCCTGCACTCCTGAGGCTGAAACTCTGCATGATGTGACGGGGGCCGCACCAGCTCCCTGGAAGCTGGTCCTGAGCAGAGGGAGCTGGAGCCTGTCCCTGTGGCGACCCCGGCGAGGCCCCTGCTCCTCCTTCCACAACTGCACTGCTCTGTCTTCCCGAAGCATCTCCCACTTTCCTGTCATGCCTGTAAGCCGGTCTTGGTCCGTCCAGAGGGCTCTGTCTCACTGGAGCTGACAGGGGCTTGTTTCTGGGACTGGTGACGGGCCAGTGAACCCCCCCCCCCCCCGTGTCGTGAAGGAACCCAGGACTGGCCAAGGTTGGACTAGCAGTTGAGTTCATTATCTTTCCCTGTTTACAATATCTTCACAGTCTTTCAGTGGTGGAAGCACAAAAATGCCCAATGGGCATCATTAAGTTACAAAAGTGCTGGAGATAACCTCCCCCCTTGCAGTGACAGAGGCCAGTGGGTCAGAAGGGGGTGGGGGTGTGCTTCCAGGCCAACCCCACAAACGCTCCCTGGTCAGAGGGGGAGGAGCTCGGGGGACAGGGAACCCTCCTCCCTGGAGCACTCAGGGAAAGCTGCCCACAGACCAAGGAGACCTACGAGGTCTTTGAAGAAGGCATCCAGTCACGTAATATGGAAAACAGAGACGTTTATTGAAGAGGATACAAGAAACACTGTACACAGGACAATGGTGCCCCAGTCCCCTTCAAAGTAGGCACCCTGGGCCCTCACACAGTTCTCCCAATCGCCATCAGCTGCCCTCTTGTATTTTCCTGAATCTCACTGATGGTCTGAAATCTCTTCCCTTTCAAAGGTGATTTTAGTTTTGGGAAAAGCCAGAAGTCACAGGGCACCAAATCTGGGCTGTAGAGAGGCTGAGTCACCTGGGTGTTTGGATGTTTTGCCAAAAGCATCTCGTGTTTTGCATGAGGCATGATGTATGAGCAGGCATGTTGTCATGATGAAGCTGGCAATCATGAGTTGCCCACAGCTGTAGCCTCCTGAATCATCCAAATAGTTTCCGTGGAGAAATGTTCAAGGGTGACACAAAATTAGATGCAGATTCTATTTGCTCAGTCCTTTTGAATGTGACGACCACGCAGTACCCATGCTCACTCAATGGCGTCTGCCACCCCCACCGACTAGTGCAGTGAAGTCGTCCCTGTTCAGGCACGTGCGTTCCAGTCCACTCTGCTCGGCTGCCGGGTCGCATCGATGCCCTGCAAACTGTTCTCGTGTATTAACAGTGGCTGGGCCGGCTGCTGCGGTTTCCCACACACACTCAAGAGGGCCTTTGCGGTGGCCGCTGGCAGGCCCTGACACAGGAGCAGGTCCTCTTCTTCCCCGGCTGCGGTCACCTCTTTGTCATATGAAATGTCCAACTTGCATCTGCTGAGTGGATGCGCATCTTTTACAATGTGGCTGCACCACAGTGCAGCTTTCCAATCTCCTGCTATTGCTGCTTCCCAGTACTTTACCACGAGACAGAGCTGGCGGGAACGTGTGTGCAGCTGATTTCCTGTAAACCCACGATCGTTTTCTTAGATCACGCTCCCAGAAGTGAAGCTCTGAGGCTGGTCACATGCAAAAAAGTGTGTTTGTATTTTAATGGGGTGTCGTGGCCCTTACAAAAAGATCACTGAGGAACAAGCCAGTGGACACACTGAGCGTTAAGAACTACTGTGTGGCTGGTTCACAGAGCCACGCAACCCGTCCCTCACAGGGAAGACAAAGCTTCGAGTGGCATCACTGAGACAGCCTGGGGCACCACGCGGTACCTGCCGGGACGGCCGTGGCCGAAGTTGGAAGACCCAGCGTTCAGCTGCCTGTGCGCCTCTCTGACCCACCCCAGTGTGGGTTCTAGACTGAGTTTTTCATCACGTCAGAAGACAGATTTTCAGAAAGTTGCTTAGAAGCTGTCGAAATATTACAAAGGATGCTAGAAAAATGGAAATTACTGTTAAAGAGCCAAAATGTTCACGTTGCAGACGAAGAAGTCAGTACCGTGGCCCGTCCCAGGCCCCTGGCACAGCACTGCGCGGTGACGCTCCGAGCGAGGGGCCTGCGCAGTGGACCCAGCAACAGAGACGGGAACATCTCATCGGTCCTGGACACTGTCCATCCTCAGCACCAAGGACAGCGCCTGGCGCCTGCCACAGGGCCACAGCCTGCTGGAGGCAAAACCTTTGGGAAGGATTGGGCAAACCAGACCTATAAGAGGAGACTAGAAATAACCCAAGGTCCCCGAGAACTCGGGGGATGGCTTGGTCACTTCCAACGCTGGACGGCTCCGTTTCATTTCCTCGTGATAAAAACAGTCAGCGCGGAGTGAGCATTTGCCGCGGACACGTCCCCACTCTCCGGCACCCGCTGCTGCACGCCTTGAGACAACCCTATGGAGTCAGCGCTGTGCCCGACCCTCTTTCGGAGACAGCGGAACTGGGCTGTGCTGAGGTCCAGCAACCCGCCAAAGGCGCCGGCTGCCCAGGCAGCCCGACCCCGGGGCTGCTGCTGCAAGAAGCTGCTGGCTGGCGTCACGCACAAAGTGGCAGGAGAAATGTTAATCAAGCACCACAGGATAACTTCATGTTGCCTGGCTTAAAACACATACGTACTTCACGGCCTTGCGAAACACTGTTTTGATGATGCTTTTCTTTTACGCAGAGTGCGGCACATGGTTTTAGAGACAAGGACCAATCAGATTTTCAAAGTTCACCTTTTCAATTTGTGCTGCAGTTTTATGGACGGGCCGACTACAGCTGTCTACTCCTTTTTAATCACGTTTCATGTTGATTCTTTTACCTGTGGCTACCCACAAAAATGTATAGCGGACAGAGGTACCGAGTGAAGATCCAAGATCCACGAATCTCACCCCAGAATAAGAGCCTCAAGTGGAAATTTTTGGAGAAACTGAAGACACGTCCATCCCATGGGGCTGTCAGGGACGGAAGCTCACATCACAGGGAGGGGTGCTCGTTCATACACGGGAACCCAGCAACCACGCCGGCTCCAGGCCCAGCCCGGCTGGGGCCCCACCAGCCAGGCCTGCATACCCCACCGCCGCCCACAGGCCGCCCCCAGCTTCACCCCCCGACGCTCGCCCTCCTTCACAGCACAGGCGGCTCTTGGCGGAGTGAAATGTCACGCTTGCGCTGACACAGGGACTCTGGAGAAGCACGGGTGCCATGAGCTGCCCTGCACACGGGGGCAGGGCGGCTCCTCAGGGACCTCCGCACGCAGCGGCCCCGGAAGGGAGGGTGCCGCAACAGCAAGCGTGGCAGAAGCCGGAGACGCTGGCCCGTGAAGATCCACCCGGGAAGACAGATGGCTCGGGAGCAAGCCTGACTCCCGGCATGGAAAACTACCGGCAGCCGCCCGGAGCGGCTGTTCACTTCAGAGTCAGAGCCGTCGCTGCGACGGAGCCTCCGTGGGAAGAAGTGTCGGAACAGCGGCCACAGGGGCTGAGGCGGCCCCCAGCCGCCGCCTGGGCGCGGCCGGCCGGCAGCCGAGGCCAGTGCCCGAAGCAGCGCGAGAGGAAGGCAGGCTGTGCGCTTTATCCATGCCCTCCAGCCGCCCCGGCGGAGGCAGCTGGTGTGCAGGGACGCAACTGTAAAGGCGCCCCGTCCCCCCGGCAGCGGACACAGGAGTCAGCTGTGACCCGCACCCCGTGCAGCCCCTCCCTTCAGGGTTCTGTCGACCCTGAAGCCCGCTTTCCTCATTCACGCGAAGGACACCCTCCCTCTGGGTGCACACAGCACCTCGAAGACAGCGGAACCCACTTCCGAAGCTGGTGCACAGAGTAGCCTGCACCTAGCGCCGGTTGACTGAGAGCCATTTTCCGCTGTGTCGGATGCTCTGCCCGCTCGCTTCCCGTGCGGACGCCCGTGGCTCTCCCCAGGCAGCACACTGCCAGTGCTGGAAATGCAGCGCCCATCCGGCCAGAGCGATGAGTCACCGCCACTCCCATTGTGTCCAGTGGATGGCCACAGCACAGCCACTCCGGAGGTCGAGAAATGACACCTTCCCATCATCTCCCTTTCAAGCCTGCAGCCAGAGCGTGTCCTCGGCCCAGCCCCGGGGGAGCTGGGGAGCGGTGATGCTCCCTGGAGGCAGTCGAGGAGGGCGGCAGCCTCTCCTCGAGGCCCTGGCACAGGCACGTGTGGGCGGCGCTCCGCGAGGAGGGGGAGAGCCGGTCCTCGGCGGTTTTACAAACATCAGAACCTTCAGCCTCAGAGTGGCTCGGGCTCTGGGTGTGTGGGTGCCGAGAGGACTCAGGTTTTGCAAAGCACTTTTTGCTTCTAACATTTCATTTGGCTTTTCTACAATTTCAAAAATGAAAGAGACAGAACTAGGAGAAGCAGTAGATTGCCACGGGATGACATATTTGTCTCTCTGGGAGGAATAATCTAAATTCTGTTTTCAAAAATGTTGTTAATTCATTCACATCATACGTAACCTAAGGCCTAGCAAAAAATCGCGAACATGCAGGACGGGGCTAAGGTAGGCTTACGGTCGTTTGTGTGGGAAATAACTCGATACTAAACGATACTACGAGAATAAACTGTGTTTTGCATACTCACAACCGAAGACAGTTAAAACAGCTTGTAAGTATTTAAAACAATAAAAATGTTTTAGTAAATAAATACACATTCGTTTCTGTCTCAAGCTAAGCCGCTGCTCTGGATAACTACGCTGTGAGTGACAAGTTCTCTGGGAGAAAAGGCAGCAACAGTAATAGTAAAAGACAGCACGAAAAGCTGACTGAGCTTCTCTGAAGAGCATCTTCGTGGTGAGAGAACGTTCACTGTGAGGACTTCACTACCTGGGATTTATCAAGTGCTCGCTTTGCTCACTAAGCCAAGCGCACCCTTTCCCCTGACATGGCACGGGCGGGTGGCGCACAACAGTTTATTGACTTCCTAACCCACACCGGCCATCGGGCGGGAGGAGGGGCAGGCGTGGCTTCGCTGAGAGTGCACCCCGCGGTCAGAGGACTCCTGACTGGGGCCGGACGTCTCAAGTGGCGACGGAAAGCGGGGGTGTCCCGGGCCCCGGAAGCCGGTCAGCAGTCCACAACCCTCTCGGCCCAGGGGAGCTGGATGGACCGTGCTCCCGGAGGCCTGCTGGCTGGGCTGCCAGATGGGGGGCGAGCACAGCCTCGTCTGTCCTCTTCTGAGCCCCGAAAAAGTCACGCCACCCCGGGAACGTGCCCTGCGCGTCCGCGGCCAACCCTGTGAGTCACGCAGCTGCCTGCACCAGACAACTTGCCGCTGGAAAATCCTGATTAACGGCGTTTTTTCAAACACCGGAGTAACAATTTGACCTGCCAAAAATTACCATTTTTCATCATTTCATCATTTTTCTCCTTAATTGCCTATCACCTTTCGCCAAGAATCTGAAGGAAAATGGAAAGGGTGTAATGCGGCGCATTAACCTCAAATCCATTGTTCCCTCCCAGGTGTGGGGGAGGGGTCGGCGCTGAGACTGGGCGGGCGGCCCCTTTGGATGTGGTGGGTGGACTCCGCAAGGCGACGCTGAGACGCAGGGCGATGTTCTAACAACTGGTACAACTGAGTCGCCGCCTGCAAAGAAGTCCTAGCGTCCCAGGTCGCCGTCCCGGGCTCCGAGCTGCACACGCCGAGCCAACTGGACCCCAGGACCCCAGGAGGGGGCCCGCGGGGCAGTGCTGCCGGGAGCGGCTCCCTGCGCCCTGCTGCCTCCACGTGCGAGGGGACAGTCCCAGCTCTAACACCACCCACAGCTCGCGCAGCCAGGATTAATGACAAGAGGAAGAACTCGCTGCCCAACGCTTTATCCGTAGCCCGCACAGGCGGCTCCCAGCCCCGCAATCCCAGCCCCGGCCATTCATCTGGAGCAGCAAGCGACGCGCAGGCGGCTGGAGTCACAGAAGCTGCGAAGTGAGAGAGGAGCTGGAGGAAGGGCTGGAGCTTCGGAGTTTCCGCCGCGAATCGCCGCCGGCCGCGCCTGCCCTGCGCCTGCCACCCCTTCTGCCTCGGAGGGTCTCCGCCGGATCGCCCCTCCGCCTCTAACTCTGCGCCCTGCCCACCCCGTCCCTGTCCGCCGGCTCCGCCGAGCCGCGCGCACTCGGCGCCCCCACCCCCCGCCACCTGGCCCGCCGGCCCCCGCCCGCGCCGCGCGGCTGCGACAGTCACATCCCGTTATTTCTGCGCGATCGTTAGCGAGCGAGCCGAGAGCAGCAACAGCCGCTGCCGGGGGAGGCTTGGTGACAAAATCCTGCGCCGTGAGCGCCTCGCTTAGCAACCGCCCGAAAAAGCCCCCGAGCTCGCGCTCACACGCGGAGAGCAGGCGGCGGCCACCCCCTCGCGGCGCGCTCCTCCGGCCCCGCCCGCGCCGCAGCCACCCGCCGGCCCCTCCAGCCCTGGACCGCGACCCCCGCGACCCTTGCTCTCAGCCTCGGCAGCCGCATCCCCGTGCCTTCCCAGAAGGGTCCGCTCCCACCCGCCTCCCCCAATTCTGCGCGCAGCCCCCTCCTCGGGTCCCCGCCCGGCCGAGCGCATAATGTCACAGCTTTGCGTCCGCGACCCTGGGAGTCCAGGCTCTGGGCAGGTCGCTGCCCAGCCCGGGACCCCGCACCCCCGACGGCTCCCGCGCCCGGTCCCCGCGCCCGGTCCCCGCGCGGGCTCCGCGGCCCCGTTGGTTCGCACCTTCCTCAGGGCGGACATCCTCGGCGCTCCTGGGTCAGCAGATGCAGGGACACATGGCGAACTGGCCCCTCTGGCCGGACGGCGGCTCGCCGGTCGGCGCGGCTGTCACCAGGTCCGCCTGTCCGCCTGTCCGCCAGCGCGCCCGCGGGTCCGTGCTCTACAGCCGCCGCTGCCGCGCGCTCCGACCGCGCTCGAGCCCGGCGCACAGTCGGTCCTCCCGGCGGCGCCTGCGCACTGGGCGCCCGGGGAGGCCCCGCGCACTGGGGGGCGGCCGACGTGCGGCGGCACCTGGGGAGCCGACGGGTCGCGCAGGGACAGCGCGGGGCCTCAGGCGACGACCCCGCCCGCCCCTTCCGCCCCTTTCCCGGAGGGGACCCCGGGGAGCGCGCACACCGTGCCGTCCGCCAACTGTTGCACGGGGAGCAGCCGGTCACGCGGGGACAGCAGGGACACGAGACGCCCGAGGCAGGTCCGGCGGCCCGCCCGTGGCCCCAGGGCTTCCCCGGAGCAGATGCGAAAGTGCTGGGAAGTTCCCGCGGATGCCGCGCGCACCTGAACACCTGCGCAGGTGCAGCCCGCCCTGGACTCCAAGACTGACACGCGGGTGTATTCGTGTGAGGGGCTCGTGGGCGAAGTAAAGGCTCCTCCACACTCAAATGCTCCCGCGGCAGGAGGATTGTCTATCTCGCTGCGGTTGCCCCCAACCGAGCGATCCACTCCTCCCCCGCGCGCATCTCCCTGTCTTCGCGGGAAAGGGGGCCGCCCGCCATGTCCCCAGAGGCACCGAGCGCCACCCGCGGGGCCTGCGCCTGCGGGAGCTCGCTGCCAGCAGCACGGAGACTACAGGGCCAGGGACGAGGGAGGGGGATTAATTCAGCAAGGGGGTGTGGACAACCTGCAGCGTTCCGGAAACGTTAGCGACACCGGCCACGCTTGACCGTCGGTAATTAAATTTGCTGAGATGCCCTTCCAAGACCGGAAGCCGGGCGGGAAGGGAGGTCCTGGGGCCGCGCTGCGCGGGAGCCCGACCGGTTCATTCCCTTTCTGGAGTGCAGGCACTGACCTGGGGCCACTTGGTAGCCCCGCTTTTAACAGTCAAGGGCTCTTCCGCCTCTCTAACTGGGCGTGGGGAGGTTTAAATGAGATAAAAGGTGCAAAAGCTGATAGAAGAAAAATACCAAGATGAAATTTTTCAGGGAAATGAGTAGGGATTCCAACAGGAAGAGGGAATCAGGAGATCAAACTACTTGGGATGGAACAGTGGTTTTTTTTCCGAAGTTCCAGGATCTTTCATCAAAAGCGTGTCTCCACGAGATTTCTCCGTATAACCGGTCACTGGTATTAATACGTTGTTGTTTATTTTCCCAGGGAAGTTCTAAGAGCTGAGTCAAGTGGACCCGCGATGAAACAAAGAACTCACCGCAATCGAACCTTCTGGTGTTTCGAGAGCCAGGCTGTGCTCAAAACTGCTAGACTGTGTGTCCCAGACTGCTCTCCAAAATCCAGACTCTAGGTTGGTGTTTTTTCTTTTACAATGGACTTCCCCCTTACTTCCGTCCTCCCCATACTTGTCCCCATCCTTCCATCTTTTTGAGATCCATTTAGTTACCCATTCCTGCCACGGCACAACACAGATCACAGACATGTGCTGGGTGCCTCTCATGTGCCCTGCAGTGTGAGCAGAAGCAGACACCGGCTCTTCTGTCTAGGGAGAGCGTCGTTTTTCAACATAACCCAGTAATGTATAGTATAACTAACAAACCTGAACTGCTTCCCTGAAGGAAAGAGATAGGGTGTCACTGGAGAAAGTTGCAAGGGTGACCGGCACAGGTTGTGGCATCAGGAAACACCTGTCTGAGGATGTTGTAATCAAGTTACACCTTCACTTCCTCTAGGTTCTCCCCCAAGCAGGTGCTGAGATGTGGGCTTGGGTGCAGGCAGTTCGTGTGGGAGGTGGACCCAGGGAGCTGGAGAGGGGGCATGGCACTGGACGCTGTTCCAAGCTGGCCACCCCTGTGGACCACGGGCGCTCAGACTGGCAGGGCCCCCGGGAGGCACCGCAGAGAAGGCGCTCTGCAGGGCGGAAGGTGGGCCTTTTGGTCTGTCTTCCCCCCCCACCCCCCTCCAGGGAGTGACGGTGGCATTCCCGCTGCCCCCACTCCAGTTCCTCTGGCCGACCAGCAGGGTGGGAGGTGCCAGCAGAGAGGGCCAGGGCAGAGCAGGAGTGGGATCCAGGTGGGGAATGCTGAGCAGAAGAGAGGGCAGAAGGTTTGGGGGGGGTGGAAGGACTTGGGGAAGAGTTGGGGTAACCAGGACAAGGTGAGCAAGGAGAGAGTCGCATGAACACGTCCACAGTGCGTGTCAAGGGGCTTCGAGGATGTCGATGGATTCCGAGTAATACCCCGGACACAGTGAAATGCGATGCAGGATTCTGAGAGGGGAGAGATATTCTGCATAGACAATCGTGTCATCTGTGGACAGAGTTTTATTTCTCCCTTCCCAACCTATACACCTTTTATCTCTTTTTCTGGTTGTAGTGCATTAGCTAAGACTTCCAGTCTCGTGTGGGAAAGGGGTGGTGGGAGGCGCCAGGTGGCAGGAGGGAGCAGCCGGTTCCTCATCTGTAATTGTGACGCTGGCTCCAGGGTTCGTGTAGACGGTTTTTATCACATGGAAGAAGTTCCTCCCTTTTCCTGGTTGGTGGTGTTTTCATCTGAACTTTAAATTTTGTTGAATTGTGTCAAATACTTTTTTTGCATCTATTGATATAATCATATGGTTTTCTTTAGCTTTTCAATGTGATTGTGTTCACGGACTTTTGAATGGCACTGTGAATTGTTGCAGGTCGCTGTGGCTGCTCTGAGGACAGGCGGAGGTGGCTGAGAGTGGGGACGTAGGTGTAACACTGGGTGGGGGGGGATCAACCTTGAAATTCCTGGGGAGCTCCTGCAGAGTGACCACGAAGCCCTGGACAAGATGGCAGGGGCGGGAGATGTTGCAGGTGGAATACACGGAGGATTATTTTTCTGGAGAGGTTATGGGGGAAGAGGTGGGGGGAGTGTGCAGGGTCCCAGGTCTGGCTCTGCAGCTGGTGGAGGGTGCTCCTGGGGGACCGACCACTGGGTGGGCCTGCTTGCTGGCTGGGACGTGCACAGGGACCGGTGACTTGTCAGAACTGACGAACCTGCACTGACACGTCATTGTCACCCAGAGTCCACAGGTGACATCAGGGTCACTCTGGGGGTTGTATATTCTGTGGGTTTGGACAAATGCACAAGGACACGTGTCCACCATCACAGCATCTCACAGAGCAGACTCCCTGCCCCAAACCCTCTGGGTTCCCCTGCTCGGCCCTCCCCCCAGTCCCTGGCAACCAGTGATCTTTTCAGACTGGCTTCTTCCCTTCATAATATGCATTTAAGGTGCCCTCACGTCTTTGCACGACTTGAGAGCTCCTCTCTTTACCGCTGGACAATATTCCATCGTCTGGTTTTCCCGGTTTACCCCTCACCTACTGAAGGAGACCTTGTTTGCTTCCAAGTCCGGGCAATTAGAAACAAAGCTGCTACCAAACATTGTGTGCAGATCTTCCTGTGGACGTACGTTTTCACCTCGTTTGGGTAAATACCAAGGAGTATAGTTGCTGGGCTGCATGGCGAGAGTGTATTTAGTCTTGTAAGAAACCGCCCAACCGTCTTCCAAAGTGGCTGTCCATCTGCACTCCCACCGGCAGTGAGAGCGTCCTGCTGCCCCCACCCTCCCAGCGCCGGGGGCCGTCAGCGCTCTGGGTTCAGGTCGTCCCGGTGGGTCTGCGGGGGTCTCCCTGTGGTCGTAACTTGCAGTTGCCTGATGACATGTGGAGGGGAGCACCCTTCCACACGCTGTTCGCCGTCTGTGCCTCGTCTCTGTGCGGTAAGGTGTTCGGCCCGTTGTTTAGCCGAGTCGTTTGTGCTCCATCCCTCATCTTTCAGCTCAGCTGGATCGGGTGCTTCAGCACCTGAACAGGCTGGGCGTGTGGCGTGTGTCCTGCTCCTTTTCAAAGACCCTCTGCTGGTTACATGAGTGCGTGTGGTGTGTGTGTTCTGTCTTTAAAACCCTCCGGACACTGCCCACTTCCCCGATCCCAAGAGAGAGCGACCTGCATTCATTGTCTTAAGTTTCTCTCCTGTGGTTCTGTTGAATTCCCATCAAGCTTCCGCCTCCCCTATGCCAACAAGATTCCTGTAATCAAGGTCACTATAACCTGCAATGGGCAAATCCAGTTGTCTGTGGTCAGCCCTCACCTTCACCATCAACATCACTCAAGACAAATGGTGACTTCTAGGCTTGGCTTCAGGACAGCACACTGTCCACTCAGCCCCTCTCATTGCTACAGCTGGGACCTCCCGGCCACCCCACTTTCCGGAAGTCAGAGCACCTCAGAGCTCAGTCCTTGGACCACTTCTCTGTCCACTCAGTCCTCCCTATAGCTCGAAAGGTCACCTAAATGCAGACAAGCCCAGTTCTCTCTCTGTATCCTGGGCCTTTCTCCAGAACTCTGCAATCAGATTCCACTGCTCCATTGATGCCTACACATCCATCCCCTCACAGGTAACACACCTGACACGGCACACACCACCCCCAGTGATGACCCTCCGGGGGCTCGGCTGTCCTCAGTGAAACACCAGCGGACAAACCTGGGGCCACTGCACACCTCTCCTCTGTCACAGCCCACGTGTAGTCAGTCTGAAATCTCTTTTGCTTCCTCTTCAAATACATCCCAAATCCAACCATCCCTTCCCTCAACTGCCCACGGTGGCCAGACACCAAGGTCTTTTATTGCAGTGGACCCAGGGGGCCTCCGCGTGTCCACCACCAAAACCTGCTCTCTGCACCGCGGCGCAGGGGACTCGTTTCAGGTGTCAGGAAATTCAAGTCGGTTCAAAGCCAGCCCCGATTTCCATCTCGCCCACTGGAAAACATAAAGCTGACCACTGCCCCAGGGACTGGCCCCAACACTAAGGTCTGCCTCCTGTCGGCCCACGTCTGTCACCATCCCCTTATCGGTCACTGTGCTCAGCTCACGGTGGCCTCGGCTCTGCTCCCCAGACGCCATCACCAGGGATGTAGGGGGCACTTGCTGTACCCTGCTTCGAGCATGGCTCGAATTCCCCTCTCTCTGAGGCTTTCTGACCACTCCATCGCGCCACTGGGGCCCCCTTTCTCCCCAAGCTCCGGTCTCCCGGAGGCATGCCGTCCATCTCACTGCATACTGTCGCCCCTGCGCGCGCGTAGACCCTCAGCATCCAGATACAAGCGCTCACAAATACGCTACCCAAGACGTGTGCCCGGGGAAGAGGGCAAACATGAAGCCCGGTCCAGAGAGGACAGCCGGGCGGCCGGAGACCAGACAGCGCACCTGTCGGAGGCGCTGCCTACGAGCGCACGCGGGAGGAGGGCCTGGGCGCAGGCGCGGACGCTGGCTCCCGCGGGTCCCTTTTGCCCCACGGTTCGAGGAGCCTCGGGACGCCGACTGGGTGGGCGCCGAGCAGATCCCGCCCACGGCCCCCGCGCCCGACCCACTCTCCCACCCGGCGCTGGGATGACCCTCTCTGATGACCCCTCTTGCCGCTGACCCCTCAGCAGCCAGGTCGCAGCGCACCCGGGATTGCAGGCGCCCAGAAGCCACGCCCACAGATTTCCTACAGCCAATCCGAAACCGCAGCGCCTCTGATAGACATCAGCGGCAGAAACCCTGGATCCGGATTGGGCACGCCTGCTGTTGTGGGCGTGACTACAGGGGCGGATGCGGAAGCGGCAGGCAGTACTCGGCCCCGGAAGGGGTCGGGGGTCGTCGGACCCATATGGCGGCGGCGCGGAGGAGGCACGGTAGGCTTGATGGGGCAGCGGGGCACTCGGGGAACCGGGGGGACTGGGGAGCCGCCGACTCAGACACAGCTCTCGACCCAAGTTCTCGTCCCGACACCCGGCCTCTGGCAGGACGAGGGGGCCCCCGTGGTACCGAGGTACGTCCGGAGCCCGCAAGCGCCGCCCTGTGTGTCCGGGGCGCGCGGGCAGGGCCTGGGGGCTGTGGGACCCCCGAGGCGGCGAGCCCCTTCCGGAGGAAATACGGGGTTTGCAGGCGCTCCCGACAGCGACGCGAGGCGACCCCGTCACCTTAAACAAAAGAGCAGCAGCCTCGCTGCGCCTCGGCGTCTTTATCTGTGCGGCGGAGGGAATGCTATTGACCCGCAGCTTTGTAAATTGCAGGGCCTTCACGGATGCTTATTAAGTGACAGTATTTTTAACCAGGACCAAAGGCAGGGCGTTATGCGTTTTTACCCGGCGGTGCCTTAGGATTGCATGTCAGAGGCAGGGAACTCGGTTCCTGCATGAAGCCCTTGAATATTCCCCGGTAACCTGTGGGCTGCGCAGCACAGAACTGTTAGCCAGAGCCACCAGCCGGTGGTGACTCCCCGGGACTGACTGGCTTTATGTCAGGGACCCGTCTCCCATTTTACCCATCCCCCACCCCGGGGTGCTTGGAAATGCCAGTCTCCCCTGTCTCCATCAGTGTAGGCTGTTTGTTGTTTCAGATTCCACATACAGGTGAGATCACATGGTGTCTGTCTTTCTCTGACTTGTTTCATTCAGCACAGTACCCTCTAGGTCCATCCCTGTTGTCTCACACGGGAAGATTCCCTTTTCATGGCTGAGTAATAGTCCATTGTGTGTACGGGCCACATTTTCATTATCCACTTACCATCCGTGCACACGGAGGCTGCTTCCAGACCTGGGCTATTGTGTAAAGCTGCAGCGGACGTGGGGTGCAGATAGCTTCCCAGGTCAGTGTTTTTCACTCAGATCAGTACCTAGAAGTGGGGGTGCTGGGTTATATGGCAGTTCTCATTCTAGTATTGCGAGGAACCTCCATGCTGCTTTTGCCAGGGGCTGCACCACTTACCTTCCCACCAGCAGTGCACAGGGCTGCCTCTTCTCCACGTCCTCGCCAGCACTGGTTGGAGGTCGTCTTTTCGATGGTGGCCATCCTGACAGGTGCGAGGTGGCATCTCACTGTGAGCGAGCAGTGCACTCTCCTGATGGTGAGTGGCAGGAGCCATCTCTCTTGCACCTGCTCACCACCTGGGCGTCTTCTTCGGGAGAAAGTCTGTTCAGATCCTCTGTCCATTTTATAATCGGACTGTTTTTCACTATTGAACTGTCTGAGTTCCTTCTGCATCTCGGACACGAACCCCTTATCAGACATACGGCTGGCAGGCATTCCCTCATGTTGGACAGGCTGCTTTCATCTTGTTGCTGGTTTCCTTGGCTGTGCAGAAGCTTTTCAGTTTCATGTGGTCCCACTGGCTTAGTTTTGCTTTGGTTGGTTGTGCCTTAGTTGTCAAGTCCAAAAAGTTATCGTCAAGACTGATGTCAGGGAGCTTTTTCTGTGTGTTTTCTTCTAGTTTTACGGATTCAGGTATGTTTCTCACATTACTTGGAATAGTTCGGGCCATGATGTTTTTTTCCTCTGCATTTAAAACAGGGGATTGTGGTTTTGCCCGTTGAAATGAAAAGCTGAGTGGCAACCGTAGTTAAGCATTTGCTTAAAACAAGAAAAGGAAACTAATCGTCGGCAAGGCAGAATATGGGGAAAGTGAGATAGTTCCCACCCTGCGGCTTCCTTCCTGGAGAAGCACCGTGCAGGTGCGTCCCTGCCGCTCCGGTGTCACTGAGTCCTGGCTGTTGTTGGTCTGGTCGGGTGTTGGGCCCCAGGGTGGCCACATCTGATGCCAGTGACACCCCCTGCCTGTCTGTCCCACTGTCAGCCGCTGACAGGCCGTCTCCGGGGTCTTCGTGCTGACTGGGTCGCCCCCTTCTGCTCTCCTGTGTGGCGATGGGGGCTCCCTGTGCTTGGCGCGAGTGTCCCTGTTTCTCTAACGCTGTCCTTGTTTCTGCACCAGGGCTGTGCCCTGTGCTGGAAGCGACCGTGTCACCTGGAACACAAACAGTCTGCTTTCCGAAACCGTTGTCAGCCCCGCAAGAAGATGAACGGAGCCTTTTCCTCGTGCACCCAGTCAGGACGCACCTCCCCGGACGCTGTCTCTGATGGACATGTGACGGGGTGTGAGGGGAGCTCGGCGGTTTGAGGGCATTGTTTTCAGCGGGAAGAGGCGGGTGCTAAGTCCTGACAGTGTCGGATGCCCGCGGGAACAGAGCGTTAGTGCGGCGTGTACCCTCCTGTTCCTGGAACCTGGCAGGGCCCTCCGCTGGGACCCGGAGCCCTGAGCCACTCAGGGCGGGGGGGGGGGGGGTGTTGGAGCTGGGAGAGATTTGAGTCCTGAGCTGTGGGAGCAGGACACCAGAGGCCCCCCAGCTTTCCGCCCTCGCACCTCAGTGACTTGGGGTGAGTGTTGCAATTAGGGAAACGCAGGGCAGGTGGCGAGGATGGTGGCCTGGGGCCCCCCTCCCTCTTCTTCATGGTCTAGCTGCCGTTCTAGAACCTGGGGCTGCCTGTGCTTCTGTGGGAGGGAAGCGAGCGTGAAGGGGTCACACAGGACTCTTCCTCCACGCTCGTCCTGCAGCTCAGGCCCTGAGCTCTGCCGGCTGTGGGACAGCTCGGTGGTGCTGGGGGAGCTGCGGGCTGGCCTGGAGCCTCAGCTCCGGACATTCCAGGCCGTTCCCTTGGGCCAGGGTGGGGGGTTGCATCTCGGGACGGTCCGTGTGCATTTGGAAAAGACTCAGCCCATCTGCAAGTGCAAGCTTGCAGAGGTCGGGCAGTCAGCCCCCCAAGATGGTTTGTAACACAGTCTTGGGATCATGGGAGAGCGTCCGACGTTGCAGCCACTGTCCTCGAGTACAAAGTGAATTTCTTTTTTTGAAATGTGCTCTGTTTCATGTGGAAAGTGTACCGCTGGTTCTGGGGGGTGTGTCTTGGGCCAGAACTCGGGAACCTCTGGGAGGTGACTGAAGTGAACCCAGGAGGGCCCCTGCTCTCAGGGGACACCGGGGAGAACCCGACAGCCCTTGGGCTCAGTCAGGTAGGCCCTGGGCCAGTGCTGGCTCGGAGGAGGAGGCGGAGCTGAAGGAACCTGCCCCGTGGGGACAGTGCTGGGGAGGCGAAGGGTGGCTGGCCTCTGCTCCTGCTGCCTCGAACTGTCAGGTCCCCTCTGGCAAAGTACTGACCCTCGGGGACCACACGGCCACCCGTGGAGTCAGTGACCCAGCGCAGCATCTGCCGCCCTATCCCGGCCCTCCCGTGCTGTCCGGACCCCTGTCAGCGGGCGCTCGTCTGTCTGGAGAAAGCCGCCGTCTCCCTTGCCCTCAACACAGCTCCGCTGCCTGGGTGTCCTCGGAGCTCGGCAGCTCCTTTCGCCCCGCCCTACCCCGCCCCCTGGTGCTGAGGCCGTGTGGCCAGCTGCTCCTCCCCGAGGCCACTGAAGGGCACTCCCGGGCGGGCAGGACTTGAGTCCCAGGGTTGTCTGGGGAGCATGGGGTGCCCCCCCACCCACCCATCCACCATGGGCCCTGGGACGGCTGCTCGCCGCACTCACAAGGGCACGTGGTCACCGCCGCCCCCGTCACTGCTGCAGCTCCTTTGTTCCTGGGGCTGGTGGTGGAGAGGGTCACTGCACAGGTGCCAGCCCAGGGTGCCCCACCTGCGGGCTGATCCCGTGACTTATTTAACTGTCACCCAGAGGGAGATGGTGACGAGCCTCTGGTTACAAGGATTAAATGACGCCGCTCCTCTCACCGCAGACCGTGGTGATGGAGGCCCTGGACCCGTCTGCACCAGGCGCGGGGCACGCTGGGGACCGGGTGCTGGGTGCAGCTGGGCCACCTGACTTTCAGTGACTTGTTCCTGCCAGCCCCAGGCTGGGCCTTCCCAGGGCACCGTCCCGGGAGCTGGGGGTGTGGCAGCGAGGAAGAGGGCAGCCGAGCCCTCTAGTCCGCCGGGACCCGCAGGTGCGGTCAGATGGTCAGTGGGCCTCCGTCCCAGCTGGCCGACCAGCCCTTGTCCCCTGAGGCCCAGCGTCTTAGGCCTGGAGGTCAGCATGGTGGGCCGCTTACCGGGGGCTTCCTGGGGGTGGCCACCAGCACACGTGGTCCCCCAGCAGCAGCGGTGGGACGGGTCCCGGGGTGTCTGCCCGTGTGTGTGTCTCAGCGGGGTGTGTGTGTCTGTGTGTGAGCACACACGTGTGCACGTGTGTGTGACTAGTTAATGATACAGTAAATGCTCCTCAAGAGCCCTACAAGGAAAAACTTTGGACAAAGTTCAGAGTATTTTTTAATGTTGATGTTTGTGGAGAAAATGAGCGTGAGTGAATTTCTGCTCCTTCGGTGGGGACACCACACCAGGTGGGCTGTGGTGCAGGGTTTCAATTATGTCCCTTTGAGTACTATTTTCCTTCTAATGAATGTTTCAGAAAGTTGGCCAACTGTTGCTTAAATCTTAGCTAATTATTTTTCCACTTATAACTCTATTATGAAACCCATTAAGAAGCTATCATTACTGAATTACGAGCTATTCTAAACTCCATTTCCACGAACTGGTGCGGTGCCATTAACTTCTTCCTCTACTCCTACGTTACCAGCGAAGGTTCAGCGCTGTGCCTCGCTAAAGGATAAAATGGAAAAACACACACTGAATGCTGAATGTTGTTTTTGAGAGAGCGGTGGAGGGGCTGGCGGGTATTCAGCAGGCTTTAAATATGAAAAGAGCACACCCAGAACGTGGGATTCTGAGAAACACAGTGACCCTAAAAAGATCTGGATTTAAAGTGGCTGTTAGAACACGAGGCGCAGCCCTGGTCGGGTGGCGCAGTGGGGTAGGCGTCTGTCGGGCCAGGTCACGCGTCTGGGTTGCGGGTTTGGTCCCTGGCGGGTGCACACAGGGGAGGCAACCGGTCGGCACTTCTCTCTCGCATCGATGTTCCTCCGTCCCTTCTGCTCTCTCTAAAAATAAATGAAATCTCTGCAACAAACGAGCCAGCAAAACGGGGAGCTCAGAGGCCAGGCCTGAGGTGGGGAGCACGGGGCCGGTGCCGGCAGAGACGGGCTCTCTGTCTTCATCACGCGCCGCAGGTGGGTGGGGAGGGGCTGCTCAGCGGCAGGCTTGGAAGGGTTCACTTTCACCCTGCGGTTGGCTGTGGCAGGAGTTTGTGTTAATGTCCATTTCTGGTCTTATTTTCAGGAGGGTTTTTTGTTTTTTTTTTTTAATGCGATGTCAAAAAAGCCAGCCAAACTCCTGTTGCACCTTCTAGATGATCTCCCTCTTCCGTCCGTGAGCCGGCTCACCGGGCCCTCTGCACGGCAGGCCGTGCACCTGCCGGTCCCGTGTCTCTCTCTCCACGTGAGACACGGCGGTCAGTGGCTGTGGCCTCTGTCGTCACGCGCGTCGCGTCCTGCCCTCCATGGGCATCACCTCGAGGCCCAGTTTCCAGGCTGCGTCCATCCTCGTGTCCCCGCCTCAGCCCTGCCTGCGCTCCTGCCCCCGAGCCTCCTGCCTCCCCAGGGGCTGTGGGTCACGCGCCCGAGGACGGGGCCACGAAGGAGCGAACTCCGTCCGTCTCTCGAGAGGGTTTCCTGTCGTTCAGGGCAGCTCTGGTGGCGGTGTTTGCTGGACAACATTCCGAGCCCCGCTCGGTGCTTTCCCCGGGGAGAGCCCCAGAACCCAGGGTCCTGTCAGCCAGGGACAGGGACAGCACGGTCAGGGGAGCCCTGCCCGGGGACCCGGCCGGGAGAGCCCCTCTGCTCCCAGTCTGGCGGGCTTGCCCCCTCGGGGGAGTGTGGGCTGGTCAGGAGTGGGCACCCGAGGAGTGGAACCACCTCCAGAGCCCACGTCGGGTGTGGGAGTCCGGCTCCGGGGCCGGCTCCGGCCGGTGCGCAGCGGGCGGCCCAGCGCCGGGTCCCAGGGAGGTGGCCAGGGACCTCTGGGGACAGCGCTGGGGGTCCCGTCAGGACAGTCGCTTTGCTTTCTGGTGGTAATAGCAGAACAGGTCTTTGTTGTAAGTGGACTGCACGTGATTTGAATCAAACTGCCGTAAGTAATTCCTTCTCTCTCTCTCTTTGTCGGTCGGTCGCACCTCAGTGTTTGTTGGAAAAGTGCTGAAGAGACTGTTCCCTCGTGAGCCGTGTGACCAGGACGAGCGTGCGCCACCGCCGGCCGCCCCCGAAGCCCCTCCGGAGAGAGCCAGGTGCCGGCGCGTCCCCCCGGTGGCAGGTGAGGGCTGTGGGTGACGGGAGTCCCAGCCGCACGGCTGGTCCCATCGCCACCCTGGGTGTCCGCTGACCGGTCAGGTCGGTGGAAGCAAGAGCGCCTGGACCAGTCCTGAGGAACCAGTGACTGCCGTTGGCTGGGCCTTTCCTTTCCAAAGGTCAGGCCTGCTGGGCCGCGCCGTGTCTCCCAGAGTCTGTGTGTCCGCGTCCTGGCCCCCGAGCCCCGGAGGGGCCGGTGTTTGGAGACGGGCGCCCGGGGAGATGAGGTCACACGAGGCCACCGGGAGGGCCCTGACCCAGCAGGACCGGCGTCCTGTAGGAGAAGGGGCCAGGACACAGACGCACACACAGCGGACCGCTCTGTGAGCACACGGGGCGGGGGCCCCAGCACCCACCGCGGGTCTGCACCCCTGGCGCTATTCGGGCGGGCGGGGGGGGGGGCGGGCAGCTTCCGTCCCCAGGAGCAGGAGCAGCCGGTGGGTCGGTCGCTGCGCTCCCTGCTGCTCTGGGAGCCTCACTGACCCCACGTCCTTGGCCGTTTTGGAGGTGTTGTGTTTGGGGTCTGTCTGGGCTTTCTCCCCTCTTCCAACTCGACGGCTCTGATCGGCGACAAGGCTGGTGGGAGAGGAGGCGGTGGGTCGCTGAAGCTCCTGCGTGAGGGCTCTGCCTGCCCCGAGGGTCGTCCGCAGACCCCAGGGCAGGCCCCTGGGAGACGAGGAACTGACCGCTGTCCTTCTGCGAGGCGGACAGACAGTTCTGCCTCGGCCTCACACGCTCTCTCGCCTGAAGTAGGGGACTTTTCACTCTTTGCATCGCTGTTTAAAAATAAACGCTTCTCTTCCTCAATGTGGTCGTGAGGCAGCTCTCTGCATCGCTCCCCTGGCCACCACGGCAGGGCCCTTCCACGGTGCAGATGGCTAACGAGAAGTTCCGAGCTAGTCTGGAAGGCGTTTCATTGTACACGGCCGCGTCCATTCTGACTCTCTCAGCCACTCAGGCTCCTTTACACGTGTCCCTGGCCCCCAGGTGTCGTGCAGTGGGCGTCTGCCAGGTACTGCGTCTTCTGTGGAGGTGTAGAGGCAGAAATCACAGCGCTGACCCAACGTTGATTTCAGGGGTGCTGGCAAGATTCAGTGTGTTTGACCAGGGAGATGCCTGGCATGAGGGAGTGAGGGGGGCACCCCACCCTCTGTGCTGGAGGCAGGGGTGCCCCACGGGCTCCTGCCAGCCTGAGCTGTGGCTGGGCAGCCAGGGACCGTGCTGCCGGCTGGAGCTGCATGCTGTTGGCTCTGCAGAGCAGCTGGAGCGCCATTGCCCGGTGCGGGTCACAGGGGCAGGGAAGAAGACAGGGTCCCTGCAGTCCCAGGATGGGGAGCGACGCCCCAGAGGCCAGGCACAGGGCGCGGCCGCCGCCCCTTCCTCAGTGTCCAGTCCCGAACGGGGACTTGGACCCCACGCTGCTGCGCACGGGCCGGGCACCCGGGCAGTTTAGGCTCCAGTCACGAGCAGCTGGGACCCGAGGGAATCCAACCCGGCCCCCACTCCCGGGGTTCTTGTATCCATAGCAGCGCTGGGTTGCAGACTCAGCCCCTCGGCCTGGAGGGGCGTCCTGAGTCCTGGTCCCGTGTCCCCCACATCCTTCCCGAGGTCCCTGCTGCTGAGAGGCCTCGGCATGTCAGTGTTGTGGGGACCCATGTCAAGGGTTGCTCAGATCACGAGAGGTAGGAACAGCGGCTGGTGGAGATGTGGGGAGACAGGAGCCAGCACAGCGCGCTGGGGACCCTCTGACAGCCCCTCTGACAGCCCCTCTGACAGCCCCTCTGACAGCCCCTCCGACGCCGGTGCCCATTCCCCTCCGCCCCACAGCCCCGCTCCTCGGCTCCCGGCACAGCGGAGATGGGCAGGCGCCCAGGGGGCTTCCGCACAGGTGTTCCTGGGCGAAAGAGGAGAACCAGCCACGAGTCCCCGCGGGGTTGTGGGTGGCAGGCTCTGCCACATCCGTGCGCTGGAGCCGCTGGTGGGTGTGGCAGCGTGGAGTGACCACCGGCGGCCACGAGGACCGCGGCCTTTCTGGGCGTGTGTGTGTCCATGCTGGTGGGGTCCGCAGCTCCGTGAGCACACTGAGCAGCCGGGCGTCACACACTTCAGACAGAGGACCTTGCGCGTGGAACTTACATCTCAGCCGAGCTGTTAAAAGAGAGAAACTGTTGGGCTGTGGATGTGTCCGGATGCTCGTCCTCGCCTGCTGACCTGTGTCTGTCTTCCCGCCACGTCGTC
Organism: Phyllostomus hastatus; assembly: GCF_019186645.2. Lineage (NCBI taxonomy): Eukaryota > Metazoa > Chordata > Mammalia > Chiroptera > Phyllostomidae > Phyllostomus > Phyllostomus hastatus. The sequence continues at coordinate 45,904,295 of NW_025334032.1, forward strand.
CTGATGACGGCGGCTCTACAGGAAGTTCTGGCTCCGGGAGAGTGAGCCTCCCCCTCGGCTCCTTCTCGAGGTCATTTTGGCCCTTCAGGGTCCCGTGCAGTTCCACGGGGGGTCTGAGACCAGGCCGTCCGTTGCTGCAGAAGCGACTGAGTGAGTGAGCAAAGCAGCTGGCATTCCGGGGCGACCTGCGCTGGGTCCGCGGGGCACTGGGCAGTGTCGCCGTCCCGGCAGCACTGAGTCGTCCAGCCTGACCTCAGGGCGCCGTCCCACCGCCCCGTCGTCCGTGATTTCTCTCACGATGGGTTAGGGTTTGGGGGCTGTCGCTTTCACGCTTGAACGTGCTTTACTCTGTGTGAGGCCGTGGTAGATGGCATCGCTTCCGTGTGTGTGTGTGTTTCCAGAGTGCTCGGCGCCAGTGCATGGAGATGCACGGAAACCTCGACCCCAGACGAGGCGTGGCTTCTGCGGTGCGGGCACACAGACTTCTGTTTATTGGTCTGTGTCCTGCGTCCAGGCCTCACATCGCTCTCGCAGGTTTTGGGGGGGGGGCGTTCTTCAGGGTTTTCTGTGGTTAAGACCCTGTCGCCTGTGAGGAGAGACGTTTTGCTTCCTCCTGTCTGATCAGGGTGCCTTTGATGTCTCATTTTCCTTGACGAGTTGCCCGGACAGAACTCCAGTGTGACGGGGCGTCCGGTCTCACTGCTTGTCCTGGGGAAGTGTCCAGCCCCCGTCCACTGAGGGCAGTGCCTGCCAGCCGTGGATTTTCGTTCACGCCCCTTATCCCGCTGAACTTCCCTCCTACTCCTCGTTCGTTGTGTATTTTTTTCTTCATGAAAGAGCAACGTGCCTGGGAAATTCTGAAGGAAACGCATTACAATTTATGTGCAGCTGAAAAAAAGCATCTGGGCTAGAAGCAAAACGAGGGAATCACAATTAAATAGACAGTGAGAACCTGTATGAAGCCACAGTGCCCCGCGGCTGCTGCTGCTCAGTCAAGTCCCGTTGGTCCTTTGCTTGCTGCCACCTGAGCCAGGAACAGGCGTCTACCTGCCTTGTGACAGGGGACCTGCTGTCACAACACAGCCCCCCTGCCCAGGAAGGGGAGAGCACCTGCAGCTGGAGGGACGCTGCTCCCCAGGGCACACCGAGGCCCAGGGGGACCGCGTGCCTTCTCTCGGTGACGTCTCGTTAGGACAAGACCCTCACAGCCCCAGAAGTCAGCCTCCTATAGCTTCCTAACGGGTGTTCTCAGTCGATGACGGGTGAGCTTTTCCTGCCGCAAGACTGTCTCTGCAGACCCTGAGCTCGTCCTGAGCGCAGAGGGAGCAGTGCTTTTCTAAGTTCCACGCAGCTTTCTCATTGGGAAAGATTAATCTCATTAAAAGCTTCCAAACGTCATTCTGAAAAATGATCACAGTCCATGCTCCCCTCCAGGGGAGCTCCGTGTGGGGCCTGTGTCCACCCCCACACCCTCCCCCATTCCAGCAGGGAGACTGTAATTAGCCACCTGCCGTCGGTCAGACTCGGGGTGAGAACTAGACCACCATGTGCATCGTAGCTTCAAAAAGGGAAACATTAGTTTTTCAGTTACAGTTGGCAGGCAGTGTTGCTTTGTGTCGGTTTCAGGTGCCCAGCTAGTGGTCAGACTCTGTAGAGTGCTCCCTCAGCCCCCCCGGCCCCCACCTGACCCCACCCGCGGACGACACAGCATTCCCGACGACACTCCCTGTGCTGCCGTTACATCCCCACGACGGTTTTGTGGTGACGGGAACTGTATCGGTGGCGGAAGAATTTGACAACGTTTCAAGGTTTTTACAGTTTAAATGCCTTGAAACCAAATGCCTGCACAGGAATTAGAGATTTTGTGCCATCCTTGTTTTTTTTAAAGACTTGTTTTCCTGTGAAGGATCAGGGCATCCGCTTGTGTTTGCCAATGCTGAGGGGAATGTGACAGCTGAGAGGGCCGGTCCTGCCTGGCGTCGCGTGTCAGAGAAGCGGGGAGAAGGTGCGGCCCTCCCACCAGCGCCCCTCCCCAGGCCCATGTTGGAAGGGGCCTGAGTGGGCAAAGTTACCTGCAGCACGGCGGTCACAGCAACAGTTTGTCGTGTGGAAATTCAGAGTCAACCCCACGTGCAAACTTGAGGACGGTGGTTGTTACTGGCCAGTGGCACGGTTTTTGTAGCCGGTAAAAGACTGAGGCCCTGGCTGGGTGGCCCAGTTGGCAGGAGCAGCAGGCTGGATCCTGGTCGCGGCCGACATCCAGGCCGCGGGTTCAGTCCCCAGTCGCGGCACAGATCGGGGGCGGGGCAGCTGCTCGGAGCTTTCCACATCGATGCTCCTCTCTCCCTCCCTTCCTCCGTCTCTAAAATCAGTAAGCATAGCCTCTGGTGGGGATATTTTTTTAAAAGACTGTAATTTAACTATATCTTAGTGTGTTGTTTTACCCTAACATTCACCTTTGAGTGATATTACCTGTGTAACATACAAATGCGTGATGTGCAAGTGTTTCATAATAAACCACGTGAGCACGATCCTGTTAACACATTGCATTGGGCTGAGTGGTGCCCGGACCCACGAATGTGGCGCAGGTGAGGGTCCCAGGACACGGCGGCACTGACTGCTCCCTGTTGTGCCCGTTTCCTCCGGCAGGTGGCGGCACTGAGGCCCCGCCCGGCAGGAAGCTCTACACCGTGGCTCTGCCGCCCGAGGGCTATGTCCCCGCCCCCACGCCGCAGGAGCTCCCGGGCGGCTCGGGTTCCGAGAGCACCTGCAGCAGCGAGGAGGACGCGGGAGGTAAGAAAGCCGTTCTCTGGGCTCATCTCACCCGGTTCAAACCTAGAGGGCAGAGCAGGCCCCTGCTCAGGCCCGTGGGGGCGGGGGTGGTTTGTGGCCCCGTTCAGATCCGGAGTGGAGTGTGATTTTGACCGTAGACACAGCTGGTGTTAAATGCATCCAAGTGGCAGCAGTACTGGCCTTGGTTTAGGAGAACTGTTTCTTTCATTTTCCAATGTCTTCAGAATATTCTGGAATGGTCTATAGATTTTCTAATCATGGAAATAAGTTACTTTGCATGTGTTTTGCAGAAAAATGAAGTCACTTGACTTGCTTTGTTAACTGGCGCTTTGGTCACACATTAAGTATCTACTTTGAAAAATGAGATGGTAGTGATTTTGTTTTAATTGATTATTTCAAAACTTCCTTTAGAGGAATATGAATTTTAAAATTATACCCAGAAGATTTCTGCCAAGCATATAAACTGAGAAACTGTATGCTTTTAATCTTAATTAACTTGAATATTAAGAAAATGTGGTTTTCTAGCACATTGATCTGAGTTCCTAATTAAGGGTCAAAAACTGCCAAACCAAAAATGGGGCCGGGCGAGGGATCCTGGGCGTCTTTGGGGCCTGATCACAGGTAAACAGACTAACGCAAACCCGAACTGGTTTCACGGTGAGCTGTGGTGGCCAGCCTGCTGCACGGCGTCCGCGGCACATGCGGGGAGAACGTGCCGGGCTCTCTCACGTGCCGGCGCGCTTGGCTCTGCCGAGGACACTGGCAGGCGGCGCGGGCTGCTGCTGCAAGGACGTCTGTCTGTCCGTCCGTTTGTTCCAGGCCAGGTGCCACGTCCCGGCCTGCTCTGTGGGGACCGAGCTGGAGTGTCATCCTCATAGGAAGTGGGACGATGACAGTGCCAGCAGACAAAGGTCTCTCACAGACGGTGCAAGTCTCCCTGCCCCGAGGGCCCAGGCCCACCTCCCCGGAGAGTGGCTGGGAGGGGCCTGGTCTGTGTGAGAGCAGGGAGCTGTCTCTAAAACACAGCAAAAAGGGAATTGAATAATTAGGATCCATTCCATTTAAATTGCCATGGTAACCTGGCAGAGTTAGGGGTAACTTTTATTTATAACTTTGACTATACATTATTACAAGTTACATTTTTATAAGCTGTTTGTTAGACAAAACCTTTATGTTAATTCATTTCCTCCTCTGTTGCCAGGTTCCTGGGAGCAGGCATGCTGAGAACCTTTGGTGTAGTGTCTTTTTTTCCGGGGAGGGGTGATGGTGCCCATGGGGGCCGTCCCTTTCTCTCCACACAGAGCCCCGACAGCTCTGTGCAGAGACTGGGCTCCGCTCAGACCTGGGTCCTCGGTCCTGACTGATGTCTGAGGGTCACTGCAGCCCTGCTGCCTCCCGCTCTGGCCCGCGTGCTTCTCCTGTGTTCGTGTGGCCCTCGTGTTCAGGTCAGCCGGAGTCGTGAAAGTCGAGTCCTTTCTGTGGAAAGCTGCTGTGATTATTTTAACAGCAAGCACCCTTCGAAGTAGTGACTTCATGGCTCTTGGACGCGTGTGCTTCTGCATGTTTCTAGTGGGTCGTGTGGCTTAGACATCCATCCTTTTGTGCATGGACAGACCTGGGCCCTGGTTCCAAGCAGGTGGCTTCAGACCCTGTGGGCGCTGGCCGGGCTGGAGAAGTCTGGTCTGTGGTCGCTGAGGCCTTTGGGGGCCGTCATCGGGAGCATGTCAGGGCAATGCCACTCATCTGACCAGTCAGGTGCGGCTGTACCACTTGCGGCCGAGCCCAGACCAGGCCCTGGGCGGACACTCCCTCTAGTCTGCTGACCGGGCAGTCCCTGCACGGCGCACTGGCTCAGGGTGTGACGAGGTCAGGGTGAGAGTGCACAGTCTTCCGTTTTTATCCTGATGGTTTTCTGAAGTGGCACTTTAAAACATGACGCACGGGCAAGGGTCTCCCTCCTCGGGGGGTGAGTCAGAGGGGCTGATGGCCCCCGCTGTGTCCTGTCCTCAGACTCCGAGCCCTGAGAGGGTGAACGTGAGCAGTGAAGGCGTCGTTCTGAGCGCATGTGAGCGAGGCCTGTGTGAAATGAGCCGAGGCGACACGGGGCTGATGCCAGCATCCAGCCTTCCGGACAGCGCGCAGGCCAGCGTCCAGGTGACTGAGGGTTCGCGTGGCTCCCGTGCTCACCGCCTGCGCACGGGTCGCTGTCAGGGCAGCAGCAGGGGGCAGCTCTGCCTCCTAAGCTCTGGGCTCAAAGCCGGGGCCAGCGCTTTAACCCAGCACCCTCGTGGCCACGCTAAAGGGCCACACAGGGCGGGGCCTGCACAGGTTTACAGTTGTCCACGTGGAAAACGATACAGTAATTCGTAACAGTACAGGAGTAAGTCTGAGTTTCGTGTACTCACAACCGAGGCCTACATTTGGCCAGCCTGTCTGTCCTCGGGTCACTTGGATTGAAAAGCTACATCGTGTCCTGATGCTGGCATGAAGAGCCAGGGCCAATTTGGCCGAGTCCGGCTGTCACAGCCCTGCTGCTCGAGCTCTCGAGATGTCCTGCTTGAGAGGTCAGAGGAGGGAGAGCATCCGTTCTTTGAAGGCAGAGTCTCCTCACTCCGCACCTGGCCAGGCACCCCAGCCCCAGAGGCCACTGGCACTGGCACGCTCAGTGGGAAGGTTCTGTCCTCAGCACTGGCCCCGCCCCCGTCCCCACCCCTCCACCACGCCTTGGTCTGCTTTTCATCTTCTGAGCCAAACCAAACCCATCCTCCCTTCTCCCAGGCCTGGCCCCCTGCTGGCTGTCCCACGGCCTGGACAGACATGCTTCTGTCGACAGACTGTCGTGTCTGGGCACGCGACTGCAAGTCTGCAGGTCTCACCTTGCTCAGTGTGCTCGATTGGTACTTGTTAGTACAGAGTGTCCTGAATTTCAGGCGGATAGTACCAGGGGTGTCCAACCTTTCAGTACCTCGGGGCCACACTGGAAGAAGAGTTGTTTGGGCCACACTGTAAGTGCATTGTGACACAATCACAAAAAAGCCTCAGTGTTTTAAGTAAATTTACAATTCCGTGATGGGCCGCAATCATAGCCATCCTGGGCCTCAGGTTGCACACCCAGACTATAAGCATCTGATATTATTTTAACTCTTGGCCTTATATACATGACTTAGGTCAAGGTTAAATGTAAGTTACTCCCTATTACTTAGCACCTAGATCTCATGGATACTGAGGGTGATCATCTCGTTTGTAGCCTTAGCATTGATTCCACAGTAAGACTCCTGTCCCTTTAAAACATTAGCTTGCTTCCAGGTGGTGTGGTACAGCTGCACAGCCGGAGGAGCTGGAGACTGTGGCTGTTTTGGTGTCTGTTTCCACGACAGCACCTCATCAGGACGTGGGTGCCAAACAGTGGTGGAGAGGGTTTTGACAAATGGTGGTTATTTTTAAAATCAGCATGTGTGAAAGGAAAGGTATGCTTTGGGGATGGCAGCTTCTCAGATTTGAAGTAGTCAAACCTCTGGTTCCCCGATGCAAATGTTCTGCAGCTTTTCTCGTGCCCCGGGGGTCTGAAGCAGGTGACAGAGCCGGAGGTCGGGCAGGTTGTGGATGCTGGAGCCGTGGGCTGCCTGGCCTGGCGCAGAGGCAGGCACCACCTGCGCGCCAGACCAGACCAAACCATGGACGAGGGAGTCTCGCAGGCCCAGCACTTAGGCACTTCGCCAGAATGCAGCCGTGTGTCTGAGGAGCAGAGCCCTCTCAAGAAGGGAAAGCAGTCCTGAGCTAGAGATTTTGGAGGTGCCTTCACCACCCTGTGTTTCCTCTGTACTTGTTGGGCTGTCCCGGCCATGCACGGTTCACTCCCGTCGGGGGACACAGCAGCTCTGTGTCGGGACAGAAACAGTCCGTCTACAAGTGGTCATGGTAACGACTTTCCTCTCTCAGTGCCGCCTGGATCCTGAGGACAGAATTTGGAGGCATTGGGCGGGGCCTCCACGTTGGCCCAGAGAGGGGAGGGCCTTGGGGACCACTGGTGCTCTGGTTTGCTTTCCAGGGTGGCTGCTGTGTCCTATCAACATGGGTCGGGCCAGGCGATAACTACAGAGGACAGAGAACCACCCTGAGTCACCGCTGAGCTGCTACAGCCCACTCAGCTCCAGGTTGTGGGTGCAGAGGTGTCTGAGCTCAGGGCAGGACCCGGAAAGGCAGCATGCTGTCTTACAGACGAGGCTCACCTGGACTCTGAGCTGAGGAGGCAGCATCGTCCCCCCTTGCAGATGGTGAGACTGAGACTCAGGGCTGCCTCTCATGTTGGTGTCATAGTCCACTATTCCGGGGTAGGTTGCCCATAGGAGCTGTCGTTGGTGTCAGCTCAACACCAACAGGAGTCTCCACCGTGGATACAGTGCAGAAAAAAACCTCATTGAGTATAAACAGCTCAGTGGTAACACAGCTCCCCCAGCATGGCTGCAGCCAGGGGAACACAGCCTTCAGATCATAGAGAACTTAGCTCCCAGAACCCCGGCAGAGCTGGCTTTTATGGACAGAAGTCCCTGGCCCTGGCCCCTGATTGGTCCATTCTCATGCAAATAAGGGCTACAAATCCTTGCAGTTTGGTTGGTCCAAAGGGTACTATTCTGATTGGCCAGAATAGAGTGACTCTGATTGGCTGGAGCTGCACAACTCTGATTGCATAGGGAAAGCCTCAGTCCTATTGGTTGAAGTAGGATTCCAGGAGCTCCTATATAAGGGCTGCTCAGTGGAGCCACAGTGCAGGTGAGCAGTTCAGGGTGGGCTGCTCCCTGGGGTGCAGTTTGTGGGAGAGGCTCCTGGGCAGAGGTGGCTGCTAGGCTCTTTCTGTTTTGTTTCATTTCACTTCAGTTTGAGCCCAATTAGTAGGTGTCTTTTTTCCTCGGGGCTCACAATCTGTACCTGCTTTTTCTTTTTAAGAATAAGTAAACTTTTAATTTTATTGTAAGTCTCAGAATCCTTGGAGTGTAATTATTTGAAATACAGTTGAGAATCACTGTATTCTTATAAAATCCCTTTTCTACTAAAACTACAAGATCCTAATGGGAAAGTGTATTTAGGTTAATATGTTTGCTGTGGGTTACTGTGCAAACAGTATACAGAAAAGTGTTGTATTAGCATTTTTGCTTTTATAGATCAGGATCCTCATGATCAACCAAAGAGGAGAAGAAGAAGAAAGCAAAAAACAAAGAGAACATTAAAACCCAACAACGTTCATGTAGAACAAGCAGAACTAGAGAAACAGCAGACTTTCCCACAGGAAACATTGCAGCCACGTCACACAGGTGACCCCACAATGAGCAAAAATAAGAAAAGGAAACTGAAAAAGAAACAACAACTGAGAAGGAAGAAAGCAGCCGGCTTACTCACGAAAGCCTCCGGCATCAGCTTCCTGTACGAGCCCAGGGAGGACGGCTGCGAGCTGAGTGACGCGGGCGAGGGGGCCCCGGGGGACGCGGGGGACTCTGAGGCCGAGGAAGCCAGCGCGGACGTCCAGGAGAAGGCAGACGGCATCCTCGATTTTTTGAAGTCCACACAAGAGATGTATCTTTATGATGGTATGATTTTTTCTGTTTTTTTGAATAGTAGCATCTATTTATTTGGGAATAGAAACAAAGATAGTATAATATTTAACTGTTTAAAATACAAAACGTTAAATATTTATTATTCAATATGAACCGTTCGTTTTGAGGCAAAAATGAGAGTTCAGCTTCCTCTCGCCAGGCTCTGACCAGCAGTAGCTCAGGCCGCCGGGGGGTCAGCGCAGCATCCTGGCTGCAGCGGCCGCCTCACCCTCACCTCCCCAAGCCGGCCGAGGGGCACGCTGTGGTGGGCTGTGTTTCTAAAGAAAAGGTGGGCACCGATCCGGGGCTCTGCTGGGCCCCAGCTTAGACTGCAGGGCGCGTCTCCGAGTTGAAGTAAGAGCAGGTTTACACTTGCATTGAGGGTCCGGATCGATGGGGACGTGGGGGACAGAGGGAACACGGGGAGTTTCGCCCATTCGGTGGCACCTGTTAGAGGACAATGCGACGGAAATCCTAGACCTGGACACACAGCAACCCACTGAGAACAGGAGTGGAGACAGAAGAGGATTAGTCCCCAGGGACGCGGGCGCGGCGCGGGCAGGGCGCGCAGGTGGGAGGGAGACGGAGGGCGGGGCCAGACACCTGTGCCCCGGTCCCCGTAGGCGGGGACACTGGTTAAGGAATGGGACTTGGCCGTATTTCCCAGCCGACAGAGGCCGCGAAGTCGGAGACTGAACAAGTCCCGTGACCTCCACGTAGGGTTAGAGCGGCGAACACCAGCCCCTCCCACAGCTCTGTGGTCATTGGTGGGGACGGTGACGCGAGTCCTCCCTGCGGTGGTCGCCGCGCCTCCCGGTTTCCTTGCTGCCGAGGGCGGCCCGAGCGTAGTCTGCAGAGCTCGGTGTCCCTGTCCTGTGTGTCCACCCACAGGGTCCGGTCACGTGAGCAGGCGCCAGGTGCCCGTCATTGACGCGCAGAGTGGTGCTCAGGTTGCCGCTTGGGAAGCTTCTTACGTCCCGTCCCCACCGCGGCGTCGGAGGAGCGCCGTGCGGGTCCTCAGTCCGCGGGAGCGGAGATGAACTAGCGTCTACGCGGCTGTCTCTGCAGGCGTCTCCCATGACCCCGACCCGGCCTTCCTGGGCGCCGCCGAGGCGCTGTTTACGGGCCTGGAGGCTCGCAGCGTGTGCGCCGCCGACCTGCTGGGCCTGGAGCAGCTGAAGGCGCTGCTGCTCCTGCAGGATCCGGGGAGGCTGCAGCGCGCCCTGCAGGCGTTCGCGGAGCACTGCGCCATGCCGCCAGGTACAGCTGCCGAGGGGTGGGAGCTGCTGGGCTGCTCCGCCAGGAGTGCGGGCACCTGCATGCAGGAGTGTCCGCCGTGGAACAGCCCACGGCGGGGGTGCAGAAACACCCGCGCACCGACGCTTCGGACTTGGAGCTGCCACCTCTTAGCACCCCATTTCGTTACTTTAGAGGGAAGTTCCCAGGGCCCGGCCTCCCGAGACGGGGGTGCCGCGCTCTCCCAGCTCCAGCTCCAGCGCTGGAATTCGGCCGGCTTCTGGCCAGCGTGGGGTGCTTCGCGTCGGTCTGTGTGTGGTGTTCCGTGGGCTCGGACACCAGCTCGGACGCCAGCTCGACGTCAGGCTCGTCCCACTGCCTGGGGGCTCACGCCCAAGCGGATGAAACAGCAGGCGTCTGTCCCTCTGTCTGCGGAGTCTGTCTGTCATGCGGCATCAAGGTCGCGTCTTAGTCAGTGTTCCCTTATCTCAGAGCTGACCTCGGGCCCCAAGGCTCACGAACACCTGCCGGACAATTAACACTTTTCCCTTTTGTTCTGTTTCGCTCTGCAGACCAGGCCGGCGTGGTCTCAGCTCTCTTCAATTACTGGGCCACACACATGTTCCCCGAGCGAAGCCGGGAAGGGGGCCGGGGCCCCTGGCTGCCGGGAGCTGGGGCCCCACAGGGAGCCTCGGGCAGCCCGGGGGGCCCGGCCGGGCGCAGAGAGGATGGCGCTGCCTGAACCGCCCTCGTGCCCCACGCGGCCCGCGCGCCTGCTCTGTCGTTCCGCCTGCGCGAGGGGACCAGGTCGTCCGAGACTTCCCGGGACCGCGGGGATAGAGTGGAGCCTGCACTTTTGAAAACTGCCTTTGTCTGGAATGACTGCTCAGGGGTTCTGTTCTTCTAATTCCTGTGAGAATAAAAAAATGTACATTCTGTTACGCTGGATAAACTGTATAGTTTGAAGCTGGTGCGTATTTTTATAAAGCTTTGAACCACCCTGTGCCTGAAAGTCTGTTTTGGGGGCGTCCGTGGGTGTTAAGGGGCTGCCGTCTGAGCCCTTGGAGTCCAGTTCCCTGTCCCACCCGGAGAAGGACATCGGGACGCCCTGCCCCGGTCGCGGAGCGGCCACCGTGGGCAGGGCTGCCCGCGCCGGTTTGGTGATGACGCGTGTCCCCCGGACCGTGTGCGGAGTGCGTGTGGGAGGCCGCGGGACGTGACCGTGGGGACGGCCGGTACCGGGAGCGGGGTCCCGTGCACACCAGTGACCCTGGAGCGCACCCGGCGCGTTGGGCTGGCGCGGAGTTGCGCCTCGCTGCAAACACACAGGGGGCTGAGCCAGGCGTGAGTGCAATGACAGGGCCAGGACTACAGTGGCCTGAGAGGCTGAGGAATGGCCATCGTGCCACAGCAAGGGACACGTGGCCCTGTTGTCCCTGCGTCCCCTGCGCTCAGCCCATCACCTTGGGCGGAGACGGTGGTGCTGTCACGACAGGGAGCCAGCCAGCACTGGGCCATGGGGGCGGTGCGGCCCCCCAGCGTTCTGCCGTGGCTCAGAGACCACCCTGCGACCCTGCCAGGAAGGTCCGCAGGCTTTGGCCCAGTGCCTTCAGGGCCTGCGTTCCCTTCCAGGGTCTCCCGTGTGCGCGTCCCATGTGAACAGAAGGGGCCCTCATCTGTCCTGTATCCCAGGGCCTGGGAGCATGGAGGGAGCCTCCCCGCTGCACGCGCCAGAGCCCGCTCCCTGCTCTCCTGGTGGTTTTTCCGGCAGGGGAGCCGGCAGGTGGGACTGGGCGCTGGGCCCTCGACCCAGATGCTGTGGACGGAGGCTCACGCTAGCAGGTGGAGGGGGCCAGGCGTCCAGGTTCCTGGGTGGCTACCACCCAACGGGGTAGCGGGGGCTGTTTCCACCGACAAGGACGCTCGGCGAGGGCTGCCCTCCTGCTGTCCTCCTGGGCAGTGGCCACAGCCCGGCTCCCGGAAGTGTCCCTGCCACCAGTGCCGGGCTGCCCGCTCATGTGTGGGGCGTCCGACACCCCGGTCCCCAGACCTGCAGGCGGGCAGAGCAGGTGTGCGCGAGCAGCCCAGCCACCTGTGCCCAGGTGACACCGCATTGACCAGAGCTGGTGCTCCGTGGAGGATGTTGTGGGAAATGCTTTTCTGAGACACGGGAACCAAGACCTGTGCGGGGCACATGCCAGTGCCCTGTCTACCGTTGCACACTCACTGTGGCTCCGTCACCAACACTCTCGCTCCCACACGCCGAGTTCTCCCTAGGAACGTCTCAGTGGCCGCTGCTCCGTGGAGACGCACCCACAGGACTCAGACCAGCTTCCTCGCTCCTGAGCAGTGTACCCCCACCCAGACAGGGGCGCCCCCGCATTTGCATGGCGTGGCCTCCAGGGGGTGCCCCTCGTGCACTCTCGCCAAAAACGAAATCTTCTGTGTGAGCTTTTCTGTGTTTTCATTTAATTAGGAGTTTGCCGGGGCAGATGCGGCCTCCCCAGCTGGCAGCCGCAGGTGGAGGATTCGGTGTGGAGACGCAGGGGCAGGGGGACACGCTTGCTGTGACGGGGCAGGAACCAGGGAAGCCCTCCCGGAGGAGGCGGCGTTTGGGATGAGCCTGAGGAGGCACGGCAGCCATCCCCGGGCAGGCGATGTGATTAAATCAGAATTCAGATAATCTTTGGAAGCAGGTCTTGTCGATGTGGAGCAGAGAGGCCTTCGAAGAGACGCTTTAGGGTGCAGCCATTGACCTTTCCACGCTAATTACAGCCAGCAGACTACAGACGGGTGTAAATATACCTGCTTCGCGTCAGTGTTCTCCGGGGTTACTACTTCCAGGGATTCTTTTTTTTTTTTTTTTTCATTTTTCATTTTGAAAGTGCTGCCCTCTTAGCGCCGTTTATGTTTTGCTACGAAGGGGCTTCCTAAACAGCAGAGTGTGTCCAGGCACACAGAGTGCTCCTGTGACATTATCGATGACAAACAGGCTCAGGCCTGCCCCCGCAGCAGCCCTACAAAGCCCCCCCCCCTTGGGCAGCTCCCCAGGTGATGGAGGAGGCGGAGGGCAGCGGCAGAGGGAGAGGTGCTGCCCCGTCTCCCTGGGAGCAGCGGTGTGCCTGGGGCCTCCGGACAGCAGGCTGGTCCAGTGCTGACGGCCAGCGGCCCCAGAGCAGGGCCCCTGCACCTCAGCTGCACACGGGGACACAGTGGGAGGTGAGTTAGGCGCCTTTTTCCTTAGATCGCTGAGTCTTAATCTAAACTCCTCTTTCCCCGAACCTGTGCTCCGGTTCAGCTGCTTTTCCTGACCCTGGACGTGGGCTTTGGAGCCTGAGACCAGAGTTCTTTCAGGATCCTGGGGGAGAGGGGAGGGGCAGTGACCAGGACTCGGCTCCTGCAGACAAGGACACAGAGGTCCAGAGTGGACCCCCGGCCTCCGGGCCTGGGCGGCACAGCTGAACGCTGCTCGCTTGGCCCACTCCCATCTGTGCACAAAGGGAATCCGTCCGCGGAATCTCGGCATCAGAGCTTCTAGTAATAACCGCACTTCCTTCAACTGGAAACGCAGTCTCTCCCCGCTCCCCAGACCAAAACATCTCAGCTCGCAGAGGAAGGAAGGAAGGAAAGGGCTCAGGAAGGACCAGGCACAATGGTTTCGGTGTGGCCGGAAGTCCGCCGAGTTCAGCAGCTCTGCAGCGCCGGTCGCCGGGTCAGTTGGCCAGGCGGAGCATCCAGGTGGGAGCCGGCGGCCCTGGCCCTGCAGCTCTCTGGGTTTCTTGGGGTTGTCTGTGTCCTGCCTGCTCGTCAATGGCTAAATGCGTGTGAGCTCTTCCTTCCATTGCTCTTCCAATTAGCTTCTAACCTTGCCAGTTCCAGTTCGGGAGCAACACGGCTGGACAGGATGGTTACTTTTTAAAAGGCAGAAAAAACAGTGAACTGAAGAATTCTTACACAGAAACAGAGATTCAGAAGGAGGCTCCCCAATGCAGCAAAGGTCATCTGTGTGTATCAGCTTGCCGTGGCCGCCAGGACATGCTCCCACAAACCCAGTGGCTTACAGGACACATGCGATCTTGCTGTTTGGGAGCCGGGGCTGGAATGGGTCCCGGGGCCTGACGGCAAGGGGCGGGGGGGGCGCTCCTCCTGCAGGTGCGAGGGCTGGGCCTGCTCCTGGACCCCGGGGCCCCTGGCTGCTCCAGGGCTGCCACTTCTCCCTCTGTCCTCGCTGGACTGCCGGCCCCCTTCCTGGTGAGGGGCCCGCCCCACTGGCCCAGCGCTGTCTCCGTAGTATGAGGTCCACTTTAGCCAACAGCCTCACCTGCAGCCTTTCTGCCCTGTGCCCACCTCCTAACGCGCTTGCAGGTTCTGGGGGTCAGGAGGTGGGCTGCTGGGGGGCCCCTGTGCTCAGGGGGCTCATGTTAGTGCTGCTTTACTTTAGTGCCTTTTCTGTATTCTTCTCTAAATGAACACGCACAGTGTTTGGAGTAAAAATGTTTGTTTTCCTCTCCTCCTAAACCCTGGGGGAAACCTTCCTAGACCTGAATGCACGACGCACGGACGTGCCCTGTGGGTTCTCTCGGAGGGCCACTCTCCCTTCCCCTGCCGTCCGTGTGCCGGAGGAGGGTCCGTCTCCGGTCTCGCCTGTGCCCGCCTCGGCTGGTCACCTCTCAGCCTGGAACCGTGGCCCTTTTAGGGGCTCCTCGTCACTGCGGACACCTCGGCCAGCACCTGTCCACCTGCGGGCCTGCCCAACGCCCTGTCACACCTGCACCTGCTGTTGTTGGACGGGCGGGGGCTTTCCAGTCCCCGCTGTCAAGCCGGCTTCTTTGTCACCGAGGAACTGGAGTGGGTGTGGAGCATCCTGCAGACCTGGAGGGTCCCCGCCGCGTTGCCCGTGCGCTGCAGTGGAGCACACACTGTCCCCTGCTCCTCTCCAAGCCCCGACCGTCCTCGGCCTCTTCAGACGGGACGCCCGAGTGAGCACAGGTCTGTGGTCCTGGCGCTGCTCCCACCGGACAAGCAGGGCTCCAGCTCACGCTCCACCCCCGAGTCCTTGGGCGCCAAGTCCTGGGGTGTCCACTGAAGGAGCGGAACGCGCCTCCAGAATGTCCCACGTGGGGACTCCGACCACTTAGACTTCAAGGCTCTGAGACGTGCAGGCCATGAAATTTCCACGAGGAAAGCCGGTGCCCAGATGGACCCTGGTCTCCCGGTCACGGTTCCACAGGCTGCTGCCCCAGCCCACACCCCCCGGCTCCTCCACACCCCACAAACATGCCTGTGTCACGGAAGTACATAGTGGGGCGCTCCCCGCCTCTCCGGGTCCCTGCTTTGCTGCTGTGTGCACAGAAAAATACTGGGTTGGCCAGAAAGTCCATTACATTTTCTCCATGAAATAAAGGACACGTTTTTTTTTTTCATTTTCACCAGAAATTTCATTGATTTGGATATTTTGAGTATGTCAGCTATCTCCCGCTATTGGCTTCTAGCGGGCAGAGGCCAGGGGTGCTGCTAAACATCTTCCAGTGCATAAGAGCTCCACAGCAAATGGTTATTTGGCCCAAATGTCAATAGTACCAAGAAACTTTGCAAACCACTTTTTACACATATAGTCCCAGCACCTTCTCCACACACTGCACAAATCTTTTTGCATTTCCATTGCATTTTTACTTTCTTGAAATAATGAAGCACAACATGCCAAAAATGTTGCATATCTTCTTCCATCTTCAATATTAAAATGGCTGCACAAAAACTCACCAATGTTTATTTTAAAATCACGCTGATATGACAGCTGCCACAATATAATCTAACAAAATTGTTTCGAATAAGGTTAAAGATGACTAAGCGCTACTAGAGCCCGGGAAACACTGAAGGGACTTCTCAGCCAACCGAATAGTTCGCCCCTAGCGCTTCCTCCGGAGGAGGAAGGGATTAGTTAAAGTCGCTGACCTTTCTTCTGGCGACAAAGAGGATGCAGAGTGACTGGAGGTGGAGGGGCAACCAACCCGGAAAAATGGTTGTCCTGGGTGGAGACAGTGAGGGTGGGGGGCCCTCCTGGGAGGGGCAGGTGGAGGTTCCCTCCTCGCCTTCTGCTCAGTTTCCAGGACCGGAGGGGCGAAGCTGTGTCAGCACCTCATTCAGGGCCCTGTGCGGGCTGCGGAGGCGCGGGGGTGGGGGCGGGGCAGTGGGGGGCCGCTGGCCCGGAGCGCAGGGACCCGGGGGTTTAGTGCCCAGGAGCAGTGGAGCAGGGTGTGCTGGGCACTCTGACCTAAGGGGTTTCTGCTGAAGGCAGCCAGTGATAAGATCCACTCGCAGCTGGTGGGAGGCATTTGGTCAGACAGCAGGTGGGGGGGGTGACTCAGCAGGGTTCCACCTGGCCGGGGCCGGACGGACGCAGCAAAGGTCAACCCTAGAGGTGGAGGCCGAGGAGCCGGACCCTGGGTTTAAGTCTATTAACCCGTGAACGAGTTCGGACCTACAGCGCCGCGTTGCGCGCAACGGGAGCGCGCGCTTGACTGCGCAGGGCAGCAACCCCAGGCCCAAGTCACCATGGAAACCGAGGCGCAGAGCGTCAGTCCCTCCCCCAACGCCTCCCAGCATGCTCTGGGAAGGCAGCCCCCCCGCCCCTCCCCACGCCCCGCCCCGGACCCGGGTGCGGGGTCTCACGTGGCGGTGGGTGGACTCACCGAGAGTCACAGCTGGTATGCAGAAGGGTCGACAGTATTTGCCAAAGGACATTTTAATTTGAAAAATGTAGGAAAGTAGTCCTGACCCATGTGCTCAGTGGGTTGGGAGTCTTCCCGCAAACCAAAAGGTCCCCCTTCAATTCCTTTGAAGTCAGGGCACAGGCCTGGGTTGCGGGTTTGGTCCCTAGTGGGGCGCACGCCACTGCAACCACGCATTGATGTTTCTTCCTTTTTCCCTTCCCCTGTCTCTAAAAATAAATAATTTTTTAAAAAAAGAAAAGTATACAAACAACCGACAATTTTACACTATCATACATGGGATTGTTACTAATATCGTGTGCCTTGTGTTTATTTTCAGAAACGTGAGCTTGCGGTCTTCAGCGTCATTCTGTGTGTGTTTGGATGCAGTCACTGGAGTGTTGCAGGGGCTTTAACGTAAAAAAAAAAGAGAACAAATCCATCTAATTTATATCTGCTACAAATTCCTATCGCAATGTGCACATTGTTCATGTTTTACACAGTAACTTTCTTATAAATTCAAAACAGCGAATGCTTCTTGAGCACTTTGCATACATGCTAGATATATATACATGTCTTCTGTCTGCCATGTGTCACGGATATACCTGCCCGTAATAATTCATGTACACAGCCACATAAGCCAAAGTGGAATTTCCCCCCAAGCCACTTCCCACAGGTGAGTCTGGCAGGTCCTTGCAAGGCTTGTTTTTTCTCAGCGCAGCTGAAGCTGTAACCCAAGGCGATGTGCTCCGAGTTCTGTGTTCTTTCCGTTACGTGAGACAATGCATGTAAAATACTAGTAAAACCACTGGTATGCAGTAAGCACTCAAATGTTGGCTGAGGTTTTCAGTTTTATTTCTATTAATTTTTAAATTAAGAGAATTAGCTGAGGAATTAGTGACTACTTCACACATATTTTGTCCTCCTCACGACACTAAGTACAGGGCGTATGGGAGGTGTTTGACAAAGTCTCGAGAAGGTTGGAAGGTGCAGAAGATTATTTTAACAGACACTCAAGGGTGGTGCAGAGGAAGCAGACGGGGAGGACAGACATGAATTTTTATATGTCAGGGTATGCTCGCTGACCTTCAAGGCCACACTGACCCTAAAGTTTATGGAGCACCTCGCCCCTCCAGGTGTCGGAGAGGAGTGTCCCTTCCACGGGGTGAGTGTGGCCACCAGCATTGGTCAGGCACACCTGCCCAAGGGGTGCTCTGGCCAGGGGGACCGTGTCCCCAGACAGGGGGCCTGGCCCACCGCCTGGGAACAACACAAGTCCCATCCTCCTGTTTGGGAGTGGCCTCTGCTCCCCCACCTCTGGGAAGGAGCTTGCTACTAGCTGTCTCCCAAGGTTGTTCATTCTGTCCGCAAGCAGCCTGGATTTCTGGAAACTTCTCTGTGGCACCCCACACTGTACTTGCATTTAAAAGTAACTTTGCCAGAATGTAATCACACTGAGTCCAGCCTCCACTCACAAGTGGCACGGTTGGTTGCTGTTCCAGAAGGAAGAATTTCTATGCCAGCGAATGTTCATCGGCTCTATGAGCCAAGACGGGCAGTTCAGGCTGAAGTTAGCTTCTTCGGGCAAAGGGCGCAGGGAACAGGAGGCTCTTTCACATCCAGAAACGGATCCTCTGTGTGAGGGTTGGTTGTGTAACCGAATGCAGGCCCGGCTGCCTGCGCTGGGAAAACCGATACTCAGGAGGCAGGTGCCAATGTAAAGGAAAGGGGTTTGCTTTCACTGTTGGCCACCTGGAAGATGGGGACTCTCAGCTCAAAGCCCATCCCCCCGCCCCCCCCCCCCCGCCCCTTCAGTGGTGGCAGAGGCTTTAGAAGGAAGGCGAGGGGAGCAGAACAAAACCATCAAGGGAGGGGCTTGAAAAGTTCTCCACCTGCAGACAAGCACAGTCCATTCCGATAAAGGCTAGTGACGGTCCGGTGTGCATCACCGTGGTTTAGTCATCCTGGCTTGTCATTTCAGCTTCACGTCATCCAGGCTCCAGAGCTGAAGGTCAGCAAATCCCGGAGCTGGGATGCCTGGAGGTCAGTCTGTGTCTTTTGAAGTCAGCTCCAGGGATTCTTGAACAAACAGGCTGTTCATCTACAAGCCACACATCAGTCAGAATCCGCACTTCCAGAAACAGTGTGGGAAGGATGGTGGGTGGGTTCCAATTTCCCACAATTACAGTTTTCCACTGTTACAGGCCCCCTGGCCAATCTCTCTTCCATGTCTATGGAAGTTAGAAGGCTTTAGCCAAAACATTTAAGAAAATTAGAAAAATTCAGGATGCAGTGTAGTTCATAGGCGAAAAATAAAATTTTAGAGACAATTCACTGAATTAGAGTTTAATATTTATAACTATGCATAATGGATTCTATTGAAACATTTTTCTCCCAAAATCACCCTCATTTTTATCAAAGAGCCAAATCAAGACGAATTCATTTCCTGCATTAAGGCCATTTCAGTCTGACCTGATTATTTGCATGAACTCAATAGCAACTGATCGCACAGGCCTTCCTGTGTATACTTGCTGGGATGCAGCAGGGAGTTTGTGGGCTGAGCTCTCATTAGCCTCTCGGGGCAAAGAAACCAATCCATACAGCGGCCATCGAGCTTTGTCTGCAGTGCCTATGCGTTCGGGTAAACTCAGGTTCTGGAGCTCCTCAAAATGCCTTGGTTGGGGTTCTTCCTTGCCATCTCCCAGGAAAGCAGCCTTCGCTCCTTACCTGAAAGGCGCCATGAACCTTCTGAATAAGCCAGGGGCCAGGCCATGTCTCCAAGGGGCTTTTATTGGCTCCAAAGTAAGTCTTTATTCCTTGAAGCTTTTTGCAGCCATTCAGAGTCTAGGCAGGTCTCTGGCAGACATGACCTTTTGGTCAAAGTCTTGGTTAATAAATCCACAATTGGAAACTGGAAGATATCAGATTTCTATGAGATTCATGCAAATAAATAAATTGCTATGAAAAATAATATACTCATTAAGAGTTTCCAAATTCTGGAGAGATCAGGTGGAGAGAAAAATATAAATGCTTCAGTATTGCTACAATTTACCAAATTGGTATATGAAAAGTTTTTTAAAAAAATCAACAAGCACCCTGGCTGGCGTAGCCCAGTGGATTGAGCACGGGCTGCGAACCAAAGTGTCGCAGGTTCGATTCCCAGCCAGGATAGATGCCTGGGTTGCAGGCCATAACCCCCAGCAACTGCACATTGATGTTTCTCTCTCTCTATCTCCCTCCCTTCCCTCTCTAAAAGTAAATAAATAAAATCTTTTTAAAAAATATAAAAAAATCAACAAGCATCACTTAATTTTACAAAACTTGTAAGTGAATGAATGATGGTGAAATTTCTAGAACTTAAGAGAAGCACTTCTCAGAATTCCGGAATGCCTGAAGCGCCCCTCTCCACCCAGAAATGATGCAGAATGTTGTTTAGAATGGCCTGGAATTTAGCTCTCTGGTGTAGGACGCCTGGCTTGCCCCTTCCAAACAGCCCTGGGTTTGCAGGAGCTTGCTCTTTAACTGCCAATGGAAAGCTTGGAAGCGCAGAAATGTGGCTGTGCCCGAGGGGGGAAGGCAGCGGTGGGCACAGGCCCTGTGCTCCCTGTGTGAATGGCAAGACCCGGTTACTGGCTGAAATGTCCTGAGTTGGTGTTCCCTGTTCTGTTTGCAGTGTCCTTGAAGGCTGTGCGTCTGGATCCTGGCTTTGTTCTGCAAGCTGCTTCACCGAGCTTGCGCTGAGGGGCGTTTGTCTGACCGCGCCAGCGGGCCTGGGTGCGAGCTCATCACATTCATCGTGTGTTGGTAGTGGGTCCTGTAACACCCCCCCCCCCATCTATGTACCCAGTTCTGTAAGCCCTTTAAGCCCAGAAGGCTAAGCTTATTTGGCCTGGTTTGAAAAGGTGTGTCTATATAAATTTTTAACATTCTTACATATTTCCATGAAGAAAGAGTTTCTAAATTTAATTTCCACCGGGTAGAGTATTTTTTAGTAGGTGTTCCGAGGGTTTACATCTGTGTGTAATATTTGTGCCTGGTGGGTCCAGAGACACTTGGGGTCCTGGTGCGCCCGTGCCGGCATGTCTCACGCTTCTGTGACTCGCCGAGAATGTACCCTATCTTTGCTTTCCAGGTGTCTGGCTGGAATTTAAACTTTGACTTCTCCCACTCGGACCCTCGGCCCTTCCAGATCCCACCCACACACCCGCGGAGGCCCTGAGCCCTCACAGGGGTCCGTGCTTGGGGCTTCCGTGGACCTCCCCAGAAGCTCAGAGCCTCTTTTCATTTGAAAATTTTTGCTGCTGATCACTTCCGAAAAATAAATTCAAAGGGTACATTTTTTTTTAATAGTAAACTTACAATGCTTAAGAAAAATGTTTCCAGAAACATACAGTTCTGGGATTTCTTTATAAGTGGCGCATGAATATATATATATATATATATATATATATATATATACACACACACACTTTGTGTGAAAATGTACGCCACCCTGAAGTATAACGGGTACAACGCTCTTCCGTAGAAGTCAACGGGCTCGACGGGAGGGCGCACACTGAAACTCGGTAGAAGCCGACTAATAGGCCCAATCGGCCTCCAGCAGTGCCAAACGTGGACACCGGTCCCTTTCAGAAGGACACGCCTTCAAAAATCGTTACCACTTTGAGAGGCGGGGAAAAGGCATTTCGTTAGTTTGCACTTTTCTTTTTATGATGGAGTTGATACCTCTTTGTATTTTATGTTTGGCCCTTTTCTGAGACAGAAACAAGCCATGTTGGGCTTTAGAGCGGTGACGGGCTCCGGCTCGGACGCTCCGGGCGGGGTGCAGGCAGGGGGGCTCCGGTTCACTGTGCTGCAATGTAAGTGCGACCTTGGCCGGGAAAAGGGACACCCGCGGGTCGTCAGGTTCCCCGTGCCCTGCGCCGCGCTCTTCTCGCAGGTTTGGACACAGGCCACCCACCTACTGGGACCGAAAGCGCAGATGCTGGTGCATCCGAAGCACCTGCCGGCTCGCCATTGTGGGGCTCATCCCGCACCTGCAGGTCCCATTCCCCAGGGCTCCGCCGCCCAGACCCTGGAAGCCGCTCGGCCTAATGGGGGTGGGGGGGGCTCGCTGCGCCACGTGACCACTGGGTCCCAGCCCGGCCCGTCCGGGGCGCATGCACAGCCGGATACCTGGGGCCACAGCGTCGCCGGCGGATGCAGTGAGGCCCCTGCGCGTGGGTGGACCTCTCTCCAAGGACACAGCGGTCAACAGCCTGCGGCGTCGGCTGAGCGAGCCGGCCGCCTACGGGTCCCTTCCTGTGACCGTGTCTCTAGCCCCCGGCGCCCCCGCCCCCTGCCAACTTTGGGCATGCGCACTGGCCCTCCACGCGTCCCGCGGCCGTTGCCATGGGTACCGGAGCCCAGGCGCCCCGCCCCCAGCGCCAGCGCCAGCGCCAGCGCCCCGCGGACGTGGCCGCGCCCCAGACCGGGTGAGGGGGTCGGCCGGGATGGGGGCGGGGAGGTGGTGGGGGCGGGGCCTCTTCCTGGGTGGCCCGGGCCGGGGCGGGGCCTGGCGGCGGGGCGGGGGCCCCCTGTCGGGTCCCGGGGGCCTGGCCCCGGATTGGCCCGGTTGGGGTTGGGTCCGGGGCCGGGTCCTTGCTGCGCGGGGTCCAGGGCGAGGACTGTGGGCCTTGTTGGGGGCGGGGACCCCGTCCCGAGTGGAGGTGGGGACCCGCGGTGGGTCGGAAGCGTGGCGGGGTAGGGGGCGCAGGGCGGGTCCGGTCCGGGAGGGTGATGTGGCCCCGCCCGCTCGTCCGCGCCCATCCCCGCCCGTCCCCGCCCCCCTCGCGGCGTCCCGGCCCCGCAGGAGCCGCCGCCCGAGCTTCCGCGCGCTGCAACCAGCCGGACAGGGGCGCACGGACGCGCGGACGCCGGAACCTGGCGGGAGCATGTGGAAGCTGGGACGCGGCCGGGTGCTTTTGGACGAGCCCCCAGAGGATGAGGACGGCCTGGCCGGGGGTCCGCTGCCGGCCGCCGACGCCACCTCGGCGCAGGTGAGGGGCGCGCAGGTGGGGGCCGCGCAGGTGACACCAGGGCCGAGCAGACCGTGGCGCGCAGGTGAAGTTGTGCAGGGGCGCCACGCAGGGACGGGGGCGCAACGTAATGGTGCGCAGGTGCGGCCTGGGCCCTGCGGCCCGTTCGTTGGTCTTCCGTGTTGTCCACCCCCACTCGAGATCAGGAACGCTGGGCAGGGGAGGGGCACCTGGGACGCTCGCGCGTGGCCGGGGCCTTGCGGCTGCGGTGGACGCTGCATGGGACCTTGGCAGGTCGCCCACGCGGGGCGAAACAGTGAGCAAGGCCCGAGTCGCTGCGATCTGCGCGCGCCCGCCTGCGGGACCAGAAAGCTCTTGGCCACCACAGCAGCGTGCCAAGTGGACGCGGCGCTTGTTTGGGTAACAGCTATTTCCCTTTCTTCAACCTTTGATTGTCTGGAGGAAGAAGACAGATGACCTTTCTACAGAAAATGGAGACACTGCTCTGCAGGTTCGGAGACATGCTTGGAATGCTCAGAATTCGTTCCTTAAAGAGGGTCCTAAGTGGATCCAGTGTGCCGTGCCTCCGCGCTCCCCCCTTTTTTCAATGCGCATTAGCGCCTTCATTCCCTTTGGGCCCAGGGTTCGGGTCAGAAATTCAGCGCTCTCTTTTGAAGGTGGTCAGAAAATCCCTTTCTTTGCCAAGTGTTTGGGAACTGCTGCTGTGCGAGGAGCTGTTAGGAAGTTAGAGACGACGCGCGTCCTTCTCGGGACTTGTGAGGGCTTCGCCGGTGGCTTCTGTTAACCCGCTCGTGTGCGCAAGCCTTTAAGTACGCTTCCTGCCGGAACTTCTCTCCCAGGTTACTTTGAGAGAGTATCAGTGCTTGCCGCAGTTTTTAACCTTTTAAATCTCAAAACTTGATGATGGGAATTTATATGTGGTTCCAGAGTAATTTAACACTCTGAATAACTATATTGGTCAGAGATAAGGAATATTATTCTTGGATGAAATCTTTAAACATTTTAAAATTGATTCTCCTGTGTTCTGCTTCTCTTTCTCCTGATGAAGCCTAAAAACCTGTGTGTTTTCCTCTCACTTTTTATTTTGAAAAATTTATAACACAAGGAAACGTTGGAAGAACAAGCGGTTGAACAATGTACTCCGTCTAGATTTGACCATTAGTAACGCAATCATGGAAGGTTTTTTCTGGTCTTCTGGTTGGCAGGATGGTCTCTACCCTTTTGCTGGCTTTTTTGTGTGTGTTTTACAGATGACGTGTTAGGCACCCAGCAGAACTGCGTGGAAAACACAGTTCCCACGCACCCTCTGCCCCCCCAGGCACCGCCTCCCCCATCACCACCCCGTCTGTGCGGCCCTGGGACCTGCAGGACAGCCCCCCAGAGCCCCTGGTTTCCCTTATAGTCGTTTTGACGAACATAACATGAAATGTATCCAAGATTATCACGGCGCATAGTTTCGCTGCCCTAAAAACTTCCTTGTTCCACTTACTCATCTGTCCCCCAACCCCCGATCTGTCGCTGTCCCCACAGTCTCGCCTTCTCCGGGACGTCACAGGGTTGGAATCATGCAGTGTGGCCTTTCCAGACCGGCTCCTTCACTCGTCACACGTGTATCAGGTTCCCCCACGTCTCTTCCCGGCTGGAGAGCTGCTCTGTTCTCAGTGCCGACACCGTCCCTCTGTCTGGAGGGACCGCGGTTTGTCTGTCACCCACTGACGGGCGTCCTGGTTGCTTTGTGTTTCTGCCACTCTGGGTGGAGCTGCCTTGCACCTGAGTGTGTGGGTCTCTGTGTGGACGTGGGCTGTAATGCAGATACACCCCGGGGAGCGAGCTTGCTGGGCTGTGTGGCAGGGGCAGGTGTAGCTTGTGGGAACCGCCAGCAGTCCTCCCAGCCGGCTGCCTGTCTGCGCTCCCACCGGGACCGAGTGCGAGTCCTGCCACTCCGCGTCCTTGCCGCCCAGGGTGTGGTCAGTGCCGGTGTTGGTCGTCCTGACGGGGGTGTTGTGGCCTCGCTGTGGTTTTCGTTTGCGTTTCCCTGGTGATGGATGAGGCTGGACACCTTTTCATTTGCTTACGTGACACCTGTGTATTCTCCGGCGATGTGCCTTGGAAGATCTTTTGTCCCATTTTTTAATGGGTTGTTCTATTGTTTTGTTGAGTTTTAAGGGTTCTCCTCATGTCTGGGGGGTGAGTGCTCTGTCAGATGCGTGTGTTCCGGGTATTTTCTCCCGGGGCTTGTCCCCTTCGCCTCTCAGCCGCGTGGTTTCGGAGCAGAAGGTTTCCGCTCCGGTGAAGCCCTGACTATCGGTTACTCCTCTCGGGAATCGAGCCTTTGCTGTTGTGCCTGAGCCACCTTCACCAGCGCCCGAGCCGTCTGGGGTTTCTCCTGTCGGCTTCTGGGGGGGTGGGGGGCGCCCGGCTGGCATTCACGTGGCTGTATTAAGGGTATCTTTGGTTTAATGTGCTGAAAGCACTTTTCCACAGAAAAACAGACTAAAAAGTTATTGTGACAGGTTAGTCATACTCTGAATTTAGTTAATTCCTTTGAGAGGACTGGTCCTGATCTAAAAGCCAGTTTCTGTTACAAATAAATGTGACAGTTCATGACAAGTCGGCCGCGAAACTCCTGCCCACGGAATTTTATGGGAAACTGGGAAGAAGGATGAACTCACCGAGTGTGCCGCATTCGGCGTCTCGGCGTCTCATCGGAAGGTGCTCCTGGTTCTCGTCCTCGGACGTCCAGCCCCCCCCCCCCCCCGTCGGCTTGCCCGCCCCGCCCCGCACCAGACGCACGGGCTGGGGGTGCACTTGGCCTTGTTCTGCGAAGTGTTCAGTCTGCACTCAGGTCTGGTGTGCGCAACTTCCTTGAAAATCAGGTCACACAGCTATACTCTGTGTTGTTTTTAAAAAGAAAAAACTAGCTCGTGTTAGGTTCTGACAGCTTTGAGAGGTGAGGTGTCCAGAATCGTTACTGGGATTCAGGACCACTCGGTGTTCCTGAAGTGTGACAGCTGCAGCACCGCAGGGAGACCGTTTCTGGGAGCATCTCCTCAGGCCGCGGAACTTCTTTCTGACGTGAATGCACACCTGTCTTTCACTAGCGTGAACCCGCAGGCGGGGTTTGCGAGGCGGAGCGGTCGCTGCCATCATTGAGCAGCGAGGAGGGACTGGCGCAGGCCAGTTGCGATGAGTCTCGCGTCTGTCGAAACCCTCCGAGCTGCCGTGTGTGCGGGAGGAGCCCCGGGTTGCAGGTGGCGGGCCTCGGCCTCTTTTCCGTGGGAAGTATTGTTACGTTTTTTGTGTCGCTGCCCATGAGACACCTGTGTGCACACGGACGTCTGTGTTCAAAATCACGCATGTGCGTCCCCACGGCCGACCCCGACCCCATCCCTCAGCGTCGTGGGTCACGCGCGAGGCCCCAGTGCCGCTGCCGGGCGGCTCGTCTTCCGGCTGTGGGCAGACACCTGGTGCCAGGCTGGGCTCCTTGGGCCTCTCCCGGCGGCCCCCGGGGTTGCTGCCCCCTCCCCCTCAGCCCTCCGTGAGGCTGGAGAGGCCGTGGGTGGCACGGGGCGCACCGGCGGCCCGGGGCCATGAGCCAGGGCCTCAGCGGCTTTGGGCCAGGGTGCACCAGGATTTAGCAGCTTTAGATTAATGCCTTGGATAACAGACCTCAGAGAATTTTTGGCATATTTTCATGTTAAAATTCTAAGAGGCTTAGACATATTCCATAGGCATCCCCCCCAAAAAACAACCCAGGGGCCATTTCGTGCACTCCTCAATCTGCTCCGGAGACTGGGGGGGTCGGGGCGGCGGGCCTCCCTCCGGGTCACACGGAGCCACCCTCGCCGGGCACCGGGAGCTGCAGTGCAGGTGGCTGCAGGGCAGGGGGCCGACCTTCCGGCATCTCTGGGCCACGGGGCGGGTCCCGCGGTGTCGGCGGAGCCCCGAGCCCCCGGAGGGTGGGCGGGCGGACGGGTTTCAGCCTGATGCCCCTCTCGCTGCTCCGGGCGCGCAGCTGTGCGTGAGCCTCCCCTGAACGGGCCAAGTTGAGCATTGAGATTGCAGCCCCAGGGCCCACGGGGGTAAAGTCCTACCTGAGAAGGTGTGTTTCTACTGGTTCCTTCTGGCCTAGCATAGCGGGACTCTAATATTCACTAAAAAACAGAAGCCGCTGACCACCAACCTCGAGGGAGCTGGCTGGGTCTCCCCGCGTGAACCCCACTGAACAGAGTCTAAGTCACCTGCCCCGGCCTGTGGCCGCTCCCCTCCCCTGCCCCCGGCCTCAGCTGGGCCAGGCCCGGGCGGCGAGGCCTGGAGGAAGCGTGTGCTCTGTGGGGAGGGACGCGCCTGTGTCTGGTGGGGGCGGGTGTGCGGGGAAGGCGAGGAGGCCCCGGCTTCCAGGCTCAGAGCCACAGGAAGCTCAGGAGGACTTTCATCTGCCACTTGGGGGGGGGGGGCAGGCCGCAGACGAGGGGCCGGCGCTGTGGCTTCCTGGCCACAGTTCTCCCGAGAGCGCCCCTCCTCACTGGCCCTGTGGACGGATGGACAGACACGTCGAGGTGTCTGCCCACAAAGTCTGGTGGGCTGCTTTGAGGCCAGACAGACCGTTCTCACTTTGTTCTCACCTTCGCTTCTTCCAGGGACAAGGAGAGGAGGGGCCCCACATGTGCGGGCGGGAGGCGGTCGAGCACAGGGCACGCTGGGCCAACAGGTTTGCCTGGAGGAGGGGCCGGCCTCGGCCAGGAGCTGCCGGTCCCCTCCCGTCTGCAGAGGGGCACCATGAGCCCCCCGGACTGCTGCCTCGGACCGGAGGGGCGGGCGGGAACCGGTTCTGGCCTCTGGAAGGCCCCTGGGTCCCTTTGCGAGCGCTAGTAGCTCTCCGGCAGCCGTGGCCGCAGCGAGCACTGTGTTATCAGGGCCACCGCCGGTCCTCACCGTGCCCTGAAGGTGGGCACAGCCACCGCAGTTCCCTGGGGACCCGGTGCCCCGGCCCGTGGAGGCCAAGGTGGCCCGGGCCCACATTGTCTGCCGCCACTGCCACTGCGTCCCCTGCGGTCCGAGTGCCCGTGGTCCACACTCAGTGCTTTTTGTCTGTGACGTCGCTGCTTCCAGCCGCCCCCAGGCTCAGGCTGAAGTGGCGTCAGCTGCACTTGGCCAGAAGGCGGGGATGTCTGGTGGAGAAAACCCGTGGCTTCCTTCGGGCCGGGGGACGGCGTGCCGGGCACGGGCTCGGTGGCGGCAGTGACACTGAACGAGGCGTCTGAGTCCCAGACACGGACGCCCAACAAGGCAGGCCACGTGTCGCCTGAGTGCCGACCTCGTCGAGCCCGGTGGCCCCCGAGTTTCCCGTGAGAGCGGCGCGGTGACGGCACCGGTTCACTCAGTGTCCTCGGCGCGGCTTCCTCACCAGGGACCTGGCGACACGTCACGTCTGGGGCAGGTGGAGGGCTGCAGACTCGGAAGCGGCAGAGCCGCCAACAGGAGCTGGGGCCCATGCAGGGAAATGCTGAGGGCTCCTGAGTCGGGGCTTCCCGGAGCGTTGCAAGGGTGGCTTGTCCGAGCAGAGGGGCTGGAGGCGGACCACCCAGACAGGCACAAGGGTCTGAGCGCACAGCCCTGGTGCACAGGCGAGGGGCGCTGGCTGGCTTCCCTGGCAGCAGCCGCAGCGGACCTCAGTGGACGCTGTCCTGGGGACCAAAGGCCAGCCCACCCTTCAGGAGGGAGGGAGGGAGTGGGACATGCGTCCGGCTTCTGCCTCACCGGCTGGGGTGCCAGCGGGGCTGGCCTGCCCTGGGTACCTGGGCCACCGAGGTCGCCTGAGAGCGCGGCTGCTTGTTCCGGGGCCCAAGAGCCCGCTGTCCCACAGACGGACCCCGGAAGGCAGGGGTGCCACTGTGCACGGGCCCCGAGAAGACGGTCCCACGGAAGGCCGAGAGGCTCCGGGGCCTGCAGCCGTGCTGCTCGGCCAGAGTCTTCCCCGACGGGGCCAGGCCCCAGGGACGGGGCCTGGTGGCTGTTCTTCAAGTGCCCTGATCCCCGCCAAAAATAAGGAGGCGCACAAAGAAGTGGAAACGTGGACCGACCTAAGGAACAGAATGAACACGTAGAAGCTGAGACCTGTGAGTCCCTAAGGGGTCACGGAAGGGACACGTGAACACAGCGTGAGCGTCAGCAGAGGGGTGCACGGTGTCACGAGGAGCTGAAAGGCGGGACCATGAAAGGCGGGAGCAGAGGGAATAAACTGGAAATAACGTGCAGGGGAGCTTCAGCGGCAGACTCAGGCAAGCAGAAGAAGGAACAAGCGAATGGGAAGACGAGTAATTTGAAATTATCGAGTGAAGAGCAAGAAGAAAGGAGGAGGACAGGACTCCTAAGGCCCCGGAGGCCGTGGGCCCAGGCAGGTGGGCCGGCGGGTGCGTGAGCGAGGGAGGTCCCTGGGGCCCAGGCGCAGCGGCTTTGCCGCCTGGACGCCACGTCAGTGACCGTCGACCGGGTCAACAAAGACCCCTTTGTGCCTCCGGGGCCGTGGACCCCCCCGCCCCCGGCCCACCCGGCCCATTAAAGTTGCAGAGACAACCTGAGACGCGGGGGGGCGGGGGCGGCGAGGGGAGCTTCGGTGTCGGCCTCTCCTCCTGGAAGCGAGAAGGCCCTTTCCACGCCCACCGGGTCTCAGGTTCCCTTTCCTTTTGCCCGTTTCTCTGCCTGGCCTTTTATAAAGTTTCCTAAAACGCTTGATGCTGAGGATATTGGAATTTTACCATTACAAGTTGAAAACTTCCCTAGTATTTTGCTGGGGTTTTGTTTGTTTCCCAAGTTCACGAAGAAGAACCATGGAGTTTGTGGTCGAAGGAAGCAGGTCCCCAGGCCCCCTCCCCACGGGGTCGGCTCTCCAGCTGTCACTCGGGGTTTCAGCTGTTCCCCACCCAGGCGCTTGGCTTCACTCTTCACGCACGTCTCCCCCCCGGGGGCTGGACGAGGCCGGGGGAGTGGCTCCCTCCACGCTGGGGGGTCAGGGCCAGGCCTGGGGGCCGTGCTTCCCCGAGCCTCAGAGAGACGGGCCCCCGCGGGCACGGCGCTGCCGGTCCCAGTGGCTCGGAATCCCAGACGAGGCGGCTTCCCGCGGCACCAGGACACGGGCCTCGCTCCGGCCTCGGCTCCTGGCGGGTGTTCGCTGCCGCGCTGGGTTTCACCGCGCCGTGGCGGGAAGTCTGGTTTTCTCGCAGTCCTCGAGTTTGTGTTCCATCCGGTGCCCTGGCCGCGGGCCCCACGCACGCCACCACCGCCCCGGGCCTGTCTCTAACTCCGAAAATCCTCACCACTCTCCTGCTCTTCCTGTGGGAGTCTGCGAGTGCTGGTGTGTCCACCGTCTCGCAGCCGCGCTTTCCTTGTCCGCCCTGTGGCGGCCCCGTGCTCCGCCAGCCACTCCCCCCACTCAGTGCGTTCCGGCTGCCGGGCCCCAGGTGGCCTGGTGAACCCCTCTTCTCTGGGACGAGGGGCCAGACCCCGTCCAGGGGCCGGCCGCTGGCCTCACCTCCCGGGGCCTTCGAGGTGCCCCTCCCCTGGTGGGGTCCCCAAGCCCTTCCCCCCGCCCCAGATCGCTGTCCGGGAGCGTCAGCCCCTCCTGCTCTGGGCTCCTCCCCGCCGGGCCCTCCCCCACGCCGCAGCTGCCCGAGGTGGGCACGCGGTTGGAAGTGGGTCAGCTTCTCTCCTGTGCATCCGGGGTTGCCCGTGCATGGCTCCCTGAGAGCGCTAAGAAGGGCCACTCGGATCCTCTCCTGTGTCCATGGCTCAGGTGAGGGACGCCCAGCGGGAGGACAGCGCGCACCCCAGGGTGGGGGCTGCACGTCTGCGCCCAGACTCGCACGTCGCCCCCGACCCCGTGTGGCGGGTCAGGAGTCGGGCCCGCGGAGGCGGTGGGCCGTGAGGTGCAGCCCCGGCGCCCTCGGGAGTCCCAGGGGGGCTTGCCCCACCCCACCGGGGGACGCGAGGAGACATCACCCCCAAACCAGGAACCCTCGCCGGACACCAGGTCTGCCTCCTCAATGACCCGGCCTCGGCCGCCAGGACTGTGAGCCGCTGATGGCGGGTGGCATCCCCGTCTGCGGCGTGTCTGTGTCTGTCCTGACAAGGGCCCGAGACTTGGGGTGCAAGCCCAGCACCTGCGGAGCAGGAAACAGTGGGAGTCTCTGCGTCTGTCAGCGCCCCGTCCCCCCCAGTGGACTCTGGGCGTGCAAAACGCGAATGTCGGCTTCATGGACCTACCATGAAGGGACACGGGTCAGTTCACGCGTGTGGTGCACGCAGACATGCGAGTGCGGACTGTGAAACGGTCACCTGTGTCCAGTGCTGCCTCTGCCCGTGTCTCGGGCCGCGGCCTCTCCCTGGCAGGGCCTGGGCCCTGAGCCCCCCCCACTCGCTCAGCAGAGACCGTCGCCGGTCTGACCCACCGCCTGCCGCGGGCTGGAGCTGCCGCCCTGCGGGGCGGAGAAGCAAGGTCTCTCGCTCACGGGCTTCGACGCGGCCCCACTCTGCTCTGGTGGGGACGCCCCTCTCCCCTCTGCGAGCTGGGGGGACCCGGGGGACTGCCGTGGGTGTGGTCGTGGGTGTGGTGTCTGAAAGAAAAGCCACAAACCCGGTTGAACAGGTGAGGAGTAAACCGAGGGACCGGAGTGTGACTGGCAGACACACTGTGCGCGTTTTGGCCGTGGCTCCCGTGGTCCCGTCCATCAGAGCGGTTGGTGCCGCGTGCTCGGGCGAGCGCTGGGCCTCGTCGGTCCCCCGCGGAGCAGCCCCCGAGAACACCGCCCCTCAGTCGGCCACGCCGCACGCCAGCCGCCCCCACCCGGCCCGAGGGGGTCTGCGCGGTCTCCTGCCAAGGGCCTGCCACATCCCTTCCGAGTGCCTGCTGGGGGGGGCCCCCTCCCCCGGTCCTCCCCTGGTCCTCCCCTCGCCCCTCCTGCGGCTTTCCTGCACCGGGCTGACCTCTCTCTCAACCGTTGACCAGGTGCAGGGGGCGAGCTTCCGGGGGTGGAAGGACGTGACCTCGCTGTTCAGCGACGACGACGAGCAACACCTGCTGGGGAGGTGCCGGTCTCCCAAGTCCAGGGGGTAAGTCCCGCCCGAGGGAGGGAGCCGGCCGGCAGCTGAGGGGGTGGACAGTTTGTTTCTCAGACCCGCTGGACCTGGCAGTCGGGGCGGACCTGCAGGGCCAGGCCGGGGCCCTGCACTGATGCTTCGTGGTCCCAGAAATTCAAGGGAAAAAGACTTAGAAGTGCGAAGGATGTAAAAGGCTCTAGGAAATTGAATATATTCAAACTGACACGTTGCTGCTAGTCAATTACAAACGTTTTGAACATTTTCAAAGTGTGATCGGTCCCCACCACCAGGTGGCTCTCTCTTCCCTCCCTGGCCGGCGGGGTTCTGGATTCTCACTTGTGTTCGGCAGATTGCCTGCCAGACGCCAGAGACCGGCGTGCCGGAGGGGGGGTGACAGCACCGTCCCACACCCGAGTCTGGGCCCTGGGTCCCCGCGACCCGCACTGCTCGCACCGGGCGCCGCGCGTCCCAGCGTCCTGGCCTCCCCTCCGAGCCCTGGCCCTGCGTGGGGGCCTGTGGCCCCCTCACCTGTCATCGCTCACGCGGCACGCCTGAGTTTTCCTCGTTTTCCTGTTAGAGATTCACGTGGGGACTTGCGTTCGGCTTCTTCCCTGTGTAAAGTGCTGCAGAAGGACTCCTGTGTTTGTGAGGTGGGCAGAGGGTGAGGTCCTGGCGTCTCCAACACGGAACTCTCTTGTCTTCTGCAGAACCAGCTTGCGGTTAAAGGAGGAGCTGAAGACGGAGAAGAAATCCGGGTTTTGGGACAGTTTGGTTTTAAAGCAGAATCTGCAGCCCAAGAAGCCAGATGAGATCGAAGGCTGGGAGCCCCCCAGACTTGCCCTGGAAGACGTGGCGGCCGAGTCGGGGGGCGGCGCGAGCGGCCGAGCCCCCCGGCCGGGCTGGGAGGAGGGGGCCGCGGGCTCCGGCAAGTACACCAGCCTGGCCGGCCCGGGAAGCAGCTCGCGCTGGAGCCTCAGGTCGGCCGGGAAGCTGGTTGGCATCCGGCGCCAGAGCCGCGGCCAGCTGACGGATACGTGGGAGGAGCTGGAGTGACCGCGAGGCACGCCGTCCCCGCCGTCTCCTGCCGCTACCGCCTGATGCTGCTGCTTCGCATCTCACTGTGCCCTGACCCCCGGGTTGGCCGCGCCGGGGCGTGCTCGCCAGTCTGCCGGTCGCGGTCTTTCCCCGACTAAACAGAGTGGAGTCCACTCTGCCCGTGTCCCCGTTTGGACTTCTGTCTCGCACGCTGGGCGGCGGTTTCCAAACCCGTGGTCGCTGGGGCCACGGCTGGCTTGCCGCTGCCGTCCTGGGCACCCCTGGGAGCCCGACTCGGAGGTGCGGGTGTTGGATGCTGCCCCCGGGGCGCCCTGTGCGATGCCGCCTTCCCCGGCGGCTGCAGCCCTCGGCTCCGCGGCGGCGGGAGGGCTCCGCGGCTGGTTCAGCCTGCGACCCGGACAGAGCGGCTGTGACAGGCGCGCCGTCCAGGCCCCCAGGCAGCCCCGCGGAGGCCGCGTCCTGACCTGGCGCCTGACCTGGACGGCCAGACTTGTTCTCTCAGTACAGTTAAAGCTGGGAAAGCAAATCGCGTCCTCCAGAAGCAGAGGTGGTGTCGGGTCCAGCGCCAGACGCCGCTGCACAGAGGCCCTCCCTCCGCGGCAGGTGCGGACGGTGCTGCTGATGTTCAGGGGTTGTTTTTACTGCTGGGATTTTACATATTGATCTTTATTTTCTTCTGAAAACTTGTTCTTTTTTGATTACAGATTAAAGAATGCTATAGAGTGTGGATCAATTTTAATAAGCTGATAGTGCTGTGATTTTGTGTGGAAACTATTAACTCCCTCGCTGAGGGGCCGCAACTGCGCATAAAACACGGGAAGTGCCTCTTTTCCGGGACACCCAGGGCTTCGCTTTGAAAACGAGATGCGTGTCGTGTTGTGGCTGCCGCCGTGTTGGCGTGGCGGCCCCAGCTCAGGGCCCCAGCAGGGCTCTGCTCCGGGCGCAAAGCCACGGGCCTGTCTCGGGCTGGCGTGGAAGGAGAGGCTCCGTCTCTGGTTACACTCGTGGGAGACGCCGTCTGCGCGTTGCCCAGGGTGCGCTGCGGTGCGGCCACACGTCACTGCGTGTTCCCTTCACCCCCGCCGGACGGGCCAGCGCGCTGGGGGCTGGACGCCTGCTGGGTCCGTGTGTACACAGTCCAGTGTACAGAGGCCGTGTTGCAGGACTGGGCCCCGGAAACCTGTATAATTTTACTAACCAGTGTCACCCCAGTAAGTTCAGTAAAAAATTTAAAAAAGGACAAACACCATGACCTTTCCCTGTCCTGCGAGGTGCCTGGTCTCCTGGGAGCAATTCCCCGTCTTCCGTGTGTGTCTCCCGTGACTCCCGTCTACTGGGCAGCTCCCTCCGCCGCCCCCCTCCCTCCCCCCGCCGCATGCCCTGGGGCTCCCACCAGAGCAGCCCGATTTCTCTCCCAGCACCACAGTGTCGTAATTTAGGGACAAGGACCGTGACCTCAAAACGTTAACGCCCTTTCAGGAAAAGTGCCCACCCCTGAGCCGCAGGGACTGCGAGTTCGACCCCTGGTCGGGGCACATCCACGGACCAGCCAACACAAGCTCAAGTAAGTGGGTCAACAGGTTCGTGTTTTTTTCCTCTCTGAAAATCCATAACGCAATTTTTTAAAAAAGAAAAATTAATACAAAAAGTACCAAAACCTGAAAAGTAATACAGGCACGGAACTCACGGGGGGGGGGTTAACAAGCATGAACCGAGACCCCGTGCCCGCACACGCTTGGAGGGAACGTGAGACTGAGCCCCCGCCGGGCGCCTCGGGAGCTGTGAGAAGCGGGTCCTCCGCCGCAGGGCCCCTGCAGCGCTGGCTGGGGCCCTGAAAGCCCGGAATCGCCACCCACAAACACACAAAGCTACACAAAGCTACACGCGCTGACACGCCGAGAAGGAAGAGGGTAAAGGAAGGAGCAGAAATGAGTCTGCGGGCCCCCTGGCCTGTGAGTTCAGGGATGAAAGCGGGCAGCGGGTGGTGCGTCCTCCTCCCCCCGGTGGCCAGCGGCCGGCAGTTCCTTTGGGCAGCCCGGTGACAGGTGGTTTCTGACACGGTCATGCGTTACTTTAAAGATAAAACCATCTTTAAAAGGTCTGAAAGGTTTAAACGAATGATACCAAAACCGCTCTCTCCCCTTTTCTCGGTGCGATGCCAGGCGGATGGAGTGAGGTCAGCAGGCGTGGCGTGCGGTCCCCGGAAGCAGGCTCCGTCCTGGCCGGCCAGCACCGCAGGCTGCCCGTGTCGCCGGCCCCTCCACCGCGCAGCCGAGGGCCCAGTGCCACCGCTGTGCGCCACGGCCGGCACAGCCGCTGTGCACACTCACAGCCCGATCTCCGGACGCCGGAGCATCTCCTGGGGCTCGCTCTGCGCTCACAGAGGGATCGTCTGACATGACCAGCGCAGCAACACACATCTTACGAAAAATAAATATTCTGCACAAGGTATTTACACGGATCGAGGGTTCCGCCCCCGCCCCCGGAGATGGCAAAACCCAGAAGCCATCACCGCGAGGAAGGGCCCTGTTGGCCGCCGGTGTCTGTTGGGCAGAGAACCTGGGGCTGGAAATGCAGCGTCTCCTGCGGCCCAGGCTTACGCGTTTGCAAGGCTGTGGATCGCCACGTGCTTGCAAGAAAGGGGCTTTCTAAAGAAGTTGAGTTTGCGTGGGTCCCCGGTCCCGGGCAGCTCGTCCTGGCCCTGTCTGTGGCCCTCGGTCACAGGGACCCCTCCTGGTTCCACCAGCTCCGTGGTGCTGTGCGGGGCCGAGGGCCCCTAAAACTTGAAGAGGTCGATGAAGTGCTGGGGCGACACGGGCGTGAAGCAGCTGTCGGGGTCGGCCGCCGTGCAGGGGTGGCCCGAGTCCTGCGGACACAGAGAGAGCGGGTCACACAGGTCGGCCACCGGCTGTTCGCGTGCGCGGTCCCCAGGCCCCACGTCCCAGGCGGCCCGCGGTCGCACAGAAACTTCCAGGTGGATTTTTGCTCGAGCAGACGGACAGGCAGCTGGCCCCGCCCAGAGGAAGGGATGCCCGGGGTCCCTGCCGCCCAGGGTCCCGCGTGCCGCCCCGGAACCGCCCACGTTCCCACTGCAGCGATGGCCCAGGGCCGTGCGTAACAGGAAGGAGGTTTTATGGGAGAAGACGGGCGAACTTCAGAGAACGTGGCACCCAGAGACTGCCTGCCAGCGGGCGTTAGAGGCCCAATCAGGCGACCGCATTCTCTGGGTGGCCGTGGCCGGGGGTGGGACGGGCCGCCCCAGGGGCTACGTGCTGACTGCCACCGACGGGAACGCCACCGGACACGTCCAGAAATTCCCCGAGAGGCTGAGCCTCCGCTCAAGCACAGGGCTCTGCAGCATTTCACCAGAACCCCTTGGCGGTGGCTGAAATAAGCGAGACCCTCAGTCTGGCCACTGGTCCCAGCTGGGAGCCGCTGGGGCTGCCGCCCGAGCACACGGCGGCCTGGGCAGGGCCAGGCGGCTGCGGGGCCCACCCCGAGCGGGGCAGGGCAGGGAAGCGCAAGGTACCTTGAGCAGCAAAGCGAGGCGGCAGTCCTCGGGTGCGAAGGCGGCCGGAGGGTGCGAGGGAGGGAAGGGGGAGAGGTTAGAAGGCACCGGCTGACGCACGCTGTTTAGGGGGATGGCTGGGACTGGCGGTGACGCTGGGCAGGGACCTCATTGCCGTGAGCACCCCAGACCCCAGCAAGTGCCCCGAAGACCCGGGACGCAGAGACGGGCTTCAGACCCGGACACGTGTCCTGCGTCCCTCCAGGCGTCTCGGGGGACAGCGGTGAGGCTGCGGCGGCGGCTCCCCACCCCCAGGCTCTCCCCACCCCCGGGCTCTCCCCACCCCCGGGCTCGCTGGAAGGAGCGAAGCAGCACTGGCGTGTCCACACGGGCTGACACGGAGAACAGGTGCGATGGGTGTCTGGGAGGCTCACAAGCTGCGGTGGTCTCGCAGTGACCACAGAGCCGGAGCCCTGGCTCAGGTGTCAGCCCCCGGCTGCCCGCGGGGCACCGTGGGGACATGGCGCTGATGGCGACAGGCTGTGCTCGTGTTGCTCTCTGTCACTCTCGCGCGCTCTACAACGCCCGCCACCCACCTGCCCTGCGTGTGGGTGGGAGCCCCTGCCGCCCGTCCTCTGAGCTGGGCCCGGCGCCCAGGCAGGCAGCTGCACCGTCAGGGTTGTGTGGATGCCTCTGTGATGTCCACTTGGGCGAGGCCACCTAGTGACACTTCTCACGTGTCCTCGTGTTCAGCGGCATGTCACTTGACAGACAGGTGGGGTGCTGACAGGGAGGAGCCTGAGGCCCAGGCTCAGCGGCCCTCGA
The DNA here is from genome assembly GCF_019186645.2 of Phyllostomus hastatus. Taxonomy (NCBI): domain Eukaryota; kingdom Metazoa; phylum Chordata; class Mammalia; order Chiroptera; family Phyllostomidae; genus Phyllostomus; species Phyllostomus hastatus. The sequence goes on from NW_025334032.1 coordinate 45,941,142, forward strand.
GGCGCCACCGGCTCCCAGTGGGGTCGCCCAGGGTCACTGTCGGGCTCGAGGCGAAGCATGGACAGCATCGCAGGCAACACAAGGTCAAGGGCGAGGAAACCGGGGTCTACCACAGAGGGGGCTGCAGGAGCTGACCCTTGGGCGGGAACCACCGGTGCGTCTGGGGGGCAGCCTGGGCCGTGGGCAGTGAGATGGAGACTGTGGCAGTCTGGGGAGGAAGGGGTCCTCGTGTTCCCTGGGCGCGGAAACCGCCAGAGGTGACGTTTCCCGGTTCCGGTTTCTCCCAGAAGGGTCGGATGTGGGGGTGAGCCAGGGGCGTTGTTAAGTTTCACCGAACACGTGAGAAGCCGCACCTTCCCCTTGGAAGCCTGGGGCCCCGGGTGGAGGCCCGTGAATGGGGCCGACCCTGAGGGCAACTGCTGGCGGCCAGGGTCACAGGGGGCAAAGGCCAAGTCTGGGGTCTCCCCTTCCTCAGACCGAGGGCTCCCAGGAGAGCTGCCAGCACGTGGCCTGAGGGCGCCAGCCAGACCCGCCCTGGGGACGCGCCCCCGACCACGGGGCAGGCCTGTGTCCACGGGCCCCGGTGGCCGCCCCCCCCCGGTCCGGCCCCAGCCCCTCATCACCCTCCTCCTCACACAGAAGCCCCCATTTTTAAGCACTGCCGCCAAAACACAGCGGAGGGACCACCCCCACCGCCCGCCCCGCAGGCCCCGGAGGTGCCCTGGGCCGCTACCTTCCAGAAGAGGATGCTGCAGTGCCGGCAGAAGTGCAGGGTGTCGCCGTACTGCTCCCGCGCTGGGTAGCACTTGCGCAGCGCGAAGTACATCAGCTTCCACTCCACGCGGCCTTGCTCGGAGAGGACCAGGTGCCTGCAACACTGGGCGCACCCAGGGCCGCCCCGCGTCAGCTCCCGCGTCAGCACGCGGCTCCCGCGGCTCCGCGCCAGCAGGGGGGCTGCTTGCCAAGGCAGCGGGGGCACGACGCTCGGACCTGCTGGGACTGAACTTGCTGAGACTGGCTCGCGAAGGGACTGGCCGGAGAAAGCGCGTGTCTGTGCACCGGGGAATGCCGCGTGGCCATGAACAGAGTCGAACAGTCAGGCCCGGGAGGAAGCCCGGGAGACGTTACCAAGTCAAAGCCACGCTGTTATGAAGTTAACAGCCACCATGCTGCACACGGAAACTGACGCGACGTGGTACGCCAGCTGCCACTGAGAACCACGTTTAAAAAGTGGCACCTTGCGCACCTCAGCCCTCTGACGAGGGGCTTGTGCGCAGGACACGCAGGGAAGACAGCGCAGTGACGAAAGCACAGCCCAGTGGAAAAGTGGGCGGAGAGCCTGAAAGACACTTCTGCAGAAATCCACAAACGGCCAGAGGTGCTCAGCATCCCCGTCCCCGGGGAACCGGGACGAGACGCCACCTCACACGCACGACACCAGGACAGCGTGACCGTCGCCAGGCGCCGGCAGGTGACGAGGGGGAGGCAGAGCGACCCTCGCACACACTGGCGGGACGGTGGGCGGTCTGGCAGCTCCTCAGGAGCACGGGCACCGGCTGGCCCAGAGCGCCCGCTCCCAGGCCTGCAGCCGGAGGCGTGCCGCGAACGCCCACACGACCAGCGGGGCGAGGGAGGACGGCGCGCCGGCACGAGCAGCAGCCTGAGTGGCCCTGGGGGCGTCACGTGGCAGGACAGCAGCCGCGGCTGCGGAAAACGTCTGGGACGGAGGTGGACGGGGGAGGGGGAGCCTTAGCCGCGAGCCCACGGGTGGGGGTGCTCTCCGAAATCGGCTGGGAGCCGCGGCCGCGCAGGCGATGGCGCCTCGGCAAGGGTGCAAGCTGGCACGCAGGCAGCCAGGTGAGCGCCGGGCCTGTGCGAGCGCCTGGACCGCACGCGTGAACGGAAGGACCCACGGGGGCCCCGCCAGGGCTGGGGGGGCTCTACCCTTCCTCAGCACCTCTTGGACCCCGGGGTCGGCACAGGCCTCCAGGGAGTGGGGAGGGCCTGGCCTGTGGTCCCCGAGGTGCGACCCGCACACTGGAGCCCCGCCCTCCCAGTGCCCCCGTGGGGGTGTCTCCAGCCCCAGGCCCCCGGTGGGGGCGGCGTGGCCTCCCAGGCCTGGTGGCTGCACTGGCCCCGCCACGTCCCCGAGCTCACCACGCCCCCCTGCACACGGACTCTGAGTCCAGACTCCGCCCATCCCAGTGTGTCACCCACGGGACCCGGGGCTGCTGGGGGACCCTCCGCCGTCCCACCCGCCCGAGGGGACGGCGCTCACAGGTCTCCACCGCCTCGCAGCGCGCAGCCGAACCCGTCTCTGAGGATGCGGCCGTGCGCCCCCCATCCTCACCGCCCCGACACGGGGGTCAGAGGGCGGCGTGGGCTCTGGCCCCGGGGGGCGGCTCCACTGGCAGGACGGCAGGTAGGGGGTGGGGGCAGCATGCCGCCCGCCCGTCCCCGACACCACGGCTGCCGGAGGCGACAGACCCCGGGGCAGAAAGCTCACTCCGGTCCCGCCCTGTCACACGGGGTGTCCCCGAGTCGCGGTTCTTTCTAAGGACGGACAGCTCAGGGAACAAGCCACCGAAGGGAAACCGCGGCGCTTCCCGGAGAGTCTGGCCGCTCCTGGCGCTGCGGGCTGCACCTGCGGCCACGGGCTCACCTGCGGCCACGGGCTCACCTGCGGCCACGGGCTGCACCTGCGGCCACGGGCTCACCTGCGGCCACGGGCTCATCTGCGGCCACGGGCTGCACCTGCGGCCGAGGGCTCATCTGCGGCCACGGGCTCACCTGCGGCCACGGGCTGCACCTGCGGCCGAGGGCTCATCTGCGGCCACGGGCTCATCTGCGGCCACGGGCTGCACCTGCAGCCGCAGGCAAGGCCACCGTGCTCACCTGCGTCTCGGCGAAGTGGTACTGGCAGAGCTTCCTCCACAGCCGCCCGTCCTCGCTGAGCGCGGACAGGGCCGGCGTCACCTGGCCCAGGGTGACGATGTCCCAGCCATCCGAGAGCCGGTACAGGATGTCGTTCAGCGTGTGCAGCGGCAGGTCGCTGAGCGTGAGCCCATGGTTCACCTGCAGGCGGGGGTAGGGCACACGGGCGGTCAGCCACGCAAGGCCGCGGTCCCACCCAAACACAGCTGCCGCGGCCCCACCCGGCGCCTGCGGCCCCGGAGGCGTGGTCATGCCGGGACGGCGGGAGGCGGAGGTGCCCGAGTGGACGAGCTGCTTTGTGGTGACAGTTCCTCCGTGACCGCCCGCCCACACAGGTGAGACGCGTTCACCAGGTGGCCACACTGGAACCGGCCCCAGCTGCGCAGGACACTCTGCAGGCCCCGGGGGCGGCGGTCGGGCCCGGTGCTGTGCTCCGGTGCCCTGCAGTCTCCACCGGGGCCGGCCCGAGCCCCAGACGCAGCTCACCTGTCCCCGAGGTGCCTTCGAGCTCGAACTGCCGGGATTTCGAGGCTCCAAGCAGAAAGCGCCCCCTCCCTCGTGCGAGGGGGTGAGGGGCAAAGGCGTGCGCCCCTCCGGGAGGCCGGCGCGGCTCGTCTGAGGGCCACGCCCGAGGGCCGTGCGCGCTGGGGACGCCGCACCTGGGCTCACACCCGCCGCTCACCGTCCCCAGGAGCAGGCGTCCCTGCGGCCCCACCCGGCTCTGGCCCCGCCCCCAATGGGACCTGCTGCCTGCCGCCCGCCCGGCCCAGGTGCGCTGCCCCCAGCCGGACAGAGCCGCAGCCCCGAGGACGGGTGGGTCCTGTCGGCGTCTCACCTCGAGACTCTCTGGCCCTCGGGTCTCTGGGTGGGGGGCACCTAGGAAGGAGCGGGGTCCTCGTGCGGTCCCCGTAGAGCGGAGGGCGGGGGCCGCAAGGGGCGGACAGCTGTGCAGAACCACGCGCCTGCGCTCACTGGTGCCCGACTCGCCTAACGTCCTCCAAAGGCGCATGCGTTCACGGCCTGGTCACCCGGGGCCAGCTCTCTCCCGGAACCACCGCACTGAAGGGTCTTTGGTCTGAACACACCTCGAATCGGGCGGCAGAGGCCCGACGGCCCCGTGCAGGGTCGCACCTGCGTCACCTGAAGGTCCTGCAGCTGCCGCTGCCAGGCGAGGACCGTCTCCAGCCGGCAGGCCCAGACGCCGATGCTGCCGACCAGCACGGACTTGCCGACGCCCCTGAGCAGGGTGCCCAGGGCGGAGCTCAGGTCCTGCAGCAGGTCTCTGATGAGGCGGGGGTTCTGCTGGTCCTCGAGCACTGGAGGGAGCAGAGCAGAGCACCGCTGTGGGTGGGCGCCGTCCCCAGCTGGTCAGCGCACACAGAGCGTGTCACACGCACGCGGCGGAGTCTCCCTCAGCCTGAGGAGGGGAGAAAACCCGGCCACGTGGTGGGGTGGAGGGGCTCTGGAGACCCAGTGCTCAGCGAAGCCGCCAGGCACGGGGCAGGCACGGGGTGACCCCCACTGTGCGAGGGCCCCGCGGTCGCCGGGTCCACGGAGACAGCAGCAGGCGGTGGGCCCAGGGCTGCGGCCGGGCCGGGCGAGGGTCAGGGGCAGGGGCAGGCTGGGAGAACGGGAAGTTCAAGGGAAGGATGGTGGCGGTCACGTGACAGCGTGAAGGTGCTGAATCCCACTGAACCATAAGCTTAAAACTGGGTAAAACTGTTACGTTCACGTCATGTACACTCGACCACAACAGAGACGACGGTCTGACTCGCTGCGACCCAGACTGGCACGCTCCAGGTGCCACGGATCCGCCGAGACTGAAGCCGGAAAGTGTGTCCTGACTGGGCGCCTGGGGCCAAGTCTTCACCCCGGGCGCAACCCTGTCGGGCCTGTTTCCTTCGTCGGAAAGAGAGCTGGTGTGTCCCAGTGGCTGTGCACACTCACACACCCGCGTGCGTGCACACACCCGCGCTGGGGAATCTACATTGGGAATCTACAGTTCCACTTGCTAGCCACGGAGGGACCACTGCCAACAGTGAGCTGGAGAGAAAACTGTAGGGTTATCTGAGGCCGAGGCACGTGCACCCCACCCTGCTGATTGGGGACCACGTGCCGCGACCAAGGGGCCTGTGCCCGGCTCACCCGCCTTTCCCTTTCCGGTGGCGCTCACACAGCGGCACACCTCTGCCCGCGACACAGCACACCCCTCCTCGTGTCTCGACGGGCACCCCTGCACCCCGGCCAGCCGCCATCCCCCCTCCCCCGAGCACCGAGGCCTGGAGGGAGTCCGTGCGGCGCGGACGGGCGGCCCCGGCAGCCGGCCCCTTGCCCCGCCTCAGTGAGGTTCGGACGATGAGAAACGTCAGTCGCCCTCTTACCCTTCTGGACGATTTTATCCAAAACGCTGAAGTAGTTCTTCTGCGCCACGCCACTCAGCGACGTCAGCTGGGATTTCGCGATGAGCTGCAGGAGCTCGAGAGAGAGAGGGGAAAGCTGCGCATGAGCCTCCCTCACGGGAACCGACCCTAGTGACCTGCGACCCGCGGCAGGTGACCCGCGGCAGGTGAGCGCCCGTGCCTCCCTCTTCTCCTCCGTGAGAGAGGCCCCGTCGCCCCGCCTGGTGCGTCTGCCGCAGCCCACCGCCCGGTGGCTGGCAGCCAGGGGGGTGGCCCTGTGTGTCCAGGTGGTGGCCTGCAGCTCTCAGACTGAGACTCAGGCTCCCGGCCTGACCTCTGACCTGTCCCAGGGCCCCGCTTCCCTCGAGGACCCTCCCTCCGTCTGTGCTTCGCCTGACCGTCAGCGGGGACTCAGCGCCAACAGGAGCGCAGACGTGGGCTGAGGAGCCCCCTTTCACACGGGGAGCAGGAGGCAGACGTCCTCTGAGAAGGCGCCGGGAACACGGCGGGCTCTGTGAGTTCTGTTTTGTGCAGATCTTCCGTGTTCCAGGAGCCCGCCCGCCCGTGCGGCGGGCTCTGCTCTGCGCCCGTGAGGCAGGACAGGCCGGCGACACCCAGGCAACCCCCTGGGGAGATGTCCGCGACCCGCCGCCTCCTGCACCTGGGGTGCGCCCACCGGCCCCCCGCCCCGAGCCCGCGGAGGCCCACCCCGAGTGGCACCGAGTCCGTTTTCTCCCGAACCCACTCCCGGCGGCCCCTCTGCACACGGCAAACGAGCACAGTGTCACGCAGGAGCCGAAAGCGCCAGACACTCACTCGGACCACGTAGCTGAACCGGCGGACGTCCTGCACGGCGCTGCAGAAGTCCAGGCGGGTGAAGGCCTCCCCCAGCGTGCAGTAGCCGTGCCGCTGCAAGACACATGCCTGTCAGCACTTGCCCCGGGCACGGGGCTGCACCTGCACATCGTGGCCGCGGCAAATTCTGGCGAAGCACGTTCGTGGGCGCTGTGGCTCTGTCCCTGCTTAGCGAGAGCAGCGGGAACCGCGAGTCGTCCCGGCACCGAGACAGGACGGGCCGCGCCCCGGATGCCGAGGGCGTGCTCACTGAGCAGCTCCGGTTCCTCTGCTGGGCACACGTGGCCGAGGGCAGTTGAAGCCTGAAACCATGATGGAGAAGGACCCCCCCCCGCCCGAGGCTGCACACTGCAGACACGCAGTCTGGCGCTCTCCCCAAGGAGAGTGTTCTCGGTCAGCACGCGTGTGGAGGGCGTGACTCCTCTGGGGGCGTGGGGAGGTCACTAGGCCTGCAGGCCCGGGGCCTGCCCAGCACCCCACCCCAGGACGCGGGAAGTGAGACCCATGGGCACCGAGGAAGCCTGAGTCACTCTTCTTAAGGAAAAGGACCCTGTGCCCTGGCCGCTGGCTCGGCCAGCTGGGGCATTGTCTCACGCGACAGAAGGCTACGGGCTTGATCCCCGGCCGGGGGGGGGGCGCACACAGGAGCCACTGACCCACGTGTCCCTCCCTCCGCCCCCCCCCCCCCGGCCCCCGCGCGCTCGCTCTCAGATCAGTGGGCCCGTCCCTAGGCGAGGACCGAGAGTGGGAGGGAGGAGAACACAGCTCTCCTGCTTCAGATGGCCGCGCTAACGAGGACCCTACGTTCCAGGCGGCTGCACAGGCTGGTCTGTGCGCTGGGCTCAGGCAGCACTGCAAACTCGACCTTCCGTACGCGGAACTCAAGAACACGGAGACGAGCAATGAGGGGTCTCGGGGACGGACCTCGTCGGGAGGGACCACGGAGGACCGCAGGTGAGGCGGGGACAGCAGGGACAGCGGGCACCGGGGAGGGGGCCGCGCCTCGTTCCACGTCCCGAGGCCAGTCCCGATGTGCGCGCACACACACCAACAACACGCATGCACTTCCCCGGGGCTGGGGGGCAAAGGTCGACCAGACAGAGAATCTGAAATCGACCCCAGCCGACGTCGCTGCTGTGGGGTCCTCTCGACGAGCGGAACTCTACGTGCCGGTGGGGCGACGCCTTCCCGGGCAGCCGCCCGCCTCACAGCAGCCCCCTCCCTTTGGGGGGGTCAAGTGTGACTCACAGGGGGAACGGAAATAGCTCGTTGCAACGGCACGGCACGCCCACCTGCTGGGGGCCTGGCGCCACACCAGAAGGGCACTCAGAGGCTGTGGGCGCTGCCGTCAGCCACGGGGACAGGCCGCAGAGGCACCTGGTCTTCCCCGCTGAGAGGACAGGCAGCCTGATGCTGCAGAGTGACAAGTGCCGCTCTCGGGTCCGAGTCCTGCTCGCTCCCTGGCCCTGGTCTCACCCTGCCCCTCCGCCCACAGCAGACCCCAGGCTAACGGGCATTCTGCTCAGCTCCGGTGCAGGCCTGCGCTGCACCTCCTTTCTGTGATCAGCGTGGCACCACAGAGCGACCAAAGGGTTGAAAAGTCTTAAATAGGCTTAAACTACAGCAGGTTCTGCCAACATTCTTCTGAGGGTGCTTTCGACCGTGCGAAGGGTTGGAGCCATGTCACACGCACGTGACAGCGTCGGCCGTCACTGCACGGGGTGAGGGAGTTCTCTCAGAACCTGGCCCGTGAGCGTCTGGGACGCCAGGCGGGGTGCGTCCCTCAGCAGCACACCCAGAACACGCAAGGTGCACCGCCAGGACTCAGCCACAGCTCCCCAGACGGTTTCCCCGGCTGCCACAGAATGAGGCAAATGCTGTTTCTCCGGCTGCAGAAGCAAGGGCGCGTCCCTGGACACCAGGCAGAGACACAGGAGGCCTAGGGAGCTGCGGCGGACACACTGCTCTGGGGCGCTCAGAGGTGGGCACAGGTGGGCACAGGTGCTGCCCGCTGGCACGTTAGCCCCTCGGTGTGTTAGACGAGGGAGTAACACAGATACCCGCCCCCACAGGAGGCCTGCGGCACCAGGGGCTCTGGCAGCTGATGGGGGTGGGGCAGAGGCCACGGCACATGTCCAGGGCCACATGCGTGTTGTCGTCTCAGGCCTGTCCTGGGGGCACGACCACACACGTGTGCACATGGTCACACACTGTGCACATGGATGCGCACACACGCACACACACTCGCACACAGAGTGACCGTTCCCAAGACCCTGGTGCCGCCCTCTGTGGGAGCGTGAACCGCAGACGTGACGCTGCGGAAGAAACGAGGGATTTAACGTGGCGTCACGCAGTCGGCAGAGACTACACGGAGGGGCGCTTCCTTGTGGCGGACACTTACTTCTCTCGTGCTGTCTTTATGGACATAGATCCATTTCTCACGGTAAAAACCTGGAATGAAAATGAACTTTGTGTTTAAGATCTGGGGAATCATTTCAAAATGAAGTTTCCGGGAACTTGAAACAGCTGCACATGTTAGGGAAAGTGTCTGCTGTGTGGATGGGAGATGCTGCTACTTGGTTTAAACGGAGACAGAACCGCTCTGCTCCCCAGTGTCAGCCTCGGGGCGTCTGAAGTGCGTCTGTGCTGGAGGAGGACTCGAGACGGCACCAGCTCTTAGTGACTTAGAAGACAACTGCTGTTACTGATGCCTGCACTGATATCACAACACGTCACTGTAGAGATGCAGTTATTTCTACATCATGTAGCTTATAAGGAGTTCCGTTCTTCTGGCATTGCCTTCACGCTGGATTCCACTTAAACCAATTGTTTCCGTGGGATTCAAGGACCACGATGACGGTTCCCCACGGGACCCCACCTTCCTCCCCGGACTGCAGACAGGAGAGCCATCCCCCGCCTCTCGGTGGGGCCCCGGGGCAGGGCGAGGCCTCACACGGGGAGGAGGGGGACCTGCCTCCCGCCCAGCACTCCCACCCAGGGCCTCGCCCGCCTCCCACCGAGTCTGTGTCCTTCTCCCAAGGGCAGCATCCCCTGTACAAAAGTCCAAAGTCAGGACGCCTCAGCCTCGGCCTCCCGGCGTGGGAGGGAAATGCCCGTGACCCCATTCAGGCATCCCGACACGCGGGCTCTTCTGTGGGCTGGCTGTCTTTTGTGTGTGCAAACCTTACTGAGACAGCGGCGGGGCCTCGGAAAGTGTGTCCCTGGGTCTGGGACAGCACTGGGCGAGGCCGGCCATCACACACCTGTGCTGTCCTTCCTGCGCCCGCCCCCCAGCGCCAGGCAGGCCACCGTGTGCGAGTGAACGGCATGAGATCATTAGCGAACGTGAGCTTACACTGAGGGCTGCTGTCCTTCCCAAAGCGGCCCTTCTTCCTCTTCTTGGATGCACTTCCGTGCTCTTCATCAGTGAGTGTCTCCTCGTCTTCACTGTTTAAGATTCTGAAATAAAGACACAGGCTATCTACATGTCTTTACAGGGAGATCTTCGTTTGCCTTTTCTTTTTAAAAGCGGTCATAAATATTTGGTTGCAATTTAGAAGATCGAAATGAAAATCATGTTAAATTCTGAAAGTTAGCAGTGGTTTTTCAAAGCAACACTTTGCAGTTTGACGCTACACAGCTAATGCCTAATACATTTTTTGTTTGTTTTGAGAAACCTCAGATTTATTCTGGTTCTTCTGAGAATGTTTTGCTGGAAAGGGCTGAACATGTTTTAGAGTGTCCCAAGGGTCTGATATGTTCAACCAAGGCAGTTTCAGACTTCAAAACACTCTGTTAAAACAGGAGACCGCATTAAACTATAAACTCCTTGGAAAAAAATTAACGTGACGTGCCACATCCCTGGCACAGGCTGTGTGAGCGTCAGCCTGAAACGCCGCGACAGGTCAGATGGAAAACAGCAGAGGTTTCCACCCGAAAGCAAGAGTACACATGTTCTTCTCCAACGCACGTGGAACATTGTCCGGGACAGACCATACATCAGGCCATGAAACAAGTCTTTAAAAAATTAAGTTTGAGCCCCGGCCGGTGTGGCTCAGTTGGTTGGGTGCTGTTGGAGCCTTTGGTCTGTGAGTTCGATTCCCGGTCGGGCACATGCCCGGGTTGCGGGCTCAGCCCCCATCAGGGTCTGTGCAAAGGGCAGCCTGTTGTTGTTTCAGTCTCACAGCGACGTCTCTCTCCGTCTCTTTCTCCCTCCCTTTCCTCTCTCTGAAACTAACAAACAAACAACAAACAACATCTTGTCCTGGACCCTGAATCGGAGACAAATTCAGTCTCTCCTCGTGTCTCCTTGCAGAGAGACTTCACAATAAAAGCCTTTTCTCTTCTCCAAAGCTGGTGCCATAGCGTGGGCTTCCGGGAGTGCTCGGCAGCGGGACCTTGCCCGGTGACAAACGCTGCACCTGAGGGTGGGCACCAGGCTCCCCACCAGCCCAGACTCCAGCTACGTAACCTCGCTCCTCACAGCTGCCTGTGTGGGCAGAACCGCAGCCGGAACCTGGGCCACAGGGCCGGGCAGCGGCGTGAGAAACAGGTGAAATTGCACATGCCAGGCGGGCCCCTCCGCGAGCGGGTCCGGCTCTGCCCGCTGAGACTCACCTGCTGTGGCTGAGGCCCTGCGGGTCTGTCTCCTGCGCAAGCTCCGCCCTCCAGGACTCACACCTTTTCCAGCCGTCCTCGGTTTTCATCCAGGTCCACCCCGGGGACCTCCAGTCCTGACCCAAAAACGGCATGGTTCTCCTGTAAAAACCGTTGGTCTGTGTTAAGAAATCTGTGGAATCGGCAAGTTCCTTTTCACTTGGAACACTTACTCATTCATGCTTAAAACGTGAGTTCTCAGTGAACATCTAAAAGTCTGCACGGGCCCCGGCCTATTACTCTCACGCCCACGGCAGACTTGGTGCATCTCCCTGGTGGGGGATTTACAGAGTAGGAGGCACGTGGAAGTGTTCAGACGCCGTCTCCGAACTGGACTTAGCTCGGCCGACGAAGGCTGCCGCACTGGGTGCACACGGGCCCAGAGGAGGCGAGCGTCTTCAGGAGGGGGTCTCCGTCTTCGGCAGCTCCTGGCCCCACTGCGGGCTCCCCGGGCCCTGAGCCCGCAGGCGACACGAATGCTGAAGAGATTTCCCCTTGTGCCAAGAGGATCTCAAAACCGCGCTAATTTGTAACCACATATTCGTGTTTTCAGTCACACGTTAAATTCTTGCTTTAGAAGGTGCTTAAAAGTCATTCCTTAAATCTTTTTAAAAATATATTTTATTGATTATGCTACGACAGTTGTCCCATCTTCCCCCCTTTAGTCTCCTCCGCCCAGCAGCCCCCTCCCACCATCATTCCCCCTTAGTTCCTGCCCATGGGTCGTACATGTAAGTTCTACGGCTTCCCATTCCCCATACGGTTCCTGACCCCAAGTCCTGTGATGTAGGAGGTGATAACTGAGTGGCAATTTAGTCTCAGAGAAAACATACAAAGGAAAATGTCTGTTAGGACAATCTTTGACTGGTGTCCAAAGTATCTCTCAGTAGCACTCTGTGGATTCAGAATTCTGTGATTTAAAAAAAAAAATCAAATGGCAACCGTGCAGAATATTGCTACACAGACCAAACACAGGATCATGTATTTCAATGACAAATGTGTAAGCATAGACCAAACGCATAATTAGCATGCTCTGTGCACCTCCCGGAGGGTGCACCATCCAGCTGAGAAACTGAAAACACAGCAGCCAAACAAATGAGACAACCCACACATCATGTAATGACATATGCAAATGTATTTAAAACACAGGAAAACGTGTACATCAGTGCGATTCTGAAATGTGAGTACTGAGTGAGTGGTAGAGAAACTCAGAGGAAAAAAACCGATCGCGTGGGAAATCCATGAAGGGAAGAGTACAGGAGCCCGGCCCTGGAGCATGTGAGACCGTAGGTGATGGTCAGGTGAGGACAAAACACCGACCACAGAGGTGGCGGGTGAAAAACTTGGGGGGGGGGGGGTGCGCATGCCTCGTGTGAGGACACAGCAATAAGCAGACCAGGTGGGCTGAGACAGAGGAATCCACAGGAAGGCTCACAGGCAGAAGTCAAGAAAGCTGACTAGAGCCAGATCACAAGAATGTTGAATATCAAAGGGATCTGGACTTTGGTTCCTAAATAATTAAGTTATTGAGCTTTGTAGCAACGTACACAGTTGCTATTTGGAGAACACTTTGCCGGGGCCTGTGGGACAGATGAGATGGGGGGACAGAGGCAGAACAAATAATCAGGCAAAAGAAACGTGGTGTCACCACAGCTAACGACACACTCAGACACTGTGTGACACACCAACACTGTGTAACAACACACCAGCACGCTGCATGACACACGGACATTGCACCCAGCTGTGCACGCACTGTGTCCTCTCACCACATCACACGCGGACATACAGGCCTCACAAGCAAACCCATTTACACAGTTTCCACTACGAAGAGTCAGCTTGGTGTTGCCAGACAATCAATTCTTTTACAACCACTAAAACTCTACAGATGCTGCATTTTGACTCTGAAACTCCTCAGAAAGGAGTATGTTTGGCCTGAATTTTTCAGCTGCTAAGTGTCTATTTCCATGGACTGGAAAGAGCCAAATGCAGCTAAATGGACCGTGAAAATTAAAACAGTATATTTCCAAGGTTTTTATTTTCAACAGAGGAAAAAAAATTATATATATATTTTAGATTTATATTTATTTTTAGAGAGGAAAAGGGAGGGAGAAAGAGAGGGAGAGAAACATCAATGTGTGCTTGCCTCTCACATGCCCCCAACAGGGGACCTGGCCTGCAACCGAGGCCTGTGCCCTGACTGGGAATCGAACCGGAGATCCTTCGGTTCTCAGGCCAGCACTCCATCCACCAAGCCACACCGGCCAGGGCTCAACAGAGGAAAGTACTTGTTTCACTATAGACGTGTGTATTCCATAGATTTGTCATGTTATGCTGTTTGGATTACAATAAAGTTTTACTTTAAAGTATAATCTCATACAGATCATGAACTAAAAATAAAAAGCACAGCCTCCATAAGCAGTTATTATAAACAATAACAAAACAGCCAATGGGGTGGGTGAGGGGGATGAAGTTGCAATTTGAAAGGCCTGGCTCTCAAATTTTCAAAAATATTCCCAATCTGAGGCACCTGATTTAACAAATCAGTAAACCACACGGAACTTTTAGAATGATGCCGGCCCATCACTTTTTGAGAATTTATGCATCTGTACTGCCAAAGACCTGAATTCCTAGGGTTTTATACAGTCCATTACAATTGCCTTCATTTTCAGAATTTCAAAGTGAAAAACAAAAACTAGAAATCACTCTTGAAAACAGTGTGTAAGAGCAACTGCTCAAAGGGTGGCTACTCAGTCGTGAAGCAGCTGGTTAGATCTACGATTTCACACACAGTTTCGTCGACTGGTGTGAGAGCCCGGGGGGCCGAACTGGAGGAAATCTCCTCTTCCCGTGTTTCGGTGCCAGAACAGAGGGGGCCCTGCAGGACTGGACCCTGCGCCGTTCCGTGCTGGGGGAGATCCCCGCCTCGTGAGTCAAACTAAAGAGAAATGTCTCCCGTTCACAAGCACACTTTCTGGCCTTTACATCTCAGTTGTGGGCCAGGCATCACTCTGAACAACATCCCTGTATGAGCTCCTTTAGGCCTCACTGCAAGGCAAGGAATGTTCTCAGCCCCGATTTGCAGGGTTGATTCTCCACTTATAGAAGAAACGAGGCAGAGAGTCTGGTGGAGCTGGCACTCCAAGGTCAATGCCCTGTCGCTGTGTCTTTGTAACAGCAACTCCTGAGCACCCTGTGAAACAGGTGTCATAAAATCGCAGAGGTTCTTTTTTACATTATTAACCTTACATTGCATATATCAACAGGAATGCTCTACAGTAATGACTGATTTAAATGTAAAAACACTAAGACAAGAAAAACCTGGGAAGAAGAAGCATAACTAATACATTTTAAAAGGCTATATGTATTCTGCTATTTGTGTTGAAGCTGGATAGAAAGGGAATGGAGTAGCCAGTTTACAGCAGTTATCAAACAGTAAGAACTGTAACTTCTGACCAAGAGCTGGTGCTATAAATACACTATAAAGAAATAAGAACAAAAGGTTACAACGGCAGTAACAGTAAGGCACTTCCAGAGAAAAAAACTGGCAAAGGAGTTTTCCCCCTCCGTTTGTTATTTTTCATCATACATGTTGAGAAAATCCTTTTCATTGTTCTGAGAATGACTGGCCCTCAACTGGATAAGCGTTTGACCTCTGTTACCGCTTTGTTTTCCTTACGATGATCGCCAAGTAACTTGGAGTCAAACGTGACTAGGATTATAGGAGAGGAAGACTTTGGTCCGGAAAGAACACCAAGAACTGCTGAACAGAGGGCTGATGATCAAAGCGGGGTTCACCGCAAGGAGCCCTGAGATCACCCCCGACGCTTCAAGGAAACCAGAGCACAGAGAGGAGGATAGGATGGAACGTGAAGGAATGAAAGGAAACGTGCGTTTTCTGACTAGGGCGGAATGGGACGGTTTGGAGGAAAAGCGGGCTTCACCGGGAGGAAACGACGCTCCAGAAGCCTGAGTTTGCACAACGAGCTGCACAGGGCCGGGGAGGACGGGTCCACACCGAGCTCACTGTGCGGGGGACGCACAGCGCAGAAACACATCACCTGCAGGACGACACGGAGGGGACAGAGGGAGCCGGGCCCCAGATGGCCCCAAGCGAACCCAGGGCCAAGGGTCCCTGGACGGGGCCACCCAGCAGGGACACTCGGCACAGGACACCCCCTGCAGCGAGGGCGGGAGGTGGGGGCGGGTCGAGCACGCGCAAGGGTCCCCATCGGGCGCACCCAGGTTCCGGTCCCCCAAAGAAGCGCGCACCTGGGTTGTCGTGCCCCGTCCCTACCTGCGCGCCAAACGTCCCAGTCCCCGCCTGCAGCGTGGACCACCTCAGTGTCCCGTCCCCACCCGAACTGAGTGGGCGTCCGGGTTTATTGCCGGAAGTCGCTGCAGAAAGCTCCGCCCCGGAGGCATTGATTGGCTGGTGCGGCCTGTGTGACCCCGTGATACCCCAGACCCGAGACCAGCGGGCGGGCATGCGTAGTGGGCCCTCGCCTCTTCCCCGCCCTTCGAGCGAACAAGTCCGCGCGGGTGGGGTGCTGTGGCTGCCCTTCCTGTTCCCGGTGCGTGTTCACAGTCCAGGGCACCGAGATCCCGGTGGCCCTCGGCCTGCAGCCGGATGCAGATCCACAGAGCCGAACCCGCTCGCACTTCCAGCCGCAGCCCTGAAACCCAGAAACCGCCGGAATTTCGGAGGTGGCGCTGAGGTTTGCTCTCAGCCCTCCCGTGCACCCGATTATCTTTTAGACGTACGTTTCAGGCCCAAGTGCTATTCAGAATATTGTTCAGCTCTTTCTAGAGGGTGGCAAATGTTCTCGAGAGGGGCCTCAACCTGAGGGTATTTCCCCAAGTAGGAGAAAAGCCCGTGGGGGCGGTGGGGGCCGGTCCCTGACTCCCGTTGCAGGAGGAGGGGCAGGTTGGTGGTCGGAGTCTGCGCTGCAGACCAACTGCGGGGCCGGATCCAGGAATGGCTGCTTTGTCTCTTTTTTCTCGGAGAGGACGTGGGGATGGCAGTAGAGAGGCAGGAGACAGCATGGGAAGAACTCTAGGACTGAGCCTACTGTTCTGGTCACCAGTCTAGCATCCTGGTTGCCAGCAAACGCCTCTTCACTTTTAGGGAGAATGGATAGCAAACCAAGGTAGGGAGGAGGAGGGAGGCATGTCTCACCTGCTAACTCAGCAGCCCTGAGCCTGGTCCTGTAATGCTGCCAGGTGTTCTAGCAACACAAGTTATACCACCTTAGCAAGAAAGGAGGGAAGTCCTTGAAATTCCATGTACCATTTCCACTGTCTGGGAAAGAAAGCCTTGAAACTGTGCTTTCATCCCAAGGCCTGAAAGTTAGGAGAGGGTCCACAGTGCCAAAGGAAAAAGCCCATAAATGAATTTGGGCATGGCACCAACTTTAATTGACTGCCTCCTGTCATGTATCTGTTTCATGACAAGATGAACAAATGGGTTCTGGAGCAAAATAAGGATTTGGGCTAATAGGCCCCCACACATACCCAAGTTTGGGTAGTCATGACCCCACACCCTGAAAGCTGGCACCACATCAACTTATCAATCAATATGTTACTTTTTTATTCCCATCCCACCTACTAGGTAAATCCTTGGAACAAAGGACTCTCTGTCTTGGCTCTCATGCCACCTGGGGGCTTGCCTGCCTGCCCTGACCCCTCCTCACCCCCCCACCCCCGCCCAGCCTTTCTCTGCTCGGCTGTGCCCTGAACTTCCTTCTGCCTTTCACCCCACCCCACCTGAGCTAGGCCCGTTGTCTTCCGTGGGAACAGATCACTAATAAAACTGATTGCACGCTAATAGATTTGCTGACCTGTAATTCTCTACATGCGTCAGTAGGAAGAACCAGGTCTCTCCCGCCAGCAGTGGTCCATACCGCACAGGGTTTCTCCCAAGACTAAGTGAGGTGATGTACTATTGCAATAGTAGCAGCTATATGCTTTAACCTCTTCCATGCTTTTAAGTCAGAAGTGGTCATGGACTGAAGCCAGCAGTTCCCCTGTGCTGGAACTGGAGCCCGACCGGGGGCATCATCTGGGTGCCTGGGTGTGCAGCTCCCCACAAGCAGCGGAGCCCCTGAGCTCCAGTCTTGCGCCTGAAAGTGAAGGTGAAGGTGTGTGCTGGAAAGGCTGTTGGAATGTTAAACGTGTAAATATGTCTTTCCATCTGTTCAGCAAACATTCTCCCTCAATCTTTCCTGCATGTTTTAGGTGGAGCGCTCATCTACATGTAAGAAGTTAGGCTACCAGTAATCCTGCTTATAGACATGTTTACCTTGATACAAACAACCCACCCTGGCCAGGAAGCTCAGTTGGTTAGAGCATCATCCTGATACACCAAGGGTGCAGGTTTGATCCCCAGTCAGGCACATACAGGAATCAACCAATGATGCCTCAGTAGGTGGGGCAACAAATTGATGTCTCTGTCTGTCTCTCTTCCCCCTCCCTCACCTTTTCACTCTCTTTAAAATTCACAAATGAAAAATGTCTGAAACTACATTCAACCCAGCACATTCCACTCAGGTATTTATCAGAGAAAAACCACGTCCACACAAAGCACACACAGGGTCTGGCAGAAGTGAGGCCTGCTTGAGTGTGGCTGGTGCAGAAGACAGCAAACCCATAAATACATGAAACAGAAAACTCTGTATATGATGGCGTCTCACCAGTGCCCCGAAGGAGTGGTAGACCTGTGGTCAGGGCGATGGGAGGGGAAGAGGGAAGCTGAACTCAGCATCAAGGCGCCTGTGAGCAGCTGCAGACAAGGGACGTGGGGGGCGGTGGGTGTGGGGGAAGCTGCCAGAACACTGCTCTCAGAAAGAAGAGGGGCCAGGGCGGGTGGTCGAGACGTCCCCATAGTGTTGTTTGCGCTGTTCTTTGCAAGGACACTGAGCAGGGGCCGCCAAGTAAACTGAAACCACCCAGGAGCCTGGGAGGTTACAGGAGAACAAAGGTCCCAAAAGGAGGTCATAGTCCAATCCCTCGCTGAAGACGGAGCAGAAGACGGAGACACATGCCGTAAGTATTTTATGGGAAGAACATTGGAGGTGTTAGCAAGAAGCATGTATGGGGAGATGCTTGGTTATCTAAGTCAGAGTGAGGGGAGAGTAAATGCCTTTCCAACTTTCATTTTGGTTGCAACCTAAGGTCAGAAATTACAGATAACAGTAAGTTTGTATGAGGTTTTTGTTTCAAAAGGGAAGAGACGTGGCAATTTAATAATGAGTAGAAAGGATGAGATGTGGCCGGTAAATGAGATTCGGCGTCCAGCTGATAACGGAGAGTTCCCAAGAAAGCAGGCGAGGGACACCACGAGGGAGGCTGGGCGTGTCCTGGAGTGGGAGGCCCTTCTGTTCAGGGGCAGTGGGAGGCTGTGAAGGCAGCGAGTGAGGGGTGTTCGGGAGCTAGCGCGTCTGTGCTGCAGGCAGCGACCCCATCTGTGCGTAGAAAGCCACAGGAGGGGGTGAGGGTGTGCGCTTTGCCAAACTCACGGGGAGGCCTTGCAGCTCACTGAGTGCAGCAGGGAGAGGAAGTCACTGGGTGTGTGGGCACTTAAACCAGGGGCCGTGTCCCAGTCCGGTGCTTTGTCCGACGCAGCCCCGGAATGGAGAGTAATCCAGAGTCGCTGGGATTGGCGTCTCCATGGGCAGAGGGGTTCAAGGGCCAGGTGGATGTGAGGATGGTGGGTCCCACTGAGCATCAACTGGCGAGAGTAAATGTGGGTTAAATGGACAGTAAAAGAGGAACGTGGGGTGCAGTGGACTCCAAATGTGCTGATGGACTATGGGTCCCCAGGTGGTAGGGGAACCTGGGCGTGGGGACCGATGCTGCGTGCCAGAGGAAGTGAAACTCCATTGAGTAGCTGTGCCGTTTTAGAGCCACGTGATTCTGCTCTGTAACCGAAGCCTTCTGAACCCGTTCTTTCTTGTTCAACAGGTAAGTGAACCCAGACCGCAGGGGCTGTCACGCGGACTGATAAAGCCTATTCGTGGTATTACATAACCTGCAAGCAGGGGGTCACATGCAATAAAAATGGGTTCTTTCCCTGGAATCCTGGCAGAAGGGAGCGAGTTGAACTGCTGTTGTTAAGACTAGCAGGACACGCACATACCACACGCCCCGGGCCCAGGGGGTGGGCAACTGCCTTCAGTCCCCACCGGGGATGACCACAACTTGGCTCTCGAGCCTTGGTCCCGTGGCCACTGGGCTCTGGCTCACTCTGGGGAGAGTGTGGGGCTGCTGCTGCCAGGTCAGGGGCAAGTTTCACTTGCTCAGCTGCCGGAAGAACAAATCAGGACAGCTCCGAGACCCAGCCTCGCACAGCACCCGCTGCTGCAGAGGGCCCATGGGTGCAGCGGAGCCTTCATCCTGGGAGACAGGCTGAGCTCAAGTGAGTCACCATCTTTGCTGATTTTGATCTTTTGTGGCTGAGCCCAAATAGCCAGGGATTGGGAATTAAGGTCGTGCAAAGTGTAACTTGAAATTCCTGAATACATGCAGATGTGGGAGAACAATTTCTGGTATTTTATAGACTTAGGAGGAAAATAGGATGGTATTTTTATGTAAAGTCTTGACCAAGTGTTCAAAAATACTGGTCTTATTATTGTTCCTATACCCGGCAACTGAGTGAAGCATTATAGCAGCTCCATGTTTGTGGTGTGTAGGTGGAAACAGACAGTGGTTATTTTTCCTAAGTAAAGAAAACTTCTCTCCCACCCGAGTAAATGCTTCTCCCAGGTTGCTGGCATTTGGGTGTAGGTGTCATGAAAAGGCATTTTTATAAAACTGAAATACAGTGAAGTCAAGTATATATAAAAGAATAGTCAAGGTTCCCTTTCAAACGCTCTTCCTTGTTCTCTACTATTTAGTGAGATGGGTCCCTTTGTTGGGCAAATCCAAGCCCAGTGCAAGGGGCGGGGCGGTGTGCCAGAGGCGGGAGCCCGGACTGGCCTGACGCCTGTGGAACTCAGCTGTGATTAGGTTTTCCCTCGTCTCTCGCGTTCCCAAAGCAGTTGGACAGAGCAGACGCCGGAGCCCGGAGGGCCCCTTCCCAGTGGAGGCTGCGTCGGAGTGGAGCTGGCCGTGCTGTGTCCACCGTCTGCGGCTGGGAGCCCTCCACTGTACTAGAGGTCAGCCAGCTTCACTCCAGCCCCCCTGTGCATGTCTGACCAAGTTCAAAGTCTCCTACCCAAGCGGTAACTTGATATACGAACTTTCCCAGTGTCTGCTTTTCACTTTCCCCGTTCACATCACCTCCCACGCCAGTCCCGTGAAGATGCCTGCTGCCTTCCGCGCAGGGACTTCAGGAGCAGATGTGCGTGATGGGCGCTGTTGACCCCACCACAGTGACAAAGCCGCCGAACTGACCAGCCACGTCATGAAATAAATTCCGATGTGGCTTTGTTCGCCCACCGCCAAATCCACGCAGGGCCGTTCTGAACGTCAGTCACTGGCAGCAACAGTGTGGAAGGAAAGGGGCCGTGTGCTAAGCCTGAAAGCTCAGGGGGGCCTGCAAGGCAGCCTTACAAACTTGGGGACCCAAAGTAGCCACAAAGGAGGGTCTGGAATTAAAGCTTATTAACTAAAAGCAGTTTGTGGCAGGTAGTCACACCCTAGGCTCACTGGTAAATAACATTTTACCCTTCTTCACAGAATAGCTTTTTCAGCACAGATTATCTGCTGATCTTCCAGCAGCACTGCCCTCCTGGTCGTGGGTGTGTGCCGCTCGCTGCTTGTTTCAGCAGCCGCCCGGCCCAGAATGTCCCGGCGCACACCAGGGCGGGGCGGGGCTGAACAGTGTGCGGTGGCCGCAGGTCCAGGGCTGCTCTCCTGTGCGGTTCGCTGCTTTGTTTAAAGGACAAATGATGAGTCCAATGAGGTCTACACTGGTTACGTGCACAGAATCTCTCTGACATGTGATTTCCCCATTTTCCCTCAGTCACTCATGGGTTAGATTAACTGAATCTTTATGTGGCTGAGAGGCCCCCGATTCTGCTTCCTGCCTGGGACTTCCATGGGGAGACACAGCAGGGGGCTTGCACAAGCACTTGCCCAGGGACCACCACCAGCTACCGAGGGTCTGACTCAAGCCAGTCGGCCGGACCCTCATTGTTAGTGTCCCCCACCTGCTCTCCCCCTCCCGCCTTAGTCCTGTCGAGTCCCCGCTGAGACCCAGGGATGGGCCGGCAGACGTCCATCCTCGGTTTGGATCCAGATCTCACTGCTGGTGAGGAAAAGGCCCTGGTTCCTGCTGGGACCCCCGCCCAGGAGAAACCCTGCTGGTGGGGAATGGGGGTCAGCGGCGCAGTGCTAGCAGGAGCCTGGAGGAGGCTGGCACGCTGGCTGTGGAGGGGCCCAGGGTCGGGTCGGCCCCAGGTGGAACACGGCGCTGGTCGGAGCCTCGCCTCAGCGCAGTCAGGGGGCCCATCACACAGCGCTCCAGAGTCCCTGCTACAGCACCCGCCACCACATGCGTGGCGAGAAGCCCCAGCCAGCAGCCCCTCATGGTCAGGGCCAGAGCCCAGGTCCTGCCCCACCAGCGGCCTGCGGGCCCCACACAGCCAGCGCCCGGGCCCTGTGAGTCCACGCCCCGGGGCCAGCCTCTGACTTCTCCATCTGGTTTGACTGACAGAACTGTGGACAAAGGCGCTCACATACCCATTCCACTCGCAGCTTGACTCCTACCAGGTCAGTCCACTGTCTAGAGACTTTGTCAGGGAGACACTCCACAAGTGGACTCTGTCCATTCTGAGTTAACTTCAGCTGGACGAAATACGGATGAATGAAGGCTCTTCCCGACTGATTACAAACACAGCTTTTGTTTTTCAATGTGTGAGTCCTCAAGAGTGTTTAGAGCTTTGAAGTATGGGTGGTGAGTCTTCCACATTTATAACCCTTATAGTGTGCGTCCTTCCGTGTTGTCTAAGATTAAAATACTTACTGAAGGCCTTTCCGCACAGATAGCACTTGTACGGCTTCTCTCCGGTGTGAATCCGCTGATGCAGTGCGAAGTTGTAGCTTCTGTTGAAGGCCTTGCCACATAGGCCGCATTCGTACGGCTTCTCGCCAGTGTGAGTCCTCTCGTGTCGCCTGAGGACAGAAGAGTGGGTGAAGGCTTTCCCACACAGGTGACACCTGTACGGCTTCTCCCCAGTGTGTGTCCTTGCGTGTCGTTTCAGGACAGAAGAGTCGGCGAAGGCTTTCCAGCACAACCGACACTCGTAGGGCTTCTCCCCCGTGTGTGTCCTCGAGTGTCGTCTGAGGACAGAAGAGTCAGAGAAGGCTTTTCCACATTGACGACACTCGTAGGGCTTCTCTCCGGTGTGAGTTCTCTCGTGTTTGCCAAGGTGGGAACGGTGGGTGAAGGCCTTCCCACACAGGTGACATTCGTGTGGCTTCTCCTGATTGTGAGTCCGCTCGTGTTGTCTCAGGTAAGACACTTTACTGAAGGCTTTCCCACAGAGATGGCACGCATATGGCTTCTCTCCAAAGTGCGTCCTCTCGTGCTTCCTCATGTCAGAGCAGTGAGTGAAGGCCTTGCCACACAGGTGACACCCGTGCGGCTTCTCACGAGTGTGAATGACCTCATGTCGTCTAAGGTTGTAACTTTTACTGAAGGCTTTCCCACAGAGATGGCACGCATGTGGCTTCTCTCCAAAGTGCGTCCTCTCGTGCTTCCTGAGGTCAGAGCAGTGAGTGAAGGCCTTGCCACACAGGTGACACCCGTGCGGTTTCTCTCCAGTGTGAATCATCTCGTGCCTTCTGCGGTTCGCAGCATTACGGAAGGCTTTCCCACACACGTGACACTCAAAGGCCTTCTCTCCACCCTGGGCTCTGCGGTGCTGTCTGGCGGCAGAGCGTCGAGTCAAAGCGCTCCCACCCTGACACTCGTGTGGCTTACTCCTCACACCGCCTGGTTTATCCTGATCAAAGTGACTGACCACTCTTCTAAATTCTTGGATGATGTGGGGTTTCTCTCCATTGCGAGGTATCATACATGGAGTCAATGTTAAGATTTCAGTAAAATTTTCTCCCAGGTCATTACATTCAAAAAGATCTTCTTCAGTAGGAAATCTCTGCTTTTTGAAAAAAATGAGACACTGTTAGAGGTTTAGCTGCATTTATCCACCCCTTCACACATTTCTCTACACATACACTGCATTCTGGAGTGATCGTTCTGTGGCAGCCCCAGTTAAAACTGTTCCCATCCCTCATGCAAACGTGGGCATTACTCTCCCATGTACAGAAGGGTTTTCTCTCTTGTGGCATCCCAGCAGCAGCAGCTGTGTGATTAATTTTTAGATGTTAGGTTTCAAAGAGTGGTTGAACCAGGGTTATACCACTGCATATCAGATCTCAGGTTATAGTTTTGACTTCAGGTTAAATTTCTTCCCTAAAACCAAACTAACCAAAGCTTTCTCGTGCAAGAGCCCATGGTTCCAACTGCAATCAGTCAGGTCACTATGCCAAGTGTACGACTTGCTCACCTCCCAGGGCTGTACTTGGAAGGACAGGATCACACACACTGAACTTACCATGTCCCTGACTAGGGACGTGTCCTTCCTGTGGAAACGTTGAGTGGATGTCCTTTCTTGTTTTTTAAAATCATCTTTCCTGTCTGAAATAACTGGGAAAAAATAGACCTGCGTTATGAGGATTACCATGGCGAAGAGACCCAATGCCCATTGCAGTATGTTTCACATGTTAACACGCGAACGGGAAAGAATGTCAAAGTAGGGAGTGCTTTAAGAAGAAACACATTGCAGACATCAACAATTGACATTTTCTGAGGTAGAATTTGAAAAGAACAAAATGAATGGCAACTTGGGGAGGAAGAGAGAAAATTTTTGTTGAATAGGTCCATGAAAAAGGACATTTTGTGAATTAAAAAAATAAAAAACATCACTGTTATTGGCAAGTCAGGGACACCATGGGCAGTTTCATGAACAGCAGAACAAGACAGTCCCCAGACAACGAAGTGCAGAATGACCGCAGGCAAGTTACACTCTTCACCCCCGACCTCGTCCTCAGCAGCGCCTGCTCCGTCCCCCTCACAGTCCTCCTTAAGGGCAGCCACGTCCTTGCGGGCCGCACGCCCTCACCCATGTCCCAGTGGACAGAGGCTTGCTGGGCAAAGCCCAGGCCACACCTGTGGTCCAGGCAGGCCCGGGCCTCGGCAACAGCTGGGTGTTGCTCGGCGTGCACGCAGCGTGCTCACTTTCCCCAGGTCTGCACCAGCACCTCCGCGGGAGGAGGTCGTGACCCCAGCTCTGAAGCCAGCGGGCCCCAGCCCACACACTGGGTGCTGCACTTGGACTCGGTGGTGCTGACGGCAGCACTGTCGTCCTTGGAAACCATGTCACGAAAAGAGAACAGGCAGCAAGCTAGTCAAGGTGGAGAGGTCACACGTCACCATGTGGTCGAAGGGCTCAAAGCAGGTGGCGGTGGTCTCTGCCGCAGTAGCTGTTTGCAGTGGGCTTTCTCAGCAGAGACGACGGGGGCATGGGTGGCCAAAGGGAAGTGCACTCTGGGACGGGGCACCAGGCTGGCGTGGATGCTGTGAGGTCAGCGCTCAGGGCTCCGCCGGACCCCAGGGCTGGCTGAAAAGACGGTTACGGTCAGTGCAGGCTGGGTGCTCACTGTCGAGGCTTCTACGATGGATGTCGTAGGTGGCGTTGTGGTCAGCCGTGAAAGCACAGTCGGAGTGCTCCAGGCGTGTGGGCGGTGAGGAGGGGTCACAGGGCTCAACGACAAGTGTGAAGCTTGGCGGGGGACGGGGAACGGTGAACAGAGAACTCCTGTGAGGACATGAATATAACCTTCCCCGAAACCAAAGACAACGAGAGACCCTTGAATAGAAGTTAATACCTGCAAATCTGAAGAATTTGTCTCCTACGTTTAAAACACATGACTGAACTGAAAGGTCTTCATTTACTCACGTGCAGAGCCCACTCCCTCCCCAGCCAGGTCCTCCTCCCCCCGAGGCCCCGCACAGGGTGCTCACCTGGACTCTGGCCTTGCAGCCCGCCTGTCCCATCTCTTGACAGCTGCTCTCCCTCCTTCCACTGGGAAATCACATCGGATTTGTGGAGCCGACTGCCTGCTTATAGGAAAATGACACATGGAATTTGTTCTGTGCTGCTAACAGTACATGACCATCAACACAGGGTCAAGTCACAAGAAAGAGGAAGTTCACCATGGAGGTCAGCTTACGGAAGATTGTATCGAAAACAGAATGGACAGTTCTCCTCCAGCAAAAACATGGCTTTTGAACTTGCTCCAAAAGCTCTTAAGGACCTGTCATGCTGATGCCCATGCCCAAGTTCAAAGACAGACTGCAGAGTCACCGATATTTTCACTCAGTGAGAAAATACAAGTTTCCACAGTATTTGACTATTATAGCCAAAAAAAATCCAATAAATACAACTTCTACCAGAAAAAAAAACAAAACTAAATTCTATGTGGAAAACAAAATGTCCTGTTATTTTTAATACTGTGTACTGGTCTGACCTCAGTCCCCGCAGCAAAACAGTAATTAAAAGAAATCAACGCATTCACTTGCCCATCAAGAACAGCGAGTGATGAGAGACCCACCGGTCGAGAGCAGGTGGCTGATGCTCTCCAGCATCACGTCGGTGAACAGCCTCCTCTGGGACGCGTCCAGCAGGGCCCACTCTTCCCGGGTGAAGTCGACGGCCACGTCCTCGAAGGACACCGCTTCCTGAGGCAGCGCGGACGCCGCTTCAGACAGGGTTGTGCCCACCCACCTCCGGGGAGGATGGCGCGGGCGGGCGACAGCCCTGCGCAGGTGGCGGCGGACTGTGCCGAAGGGTCTGACAGTGTTTTGGGTCTAGTCACGTTGTTCTCGTCACTCACCTGGACACCTGACTCTGAGGGACACCCACAGAGACGTGCCCACTGCAAACACACAGAACTCCATTGTGAAGAAATACCATACGAGGTGTGGTGTGATGTGACCTGGATCCCGGCAAATGGGCCATCGTGACTGCAAATCACGATTATGAAATCTGCCCTGAAAGTTTGTGATTAAAACACTCTTCCCCACCAACGTCAAGGAAACCTACAGTCTCATCACAAGGAACGTAGCGTCCACCGTCAGCTGCTTTTTACCAGGACTACGGCAGGCTGTCCGCCTTTGTCACCTGTCCCCTCATCAGTGAGCTCATTTAACAGCTGTGAATTTTTAAAGGTCCAGTGAGCATGTGGAAAGTGACAACCATCGAGCAAACACTGTTAAATACAAGCTCTGTGCTTGTTATCCAGTGAAGGGCAGAAGACGCTGAGACGCGTCCGGAACTCTGCAGCACTGGACACAGAGCACAGAGCACGTGGGATCGGCACGCACAGCCTGCCGTCGCCTCAGGCTCCGACGCTCGCTGCCAAGTGTGCAGACAGGGCTGGGCAGCACTGGCCAGAGACTCTGGGACCCCTGTGCTGGAGGACGGGCAGGCTCCAGTCCGCCCGGGGTCTGAGCCCCCTCTCATGCAACTGTCCTAGGACCCCCGAACACCAGTTGCCCTCGCCCCTTTCGTCGCCTCACCCCGCACCCCTGAAGCCTTGACTGTTCTGGCCTCTTTGGTTCATCGGAAACTCCCACGAGGCCCCAGGTGTCACTCTGCCTCCTGCACTGCTCCTGGGTCACAGCCAGAATGAAGGACTCAGCGCTCCGTGTGCTGTGCTTGCACTTAATCAAGGTTGGTGAAAGGGGAATTACAAAAAAAGAAAATTCATGATTTGGGACAAAAGAATCATGAGTATTTTAGTTTTCCTTTTTAGATTTCAAAAAGTACAAACATATTCTACCAAAACTTGAGGAGGTTTGGAACTGGACCAAAGCAAAGAATGACTTCTCGCGTGCCCTCTGGCGTGACCACTGTGTGCTTCCCCCAGCCCCGGCCAGCACCCCCGCACCCCAGCACCCCAGCACCTGTGACACGGGATGGACTGAGCTCACCCGTGGGAACGTCTGCCTCCCTTTCCAGCTATAATATTTTGCTCCTTCCTCAATTCTGAGGCCATCACAATTAATAATATGGTTAGTGTGTAACTTTCTTGTTTTGTTAACAATGCCATGGATTAGACGGGGAGAATGAAAGCTTTCTCGTCTGTGCTGTGAACACACACACACTGACAGAGACTGGAGCATCTTGGTTGCCAGGAGAGAGACCACCGCGGAACCTGTCTGTGCCTCAGCATGAGCACCCCAGAGTCCTGGGGAAGCCAAGCTGCGGGGCAGGTGCTGGAGAAGTCTCCCGAGCGCACGCAGGACATCGGTGCCGGCAGGAGAAACACACGTGCTCTGGCTGTAACTGAGATGCACTCTCAACGGAAAGAGTGATGGTCACCTCACCTGCGACTCCATGTCACCAGCTCCGCTGCCAACCGTCCTCTGGGTCTTCACCACACAGGTGGCAAAGCTGGGGAAGGAGAGGGAAGCCATGAGACCTCATCATCTACAGTTCCCAGACCCAGCTGTCCCGGAGCCCCAGTGCCTCCCCAGCCCAGCTGACAGCGACAGGCAGCGTGGCCTGAGACGCAGTGGGAAGCCCTCCCCACCCAGGGCCAGGAGGCTGGTGACCGATGCTCCGAAGAAGCTCCGCACGCCTTCGCCTTAGAGGAGCCGAGAGCTGCAGGGCTGCATGCTCACGGGCCCACGACGCCCAGGGTTCTCGACTCGCTCTCGATCCCCGACTCGTGCCACACGTGCCTCTACCTCCAGCCTCCACGGAGAGACCGCTCAGGTTCCGTCTTCGTAGTTTGCTCACAAGCAGCGTCTCTCCTGCTCCGTGCAGCAGCCTGGTCCCTCAGTCCAGCCCTACCACTCCTGCCGCCGGCCCCCGCGCACGCTTGTCCTGGACAGTCCGTCTCTCCAGGTGAGGTTCCCACGAACATCGAGCCCTCCACCTGACCTTCAGGTTTGTGCTGCATGAAGATGGTTATGAACCAAGGGAGCTGGGAATACTTTTCATGATAGGGTTCATCAATTCAGTGACTTACTCCATTTAGAGGAACGGCATCCACCTTGCAAATGTACCCCTGAAGGCCCCTTGCGTCAGAGACCAGCGTGTGTGGGTCACAGAACGACTCTCCCGTTCAGCGTCCTCATGGGCCAGTGGGCTTGGAGGACACAGAAGGAAGGCATCGTGGGAGGAAGTTCAGTTGTTCCGTCTGATGTTTTTAGAAAAGCAGCAGCTGAAATCCTGCCCTTACCAGTCATTGTTAGCAGGAATTTCCCCAATTTCATTATTTATTTCAGTGTGTGTGTGTGTGAGACAGCATGTATAAAGTTATGTAAATGTTCCCTTAAAACATCAATAATCATGTGTATTTCACAAATGACAATAATAATGAGTCATAACAGAATTAGGTTTAATTCACCCATTTGTAACTTATAACGGTAAAGTTTTAGTAAATGTAACTCTATGCTTAAAGAGTTACATATATTTGCTTCCTGATTCCTCAGAATAAACCTGCTGATTATGGCTCATTTATAAATTTAATAGATGATGTGATCTGAGGTTCAGAACTTCGGTAATGTGACAAAATCAAATGCATGCAAGCACAGAAATGCATGCAAGCACATGTTAGAAAGTGGCATAGGTATAGTTTGAATTCGTCTCTGCCTCCTTCTGAGTTCAAATTCTTCCAGGGTCACATACCTTACCCAGACTTTACCTAGAATCATACCTTTAACATTAAAATTCAGAGGCTCCACTCGGTTTTTGTGACGTAGTCTCCTTCTTGCCTTTTCACAGAAAATCTCTCCCCACACCCACGTTGCATGTCACAGGGGGCCACGGCATTGCCCCCGCTCACCCCCTCCCCTCTACCGCCCGGCTCCCGGCTCCAGTGGGTGTCGGCCGAGGTGAGCATTGTTTCTGACGTGCCCCTGGCCATCAGCCATGTCCGCCGAAGAAGACCCTCCTCACACAGGGCGTCTCCGAAGAGCTCCCTGCCCCACGACTGTGGCTGAGCCAGAGCAACCGGCCTCAGGTCCCATCTTGGGCACTGGCGCCTCTCCCCTGCCTCCAGCACTTGTCTGTGTGCCTCTGAACTCCCACATTCTCGCACTCCCTCACTCTCAACAGATGACACAGTTCCTACCAAGTAGACATGCCATGTGAGTTTAACCTCCAAAAATGTGCAAACGTTCCTGCATTTTTGTCTACAAATATACATGCAGGTATATTTATTCGCATGCACATGCACACATGTGCATGTATGAAGTTCTGGCTGAAGTACAGGGAACCACGTGAGTGGGTGGATGAGAATCTCTCTGCAGTTTGTGTGTGTGTGGGGGGTGCATCTTGCAGGAACTTGTTACATTATGAAGCCCGCCGGCTCCTGACCCAGCCCGGCCCCCCAGAGCAGAAACCTGCAGAGAAGTCTGCTCCCTGCAGCTGCGTGGAAGCCAAGGTCTCACCGGGACACGTGTGCTGGGACAGTTTAAGGTCCCCTACAGCCAGACACGCAGTGACTCCGTTCTAGACAGTTACGAGGCCAGACAAACACCATCATGTGGATGAAACGCCACTTTCGTGGGCCACGCCTGTCAGCTTCCAAGAGCTCCCTCTTCCATGGCAAAGCATCGATACTTCGGGGTGAGAGGCACAGCTTCACGTCCAGCCTCAGACGCCCTGCACAGTCAGGTGAAGCATGCTGCACCTCATCCCACTCCGCTCCTGACTTCTCAGGCAGTCCCCGCACGATTCACGCGGGCCGACGGCTCGTGCAGACCTGGTTCCGTGCGAGCCGGGTCCCAGAGGCCGGTCTGTCTGCCTGAGGGCGTGAGCGCGAGGGACTGGCTCTGGAAGCAGGAGAGGACAGCAGGCAGGCCAGGGCGGGAGGGAAACGGGCAGCACAGGGCACTTGAGACGGCCACGGGTCCGCGCGCACGAACAGCAGCGTGTCCGGAGCAGGAGCCGGAGGAGCCGACTGTCTGCCGGGGCAGGGCCGAGGCCGAGCCTTCCGCCCCCCTTCGCCGCTGCTCTGAGGTCCCTCCTCCGGCGACTTGGCTCGCTCGTGGCTCCGGGTTCAGAACGCGCCATCCGGGTCTCCCCGCCGCCCCGCTCCGCCCCGCCCCGCCCACGCCCCCTACCGGTCGCTCTCCCACTCGCCCTGCGCCCACGGCACCCACCCGCCTCCCACCCTCCGCGCCCGCCCGTTGAACAGCCCTCGCCCTCCCTCACTCCCCCGCCGGCCCCCGCCGCTCCCCCTTTGTCCCCACCCTCTCGCCACAGGCCGACCTGCGCGGGACGGAGTCAAGGGGCCCTCTGCCCTCCCGGGGGGATGCCGAGCCGGCGAACACTGCCACGCACGGACAGCGGAGCGGATTTGGGACCGAAGGGTGGCAGCGCCCGGGATGGCAGCGCCCCCTCCCCCAGCGCCTGGGGACGGCGCCTCGGGGAGGTGGTCGCCGCGAAGGCCGGCCTGGGGGTCCGCAGGACCGGGGCCCGGGACTGCGCTGCGTCCTTGGGGCGAGAAGCCACGTCGCCAACGGGAGCTGAACACCACCCGGTGCGGGGCGGCCTCGGAGTGCCTGTGACCAGAACCGGAAAGGACTCTGAGCGGCGCCGGAGCGCTCGCCTCGGGGCCTCTCGGGACAGCGGGGACTGTGGGCGCACAGGCAGGGACACTCGCGAGGACGCCCGGACCCGGGTGCGGAGGACGCTGGGGGCCGGAGGCCGGAGGTAAAGCTCAGAGAACGGAGCTCACTCACCCAGCCAGGACCCTCGCTCGGGGAAATCGCCTTCTGCGCCCACAGGAAATTACGCCGGGTGGGGGGGCCTCGGCTAGGAAAGGCGGGTTGGAGACCGCGTGGGCTTCTAGGGGCGGGGCCTGAGGGCGGGGGCGGGGCCGGGGTCGGACCGAGAGGCCGGAGCCGCGAGTGGCACGGTCAGGGGGCGTGTCTTGAGAGGGCGGGGCCTTAGCCTCCGGCCCCGCCCCCGGTTTCTGTTAGCCGCTCCTTCCAGCCAGCGCACCTTGGGTCTCCACGTCTGAGACGGTTGGAGTTTCTTTGGCGCCATGGCAACCTGACTCCTTCCTCCTGACTTCAGTTTAAATGTTTAAGACAGTTCAAGGCAGGAGCTTAGAGTTGTGAGGCCATTTAAACCACTGACAAGTTGATATGGTTTAAGTAAAAATCTGTTTTCCGTGCTGGAGACACGTCTCCTGCGACTTCAGGGGACGCAACGGAGCCTTGGGCTCGGACGACAGCCGCAGCGGGTCCCAAGCGTCGGCGGCTTCTGCACTTGGAAGGGCCGTTCAAGTCAGCAAGGCCTGAGTGGTCTGTGTTGAAGCCTGAAGCCAGCTGTGAACGTGTCCCAGTCGTCATGTTCGCGTTATAATCTTTCTTACACGTCAGTCTTCAGGCTCCGCTCCGGCCATCGGATCTGGGCCTTAAGAGCCGAAGGTGCCTGTACGACTGACCACCAGTCCTCCTGGCGACACCGGCACCGAGAAATAACAGGGGGCCAACACAGGTGACTGTGCTATTCACTCATCTTTTATTAATGCCAATTTAACCCAAATCTACACTACCCTCACGACAGTACTAATTAGACACAATCAGTAATGACATCACACAAGAGAACTGGGCCCCAGGAACCCGGGTCCCAGAGTCTCAGTGTGGGAGACAGCACGGTGAGCAAGGGAGTCATCCGCGTCTTGCAAGGAAGGACCTCTGGAGCCAAGTTCCCAGCAGGGCAGAGCCTCTGGCGCCGATGCCAAGGGAGACCAGTGTTGTGTGGAGCGGCACTCTGATGTGTGGAGCTCAGCTGTCTCAGCAGTGGTCTGGAACCCGCCTCCGTTATACCTTGAAAGTGATGTACTTCGTGTGTCTCGATAAGGGTCTTGACACCGCTGACGAACAGTGGAGAATTTCTCCAGGAGCCTGTCTGTGGGTGGTCCCACTCTGCAGGCATGGCTGTTCCCATCAACTGTGCTGCTGTCTTGGGTGTGTCTCCTTGTCAGATGTGTCTCCTTGTCAGATGTGTCTGGCGTGCCTTACATAGTTTCCTTCTTGAACCAAAGTATCATGGCTGACTGGCAGCCATCTCGGTTGACATGAGTGACTCCACTTTGTTTCATATACTTCGCACTTCCTTGACTGGACAGATGCCATTTTATTTGTCCTGCTCTCCAACAGAAAGGCACGATGATGCCACGGGATGTGATTTGTGTCTCTAGTTTGTGGTTTGAGTTCCAGTTCACCAGCGGCGAGGCGGGCACAGTCCATTCACCTTTTTTCTGCTTCACACTTGCCGATGTGACTTGTAAATTCAAGACCTCTGGGATGATTCCACAAGTGTGGATGGCATCCCATAAGTTGATTTGGTCATTAATTTGTAAGTATATTGTAACTTCATCTTTTTCTTCATTCACAGAACTATTGGAAAGGGATACATTAAAAAAAAATCCAATGACACATTAAACAACACACAGTAAGACGTTATTCATAGGTGGGGCCGTCTCCATACTTGGCGTAGGGAGCACTGCAAAGAAGGAAAGAGATTGGGCTCAACTTCAAAGGCAGCACAGGGAAACGGGAATTTTTAGCCAAAGAGCAGGGTAGAGAAGAGGAAACACCAGCGGTCAGGGGAATTTGGCTAAACTTGACCTTTGTAATAAGCCATAACCAAAAGAAGGAGAAGAAGGAGAAATAAGCATGACCACCCTCAAAAAGCCCATAATCTTGTTAACTAGTTTGTAATCCAATCCCTGCCTTGCAAATGCATAAAAGGATGGCCAAAGTGTTCTTCTCTGAGCTCCTGCTTCCCAGTAATTGTGTCAGTTTGGCTCAAATAAATTCTTATAAACATTCTTTACATGGTTGGATGTTTCTTACATCAATAATGGAGAGAAGAGGTGCAAGCCTGGGAACTACTGTATTTTTCGGATTGCAAGATGCACTCCCCACCCCAAATTTGGGAGGAAAATGGGGGGTGCATCTTATAGTCCGAATGTAGCTTACCTGGTTTGCTGTGGCGGGGGGGGGGGGCGGTGGTGGAGCGGGGTCACGGGTTATTAAATATTGTACCACATTTTTTGCTTAAAAAATTTTTCTCCTATTTTCCTGCTCTAAAACCTAGGTACGTCTTTTGGTCCGGTGTGTCTTCTAGTCCTAAAACTATGGTATTCCTGTTCTGGGACCCTTTCCCAAGACTCCTGAGTGCCCTTGAACACAACGCCCGTTTCCCCTGCCATCCACAGGAAGCCCTGCTCTTCCCTCACTTCTGCCCCACCCCAGGCCCCAGGTCCCCTCGCCTTCCCCAACAGGCCGGCACCCTTAGGAACACAACTGTTTCTGAACAAGGTTCACTTCGCAGAGAGAAGACCAGAGCCTGGACTTGCCCCCACTGGGGCAGCTGCTGTCTCAGAAATGGCTGCTTCGTGTCCTGCTGGTGAGAGGTCGTGTGTGTCGGCCGGCCGGCCTGTCACATGACTGGGAGGGAGGAGAGAGAGCTGTCCCCTGAGCTTCTCAGGGAGAAACGAGGTCAGCCCCTGCGACTGCAGGCGAGGCCCCACCGGCCACCTGCCCTCCTGTCCTTGGTGCCCAGGACAGCGGACCGGGCTGCGCGGTTCACTTGCTGCCGGGGTCACGGTGCCCACGGGGCTCGCTCTCTGTGGCATGTTCAGTGCACGACCGCTCAGTCCGGCCCAGCCTCTCCCCCAGCCTGCGGCGAGCCTCACGCTGGGCCCAGTGTGGATGTGCCCTGGGCCCCCCGGCTGTCTGTCCTGGCCCGGGTCACCACTGCCCGAGTCTAGGGAAGGCATTCCAGGCCCAGTCTCAGTGCTGGCGCCCCGTCTTCCGTCCACCCGGAGAGGACTTCTCCTTCCTTTGCCATTGCTCAGAGTGTTCATTTTTAATCACTTATGGCTCGTTTAATCTTGAATGACAGTGTTTTGTGGGCGTGTCTTATCTCCCCCGCCAGCTTCTGTGACCCCAGAAGATCAGTCCTTGAGTCTGGGGTCAGCTCTCACTCGTCTCCATCCACAGTCTCAGCACAGAGCGTGGGCATGCTGTGGAATGAATGAATTTTGATTTCAGTTGTGTGGCGGATGGGGGGGTGGAAGGAAGCTTGAAACGATTTGGGAAATGCTGCGTAGGGCTTGACATTCTTGGCTCTCTGAGAAAATGCAAAAACGCACCTGTCTGCTAAGAACAGAGTCTGTACAGGAATGGAGAGCCCTTAGTTCGTCTATCTGCCCATCCATCCATCCACCCAATGAACACTTATTGAGCACCTACTATGTGCCAGAAATGATGTGCAGTGTGGAGGTGCAGTAGTAAGACCTAAGTTCTAGCTCACACGGAGACTCTGTTCGAGTCCAGAGAGACCGGCAACTAGCAGGGAGCTGCGCAGCGTTAGGAGCCACGGTGCACTGCAGCCAGAGCGAGGTGTGTGCGGGGCAGCTGGGCAGGGAGCCGCGGGAGGCCTGCGGGCTGAGTCACTCAGCAGGGTGGTCCTGGGAAGATCTGGGCAAGAGCCGAGCAGAAGGCGGGGCAGATGGGACAAAGCTTTAAGGTCTGGGAAGGTGGAGAGCAAGGTGGGTGCCAGGCGCAGAGGAAGCAAAAAGCAACTGGATCGTGGAGAACAGGGTGCTGGCCGAAGACAGCAGTTCCACAGGGCGGTGGCTGGTGCGGGGGCGGGGGAGCAGCAGACAGCGGGTGCTCGGGCTGCAGGCTGCAGCGGGGACTGCGGTCTGGACTCCACGTACTTGTCGAGTTCAGACTTGGGCAGCTTTTCTGGGTCTTAGTTTCCTCATCTGTAAAATGCCCAACTTCCAGAGTTCTCGTGAAGATTAAGTGCTGTAACAGAGATAAGCACCCACCCTGCTGTGTCTGCATCGATGGGCACCTGCAGCCCAGGTAGTATGCTGAACGCCAGCACTACCAGGCCAGGGGGTGGCCGGGCTCGTCAGTCAGCGTGTGTCCACGTGCGTGCCTCCTCCTCCACTCCAGGCTCCCCCCTCCCTCCCTCCCTCCCTCCCACTGCCCCGATCTTTCTCCTTCCGTCGTCACCTCTTCCACCCTCTGGTCTCTCTCTTTTTAACCACAATTCATTACTCTTGCTTCCTTCTCATGATTTCAAGCCCCATCATCTCAGCTACCCAAAATTTGGAGTAAAGTCATGTATAAATGTTGTTTGTTTAATATGGTTTTGTCTTCATTTAAAAATCAGGTGTGTTGAATGCTTGACACATCCCTCTTAATTAAAAAGAAGGTGCAGCAGCCCCCACACCTACATTAAGTGACTTGGCACCCTGTCTGGACCTCGAATAATTAGAGTTTCCACTGAGATCACTGTCCCTGAGTAGACAGCGGCTCCTGCAATTGCACTGAAGGGCTAGAAGCAGCCTGTCACCAGGCGTCTGGGGCCCGGTGCCCTGGGAGTCTCTCCACCAATGGGGAATAGAGGTCTGGACGCGGTCTGAAGGCCAGGCCACTCCGAGTCACTGCAGGGACTGTGTGGATGCCTGGCCCCACGATGGGGAGCAGGGCTGACAGGACAGGGAGAGCCCCCTGACTCGTCCCGCTGAAGGAGGATTGCGGCGGAGAGCAGGCGAGAGGCACTGAAGGCAGAGGGAGCGCCGGCCTCCCTCGCTGCCCTGGTCTTCCGGGGAGGGGCATCCAGTGCCTGGTGGTTGCCCACGGCTAGCAGGCCGTCCAGTGCAACCTCCCCACTGGGCAGTGGGACACGGGGGACAGGGGGTGTGAGGTCCCTTGTCCAAGGCCACCCAGAGAGGCAGAGGTGAATGCCGAGTGTGCTTCCCTCTGCACCCAGTCCCCTGGAGTCTGGCGGGAGGAACGTGGTGGGGGATGCTCCTCTGTGCTCTGTGGTCCCTGCTGTGTAGCTCCCAGCCCCGCCCTGGAGCCCCTCGGAGGCCAAGCTTGCTGTTGTGGGCTGGGCTGAAGGGCAAGGTCCCAGTCAGGCCCTGGAGGTGGCCCAGGACTTGGCCCGGGCTGCACTGGAGACAGAGCGCCGGCTAGAAAGCAGACGGAGCAGCGGCCCCCACCCCCTCAGAGGACCACGCGCTTCGTGGGCCATGCTGCAGCTCGAGGGCCGCAGACTGGGCGCTGGAGGGGTTGGGGAAGAGCCCCCGCCCCCACCTTTGCTCTGCCGGGGAAGCCGAGGGACGGGCCTCCTGAGGGAGGGGTCGGGGCGCCGGGTCCTCTGCCCTGTCCTCCAGACACCTCCCCCTCCAGGTGGCCCCTCAATGTCCCCTCTTGGCCTGTGGTCTGCAAGGAGGCGGTGGGGGTGCAGGGCTGGGAGGGCGTCCTCAGCCACACCCGGGCTCCTGGGGGCTCGGCCGCACCAGCCACTAGGGCCCAGACGACAGCTGGGAACGGCGAACACAGGCCTGGGGGAGGCTTCCCACTCGTGGGGGTGGGGGCAGCTGCGGAGAGGAGAGGGGGGAACAGTAGGAATGCCGTCTGCTCTCCCCTCCCCAGTCCCGCACCGGAGAAGAGGGCATGGGACCCAGAAGAAGAGGCCGGGGGCCTCTGGGGGCAAGGAGTCTCTCCCTGAAACTCGTCTGAAAACCACTTGTTGCCTGACTGGCTGAAGTACTCAGAGGAACCTGGCAGCTTCCCCTTTTCCCTGAGCTCTCTCTGGCCTGTGGCGGGAGCTGGGCCCTGAGTCACAGAGAAGCAGGTCCCTCCCAGCCAGTCCCACCATTTAGGGTGAGTGGACGCTGAGGCTTCCGCCTTGCGTGGTGGGGTGGGGAGAAAAGGCAGAGTGAGGAGAGACTTCTACTTTCCTTTCGGTTGACGACTGGCCGTCTTCAAGGACTGTCCTGTCTAGGATGGTCCTGTACTTGTTCTAGGGATTCTGTTGTGTGTGCTTCCTTCCCTGACACCTTTCTCCATTTCCAGGCTCACGCCCCGCCACGCCCCCCCCCCCTTGGTAGTACGTGAAGGTAGCAGCACCGCACGGGGACCGCATAGGGGAGCAGCAGCCACGAGCTTCCACCTGGCAGGCTCTGGCCTTCCCACCCACGTGCCGGGCTCCCGGTTCAGCAGAGCCACAGTGTCCTCCAGAGGCCGTCCCGCCTCTCCCAGGGGGCACCTGCGCATCTGCAGCCTCTGGCGCTCTGCTGCAGGAGGTGCTGCCACGTGCTCAACACGACGACACCCCTTCCGATGTGATCTGAGGCTCCTGACCCCTGAGACCAAAACGGTGGTGGTGCTGCCTGCAGGACCGGTGACCGGGGTGACCTTGCTCTCAGAGTGAACTGCAGACCAGGGAGAGGGCGCTGGGCTCCAGGTTAGCGGGACGCCCCTCCCCCAGGGAAGCAGAGGGACGTAAGAGTCTCCTCGCCCAGCGCTGCGTGCCAGCCGGGTTTTACAGTCGTGCAATCTATGTGTGAGGCTTGTACAGCGTGACAAAGGTGTGTGTGGGATGCAAGCCTCCACTGGACCTTAATGCCAGGACAGGCGGGCGGTCAGCTCCTCCTATCACTGTGGACTTGTGCTGTGCACACTCCAATCAGAGGAAGGGAAGCACAGATCCATAATAACCTCGGTTAGCAGTGACCATGATCGCAGCGTCCCTCGCGCTGGGACTTGGGACACGATAGAGCAGACGCATACCTGCGTTGTGGGCTCACCACCGCACAGCAGGTAGCTGTAATAAGGAATTGCTACAACTTGACAGGAGTGACTACTTTGTACTGTTGCTGTGGGTTAAATTGTGCACCCCCCGGAAATACGCTGAAACCCTAACCCCTGTCCCTACGAGTGTGGCCTTAGTTGAAATGAGTCTTTGCAGGTGTGAGTGAGTGAAGATGTGGCTGTGCTCACTTAGGACGGGCCCCAGTCCCACGCGACCGGTGTTCTCGGGAGAAAAGCAGAGGGGCGGGCAGGCGGAGGAGTGCTGTGTGGCTCTGTGGCAGGGACTGGCCCCGGGAGGCCAGCAAACCACCAGAAGCTGGAAGCCGTCTCAGGGGTCGGCCCCGCCCACACCTGCGTTTTGAACTTCCAGCTCTGGAGCAGCGAGACACTAAATCATTGCTGCCATCTGAAACCACCTAGTTTGTGTGACTCTGTTACGGCAGACTGGGAAAATAATACAACATGTGGAATTTATATCAAAATGCCCACGTCAATGTAATAACACTTTTGTAGTTACGCTGAATTTGGCACGTCTTCCATCAGAATATATGGCTTCTGTGTCCAGACCACGTTCTCTACATCACTGAGAAGGGCAAGATCATTTAAAAACCAGGCTGTGGACTGAGTTATGAGTGATTTCAGTGATATCTCAGAAGTAACAGTGTCTTATGCATGGGGAGTGACAGGATTAGACTCCCTAATTTAGAAAGGTCAAGCTGGCCGCCATGTGGAGGCTGGATTGGATGAGCTGCGGACAGGAAGCAGAGGGAGCAGCGAGAGGACTGGTGCGAGGCGGTGCTGACCTGCACTGAGGCAGGACCCCGAGTTTGCGGAGGAGCAGGGGTGTGGGGACCAGAGAGAGGCTGTGGTCGGTGCCTCCCTGAGGTGGAAGCCAGACCGGTGCGGGAGTGAGTGCCCACGGGGAGCTGGGCCGTCTGGACACCAGTACGAGAGCTCATTCTGCTGAAAGGAGCCTATTTGCTGGACTCTTGACTTATTCGGCCCAGAGAAGGTGAGAAGGGACACAGAAGGGAAGTGGGAGGCTGACCCCATGTCGGGCAGGAGCGAACACCCCACCTCACTGAGTCCTCCCAGCGCCCTGAGAGGGCCCGTCACCCCGCCTGGCAGAGACTGAGTTTACGTTCCTTTGCCTGAGGTCACACAGCTAGTGGGCGGTGGAGCCAGGAGTCAGCTCTGCCCCTGTCTGGGGCTCAGGCTCTTCTCCAGGAACTGAACTGCCACCCTCGACTCCATCCTGAGCCCCTAGGAAGCTAGTGCCGGGCGAGGCCCCCGAGGAAGGGATGTGGATAGAAGAACAGATTTCAGACAGTGGGGGACAGGCAGGGAGTGGAAGTGGGGAAGTCACTGTGACAGGAATCTGGTGCTGGTTGTGCTCTTGAGAAGGCCCAAACCACCTCCTCCTCCCTGCCTGCCCCCTTCCCAGCTGCCTGCCCAAGTCCCACCCCAAACTCCAGTGGGGTGAGTGTGTGGCCGTCTGGACCACTGGGTTGTATGCAGGCTTTCTTCAAATGGAACAGCTGAGCTCTGACCCGAAGCTGCAAGGACCGTGGATCACTGAGTCTGTTCAGGCATTGTGTGCGCCTGCTCTCCTGGCCCAGGTAGGCCTGGGCCCTGGACTGTGAGCTGTGTTAGAATGAGTCTTCAGTTTAAGTACCTGTAAGGTGCAGATGACAAATGTTCCTGCCTCATCTAGTAAATGAGGGCAAAAGGTAAGATGAGGCACGTGATGGACTTCAAATAGGAATCGCATCAAAGTGAGCTTATCAGCAAGTCTGGATTCTCTTTCTCTCTTTGTGGATTCTCTTTTTAATACAGAGTGGGCAGAGCCCTTAAGCCAGGAAAAGGTGGTCTTTGCTGCCACCTCGTGGTAATTTTGGGAATTTGCTGTTCAGTAGATGTACTTCGACTTCAGTGGATGTTACTGGGGAAAGCATCGAGAAAGTGCTGCCCTCTCGTGTGCACCTTGAGAATAGCACCTGAGTGGAAGTAAGCAGGAAACGCTCCTGTCTGCTGCTGGTGTGCACCTTGGGAAGACCAGTGGAGTGGAGGCCACCAGGAGAGGCTCTGCTACTTCCTGTGCACCTTGAGAACAGCACCTAAGAGAAAGCTGCCAGAAAACGCGTTTCTCTGCTGTCATACAGTGTGTAACTAACTAGCGGATGACAACGGACCTCACATCATAAAAGTGTGACGGTCCTCATCCGAAGGAGGTGATGTTGCGGATGTGGTGGATTCCCGAGGGAGTCCTGCAGTAGGAGCTCCTTGTGGAAAATGAGCAGATGACTTCCAACAAGTACTGGTCCCCATCAGACCAACGGAAAGCCGCATGAGGGAAAGCATCCAGAATTTGTCAGCAGAAGACGGGGAAGCTTCAGGATAAGGCAGGAGTGCACACGTGTCTCTTTGGTGGCCAGGGAAAATCGGTCCAGCCTGGCTGTGCAGTCATGGTTCATCCGCAGTGCTCACCAGAGCTTGCACCTTCTCGTGGTCCTTTCTGAATCTCTCTTAATGGAGAGAAATTTCCATTCCCTGGAAAACTGCAAGGGGCACCTGGAAGTCTCTGTTCCAAAAGATAACAATGTTGTGGAATGATGGGATGGTGAAGTTGCTTGAAAGGTGGCAGAGGGCAGTGGAACACAATGGTGACTACATTGTCCAGTCACGTTTTTGGAAAATGAAAAGTGTGCCTGTCGTGCCATCTGACAGTAAAAAGCAAACAAAAAGCAAGCCAATAGTATGATATGTGTTCCAAGTGTCCATTTCTGCTGCCATCTCGTGGCCATTTTAGGGAATGACACCTCAGTACAGGTCAGCAGGAAGAATGGTTGATTCCAGTGGAATATTAATGACTCTTGATGGCAGGGGTTTTTACAAGTGCGTTTAGAAACATCTAAGTGTCAGTGCTGTCCAGTTACCTTGTCACTGGTTTCCAGATGGCCAGGAGAGCAATTATTTCTTGGATCTGGCTGTGTATAGCGATAGCGTCGGGTTTCTACAAGTTCCAGGTGTGCTTGAAAATTGTAATTTGCTTTGTTGCAGCTTCCTTAAACAACGCGGATGTAGTATCTATTTAAAATTCTCTGCCAAGAGTTAAAAGAAAGTAAAGTGAAATACAAGTGCTCTCATTTCATGTATGTGCCCTCCAGACATGTTTACGTGCCTGATTCCTCAACTGCCCTGACTGCGTTTATGATTGTATGTTCATTGTATGAGTCAAGAACGAAGGAACCTTTCTATGAAGCAATAGTAAGAGTGTTTCCAACTGTCGGTCTCTTCTGCCATCTCGTGGTCATTTTTGGGAATGACACCTCAGTTCAGGGCAGCAGGAAAAGGGGTTGATTTCAGTAGAATATCAGTGACTTTGGATGGCAGTGGTATTTACAAGTGCATTAGAAAACATCTAAACATCAGCACTGTCCAGTTACCTTGTGACTGGTGTTCAGGTTAAGGGCTAAGGGAGCGACGGACGCGTTCCATGTGATGTGTCTCGGAACCGGCTTTGTAGCGCAATACAGTCAGGCTTTGAGGAGTTGCAGGCGCGCCTGAAAATCACTTGTAACTTGATTTGTCTCTTGCAGCTTCCTCAAACAATGACAAAAGTAAAGTTTATTCAGTATTCTCCACCATGGTGTAAAATACAAAATAAAATACATAAATAAAATAAAAGTGTCATCATTTTATGTATGTACCCTTAGGGACATGTCTTGGGCCTCCTTTTTTCTTCTTTGTCTGGATGTCCTTTACTAGTTTAGTTTTCTCAAAGGGGTGCAAAACTGGTACATTTCCAGTTCCTGTTTTTAACATGTGCATTTATGGGTGAAAATTACTTTCTCAAGTTGTGGTTGTAGTATGTTAAGCATATTTCAGTTACAGTTATTTTGTATCTCAAGTGGTGGTTCATTTTGGAGATTATTTAGGTGTCTGTTTCATAAATTCCAAACAACAGAACCCACTTTCAGTGAATTCTAGCTTAAGAGCTTTGAGAGCAAAAAACTCACTGTATGTGATGTCAATGCTGCGATTTTGGTTAAATCGTGCTTTATACCGGGATGGCCAAAAAAATCACTTTGGTCCCTCACCATCCCCGCCTTCACTCTGCCATCATGTGACTCTGGTTCACGTACTTGTCTTTAACTTCATTCAAAACCCTTTGCTTTAACTGTATCATGACAGATGTCATATCAGCCTGCATTTAAACAACAATCTCATCAAAACTGTTGAATGTGTGGCCATTTTCATACTGAAAATGGATGAACAGAAGTAATATCTTCATTACATTAGACCTTGGCATATCAAGAGGGTTAAAATGCCAGTTAAATGGAATACAAGATTTGTGGTGTGTACAAGAAGGTGGTGTGATGGCTCAAATGTGTC
Organism: Phyllostomus hastatus; assembly: GCF_019186645.2. NCBI lineage: Eukaryota > Metazoa > Chordata > Mammalia > Chiroptera > Phyllostomidae > Phyllostomus > Phyllostomus hastatus. The sequence goes on from NW_025334032.1 coordinate 45,983,040, forward strand.
GGAAGTGGTTTTTCCAGTAAGAGTGAAGGTTCACGTCAGAGATTTCTCATGTGAGGGATCCCCACACGTCAAATGGACCGGTCGCAGTTGACAGACATCCAGTCCAGATGTTAATTGAAAACAGACCACATTATGCCACACTGGAGGAGGTGACATACTCAAAAAACCCAAATCAAGCATCGAAAGCCATTTCCATCAGTATGGTTACATTAATTGCTTTTATGTTTGGGTTCCACAGAAGTTAAGGGGGGAGTAGGGGGGAGCACTTCCTGACCACATTTCCCCATGAGATTCTCTACTGAAACACAAGGAAAATGTTCCATTTCCATGACAAATGGTGGACAGGGGGATGAATCATTGATATTTGACACTAATGGGGATCGGGAGAGGTCATGAGCACATGAAGGGAACCACCAGCAGCCACTCCAAAGTGTGGTCTGCACACAAAGGAGGCGATGCTGTGGATATGGTGGGATCATTACAGAGTCCTGTACTAGGAGCTCCTTGCCAGAAACCAGGCGGTTACTTCCCAAGTACTGCTCCCCATTGGACCTATGGAACTCACTGCCCCAGGGAAAGAGTCCTGAATTTCTCAGCAGAAGACTCATAATCATCCATCAGGAAAAGGTGAGAGAGCACGTTTCTGTTTGGTGACCAGGGGAAAACAGTTCCAACTGGCTGGGTAGTCCTGATTCATCTGCAGTACCACAAGACGTTGTATCCTTGGACTGCCAGGTATTTCAGCCTTTCCTAAATTCTCTTAGTGGAGAAAAATTTCCAGTCCCTGGAAAGACTGCCGAAGGCGCCTGGAAGAGTTCTGTGCCCCAAGACATAACCATGTTGTGGGCAGATGGAATGGTGAAGTTGGCCAAAAATAGCAGAGGGTAGTGGAACTAAATGGTGAAACCACTGTCCAGTCACATTGTTGAGGAGAATAAAAAATGTGCCTGTCATTGCATCTTATCGGAAAACCCGAAAGAACCTTGTGGCCAAGCCCACAGTACGGTCTGTGTTCCAAGCGTTGGTCTTTGCTGCCATCTCGTGGCCATTTTGGGGAATGACATGTTAGTTTAGGTCAGCAGGGAAGTATCTACGACTTTTGATGGGAGTGGTATTTACAAATGCATTCAAAAACATCTAAATGTCAGGACTATACAGTTACCTTGTGATTGGTCTCCAGAGTAATGGCCAAGGGAGCAATAAGCATGTTTTATGTGACATTTCATGGAAGTGGCTTTGTAGCATAACAGAGGCAGGTTTTTACAAGTGCCAAGTGTGCGTGAAAGTTGTAATTTGCTTTGTCTGTTGCAGCTTCCTTAAACAATGCAAAGGTAAAACTTATATATAGTGGTTCTACAAGAGATACAAAAAAAGTAAAGGAAAATACAAGCACCATCATTGTATGTACCTGCCCTTCAGGATGTGTCTATGGGCTCGTTTCCTCCACTTTGCCTGGACTTTGTTTATCATGTTGGGTTCCTCGTATGGTTGCAAAACTTGTGCATGTCTAGCTTTGTTTCTGACCTCTGCGTTCAAAGGTGAAGATTTCTCTCTCAGGTTTTGGTACAGAGCATCTTTACCATCATTTAGGTCCAGTTATTCTGTAATTGAAACACGATTCATTTTGGAGCTTCTGTAGGAGTCTATTCCAGAATTCCTGAACCACAAAACTTTCTCCTCACCTATTCTCGGTGAATGCTAGCTTAAGTGCTATGAGAGCAAAAAGCATATTGTGTAGGAGTTCGAGGCTGCAATGCTGTTTGAAACTTGCCTGAAATCGGTCTGGTAAAACTGTCAATTCAGCCCCCAACCCTCTCCCACGGCCGCCCCATCACCTCGCTCTGGTCCCACATACTTGCCTTTAACATCCTTTGAAACCAGTTTGTTAGACTGCTTCATGACAGCTGTCATACCTGCCTGAGTTTAAAAAAATCCGAACACAACTGGTGAATGTGTGTGTAGGCATTTCACACTGAAGATGCATGAACATAAGCAACATTTTCGGCCCTTTAGGCTTTGTCATTTCAGGAAAGGTAAAAGTGCAAATATAAGGCAAGAAAACGGTTTGTGGTGTGTGTGGAGATGTTGCTGTGAGTGATGGAACGTATCAGAAGTGGTTGTGAAGTTTCATGCCAGAGCTTTCTCGAGCGCAGTTGCCCCATGGGTAGGCAGACCAGAGGCAGTGGAGAGCCTTGGAGGGGAGACGTTCACTGAGGACAGACCACGTAATGGCACATGGGAGACAGGCTACATACTCAGAGCATCAAGAATTATTTGCGACCCTCTGTTCAAGAAATCGAGCGTCAAGAATTATTTGCACCAGCACGGTGATGTCAATCGCTTTGACATTAGGATCCACAGAAGTTAAGTGGGGTGCTGGGGACCCCCTTTGACTGCATTTTTATAAGCAGTTTTCCACTGAAATCTAAGGAAAACACTCCACTTGCATAAAAAATTTTGAGGGGGGATGCACTGTTGATATGTTAGAATAATGTGGAACAGGACAGTTGAGGGAAAGAAAGGAGCCACCACCAGCAGCCCCTCCAAAGGGCGGTCTTCCTCCAAAGGAGGTGATGTTGTGCATGTGGTGGATTCCCAAGGGTGTTCCGCAGTGGGAGCTCCTAGCCGAAATCCAGCGGGTCACTCCCAGCAGGTACTGCTCCCTGTCAGACCAACTGAAAGCCGCCTGTGGGAAAGCATTCAGAATTTGTCAGCAGAAGACGCAGAAGGTGTATGAGCATGTAATTCAGTCTTTCCGAATTTCTCTAAATGGAGAGGAATTTCTGTTCCCTGGAAGACTGCAGAAGGCACCTGGAAGAGTTCTCTGCTCCGAAATAGAACAATGTTGTGGGAGGATGGAATGGTGAAGTTGCCTGAAAGGTGGCAGGGGGCAGTGGAACGAAGCTGTGAGTACATTGTCCAGTCGTTGTTCATTCTCATTGTTTGGGGGAAAATGAAAAGTGTGTCTGTCATGGTACCTGATGGTAAAAATTGAACAAAGCTTTCTGCGAAGCTAGTTGGTTGATGTGTTCCAAGTGGTGGTCTTTGCTGCCATCCCGTGGCCATTTTGAGGAATGACACCTCAGTACAGGTCAGCGGTAAAAGTGGTTGATTCCAGTGGAATATGGGTGACTTTTGATGGCAGTGGTATTTACAAGTGCATTAGAAAACGTCTAAGCATCAGCACTGTCCAGTTACCTTGTGACTGGTGTTCAGGTTAAGGGCAAAAGGAGCGATGAGTACGTTTCATGTGACATTTCTTGAATCTGGCTTTGTAGTGTAATATAGTCAGGCTTTGACGAGTTGCAGGTGTGCCTGAAAATCGTTTGTAATTTGCACTGTCGCAGCTTCCTTAAACAATGAGAAAAGTAAAGTTTATTCAATTTTCTGTACTATGGTGTAAAATACAAAATAAAATACGTAAATAAAATAAAAGTGTCACTGTTTTGTGTATGTGGCCTTAGGGACATGTCTTGGGGCTCTTTTTCTCTTTTTTGTCTGGATGTCTTTTACTATTTTAGTTTCCTCATATGGGGTAAAAAACTGGTACATTTCCAGTTTCTGTTTCTTACATGTATTTCTGCGTGAAAATTTCTTTCTCAAGTTTCGGTATGTATTATGTTAAGCATATTTCAGTTAAAGTTATTTTGTATCTGAAATGGTGGTTCATTTTGGAGATTATTTAGGTGTCTGTTTCATAAATACCAAACCACAGAAGTTTCCAGTCACCCACTTTCAGTTAATTCCAGCTTAAATGCTATGAGAGCAAAAAACAAACTGTATATGAATTCAATGCTGCCATGCTGGTTGAAGCCTGCTTCATACCAGGTGGGCCAAAAAGTCAGTTCAGTCCCTCACCACTCTCGCCTTCATTCCACCATCATGTGACTCTGGTTCACGTGCTTGTCTTTAAGTTTATTCGAAACCCCTTGGTTAAACTGTATCATGACAGATGTCCTATCAGCATGCATTAAAAAAAGGGAGAAGCTCACCAGAACTGTGGAGTGTGGGGCTATTTTCATATTGAAAATGGATGAACAGAAGTAATATTTTCAGTACATTACACTGTGGCATCAAGAGGGTTACATCAAGAGGGTTAAAAGGCCAGTTAAATGGAATACAAGTTTTGTGGCACATAGGAGAAGGTGGTGTGATGGGTTGAACATGTCAGAAGTGGTCTGTGAAGTTTCTCATTGGAGATTTCTTGTGTGAGGGCTCCCCACCCGTCAGATGGACAAGTCACAGTCAATAGCCATCCAGCCCAGACATCCATCAAGGACAGAACCCATTTTGCCACGTGGGAGACAGGTGACATACTAAAAAAACCCTAAGGAAGTGTAGAAAATAATTTCTACCAGTATGGTTACATTAATCACTTTGATATTTGGGTTTAGAGAAGTTAAGTGGGGAGGAGGAGGGATCCCTGCCTGACCAAATTTCCACATCAGATTGTCTGCTGATATGCAAGGAAAACATTCCATTTCAAAGACAAATTGTGGAGAAGGTGATGAATTGTTGATATTTGACACTAATGTGGATTGGGAGAGGTCATGAGCACATGAAGGGAACCACCAGCAGCCACTCCAAAGTGTGGTCTGCACCCAGACAAGGCAATGCTGTGGATATGGTGGGATCATTACAGAGTCCTGTACTAGGAGCTCCTTGCCAGAAACCAGGCGGTTACTTCTAACAAGTACTGGTCCCCACTGGACCAACAGAAGTCACTGCTCCAGGGAAAGAGTCCTGAATTTGTCAGCAGAAGATGCATAATCGTCCATCAGGAAAAGGTGAGAGAGCACGTTTCTCTTTGGTGACCAGGGGAAAACAGCTCCAGCCTGGCTTGGCAGTCCTGATTCATCCACAGTACTCATAAGACGTTGTGTCCTCAGACTGCCAGGCATTTCAGCCTTTCCTAAATTCTCTTAGTGGAGAAAAATTTTCTGGTCTGTGGAAGACTGCAAAAGGCACCTGGAAGAGTTCTGTGTTCCAAAAGATAATGTTTTGGGCAGATGGAATGATGAAGTTGACTGAATGATAGCAGAGGACAGTGGAAGTAAGTGGTAAAACCGCTGTCCAGTCACATGGTTGAGGAAAATGAAAAAAAAAAAATTTGCCTGTCATTGCATTTTACTGGAAAACTCAGGAACCTTTTGGCCAAGCCTGTAGTACAGCATGTGTTCCAAGTGCCAGTCTTTGCTGCCATCTCGTGGCCATTTTGGGGAATGAGATGTTAGTTTAGGTCCACAGGAAAGTGATTCTAGTGAAATATCAACGACTTTTGATGGCAGTGGTATTTACAAGTGCATTCGAAAACATCTAAATGTCAGGACTATGCAGTTATCTTGTGACTAATCTCCAGAGTAACAGCCAAGGGATAAATAAGCATGTTTTATGTGATGTTTCTTGGAACTGGCCTTGTAGCATAATAAATTCAGGTTTTTGCAAGTGCCAACTGTGCTTGAAAGCCGTTTGTAATTTGCTTTGTCTGTTGCAGCTTCCTAAAACAATGTGGAGGTAAAATTTATGTATAATGCCAGTAGAAGAGATAGAAAAAGCAAAGTAAAGTACCAGCTCCATCATTGTATGCACGTGCCCTCAGGACATGTATACAGGCTCGTTTCTCCACTTCGCCTGGACCTTGTTTACTATTTTAGGTTCCTCATATGGTGCAAAACTTGTGCATTTCCAGACTTTGTTTCTAAGCTGTGCATTCAAGGGTGAAGATTTCTTTCTCAAGTTTTGTTATGGAGCATCTTTACCATCATTTAGGTCCAGTTATTTTATAATCCCAATGGCAGTTTATTTCAGAGATTCTGTAGAAGTTTATTTCAGAAGTCCCAAACAACAGAATTGTCTAGTCATCCATTCTCAGTGAATGCTAGCTTACGTGCTATGAAGGCAAAAACATATTGTATAGGATTCCGAGGCTGTGATGCTGGTTGAAACTTGCTTTAAATTGGGCTGGTAGAAATGTCAGTTCAGCCCCCCCACCCTCTCCCACCACCACATCCTCACCCCATCCCCTGGGTCTGGTCTCACATACTTGCCTTTACATCATTCAAAACTGTTTTGTTAGAATGCATCATGACAGCTCGCCGGAGACAGGCAACATGCTCCAAGTATCTTAATCACGTGTTGGAAATCATTTGCACCAGCACAGTTAGGGTAGTTGCCCTGGCGTTTGGGTTCCACTGAAGTGAAGCTGGTAGGAGGGGGGGGCATCTTCACTGCATATCCACATGTGGTTCTCTACTGAAACGTAAGGAAGACATTTCATTTCCAAATTGAATTGTGAGGGGGGATGAATTATTGATACATTAGAATAATGTGGAGTGGAGGAGATTGAGGGCCAGCGAAGGAAGCACCACCAGCCCCCTCCAAAGGGTGGTCTTCATCCGAAAGAGGTGATGTTGCCCTGTGGTGGTGCCCTGGAGGGGGCTCTGCAGAAGGCGTTCCTTGTGGAAAGCCAGCAGGTTACTTGCAACAAGTACCGCTCCCCATCAGACCAACTGAAAGCACCGCCTGAGGGAAATGGTCTGAAATTTGTCAGCAGAAGACACATACGCTTCATGATAAGGTGAGAATGCAGGTTTTTCTTTGGTGACCAGTGAAAAATGGTTCCAGCCTGGCTGTGAAGTCCCAATTCATCCACAGTGCTCACCAGACCTGGCACCTCCGCATGGCCAATTTCTTTGGTTTGTCTGAATTTCACTTATTGTAGAGAAATTTCCTTTCCCTGGAATACTGCAGAAGCCACCTGGAAGAGCTCTCTGCTCCAAAAGATAACAAAGGTGTGGGGCCATGGAATGGTGAAATTACCTGAAAGGTGCCAGAAGGCAGTGGAACAAAAATGGTGACGATCTTGTGCAGTCACCGTGTTTGAGGGAAAATGAAAAATGTTCCCGTCATCGCATCTCACGGTAAAAAGTGAAGGAACCTTTCAGCCAAGCCATTTGTGGGACATGCGTTCAAAGTGGCGGTCTCTTCTGCCATCTTGTGGCCATGTTTGGGAATGACACCTTAGTGCAGGTCAGCAGGAGAAGTCCTTGATTAGTTACAGTGGAATATCAGTGACTGTTGATTTTTTTTTTTTTTAAAGACTATTAGGGGGTACAAGTCTCAGGTCCCAATGCAAGTGACCAGTTCCTTGGAACCACTTTTTGTGAGCACATCGTCTGGACCAGATACCAGATTTGGGGGTGCACCATGGGTTCTTTTCTTTGATTATATCCTTAAATTATTCTTTGTATATATAAAAGATATTTATTTCTGCATGTTATTTACCACACAATTTACTAAGTTGTGTTATTTATGATAATGGTAGGTTGATATTCATGAATTCTCAAGGTAAATAAGATATGCAATAATAAAATTACATTAATTTAGCCGTATAAAGCATGAAAAATAGAGCTTGGAATAAAGTATGAAGATATGAAGAGTTAAAAATGTGTTAGTTGTAAGTTCATTAATAATTAAATAAAATAGTGATATGATTCTTAGCATTGTAAATGAGGTCAGGACCTGGAGCAATGGTTTTCTAGAAATTAGAATTTTTTTGTCAGTGAAATCGTGTCCCTTATAGGTTATCTGAGGAACTCACAATATGGCAAAGGTCCACATTTTCAAAGAGGAGAACGTTTGGTGGTGAGTGCTAGAATCTAAATGAGGAAGATTGTGGAGTCTAAGTGATTTTAAGAAACAATTATTGCAGAGCGATTTATGGGCAATGCAAAGGAACAGTGACCCTCAGTGCTGCGGTTTATCGCAGCGTGGTTCAGTGTCTTAAGGTGTTATATCTTCCTTGGCTTCTGAGCTTTTGCAGGTGTTTTCTAGCAAAGGACATTCCCCCCCCCCCCGCAGTCTTTGCAACATCGTCAGCATTGTATGTATGTATGTATGTATGTATGTATGTATTTATTTCTGTTGTTGTTCTTTAGCTCTCAGCCTGCAGGCTGCCTGTCCAGAGAGGGGCGTGATTTCAGATCGAGAGTGCAAAGTCACATGCTGTTTGTATTCTAATTGACTGTTCATCGTGATCCATATAGAGTAGGGTTTCTCATTGCTGTGGATAATACCTTCTCTTGGGAGATTTTTCCTTTGCACTGTAGGTGCTTATTAGCAATCCTGACCTCTGTTCAGTGCATGCCAGTAACTCCCACCTCAACCCCACCCCAAGGACAACCTGAAAGGTCTCCATCAATGTGCCAAATGTCCCCTTGGGGGGAAAAGTAGACCTGAGGTTGAAAACCACTGATCTTGAAGCTGTGATCATCCCTGGAACCTGAGTGATCTGGCCTTGGTAAGAAGTGTTTTGACTATCAGTCCCTGCAAATTGTTTTCTGACTCCAATTGTGGATTATTTTTGGGTGGTTATTTAGAAGTGTACTTCATAATTTGTACATATAAGTGTTTTCTAGTTATATTGTTACTGATTTCTTGATAATGGCAGTGAGAGCAATAAATATATATATGTGGGCATATAAACATATATGTGTATATGTATATATACACATATATGTTTATGTGTATATGTTTATACATATGTGTATATGTGTGTGTGTATATATAGTGTGTGTGTGTGTGTGTGTGCAAATTTCAGTCCTTTTCAGTTTGTTGGAACTTGCTTTATATCACAATATGGTCAGTTTTTTTAAAAAAAAAATTCCCAGGGTGCTTGGAAAGCATCTGTAATTTGACATTTTTGGGTGTAGTGAAGTATTTATGCACATTGAATGCCATTTGCTTTTCATGTAATTGTAAAAATATTTTTACTATTTTTGTGGGCTTTATAGTTTCAGAAACCGAACCTGAATGACAGAGGTTTGTTAAATCTCCTATTATGATTATTATTTCATGTATTTTTCCATGTAGCTCTGTCCTATATAATTTCGAGTTTATGTTATTAAGTGAATAAAAATTTGGAACTAAGTGGTAAATTGAATTTTCTGAAGGAGTACTTTTATGAAGTACTCCTGTTTATGTGTATAGTGGTTTACATTTTGCCTTCAAGTCTGCTGTATGTTGTATGATTTTCATTTGGTTAATGTTCGTATAGTGTATTTTTACCATTCTTTCACTTTAGATCTCTTGGTATGTTGTAGATAGCTCTCAGTGTTTTATGTTAGTTATGAGTGGCTATTAAAATCAATTAAAGACTTGATTTTGGTGGAGGATGTAATGTATGGGGCCCAACATTTTTCCCATTTAGTTGTTCCAACACCTTTTATTCCATCTCAAGAATTTCCCCACAGATCTAAGGAGATATCTTTGTCCTAGAAAATGACCACGGTCCCTCACATCATGGTTGCCTCATTTATGCTCTTCTGCGTGTGGGGTTTCTGACTCTCTCCTGTGAGTGAGGTTCTTCTGCCTGTGTAGGTCTGACATTTGGCCATTGTCATTTGCTAATCTGTATCATACCTGTTGGATTGTTAGACCAGCCCAAAGATTCTTGAGGTCACATGAAAGATTGTTTCTTGGCCACATAAGCAAACAGTCAAGTGTTTAATATGAGGTGAATTTGGGGAGTACATGTACCTCACCATTTACTTAAGTAAGATTTAACAATTTTAGTAAAGAAAGTTATTCTCAAAACTGAATGACCATGTCAGTCAAATATGGAAGAATGTACTAATGTAGCTTGTGGATATAAATCTTTTATGTAAAGTATCACAGGCGGTCATGAGAGGGCTGGCATTTTGTACTTGGCATGTTGATGTCAAAGTGGCTGTTAGGAAAGGGAAGAGTGAGAAATTACTTAAGATTGTCATCTCATTTCCTCCTAAGAGGTTTAGTTGCCACAATTTGCTTTAGGAAGAGAGCTTCACCTCAACCTCAGACAGTAAGACTCCTAGCCAGAGCTTGTTGACCCTCTTACTGTACAACCTGCATCTTGAAGTTGTGGGAGTTGCCCAACAGACATGAACGTGCCAGGTATGCTGCCTGTTGTTCTAAATTACCTGCATGTCCCCCACTTCACCTTTGAAATCTAAGACTCTGTTCCTCCATTTTCGAAGATACCCCATACACTCAATATTACCTCATTATGTTTGGTATTCATGTGAATATGAATTTTCTTTGTCCATGTAGTAGATGTTGAATTCCTCCTTTAATCAGATTGTGTGAATTTGATTGTTATCTCAGCTGTTATAATTTAGAAGGTATGACAAAAATAATTTTTTTTATCGCCCATGGTGTTGGTGAAGTGGCCATATGACATTCATGGGCGGGACACTAACTTCTGGAAAGTGCAGCTTCTGAGAGATCATGAACATCTCCTGGCGTTGATAGGGGCTTAAGACTTGGGAAAATTTAGCTCAAGGTAAATAGTCATCAATCTAGCAAGTCATGTGTATGTTAAGTTTTTGTTTCAGTAACTACAGATAAGGCCCACCCTTGTCCCTTGAGAATAAGCAGCTGACCTCCTGGAGACATCTGTACCAGGAAGAAGCAAGCGACCACCCTTCCCCCTTGGAGGCAACTGTTGATTTTGAAAGGCTTTTGCTGACACCTTGTTTGCCCTCCCCCAACCCCCTTATAAAAGATCTGGCCAGGAAAGAAGGAGTAAGATGGTTTGTTAGGGTATGAACCCGCCATCTTCTCGGATCGCTGGCCATCTGAATAAAGCACCTATAAAAGATTCAATCACTGTCATTGCTTATTCGATTTGGTAATGACAGGCAGCCCAAACGCCAGTGTCTTTTCTGGTTACATATTTTAGCAAGTCCGCTCGGGACAGACTTTGGGACTCTCCGGTAAGTTTGGGTGTTTGGCAGGGAGTCCCATTGGCTGCCTGGACTGAGGGGCCCTGGGGGGCTTGGAGTCAGAGAATCCCAAGCAGCTGCCAAGTGATTTCACTTGGGGATTCTCACCCCTTGCTCCCAGCACCTCTTGTCGTGCATCACACTGGATTGAATCGTTGCGCTTTCTGGTTCAGGTTGAAATCCCAGGTCACAACTTAAGTCATCTGTTCTGTTTGGGTACCATCTGTTTGGAGCTCCGTCTGGTCCGCAAGGACATCTGTTCTGGTCCCAAAAGGGCATCTGTTTGGAGCTCCGTGGAGTGCTGTCTGGTAATATGGGGGCGGGGAACCCTCTGTTCCAAAAAACAGCCCGCTGGGGTGTGTTCTGGTAAATTGATCGACGTATGAGCGTATATCGAAAGCGTATGTTGTTTTGTTGTAGTACTGTTCTGTTTGTGTCCTGTATAATTTAGACTCAGGAGAGTGCTGGTCACTGAATGGGTCTTTAAATTACTGTATTATACTGTAACAAAAGTTGTTTTGTCAAAATCAGGGAAGTAGGACAAATTGTCTTACCTAGAAGTTTTTGAGTTTACATGATAAAGATGCATGCAGAGTTAAAAAGGAAAAAAGAGAGGAAAGTGAGTTAATAGCTCAGAGAAAAGAGAATTTACATATGAAAGATAGAAGATCAGAGAAGAGGGGCCAAGGAGATCTAGGTATTAAGACCGCTGCAGGCTGGTCAGAGTTCCTGCAGCCCCAGGGGATCCACTCCTGTGAGTGAAATGGGAAAAGTGCGCCTGAACTGGCATCGCTATCTTGAATAGGTCAAGAAACCAGATTTGGAGGAGGAAAAGCCCCCACCGGGGCAGGGCACTATCCTTTTTGGAGACTTTTCAGTGAGAGTAAGGTCAGAAGGCCAGTCTTCTAGATGTTATCTGGCACATACTCCGCTTCCTACAGTGGACCTGTGAAACTGGAAAATCTCAAACCCTTCTTGGACATAACCCTGCTAAAATGACTGATTTGATTGCATCAGTTTTTGCCATTTATCATCTCAATTGGCCAGACATAGAAGCCTTATTGAATTCTTTGCTTCCGTAAGGGGGATGAGCAGAGGCCTGGTGTTGGATAAGGCAAATGAAGAGGCTCGGAGTGTTGACGGGAGAGACCTGGTTCTTCTTGCTGACGCATGTAAAGAATGACATATCAGCAAATCTAGTAGTATGGAATCAGTTTATTAGTGGTCCGCTTCCACGGAAGAGAACAGGACTGGGTAGATCAGGGGGTGAAAGGGAAAGTTTCAGAGTAAGTCAGGGTGAGAAAAGCAAGAGAGGCTGGAGACCAGGGTGGCAAGCCCCTGGGCAGCCTGTGGCCAGAGGCCCTGTGGCCCGAGAGCCAAGAGCCCCCTGAGCCCCTGAGAGCGAGAGCATCCTGAGCCCCTGAGAGAGAGAGAGTGAGTCCATTGTTCTCAGGATTTATATAGTTGGTGGGATAGGAGGGAAAAAAGTGAGATATTGATTAATGGGTAAATGTGGTGCCAGCTTTCCTGGGGGAATGTGACTACCCAAATTTAGGGATGCATGGGGGTCTGTCTGCCCGAATCTTATCTTGCTGCAGACTCCATTTGGTCATCCTGTTGTAAAACACATACGTGACAGGAGGCAGTTAATTAAATTTGGGGGCAATTTCCAAAGTTATTTATGGGCTCTTTCTGTAAGCATCAGGGACTCCCTTGTAAGACAGATAGTGACCAGAGGTAGTCACTAGTGTTTCTTGTGATATTGGAACACCTGGCGATATCATCAGACCAGACTTAGGACTGCTGAGTTAGCATGTGAGACTTGTCTCCTTCCTGCCTCGGTTTCTCTTTATTCTACCTAATTGGTAAAAGGCGTTTCCTGGCAACCAGGGTGCTAAATGCTGGCCAGTGACAGTATTGCAGTCTCAGAGTTCTTCCTATGCTGTCTCCTGCTTCAGGAGGTTATGCGAAGAAAATCCAGATGGGGCTCTGGGCCTTCCCAGGGCAATACCTGTAAATGAGCCCAGCTGGGACCCTTAAGGAGATGGCCTTCCTCTCTTAGAGCATTATAAGAGATGCCTCCCTGAGGGAATGGGGAAAGGCATCCCTGAGCGGAAAAGTCTGGGTATGGTGCAGGCCGTGCAGCAAAAGTCCACAGAGGACCCCTCCCAACACCAGGAAACAGTTAAGGAGATTCTTGGGGATGGCAAGTGACTGCTGCATTTGAATTCCAAGCTTTGGGCCCACTGCTAATCCACTGTGTGAAGCTCTGAAAGGACCAGAATATAGCCCTTTAGAGTGGGCAAAGGAGTGCACTCAGGCTTTTGAGTCCCTGAAAGTGCACGTGGCTTCAGCACCAGCCTTGAGGCTTTCAAACCTACTGGAGCCCTTTCAATGGTATGTGTGTGAGAAACAGGGCATTGCCCTAGAATTCCTCACCCAAATGCTTAGTGACATTTGCAATCCATCGCATAATTGCCAAGGAAATTAAATCACACTGTCCAGGGGTGGCCAGGTTACTTGAGAGTGGCAGCCACCTGTGAGCTCTTGGGGAAAGCTGAAAAAGTTTGCCTTGGGGACAGGCTGTGCCAGTTACGTGTCGCAGCAAGTGTTGATTCTGCTGGAGCAAAAGGGGAACGAACATGCGGCTGACTGCTGAAAGAATGGGCAGGTACCAAGCCCTTTCTTCTCGACAATCCCAACGTCTCCCTCAAAACTGTAAGTAAAGTAATTCCTGCCTTTTTCTCCCAGACCCCGACTCGGCTGCACTAATACATGACTGTGCTGAAATAACTGATGAAGTGTATTCTAGCAGAATTGATTGACAGAACCATCCTGTAGAAGAAGCAGACTGGATTCTCTGTGCAGATGGAAGCAGTTATATGGACAAAGGAAGCAGAGGAGCTGGATATGCAGTTGTGACTCTTCAGGGAGTAGTGGAGGCCAAGGCCTTGCTGCCAGGAACCTCTGCCCAGAAGGCTGAACTGGCTGCATTGACAAGGGTGCTGGAAGTGTCTCATGGGAAGAGAGTGAGTGTGTGTATCAACTCAAGGTAAGCTTTTTGATTTTGCATGCACATGGTTCCATCTGAGAAAACAAAAGACTGTTAACCTCCAATAAAAAGGAAATTAAGCATGCAGCCGAAATTCTAAAGTTATTAGAGGCTGTCCAGGCACCCTTACAGATGGCAGTCATGCACTCCCCGGGGCATCAAAGAGAGGGAACTGAAGTGGCTAGAGAAAGCAATCTGGATGAACGGGCAACAAAAGAGGCTGCTAAAGGAATATTTATGATGCCATTAGTACTTGTTCTGGACTTGTCAAAATTTGACCCTGAATATTTGACTGCAGACTTAGAAAAAGTTAAAGGTTGGGGTTTTAATAAAGAAGGTCCTGATAACCAATAAAAAAAGCATAAGATAGGAGCTATACTGTTTTCCTGAACATTTAGTAGGGCCAGTCATAAAGCATTTGCATGAGGCACACACTGTGGAAAAGACTCATTAACCACCTATGTCAACTGTGGCTCGCAGGTCCTGGAATTTCTAAAGAAATAAGGAAAGTAATTGTTAGATGTGTTGTATGCCAGAAGAACAATCCCAAAACAGAACCCCACCAAAAGAAAGAAGGAAAGCAATGTCAAGGACAGTGCCTGTTTGAGGACTGGCAAACAGGCTTTACCCAGATGCCGAAGCTCCGAGGGTGGAAATATTTGTGAACCTCTGTGGACACCTTTTCAGGATGGGTAGAAGCCTATCCCACTAGAACAGGGAAATCTTCAGAAGTATTAAAAACATTCTTGAAGTAAATAATCCCTTGCTTTGGTCTCCCTGACAGCATTCAGAGCAATAACAGACCTGCTTTTGTTTCAGAAATCCCACAGAAGGTTAGTAAAATCTAAAACCTTAGGAATTAAGTGGAAACTCCACATGGCATGGAGACTCCAGGCTTCTGGGAAAGTAGAGAAAATGAACCACACCTTGAAGAAAAATATAGCCAAACTGTCAAGAAGCTCATCTTCATTGGGATCAAGCTTTACTTATTGCCCTGCTCAGGATAAAGGTGGCTCCTCGAAGTGGGATTCAGTGGAGTCCCTATAAAATTGTGTACAGGTAGCCATTTCAGGTCACAATTGGGGTGAAAGATACGTATATAGATAAAAATCTGAAGGTAAGAAAAAAAATATGTGCAATATTTAAATCAGACCTTAGCTGTGATGAATAACTTTGCCTGTATTAGGGACTTCTCTCCCATAGGTCCACTGCATTCGTTCAAATCAGGAGATAAGGTGCTGCTCAAGATTTGGAGGACAGGATCCCCAGAAAATCAGCTAGAAGAAAAGTGGACTGGATCTTGGGATATACCCCTCACCACCCCAACTGCAGTGAAGCTGGCAGGAATAAAACCTTGGACTCATCACACCA
Source organism: Phyllostomus hastatus (assembly GCF_019186645.2). Lineage (NCBI taxonomy): Eukaryota > Metazoa > Chordata > Mammalia > Chiroptera > Phyllostomidae > Phyllostomus > Phyllostomus hastatus. Next base: position 45,998,226 of record NW_025334032.1, read on the forward strand.
GAATAAAGGAAGCACAGGAAGAAGATCTGAGAGTCATCTTTGAAAAACAGTGAGTTCTGTTCTCTTCATTACCTCCTGTTTGACCCCTTGTTATGGAGAACTTATTCCATTCAAACAGGATGAAAACATCTGGGTATATTTGGCCAAAAATGTCCTGAATATTTCTGACTTTTTTCTATGTAGAACAAAGTTTCACTTCATGTCTTATAAGTGTCTGTGCCCCTTTGGAAAGCTTTATAAATTATACTGTGTTTGATGATATTGAAAAGAAAATTACCTACTCTGGTATTTATAATTGGGGACCAGTGGTAACTATAAAGGACAGGGAAATGTTTTCCTTAAAGGTCATTAATGTACCCCAGCTAGAGAGTATGCAACCTTTGTCAGCTGTGCTAAAACTGTCTTGTGCTCTCAGCAGGTGTGAGGATGAATTGCACCACCACCAGTGATGTATCTTATGGTTTTGTTTCTGTTAAACTGCCAACAGGATGGTTCCTGATATGTGGGATGACAGTCTATTCTTATGTTCCAGCAAACAGCTCTGGGGGACCGTGCTCTCTGGGAAGACTGACGATGTTTATGCCTCAGAAGCCCCACTTAACCCGGGTTCAATGGGATGTCTCCCCTACATCTGATTGCATCAATGACTTACACCTTTTAGCCCTGCTGAATATGTGTCCTTTATTATATTTGTAACGCCAACCATGGTAACTCATTTAAGTATAGAAATAAGCAGGTTAGCCTGCGCTATGGTGAAAGCCTTAAATGCCACCTCTCAAGCTATTAGTGCCATTAGTCAAGAATTAGGACCGGTCAGAGAAGCAGTACTGGAAAATCATGCAGCTATAGAATACCTTCTTTTAAGACATATTCACGGATGTGAGGAATTTAAGGGGCTCTGCCGTTTTAACCTAACTGATAGTTCACAGCTTATAGAGCATAAAGTAAAGCAAGTAAATGATGTGGTGTCCAGTATAAAACAGGGAGAAGGATTCTTTGGCATCGATTGGTCTAAACTAACCTCCTGGCTGCCCAGCATATCTGGTGTTTGAGAAGCTTTTATTGTTTTTATCCTCGTCATTTTCTTCAGTATCAGGGCTTGTTGTTGCATACAGTGTGCCTCCTATGTAGGTCTGCAGTGTACCTCCTCACATAGGCAAGCCCCCGCTGAACAATGCAGCGCCCAGCAACAAAGTGAATACTTCCATATGAGGCTGATCTCATAGGAATGAGATAGTTTAATACTAAGGGTGGGGAATGATAGGGGGCTTAAGACTTGGAAAATTTTAGCTTAAGGTAAATAGCTATAAATCTAGCAGGTAATGTGTATGTTAAGGTTTCGTTTCAGAAACTACAGATAAGGCCATCCTGGTGCCCAGGAGGAGCAGCCGACCTCCTGGGGCACTGGCTGGAGATTACTGCCTGGAGACAGCGTACCAGCAAGAAGCAGGCGACTGCCCCTCCCCCTTGGACACAGCTAACTGCCCAGGACAGGAATGTTGCAGCTGCTGAATCTCAAAGTCCTCTCGCACATTGTTTGCCCTTCCCCACCCCCCTTATAAAAAGATCTGGCCAGGAAAGAAAGCGGAAGATGGTTTGTTAGGGTATGAACTTGCTTTCTTCTTGGATGGCCGGCCATCTGAATTAAGCACCCATAAAAGAATCAATCGCTGTCATTGCTTATTGGATTTGGTAGTGACAGGCAGCCCGAATGCCAGTGTCTTTTCCAGTTATACTTTTTCGGGATTTAATTTATTGTTCTGGGTTTGTAATATGATGCAAAATTTGTGAATTTTCAGGCTTTCTCCCTAAGGTGTGGATTTATCAATACATTTTCCTCAGAGTGTTTTTTTATGTACTATCTTTATAATTAAAATCATTCATTTCAAGTTATTTTTTAACTGCAATTGTAATTTAATTTGTGTTTAATTTGTATTTAGAAGCATATTTTATAATTTTTAAATATAAGCACTTTGTAGTTATCTTTTACTACTGATTAGTAGATTAGGTGCAATGAGAGTAAGAAACAAACTTCATATAATTTCAATCTACCTTTGATAATACTTTTTTTGAAACTGGATCCTTAGTACAATACCGTCCATGGAAAAAAGCTCCTACAGTGGTTGTCTGCTGCCATCTCGTGTTCATTTTCAGAATAACACCTACGTGCAGGTCAGCAGGGAAAGTAGTGTGTAGTCGGTTGGTGCTTTGTGAATGTTGAATCCAATTTGCTGCTCATGGTGTTTCTTACACCCTTACTGCATTTTGTGAGGTGGTGTTCTGTTTCTGAAAGAGGTGTGCTCTATCTCGGGTGACAGAGGTTTGTCAAATCTATTATGATTATAAATTTTTCTTTGTGTCTCTGTTCTATATAATTTAAGTTTATGATATTAAGTACATGGTGAATTTGGATCTTCTGGGTCAATTAAGATTTTTGAAGCACTCACCATCTCTACTCATGCTTGTTACCTCGAAGTCTACTGCATATTATTCTGTAATTTTCATGTGATTTATGTTTCTGATTGAAGCTACTTTTGCACCATCCTATGTATCTTTTCCTATTCTTTCTCTTTTGATCTTCTGTCAAAACATTTGATCCCCAATGTTTTAGGTAATTCATATTTTCTCCCAGTTTGTGTATTTTATTTGTACTGTCCAAAGAAGTTCTTTTTCAGAGTTGTCTTTCATTTTATGAAGTATATGTTATTCATGTATTCGTTACTTAATATATTTTGTTACATTAGTGGGTTATGTACATTAATATATAATGCACACAATGTATTATTACAAATACATAATGTGTTATGTACATAAAGTATATGTATTAATAATGTATTCATTACATTAATGTATTTAATGTATGCATTAAACTACATGTCCACTAGTATACTTGATTCCCGGCTACTTTTGTTTAAATGGACCACTATAAATCAAACCTACAGATGAGGGGTGTGGTCTGTCTAAGGTCAGAGGCAGGACTGGGCTGGAGGTGAGAGGGGACCACAAATGGGGCGGGGCTGGGTGGGAGGCGTCGTTAGGCTGGCAGACGTGAGGCGTGGGCAGTTCTGGTGGAGAGACAACTCTGCAGACTGGAGTTTAGGCGCTGCTGGCGCCAGTCTCCATGGTCGCGAGGTGACGCTCACAGGCTAACGCGATGCAAGCAAGGCGGTCCAGGGACAGGAGGTGAGCTGCGTGGGGACTATGAGGTGAGGGGGGTGGGGGGCAGATACAGCCACCCTGTGGGGAACAGGAAAGGGGTCCAGACTGTGGTATACATCTCAGGTCTCAATTTAACTGACCACTTCCTGTGGGACCACTTTTCTATATTAATCTACATTATATTACATTTATAGACAAGTTTGGTAAATGGGTGTCATTGTGTGTTTTTTCTGAAATCCAAGAACATGATGATATTTTTCATTTTTTAAAGTTTCTGTTATTGGGTAGCAATTTCCAATTTTCTTCACACAGATCCCATCTACTGTTAAGTTATTTCCAGTTTTTTTAAAAAACCTCTTTGGTTGGTATTGAGTCCAAATAAAATTATATCTGTAACTTAGTATCTCTACATATTTATTTCTGAATGTTATTTTCCTATAACTGCACTAAATTCTGTTTGTGATACTTTTCAGTTGATTCTCATGAGTTATGAAGGTAAACTTGCTCTCATGCAATAATGATCATTACATGGTTGTAGAAAAATTCTCCTTGATAGTCATAAAGATATTAATGACTAAATAAAAGAGTAGCATCCTTCTTATCATTTTAAATGAGTTTAGGGCCTGGAAGCACAGTGTTCTAGAAATCAGAAGTATTTTGTGACAGGAAAGGTGCTTCCGGGTAGGTAATCTGAAGAACACAAAATGTAGCAAATGTCCACATTTTCAAAGAGGAAAACCGGATATGGTGAGATCTGGAATCTAACAGAGTAAGACTGTTTGTTCTAAGGGACATTATGAATCAGTTATTAAAGTGATGTGTGAGCAATGGAAAGAAGCAGGGATCCTCAAAGGACTACCGTGTGTAATCACACGGTGATCTGTCTCCTAAGTGGACAGATCTTCCTTTGCCTTCTGACTATTGCCTAGGACACATCTCTCCAACATTTGCAAGATGGCTTGTATTTTTTGTTCTTTAAGTTTCAGCTTCAGGCTTTCTGTTCCAAGAAAGGCAGCCTTTGAGATCTAGGATGCAAAAGGACGTACTGTTTGTATTCTAATGAAGTCTTCATGATACAGAGCAGGGTTTGTCATTCTCAGCACTATGGAGTTTTTGGTCCAGAGGATTCACTCTGGGGGAGGGGGGTTGTCCCCTGCATTATAGGTGCTCATTAGCATCCAATACCTCTATTCACTGCTGACACCCTCGCTTCCCTTCCACTGAGGACAGTTTAACATGGCTGAGAACATTGCCTGAAGTCCTGCTGGGGGCAAAAATCACCTTTGGTTGAGAAAGAGTTTGAAGCTTTTACCATTTTGAAACCAGAAAGATCTTGGTCTGGTATGCAGTCTTTTTATTATTTTTCTATGCAAATTATTTTCTACTCTGTGATTTATTTTGGGAAGGTATTTAGAAGTGTATTTTAAAACATCTAAATATAGGGAATTTCTAGTTAGCTAATGACTGGTTTCCAGATTAATGGCAAAGAGAACAGTAAGCATAGTTTGTGAGACATTTGTTGAAATCTGCTTTATAGCTAAATATAGTCATTCTTAAAGAAGTTCCAAGTGTGCTTGAGAAGCATTTTTAAAAAAAATTTTTAAATTTCATTTATTTATTTTTAGAGAGGGAAGGGAGAGAGAAAGAGAGAGAATGAGAGAGAAACATCTATGTACGGTTGCTGGGAGATGTGGCCTGCAACCCAGTCATGTGCCCTGACTGGGAATCGAACCTGCGATGCTTTGGTTTGCAGCCCGTGCTCAATCCACTGACCTATGCCGCCATGGCTGAAAAGGTCACCCGTTTATAGTGAAAAGTCTTCCCATTCACCCATTTGTAGTGAATTCTGGCTGAAGTGCAATAGGAGCACTTAAGAAACATATTGTATGTAATTTCAATTCTGTGATGCTTGTTGAAACTGTCTTTATGTTGGCTTGGCTAAAAGTTAAAAACTTTGTGGAAGATGGAATAATGAAGATGCTAGAAAGTTTGCAGAATAGTGGGACAAGATAGTGAATACATTGTTCAATGAAATTATTGGTGAAAATGAAAAACGTCTCATTGTGTCTTTACCTAAAAACCGAATGAACCTTTTGGCCAAGCAAATAGTACAGTGTGCATCTCTGCTGCCATCGCGTGGGACTTTTTGGAATGACAAGTTAGTAGCTGGTCAGCAGGAAAAGTGGTTGACTGTAGGAGAATATCAATGAATGTTGATTGCAATGTTATTGAGACGTGCATTTAGTAAGTTTTAAAGATCAGGACTTAGTAACCACTAAGGTAACTACTACCTTTTGTTCCCATTTCTATATTATCAATAATGACAGAAAGAAACATACTGTGTATAATTTCAGTCCTTTGGAATTTCTTAAAACTTAGCACAGGATGGTCCCTTTGAAAACTGTCCCAAGTGTGGCTCTCTGCTGCCATCTCGTGTGTAACTTGGGAATAACAGCTTCGTGCAGGCCAGCAGTAAAAGTCATTGGCGATAGTGAATTATCTACTGAGGGTTCATGGAATATTATTTACGAAGTGTCTTTCATTACATTGAAATGATAGGACTCCTCTTTCTGACTTCTACATTAGCAGCCATGAGGCGACACATGTGTTTTTTATAATTTCTGTTTTTGAAGTTGGTTGAAAACTGATGGAAGGTACAATATGGTCATTTCCAAAGTGTTCTAAGTGTGCACACTGCTGCCATCTTGTGGGCATTCCTGCAAATAACACCTTCGTGCAGGTTGGCAGGAAAAGTGATTGATTCCAGTGGAGTATCAACGACTGTTGATTGCAATGTCGTTTAGAAGTGTATTTTCTAACCTTTATTTATTTTTAAGAGATTTTTAAAAGATTTTATTTATTCATTTTTAGAGAGGGGCGGGGGTGGGGGGAGAGAGAGAGAGAGAGAGAGAAACATCCATGTGCGGTTGCTGGGGGCTGTGGCCTGCAACCCAGGCATGTGCCCTGACTGGGAATCGAACCTGCGATGCTTTGGTTCGCAGCCTGCGCTCAATCCACTGAGCTATGCCAGACAAGGCGTATTTCCTAACCTTTAAATGTAAGGATATATTAGTGACCCTTTGTTCCTGATTTTTACATTAACAACAATGAGAGTAACAGTTATAGTCTATATAATTTTTGTTCTTTGTAATTTGTTTGATCTTGCTTTATGGCTCATTATGGTCACTTAGCAAAATGTCCTAAGTGTGGCTCTCTTCTTGTCTCAAGTGCATCTTGGGAAGAACACCTTAGTGCAGGCCAGCAGGAAAGGTTGTGAGCTGTGGTGAATGATCTATGACTGTTGAATGGAACGGTAGTTAGTCATGGATGTTATTACTTTCATATAAACGGACTTTGCAGTTCATTTTCCCTTCTCTCCCCCACATACAACAGTGGAATCTTTATGTCAGGTAACTAGGTGCCTGTTGTTGGCCAGACCTGTGTTCATGTTTCAGCTGTGTCCACGTCTGTGTGGTCCAATGTCCTGTGTGTGCTGACATCCTGGCAGCATCGATGTCCCTCCCGTGTCCACATCCTCGCCACGCTAATGTCCCAGCCTCACTGAAATCGTGACTGTGTCTAGGTCCCCTCTTCCTTGATGTCCTGGCCGTGCTGCTGTCCTGCCTGTGTTTGTGTCCCTTCCACATCACTGTCCTGTCTGTGTCAATGTAGAGGTCGTGCTGCCCTGTGGCCTGCATTTCAATGTCCCACATCTGCATTGATGTCCCCGCTGTGCTGCTGCCCCACCTGCATAGATTTCCTGGCTGTGCCACTTTCCTATCTTTGTCGATGTCCCAGTCCCTTGGTGTCCCTGTCGTACTTTCTGAGTCAATGCCTTGACCAAGTCAATACGTGAGCTGCGCTGCTGTCCTTTCTGTGTAGATGTCTTGGCCTTGTCAATGTCCTGTGTGTGTCGGTGTCCTGGCTGTTGCTTTGTCCTCCTGCATCAGTTCACCTGCTGGTTGATGTCCTAACTGCATTGATGTTTGAAACATGACCGTATCCCGGCCACCCGATGTACCAGCAGCACTGAGGTCCTGACTGTGTCATTGTCCCACCTGTGTGGCATGGGTTGCCTCCTGGTTGTGGCTTCACGGTCACCTGACTTGCACTCGTGGACTCCACTGTACTCCGCCAGCTGCAGGCAGAAGAGGATGGTCCACAGTGAACTGGGCAGGGACACTCAGTCCTTTGACCCCCTGTGGGCAATGAGCTGGTCGCTCCCTCAGGCTGTGCCTGCTCCTGTTGCCACAAGATTTAACAATTTTAGCAAAGTAACCTATTCCCAACTGAATGATTACGTGGATGAAATTTGGAAGAGTTTATTAATTTAGCTTGTGTCCTATAGTTTGTGGGATTGTCTAACAAAAAGTAACATTCCACAAATGCTACACTTTTCACAAATTACCTGTCAATCACCCACTTTACTGCCATAAGACCCTGTTTCCTCATACTCCCCAAGGTCCTATATACCTGATATCACCTCATTGTCTGGTAGTCATCTGTACTCATGCATGGATTAGATGTTGAATGTCTTGTATTGATCTGATTATGTTATTTTAATTATTATCCCACAGGTATTAGAGCCAACAGGGTTGGTGGAAAACAATCCCTTTTTAACTCCCCACAGGTTTTTTAAAAATACATTTTATTGATTATGCTATTACAATTGTCCCATGTCTCCCCCTTCACTCCCCTCCATCCTGCACACCCCCTCCCACCCACATTCCCCCCCTTTAGTTCATGTCCATGTGTCATAAGTTCTTTAGCCTCTACATTTCCCATACTATTCTTGCCCTCCTCCTGTCTATTTTCTGCCTACCATCTATGCTACTTATTCTCCGTACCTTTTCCCCCCTCCCCTCCTCCACTCCCCTGTTGCTAACCCTCCATGTGATCTCCATTTCTGTGATTCTGTTCCTGTTCTAGATGTTTGCTTAGTTGTAGTTTTTGTTTTAGGCGTGGTTGTTAATGGTTGTGAGTTTGCTATCATTTTACTGTTCATATTTTTTATCTTCTTTTTCTTAGATAAGTCCCTTTAACATTTCATATAATAGGGGCTTGGTGATGATGAACCCCTTTAACTTGACCTTATCTGAGAAGCACTTTAGATGGATAGTGCTTTGCTGGATAGAGCAATCTTGGATGTAGGTCCTTGCCTTTCATGACCTGGAATACTTCTTTCTAGCCCCTTCTTGCCTGCAAAGTTTCTTTTGAGAAATCAGCTGACAGTCTGCTGGGAACTCCTTCGGAGGTGACTGTCGCCTTATCTCTTGCTGCTTCTAGGGTTCTCTCCTTCATTTTAATCTCGGGTAATGTAATGATGATGTGCCCTGGTGTGATCCTCCTTGGGTCCAACTTCTTTGGGACTCTCTGAGTTTCCTGGACTTTATTGCTCTTCTTTTTCTCCTTTTGGCACCCCTATAATTCAGATGTTGGAGCGTTTCAAGATGTCCTGGAGGTTCCTAAGCCTCTCCTCATATTTTTGAATTCTTGTTCCTTCATTCTTTTCTGTTTGGTTGTTTCTTTCTTCCTTCTGGTCCACTCCATTGATTTGAGACTCAGTTTCCTTCTCATCACTATTGGTTCCCTGTGCATTTTCCTTCATTTCACTTAGCATAGCCTTCATTTTTTTATCTAATTTGTGACCAAAATGAACCAATTCTGTGAGCATCCTGATCACCAGTGCTTTGAACTGTGCATCTGATAGGTTGGCTATCTCTTGGTTGCTTAGATGTATTGGCTCTGGAGCTTTGATCTGTTCTTCTGTTTGAGCCACTTTTTTGTTTGTTTGTTTGTTTTTGGTCTTGTCGCACCTGTTACGTATGAGGGGCGGTGCCTTAGGTGTTCATCTGGGCGGGGAAACCCAATTGCTGGGTTGTGATGCTATATGTGGGGGTGAGGTCCGAGAGGGAGCAATTGCATTTGCTCCGCTCTCTGTCAGACTTCAGTCCCTTCTGCCACTTCCCACAAGCAAACTGGGCCCTTCTGGTGCTGGTTTCCAGGTGGGTGGACTTGTGTACATTCTAGGACCCTGTGGGTCTCTGCAACAAACTCTCCTGCGAGGCTGGCAGTCTCTCCCGGCACCTCAACCCCAACAAGTGTTTCCAATCGGTGCTTTCAGGCTTTATGTCCAGGCACTGGGGCCCTGGGTTGAGTTTTCTGTCTCGGTCCCTGTTTTCACCTGGCTTATCTGTGCGGAGATGTGTGTCCAAGGTCAGCCAGTGGCCTTGCAAGCCTCACTGGGTCTGCCCATGGCCACCCCACGCCCAGGGCTGCAAGCCTGTGCCTGTGCACCCAGGACCTCCAAGCACCGCTTTCTCCTGCCGCAACCCCTCTCCACAGGCCGTGGACTCTGCCCCTCTTACCAGTCACGATGAATGGTTGTCAGACTTCCATACAGTTCAATTTTCTGTGAGATCAGATTGTTTTTTTGTTTCTAAATTTTTGTTGTCCTTAATTTTGGTTGTGTGAGGAGGCACAGTGTGTCTACCTGTGCCTCCCTCTTGGCCAGAATAATTCCCCACAGTTTTGAAAAGCCAGCAGTGTGGAATGAATGGTGAGACAGCGCTAACTCCTGAAGCTGTTGCAGCTGAGAGATCATGGACATCTGCCATGCAAGGTCAGCATCCTTTTTGTTCACTCAGTGTTTTGGCCTATTGTTGCTGGGTTTGGTAAAATTTTGAAGTTTGCATTTGGAGAGACAAAGGTTTTATCATACTGAATCACAGGTGGTTTACAGTGTGAAGATCTGGTTCAGCTGCTGCCTCTGGCCTCTGGCAACGGGGGCCCGGCATCTGGCCCCAACTCCAAATTCTGGCCGTGGCATCCTGGTTACAGATCTGCGTCCCTGTGTCCAGAGCCTGTGCCTCAGAGTCAAAATGTATTCGGTTGTGTGTCTGCAGTCTTGCACCTCTTAGGATGTGGCATTGTGTCCTGGGTTTGCCTGCAAGGTCCATGTGCAGATGAAGATTTAGGTTGTGGTGTATGGAATCTGGCATTATAAGGGTCCAATGTCAGTCCCCGGCATCTGGTGTTTGGCCCTTGGACCACATGGTCTGGGTCGGGTGTGGGCACAGGGCTTTGCTCCCGGAGTCCTGGTTTTGGTTTGGGTCCACTGCAGGGTCCAGGTTTTGAAGTCAAAGGTATGTGTCCAAGGTCCTGAGTTTGGCTCTGGTGTCTGCCCACAGATGATCATTGTTGTCAAATTAATGCCAATATGAGTCCCCAAGTGTATGGAGTTTAGGCACATTAGTAAAAAAGTGAGGAAAGTTCCTTGGCAAATGGAATGGGAAAAGTGAGTTTGAGAGCTAAATAAGGCCAGCGATGTACAGCCCGGTCATAAGTGTGAGGATCTAACTTCCCTAAGCAAGGGCATTGGAGAGCAAACGGTTTACAAGTTTCAGTCCACGCAGGGGAAGGCCCACCTCAGTCCCAGCCCTTCTCTGGTCACTCTTCTGAAGGAGAAGTTCACCAGAGAAGGACCCTGACCACTCTGTGTGCGCGCTGTGTTGCATCAGCACATCAAAGGGCACCCCTGGAAAGCTGAGTATTCTGTGGAGCTGACTCTTCTGAGACCTCCTCGAAAGTCCTCAACGTTAGAAAACAGGTAAAACCCTAAAGACAGAGCACCCAGCACGCACTGTTTGTTGAGCACACATGCGCCTTCCCTGCTCTTCTTTGCTGCGTGTCTTCACTGTGTTTCTCCTTATCTCCTTATCCCTGTGGGACTTGCAGCCAGGGCGCAGTGGGCAGCGGCAGCTCGTCCCGGGTCACCCCCGATTCTGTCTCCAAGGACCTTCTTTGCATCTGACTTTTCTGTTTCCCCAGAGGCAGTGCCACCTACGCTCACTCTTGTTGCTCTGACTGTGCCTCTTCTCTCTGAAGCCCTTTCTTTGTTTCACTGTCCTTACATTTAATATACAAACTCAAAATTCCCTAGGTTTGTGTTATGAAATTTTTACTGCACAAAGTCAAGTGTCTACATGTATGACACCTTGCCAGGGCAAACCTGCCTTGGAGTAAAAGTCCAGTAACTTCTCGGTGACAGAATAACCAAATTTTGTGTATTCATTTACTTGGGGATGGACATTTGAATACTTTCTACCTTTTGGTTGTTGTTAACAGTGCTGTTAAGAATAATCATGTATAAGTTTGTTATAACATCTGCCTTCAAATTCTCAGGTATGTGTTTCAAAGTGGAGTTATTGAACACAGTAGGGTAATTTTTTGATGAAATGTCAAATCATTTTATAAAAGGTTTGCAATAGTTTTTTAATAACTCTTTATTTTTTTTCTTTTTTAAAAAACATTATATATATTTATAAAAATATTTTATTTATTCATTTTCAGAGAGGGAAGGGAGGGAGAAGGAGAGAGAGAGAGAAACATCAATGTGCGGTTGCTGGGGGCCGTGGCCTGCAACCCAGGCATGTGCCCTGACTGGGAATTGAACCTGCGATGCTTTGGTTCACAGCCCGTGCTCAATCCACTGAGCTACGCCAGCCAGGCCTTGGTTTGCAATAGTTTACATTTACAAAAGAAATGGTCAGTCATTCTAATTGTTGTTTGTGATCATAAACATTTCTCAGTGTTGCTTTCTCATTATAGCCTTTGTAGTGTCTGGGAAGGGGCATTGTGCTGTGATGTAGCCATGGGACATCTTCTCTGGTATTTTTTTTACCACTTCTATGAATGTGTTCTCTTAGAAGGGACTATTCAAGTTTTTTAAAATACAGATGCCTGCCTGGGTGGTGTGGTTCAGTGGGTTGTGCACCGGCCTGTAAACCCAAGGGATCTCCGGTTGGATTCCCGGTCACGGGCACATGCCTGGGCTGCAGGGCAGGTTCCTAGTAGGGGACGCGTGAGAGGCAACCACCCACTGATGTTTCTCTCCCTCTCTTTCTCCCTCCCTCCCCCTCTCTAAAAGTAAAGAAATAAAATGTTTAAAATAATATAGGTGTCTCTTCATTGATGAGTCATAAAGTTCTTTGTTGTGGAAGAAAGAGTCTTACTGAAAGTATAATGTGCAAGCACTTTCTTCAATTCCGTGCATGGTCTTCTTACTCTGAGAATAGCTTCTCCTGCTACCCAGAATATTTTAATCAAGAGGACATCATGTTTATTTGTTTACTTTCATCAGTTTTGCTTTGGAAGGGTGTGCCTTGATATGCCAGCAGCAGCCTCATGCATTTCAGTCTTATGTGAGTCATTGCTACATTATTTAATTTGCTTGATTTAATATAACTTGTTTCACAGAAACCTGCTTTATGGTTTTAGACATGAGATGATGACCTTTCAAGGGCTTACACATTTAAATAGGAGGACACAGTGTTCTCTGTGGTTTGATGTCCAGAGTCAGGGACAGGCTTCGGGCACCCGGTCTGGTGTCTGGTGCGTGGCATGGTTCGGGGTTAGGATTACGGGTTGGGGTTGTGGTGGATGACATGACTTGTCTTTAACCTCATTCAAAACCATCATGTTAGACTGTATTGTGACAGGTATCCTATGGGTGAGATTAAAAAAATCTCACCACAAGTGGTGAGTGTATGGTTGGCCATTTCTGCAGTGAGTATGCATGAACATAAGCAACATTTTCGGTCCCTTTGGCTTAGTCACTTCAAAGAAGGTACAGGGGCAACTGTAAGGTAAGCAAAGGTCTGTGGTGTGTATGGAGACGATGCTGTGACTGATGAAGTGTGTCAGAAGTGGACTGCGAAGTTTCGTGCTGGAGATTCCTCCTCCCACAGGCAGGCAGACCAGGTGCAGTGGAGAGCCCTCAACAGCAGACGTTCACTGAGGACAGAGCACGTCATGGCAGGCGGGAGACAGGCAACACGTTCAAAGTGTCCTAATCAGGCTTTGAAAACCATTTGCACCAGTTTGGTTATGTTAATTGCTTTGCCATTTGGGCTCCACAGGCGTTAAGTGGGATGGTGGGGACGCTTCGTGAGTGAATTTCCACAAGTGGTTCTCCACTGAAACATAAGGACAATGTTTCATTTCCATGAAGATTGTGTGTGGCGGGGGTCGGGGGGGATGAATCTTTGCTGTTTGAGAACAACCCGGAATGGGAGAGATTGTGGGCAAACCAAGGAACAACCACTCGCCCCTCCCAAGGGCAGTCGTCATCCAAAGGAAGCGATGATGCCCTTGTGGTGAATTGTGCCCTTCTGGAGGGTGTCCTCCAGTAGGAGCTCCTTTCAGAAAGCCAGCAGGTTACTGGTGACAGGTACTGCTCATCATCAGACCAACTGAAAGCTCCGCCTCAGGGGAAGAGTCCAGGAAATTTGTCAGCAGAAGATACGGAAGGTTAGGATGAGGTGAGAGAGCACATTTCTCTTTGGTGACCAGGAAAAACGCTTCCAGTCTGGCTGTGCAGTCCTGATTGCTCCACAGCACTCAGGAGACCTTGCTCCTCCCCACAGCCATTTAGTTCATTTCTCTGAATGTTTCTTTGTGAAGAGAAATTTCCATTCCCTGGAAGAGTGCAGAAGACACCTGAAAGAGTTCTCTGCTCCAAAAGAGAACAATGTTGTGGGACGATGGAATGGTGAAATGGCATGAAGGGGCCAGAGGGCAGAGGAAGAAAACGGTGACGGCATTGTGCATTATTTTGTGGGGAGACAATGAAAAGTGTGATTGCCTTTGCATCTCAGGGTAAAAAGCAAGGGAACTTTTCAGCTGGGCCAGCAGTAGGATATGCATTGCATCAGTGGGTGTCTGCTGCCACCTTGTGGTCATTTTGGGGAATGTCACCTTATTGCAGGTCCGCAGGAAAAGTGGGTGGGTGTACTGTATCATCTAGGAATGTGGAATCCAACATTATTTCGATGTGCATTTCATCACTTTTAAAAAAAAGGACTTTTTGGTAACCTTTTGTTACTGATTTCTAGATTAACCAAAATTAGTGCCAACAATCAGCTTTACATAATTTCAATGTTTTGAAGTTTGTTGAAACTTGCTTTACAGTACACTGTGATCACTGAAAAAATGTTCCCAATGTGCCTCTCTTCTGCCATCTGGTGTTCACGTTGGGAAAACACTTTGGTGCAGACCAGAAGGAAACGTTGGGTGTAGTGGATCATCCCTAAATGCTGAATCCAATTTTGCTGCTGCATGTTAGTTTATTTTTTTAAGACTTTATTTATTATTGTTAGAGAGGGGGTAGGGGGATTGAGAAAGAAAGGGAGAGAAACATCGATGTGTTGATGTGTGTAAGAGATACATCGATCGGTTGTCTCTCACACACTCCAAACTGAGGATCTGGCCTCCAGCCCAGCCGTGAGCCCTGACTGGGAGTCCAACCATGACCGTTCGGTTCTCAAGCTGGTGCTCACTGCACTGATCCACACCAGCCAGGGCTCATGTGAAGTTTTTATATCTCTACAGGGTTTTTTTTGGGGGGTAAACAAAGCTACAGGTTTGATCCCTGGTCAAGCCACATGCAAGACAAGCAATGGCTCTGACTGGTGTGGCTCAGTGGGCTGGGCATCCGCCTGCAAACCAAAAGGTCACCAGCTCCATTCCCAGCCAGAGCACATGCCTGGGTTTGAGGCAGGAGATAGTCAGGAGGAAACTCTGGAGGTGCTCCAGGGACAAGATAAAGGACATTGGTACAGGACAGAGACTGTGTTCTGAGACCACTTGTTCCTGCTTTCTGGGAAAGTGCTGAATCATGGTGAATCATAACTGCATCTGTGCAGAAGACTCTACATGACCCCTGCCTCATTATAATAACATTATAATAAACCAGCATTGTGGGACCCCTTCCCTCATAGTCAATTAAGAAAGATCATGGGAGACCACATGTACAGTAGGTTTACACTAATATAACGACATGGGCAATAAAACCCTGCCAAAACTAGCCAAGAAATATTGCCCTGTAAGGATAGAATCCCTGCAGCCCCTGAGATCAATCTCTGCTCCAAGTCAGCTCCCATGTTCTGTGGAGTGTGCTATCGCTTAATAAATCTGCTCTCTGTCTGTCTGCTATAAACTCTCTGTGTTCAATTCTTTGTCTGTGATCACCAAGAACGTAGTTACCTGTGCCCATCTTACCTGTGCCCACCTGTGACAAGTTGTGGGCCAGGTCGCCAGTTGGGAGTACATGAGAGGCAAATGATAGATCTTCCAACCAAAAAATAAATCAATAAATTAAAAAAACTAAATAAAACAAAACACAATTTCCATATGGATCTGTATGTATTAATGGACCCTGTATTCTTTCCCATCAATCTATTTACAGGGCATTAATCCACTGTTATAAGTATCTTCCTAATACAATACACCTTTTAATTCTTCCTTACTTTAACAGGTAAACTAAAATTGAGCTTCTTTTACTTTAAAATATTTTGCTGAGCCCTGGGTAATGTGGCTCAGTTGGTTGGAGGTTTGTACTGTTATGTAGGGTAGATAGCAAACTGAGGCAAGGAGGAGGAGTAGGGAGACAAGTGTCACCCAGTGACTCAGTCGTCCTGGGACTGATCTGACCTTAGTGCCAGGTGTTCAGAACATCACAAGAAACACCATGGTGGCACAGGAAGAGGGAGCCCTTGAAATTCTAGGTATCGTTTCCACTGTCTGGGAAAAAATCCTTTGAAACTGTGTGTTAATTCCAAGGTCTGGTTGGTGGGTGGGAGGGGGTCCACAGAGCCCAAAGAAAAAGCCCAGAAAACAGCTTTGGTTACTTGCCTACCTCTGGTCACCATCTGTTTTATGAGGGAGTCCCTAATGTTTACAAAAAGAGCCTGTAAATAACTTTGGGTGACTGCCCCAACTTTAACTGGCTTCTGTCACATATCTGTTTCACAACAAGAAGGACAAATGGGGTCTGGAGTGAGATAAGGATTCAGGCGAACAGACCCCCACACATACCTAAGTTTGGGTAGTCACATCCCCTGTGGAAGCTGGCACCATCTTTACCCACCAATCGATATGTAAATTCTTCATCCCCCATCCTGCCAAGTACATAAGTTCTCAGGACCAAGGACCTGAGGCTCTTGTCACCCTTGCCCTTGCCTGTTGCTGCCCTTACCTTGCCCTGCCCAGAATCTATACCTTTCACACCTCCTTGGCAAGGCCCATTCTCTTCCATGAGAATGCATCACTAGTAAACCCTGCTTGCTCACTATGTAGACTTGCTGATCTTTCCTGTGTCAGCAAGGAGAACTGAGTGTCTCCCATAAACTGAAAGGTTGTAGTTCGAGCTCTACTCAGGGCACATGCCTAGGTTGTGGGTTCAGTCCCCAGTGGGGTCATGTATGAGAGGCAACCCTTCAATGTTTCTCTCTCACATCAGTGTTTCTCCCCCTCTCTCTCTTCCTCTCTTACCTTCTCTCTGAGATCAGTAAGCATGTCCTCAGGTGAGGATTAAAACGTTTTTTACTGATATTTTATCTAGATCATATTACATTTATAGGTAACTGTGGGAAATTGAGGTCATTTTATATTTTTCTATCCAAGAACATGCTATTACTTTCCTGTGTCTATTTGAAAAAAAAAAAGATTTTATTTATTTTTAGAGAGAGGGGATGGGAGGGGGAAAGGGAGAGAGACAGAAACATCAATTAGTTTCATCTCACACGCCCTCAACCAGGGACCTAACCCTCAACCCAGGCATGTGCCCCGACCAGAAATCAAACCCGTGACCTTCAGGTCTATGGCACGGCACTCAAGCCACTGAGCTACCCCAGTCAGTGATGTTCAGGTGTCTTCTACTGGGTAGCATGTTATGAATTGGTTCCTACTGATCTTGCACATTCTTCTTGTTAAGTTTATTCCCAGGCATTTTACCAGATTTGTTGCTATTGGGTGTTTTTAAAAATTATATGTTTAACTTACTGTTTTGTATGTAAAGGATATTTAATTACACATGTAATTTCTCCCACACATAACTTAATTCTATTATTTGTAATAATGTAAAAGTTGATTCTAATGAGTTTCAAGGTAAGAAAGCTATCATGCAATAATAATTATCACATTATTTTAGTTAAATATACCATAAAATTGCTAAAACTTAGAAGGAAACATGAAGAAATAAGATAATGTGAAGAGTTAGAAAAATTATTTTTGTTAGTTATAAGTTCATTAGTGATTAAATAAACTAGTAACAACATTTTTAGCATTTTCAGTGAGTTAGGGCCTAGATGCATGGTGGTCTAGAAGTCAGAAGTATCTTGTAAGTGAAAATGTACCCCTTGTAGGTAATCTAAGGAACTTATAATATGACAAATGTCCAAATTTTCAAAAGAGAAATTTTAGATGGTGAATTCTGGGAAATAAAAGACTAAGATTATTGATTCTAGTTACATTGTAGAAGAGCTATTGAAGAGTGATGTATAGGCAATGAGAAGAAGCAGTGACCCTCAAATGTGTGCCATGGTGTATCTCAGTGTGGTTCCGTCTCCTCCAGTGTCAGACCTTTTTTGCCTCCTGACTTTCTGAGTGTGTCTTCTCAGCCTAAGACACTTGCCAGTCTTGGCAAGATGGTGAACTTTTGTTTGTTGTTCTCGTTGTTCTTTAGGTCTCAGTTTGTGTCCTGTCTGTGCAAAGAGAGAGGCATTGTTTCAGATCTGGGGAGCAAAGTGACGTGCGGTTTCCATTCTCCTGGACTCTTCATTGAGTTCCACATGGAGCAGGGCTTCTCATTCTCAGCATTGCTAAGCAGGATGGACAGCAAACCAAGGAAGGGAGGGAGAGGGGGACACGTCTCACCAGTAATTCAGCAGTCCTGAGTGGGGTCAGGTAAGGTTTTCAGAGGTTCCAAGGTCACAAGAGAGACCAGGATGAGCACACCAGGAGCTGGAGGGGAGCCTTTGAAATTCTGTGTACTATTTTCTCCAACTGGGAAAGGAAGCCTTTGAAACTGTATGTTAATCCCAAGGTCAGGAGAAAGGCTGGGAGAAGGGCTGTGGAGGGGAAGCCTAAGGCTTGCTGCAAGCATGAAAGCCCTGAAACCCCAGCAGGTGGGGTACTCAGACTAGCTCTGTGCAAGCATTGCAGGTTCCTGTCAAGTGCATGTCACACATAAACCTGCTACCTCACTTTCACTGTGCTTGTTGTCCCTTGCCTGAATCCATTCTTTCAGGCAGGACTTGAACCGAGGAAGGGCAGCCCCCTAACTCCCCTCACTTGGGTCTTCCAGGTAACAGTACTGAGGGCTTTTTGGGCCAATAATTCTTTCTCCTGGGGCATTTTTTTGCATTGCAGGTGCTTGTTAGCATGCATTACCTCTATTCACTGCTGGCCAGTAACACCCTCCCTCACCTCTGCCCTCATGACAATCTGAAATGTGACCCTGCTTTACCTAATGCCCCTCTGGGGGCAAAATCACTTGTGCTGGAGAACCACTGACCTTGATCGATTGTGGAAACTGAATGATCGGCTTTGGTACACAGTATTTTTATCATCACTCAGTTTGAATTATTTCTAACTCCAATTGTAATTTGTTTTGTGATTTGTTACTTAGAAGTGTACTTTATAACATCTAAATAAAAGGACTTTCCAGTTACCCTCTGTTCCTGATTTCTAGATTATTAGCAATGACAGCACATAACATACCTTATATAATGCCATCCAATGGACATTTGTTGGAACTTGCTTTATAGCACAATATGGTTAATTTTTTTTTAATTTGTGTTATTTTACCTTTGCTCTTTCCAGTCCAAAGCTATAACCACGGGCATTTAGAGTTATATAAATGACACTTACAAAGAAAAAAAACACACAAAATACCAATACACCCAAGTGAGATGCTTGGTAGAGACAAACCACAGTCAGGGGTATTGGCAGGGGTGGGGCTTGGAGCCAGGGCTCAGGGGCTGGGTGGCTCCTCACAGGCTCCTGGCTGACAGTCAGCTTCATCCCATCCCAAGACCCAGAGTCCAGTCAGACAAGGAGCACCAATCCTGCCAGCAGGGGGCGAACACCTCACAGCCCTGATCCCAGGTGCACTGCTGGCAGAAGGAGGAGGAGGCAGCAGCAGCCAAGACTGCAGACCCTCAGGCCCTGAGTCTGGCTGTCAGCCCTGCAGGGCTGGGAGTGGAGCCAGAAGTCAGGCCTGGAGTGTCCTCTCCTGCTATCAGTCCCTCCGCACCCCCACCTCCCTGTCATAGTCCCTCTGACTATGTTTCTGAGGGGAGCAAATTTCTCCATCTTGAGCCAGGCCTGTACAATCTTAAGTCGAGTCCAGCTGGAATGCTCAACAGCCTCAGGTGAGACCCAAACATCCATTTGTTACCTTGGAGGCAGTGCTGGGTTTACTGCTCGGGACCATTTAAATGAGAAAGTAGTGCCCAGACGTGCCTTCACATTTCTGTCACTGGGAATAAGGGCACAAACCTCTGTCTGTGTCCTGGCATCTCTGTCTTAGGATCAAAGGATTCAAACGGTGGCTTCCTCCAGAGAGAGGCAGGCTTCCCAATTGTAACAAGCCCACAGTAGTGGCCTCTCAGTTCAAAAGAAACTGGCTCCCACTCACCTTCCTCCCAGCCTCTGGGATGGGATGAGTGTGACGCTGGAAGTGCAGGAGCCCCTCGCTACGAGGAGGACAAAACTCAGGCCCAGGAAGACAGAGCAGAAAGACAGCTGAAGCTGTGTGCCTGGTGCTGCTGCTGGGCTGCCTGGCAACCGGGCCTCTGGGCCTGGAGTGAGTGCCAGAGCCATAGTGCAGTTGTGCTCTTGATCCATCTTGCTAACATTTCCGGGCAAGTGGCTGAAGGTGTTTCTGCCTCATAGACTTGAGACCATGCAGGTAAAACATGCAGCACATGCTGCTCAGTAACCTGTAACTGATGTTTCTTCTTGGTCAGCCAAGACCCTGCGCAGAGATCTGAGAACTTGGCTGGTCTGGCTGATGTCTGGACAAGCACCGACCACAGGGAGGCTCATGCGTGACGGTGGCTGGACTGTCACAGGAAGGATGCCTGTGCCCATCCCTGACGCCACTGTGATGGGAATTTGTGGTTTAGAGTCAGAGCCCCTCCCCTGACCCCAGAGCAGCCACATCCGGATTGGGTCATGGACTCTGTCTGCTTCACTTGTCTCCCCATTTGAGTCACTGCCCAGGCCAGAGATGGCTGCCTCTACCCTGGGACAGAGAGTCGGTTAGTGTGTCCCAGCGAGGCCCAGGGGGTTCTAATGAGCCACCTGGCTGAGGACCACAGGCCCAGGCAACACTGCAGCTCAACTTAGTGACACACAAGCAACCAGTGAACACAGTTCACAGGATGTGTGCTGGCCCCTGCTGGACATGATCAGGCTGGAGACTGGAGGGTGGCTGTTGCTGTCAGTGAGTGTGAGTCCAGCTGTCACTGCAGAATTTAACTCATCACCTTGGAGGCCGTCACCTTGAACCATAAGGCTGTACATGGGCATGCTCCGCAGATAGACACACAGTACTCTGCCCTGGGGATCAGAGGTAGGTTGGGCTCATCCACCCAGGGCCACCCAGAGAGCAGATGAGGAGCCCTTGGGGCACCCACCTAGAAGAACCATCCTCTCCATTAAACAACCATCTTCTGGGCAAGGGCAAGAGGCTCAGCATCCAGCAGATGTCAGGCTGCAGTCACTTCTTGGAGCCTCCACTTCAAAACAAGGATGGTGGTTACCACCCACTGCCAGGTGAGCAAGGGGTTTGTGTGTGCAAACATCCAGCTCCCTGAACAAAATGGTCTGAGATTCTGTGAACTATACAAGCAAGGCTGAAACAAAAGTCTCTCTTTCTGACTTAGCTTTGAGAGCCACACACCATTTTCACAGCACCAATCAGCTCAGTTGTGTGAAGGAAGGAGTGTACAAGGGCATGTGCATTTGGTGGGTACCTTGGAGGCTTGCAGCTATACTAGGAATGCGCTTTGCTGCTGAAGGGGAGGGAGAGGGAACAGACCTCTCTACTCATCTTGAATCACTAAACCTTTTGGGAGAACTCCAGGGTCTGTCCTGGTGGGGTGTCATGGTGAGCATCACGTGGCAGTCTGTGGGTTCCCCTTACCACTGTATTCAATGCCAGCCCCTCCGCCAGCATTACACCAGGACTCTGACCCTCTCCCATGGCCCATGCTGAAAGCCACAGAGTATTGAGTTTATGGTGTTCTTTCTGGGCTGTGGTGGTGGGGGAGAAACAGGGAAGGGAAACAAAACCCAAGAAATACACCTTCCTTTAAAAAAGCATAAAAGGAAACAATAGTGGGTATTTATTATTGAAATCCACATAGTTTATGTAGACACTCTTTTTCACAAGCCTGGCACTGGGAAGACAGAAAGGTCATTGTTCCTGGTCATGGGGGTGGGTGTCCCCCTTTGGTGAACCCACTCCAGCAGGAATAGGGTGGGTCATACTTAGGTCGTGTCCCTCACGCAGGAGAGGGTATGATGGGGTCCTCACTAACTGTCATCTCTGTGTATTGAATTCAGCTCTGGTTCTAAGAAAAGGGTGATCTCTGGGAGCTGTTAGCACCCTTCCCTGTGCTTATGCAGATGTAGATGTTTACCCTGTTCTCACCTTGAGTCTTGCTGGACTCCCACCATTGGGCCCACTGGAATTTTGTCCTCCTGGGCCATTGTGGACAATATCTGGGAATGGGTGGCCAGAAACGAACAACATGTGTATGTCCATTATCCCATCAGTCTTGACCTCACAAACAAAAGTTTAAAGATACAGTAGGTACTAATTTCAAGATGGTGTCAGTGGTGTATTCAGCCCTTGGGACCCAGGTACAAGGAGAGTGCATTACAGAAGCTCCTGAGTTGCAGGCTTCATGAATGCCATATGCAGACTGGGTGTAACTGTCACAGGAGAAACTCGGTTCTTCTTGCCAATGCACTAAAGGATTACAGATCAGCAAGTGTATTAGCATGCAAGCAGGATTTGTTAGTGATACGTTCTCATGGAAGAGGACAGGTCTTGCTGAGATGGGAGTGCAAGGCAAGAAGTTGGGTGGCAAGAGCACCAGGTCCTTTGTCCTGAGGGCTTATATAGTTGGTGCGATGGGGGCAAAGAACTTACATATTGATTGACAGGTAAAAGTGGTGCCAGCTTCCACGGGGAATGAGACTACTCAAACGTAGGTATGTGTGGGGGTCAGTAGCCCAAATCCTTATCTGGCTTCAGACCCCATTTGGTTATCTTGTAAAACAGATCTGTGACAGGAGACAGTGAAAGTTAAAGCAGTCACCCAAAGTTATCTATGGGCTCTTTCTGTAAACATTAGGGACCATCTCATAAAACAGACAGTGGCCAGAGGAAAGCTATTAGCCAAATTTCTTTTATGGGTCCTTTCCTCCAGTGCTGTGGATCCCCTCCCATCTTCTAGGCCTTGGGACAAAAACAGTTTGAAAGCCTTTCTTTGCCAGATACTGGAAATGATACCTAGAATCTGAACGTGTTAGCATGGGGCTTCTTGGGATCTGGGAACTTCTGGCAACAGGATTGAGCCAGGCTCAGGACTGCTGAGTTAGTGGGTGAGCCATGTCTTCTTCATCCTCCCTGCCTTGGCTTTACCATCTATCCTACCTAACACAGCAGTGCAGGCAGGTGCTGTTCTCAGCAAGGGGTGGGCGAGGGTCTTGTTTCACAGGTTATTCTCAGTAGCACCTGCCTGTGTTGAGGAGGCTCTGAGGGTGTGCAGATCAGTGGGAGGGTGGTGACCTGGAGGGAAGTACATGTCCCACCTCAGGCCTCCTTCTCAGGGCAGCTGAGTCTATGTGGGGAAAGCAGTGGGGTCTGTTCAAACTCTGAATTTGGCTACAGCCCCCTACCCTGTCCTTATCTTCCGTTGCCCAGAAATAAAGGCCCGGAAGACATGGGCACTGAAGGCTGTTCAGCAGGACTGGTGATCTCAGTGATCCTCTTACCAGATTCTATCTGTGCTGACTCAACTTTGAATGTCACACAGAAAGGCTGGAGTTCCCATTTCCATTGTACAGACTAGGAAGGAGGCAGAGAGAAGTTGAGAATCTTGCCTTAGATCACACAGCTGGAGAAGACAGAGCTGAAACTCACACCCACTATGGACAGACATGGAATCTGTATGCTGTGCACCAGGAAATGCTGATCCTGAAGGGGCAGCAAGGAATGAGGAAGACCAGGTGCCCAGACTGAGCCAGGCTCACATCTGTGCTCAAGCATACACTGCTCCCTGCTGTTCACCTCTGAGGCTCCAGAGGTTGTAGGAAACTAGAAGAGCCAAGAGAAGCCAAGGGAGGAGGATAGGGAGCTGATTAGGAGAAAAAGGTCCCACTTCCCAGGAGTCTGGGGAATTCCCTTCTCTGGTGAGTCTGTCTCAAATCCCTCTCTCTGGGCACTAAACAAAGCAGACTGACTCCAGATTTACATTTGCAGGAGTTCAATTCCTGTGGCTGAGAGTATGAGTTTTTGTGGCTCTTCAGGAAACCTATGCTTTCAGTGATGGGGAGAATGAGATTGGTGCTCACATTCCCATATCACTGTTGTCTATCTCATCTCTTGTCATGAAACTGGAGGGTTTGTTTAACCAGTTATTTCTGTACTAATTATACTCTTGGGGAGTGTAAGCCCCTGTAGACTTCCTATGGCTGTTGATTTGCAACTTAATGCTAATGACTCACTACTCTACCTGCAAACATGGGGCTTCTCCCCAGAGTGTGTCCTCTGGTGTCTGAGAAGATTTGACTTCCATGTAAAGCCTCGCCCACACTCCCTGCAAACATAGGGCTTCTCCCCTGAGTGTGTCCTCTGGTGTGTGCTGAGAGTTGACTTGTCTGT